>NW_027139581.1:1300000-2530000 GCF_035084215.1 Heptranchias perlo | reverse complement strand
TGAATTATGTACCTGTTACTTTGTAATTGCGGTTTGTGGGACTTTGCTTTACGCATGGCTGGAAACCTGGACGATAATCTTTCCTCAAACAACACCACCAAAAAACAGATTAATTCTTGGTTCTGACAACGAGGTGAAGGGTGAGGCAGAGAGCAGCTTTTAAAATCGCTGGAATATCAGTGAAATTAAATTGTGGAAAGTGGGATGGTCCGAGTTTGTTTTTCAGTGTATTTGTCGCATTCAATATTGCAGATAAATTGCAAGAGAAATGAAAGTGAATCTGTTAAAGGCAGCAAAAGCGTAACCGACTCGTCGGGGAATTGAATCCTGGTCTCCAGTGTGGATTTTTCTCTCTGAATAAACAGATTCCATTGATGAAAATGTGACAGGAACATTCTCTCCAACTCGAATTAAATATAAGACACTTGGAAATCCATGAACACACATTGATAGCCTCATGGTCGCACTGGGTCTGGATATGGAATGGCCGGTTCAAATCACTGGAGAATGACAAGAATCCCATCGTTTTCATTCTGTTTGGGAATCAAATCACTTCTTTAAATTTCTAAAATACAGTATCGAGCAATATAAGAACATAAGAACATAAAATAGGAGCAGGAGTAGGCCATCCGGCCCCTCGAACCTGCACCGCCATTCAATAAGATCATGGCTGATCTTCGACCGCAATTCCACTTCCCGCCCGATCCCCATATCCCTTGATTCCCCGAGAGTCGAAAAAATTATCGATCTCAGCCTTGAATATATTGAATGACTCAGCATCCACAGCCCTCTGCGATAGAGAATTCCAATGATTCACAACCCTCTGCGTGAAGAAATTCCTCCTCATCTCAGTCTTAAATGGCCGACCCCTTACCCTGAGACTCTGCCCCCTAGTTCTCGACTCTCCAGCCAGAGAAATCAGCCTCTCGGCATCTACCCTGTCAAGCACCCTCATAATTTTATATGTTCCAATGAAATCACCTCACATTCTTCTAAACTCCAGAAAGTATAGTCCCATTCTACTCAATCTCTCTTCATTGGACAAACCTCTCATCCCAGGAATTAATCTAGTGAACCTTCGTTGCACCGCCTCAAAGGCAAGTATATCCTTCCTTAGATAAGGAGACCAAAACTCTGTGCAGTACTCCAGGTGAGGTCTCACCAATGCCCTATACAACTGTAGTAAGACTTCCTTACTGTTGTACTCCAACCCCCTTGCAATAAACGCCAACATGCCGTTTGCCTTCCTCATTGCTTGCTGCACCTGCATAATCACTTTTTTGTGTTTCTTGTACGAGGACACCCAATTCTCCCTGAACACCAACTTTTACTAGTTTCTCACCATATAAAAATATTCTGATTTTCTATTCTTCCTACCGAAGTGAATAACCTCACATTTCCCCACATTTTACTCCACCTGCTACCTTCTTGCCCATTCACTTAGCCTGTCTATATCCCTTTGCAGACACTTTGTGTCCTCCTCTCAGCTTACTTTCCCACCTAGCTTTGTATCAGCAGCAAACTTGGATACATTACACTCGGTCCGTGCATCTAAGTCATGAATATAGATTGTAAATAACTGAGGCCCAAGCTCCGATCCTTGCGGCACCCCACTCGTTACAGCCTGCCAACCTGAAAATGACCCATTTATCCTCATACTCTTTACTGTCCATCAACCAATCCTCTATCCGTGCTAATGGATTACCCAAACTCCATGAACCGAATGTCTTTTGAAAATCCAAATATAGGACATCCATTGGTTCCCCTTCAACTATCCTGCTAGTTGCATCCTCAAAAAACTCTAATAAATTTGTCAAACACGATTCCGCTTTCATAAAACCATGTTGACTCTGCCTAATCATATTATGATGTTCTTAGTGCCATGTTACCACTTCCTTAATAATGGATTCCAGCATTTTCCCGACGGCAGAGGTCAGGCTAATTGACGTGCAGCTCCCTGTTTTCTCTCCCCCTCCCTTCTTGAATAGCGGGATAACATTTGCTATCTTCCAATCACTGGGACAATTCCAGAAACTAGAGAATTTGGGAAGATCATAACCGATGCATCCAATATCTCTGCAGCCACCTCTTTTAGAACTCTCGGATGTCGGTCATCAGGTTCAGGGGATTTGTCGGCTTTTAGTCCCATTAGTTTGTCCAGTACTTTTTCTCTAGCGATATGAATTGTATTAAGTTCCTTCCTCTCATTTACCCCTGGTTCCCCATTATTTCTGTTCTGCTTTTTGTGTCTTCCACTGTGAAAACAGAGAAACAAATATTTGTTTAACGTATCTGCCACTTCCTGATTACCTATGAAAATTTCTCCTGTCTCAGAGTCTAAGAGGCCAACGTTTACTTTTGCTGCTCTCTTCCTTTTTACATCGAAACATAGAAACAAAGAAAATAGGAGCAGGAGTAGACCATTCGGCCCTTCGAGCCTGCTCTCCCATTCAATATGATTGTGGCTGATTCTTTATCTCAATACCATATTCCCGCTCTCTCCCCATACCCCTTGACGACTTCTGTGTCGAGAAATCTATCAATGTCCTTCTTAAATATACTCAGTGACATGGCCTCCACAGCCTTCTGGGTAGAGAATTCCATTGCTTCACCACCCTGTGAGTGAAGAAATGTCTCCTCATCTCAGTCCTAAATGTCCTGCTCCGTTTCCCAGCCTGTGACCCCTCGTTCTGGACCCCCCCCCCCCCCCCCCCCGCAGGGGAAACATCCTCCTTGCATCCAGACTGTCTCGCCCTGCCAGAGTTTTATACGTTTCAATGAGATCCCCTCTTATTCTTCTAAACTCTAGAGAATACAGGCTTTGTCGACCCAATATCTCCTCATACGACAGTGCAGCTATCCCAAGAATCAATCTGGTGAAACTTCGCTGCACTCCCTCCATGGCAAGTATATCCTTTCTTAGGTAAGGAGGCCAAAACTGCACACAAACAGGTGTGGTCTCACCAAGGCCCTGTATAACTGCAGTGAGACATCTTTTCTCCTGTACTCAAATCCACTTGCAATGAAGGCCAACATACCATTCGCCTTCCTAACTGCTTGCTGCACCTGCATGCTTGCTTTCAGTGATTGGTGTACAAGGACACCCAGGTCCTTTTTTACATCAACGTTTCCCAATCTATCACAAGTTAAATAATACTCTGCCTTTTTGTTTTTCCATCCGAAGTGGATAACTTCACATTTATCCACGTTATACTGCACCTGCCATGTATTTGCCCACTCAATCAACTTGTCTAAATCGCATTGAAGCCTCTTTGCATCATCCTCACAACTCACCATCCCACCTAGTTTTGTATCATCATCAAACTTGGAAATATTACATTTGGTTGCCTCATCCAAATCAGGGGGCCAAATCACAGATCCTTGCGGTAGCCCACTAGTTACCACATGCAACCCCGAAAAAGATCCATTTATTCCTACTCTCTGTTTCCTGTCTGTTAACCAATTTTCAATCCATGCCAGTATATTAACCCCAATCCCTTGTGCTTTAAGTTTGCACACGAACCTTTTATGTGGGGGTTTCTCAAAGGCCTTCTGAAAATCATAATGCACCACATCAATTGGTTTCCCCCTTATCTATCGTACCAGTTACACCCTCAAAAACCTCCAGTAGGTTTGTCAAAAAAAGATTTCCCTTTCGTAAATCGATGTTGACTTTGTCCAATCCCATTGAAACTTTCGAAGTGTCCTGTTATCATATCCTTTATAATAGACTCGAAGTGAGACACACACACAGACACAATACACACACACTGACACAGCAGACACTGATACACATGCGGACTCTCACACACACCGATACACACACTGACAGACAGATGTAGGTTGAAACGCAGATGTGAGGGGTCTGAAAAGAAAGTTCTGAAACATCGTCGGCAGGAATTCGAACCTGCACGGGGAAACCCCAATGAATCTTTTATCCATCGCCCTAAACAACCCCCGCCACGCCTGCTTGAGTTTAGCTCAATGTTGCTCACTTAAAATTGCCACGATCCATCGCTCTGCAACAGACGGGCACCAAGAACGACCATGTCTCTGTGTGTAATGTGTGTGTGTCTCACTTTTTCGAAGCTTTTCTGTGTGAGTGTCCGTTTCTCTGTCTTTCTCTCAATAGTCCAATGTTCCGTTTGTCTTCTGGATTACCTGCTGCACCTGCATGTTGAATTTTTGCGTATCATGTACGAGGACACCCAGATCCCTCTGTACCGCAGCATTTTGTAGTATTTCTCCATTCAAATAATATTTTTCTTTTATATTTTTCCTTCCAAAGTGGGTGAATTCACATTTTCTAACATTATATTCCATCTGAAAAATATTTGCCCATTCGCTTAACCTGTCAATATCCCTTTGCAGATACTTTGTGTCATGCTCGCAACTTGTTTTTCCACCTCTCTTCGTATCATCAGCAAAGTTGGCCACAATACACTCTGTCCCTTCATCCAATTCATTGATATATAATGTAAATAGTTGAGACCCCAGCACTGATCCCTGCGGCACCCACCAGTTACAGATTGCCATTTTGAAAATGTCCCTTTTATCCCGACTCTTTTTTTTCTATTAGTTAGCCAATCCTCAATCTATGAGCTCTTATCTTGTGCCTGTTATTCTCTGCGAGGTAAAGGCCAGAAGCAGTGGCTGCAGCGTGGCAGGAAGCGGCAGAAGGCACGGGTGGGTGCAAGCGTGGAGAATAACAAGCAGCAGGGATACCACCTTTTATGTGGCACCTTATCGAATGCCTTTTGGAAATCCAAATATACTTCATCCACCCTGCTCGATACCACCTCAAAAACTCGAATAAAATTGTCAGACACGATTTCCCATTCATAAAACCATGTTGACTATTTTAGATTGTATTATGAGTCCGCGAATGTCCTGCTCCTACTTCTTAATAATGGATTTTGGCATTTTCATTTTACACACATTCGCTGAGGTTGAAACGCAGAGATGAAAGGGATGAAAGAAAAATCTGAGCCGTAGTCGGCAGGATTCGAACCTGCGCGGGAGAGACCCCAATGGATTTCTAGTCCATCGCCTTAACCACTCGGCCACGACTACTTGCTCAAATTGCGATGCTGCTCACTTAAAATCGCTATAATCCAGCGCTCTGCAACACAGAGCCGCAGAACTTGAACAGGTGTCAGCCGTCGCTCAGGTGGATCGGGTGCTCAGGCGAGTCACTCGTTGGTATCGTGATGAATAACACCAGCTATCAGACAATTAAACCTCGATTCAAATCCACGTGGAACAATGAATTTCTACTGCCTTCAAAACCTTCGTTTTCATTTATCTCCAACATTGGATGTGTGAAAAAACACTAATGAACTAACTCGGACAATCCCACTTTCCACAGTATAATTTCACTGATATTTCTGCGATTTTAAATCTTGCTCTCTGCGTCACCTCGATGTCAGAACCACAATAATGAGCAAGAAATGAAAGGCGGAGTTGTGAGCAGACCCGGGCTAATTCAGCACCCCGAGGGGGTGATGGAGGCAGATTCAATCATGGCTTTCAAAACGGAACGGGAGAAGGACTTGAAAGGAAAAAAAATGCAGGGCTCCGGGGATATGGAGAGGGAGTGGGACGAGCTGGATGAGTCTTGCATCGAGCCGGCACGGACTTGATGTGCCGAAAGGCCTCCTTCCGTGCTGTCACCTTTCCATGATTCTGTGATGCAAATGGAAGGAGAGTCAATGAGCAGCAAAAAAATGTGACGGTAATAACAACTACCAGGAGTGGGGTTCGAACCCACGCGGGTCTAAACCCATTGGATCTTAAGTCCAACGCCTTAACCACTCGGCCATCCTGGCTCGTCCACAGTTGAGTGTTATGTGTAATATACTTGAGTGTCACTTCTACTACGCTTTTCTTTGTCATCAAATAAATGCTGACAAAAGATTCACTGAAATTCGAAGAATGTCCAACGCAACCTGTGGTGAATGTTCATCACCAGACGACACCAGCTCCTCGTTAGTATCGTGGTGAGTATCCTCGCCTGTTATTCGGGCACCCGTTAGTGTTGTGTTGAGGGACAGAGAGAGTCAGGCATCGGAAAGGGCGCAGAGGAGGTTTATCAGAAAGATCTCACATGCAGCAATGAAAAGGATGGCCAGTTCATCTGCTTTTTGGTGGTGTTGATTATCGTCCAGGTTTCGAAATTTGAGGAAAGCAAGTTCCCACAAACAGCAATGACAGAGTGACAGGTGCATGAGGCAGATGGAACAAGAGTGTCAAAGAGCAGCATCAAAATGTAACGGAAATAGGATTCGAAACATCCCAATGACAGAATCAGATGGATTTTGAATCCAATGCCTTGACCACGCGGCCATTCGAACCGTTGAGTTGACTTAATTGTGAGTGTCCCCGAGGGGTTCAGACGATGGACCAGAAATCCATTGGGATCTCTCCGCGCAGGTTCGGATCTTGCCGACTGCGGATCCCATTATCTGCGTTTCAACATGCAGCAAACTTCTTGTGGAATTACTCATTCTTTCGTGAATTAAAAATGCACGGCTTTTAACACCTCGAGTTGTATGCTCATTGGAATTGATCTGCATGATTTCACGGAATCTCCGATTGAAATAGAACAAAAATGTGCCAAATGACCGATTATCTGTCTCTCTCTGTATGTTTGAGTCACCCGATGTGTATATTTCCGTGTGTGTGTGTGTGTGTGTGTGTGCGCACGCACCTCACACTTTCTCCGTTTTTCTGAATGGGTTTCTGTCTCTTTCTTTCTCTCTCTCACTCTCTCCCGCGTTCCTCACATAATTTGACTCTGGACATGATCCAACAAAGAGATGGAAAAGTGGTCGCTCAGTCTTCTTTCACCAGTGGCCCGTGGAAAGTTAAATAAAGTGTCATGAAGCACCAGACCGAGTGGTAAAGGACTTAGATCCAATTATGTGACACCAGGGTGAACCCCACTCCCGGTAGCTCTTTAATTTAATCCCGTTACACTTTCATACTGCTCAGGTCCACTCGTTTTCCATCTGCATTATGTACCTGTTACTTTGTCATTGCGGTTTGTGGGACCTTGTTGTGCGCATGCTTCGAAACCTGGACGATAATCCTCCCTCAATCAACACCACCAAAAAACAGATTAACTGTTGGTTCTGACATCGAGGTGAAGGGTGAGGCAGAGAGCAGCTTTTAAAATCGCTGGAATATCAGTGAAATTTAATTGTGGAAAGTGGGATGGTCCGAGTTTGTCTTTCAGTGTATTTTCCGCATCCAATATTGCAGATAAATTACAGGAGAAATGAAAGTGAATCTGTTAAAGACAGCAAAAGTGTAACCTCCCAGCCGGGGAATTGAATCCTGGTCTTCCGCGTGGATTTTTCTCTCTCTGAGTACACAGATTTCAATGTTGAAAACGTGACAGGAACATTCTCTCCAACACGAATTAAATATAAGACACTTGGAAATCCATGAACACACATTGATAGCCTCATGGTAGCACTGGGTCTGGATATGGAATGGCCGGTTCAAATCACTGGAGAATGACAAGAATCCCATTGTTTTAATTCTGTTTGGGAATCAAATCACTTCTTTAAATTTTTAAAATATCGCATCGAGCATTATAGGAACATAAGAACATAAAATAGGAGCAGGAGTAGGCCATACGGCCCCTCGAGCCTGCACCGCCATTCAATAAGATCATGGCTGATCTTCGACCTCAACTCCACTTCCCTCCCGATCCCCATATCCCTTGATTCCCCGAGAGTCCAAAAAATTATCGATCTCAGTCTTGAATATGTTGAATGACTCAGCATCCACAGCCCTCTGGGGTTGAGAATTCCTAAGATTCACAACCCTCTGCGTGAAGAAATTCCTCCTCATCTCAGTCTTGAATGGCCGACCCCTTACCCTGAGACTATGCCCCCTCGTTCTCGACTCTCCAGCCAGAGAAATCAGCCTCTCGGCATGTACCCTGTCAAGCACCCTCAGAATCTTATATGTTCCAATGAAATCACCTCTCATTCTTCTAAACTCCAGAAAGTATAGTCCCATTCTATTCAACCTCTCTTCATAGGACAAACCTCTCACCCCAGGAATTAATCGAGTGAACCTTCGTTACACCGCCTCAAAGGCAAGGATATCCTTCCTTAGATAAGGAGACCAAAACTCTGCGCAGTACTACAGGTGAGGTCTCACCAATGCCCTGTACAACTGTAGTTAGACTTCATTACTGTTGTACTCCAACCCCCTTGCAATAAACGCCAACATGCCGTTTGCCTTCCTCATTGCTTGCTGCACCTGCATAATGAGTTTTTTTGTTTCTTGTACGAGGACACCCAATTCTCCCTGAACACCAAATTTTACTAATTTCTCAACATATAAAAATATTCTGCTTTTCTATTTTTCATACCGAATTGTAAAACCTCACATTTCCCCACATCATACTCCACCTGGCACCTTCTTACCCATTCACTTAGCCTGTCTATATCCCTTTGCAGACTCTTTGTGTCCTCCTCACAGCTTACTTTCCCACCTATCTTTTATCATCAGCAAACTTGGATACATTACACTCGGTCTGTTCATCTAAGCCATTGATATAGATTGTAAATAGCTGAGGCCCAAGCACCGATCCTTGCGGTACCCCACTAGTTACAGCCTGCCAACCTGAAAATGACCCATTTATCCGCACTCTATTTTCTGTCCGTTAACCAATCCTCTATCCGTGCTGATGGATTATCCCAACTCCATGAACCCTTACATTGTGCAACAACCTTTGATGTGGCATCTTATCGAATGTCTTTTGAAAATCCAAATGTACGACATCCATTGGTTCACCTTTATCTATCCTGCTAGTTGCATCCTCAAAAAACTCGAATAAATTTGTCAAACACGATTTCCCTTTCATTAAACCATGTTGACTCTGCCGAATCATATTATGATGTTCTAAGTGCCCTGTTACCACTTCCTTAATAATGGATTCCAGCATATTCCCGACGACAAGAGGTCAGGCTAATTGGCCTGTCGTTCCTTGTTTTTTCTCCCCCTCCCTTCTTGAATAGCGGGATAACATTTGCTGCATTCCAATCCACTGGGACCATTCCAGAATCTAGAGAATTTGGGAAGATCATAACCGATGCATCCACTATCTCTGCAGCCACCTCTTTTCGAACTCACGGATGTTGGCCATCAGGTTCAGGGGATTTGGCGGCTTTTAGTCCCATTGGTTTGTCCAGTACTTTTTCTCCAGTGATATTAATTGTATTAAGTTCCTTCCTCTCATTTACCCCCTGGTTCCCCATTATTTTTGTTCTGCTTTTAGTGTCTTCCACTGTGAAAACAGAGAAAAAAAATATTTGTTTAACGTATCTGCTACTTCCTGATTACCTATTATAATTTCTCCTGTCTCAGCCTGTAAGGGACCAATGTTTACTTTTGCTACTCTCTTCCTTTTTACATCGAAACATAGAAACAAAGAAAATAGGAGCAGGAGTAGACCATTCGGCCCTTCGAGCCTGCTCGGCCATTCAATATGATCATGGCTGATTCTTTATCTCAATACCATATTCCCGCTCTCTCCCCATACCCCTTCATGCCTTCTGTGTCTAGAAATCTATCAATGTCCTTCTTAAATATTTTCAGTGACATGGACTCCACAGCCTTCTGGGTAGAGAATTCCATTGGTTCACCACTCTCTGAATGAAGAAATTTCTCCTCATCTCAGTCCTAAATGTCCTGCTCCGTTTCATAGCCTGTGACCCCTCGTTCTGGACTCCCCAGCCAGGGGAAACATCCTCCTTGCATCCAGCCTGTCTAGCCCTGTCAGAGCTTTATACGTTTCAATGAGATCCGCTCTTTTTCTTCTAAACTCTGGTGAATACAGGCTTAGTCGACCGAATATCTCCTCATACGACAGTGCTGCTATCCCAAGAATCAATCTGGTGAAACTTCGCTGCACTCCCTCCATGCCAAGTGTATCCTTTCTTCGGTAAGGAGGCCAAAACTGCACACAAACAGGTGTGGTCTCACCAAGGCCCTGAAAACTGCAGTGAGACATCTTTTCTCCTGTACTCAAATCCACTTGCAATGAAGGCCAACATACCATTTGCCTTCCTAACTGCTTGCTGCACCTGCATGCTTGCTTTCAGTGATTGGTGTACAAGGACACCCAGGTCCTTTTGTACATCAACGTTTCCCAATCTATCACTATTTAAGTAATACTCTGCCTTTCTGTTTTTCCATCCGAAGTGGATAACTTCACATTTATCCACGTTATACTGCATCTGCCATGTATTTGCCCACTCAATCAACTTGTCTAAACCGCCTTGAAGCCTCTTTGCATCATCCTCACAACTCACCATCCCACCTAGTTTAGTATCATCAGCAAACTTGGAAATATTAAATTTGGTTGCCTCATCCAAATCAGGGGACCAAAGAACGGATCCCTGCGGTACCCCGCTAGTTACCACCTGCAACCCCGAAAAAGACCCATTTATTCCTACTCTCTGTTTCCTGTCTGTTAACCAATTTTCAATCCATGCCAGTATATTAACCCCAACCCCATGTGATTTAAGTTTGTACACGAACCTCTTATGTGGGAGTTTCTCAAAGGCCTTCTGAAAATCATAATGCACCACATCCACTGGTTCCCACTTATCTATCCTACCAGTTACACCCTCAAAAACCTCCAGTAGGTTTGTCAAACAAGATTTCCCTTTCATAAATCCGTGTTGACTTTGTCTAATCCCATTGATATTTTCGAAGTGTCCTGTTATCACATCCTTTACAATCGACTCGAGCATTTTCCCTACTACTGATGTTCGGCTAACCGGTCTGTAGTTCCCTGTTTTCTCTCTCCCCCCTTTTCTAAATAGTGTGGTTACCTTTGCCACCCTCCAATCTGCAGGCATTTCTCCAAAAACTATACAGTTTTTGAAGATGACAACCAATGCATCCACTATTTCAATCGATAACTATTTTAATACTCTGGGATGCAGATTATCAGGCACTGGGGATTTGTCGGCTTTCAGTCCCATTAATTTCTCCAGCACTATTCTTTTACAAACACTAATTTCCTTTAACACCTCCTTCTCACCAGACCCTTGGTTCCCGAGCATATCTGTGAAGTTGTTTTTGTCCTCTTCCGTGAAGACAGAACCAAAGTATTTGTTTAATTGCTCTGCCATTTCCTTGTTCCCCATTATAAATTCGCCCGTTTCTGACTGTAAGGCACCTACATTTGTCTTCACTAATCTTTTTATTTTTACATACTTGCAGAAGTTTTAACAGTTTGCTTTTATGTTCCTTGCAAGTTTACTCTAATGCTCTATTTTCCCCTTTTAATCTTTTTTGCTGAATTATAAACTGATCCCAATCCTCAGTCTTGCTCCATTTTCTGGCAACTTTATATGACTCCTCTTTGGATCTAAAATTATGCTTAATTTCTTTTGTTAGCCATGGTTGGGCCGCTTTTCCTTTTGTGTTTTTGCGCCAGAAAGGAATGTTTAATTGATGCAGTTCATGCATTCATTCCTTAAATGTTAACCATTGCCTATCCACCATCATGGTAATCCCCAATCTATCACAGCCAACTCACTCCTCATTCTTCGTAGTTTCCTTTGTTTAGATTTAGGACCCGAGTTTCGATTGGACTATTTCGCTTTCCATCTAAATGAAGAATTCTATCATGTTATGGCCATTCTTTCCAAAAGGACCACGCAAACAAGATCATTAATTAACCCCTTCTCATTGCACAATATCCAATTAGGGATAGCCTGTTCCCGAGTTGTCTCCTCAACGCACTGGTCTAAAAAACCATCTCAGACTCACTCCAGGAATTCATCCTCCACAGTATTATTAGCAATTTGGTTTGGCCAAGTCAAGATGTAGATTAAAGTCACCCATGATTACTACAGTACCCTTGTTACATGCATCTCTCATTCCCTGTTTGATGCCATTCCCTATATTACCACTGCTGGTATTGATTCATGTTATCATGAAGAATCTTTTTTGTTTTCATTTTATTCCGTTTACCTTATTGTATGGACACTGCACAAATGGCGGATGAAAATAAAATCAGCAATCATTTTGAGAGAATTGTTGTAACCTGGAGTTCAGGTTACATGAGCTGATGCCTGATTGCTGGACGCTTAACTTTCAAATATTGATTGGTAAAAAATGGTCCTTGCCTGGTCACAGTTTGCACTCCAGGGATTTGAGCATTAAATCTAGGCTGACACTCCAGTGCAGTACTGAGGGAGCGCTGCACTGTTGGAGATGCCGTCTTTCGGATGAGTCGTTAAACTGAGGACCTCATAGGTGGATGTAAAAGATCCCATGGTACTATTCGAAGAAGAGCAGTGGAGTTCTCCCCGATGTCCTGGCCAATATTTATCACTCACCCAACATCTAAACAGATTATCTCATCATGTTCTTCATTGCTGTTTATGGGAGCTTGCTGTGCTCAAATTGGCTGCCTGCATTACAACAGTGAGTACAGTTAAAAGTATTTCATTGATTGTAAAGCGCTTTGGGACAACGTGACACTGGGAAAGGCGCTATAGACATGCAAGACTTTCTATCTTTCTCATTCTGCATGGGGTCATTTGACTGAGATAATCTGATACACCCCTCTACCCATGATTCCTCTCTTGCTTTGTGCTTTTTGCATACATAAATATTGTTTTTTTTTTATTTATATACGTGTAGATTGCCCACGTCTATTTTTCTGATTGGATGAATTTTGATGAAGAAGATTCTCCACGCCCGAAACGATAACCTTTGTTCTTTCAGATTTAGAATATTTTGCTTTTTGTTGCAGTGCTGTGGGACCCTGACCAGTTTACGAACACAACAGAAGGGGTAAGAGTACAGGCTGATTTAATACAGAATACAGCAGGTCACTGGGAAAGTTACACACTGTACAGAGCAGCTGGTAAAACTCCTGCTGTAAATAAAGGGCAGGGTCAGTTACACAAGACTGAGTGACTTTATTGTGCAGCCTCCAGGCATCATCTTTACAACTGTCAAAATTAAACCCAAAATCTGTTCCCCCAGAACAGACATTAACTGGCTCGCCTGCTTCATCTGCTGCTGTTCTGCTTCTGCACTCACCCACTCTGTGTGTTAATCACATTCCTGTCTCTACCTTGCTGTTTTTTTATCTGTCTTTCTTTCACTGGTTCTGTCTCTCTGTCAATATATTTATCTTTCTCAGTCTTCTTTCTGGCATTTTTCTGTCTTGTTACTTCACCCTCTTTTAATTTCTATCTCTGTATCACTGTTCCATTTCTACATTTTTTCTCTGTCACCCTTTGCTTCTCTCTTTATATCTCTATGTTTCTGTCTTCCATCTTTATCTCTTCTTTCCATTTGCCTCGCTGTCCCTCTCGCTCGTTCTCTCCCCACTCTCTCTGTCTATCTCTGTCTTTTTCGCCTTCTCACCCCCTTTTCAACTCTTTCTCTCTCTTTCGCTCTGCCTTTCACTCTCTCTGTTCTGTCTCTCCTTTTCTTTATTTCTCTCTTCACTTTCTCCATCTTCTTTTTTATGAATTCACAATCAACTTTAATTTCGTTGTTCGAAGACTACGTAAATGTATCATTAATTCTTGCACATTAGTCCAAAATTATCTTTTATACAAATGAAGAAAAAGTAACAGTAAAATTGGATGTTTTTTTCAACATAAAAATACCGATTTCTTCTGTTCAGATACATATATAGTAATTATATTCATAAACATATTTATTTACATAGCTGTCTCCGCAGTTCAGAATTAATTCATTGTGTAAAGTGTTTTGAGATGTGTTAATATAAAGGGCACTGTACAAATTCCGTTTTAATGAATTACATTGCCCATTTGTAGACCAGCAAATATCCGCCTCTTTCTTTTGCTGTCTCACTTTGTCTCTTTTGCTGTCTGTCTCTCTCCTGCACTGATTCTTTCTGTGTCTCCAGTTCTCTTTGTTTCACTTCTTTTGTCTCGATCGCCCTGTTTCAATCTCTCTTTGCAATTTTCCCTGTGTGCCTCTCACTTTCTGTCCACTTTCCTTCTGCACCTCTGAGTTTCTTTCTCCATTTGTCCACCTGTTTCTCTCAACTAGCTCTCGCTGGTAAATTCCCTCTCTTTCTCTTAATCTGTGTTATTCATTTCCTGTCTCTGATTTCTAATGTATGCATGCTCCTTTCCTGTTTGTGCTTTTTCTCCCTGTATTTCTTTCTCATTATATTTTTCTCCTTTCATGTTTTTCCATCTCTCTTGTCTTTTCTATTTCTCTGTTTCTGCCCTTTATTCTTTCTCCCTCTTTCCCTCCTTGTGCCATTATCCTCTGCCACCGAATCCCTCTTCACCCGATCACCGCTTACGAGCAATGCCACGAGAGGTCGACTAGTCTGTAAAAAAGATACAGTCGGACTGGTTCACTCGCTGTACATCAGTGGGCCAGCTGACGGATGGGAACATGGGATTAACCAGGGTGTTCTCCAGCTCACTTGTGAGCAGCACCAGTGGAGATCCTTAATCTCAATAACTTATCGTTATTTAATGCTGCTGCCACTCTATAATACCCGCATATATTCGACATCAACAACAACTTGCAATTAGATGGCGCCTTCAATGTAGTAAAACGTTCCAAGGTGCTTCACAGGAGCGATCATCAAATAAACTTTGACACCGAGCCACATAAGGAGATATTAGGACAGGTGACCAAACGTTTGGTCAAAGAGGTAGTTTGTTAGCATCATCCTAAAGGAGGCGAGAGAGGTCGAGAGGCGGAGAGATTTCGAGAGGAAATTCCAGAACTTAGAGCCTCGGCAGCTGAAGGCACGGCCGCCAATGGTGATCCTGGAAAAGTGAGCAGTTTTGGCACAGGAGATCAGGACCCGATAGTGCTTTATGTGGTCCAGCCAGATCTGGCGATGAATGGCTAAACCAGTTGTCCAGCATAAACTTTCCATTCTGCGTCCCCTGGACTTAAGGGAGCGGAAACAGGGGCCGTACTAGGCGGAGCGACCCGGGTGAGAGAGAATAATTGTTTTAATGGGGACAAGGGCATCAAAGGTGGAGGTGAGGTTGTGACTGAGCAGATCAGTAGCTACAGAAATTTCGTGGAGAATGGAGGGGCAAAGGCTAGACAGTTGTGAATTTGAAATTGCCTTTATAAGTGATTTGGTGTAGAGTTTGTTCCAGGGACGAACACAGCAAGAAGTGCAGTTGGGAGGGGGTGTGGCGATACGGTTGGAGAGGGACACAACTCAGTGGTCAGAGATGGCCTTATCCGTGATTGACACGATAGGAGTAGAGAGGTCACGTGAGATGGCAAGGTCGAGGCGGTGGCTATGAATATGGGATGGGGAATTTATATGGTGGGAGAGCGACCGTATGGTAAAGGATTGGTTAGCTGACAGGAAACAGAGAGTAGGCAAAAATGGGTCATTTTCAGGTTAGCAAGTTGCAGGAAGTGGAGTGCCAGAGGGATCAGTGCTTGGGTCTCAAATATTTACAATCCATATCAATGACTTGGATGAAGGGACCGAATGTGTAGTTGCTAAGTTTGCTGATGACACAAAGGTAGGTAGGAAAGTAAGTTGTGAAGGGGACATAAGGTGACTACAAAGGGATATAAATAGGTTAAATAGGTTGAGTGGGCAAAAAATTGGCAGATGGTGTATAATGTGGGAAAATGTGAACTTGTCCACTTTGGCAAGAGGAATAGAAAAGCAGTACATTACTTAAATGAAGAGAGATTGCAGAACTCTGAGGTACAGAGGGATTTGGGTGTCCTAGTACATGAATCACAAAAAGTTAGTATGCAGGTACAGCAAGTGATTGGGAAGGCAAATGGAATGTTGTCATTTATTGCAATGGGAATGGAATATAAAAGTGGAGATGTTTTGCTACAGTTGTACAGGCATTGGTGAGACGACATCTAGAATACTGTGTGCAGTTTTGGTCTCCTTATTTAAGAAAGGACATAATTATTTGGGAGGCGGTTCAGAGAAGGTTCACTCGACTGATTCCTGGGTTGAGGTGGTTATCTTATGAGGAAAGGTTGGACACGTTGGGCCTGTATACACTGGAGATAAGAAGAATGAGAGGTGATCTTATTGAAACATATAAGATCCTGAGGGGACTAGAATGGGCAGCTGCTGAGAGGATGTTTCCCCTTGTGGGAGAGACTCGAGAGACTAGGGCCACAGTTCAAAAACCAGGGGTCTCCCTTTTAAGACGGAGATGAGGAGAATTTTTTTCTCTCAGAGGAACGTGAGTCTGTGGAACTCCCTTCCCCAGAAAACGGTGGAGGCAGGGTCATTGAATATTTTTAAGGCTGAGTTAGATAGATTCCTGATTATCAAGGGAGTCAAATGTTATAGTAGGGAGACGGGAAAGCAGGGTTGATGTCACAATCAGATCAGCCATGATCTTATCAAATGGCAGAGCCGGCTCGAGGGGCCGAATGGCCTACTTCTTCTCTTAATTCGTATGTTCGTACGAGTGAGGAATATGTCGCGCCATGAGGTTACAGATTGTGTTGGAGTATAATTCTGCTGCTGCTGCTGACGGCCAAAAGCACCCCCTCCATGCCCAGTTCGTATGTTCATATGAGAGATTAAGGGAGGATAGGAGGGCAGTGAACTCAGAGAAGAGAGATAATGATGAGTAAAGATGGAGATTGAAATCACCGAGGATGAGAAGTCGCTCGGTGCAGAGGTTGAGGGAGGGAAGCAGTGACGATATCTCGGTGAGAAACGTGGCGTGGGATTTGGGTGGCGGTGGAGAACGAGGATTTTATCGGAGAGGTGAGTGGAGCGGAACGACGTGAGATGCTCAAAGGAGGAGAAGGTGCCAGAGGAGTAGGGGGTCAGACATTGGTGAAATTTGGTGATAAGATGCACACCGCCACCGCGGCGGTCTGGGCGGGTCAAGTGATAGATATAACCAAGCGTCAGGCTTAATTAAGGGGGAAGGTACCATCACCCGTCAGCCAGGTTTCTGTCAAGGCCACGATATCGATGCAATTATCCACATTAAGATCATGGATGGCAAAGGCTTTGATCACAAGTGAACGGACATTCTGGAGGGAGATGCGGAGAGGGGCGACGATAGCTGATCCGGTGGCAGAATCGACAGTGTCAGAGCTGGGAGGGGTGAGTGGGACAGGAAGGTTAGCCCGCAGCGGATACGTTGGGTTGGAAGGTCGGTGAGAGAGTCGGAAGGGGCAGTTGGGGTTGCTGCTCACAAGGAGGGAGCGACCAGTGTCTCGATGGGCCTTTCAGAGGATGTCAAGAGAGCCACAGAGGGAAGCTGTGGGATTATCTAAGAGGGAGTCAAGCCTGGGATGGCGGTTGGAGAGTAGGAAGGTGGAGGAGTGCTGAAGGGTTGGGATAGGGATTGGGGGTCAGAGTACCCGAGAGGAGAGAAATGAAAGGAGGCATGACGACAGGAGGGAGGGGCCTAGGAGGGGTAAAGAGAAAAGAAGAAAAAAGGGGAAATAGAAGCGATGGGCTCGGGTCTGGAGCGGCCGCAAAAACACACACGTGAATGGACACAGGGAAACTCAGGTTACATCGGCCCGGTTACAGAGCAAGATTGGGATAGAAATGTCCTGGCAATAAACAGGACAGAGAGAAGACAATAGGAGGGAGAACAAAGTTACAGTTGGAAGTCCCTTGGTGGGATAAAGATGACGTAGATAGGGTGGAGTCAGCTTGGAGCATCAACGAACTGATGTCCTGGTTCGGAGACAGGTGTGGAGGGAGAGAGAATCCAGAAGCTGTTTGAAGTATCAGAGAAGGCACTGCTGGAGGTATTTCCGTGAGAATGAAGAGCCCGGATGTGTGCAGAATCGATGGCGGGGCAGAAAAACGGTGTCGAAGTTGAAGGTCATTGTCAGATCCAGAAGCGGTGGAGAGATGGACTACGGCCCAGGAGATTGAATCTCTGGTCAGGAATTCTCACTTCAGTAAAATAAAACTGAAAAACCAGTCGGACCAATGGGACAGTCATCAGCTCAGCAGATAACAGCAGTGGTGGGGGTTGGGCTGTGGGCTGGTCAAAGTTCCCTGAAAACTTAAGCAACTGAATAGCAGATCAGAGTCACAGCAGCTGAGTCTTGCAGTGTAGTCCAGTGGAGAAGCGTCGTCTTGACGACAGAGAAGTCCAGAAATTTGGAATCCAAATTTGAGCAAAGATCCAGCGCTCAGTGATGAAAACAAAGAGCAGGCTTGGTCGGGGGATGGGCAGTGGGTCCAGATAACTTTAAACTTGTAGCTTGAACTTGTAGTTCGGGCTCAAATGCACCCACTATTGGAGCCAGGGGAACTAAAAAAGTGGAAAAGAGATGATTGGTGGAGAAAGGGCAAAGGATGGCAACGGATGGTCAAGGATCGAGTTACCGAGCAAGGGAGCTCCCCAGGGAGCAGCCAAACCTGGACAGGATCTTCGCCTCAAGAATGTCCGGGTAATAGAGGAATAGGTGATCAATGTATCTTTACCCGAACCCAGGTTTATGGTGAATGGGACAGAAATCCAAGGATTTATCTGCAATTTCAGACTTACTTCCCTTTGGTTTAAACTTCTCATCGAGGCTGCTGCACGGAGTCACAGACAATGCCTCGCGCCTCTTTGTGGAAGGCGGCAGACACTTGTATTCCTGGTAAATGTGGAGGAAGATCATTTAAAATGGGATTAATCTGTCCGTCAGACTCATCTTCGTGGGCACAGGATGGCAGCTGTTGGGCGGTGACCAATGATGGGAGAATAATGGGCGGTCAGTGTGTGTCCCATTTCAAAGACAATCGTTCGTTCAAGAGGAAAACCATTCGCCAGGGTTAAAATAAGTTACCATTGTTGGAAAATAACTGTGGTTCTCTTTTGGTTTTATCATTAAACAATGATAATATGGCTGTTACATCATTACAAAGATCTGTATTAAAACAATGTTTCTTCATGTCGCCTCTGGTTCTTGTGCCAATCACCTTACATCTGTGGCTTTCGTTACCGACCCATCTGCCAATGGAAACAGTTTCTCCTTGTTTATTCTGTCAAAATTGTTCATGATTTTGAACACCTCGATCAAATCTCCACTTAACCTTCTCGGCACTAAGGAGAACAATCCCAGCTTCTCCAGTCTTTCCACACAACTGAAGTCCTTCATCTCTGGTACCATTTTAGTAAATCTCTTCTGCACCCTCTCTAAGGCCTTCACATCCTTCTTCCTGTGTGGTGCACATAACTGAACACAATTGTCCAGCTGAGGCCAAACCAGTGTTTTATAAATGTTCAGCATAACTTCTTTGCTTTTGTACTCTATGCCTCTGTTAATAAAGCCCATGATCCAATGTGCTTTTTCAACAGCCTTTTCAACTTGCCCTGCCAACTTGGAACATTTGTGTGCATAACTCCCCAGGTCTCTCTGTTCCGGTACCCAGTTTGAAATTGTACCATTTAGATTATATTACCTCTCCTGATTCTTCCTAACAAAATGTATCACTTCACATTCTCTGCATTAAATTTCATCTGCCATGTGTCTGCCCATTTTACCAGTCTATCCATGTCCTCCTGAAGTCTGTTGCTATCCTCCACATTGTTTCTTGCATTCCTGAGTTACGTATCATCTGCAAACTTTGAAATTATACCCTGTGTACCGATGTCCAGGCCATTAATGTATATCACATAGAGCAATGGTCCTAACACCAACCCCTGAGGAACACCACTGTATACTTCCCATCAGTCTGCAAAACAACCGTTCACCACTACTCTCTGCTTGCTGACCCTAAGCCAATATTTTATCCAAGCTGCCACTGTCCCTTTAATCCAATGTGCTTTAATTTTCCTAACAAGTCTATTATGTGGTACTTCATGAAAGGCCTTTTGAAAGTCCATGTACACAACATCAACCCCGCTGCCCTTATCAACCCTCTCCATTACTTCATCAAAGAACTCAATCAAGTTAGTGAAACGCGATTTTCCGTTGACAAATCCATGCTGACATTCACTTATTAGTCAATTCTTTTCCAAGTGCAACTTAATTTTGTCGTGGATTATTGTCTCTAAAAGTTTCCCCACCACTGACGTTAGGCTGATTGGCCTGTAATTGCCGGGTTTATCACTCGCCCCTTTATTGAACATGGGTATAGCAATTGCGTTCCTCCAATAATCTGGCATTGCCCCATGTCGAAGGAGGGTTGGAAGATTGTGGCCAGAGCCTCTGCAATTCCTACCCTTACTTCCCTCAGTCACATCGGATGGATCTAGTTTGGATCGGGTGATATTTCTATTTTGAGTGCTGCCAACCTTTCAAGTACCTCCTCTTTATCTATTTTTGCCCTATCTGATATCGCTGCTACCTCCTCCTTTACTGTGACAGTGGCAGCATCCTCTTCTCACTTGAAGACTGATGCGAAGCATTCATTTAGTACCTCAGCCTTGCCCGCTGCCTCCACAAGAAGATCTTTTTTGTCCCAAATCAGTCGCACGCTTCCTTTGACTGCCCTTTTATTCATTGTTTTATCAGCCACCGTGTATCCTTTCTGACCATTGTATTATCAGCCCTTATGTATCGTGACTGACCATTGTATTATCAGACCCCATGTACCCTCACTGACAATTGTATTCTCAGGTTGCTGTATTTTTACTGACCATTATATTTTCAGCCCCACCTATCCTTCTGGAACATTGCATTATCAGCCCCATGTATCCTCACTGACCATTGTATTATCAGCCCCATCTATCCTTAATGACCATTGAATTATCAGCACCATGTATCCTAACTGACCGTTGCATTATCAACCCCAGATATCCTTACTGACCATTGTGTTATCATCCTTCGGTATCCTGAGTTACCATTGTATTATCATCCTCTTGTATCCTTACTCACCATTCCATTATCAGAGTCATGTATCCTTGAAGACAATTGCATTATCATCCACCTGCATCCTTTCTGACCATTGTATAATCAGCCCCATGTATGCTAACTGACCATTGTATTATCATTCTCCTGTATCCATACTGACAATTGTAATCTCAGACCCCGTGTTTCCTTAATGACCATTGTATTATCATCGCTCATTTATCCGTACCTACCATTGTATTATCAGCCTCATTTATCCTGACTGACCATGACCTTATCAGACACCATGTTTCCTTACCGACCATTGTATTATCAGCCCCCATGTATCCTTAATGACCATTATTTAATCAGCACCCATTTATCCTGACTGACCATTGTATTATCAGCCCCCATATGTCTTTACTGACCATTGTATTATCAGACCCCATGTATCCTTACTGACTATTGTATTAACAGCCCCAATGTATCCTTATTCACCATTGTATTATCAGCCCCCATGTATCCTTACTGACCATTTTATTATCATCTCAATGTATCCTTACTGACAATTGTTATATCAGGTCCCATGTATCCTTACTGGCCATTATTTGATCTGCTTCTATCAATCATTTTTGTCTTTCGCACTTTTGCGAAGTCCAACCCAGAAACTGATTTGAAAAATTCTGAAATTGCCGGCTGAATTCGTATCACAAAAATAATCTGAACCTTGTCAGTGAAGCTGTTCTTTCTTCACATCAGTACTGTAAGACTGCGGGATTCATATTTTCTTCCTTCACGATTTTTTTTGAAGTAATATTTCGAATTCTCGGTACCATCACTTCATGTCAGTAAAATACTTGTTTACCTATAATTGACAATATAGAGTGATGGTGTTAAGGGATTAATCTAACCTGTTTCTTCAGTGACCGTAATTAATGTCAGTCAGTGTGTCGTTTAATTGTCTCACTGGTGAGTTCCCCCAAGATATAAATAGGGACTGTTTTCAAGGCGTCACATCAGAGTGTTTGATGCGGCTCTGCCTCCAGGTCAAACAGTGATCATTGGATCTCACAGATAATGAAAGAATGTTCTGGTATGTTCCAACTGAGCTTCGGATTCTGTGGGCACTTCGTGATGTACAAAGAATTTACTATCCGCTCCTCGCTGCTGTTGGTGTTCCTGGTAAGTCATTATTTCAGCAAATAATTCTGTAAATCATGTTTAACTGTATTTACTGTCCTTGTCCTTTAGACCCGGTTATTAATTGTATTCAGTGTAAGCCTCTTGTTCAATGTCTGGTAATGCACCTTGTTTCCTTCATGTAACATGTGAACAGTTGCCGATTCACTGGTCCCAGTCCAATGAACAGTCTGTCCTTTTCATTACATTTCATTACTTTCTTCAACTGATGGTCATTTTTTAGGATTTGACTGTTATTTGAGTCTCGTACACAAGGAATGTTGGTGGACGGTTCTCTTCATTGAACAGTTTGCCCTCTGCTCTTTGCACTGAACCCGAGTATCGGATCAGAAATATGTGTTCATAGGTAACAGGAGTTTTAAGGTCTGCTGGTTACAGTTAATGACACTGATCTGTGGAAACCAGCGCTAACAGACAGATCACCAACACACTCTGAAATATTGGACAATATCCAATAATGATTCAGCTCCAGGCAGCTGTCTTACTTTCAAACGTCTCCCGCTCTGCCTTATGGTCATTGGTGTTAGATGGTCAGGACAGGCTTTAAACTATAATATTTGTTCCAGTAAATTATTTATTCAGTTATGATTGAGTTGATTGATTTCCACTGTTTTCATTTCGTCCCGTTCCCGTGCGCCACATTACAGGAGATCTCAGTGAGTTCCACATGGACTATCCAACATCTACTGTTGAAGCGCACTGGGACGTTTTACGATGTTAAAGGCGCTATATAAATGCAAATTGTTGTTGTTTATTCAGTTATGTTTGAATTCATTTATTTCCTTTGGTTTTGATTTAATCCCATTCCTTCAAATCACTTTGAAATTCCAAACTGTTTCACCTTTGACCTTCCATTCGCCACGATACTTCTGCATCGACTGATCTGCTCAATCTCACCTTCACCTCCACATTTTGATACCCTTGACCCCAGTAAACCCCTTACTCTCTCTCACCCTGTTCGTTCTCCTTGGCACGACTTCCATCGTTGCTCCTTAAGGTCCAAGGGACGCAGATTTGAACACTTCTGGCGCACATCTGGATAAGCCATTAATCGCCAGATCTCGCTGGACCTCATCAAGTCCTATCGGGACCTGCTCTCCTCTGTTAAAACTGCTCACTATTCCAGGATCACCCTGGAATGCGAAGATGTCCCGGCTTCTCTTCACTACAAACCGTCTTCTTAAACCCCTCTTCCCTGCCTCGTCCACCCTCACTTCCTTCAAGTGCGAGGAGCTCATGGACTTCTTTGTCACTAAGATTGAGACCATTCATTCAGCTGCCTCTGCCGCTTCTCTACCTTCCTCCAGTCCACCGAGCCAATCTTCCCGAAGTTCCCTGCCCCCCAGCCCTAACCCTGAATCCACATCTTTCTCTTGTTTCTCTTCTATCTCCCCTCATGCCCTCTCCGAGCTCATCTTGACCATGAAACCAATCTGCTGCTCCCTCGGCCCTTTTCCCACTGAACTGCTGACCACCCAACTTCCCTTCCTGATCCCCATGCTAGCTGATATTGTAAACGATTTTAGGGCCTGGACAATATTCAGTCAAAGATGTATGTTGTCGGTTCTTTAATCAAAGTGATTATTTAATGATTTACATAATTCTTACAAGCATCAAACAAATCAAACAATACATACAAACGTAAAACCAAGGATTTCAGCCTCAAGGCAGAAGATCGATCAGCTCTCTCTCTCTCTCTTGAAGTTTTCTTCTTTTGTTGTTGGACGTCCTTCCTCCAGGCGAAGCTTCTTAAGGTTCCTCCAACTACATTAAAGATTCTGCCACGATGTCCCAACTTTATATGATTTTGCCAGTTGGGGTGTGAGTAAAAGTTAAGAGAATTCACATTTTGGCCACTCACCCACTATTGCATTGACAATGGACTGTTGGCTGGGCCAATAAAAACCATGTGACCCCAGGTGCAGGCATTCCACCATGTGAAACCACCGAGTGAAACCACCGTGTGAAATCACCGAGTGAAACCACCGTGTGAAACCACCGAGTGAAACCACCGTGTGAAATCACCGTGTGAAATCTCCAACAGCCTTTTCCCCGTGTGAAACCAGGTGTAAGCAACTTGAATTGTCTCTCCCAAAGATTTCAAACTCTCTCAGCACTATTTTTCCAAGTTGCTATTTGTTGAGGTTCCCATCAGTTGTTTTGAGAACCAAAAGCCTGTTCGAATCTTCTCGAAGTTTCTGCACATTGCTGCCTTTGCAGTTTAAACTTACAATGTCCAAATGTAATATCTAAAGGGGCGAAGTTAACCCTTTCCTTCCCGGTTCTCTTTTGTCTGGTACTGTCACCTTCCTTTCAAATCTCCCGTATTCCCCCTTCCTCAAAAAAACCATCCATGACCTCTCTGTCCTTGCAAATTACCGCCCCCGTCTCCAACCTCCCTTTCCTCTCCTGAAACTTGTTGTCACCTCCCAAATACATGCCTTTCTTGCCTGAAACTGCACCAGTAACCTCTCCAATCAGGTTCCTGCCCCTCAACAGCGCGGATTCGGGCCTACTCAAAGTCACAAATCACATCCTATGTGACTGACCGTGGTAAACTATCCCTCTTCATCCTTTGACACGGGAGACCACACCATCCACCTCAAACGCCTCTCGTCCGTTGTCCAACAGGTTGGGACTGCCCTCGCCCGGTTCCATTCCTATTCATCCAGGCTTCTTCAGAGAATCTCCTCGATCGGCATATCTTCCCGCCCCCGCACCGTTATCTCTGGAGTCACCCAAGGAACAATCCTCCTATTTCACATATGCAAGCTCCCCCTCGGCGACATCCTCCGAAAGCACACTGTCAGATTCCAGGTGTACACTCACACCCAGCAGTAACTCAGCACCGCCTCTCCCGGCCCCTTCACTGCCTCTGATTTGTCAGACTACTTGTCCGACGTCCAGTCCTGGATCAGCAGAAATTTCGTCCATTTAAACATTGCGACGACTGAAGCCATTGTCTTCGGCCCCGATCACAAATTCCGTTCCCTCGTGACTGAATCCATCCCCCTCCCTGGCCAGGATCTTAGGTTAAATCGGACTCGTAGGCGTTCTACTTCATCTCCTAACCCAAGGTCACTGAGGCCATTGTAACTTCCAACTGCCGACCCACGACAGGCCCTGGATTGGAGCTGGGGCCTGCTGGTGGTTTTGGTTTCCTTCCACACCGGGGCGGTCCTTTACAACAAACCCTCTCCGCAGCAGAAAGTTCTGTCACAAGGAAAGTACATAAGAACATAAGAAATAGGGGCAGGAGTAGACCATCCGGCCCCTCGAGCCTGCTCCGCCATTCAATAAGATCATGGCTGATCTTCGAATTCAACTCCACGAGTAATTAGATTCTGTCCCTGGATTCAATAATAACGCTGAACATTTCACTCTGAATTCGACCAGGCTGCTGCTTTTACTCCCAGTCTGAAGTAGAATTCCCTGTTTTTCTCTTCCTTACAGTGAACTTAGTGACGATTGTGATCCTGTCTCGAGGAAGGTGCGGTCTCTCCAAATGTGTCACCCGTTACCTGGTGTCCATGGCAGCGGCGGATCTGCTGGTCGTTATCACTGATCTGATATTCAGGCAGATTCCTATTCTTTATTGGGTTCAATTTCAGTTCATGTGGGCCTTTAAAATGTGTAATATCCACGCCGTCCTGCTTTACGCAGCCACAGACTGTTCGATCTGGTTCACAGTCACTTTCACCTTTGATCGATTTGTCGCCATTTGCTGCCAGAAGCTGAAAACAAAATATTGCACCGAGAAAACGGCGGCTGTGGTTCTGGGAACAGTGAGTGTGCTGTTCTGTGTGAAGAACACTTTCTGGTACTTTATGCTTGGAGATCAATATTGGATCAGCAATAATCCCTGGTTTTGTGTTGCATCATGGGATGTTCTTTATTCACAGGTGTGGGCAGTAATTGAATTCCTTCATTATATTGTAACTCCTTTTGTTCCATTTGTTCTGATTCTGCTGCTCAATGCTTCAACCATCAGACACATTTTAGTGTCGAGCAGAGTCCGCAGGAGACTCCGGGCCCACAGCAGTGGGGAGAGTCCCAGTGACCCAGAGATGGAGAAGAGAAGGAAATCCATCATTTTACTGTTTGTTATATCGGGGAATTTGATCCTGTTATGGGCGGTGTTTCTGTTGAATTTTGTATGTGAACGAATGTATCTGTTACACTTTATTCCTGTGACTCTACCTAAATTTGTACAAGAACTGGGATTTATGCTCCAGCTCCTGAGTTGCTGCACCAACACGTGTATTTATGCCGTGACCCAGACTAAATTCAGAGAGGAGTTGAAGAATGTGGTGAAATATCCCTTTACTGTAATTGTTAAATTTATTAAATAATGAGAAGACTTTCCATAACTGCATCCAAGGGTCTTCAAGGAAGTGGCTCCAGAGATAGTAGATTGGAAAACCGCAAACGTAACACCCCTATTCAAGAAGGGAGTGAGACAGAAAGCAGGTAACTATAGACCAGTTAGCCTAACATCTGTCATTGGGGAAAATGCTGGAATCCATTATTAAGGAAGTAGTAGCAGGACATTTGGAGACTCATGATACAATCAAGGAGAGTCAACATGGTTTTATGAAGGGGAAAACATGTCTGACAATTGATTAGAGTTCTTTGAGAATGTAACGAGCAGGGTGGATAAAGGGGAATCAATGGATGCAGTATATTTGGATTTCCAAAAGGCATTCGATAAGGTGCCACATAAAAGGTTACTGCACAAGATAAGGGCTCATGGTGTTGGGGGTAATATACTGGCATGGATAGAGGATTGGCTAATTAACAGAAAACAAAGAGTCGGGATAAAAGGGTCATTTTCAAAATGGCAATCTGTAACTAGTGGGTTGCCGCAGTGATCAGTGCTGGGGCCTCAACTATTTACAATATATATCAATGACTTGGATGAAGGAACAGAGTCTCTTGTGGCCAAATTTGCTGATGATACAAAGATAGGTGGAAAAGCAAGTTGCGATGAGGACACAAAGTGTCTGCAAATGGATATTGACGGGTTAAGTGAATGGGCAAAAATTTGGCAGATGGAATATAATGTGGGAAAATGTGAAGTCATCCTCTTTGGGAGGAAAAAGAAAAAACAAACTATTATTTGAATTGAGAAATACGACAGAATGCTGGGGTACAGAGGGATCTGGGTGTCCTCGTACATGAAACACAAAAAGTCAACATACAGGTGCAGCAGGCAAACAGAATATTGGCCTTTATTTCGAGGGGGATGGTGTATAAAAGCAGGGAAGTCATGCTACAACTGTACAGGGTGCTGGTGAGACCATACCTGGAGTACTGCGTACAGTTCTGGTGCCCTTATTTAAGGAAGGACATACTTGCATTGGAGGCAGTTCAGAGAAGGTTCACGAGGTTGATCCCGGGTATGGAAGGGTTGTCTTATGAGGAAAGATTGAACAGCTTGAGTCTATACTCATTGGAGTTCAGAAAAATGAGAGGAGATCTTATTGAAACATATAAGATTCTGAGGGGATTCGATCGGGTAGATGCTGAGAGGATGTTACCCCTCATGGGGGAATCTAGAACTCGGGGTCATTGTCTGAGAATAAGGGTTCGCCCGTTTAAGATGGAAATGAGGAGGAATTTCTTCTCCCACAGGGTCGTGATTCTTTGGAATTCTTTACCCCAAAAAGCTGTGGAGGCTGAGTCATTGAATACATTCAAGGCTGAGTTAGACAAATTGTTGATCAGCAAAGGAGTCAAAGGATACGGGGAAAGGGCGGGAAAGTGGAGTTGAGGTAAAAATCAGATCAGCCATGATCTCATTAAATGGTGGAGCAAGCCCGAGGGGCCGAATGGCCTACTCCTGCTCCTATCTCTTATGATCTCCCCAGTACCCCGTCAATTGATCTCACCGTTGCCCCGTTGTGTGATGTCCTGGTCCCCCGTCATGTGATGTCCCCGGTGCCCCGTCGTGTGATTTCCTGGTGCCCCGTCATGTGATTTCCCCAGTAGTTACCTGAAGTTGATCTTCCAGTTACAGTGGTGGTGGTGAAAACCTCGAGTTAACCAAGGGAACTTAGACTGGGGAATCTGAGGTTTCTATGAAAGGAGTGAGTAATAAAAAGGAAATTAATAAAAACTAATTCAATAAAAGAAAGAAACAGGTGAATTATACTAAAGTGAGCAATAAAAAGTAACTAAAAGAATACAAATTAAACCCATCTGATAATCAATGTTTAATATTAAAATATGAATCAATTATCTCTGCCGTTATTTATTTATCTGTTCCCAAAGAAAGAATGAAATCTCCAGGACCTGATGGTTATCCCCTCAGGGTATTAAAGGAAACAGGTGGGGAAATTACAGAAACATTAGTCATAGTTTCACAAAGCTCTTTGGACTCGGGAATTGTGCCTTTGGATATGAAAATATCACTCCAATATTTAAGAAAGGAGGAAGAGAGAGAAAAGGAAACGACAGATCTGTCAGTTTAACGTCAGGAGTGGGGAAGTTACTGGAATCTATCACCAGAGACAGAATGATTGAGGACTTGAACAAGTCTGAGCTGATCAAAGAGAGTCAGCGTGGATTTGTGAAGGGTGGGTCATGTCTGACTAATCAAGATGAGTTTTTTGAAGTCACTAACAGGCTGGACAGGGAATGTCGATGGACATTGTCTGTGTGGACTTCCAGAAGGCATTTGATAGGGTTCAGCAAAAGAGATTATTCGCAAAAATAAAAGTGCACAAAATTGAAAGTGACCTTGTGACTTGGGTTGGGAGGTGGGAGACAGAGAGTGGGGATAAAGGGAACGTTCTTTGATTGGTGGGATGTGACAAGTGGTGTTCCCCAGGGATCTGGACTGGGGTCTCAGCTTTTCACCCTATTTATCAATAACTTGGATGAAGGAAGAGAGAGTTTTATATCCAAGTTTCCAGATGACACTACGTTTGGAGACACAGTAAGTTGTGTGGATGGGAGCAGGAAGTTACAAAGGGACAGATTAAGTGAGTGGACAAAACTGTGGCAGGTGGAGTTCAGTGTGGGGAAGTGTGAGATCATCCACTTTGGATACAAGAAGGAAACATTGGAGTATTTTCTTAAAGTGAGAGACCGGGAACTGTGGAGGAGCAAAGGGATTTGGGTGTCCATGTACACAAATCACTAAAAGCTAGTGCCCAGATCCAAAAATTAATCACAAAGACTAATGGAATGTTGGCCTTTATCTCGAGGGCTGGAATACAAAGCGGAGGAATTTGTGCTTCAGTTCCACAGAGCCTCGGTCAGAGCCCCTCTGGAGTACATATATCCAGAATATTAAACTCCAGCCCAGTTCTCGGGGTTATTAATATCAGAAACAAACCCCAACTGTCAGAATGAACATGGTTCAGTCCTGGATGTGATTAACAGCAGCAATGACAGCAGAATCCAACCCCTGCATCACAGGTGAACTCGCTGGTGTCTCAGCCAGTGGGATGACAGAGTGAATCTCTTCCCAAACACGGAGCAGGTGAACGGCCTCTCTCCAGTGTGAACCCGTTCATGTTTCAGCAGGTCCCTTGTCCTCTTGAAGCTCTTCACAGTTAGTACATTTTAACGGTTTCTTATCAGTGTGAACAAGTTGGTATTCACTGAGGCTGTATGACTGAGTGAATCCTTTCCCACACACGGAGCAGGTGAACGACCTCTCCCTGGAGTGAGCTCGCTGGTGTCTCAGCTGGTGGGATGACTGAGTGAATCCCTTCCCACACACGGAGCAGGTGAACGGTCTCTCCCCAGTGTGAACTCGCTCGTGTGTAAGCAGGGTGGATGAATCAGTGAATCCCTTCCCACACACGGAGCAGATGAACGGCCTCTCCCCGGTGTGACTGCGTCGATGAGTTTCCAGCTTAGATGGGTAATTGAATCCCTGCCCACAGTCCCCACATTTCCACGGTTTCTCCATGGTCCGGGTGTCCTTGTGTCTCTCCAGGTTGGACGATCAGTTGAATCCTCGTCCACACACAGAACACGTGGACGGTTTCTCCCCGCTGTGAATGGTGCGATGTTTTTTCAGGCTGTGTAACTGGTGAAAGCTCTTTCCACACTCAGTGCACTGGAACACTCTCACTCGGGTCTGAGAGTCTCAGTGATTTTCCACTCACACTGGTGTTTGAAATCTTTTCCCACAGACACAACAGACAAACATTTCTCCTTCCACATTCAAAGGCCGATGATATTCAGGTCCTGATGAATCGAGGGACTGTCAGATCCTGACGAGATGTTTGATTTGAGTTTCCCATCTGCAAATCCTCCCCTTCTAATACCCTGTAAAAGGAGTTTACAAAAGTCCTCACTGTAAATACAGGATAGAAATTCAGAACAGACAATTCTAGTTTCGATGGAACATTCTTCACGCTCATTCCACCAGACTGTGAATCCCCGTCTCACACACTCTCCCTCCTCCCTGTGCTGAAATCCAAACCCATCGCACCATCTCCATCATTTCTTCCCTCCACTCCCAGTTTCCTCTCTCCCTCGACTCTGGTCGGGTTCAGTTCTCCACCCCCTGGGAGCAGAGTGAGAGGAAAATAAATGAGGCACAGGGACCCTGAAGCCCCGCCCACTCTTTGTTCCCGGTCACTGGGAACCTGAAGCCCCGCCCACTATTTGTTCCCAGTCACTGGGACCCTGAAGCCCCGCCCACTCTTTGTTCACCGTCACTGGGACCCTGAAGCCCCGCCCACTCTTTGCTCCCGGTCACTGGGACCCTGAAGCCCCGCCCACTCTTTGTTCCCAGTCACTGGGACCCTGAAGCCCCGCCCACTCTTTGCTCCCGGTCACTGGGACCCTGAAGCCCCGCCCACTCTTTGTTCCCAGTCACTGGGACCCTGAAGCCCCGCCCACTCTTTGTTCCCAGTCACTGGGACCCTGAAGCCCCGCCCACTCCTTGTTCGTAGTCACAGGGACGCTGAAGCCCCGCCCACTCTTTGTTCCCGGTCACTGGGACCCTAAAGCCCCGCCCACTCTTTGTTCCCAGTCACAGGCACCCTGAAGCCCCGCCCACTATTTGTTCCCAGTCACTGGGACCCTGAAGCCCCGCCCACTCTTTGTTCCCGGTCACTGGGACCCTGAAGCCCCGCCCACTCTTTGTTCCTGGTCACTGGGACCGTGAAGCCCCGCCCACTTTTTTGCTCCTGGTCACTGGGACCATGAAGCCCCGCCCACTCTTTGTTCCTGGCCAAGGGAACAATGAAGCCCCGCCCACTCTTTGTTCCCGGTTACTGGGACCCTGAAGCCCCGCCCACTCATTGTTCCTGGTCACGCGGACCCTGAAGCCCCGCCCACTCCTTGTTCCTGGTCACCGGGACCCTGACTCCCCGCCCACTCTTTGTTCCTGGTCACGAGGACCCTGAAGCCCCGCCCACTCTTTGTTCCCAGTCACTGCGACCCTGAAGCCCCGCCCGCAGTTCGCATCTGGTCACTGGGACCCTGAATCCCCGCCCACGTTTTGTTCCCAGTCACTGGGACCCTGAAGCCCCGACCACTCATTGTTCCTGTTCACTGGGACCCTGAAGCCCCGCCCACTCATTGTTCCTGGTCACTGGGACCCTGAAGCCCCGCCCACTCATTGTTCCTGGTCACTGGGAAACTGAAGCCCCGCCCACTCATCGTTCCTGGTCAGTGGGACACTGAAACCCCGCCCACTCATTGTTCCTGGTCACTGGGACCCTGAAGTCCCGCCCACTCTTTGTTCCTGGTCACTGGGACCCTGAAGCCCCGCCCACTCATTGTTTCTGGTCACTGTTACACTGTAGCCCCGCCCACTATTCGTTCCCGGTCACTGGGACCTTGTAACTGCGATTAAAAATAAAATCGTTGGACTATAACTTGGTGTTGTAAAATTGTTTACAATTGTTCACCGCAGCACATCACCGGCATCTCCACATCCCGGTCACTGGGACCTTGAAGCCCCGCCCACTCTTTGTTCCTGGTCACTGGGACCTTGAAGCCCCGCCCACTCATTGTTTCTTGTCACTGTGACACTGAAGCCCCGCCCACACTTTGCTCCAAGGTGGAAGCGCATGCGCCGTGATCCCTGAACTCTGACTAAGATGGCGGCCAGTTCCCCGCTCACCCGGGAGGCTGCCGGTCGGGCCTGTCACCGCGGTGTAAACACGGGGCCTGTGGGCTCTTATTCTGGGCCTGAGGCCTAAACCAGGTGTTTATGAAGCTTCCCTGCCCACCCACAGATCCAATCATAAGGTCAGAAATGGGGATGTTCGCTGATGACTGCACAGTGTTCAGTTCCATTCGCAACCCCTCAGATAATGAAGCAGTCCGAGCCTGCATGCAGCAAGACCTGGACAACATCCAGGCTTGGGCTGATAAGTGGCAAGTAACATTCGCGCCAGATAAGTGCCAGGCAATGACCATCTCCAACAGGAGAGAGTCTAACCACCTCCACTTGACATTCAACGGCATTACCATCGCCGAATCCCCCACCATCAACATCCTGGGGGTCACCATTGACCAGAAACTTAACTGGACCAGCTATATAAATACTGTGGCTGCAAGAGCAGGTCAGAGGCTGGGTATTCTGCGGCGAGTGACTCACCTCCTGACTCCCCGAAGCCTTTCCACCATCTACAAGGCACAAGTCAGGAGTGTGATGGAATACTCTCCACTTGCCTGGATGAGTGCAGCTCCAACAACACTCAAGAAGCTCGACACCATCCAAGATAAAGCAGCCCGCTTGATTGGCACCCCATCCACCACATTAAACATTCACTCCCTTCACCATCGGCGCACTGTGGCTGCAGTGTGCACCATCCACAGGATGCACTGCAGCAACTCGCCAAGGCTTCTTCGACAGCACCTCCCAAACCCGCGACCTATACCACCGAGAAGGACAAGGGCAGCAGGCGCATGGGAACGACACCACCTGCACGTTCCCCTCCAAGTCACACACCATCCCGACTTGGAAATATATCGCCGTTCCTTCATTGTCGCTGGGTCAAAATCCTGGAACTCCCTTCCTAACAGCACTGTGGGAGAACCTTCACCACACGGACTGCAGCGGTTCAAGAAGGCGGCTCACCACCACCTTCTCAAGGGCAATTAGGGATGGGCAATAAATGCCGGCCTCGCCAGCGACGCCCACATCCCGTGAACGAATAAAAAAAAAAAAAATTCCTCACCCGCGCCCACCGTCTCCGACCGGATCCCGACCCGCCTGTTCCGCCTCAGTCTGTCTCCACCACTCGCACCGCGCATGCTCAGAGCACAGACCAGTCCCGCGCCTGCGCATTGGGCTCCTATAGTCACTGATAGGGCACTTTCTGGGCCGCGGGGGATTCTGGGTAAACTCTCCGCCTTTCAAGGTCCGAATCGGTGTACAGATTTTTCATCATCGCATCGAGATTTGGGCCGGAGGGACAATAAACATTAAACAAAATCAATCAATAAATTATACAGAAACCCGAGTGCCCGGGCCCTCAGACAGGGAGCGAAGTTCACCGGTCGCCACTTTTCCTTCACCAACTCGCACCTCAGGCCCCGCCCAGTCTGGTTCAATTGATCAATGTTTTCCAACTGTGTTTTCCAACTCGAGTTCAGGCCTGTCATTCTGAGAGAAACTTCGAGGCCTCATTTTTCCTGTGTGCTGTGAGGACCGATATCGTTCATCTTGATCTATTTCTAGTTTAATAAGTTTTGCTGAATGTGGCCCAGGCCAAGTGTCAGGATATCGGATCTGGCCCACCATAGAAAATGATTTTGACCCACCTGAGAAAGACAATGTGAACCGGATTATCCTCATCCACTGACCCAGCAACTTCTTCATAAAACACCCCTGAGATAGACAATGTGAACCGGATTATCCTCATCCACTGACCTAGCAACTTCTTCAAAAAACACCCCTGAGACAGACAATGTGAACCGGATTATCCTCATCCGCTGACCCAGCAACTTCTTCAAAAAACCCCTGAGATGGACAATGTGAACCGGATTATCCTCATCCACTGACCCAGCAACTTCTTCAAAAAACCCCTGAGATAGACAATGTGAACCGGATTATCCTCATCCAGTGACCCAGCAACTTCTTCAAAAATTCAAGCATATTTGTAAGACGCGACCTTCTTTTCTGGAAGCTGTGTTGAGTGTCTCTAACGGCCCCTCCTCTTTCCCCGTGATCATAAACAGAATCTCTTTGGATTCCTTCAAGAATCTTCCCTATGGTCGAGGTCTCACTGACGGGCCACTTGTTCCCTGGCTCGGATTTATTCCCTTTTTTGAGAATGGGAACTCAGTGAGTTACCTTCCAATCTCAGGGAACAATCCCTGACTCTATTGAGCTGTTGAAGATCCAGGCAAGTGGCTCACAGAGCACCCGTCCCATCTCTTTAAACACCAAACATATCTCAGCTTCTCTAATGGCTGATTTTGTCTCCCTCAATTGTGGGTGATATTTGTCGTCGGTCTCCTGTGAACTCCTGTAAACATATTGATCCGAACTGGGTTAATGGTGTCTAACTCACTCACATCAATAAAACAGGGAATCTGGAAACACACTGCAGGTCCTTCTTTATCTGGAGATCAAATGATTGGTGGATAATTGTACCAGCCCTTAACAGGCTCCTGTGAATTCCTCCCTCCGCTATTTTAATGCAAACTTTAACCCATTTATTTTAAACAGGTTTATTTTAAATGAGTTAACACCCGCCTTAATATAGTAGACTCAGGACTGTAACACAAACAGGTTCAATCTTTGTAAAATAATTCCCAGTCAGTTTTAGACTGGAAACTTAAACCTGCCGTTTCCCTTTCAGTCAGGAACAGATCCCAGTTTTACACCAATCTCTGATTTGACAGCATGTTTCCAGCATTCCCCGTTGTTCTTCCTGATCTAAACACAGTTGTAAAGGAGCCTTCTATTCCGTGCCTGGAGCTCTGGAACATGGAAGAGAGCGGCTGGGACACATTACTCTCACGCCTCAAGATTAACGCACACGGCGACTCTGCTGTCAATGAAGAGAGAGAAGAAAGCCCAAAGTGCCGTTTGCCTCTCAGTGTGGCCCTGGAGGACTGTGTCCGGGCTGAAGTTCCGTTCCCATCGGACGATCCTTCCCCCAGATTGTCCTTTCTGAGCTCCAGTCAGGTGATGCTAAACATTCAGGTGGGAAAGACCAAAATCTACAACAATGTGTTTAAAACAAAGCTGATTTATTTAACATGTATCCAGAATATTAAACTCCAGCCCAGTTATCGGGGTCATTAACATCAGCAGAAACAAACTCCAACTGTCAGAATGAACATGGTTCAGTCCTGGATGTGATTAACAGCAGCAACAACAGCAGAATCCAACCACTGCAGTCACAAATGAACTCGCTGGTGTCTCCGCAGGTGGGATGTCGTTGTGAATCCCATCCCACACATGGAGCAGGTGAACAGCCTCTCCCCAGTGTGAACTCGCTGGTGTGCAGTGAGTTTGGATCACATCCTGAACCTCTTCCCACATTTAGAGCAACTGAAAGGTTTCTCGTCAGTGTGAACTCGCTGGTGTGGAATCAGATCTGCAGAGTTGTTAAAGCTGTTCCCACAGTCAGAGCATTTAAAAGGTCTTTCAGCAGTGTAGAATCTCTGTGTGTCAGTCGGGTGGAAGACTCAGTGAATCCCTTCCCACACAGAGAGCAGGTGAACGGCCTTTCCCCAGTGTGACTGTGTCGATGAGTTTCCAGCTGGGATGGGTAATTGAATCCCTTCCCACAGTCCCCACATTTCCACGGTTTCTCCGTGGTCCGGGTGTCCTTGTGTCTCTCCAGGTTGGACGATCAGTTGAAGCCTCGTCCACACACAGAACACGTGGACGGTTTCTCCCCTCTGTGAATGGTGCGATGTTTTTTCAGGCTGTGCAACTGGTTAAAGCTCTTTTCACACTCAGTGCACTGGAACACTCTCACTCGGGTGTGTGTGTCTCGGTGATTTTCCACTCACACTGATGTTTGAAATCTGTTCCCCCGGTTTATTAATCCCCGGCCCCCCGGCTCCCGTCCACCTGCATCCGGACCCGCAGCTCCGACTGGCGACAGCGCAGCGTCTCCTCCGCGCCTGCGCGCTGGGCCCCTTTAAACGGGATAGGGCGTATTCACTCCCGCGGGGCGTTATGGGTAGTTCCTGCCGCCATTGACTGTCATTAATTGGAGATTTCACTGATCCGACGGGCGGGATCGGGGCGGAGCGGGAATCAATCCAATGGACAGAAACACAAGAGCCCGCGGCCCAGCGCCACATCGAGCGGTTTCACACCCGCGGGGCCCGCTGGGTGATGGAGATCGCCCTCAATGATCAGAATAAAGAGACTGCTCGCTCTCCCCCACCCCAGAAAAATTCATCAAGGGATTTCCAGCTCATCCCCGCACTCATTCTGAAAGGGACAGGCGGGCCCTGTCTCCGTGAGGTTGGCACTTGGGTTTACAGGGCACAATTTCACAGTTTGAAGATGACAAGAAACTGGGAAATGTGGTAAACCAGGTGGAGCATAGTAACAGAGTGAGGGGGACAGAGACAGACCGGTGAAATGGGCAGACACATGGCGGCTTAAATTTAACACAGAGAAGTGTGAAGTGATACAGTTTGGAAGGAATAATGAGGAGAGGCAAAATATAAACTAAATAGTACATTTTACAGGGGGTGCCGGACCAGAGAGACTTGGGGATGTATGTACACAAATCTTTGAAGGTGGCAGGAGAAGTTGAGAAGGCCGTTAAAAAACAGACGGGATCCTGGGCTTTATTAATGGAGGCATAGAGCACAAAAGGTAGGAACATCCGAAAATATGAATTAAGAGCAGGAGTAGGCCATTCGGCCCCTCGAGCCTGATCTGTCATTTGATAAGATCATGGCTGATCTGATTCTGACCGCAACCCTACTTTCCCGTCTACCTACGATAACATTTGACTCCTTGTTAATCAGGAATCTATCGAACTCAGCCTTAAAAATATTCAATGACCCTGCCTCCACCGCTCTCTGGGGAAGGGATTTCCACAGACTCACGACTCTCAGAGAAAAAAATTCTCCTCATCTCCGTCTTAAATGGGAGACCCCTTATTTTTAAACTGTGGCCCCGAGTTCTAGTCTCTCCCACAAGGGGAAACATCGTCTCAGCATCTATCCCTTCTAGTCCCCTCAGGATCTTATCTGTTTCAATGAAATCATCGTTCATTCTTCCAAACTTCAGTGTATACAGGACCAACTTGTCCAACATTTCCTCATGAGATAACCCCCTCATTTACCAGACTCCCCATTGCAGACCCTCAGTGTCCCTCTCACGGGTGAAGAGGGGACATTTACCAGACTCCCCACTATTGACCCTCAGTGTCCCTCTCACTGGCGAAGAGGGGACAATTACCAGACTCCCCACTACAGACCCTCAGTGTCCCTCTCACAGGTGAAGAGGGGACATTTACCAGACTCCCCACTACAGACCCTCAGTGTCCCTCTCACGGGTGAAGAGGGGACATTTACCAGACTCCCCACTACAGATCCTCAGTGTTCCTCTCTCGGGTGAAGAGTGGACATTTACCAGACTTCCCACTACAGACCCGAAGCATCCCTCTCACGGGTGTGGGGGGCGGGGCCTGACTCCGAATGGGAGGCGGGGCCTGACCATGTGTGGGCGGGGTCTGTGTGGGGGCGGGGCCTGTCTGTGTCTGAGGGCGGGGACTGTGGGGGCAGGGCCTGACTGTCTGTATGTGGGTGGGGCCTGACTGTGTGTGAGGGCGGGACCTGACTGTGTTGTGGGGGCGGGGCATGACTCAGGGAGTGGGGGCGGGGCCTGACTATGTGTGGGGCGGGGCCTGGCTCAGTGTGGGGGCGGGGCCTGACAGTGTGTGGGCGGGGCCTGACAATGTTTGGGCGGGGCCTGACTGTGTGTGGAGGGGGCTGTGTGGGGGGCAGGGCCTGTCTGTGTGTGAGGGCGGGGACTGTGGGGGCAGGGCCTGACTGTCTGTATGTGGGTGGGGCCTGACTGTGTGTGAGGGCGGGACCTGACTGTGTTGTGTGGGCGGGGCCTGACTGTGTGTGTGGGGGGCGGGGCCTGAAACAGCGAGTGGGCGCGGGGCCTGACTCAGGGAGTGGGGGCGAGGCCTGACTGTGTGGGGGGCGGGGCCTGGCTCAGTGTGGGGGCGGGGCCTGACTGTGTGTGGGCGGGGCCTGATCATGTTTGGGCGGGGCCTGACCATGTTTGGGCGGGGCCTGACTGTGTGTGGATGGGGCGGGCCAGCGGGCTCTGACGTTTCATTGACCGTTGGAACCGTCAATGGGAATCAGGGGGGAAACTCTCCAGTGGCTGGAGTCATACCGAGCACAAAGGAAGATGGTAGTGGTTGTTGGAGGCCAATCATCTCAGCCCCAGGACATTGCTGCAGGAGTTCCTCAGGGCAGTGTCCTAGGCCCAACCATCTTCAGCTGCTTCATCAATGACCTTCCCTCCATCATAAGGTCAGAAATGTGGATGTTCGCTGATGACTGCACAGTGTTCAGTTCCATTCGCAACCCCTCAAATAATGAAGCAGTCCGAGCCCGCATGCAGCAAGACTTGGACAACATCCAGGCTTGGGCTCGTAAGTGGCAAGTAACATTCGCGCCAGATAAGTGCCAGGCAACGACCATCTCCAACAACAGAGAATCTAACCACCTCCCCCTGACATTCAACGGCATTACCATCGCCGAATCCCCCACCATCAACATCCTGGGGGTCACCATTGACCAGAAACTTAACTGGACCAGCCATATAAATACTGTGGCTACAAGAGCAGGTCAGAGGCTGGGTATTCTGCGGCGAGTGTCTCACCTCCTGACTCCCCAAAGCCTTTCCACCATCTACAAGGCACAAGTCAGGAGTGTGATGGAATACTCCCCACTTGCCTGGATTAATGCAGCTCCAACAACACTCAAGAAGCTCGACACCATCCAAGATAAAGCAGCCCGCTTGATTGGCACCCCATTCACCACCCTGAACATTCACTCCCTTCACCACCGGCACACCATGGCTGCAGTGTGCACTATCCACAGGATGCACTGCAGCAACTCGCCAAGGCTTCTTCGACAGCACCTCCCAAACCCGCGATCTCTACCACCTAGAAGGACAAGGGCAGCAGGCACATGGGAACAACACCACCTGCACGTTCCCCTCCAAGTCACAACCCATCCCGACTTGGAAATATATCGCCGTTCCTTCATCGTCGCTGGGTCAAAATCCTGGAACTCCCTTCCGAACGGCACTGTGGGAGAACCGTCACCACACGGACTGCAGCGGTTCAAGAAGGCGGCTCACCACCACCTTCTCAAGGGGCGATTAGGGATGGGCAATAAATGCTGCTCTCTCCAGCGACGCCCACATCCCGTGAACGAATAAAAAAAACCGCCCCTGCTCCCCCGCGCGGGAGACCCCGCCCTTTCCCTATCCCCGGAGCTCAGCGCGCTGGCGCGGGAGAGGCTCTGAGCGATCCACAGACGGAGTCGGAGGTCTGAAGACGGTCGGCGAGCGCCCGGTCCGGAGATTCATAAGCCGGAGGGAGGCCCCGCCGTCGGTCGTTTAAAGATGGAGTGCGGCCGCAGGGAACGAAAAGGATCCTCTGGTCCCGCGTGTCTTCAGCCGGGCGGCAGCTGAAGGCTTCTCCCCGGGGACAGGCCCGGGTTACCGGGGAAACCGGCCGCCATCTTGGTACAGGAGGAGGGAGCGTCACGGCGCATGCGCGGCCATTTTGGTACAGGAAGACCGAGTCCAGGACCAGGTCAATGCGAGAGACTGAGGGTCAACAGTGGGGAGTCTGGTAAATGTCCCCTCTTCACCTGGGAGAGGGACACTGAGGGTCTATAGTGGGGAGTCTGGTAAATGTCCCCTCTTCACCCGTGAGAGGGACACTGAGGGTCAATAGTGGGGAGTCTGGTAAATGTCCCCTCTTCACCCCTGAGAGGGACACTGAGGGTCAATAGTGGGGAGTCTGGTAAATGTCCCCTCTTCACCCGTGAGAGGGACACTGAGGGTCTATAGTGGGGAGTCTGGTAAATGTCCCCTCTTCACCCGTGAGAGGGACACTGAGGGTCTATAGTGGGGGGTCTGGTAAATGTCGCCTCTTCACCTGTGAGAGGGACACTGAGGGTCTATCGTGAGGAGTCTGGTAAAAGTCCCCTCTTCACCCGTGAGAGGGACACTGAGGGTCAATAGTGGGGAGTCTGGTAAATGTCCCCTCTTCACCCATGAGAGGGACACTGAGGGTCAATAGTTGCGAGTCTGGTAAATGTCCCCTCTTCATCCTGGAGAGGGACACTGAGGGTTTTTAGTGGGGAGTCTGGTAAATGTCCCCTCTTCCCCTGTCGCAGGGGTCAGTGTGAGGAGAGTGATGTTGAGGTGGGGAGAATCATAGAAATTTATGAGACGAAGGAGGCCAATCGGCCCATCTTGTCCATGCCAGTTGAAAAAGAGCTATCCAGCCTCATCCCACTTTCCAGCTCTTGGTCCATCGCCCTGTAGGTTACGGCACTTCAAGTGCATATCCTGGTACCCTTTAAATGTGATGAAGGTTGCTGCCTCGACCACCCTTTCAGGTGGTGAGTTCCAGACCCCCACCACCCTCTGGATGAAAAAAATTTTTCAAGTCCCCTCTAATCCTTCCGCCAATACTTTAAATCAATGCCCCCTGGTCACTGACCCCTCTGTGAAGGAAAATAGGTCATTCCTGTTCACTCCATCTCGCCCCTCATAATTTTATACACCTCAATTAAATCTCCCCCCAGCCTCTTCTGTTCCAAAGAAAACAACCCCAGCCTATCCAATCTTTCCTCATAGCTAAAATTCTCCAGCCCTGGCAATATCTTTGTAAATCTCCACTGTACCCTCCCGAGTGCAATCACATCTTTCCTGCAATGTGGTGACCAGAACTGTATGCAGTACTCTAGCTGTAGCCTAACTATTGTTTTATACAGTTCGAGCATAACCTTTCTGCTCTTATATTCTATGCCTCGGCTAATTAAGGAAAGTATCCTGTCTCCCTTTTTAACCAACTTATCTACCTGTCCTGCTACATTCAGGGATTTGTGGACATGCACTCTAAGATCCCTTTGTTCCTCTGCACCTCTCAGTATCCTTCCATTTACTGTATACTTTTTCTTTTTTTATTCGTTCATGGGATGTGGGCCTCGCTGGCAAGGCCAGCATTTATTGCCCATCCCTAATTGCCCTTGAGAAGGTGGTGGCGAGCCGCCTTCTTGAGCCGCTGCAGTCTCTGTGTTGAATGTTCTCCCACGGTGCTATTCGGTAGAGAGTTCAGGGATTTTAACCGAGCGACGATGGAGGAATGGCGATATATTTCCAAGTCGGGATGGTGTGTGACTTGGAGGGGAATGTCAGGTGGTGGTGTTCCCATGTGCCTGCTGCCCTTGTTCTTCTCGGTGGTAGAGGTCACGGGTTTGGGAGGTGCTGTCGAAGAAACCTTGGTGAGTTGCTGCAGTGCTTCCTGTGGATGGTACACACTGCAGCCACTGTGATCCGGTGGTGAAGGGAGTGACTGTTCAGGGTGGTGGATGGGGTGCCAATCAAGCGGGCTGCTTTGTCCTGGATGGTGTCAACTTTCTTGAGTGTTGTTGGAGCTGCACTCATCCAGGCAAGCGGAGAGTATTCCATCACACTCCTGACTTGTGCCTTGTAGATGGTGGAAAGACTTTGGGGAATCAGGAGGTGAGTCACTCGCCACAGAATACCCAGCGTCTGACCTGATCTTGTACCCATAGTATTTACGTGGCTGGTCCAGTTAAGTTTCTGGTCAATGGTGAGGGATACAGCGATGGTAATGCCGTTGAATGTCAAGGGGAGATGGTCATTGCCTGACACTTGTCTGGCGCAAATGTTACTTGCCACTTATCAGCCCAAGCCTGGATGTTGTCCAGGTCTTGCTGCATGCGGGCACGGACTTCTTCATTGTCTGAGGGGTTGCGAATGGAACCGAGCTCTGTGCAATCATTAGTGAACGTCCCCATTTCTGACCTTATGATGGACGGAAGGTAATTGATGAAGCAGCTGAAGATGGTTGGGCTTCGGACACTGCCCTGAGGAACTCCTGCAGCAATGTCCTGGGGTTGAGATGATTGGCCTCCAACAACCACTACCATCTTCCTTTGTGCGAGGTATGACTCCAGCCACTGGAGAGTCTTCCCCCTGATTCCCAATGACTTCAATTTTACGAGGGCTCCTTGGTGCTGCACTCTTGTCAAATGCTGCCTTGATGTCAAGGACAGTCACTCTCACCTCACCTCTGAAATTCAGCTCTTTTGTCCATGTTTGCACCATCGCTGTAATGAGGTCTGGAGCCGAGTTGTCCTGGCGGAACCCAAACTGAGAATTGGTGAGGAAGTGCCGCTTGATAGCACTGTCGACGACACCTTCCATCACTTTGCTGATGATTGAGAGTAGACTGATGGGGCGGTAATTGGCCGGATTCGATTTGTCCTGCTTTTTGTGGACAGGACATATCTGGGCAATTTTCCACATTGTCGGGCAGATGCCAGTGTTGTAGCTGTACTGGAACAGTTTGGCTCGAGGCGCAGCTAGTTCTGGAGCACAAGTCTTCAGCACGACAGCCGGGATGTTGTCGGGGGCTTTGTGCATTCAGCCATTTCTTGATATCACGTGGAGTGAATCGAATTGGCTGAAGACTGGCTTCTGTGATGGTGCGGATAGGGGGAGGAGGCCAAGATGGATCATCCACTCGGCACTTCTGGCTGAAGATGGTTGCAAACGCTTCAGCCTTGTCTTTTGCACTCATATGCTGGACTCTGCCATCATTGACGATGGGGATGTTCATGGAGCCTCCTCCTCCCGTGAGTTGTTCAATTGTCTACCACCATTCATGACTGGATGTGACGGGACTGCAGAGCTTTGATCTGATCCGTTGGTTGTGGAATCGTTTAGCTCTGTCCATAGCATATTGTTTCCACTGTTTAGCATGCATGTCGTCCTGTGTTGGCACCTCATGTTTAGGTACACCTGGTGCTGCTCCTGGCATGCTCTTCCACACTCCTCATTGAACCAGGGTTGATCCCCTGGATTGTTGGTAATGGTAGAGTGACAGAAGACAGAGCTGGCGAAAGTGAACTGGGAACTTCGGTTAAGGGATATGTCAGTAGAGATGCAGTGGCAGACATTTCATGGGATATTTCATAACACTCAGCAAAGATACATTCCAGTGAGAAAGAAAGACTCGAGGGGAAGGACATACCATCCTTGGCCAACTAAGGAAGTTAAAGATCGTATCAAATTGAAAGAAAAAGCATACAATTCCACAAAGATTAGTGACAGGTCAGAAGATTGGTCAAAATATAAAAAACAGCAAAGAATGACTAAAAGAATAATGAGGGAGAGATTTGAGTACCAGAGAAAGCGAGCTAGAAATATAATAACAGATAGTAAGAGTTTCTACAGGTGTTTAAAAAGAAGAGTAAGTAAAGTGAGAGTTGGTCCTCTAGAGAGTGAGTCTGGGGAATTAATAATGGAGAATAAGGAAATTGTGGATGAATTGAACAGATATTTTGCATCCGTCTTCACTGTAGAGGATACAAATAACATGCCAGAAATAATTGTGGATCAAGAGGTGAAAGGGAGGGAGGAATTTAAAACATTTACAATCACCAGGGAAAGGGTCTTGAAAAAATATTAAATCTAAAAGCTGACAAGTTCCCAGGTCCTGACGGACTTCATTCGAGGGTATTAAAAGAAGTGGCTGCAGAGATAGTCGGTGCATTGGTATTAATTTTCCAAAATTCCCCAGGTTCTGGAAGGGTCCCATCAGATTGAAAAATAGTGAACATAACTCCTCTATTCAAGAAAGGAGGGAGACAGAAAGCCGGAAACTACAGGCCAGTTAGCTTAACATCTGTCATGGGGAAAATGCGAGAATCTATTATTAAGGAGGTTCTAGCAGGGCACTTAGAAAATCTCAATGCAATCAGGCAGCGTCAACACGGCTTTGTGAAAGGGAAATCGTGTTTGAATAATTTATTAGAGTTATTTGAGGAAGTAACAAGCAACGTGGATAAAGGGGACCCTGTGGATGAGGTGTACTTGGATATCCAGAAGGCTTTTGACAAGGTCCCACATCAAAGGTGACTGCACAAAATAAGAACTCATGGTGTCGGGGTAACATATTAGCATGGATAAAGGATTGGTTAGCAAACAGGAAACAGAGAGTGGGCATAAATGGGTCATTTTCAGGTTGGCAAGATGTAACAAGTGGAGTGCCACAGGGATCAGTGCTTGGGCCTCAACTATTTACAATCTATATCAATGACTTGGATGAAGGGACCAAATGTATTGTTGCTAAATTTGCTAATGAGACAAAGGTAGGTCGGAAAGTAAGTTGTGAAGAGGACATAAGGAGTTCATAAAGGGATATAGATAGGTTAAGTGAGTGAGCAAAAATTTGGCAGATGGAGTATAATGTGGGAAAATGTGAACTTGTCCACTTTGGCAAGAGGAATAGAAAAGCAGTATATTATTTAAATGGAGAGAGATTGCAGAACTCTGAAGTACAGAGGGATCTGGGTATCGTAGTACATGAATCACAGAAAGTTAGTATGTAGGTACAAGAAGTGATTAGGAAGGCAAATGGAATGTTCTCATTTACTACAAGGGGAATGGAATATAAAAGTGGAAATGTTTTACTACAGTTGTTCAGGGCATTGGTGAGACCACATCTGGAATACTGTGTGCAGTTTTGGTCTCCTTATTTAAGAAAGGACATAATTGCTTTGGAGGCGGTTCAGAGAAGGTTCACTCGACTGATTCCTGGGATGAGGGGGTTATCTTATGAGGAAAGGTTGGACAAGTTGGGCCTGTATACATTGGAGTTTAGAAGGATGAGAGGTGATCTTATTGAAACACATAAGATCCTGAGGGGAATAGAAGGGATAGACGCTGAGAGGATGTTTCCCCTTGTGGGAGAGACTAGAACTAGGGGCCACAGTTTAAAAATAAGGGGTCTCCCATTTAAGACGGAGATGAGGAGAATTTTTTTTCCCTGAAGGTCGTGAGTCTGAGGAACTCCCTTCCCCAGAGAGCGGGGGAGGCAGGGTCATTGAATATTTTTAAGGCCGAGTTAGATAGATTCCTGATTATCAAGGGAGTCAAATGTTCTAGTAGGTAGATGGGAAAGTAGGGTTGATGTCACAATCAGATCAGCCATGATCTTATCAAATGACAGATCAGGCTCGAGGGGCCGAATGGCCTACTCCTGCTCTTAATTCGTATGTTTATACGAGTGAGGAATATGAACACCATGAGGTTACAGATTGTGTTGGATTCCAATTCTGCTGCTGCTGCTGATGGCCCACAGCGTCTCACGGATGCCCAGTTTTGAGCTGCTCGATCTGTTCTGAATCTATCCCATTTAGCACGATGGCAGTGCCACACAACACGTTGGATGGTGTCCTCAGTGTGAAGACGGGACTTGGCTCCACAAGGACTGTGCGGTGGTCACTCCTACCAATACCGTCATGGACAGATACTCGCCTTGTTTGCTCTCCCCAATTGCATTACCTCACACTTCTCTGGATTGAATTCCATTTGCCACTTTTCTGCCCACCTGACCAGTCCATTGATATCTTCCTGCAGTCTACAGCTTTCCTCCTCACTACCAACCACACGGCCAATTTATGTATCATCTGCAAACTTCTTGATCAAGTCCTCCACATTCAAGTGCAAATCATTAATATATACCACAAAAAGCAAGGGACCAATAGTGAGCCTTGAGGAACCCCACTGGAAACAGCCTTCCAGTTGCAAAAACATCTGTCAACCATCACCCTTTGCTTCCTGCCACTGAGCCAACTTTGGATCCGACTAGCCACTTTCCCTTTGATCCCAAGGGATTTAACTTTTTTGACCAGTCTGCCATGTGGGACCTTGTCAAAAGACTTGCTAAAATCCATGTATACTACATCAAACGCGTTGCCCTCATCGACCCTCCTCGTTACCTCCTCATAAGAGTCAATCAACTTAGTCAGACACGACATTCCCTGAACAAATCCATGCTGACTGTCCTTGATTAATCCGTGCCTTTCTAAATGACGATTAATATTGTCCCTCAGAATTGTTTCCAATCATTTGCCCACCACCGAGGTGAGGCTGACTGGCCTGTAATTACTCAGTCTATCCCTTTCTCCCTTTTTAAACAATGGTACACTGTCTTGAAAAGAAAGCTGATTTATTTGAGACTGATACAGAATATTAAACTCCAGCCCAGTTATAGGGGTTATTATCAGAAACAAACCCCAACTGTCAGAATGAACATGGTTCAGCCCTGGATGTGATGAACAGCAGCAGAATCCAACCCCTGTGGTAACATGTGAACTCGCTGGTGTGACTGCAGGTTGGATGACTGAGTGAATCCCTTCCCACACACGGAGCAGGTGAACGGTCTCTCCCCCGTGTGAACTCGCTGGTGAATCAGCAGGTTGCTTGACTGACTGAATCCCTTCCCACACTCTGAGCAGGTGAACGGTCTCTCCCCATTGTGAGTGCGTTGGTGTGTCAGCAGTCCGTTTGTGCTTTTAAAGCTCTTCCCACAGTCAGAACATTTAAAAGGTCTCTTATCAGTGTGAACAGGTTGGTGTTCAATGAGACTGGATGAACAAGTGAATCCCTTCCCACACACAGAGCAGGTGAACGGTCTCTCCCCCGTGTGAACTCGCTGGTGAATCAGCAGGGCGGATGACTGAGTGAATCCCTTCCCACACTCTGAGCAGGTGAACGGCCTCTCCCCAGTGTGAACTCGCTGGTGAATCAGCAGGGCGGATGACTGAGTGAATCCCTTCCCACACTCTGAGCAGGTGAACGGCCTCTCCCCAGTGTGAACTCGCTGGTGAATCAGCAGGGCGGATGACCGAGTGAATCCTTTCCCACATGCGGAGCAGGTAAACGGCCTCTCCCCAGTGTGAGTACGTTGGTGTCTCAGGAGAGCATTCCTGCTTTTAAACCTCTTCTCACAGTCAGAACATTTTAAAGGTCTCTTATCACTGTGAACAAGTTGGTGTTCAATGAGACTGGATGAACAAGTGAATCCTTTCCCACACACGGAGCAGGTGAACGTCCTCTCCCCAGTGTGAACTCGCTGGTGCCTCAGCCGGTCGGCTGAATGAGCGAATCCCTTCCCGCACTCTGCGCAGGTGAACGGCCTCTCCCCAGTGTCAATTCGCTGGTGTCTCAGCAGCGTGGATGACTGAGTGAATCCCTTCCCGCACTCTGCGCAGGTGAACGGCCTCTCCCCGGTGTGAACTCGCTGGTGTCTCAGCAGGGTGGATGACTGAGTGAATCCCATCCCACACACGGAGCAGATAATCGGTCTCTCCCCAGTGTGAGTACGTTGGTGTCTCAGTAGAGCATTCCTGCTTTTAAACCTCTTCTCACAGTCAGAACATTTAAAATTTCTCTTATCACTGTGAACAAGTTGGTGTGAAATGAGGCTGGATGAACAAGTTAATCCTTTCCCACACACGGAGCAGGTGAACGGCCTCTCCCCAGTTTGAAATCGGTGGTGTCTCAGCAGAGTGGATGACTGAGTGAATCCCTTCCCATATGAGGAGCAGATAAACGGCCTCTCCCCAGTGTGACTGCGTCGATGAGTTTCCAGCTGGGATGGGTAATTGAATCCCTTCCCACAGTCCCCACATTTCCACGGTGTCTCCGTGGTCCGGGTGTCCTTGTGTCTCTCCAGGTTGGACGATCAGTTGAAGCCTCGTCCACACACAGAACACGTGGACGGTTTCTCCCCGCTGTGAATGGTGCGATGTTTTTTCAGGCTGTGTCACCAGGTCAAGCTCTTTCCACAGTCAGTGCACTGGAACACTCTCACTCGGGTGTGTGTGACTCAGTGATTTTCCAGTCACACTGATGTTTGAAATCTTTTCCCACAGACAGAACAGACAAACATTTCTCCTTCCACATTCAAAGGCCGATGATATTCAGGTCCTGATGAATCGAGTGACTCGGTCAGATTGACTTGAGGTTTGGTTTGATTTTCCCGTCTGTGAATCCTCATCTTCGAATCCCCTGTAAAAGGAGTTTACAAAAGTCCTCACTGTAAATACAGGATAGAAATTCAGAACAGACAATTCTAGTTTCGACAGAATATTCTTCCCGCTCATTCCCCCAGACTGTAAATCCCCGTCCCACACACTCTCCCTCCTCCCTGTGCTGAAATCCAAACCCATCGCACCATCCCCAACATATTTCATTCCATCTGAGTTTTCTCTCCCTCCCTCTGAAGGTGTTGACTCTGACTGGGTTCAGTTCTGCACTCACTGGTTCCCCTCTCTCCCTCCCCGTGAAGTTCTCTCCCCCTCTTCCACAACATCTCCCAATTTTGGTGATGGGCTCTCCTTGATCCATCTCCATTTTTCCTTCTTATATTCACTGACACATCCCGATTTCTCTATCAAAGAGACGCTCTCTGACCAGTTACCATTCCAACTTCCTTTAGAGACGTTCCCTGATCCGTCGTCATTTGGGTCTGGGGGGAGGGGTTTGGGGGGATAATGTTCACTGTTTTATATTGGGGTCTGGGGGGGATAATGTTCACTGTTTTATATTGGGGTCTGGGGGGGATAATGTTCACTGTTTTATATTGGGGTCTGGGGGGATAATGTTCACTGTTTTATATTGGGGTCTGGGGGGGATAATGTTCACTGTTTAATATTGGGGTCTGGGGGCGATAATGTTCACTGTTTTATATTGGGGTCTGGGGGGATAATGTTCACTGTTTTATATTGGGGTCTGGGGGGGATAATGTTCATTGTTTTATATTGGGGTCTGGGGGGGATAATGTTCACTGTTTTATATTGGGGTCTGGGGGGGATAATGTTCACTGTTTTATATTGGGGTCTGGGGGATAATGTTCACTGTTTTATATTGGGGTCTGGGGGGGATAATGTTCACTGTTTTATATTGGGGTCTGTGGGGCACTCGGTGTTCACTGAAGTCTGCGTCTCCTGCGCCTGCTCAGCTCACACTGTCCAACAATGGGCCTCTCCAACCCCTCAGCTCACACTGTCCAACAATGGGCCTCTCCAACCCCTCAGCTCACACTGTCCAACAATGGGCCTCTCCCACCCCTCAGCTCACACTGTCCAACAATGGGCCTCTCCCACCCCTCAGCTCACACTGTCCAACAATGGGCCTCTCCCACCCCTCAGCTCACACTGTCCAACAATGGGCCTCTCCCACCCCTCAGCTCACACTGTCCAACAATGGGCCTCTCCCACCCCTCAGCTCACACTGTCCAACAATGGGCCTCTCCCACCTCTCTCCGTGTGGCTTTAAACAGATGGAACCCTGTGGGGTGGAGCAAACATTTCAACATTTGTTCGTGAAATGGGTGAATTCAGGACAGACAGCAGGGATTATTTGAGGAATAACACAGTGTGGTGATAAAGGGAATTCAGTGGGTGTTGTGTAGATGGATTGTCTAAAGGTGTTTGAGAAGGTGCCGCACAGGAGGCTTGTTGATAAAATTAAGGTTCACGGAATTGAAGGGAGTGGGGCAGCGTGGACAGGAAGTTGGGGAAAGGGCAGAAAACAGAGAGTCGTGGATAATGGATATTGTTCAGACTGGAGGGATGTCAACAGTGGTGTCCCCCAGGGTCAGTGTTGGGTCCATTGCTCTTCTCAATACAGCGAAATGAACTGGGCTCGGGTAGAAAAGGGCACAAGATGAAAATCTCCAGATAATTCAAATGCCACCAAGATAGGGAGTGTGGGGAACTGTGAAGAGGACTGGAAGTGACTTCAGTGTCACGGACACTGGATAAAAAATTGGACAGATAGATGGCAGATGAAATTTAATGCAGAGAAATGTGAAGTGATACATTTTGGGAAGAAGAATAGGGAGAGGAAAAGTGAGAGGCTCCGTTGATGAAGCTGTTCAGAAACTATATCACAGATTTTAATAAATAGGGGTGAATAGTGTTAATCATTGGTTATTGATTGCTGCACACTGTCCCAAACACTCCCAGGGCAGGTACAGCACGGATTAGATACAGAGTAAAACTCCCTCTGCACTGTCCCAAACATTCCCAGGGCAGGGACAGCACAGGTTAGATCGAGAGTAAAGCTCCCTTGACACTGTCCCATCAAACACTCCCAGGGCAGGGAAAGCATTGGTCAGACACCGAGTAAAGCTCCCTCTACACTGTCCCATCAAACACTCCCAGGGCAGGTACAGCACGGGTTAGATAGAGAGTAAAGCTCCCTCCACACTGTCCCAGCAAACACTCCCAGGGCAGGGACTGCACGGGTTATGTGCAGAGTAAAGCTCCCTCTGCACTGTCCCATCAAACACTCCCGGGGCAGTTACAGCACGGGTGAGATACAGAGCAAAGCTCACTCCACAATGTCCCATCAAACAGTCCCGGGAAGGTATAGCACGGGTTAGGTGCAGAGTCAAGGTCCCTCTACAGTGTCCTAAACACTCCCGGGGCAGGAACAGCACAGTTTAGATACAGGGTAAAGCTCCCTTGACACTGTCCCATCAAACACTCCCAGGGCAGACACAGCACAGGTTAGATAGAGGGTTAAGCTCCCTCTACAATGTCCCATCAAACACTCCCGCGGCAGTTAAAGCATTGGTCAGATACCGAGTAAAGCTCCCTCTACACTGTCCCATCAAACAATCCCAGGGCAGGTACAGCACGGGTTAGATACCGAGTAAAGCTCCCTCTACACTGTCCCATCAAACACTCCCAGGGCAGGTACAGCACGGGTTAGATAGAGAGTGAAGCTCCCTCCACACTGTCCCATCAAACACTCCCAGGGCAGGGACTGCACGGGTTATGTGCAGAGTAAAGCTCCCTCTGCACTGTCCCATCAAACACTCCCGGGGCAGTTACAGCACGGGTGAGATACAGAGCAAAGCTCACTCCACACTGTCCCATCAAACACTCCCGGGGCAGGTACAGCACGGGTGAGATGGAGTGTAAAGTTCCCTCCGCACTGTCCCAACAAACACTCCCAGGGCAGGTACAATAAGGTCAGATAGAGTGCAAAGTTCCCTCTGCAATGTTCCATCAAACACTCCCAGGGCTGCGACAGCACGGAATAGATACCGAATAAAGCTCCCTCGACACTGTCCCATCAAACACTCCCAGGGCAGGGACAGCACGGGTTAGATACAGAGTAAAGCTCCCTCCACACTGTCCCATCAAACACTCCCAGGGCAGGGACAGCACGGGTTAGATACAGAGTAAAGCTCCCTCCACACTGTCCCATCAAACACTCCCAGGGCAGGTACAGCACGGGTTCGATACAGAGGAAAGCTCCCTCTGCACTGTCCCATCAAACACTCCCAGGGCAGGGACAGCACGGGTTAGATACAGAGTAAAGCTCCCTCCACACTGTCCCATCAAACACTCCCAGGGCAGGTACAGCACGGGTTCGATACAGAGGAAAGCTCCCTCTGCACTGTCCCATCAAACACTCCCAGGGCAGGCACAGCACGGGTTAGATACAGAGTAAAGCTCCCTCTGCACTGTCCCATCAAACACTCCCAGGACAGGTGCAGCACGGGGTAGATGCAGAGCAAAGCACCCTCCACATTGTCCAAAACACTCCCAGGGCAGGTGCAGCACGGGTTAGATCCCGAGTAAAGCTCCCTCTGCACTGTCTCATCAAACACTCCTGGGGCAGGTGCAGCACGGGTTAGATCCCGAGTAAAGCTCCCTCTGCACTGTCCCATCAAACACTCCCGGGGAAGGTTCAGCACAGGTTAGATACAGAATAAAGCTCCCTCGACATTGTCCCACCAAACACTCCAAGGGCAGGGACAGCACGGGTTAGATACAGGGTAAAGCTCACTCCACACTGTCCCATCAAACACTCCCGGGGCAGGTACAGCATGGGTTAGATACAGGGTAAAGCTCCCTCCACACTGTCCCATCAAACATTCCCGGGGCAGGTACAGCATGGGTTAGATACCGAGTAAAGCTCCCTCCACACTGTCCCATAAAACACTCCCGGGGCAGGTCCAGCATGGGTTCGATACAGGGTAAAGCTCCCTCTGCACTGTCCCATCAAACACTCCCAGGGCATGGACAGCACGGGTTAGATACCGAGTAAAGCTCCCTCGACACTGTCCCATCAAACACTCCCAGGGCAGTGACAGCACAGGTTACGTACAGAGTAAAGCTCCCTCTACTGTCCCATCAAACACTCCCAGGGCAGGGACAGCACGGGTTAGATACAGAGTAAAGCTCCCTCTACACTGTCCCATCAAACACTCCCAGGGCAGATACAGCACGGGTTAGATACAGAGTAAAGCTCCCTCTACACTGTCCCATCAAACACTCCCAGGGCAGGTACAGCACGGGTTAGATACAGAGTAAAGCTCCCTCGACAATGTGCCGTCTCACACTGCCAGGACAGGTGCAGCACGGGGTAGATGCAGAGCAAAGCACCCTCCACATTGTCCAAAACACTCCCAGGGCAGGTGCAGCACGGGTTAGGTACAGAGTAAAGCTCCCTCTACACTGTCCCATCAAACACTCCCAGGGCAGGTACAGCACGGGTTACGTACAGAGTAAAGCTCCCTCTGCACTGTCCCATCAAACACTCCCGGGGCAGGTACAGCACGGGTTAGACACAGAGTAAAGCTCCCTCTACACTGTCCCATCAAACACTCCCAGTGCAGGGACAGCACGGGTTACGTACAGATTAAAGCTCCCTCTACACTGTCCCATCAAACACTCCCAGGGCAGGTACAGCACGGGTTACGTGCAGAGTAAAGCGCCCTCTGCACTGTCCCATCAAACACTCCCAGGGCAGGTACAGCACGGGTTAGATACAGAGTAAAGCTCCCTCTACACTGTCCCATCAAACACTGCCAGGGCAGGTACAGCATGGGTTAGATGCAGAGTAAAGCTCCCTCTACACTGTCCCATCAAACACTCCCAGGGCAGGTACAGCACGGGTTAGATACAGAGTAAAGCTCCCTCTACACTGTCCCATCAAACACTCCCGGGGCAGGTACAGCACGGGTTAGATACAGAGTAAAGCTCCCTCTACACTGTCCCATCAAACACTCCCAGGGCAGGGACAGCACGGGTTAGATACAGAGTAAAGCTCCCTCTAGACTGTCCCATCAAACACTCCCGGGGCAGGTACAGCACGGGTTAGATACAGAGTAAAGCTCCCTCTACACTGTCCCATCAAACACTCCCAGGGCAGGTACAGCACGGGTTAGATACAGAGTAAAGCTCCCTCTACACTGTGCCATCAAACACTCCCGGGGCAGGTACAGCACGGGTTAGAAACAGAGTAAAGCTCCCTCTACACTGTCCCATCAAACACTCCCAGGGCAGGTACAGCACGGGTTAGATACAGAGTAAAGCTCCCTCTACACTGTCCCATCAAACACTCCCGGGGCAGGTACAGCACGGGTTAGATACAGAGTAAAGCTCCCTCTACACTGTCCCATCAAACACTCCCGGGGCAGGTACAGCACGGGTCAGATACAGAGTAAAGCTCCCTCTACACTGTCCCATCAAACACTCCCAGGGCAGGTACAGCACGGGTTAGATACAGAGTAAAGCTCCCTCTACACTGTCCCATCAAACACTCCCGGGGCAGGTACAGCACGGGTTAGATACAGAGTAAAGCTCCCTCTACACTGTCCCATCAAACACTCCCAGGGCAGGTACAGCACGGGTTAGATACAGAGTAAAGCTCCCTCTACACTGTCCCATCAAACACTCCCGGGGCAGGTACAGCACGGGTTAGATACAGAGTAAAGCTCCCTCTACACTGTCCCATCAAACACTCCCAGGGCAGGTACAGCACGGGTTAGATACAGAGTAAAGCTCCCTCTGCACTGTCCCATCAAACACTCCCAGGGCAGGGACAGCACGGGTTAGATACAGAGTAAAGCTCCCTCTACACTGTCCCATCAAACACTCCCGGGGCAGGTACAGCACGGGTTAGATACAGAGTAAAGCTCCCTCTACACTGTCCCATCAAACACTCCCAGGGCAGGTACAGCACGGGTTAGATACAGAGTAAAGCTCCCTCTGCACTGTGCCATCAAACACTCCCGGGGCAGGTACAGCACGGGTTAGAAACAGAGTAAAGCTCCCTCTACACTGTCCCATCAAACACTCCCAGGGCAGGTACAGCACGGGTTAGATACAGAGTAAAGCTCCCTCTACACTGTCCCATCAAACACTCCCGGGGCAGGTACAGCACGGGTTAGATACAGAGTAAAGCTCACTCTACACTGTCCCATCAAACACTCCCAGGGCAGGTACAGCACGGGTTAGATACAGAGTAAAGCTCCCTCTACACTGTCCCATCAAACACTCCCGGGGCAGGTACAGCACGGGTTAGATACAGAGTAAAGCTCCCTCTACACTGTCCCATCAAACACTCCCAGGGCAGGTACAGCACGGGTTAGATGCAGAGTAAAGCTCCCTCTACACTGTCCCATCAAACACTCCCGGGGCAGGTACAGCACGGGTTAGATACAGAGTAAAGCTCCCTCTACACTGTCCCATCAAACACTCCCAGGGCAGGTACAGCACGGGTTAGATACAGAGTAAAGCTCCCTCTACACTGTCCCATCAAACACTCCCGGGGCAGGTACAGCACGGGTTAGATACAGAGTAAAGCTCCCTCTGCACTGTCTCATCAAACACTCCCGGGGCAGGTACAGCACGGGTTAGATACAGAGTAAAGCTCCCTCTACACTGTCCCATCAAACACTCACAGGACAGGTACAGCACGGGTTGAGATTCTGAGTGAAATATCCTGAAGCCCCGCCCTCTCTGTCCCTGCACCAAGGTGGCCGCGCATGCGCCGTGACGCTACCACATCCTGTACCAAGATGGCCGCTCATGCGCAGTGACGCTCCTATCCTCCTGTACTAAGATGGCGGCCGGTTCCCCCGGTAACCCGGCCTATCTCCGGGGAGAAATCCCGCAGTTGCCGTCCGGCTGCTCACACTCGGGATCAGAGGATCCGACTCGGGTCCTGCGTCCCCGCTCCATGTTTATAAGCCGTGGGGCGCGGCCTCCGCCCGGTTTCTCAGTGTCCTGTCCCCGGCACCCCACCGACCTGCTCCCGACCCTCCGACTCCGTCTGGCGACCGCGCGGACCCTTTCCCGCGCCTGCGCGCTGGGCTCCTGGAGACTTCAGAGCCGAGGCCCCGCCCTCACACACTGGCCCCGCCCCCTCATGGAGCTGCTCCCTCGCGCGAGGCCCCGCTGGTTTTGGGCGGAATGAGACCGCGCGCTGTTCCTCCTCCCACTGCCTGTGGGAATGGGGCAGATATTTAAAGGCACAGGCACTCCCCTTTGTTTATAGTTAAAGGGACAGTCCCGTTTATCTTTGAATGTCAGGGGATTTCATTAACGCAGCTCCTATTAACAATCGGTCCGTTCTGTCATTAGTGCAGAGATTAGGAACATTTAATCATTATGAACAGGAGGAGGCCATTCAGCCCCTCCAACCTGTTCCGCCATTTAATTGTATCATATCTGATCTGTATCTTAACTCCATCTACCCGCCTTGGTACCATAACCTTTAATACCCTCGCCTATCAAAAATCTATCAATCTCAGATCTGAAATTTTCACTTGACCCCCAGCCTCGACTGCTCTCAGGGAGAGAGTTCCAGATTTCCACTGCCCTTTGTGCGAAGAAGTGATTCCTGACATCGCCCCTGAATGGCCTCGCTCTAATTTTAAGGTTATGCCCCCTTGTTCTGGACTCCCCCACCAGAGGAAGTAGTTTCTCTCTATCTGCCCTATCAAATCCTTCAATCACCTCGATTAGATCACCCCTTAATCTTCCAAGCTCCACTCAAAACAAGCCCAGTCTATGCAATCTGTCAGTATCACTCTGGTGAATCTGTGCTGCACCCCTTCCAAGGCCAGTATATCCTCCCTGAGGTGCAGTGCCCAGAACTGAAGGCAGTCTCCAGATGGGGTTTAACCAGAGCTCTGTACAACTGTAACATCACTTCCACCCCTTTATATTCCAGCCCCCTTGAGATGAAGGCCATCATTCCTTTAGCCTTTAAAATTATTTTTTGTAACTGTCCACTAGCTTTTAGTGATTTCGGTACTTGGACCCCGAAATCTCTCTGCTCCTCCACAGTTTCTCGCTGCTTGCCGTTTGGTAAATGCTCTGATCTCTGTCTTAGGTTCAAAGTGGGTGAATTCACATTTCCCCACATTCAACTCCACCTGCCACCGTTTTGACCACTCACTGAATCTATTATTGCCCCCTTGCAACTTTCTGCTCCCATCTACACTATTTACTGTGCCTCTGCACTCAGTGTCATCAGCAAACTTGGATACATGGCTCTCCATTACTTCATCAGAGTCATTTTACTAACAAATGTTGAACTGTTTGCTCGACACCACAGGGTTTCATCTGTTTAAAGCCACAACTGAAAGGTCCAGTTTTCTTCTGGAGTTTTATCTTGAGATGAATCAAGTTTCAAAAATTCGGCAGAGATCCAGACACGGAGCGAGATCCGGGCTCAGACCCTCCGCCGCAAGTCCCACCCCTCACACACTCCAATTGGTTGGAGGACCAACCGCCCGCTCGGTCCTCCAGTCCCTCTCCGCTCTTCCTATTGGTCGGGAGCGCATTTGCTCCGGGTTGACGCTGGGATTGAAGGTCCTGAGCTGCAATTGGAAAATAAACATCAATCCAGCCCGTCAGTTCCAATGTGTAATGAGACTAAATTATTAACAGATTTGGGGAAAAATACATTTCCCAAAGTTTTTTCGAGGCGAGGCCGTGCGCGCCTGCGCTGTGAGTGTTTCTGACGGTTTAATTGCGGTCTCAATTTCCCAGCGTGCCCCGGGCTCTCGGGTTTATTTTTATTTTATTTTATTTCCGCTCCGCCCTCCGCTGCTCCAAAAGCGCTTTTCCCCCGCCCCCAATCTCAGTCCCATCAGAGAAACTGAGGGTCGGGGCGGAGCTCCAATGGCGGCGGTCCGTCCCCAGACTGCACCGCGCGCCGGAATGTCCCCTATCGATCTGAGAGGAGCCCAGTGCGCCGGCGCAGGAGAGGCTGATTGTTGGTCAGTGTGAGCTGAGCATGCGCGGCCCGAAGGGTCTGAGGCAGAGAGCGCGGTTCGAGCAGGTCAGAGGAGGTGTGGAGAGAGCGGGTTAATAAAGGGCGGGGATCACAGGGCCCAGAAACACCGAGTGTAGGGCCCAGGACCCGAGAGAAAACAGGCGGCATCATCCCCCCTCCACTACCCGCCGCTTCCCGGGATCGGGCCCGACCCAATCTCCGCTCGAACTGAACCCGCAGAGTCAACAACAACTTGCATTTCTATCGCGCCTTTAACGGAGCAAAATGGGTCAAGAGGGTTCACAGGAGCGGGAAGAGAGGAATGAGGAGAGATTAGGACAGGGCACCGAAAGCTGGGTCAAAGAGGGAGGTTTGAAGGAGGAGAGAGAGGGGGAGAGGTTCAGGGAGGGAATTCCAGAGCTTGGGGCTCAGACAGCTGAAGGCACGGCCCCCAATGGTGGGGCGAAGGGAATGGGGGAGGAGCAAGAGGCCGGAATTGGAGGAGAGCAGAGATCTGGGAGGGTCGGAGGGCTGGAGGAGGTTACAGAGATAGGGGAGGGTCAGAGGAGGTTACAGAGATAGGGGAGGGTCGGAGGAGGTTACAGAGATAGGGGAGGGTCGGAGGGACATGGAGGAGGTTACAGAGATAGGGGAGGGTCGGAGGAGGTTACAGAGATAGGGGAGGGTCGGAGGGACATGGAGGAGGTTACAGAGATAGGGGAGGGTCGGAGGAGGTTACAGAGATAGGGGAGAGTCGGAGGGACATGGAGGAGGTTACAGAGATAGGGGAGGGTCGGAGGAGGATACAGAGATAGGGGAGGGGCGGAGGGCTGGAGTAGGTTACAGAGATAGGGAAGGGGCGGAGGGCTGGAGGTGGTTACAGAGATAGGGGAGGGCTGGAGTAGGTTACAGAGATCGGGGAGGGTCGGAGTGCTGGAGGTGGTTACAGAGATAGGGGAGGGGCGGAGGGCTGGAGAAGGTTACAGAGATCGGGGAGGGGCGAGGGCCATGGAGGTGGTGACAGAGATAGGGGAGGGGCGGAGGGCTGGAGAAGGTTGCAGAGATAGGGGAGGGGCGAGCGCCATGGAGGAGGTTACAGAGATTGGGAGGGGCGAGGGCCATGGATGGATTTGGACACAAGGATGAGGAATTTAAATATGAGGTGTTGCTGGACCTGGAGTCACTGTAGGTCAGTGAGCACAAGGGTGATGGGTGAATGGGACTTGGTGCGAGTTAGGATATGGGAAGGACAGTCAGCACCTTCAGGGGAGGAGAGAGAGGGGAACCAGTGAGTGTGGAACTGAACCCAGCAGAGCAGAGGTAAAAATGTAGGAGATGGTGCAATGGGTTCAGATTTCAGCACAGGGAGGAGGGAGAGTGTGTGGGACGGGGATTTACAGCTTTTGAGGCTCAAAAGATGAAAAAATGATCCAGAAAAACTAGAATTGTCTGTTCTGAATTTCTATCCTGTATTTACAGTGATGACTTTTGTAAACTCCTTTTACAGGGGATTAGAAGGGGAGGATTCACAGACGGGAAACTCAAACCAAACATCACGTCAAGATCTGACCGAGTCACTCGATTCATCAGGACCTGAATATCATCGGCCTTTGAATGTGGAAGGAGAAATGTTTGTCTGTTGTGTTTGTCGGAAAAAATTTCAAACATCAGTGTGACTGGAAAATCACCGAGACTCTCAGACCCGAGTGAGAGTGTTCCAGTGCACTGAGTGTGGAAAGAGCTTTAACCAGTTACACAGCCTGAAAAAACATCACACCATTCACAGCGGGGAGAAACCGTCCACGTGTTCTGTGTGGACGAGGCTTCAACTGATCGTCCAACCTGGAGAGACACAAGGACACCCGGACCATGGAGAAACCGTGGAAATGTGGGGACTGTGGGAAGGGGTTCAATTACCCGTCTGAGCTGGAAACTCATCGACGCAGTCACACTGGGGAGAGGCCGTTCACCTGCTCCGTGTGTGGGAAGGGATTCAATTACCCATCCCAGCTGGAAACTCATCACCACAGTCACACTGGGGAGAGGCCGTTCACCTGCTCTCTGTGTGGGAAGGGATTCACTCAGTCATCCGCCCTCCGAACACACCAGCTTATTCACACTGCGGAGAGACCTTTTAAATGCTCTGACTGTGGGAACAGGTTTAAAAGCTCGGAGGGACTGATTCGACACCAGCGAATTCACACTGACGAGAGACCGTTCAGTTGCTCTCACTGCGGGAAGAGGTTCAGGCAGTCATCCACTCTCATTGCCCACCAGCGTGCTCACACTGGGGAGAGACCGTTCACCTGCTCTGTGTGTGGAAAGGGATTCATTCAGTCACAGCACCTACTGACACACCAACTTGTTCACACTGATAAGAGACCGTTTAAATGTTCTGACTGTGGGAAGAGCTTTAAGAGCAAATGGGAACTGCTGACACATCATCGACGCACTCACACTGAGGAGAGGCCGTTCACATGCTCCGTGTGTGGGAAGGGATTCACTCGTTCATCCCACCTTCTGACACACCAGCGAGTTCACACTGGGGAGAGGCCGTTCCCCTGCTCCGTGTGTGGGAAGGGATTCACTCGTTCATCCAACCTGCTGAGACACCAGCGAGTTCACCTGTGACTTCCGGGGTTGGATTCTGCTGTTAATCACATCCAGGCCTGAACCATGTTCATTCTGACAGTTGGGGTTTGTTTCTGATGTTAAACTCCAGTGCAGTTAGAGGGTTTATTAATATTCTGGATACATATTAAATGAGGTAGTAGATCAGCCATGATCTTATTGAATGGTGGAGCAGGCTCGAGGGGCCGTATGGCCGACTCCTGCTCCTATTTCTTATGTTCTTATGTTAACTGCTGGTACAACACTACAGCAGTGATTTGTTGTCCAGATAAAGAAGGACCTGCAGTGTGTTTCCAAGAGTTCCCTGTTTTATTGATACATTTATCCAGTGCCGTTAACATAGTAAAACGTCCCAAGGCCCTTCACAGGAGCGATTAACAAACAAAATTTGACACTGAACCACATAAGGAGATATTAGGACAGGTGAGCAAAAGCTTGGTCAAAGAGGTAGGTTTTAAGGAGGGTGGACTAGATTCAGTAATGAATAATGAGCCAGACTTAGATAATAATCTAACAATAAGGGAACATTTATACATGTGCCCACACAGTGAGTGACAGCAGGATTATCCACTGTGGTAGGCATCACGGTCGAGTCCAGTCCTGCCCTCAAGTGACATCCATAAATTTCCCAGTTGAGGTCACTGGATCTCCATCGAGAGCAGGGTTACTCTTATTTAGCCCAGTGGTACTGAGGCCAATTCCAGCCCCTGAACTGCTGCCTTGGCTGAGATCAAGGATTGGACTTGTGATTTTCCTGGTCAGTAGTGCAGAGGGTTTTAAACTGGGCCGGGGGTTAGAACAGAATATTTTGAAACAAATGTCATTCCACCTTTAAACAAAAATATCGACACACAGTGGAAAAATCAGAAGTCTTTCAAAATGAAACAAGTGAGTCAAATGGATCTTCGAAAATAGTGAGAGATTTTAGAAAGGCTGAACTCACTAAAATAGACAGGTTTCCATTCACTGCACTGAATACAGAAGGGAGCGACTGTTAATAGGGACCTTGTTAGTGAAGGATGAAGCAGTGTCTGGCCCTTTATCATAGAATCATTGAATGATAAAGCACAGAAGGAGGCCATTAGGCCCATCATGCCTGTGTTGGCTTTAGGAAAGAGCTATCCAATTAGTCCCATTCTCATGCCCTTTATCCTGCAAATTTATCCTATTCAAGTATTTATCCAATTCCCTTTTGAAAATTATAATTGACTCTGATTCCCCCACCCTTTCATGCAGTGTATTCCAGCTCATAACAAATGGCTGCGTTAAAATATTCTCCTCATCTCACCTCTAGTTCTTTTGCCAATTACCTGAATGCTGTGTCCTCTGGTTACTGATCTCCTGCCACTGGAAACAGTTTCTCACCATTCAGTCTATCAAGACCCTTCATGACTTTGAACACCTCGATTAAATCTCCCCTTAACCTTCCCTGCTCCAAGGAGAACAACTCCAGTTTCTCCAGTCTCTCCATGTAACTGAATCCTGTATCCCTGGTACCAGTCCAGTACATCTCCTCTGCACCCTCTCTCAGGCCTTGACATCCTTCCTGAAGTGTGCTGCCCAGAATGAACACAATACTCCAGCTGAAGCTTGACCAGTGTTTTGTAAAGATCTGGCTCAAATATTTACAATCGATATCAATGACTTGGATGAAGGGAGCGAATGTATTGTTGCTAAATTTGCTAATGAGACAAAGGTACGTAGGAAAATAAGTTGTGAAGAGGACATAAGGAGTCTGCAACGGGATATAGATAGGTTAAGTGAGTGAGCAAAAATTTGGCAGATGGAGTATAATGTGGGAAAATGTGAACTTGTCCACTTTGGCAGAAGGAATAGACGAGCAGTATATTATTTAAATGGAGAAAGATTGCAGAATTCTGAAGTACAGAGGGATCTGGGTATCGTAGTACATGAATCACAGAAAGTTGGTCTGCAGATACAAGAAGTGATTCGGAAGGCAAATGGAATGTTGGCGTTTATTGCGAGGGGAATGGGGAGGGGCCGTGAGAGACACTCAACACGGCTTCCGGAAAAGAAGGTCGCGTCTTACAAACTTGCTTGAGTTTTTTGAGGAAGTTGCTGGGTCAGTGGATGAGGATAATCCGGTTCACATTGTCTATCTCAGGGGGGTCAAACTCATTTTCTATGGTGGGCGTGATCCGATCTCCTGACACTTGGCCTGGGCCACATTCATAGAATAGAATCATAGAAGTTTACAACATGGAAACAGGCCCTTCGGCCCAACATGTCCATGTCGCCCAGTTTATACCACTAAGCTAGTCCCAATTGCCTGCACTTGGCCCATATCCCTCGATACCCATCTTACCCATGTAACTGTCCAAATGCATTTTAAAGGACAAAATTGGACCCGCCTCGACAAAGAAAGCTTCAGCAAAACTTATTGAACCAGAAATAGATCAAGATGAACGATATCGGTCCTCACAGCACATAGGAAAAATGAGGCCTCGAAGTTTCTCTGAGAATGACAGGCCTGAACTCGAGTTGGAAAACACAGTTGGAAAACATTGTTCGATTGAACCGGACTGGGCGGGGCCTGAGGTGCGAGTTGGTGAAGGAAAAGTGGCGACCGGTGAACTTCGCTCCCTGTCTGAGGGCCCGGGCACTCGGGTTTCTGTATAATATATTGATTGATTTTGTTTAATGTTTATTGTCCCTCCGGCCCCAATCTCGAGGCGACGACGAAATTTCTGTTCACCGATTCGGACCTTCAATGGCGGAGAGTTTACCCAGAATCCCCCGCGGCCCAGAAAGTGCCCTATCAGTGACTACAGGAGCCCAGTGCGCAGGCGCGGGACTGGGCTGTGCTCTGAGCATGCGCGGTGCGAGTGGTGGAGACGGACTGAGGCGGAACAGGCGGGTTGGGATCCGGTCGGAGACGGTGGGCGCGGGGGAGGAATTGGACCTGTGGGTGGGCAGGGAAGCTTCATAAACACCCGGTGGAGGCCTCAGGCCCCGAATAAGAGCCCACAGGCCCCGTGTTTACAACGCGGTGACAGGCCCGACCGGCGGCCGCCCGGGTGAGCGGGAAACTGGCCGCCATCTTGGTCAGAGTTCAGGGATCACGGCGCATGCGCGGGCATCTTTCCTCAAGAGTGTTCGGGTCTTCAGGGTCCCAGTGACTGGGAACAAAGAGTGGGCGGGGCTTCAGGTTCCCAGTGACAGGAAACAAAGAGTGGGCGGGGCTTCAGGGTCCCAGTGACAGGGAACAAAGAGTGGGCGGGGCTTCAGGGTCCCAGTGACAGGGAACAAAGAGTGAGCGGGGCTTCAGGGTCCCTGTGACTGTGAACAAAGAGTGGGCGGGGCTTCAGGTTCCCAGTGACAGGAAACAAAGAGTGGGCGGGGCTTCAGGGTCCCAGTGACAGGGAACAAAGAGTGAGCGGGGCTTCAGGGTCCCTGTGACGGTGAACAAAGAGTGGGCGGGGCTTCAGGGTCCCAGTGACTGGGAACAAAGAGTGGGCGGGGCTTCAGGTTCCCAGTGACAGGAAACAAAGAGTGGGCGGGGCTTCAGGGTCCCAGTGACAGGGAACAAAGAGTGAGCGGGGCTTCAGCGTCCCTGTGACGGTGAACAAAGAGTGGGCGGGGCTTCAGGGTCCCAGTGACAGGGAACAAAGAGTGGGCGGGGCTTTAGGGTCCCTGTGACTGTGAACAAAGAGTGGGCGGGGCTTCAGGGTCCCAGTGACAGGGAACAAAGAGTGGGCGGGGCTTCAGGGTCCCAGTGACAGGGAACAAAGAGTGAGCGGGGCTTCAGGGTCCCAGTGACCGGGAAAAAGAGTGGGCGGGGCTTCAGGGTCCCAGTGGGCGGGGCTTCAGGGTCCCAGTGACAGGGAACAGAGTGGGCGGGGCTTCAGGGTCCCTGTGACTGTGAACAAAGAGTGGGCGGGGCTTCAGTGTCCCAGTGACTGGGAACAAAGAGTGGGCGGGGCTTCAGGGTCCCTGTGACCGGGAACCAAGAGTGGGCGGGGCTTCAGGGTCCCAGTGACCGGGAACCAAGAGTGGGCGGGGCTTCAGGGTCCCTGTGACCGGGTACAAAGAGTGGGCGGGGCATCAGGGTCCCAGTGACCGGGAACAAAGAGTGTGCGGGGCTTCGGGGTCCCAGTGACCGGGTACAAAGAGTGGGCGGGGCTTCAGGTTCCCAGTGACAGGAAACAAAGAGTGGGCGGGGCTTCAGGGTCCCAGTGACAGGGAACAAAGAGTGAGCGGGGCTTCAGGGTCCCTGTGACGGTGAACAAAGAGTGGGCGGGGCTTCAGGGTCCCAGTGACTGGGAACAAAGAGTGGGCGGGGCTTCAGGTTCCCAGTGACAGGAAACAAAGAGTGGGCGGGGCTTCAGGGTCCCAGTGACAGGGAACAAAGAGTGAGCGGGGCTTCAGGGTCCCTGTGACGGTGAACAAAGAGTGGGCGGGGCTTCAGGGTCCCAGTGACAGGGAACAAAGAGTGGGCGGGGCTTTAGGGTCCCTGTGACTGTGAACAAAGAGTGGGCGGGGCTTCAGGGTCCCAGTGACAGGGAACAAAGAGTGGGCGGGGCTTCAGGGTCCCAGTGACAGGGAACAAAGAGTGAGCGGGGCTTCAGGGTCCCAGTGACCGGGAAAAAGAGTGGGCGGGGCTTCAGGGTCCCAGTGGGCGGGGCTTCAGGGTCCCAGTGACAGGGAACAGAGTGGGCGGGGCTTCAGGGTCCCTGTGACTGTGAACAAAGAGTGGGCGGGGCTTCAGTGTCCCAGTGACTGGGAACAAAGAGTGGGCGGGGCTTCAGGGTCACTGTGACCGGGAACCAAGAGTGGGCGGGGCTTCAGGGTCCCTGTGACCGGGAACCAAGAGTGGGCGGGGCTTCAGGGTCCCTGTGACCGGGTACAAAGAGTGGGCGGGGCATCAGGGTCCCAGTGACCGGGAACAAAGAGTGGGCGGGGCTTCGGGGTCCCAGTGACCGGGAACAAAGAGTGGGCGGGGCTTCAGGGTCCCAGTGACCGGGAACAAAGAGTGGGCGTGGCTTCAGGGTCCCAGTGACAGGGAACAAAGAATGGGCGGGGCTTCAGGGTCCCAGTGACCAGGAACAAAGAGTGGGCGGGGCTTCAGTGTCCCTGTGACCGGGAACAAAGAGTGGGCGGGGCTTCAGGGTCCCAGTGACTGGGAACAAAGAGTGGGCTGGGCTTCAGGGTCCCAGTGACAGGGAACAAAGAGTGGGCGGGGCTTCAGGGTCCCAGTGACCGGGAACAAGGAGTGGGCGGGGCTTCGGGGTCCCAGTGACCGGGAACAAAGAGTGGGCGGGGCTTCAGGGTCCCAGTGACCGGGAACAAAGAGTGGGCGGGGCTTCAGGGTCCCAGTGACAGGGAACAAAGCGTGGGCGGGGCTTCAGAGTCCCAGTGACAGGGAACAAAGAGTGGGCGGGGCTTCAGGGTCCCAGTGACAGGGAACAAAGAGTGGGCGGGGCTTCAGGGTCCCTGTGACAGGGAACAAAGAGTGGGCGGGGCTTCAGGGTCCCTGTCACGGTGAACAAAGTGTGGGCGGGGCTTCAGCGTCCCTGTGCCTCATTTATTTTCCTCTCACTCTGCTCCCAGGGGGTGGAGAACTGAACCCGACCAGAGTAGAGGGAGGGAGGAAACTGGGAGTGGAGGGAAGAAATGATGGAGATGGTGCGATGGGTTTGGATTTCAGCACAGGGAGGAGGGAGAGTGTGTGGTACGGGGATTTACAGTCTGGGGGAATGAGCGGGAAGAATGTTCCATAGAAACTAGAATTTTCTGTTCTGAATTTCTATCCTGTATTTACAGTGAGGACTTTTGTAAACTCCTTTTACAGGGTATTGGAAGGGGAGGATTTGCAGACGGGAAACTCAAACCAAACCTCACGTCAGTGTACAGAACATGACCGGACAGATGGTCTGAGAAAGCAGGGCAAAGACCAAGGGAAGTCTAGATTAAACTGCATTTATTTCAATGCAAGAAGTCTGATGGGCAAGGCAGATGAACTCAGGGCATGGATGGGTACATGGGACTGGGATGTTATAGCTATTACTGAAACATGGCTAAGGGAGGGGCAGGACTGGCAGCTCAATGTTCCAGGGTACAGATGCTATAGGAAAGATAGAGCAGGAGGTAAGAGAGGAGGGGGAGTTGCGTTCTTGATTAGGGAGAACATCACGGCAGTAGTGAGAGGGGATATATCCGAGGGTTCGCCCACTGAGTCCATATGGGTAGAACTGAAAAATAAGAAGGGAGAGATCACTTTGATAGGATTGTACTACAGACCCCCAAATAGTCAACGGGAAATTGAGGAGCAAATATGTAAGGAGATTACAGACAGCTGCAAGAAAAATAGGGTGGTAATAGTAGGGGACTTTAACTTTCCCAACATTGACTGGGACAGCCATAGCATTAGGGGCTTGGATGGAGAGAAATTTGTTGAGTGTATTCAGGAGGAATTTCTCATTCAGTATGTGGATGGCCCGACTAGAGAGGGGGCAAAACTTGACCTCCTCTTGGGAAATAAGGAAGGGCAGGTGACAGAAGTGTTAGTGAGGGATCACTTTGCGACCAGTGATCATAATTCCATTAGTTTTAAGATAGCTATGGAGAAGGATAGGTCTGGCCCAAAAGTTAAAATTCTAAATTGGGGAAAGGCCAATTTTGATGGTATTAGACAGGAACTTTCAGAAGTTGATTGGGAGAGTCTGTTGGCAGGCAAAGGGACGTCTGGTAAGTGGGAGGCTTTCTAAAGTGTGTTAACCAGGGTTCAGGGTAAGCACATTCCTTATAAAGTGAAGGGCAAGGCTGGTAGAAGTAGGGAACCTTGGATGACTCGGGAGATTGAGGCACTAGTCAAAAATAAGAAGGAGGCATATGACATGCATAGGCAGCTGGGATCAAGTGGATCCCTTGAAGAGTATAGAGATTGCCGGAGTAGAGTTAAGAGAGAAATCAGGAGGGCAAAAAGGGGATATGAGATTGCTTTGGCAGATCAGGCAAAGGTGAATCCAAAGAGCTTCTACAAATACATAAAGGGCAAAAGGGTAACTAGGGAGAGAGTAGGGCCTCTTAAGGATCAACAAGGTCATCTAAGTGCGGAACCACAAGAGATGGGTGAGATCCTGAATGAATATTTCACATCGGTATTTACGGTTGAGAAAGGCATGGATGTTAGGGAACTTGGGGAAATAAATAATGATGTTTTGAGGAGTGTACATATTACAGAGAGGGAGGTGCTGGAAGTCTTAACGCGCATCAAGGTAGATAAATCTCCGGGACCTGATGAAATGTATCCCAGGACGTTATGGGAGGTTAGGGAGGAAATTGCGGGTCCCCTAGCAGAGATATTTGAATCATCCACCGCTACAGGTGAGGTGCCTGAAGATTGGAGGGTAGCAAATGTTGTGCCTTTGTTTAAGAAGGGCGGCAGGGAAAAGCCTGGGAACTACAGACCAGTGAGCCTGACATCTGTAGTGGGTAAGTTGTTAGAGGGTATTCTGAGGGACAGGATCTACAGGCATTTGGAGAGGCAGGGACTAATTAGGAACAGTCAGCATGGTTTTGTGAGAGGAAAATCATGTCTCACGAATTTGATTGAGTTTTTTGAAGGGGTAACCAAGAAGATAGATGAGGGCTGTGCAGTAGACGTGGTCTACATGGACTTCAGCAAAGCATTTGACAAGGTACCGCATGGTAGGTTGTTACATAAGGTTAAATCTCATGGGATCCAAGGTGAGGTAGCCAATTGGATACAAAATTGGCTTGACGACAGAAGACAGAGGGTGGTTGTCGAGGGTTGTTTTTCAAACTGGATGCCTGTGTCCAGCGGTGTGCCTCAGGGATCGGTGCTGGGTCCGCTGTTATTTGTTATTTATATTAATGATTTGGATGAGAATTTAGGAGGCATGGTTAGTAAGTTTGCAGATGACACCAAGATTGGTGGCATTGTGGACAGTGAAGAAGGTTATCTAGGATTGCAACGGGATCTTGATAAATTGGGCCAGTGGGCCGATGAATGGCAGATGGAGTTTAATTTAGATAAATGTGAGGTGATGCATTTTGGTAGATCGAATCGGGCCAGGACCTACTCCGTTAATGGTAGGGCGTTGGGGAGAGTTATAGAACAAAGAGATCTAGGAGTACAGATTCATAGCTCCTTGAAAGTGGAGTCACAGGTGGATAGGGTGGTGAAGAAGGCATTCAGCATGCTTGGTTTCATTGGTCAGAACATTGAATGCAGGAGTTGGGATGTCTTGTTGAAGTTGTACAGGGCATTGGTGAGGCCACACTTGGAGTACTGTGTACAGTTCTGGTCACCCTATTATAGAAAGGATATTATTAAACTAGAAAGAGTGCAGAAAAGATTTACTAGGATGCTACCGGGACTTGATGGTTTGACTTACAGGGAGAGGTTAGACAGACTGGGACTTTATTCCCTGGAGAGTAGGGGGTTAAGGGGTGATCTTATAGAAGTCTATAAAATAATGAGGGGCATAGATAAGGTCGATAGTCAAAATCTTTTCCCAAAGGTAGGGGAGTCTATAACGAGGGGGCACAGATTTAAGGTGAGAGGGGAGAGACACAAAAGGATCCAGAGGGGCAATTTTTTCACTCAAAGGGTGGTGAGTGTCTGGAACGAGCTGCCAGAGGCAGTAGTAGAGGCGGGTACAATTTTGTCTTTTAAAAAGCATTTGGACAGTTACATGGGTAAGATGGGTATCGAGGGATATCGGCCAAGTGCAGGCAATTGGGACTAGCTTAGTGGTATAAACTGGGCGACATGGACATGTTGGGCCGAAGGGCCTGTTTCCATGTTGTAACTTCTATGATTCATCAGGACCTGAATATCATCGACCTTTGAATGTGGAAGGAGAAATGTTTGTCTGTTCTGTCTGTAGGAAAAGATTTCAAACATCAGTGTGAGTGGAAAATCACCGAGACTTTCAGACCCAAGTGAGAGTGTTCCAGTGCACGGAGTGTGGAAAGAGCTTCAACCAGTGACACAGTCTGAAAAAACATCGCATCATTCACAGCGGGGAGAAACCGTCCACGTGTTCTGTGTGTGGACGAGGCTTCAACTGATCGTCCAACCTGGAGAGACACAAGGACACCCGGACCACGGAGAAACCATGGAAATGTGGGGACTGTGGGAAGGGATTCAATTACCCATCTGGGCTGGAAACTCATCGACACAGTCACACCGGGGAGATGCCGTTCACCTGCTCTGTGTGTGGGAAGGGATTCGCTCGTTCATCCCATCTGCTGAGACACCAGCAAGTTCACACCGGGGAGAGGCCGTTCACCTGCTCCGTGTGTGGGAAGGGATTCACTCGTTCATCCCACCTGCTGATTCACCAGCGAGTTCATACTGGGGAGAGGCCGTTCACCTGCTCCGTGTGTGGGAAGGGATTCGCTCATTCATCCCACCTGCTGACACACCAGCGAGTTCACACTGGGGAGAGGCCGTTCACCTGCTCCGTGTGTGGGAAAGGATTCACTCAGTCATCCAGCCTCATTTCACACCAACTTGTTCACACTGATAAGAGACCGTTTAAATGTTCTGACTGTGAGAAGAGCTTCAAGGGAACAAGGGATCTGCTGAAACATGAACGAGTTCACACTGTGGAGAGGCCGTTCACCTGCTCCGTGTGTGGGAAGGGATTCACTCAGTCATCCACTTTGCTGACACACCAGCGAGTTCACACTGACGAGAGGCCGTTTACCTGCTCCGTGTGTGAGAAGGGATTCACTTGTTCATCCCACCTGCTGACACACCAGCGGGTTCACACTGGGGAGAGGCCGTTCACCTGCTCCGTGTGTGGGAAGGGATTCACTCAGTCATCCCACCTGTTGAGACACCAGCGAGTTCACCTGTGATGCAGGGGTTGGATTCTGCTGTTATTGCTGCTGTTAATCACATCCAGGACTGAACCACGTTCTTTCTGACAGTTGGGGTTTGTTTCTGATGTTCATAACCCCGAGAACTGGGCTGGAGTTTAATATTCTGGATATATGCACTCCAGAGGGGCTCTGACCGAGGCTCTGTGGAACTGAAGCATAAATTCCTCCCCTTTGTATTCCAGCCCTCGAGATAAAGGCCAACATTCCATTAGTCTTTGTGATTACTTTTTGTATCTGGGCACGAGCTTTTAGTGATTTGTGTACATGGACACCCAAATCCCTTTGCTCCTCCACAGTTCCCAGTCTCGCACTTTAAGAAAATACTCCAATGTTTCCTTCTTGTATCCAAAGTGGATGATCTCACACTTCCCCACATTGAACTCCATCTGCCACAGTTTTGTCCACTCACTTAATCTGTCCCTTTGTAACTTCCTGCTCCCATCCACACAACTTACTGTGTCTCCTAACTTCGTGTCATCTGGAAACTTGGATATAAAAGTCTCTCTTCCTTCATCCAAGTTGTTGATAAATATGGTGAAAAGCTGAGACCCCAGTCCAGATCCCTGGGGAACACCACTTGACACATCCCACCAATCAAAGAACGTTCCCTTTATCCCCACTCTCTGTCTCCCACCTCCCAACACAAGTCACAAGGTCACTTTCAATTTTTTGCACTTTTATTTTTGCGAATAATCTCTTGTGCTGAATCTTATCAAATGCCTTCTGGAAGTCCACACAGACAATGTCCATCGACACTCCCTGTCCAGCCTGTTAGTGACTTCAAAAAACTCATCTTGATTAGTCAGACATGACCCACCCTTCACAAATCCACGCTGACTCTCTTTGATCAGCTCAGACTTGTTCAAGTCCTCAATCATTCTGTCTCTGGTGATAGATTCCAGTAACTTCCCCACTCCTGACGTTAAACTGACAGATCTGTCGTTTCCTTTTCTCTCTCTTCCTCCTTTCTTAAATATTGGAGTGATATTTTCATATCCAAAGGCACAATTCCCGAGTCCAGAGAGCTTTGTGAAACTATGACTAATGTTTCTGTAATTTCCCCACCTGTTTCCTTTAATACCCTGAGGGGAAAACCATCAGGTCCTGGAGATTTCATTCTTTCTTTGCAGTTATTTATTTATCTGTTTCCAGAGATAATTGATTCATATTTAATATTAAACATTGATTATCAGATGGGTTTAATTTGTATTCTTTTCGTTACTTTTTATTGCTCACTTTGGTATAATTCACCTGTTTCTTTCTTTTATTGAATCAGTTTTTATTAATTTCCTTTTTATTACTCACTCCTTTCATACAAACCTCAGATTCCCCAGTCGAAGTTCCCTCGGTTAACTCGAGGTTTTCACCCCCACCACTGTAACTGGAAGATCAACTTCAGGTAACGACTGGGGAGATCACATGACTGGGCACCGAGGAGATCATCAGAGATCGGAGCAGGAGTCGGCCATTCGGCCCCTCGAGCTTGCTCCACCATTCAATGAGATCATGGCTGATCTGATTTTTACCTCAACTCCACTTTCCTGCCCTTTCCCCATATCCTTTGACACCCTCGCTGATCAACAATTTGTCGAACTCAGCCTTGAATGTATTCAATGACTCAGCCTCCACAGCTTTTTGGGGTAAAGAATTCCAAAGAATCACGACCCTCTGGGAGAAGAAATTCCTCCTCATTTCTGTCTTGAACGGGCGACCCCTTATTCTGAGACTATGCCCCCTCGTTTAAGATTCCCCCATGAGGAATCTTAAACGAATTCCCCACATTCTCTCAGCATCGACCCTATCGAGTCCCCTCAGAATCTTGCATGTTTCAATAAGATCTCCTCTCATTTTTCTAAACTCCAATGAGTATAGACCCAACCTGTTCAATCTTTCCTCATAAGACAACCATTCCATGCCCGGGATCAACCTCGTGAACCTTCTCTGAACTGCCTCCAATGCAAGTATGTCCTTCCTTAAATAAGGGCACCAGAACTGTACCAAGTACTCCAGGTATGGTCTCACCAGCACCCTGTACAGTTGTAGCATGACTTCCCTACTTTTATACTCCATCCCCCCAGAAATAAAGGCCCACATTCTGTTTGCATGCTGCACCTGTATGTTGACTTTTTGTGTTTCATGTACGAGGACACCCAGATCCCTCTGTACCGCAGCATTTTGTAGTATTTCTCCATTGAAATAATATTTTGCTTTTTTATTTTTCCTCCCAAAGTTGACGACTTCACATTTTCCCACATTATATTCCATCTGCCAAAGGATGTTCACACACAGAACACGTGTACAGTTCCTCACCACTGTGATTGGTGATTCTTCCTTCTATATCCAAAGGCCGATGATATTCAGGTCCTGATGAATCGAGTGACTGTCAGACCTTGACGTGATGTTTGGTTTCAGTTTCCCATCTGTAAATCTTCCCCTTCTAATATCCTGTAAAAGGAGTTTACCAAAGTTCCTACTTTAATTACAGGATAGAATTTCAGCACAGACAATTCTAGTTTCTTGTCTCCAGTTTCAAATTCCATTATCAAATTTGATTTGATTTCACTCCTGTGAAGCACCTTGGGATGTTTTACTTCGTTAAATGCTCTGTATCAATACAAGTTGTTGTTGCTTCTGTCGAAAATTCTGTCCCCTCCTAAGCTGTAAATTCCCCATTCAACACACTCTCTCTCCTCCCTCCATCCTTACTCTCTAAAATCAAAATTCATTACACCATCTGTGATTTTGTTTAAGAAAGTAAGGAATAGGAGCAGGAGTCGGCCATATGGCCCCTCGAGCCTGCTCCGCCATTCAATGAGATCATGGCTGATCTTCTAACTCAAATCCAATTTCCCGCCCGATCCGCATATCCCTTGATTCCTCGAGAGTCCAAAAATCTATCGATCTCAGTCTTGAATATACTCAATGACTGAGCATCCACAGTCCTCTGGGGTAGAGAATTCCAAAGATTCACAACCCTCTGAGTGAAGAAATTCTTCCTCGTCTCAGTCCTAAATGGCCGACCCCTTATCCTGAGACTATGACCCCTAGTTCTAGACCCTCCAGCCAGGGGAAACAACCTCTCATCATCTACCCTGTCAAGCCCGCTAAGAATTTTATACATTTCAATGAGATCACCCCTCATTCTCCTAAACTCCAGAGAGTATAGGCCCATTCTACTCAATCTCTCCTCATAGGACAACCCTCTCATCCCAGGAATTAATCTTGTGAACCTTTGTTGCACCGCCTCTAAGACAAGTATATCCTTCCTTAGGTAAGGAGACCAAAACTGTACACAGTACTCCAGGTGAGGTCTCACCACAGCCCGATATAATTTCAGCAAGATCTCCTTACTCTTATACTCCAACCCCCTTGCAATAAAGGCTAATATACCATTTGCCTTTCTAATTGCTTGCTGTACCTGCATGTTAACTTTCTGTGATTCGTGTATAAGGACACCCAAATCCCTCTGAATACCAACAGTTCTTAGTCTCTCACTTTAAAAAAATTAACCTGTATTTCTATTCTTTCTAACATCTGCCACCTTCTTGCCCACTCACTTAACCTGTCTATATCCCTTTGCAGACTCTTTGTGTCCTCCTCACAGCTTACTTTCCCACCTAGCTTTGTATCATCAGCAAACTTGGATACATTACACTCAGTCCCCTCATCTAAGTCATTGATATAGATTGTAAATAGCTGAGGCCCAAGCACCGATCCTTGCGGTACCCCACTCGTTACAGCCTGACAACCTGAAAATGACCCTTTTATCCTCACCCTCTGTTTTCTGTCCATTAACCAATCCTCAATCCATGCAAATATATTACCACCAATCACATGAGCCCTAACCTTATGTAACAACCTCTTGTGTGGCACCTCATGGAATGCCTTTTGAAAATTAAAATATTCTACATCCACTGGTTCCCCTTTATCATCCCTGCTAGTTACATCCTCAAAAAAACTCTAATAGATTAGTCAAACACGACTTCCCTTTCGTAAAACTGTGCTGACTCTGCCTAATCATATCATGATTTTCTAAATGCGCTGTTACTACGTCCTTAATAATAGATTCTAGCATTTTCCCCACCACGGATGTCAGGCTAACTGGCCTGTCGTTCGCTGTTTACTCTCTCCCACCTTTCTTGAATAACGGGGTTACATTTGCTACCTTCCAATCCATGGGGATCATTTTAGAATCTAGGGAATTCTGGAAGATCAGAACCAATGCATCCACTATCTCTGCAGCCATCTCTTTGAAAACCCAAGGACGTCGGCCATTAGGTCGAGGGGATTTGACGGCTTTTAGTCCCATTAATTTCTCCAGTACTTTTTATTTACTAATATTAATTACTTTAAGTTCCTCACTCTCATTAGACCCTTGGTTCCCCACTATTTCCAGTATGTTTTTTGTGTCTTCTACTATGAAGACAGATAAAATATATTTGTTTAATGTCTCTGCCATGTCTTTATTCCCCATTATAATTTCTCCTGTCTCAGCCTCGAAGGGACACACGTTTATTTTTGCTAATCTCTTCCTTTTTACATCCTGTAGAAGCTCTTACAATCTGTCTTTATATTTCTTGCTAGTTTGAACGCAGATTCTATTTTCTCCCTCTTTATCAATTTCTTGGTCATCCTTTGCTGGTTTCTAAAACCCTCCCAATACTCAGGCTGACAACTCTTTTTGGTAACATTGTAAGTCTCTTCTTTTAATCTACTACTGTCCTTAACTTCTCTAGTTAGCCAGGGATGGATCATTTAACACACAGAGTTTTTATTCCTCAAGGGATATTTGTTGAGAATTATGAATTGTTCTTTAAATGTTCACCATTACTTATCTACCATCATATCTTTTAATCTAATTTCCCAATCTACCTGAGCCAACTCGCCCTCATACCTACGGAGTTGGCTTTGTTTAAATTTAACACCATAGTTTCGGAATTAACGACATCACTCTCAAACTCAATATGAAATTCTATCATATTATGATCACTGTTCCCCAGAGGATCCTTAATTATAATATTACTAATTAACCATGTCCCATCACACAATACTAGATCTAAAATAACCTGTTCCCTCTTTGGTTCCACGACATATTGTTCTCGAACACTGTCTCGAATAAATTCCATGAGCTCGTCCTCGAAACTACTTTTACCAATTTCCTTTGCCCGGTCCATATGAAGATTAAAGTCCCCACGATTATTGTAATACCCTTGTTACAAGCTCCTCTAATTTCCTGATTTATACTCTGTCCAACACTATAACTTCTGTTAGGGGGCCTGTAAACTACTCCCTCCAGTGTTTTCTGCCCCTTGTTATTTCTTAGCTCCACCCAGACTGATTCCACATCCTGATTTTCTGAGCGAAGATCCTTTCTCATTAATGTCTTTACCTCATCCTTTATTATCAGGGGTCCTCCCTCTCCCCACATCGCCCTCTCCCCCCCGATCCCTCTCCCCAAACCCTCCTCCCTCCCCTTCACTGCTCCTTTCCCAATTTGCCGATTTTTTCTAAAAGTCAAGTACTCTGGAATATTTAGTTCCCAACCTTGGTCACCCTGTAACCACGTCTCAGTGATGGCGACGAGTTCAAACCCATTTCTCTCTATTTGTGCCATTAATTCATCTATCTTGTTACGAATGCTTCGTGCATTCAGATAAAGTGCCTTTAATTTGAACTTTTTACTATTTTCCCTGATGTGACTTTAGCCACTAATACCCTATTACCTTTGTTATACTCTCTGTCCCTTCCTGACAGACTCTGCTGGTTTTTACCCAAATCGCTACTCTGCTCTACAGCCTTGACTTTTCTCTTTCGATTATAAATTTACCCTTACCTGAACCCTCCCCCCCTATCTACCGCCCAGTTATTCGATTCGCCAGGACACTGGTCCCAGCCCGGTTTATGTGGAGCCTATCCCAATGGAACTGCTCCCTCTTTCCCCAGTACTGGTGCCAGTGCCCCATGAATCGAAACCCCTGTCTCCCACACCACCCTTACACTCACCCATTTAACCATCTAATCTGTCCCAATGCCAATTTGCGTGTGGCTCAGGTAGTAATCCAGAGATTATTATCTTTGAGGTTCTGGTTTTTAATTTGGACCCTCGCTCCTCAAACTCCCTCAGCAGAACCTGATTCCTAGTTCTACCTGTGTCGTTGGTTCCTACGTGGATCACAACAACTGGATCCTCCCCCTCCTGCATCAAGTTCTTCTCCAGTCGCGAGGAGATGTCCTTAACCCTTGTACCAGGCAGGCAACACAGCCCTCGGGACTCCCGGTCGCAGCTGCAGAGAACAGTATCTATTCCAGTATTACAGCACAAAAGGAGGCCATTTGGCCCATCGTTCATGTTCCGGCTCTGTGAAAGAGCTCTCCAATTAGTGCCACTCCCCCGCACTTTCCAAATAGCCCTGCAAATCTTCCCCCTTCAAGTATTTATCCAATTCCCATTGAAAGTTACAATTGAATCTGCATCCACCACCATTTCAGGCAGTGCATTCCAGATCATAACAACTATGGGCATTAAAATATTCTCCTCATCTCCCCTCAGCTTCTTTTGCCAATTATCTTCAATCTGTATCCTCTGGTTACCGACCCTCCTGGCAGTGGAAACAGTTTCTCCTTATTTCCTCCATCAAAACCCCTCAAAATTTTCAACACCTCGATTAAATCTCCCCTTATTCTTCTCTGAAGAACAATCCCAGGTTCTCCAGACTCTCCACATAACTGAAGTCCATCATCCCTGGTACCATTCTGAGTGGACAAACAAAGCTGATTTATTTGACATTTATCCAGAATATTAAACTCCAGCCCAGACCTCGGGGTTATTAACATCAGAAACAAACCCCAACTGTCAGAATGAACACGGTTCAGTCCTGGATGTGATTAACAGCAGCAATAACAGCAGAATCCAACCCCTGCAGTCAGAGGTGAACTCGCTGGTGTCTCAGAACATTTTAAACAGCCTCTCCAGTGTGAATACGTTGGTGTCTCTGCAGATTCCTTTTGCTTTTAAACCTCTTCTCACAGTCAGAACATTTAAAGGGTCCTTTATCAGTGTGAACAAGTCGGTGTACAGTGAGGTGGGATGAAGGAGTGAATCCCTTCCCACACACGGAGCAGGTGAACGGTCTCTCCCCAATGTGAATGCGCTGATGACTTTCCAGGTGAGACGGAGAATTGAATCCCATCCCACAGTCCCCACATTTCCACGGTTTCTCCGTGGTCCGGGTGTCCTTGTGTCTCTCCAGGTTGGACGATCAGTTGAAGCCTCGTCCACACACAGAACACGTTGACGGTTTCTCCCCGCTGTGAATGGTGCGATGTTTTTTCAGGCTGTGTAACTGGTTAAAGCTCTTTCCACACTCAGTTCACAGGAACACTCTCACTCGGGTGTGTGTGTCTCGGTGATTTTCCAGTCACACTGATGTTTGAAATCTTTTCCCACAGACAGAACAGACAAACATTTCTCCTTCCACATTCAAAGGCCGATGATATTCAGGTCCTGATGAATCGAGTGACTGTCAAATTTGATTGGATGTTTGATTTGAGCTTCCCGTCTGCAAATCCTCCCCTTCCAATACCCTGTAAAAGGAGTTTACAAAAGTCATCACTGTAAATACAGGATAGAAATTCAGGACAGAAAATTCTCATTTCTACGGAACATTCTTCCAGCTCATTTCCCCAGACTGTAAATCCCCATCCCACAAACTCACCCTCCTCCCCGTGGTGAAATCCAAACCCATCGCACCATCTCCATCATATTTCCTTCTATCTGAGTTTTCTCTCCATCACCCTGAAGGTGCTGACTCCGATTGGGTAAATTCTACACTCACTGGTTCCCCTCTCTCTCCTCCCCTGAAGGTGCTGACTCTGTCTGGGTTCAGTTCTACACTCACTGGTTCCCCTCTCTCTCCTCCCCTGAATGTGCTGACTCTGACCGGGTTCAGTTCTACACTCACATCGGTTGGTCACGTAACGATTGCCAGTTCTGGGTTCATCGTCCAGAAGACGGAGTCAGCAATTTAAGCTGAATCAACGTGAATAATTAGTGAATGTTGAGAATAATTCCAGTTTCCGGAGTTGTTACTTTGAGTATCGGAGAATCTAAATATAGTTGATGGAATAAAGTAAGAATTTGCATTGATAAAGCGCCTCAGGACCTCCCAACGGGCTTTAGAGACAATTAATAATTTTGAATTTTGGTCCCTGCTTTCATGTGGGAAATGCGTCAGCCAATTTGCACACAGCAAGATCACAACGTGATAATCTGTTGAATCCCGTTGAAGTACAAGGTAATAATTGAATTACACCTTTAAAGGTTTCATTCCGACTGAATATCGTGCCCTTAAAGATCGGGAGATTTATCGTCCGGCTCAGACTCATTCTGGGCGAATCTGTGATGGTCGGAAAGGTCAAAGGTTATTCGTAGAGCCCAAAACCTTAACAATCTGACAATCACTGTGCTGATTACCTGGCCTGTTCCAACATCCATATTAACAGAGGTGGGAGGCCCTGGAATATCCTCAGCTCGGTATATTGCCCAGTAATATCTGTACATTCTTTTGTCTACGTGACACAGGACTCGTAAACAATGATTTTCATTATAATATGAGATGAACAAACTGAAATTCAAGGGGAAGGTGTAGAGGGGACTGTATGTCCTGGTGAGAGATTGAGTTGTAGGGGGACTCTATGCCCTGGTGAGGGATGAAGGTGTCGAGGGAATGTATGTCCTATTGAGAGATGGAAGAGTAGAGGGGCTGTATTCCCTGGTGAGGGATGGAGGTGTAGTGGGACTGTGCCCTGGTGAGAGATGGAGGTGTAGAGGGACTGTATGTCCTGGTTTAAGGATGGAGGTGTAGAGGGACTGTATGTCCTGGTGAGGGATGGAGGTGTAGAGGGACTGTATGTCCTGGTGAGGGATGGAGGTGTAGAGGGACTGTATGTCCTGGTGAGGGATGGAGGTGTAGAGGGACTGTATGTCCTGGTGAGGGATGCAGGTGTGGGGGGACTGTATGTCCTGGTGAGAGATGGAGGTGCGGGGGGACTGTATGGCCTGGTGAGAGATGCAGCTGTAGGGAAACTGTATGACCTGGTGAGGGATGGAGGTGTAGGGGAACTGTACGTCCTGGTGAGGGATGGAGGTGTAGGGTGACTGTATGCCCTGATGAGAGATGGAGTTGTAGAGGGACTGTATGTCCTAGTGAGAGATGGAGTTGTAGGGGGACTGTATGTCCTGGTGAGAGATGGAGATGTCGAGGGACTGTATGTCCTGGTGAGAGATGGAGGTGTAGAGGGACTGTATGTCCTGGAGAGGGATGGAGGTGTTGAGGGACTGTATGTCCTGGTGAGAGATGGAGGTGTAGGGGGACTGTATGTCCTGTTGAGAGATGGAGGTGTCGAGGGACTGTATGTCGTGGTGAGGGATGGAAGTTTCCAGGGACTGTATGTCCTGGTGAAGGATGGAAGCGTCGAAGGACTGTGTGTCCTGGTGAGAGGTGGAGGTGTAGGGGTACTGTATGTCCTGATGAGAGATGGAGGTGTAGAGGGAATATATCATCATTTCTTCTTCTTTTAAAGTTAATCCCTGGCCCATCAACATTTCTCCTTTATTACAGACGGTCCCTGACAATCATCAATTCTCCTTGAATTATTGATAATACCCTTACTCGTCACAATTTCTCCTTCAATTTCAGACCCTCTCTGCCGATCGCCATTTCTCTTTCATTTACAGACACTCCCTGACTATCATCAGTTCTCCTTCATTTCCAGTCGCTCGCTGACCGTCACCATTTCTCCTTCATTTACAGACGCTCCCTGACAATCACCAATTCAATTTTAATTACAGACGCTCCCTGACCATGATCATTTCTCGTTCATTTACAGACGCTCCCTGACAATCACCATTTCACATTTATTTACAGACGCTCCATGGACATCACCGTTTCTCCTTCATTTACAGTCACTCCCCGTTGTCATCATTTCTCCTTTATTTACAGACACTCCCTGACCTGTCATCATGTCTCCTTCATTTACAGACACTCCGTGACCGTCATCTTTGCTCCTTCATTTATAGACGCTCCCTGACCGTCAGCATTTCACCTTCATTTACAGACACTCCCTGACCTGTCACCATTTATCCTTCAATTCCAAATGCTCCCTGACCATCGTCATTTCTCCTTCATTTACAGATGCTCCCTGACAATCTCCATTTTCTCCTTTATTGACAGACGCTCCCTGGACATCACCGTTTCTCCTTTATTTACAGACACTCCCTATTGTCATCATTTCTCCTTTATTTGCAGACACTCCCTGATCTGTCATCATTTCTCCTTTATTTACAGACACTCCCTGATCTGTCATCATGTCTCATTCATTCACAGACACTCCCTGACCGTCATCATTGCTCCTCCATTTACAGATGTTCCCTGACTGTCACCATTTCTCCTTTATTTGCAGATGCTCCCTGACCCAGCACGATTTCTCCATCATTGACAGATGCTTCCTGACCGTCACTGTTGCTCCTTCATTTACAGACGCTCCTTAACTCGCTGAGAATACCCAGATAGGGAGACTGTGTGCCCTGGTGAGAGATGGAGGTGAAGAGGGACTGTATGTCATGGTGAGGGATGGAGGTGTAGAGGGACTGTATGTTCTGGTGAGGGATGGAGGTATAGGGGGACTTTATCTCATGGTGCAGCTTGGAGGTGCAGGGGGACTGTATGCCCTGGTCTGAGACGGAGGTGTCGGGGGGCTTTACGTGCTGGTGAGAGATGGACGTGTCGGGGGACTCGATGTCATGGAACAGATGGAGATGTCGGGGGACTGTATGTCCTGCTGAGGGATGGAGGTGTACGGGGACTGTACGTCCTGCCATATCTTCGTTTTTTACCGATGGTCCCTGACCAATCACCATTTTTTCTTTTTTTAACGTTCGTCCCTGGCCCATCAATATTTCTCCTTCGTTGCAGACGCTCCCTGACTGGTCGCAATTTCTGCTTGAATTATAAATGATCCCTTGCTCGTCACATTTTCTCCATCATTTACAGACACTCCCTGGCCCATCATAATCTGTCCTTCATTTACAGACGCTCCCTGACCGTCACCAATTCTGCTTCATTTACAGACACTCCCTGATCCGTCACATTTTTCCTTTGTTTCCAGACACTCACTGACCCTTACCATTTCTCCTTCATTTACAGACGCTCCCTGACCGAAACCCGAAACCATTTCTCCTTCATTTACAGACACTCCCTGACCCGTCACAATTTCTCCTTCATTTATAGACACTCCCTGACAATCACCATTTCTCCTTCATTTGCAGACGCTCCCTGACCATCTCCATTCTTCCTTCATTTACAGACGCTCCCTGACTTGCTGATAATGCCCAGGTTACACTGCGCGTGCGCCGGGGCCTTTTGTTGAATTTCCGTTCGCAACGAAACAGGAGAAACCGGGAACCGGCGGGTAGTGGAGGGGGGTTAATGGAGGGGGGGTAATGGAGGGGGATAGTGGAGGGGGATAGTGGAGGGGGATAGTGGAGGGGGGATAGTGGAGGGGGGATAATGGAGGGGGGATAGTGGAGAGGGGATAATGGAGGGGGGATAGTGGAGGGGGATAGTGGAGGGGGATAATGGAGGGGGATAGTGGAGGGGGGATAGTGGAGGGGGGATAATGGAGGGGGGATAGTGGAGGGGGGATAGTGGAGGGGGGATAATGGAGGGGGGATAGTGGAGGGGGATAGTGGAGGGGGGATAGTGGAGGGGGGATAGTGGAGGGGGATAGTGGAGGGGGGATAGTGGAGGGGGGATAATGGAGGGGGGATAGTGGAGGGGGGATAATGGTGGAGGGATAATGGAGGGGGGATCGTGGAGGGGGATAGTGGAGGGGGGATAGTGGAGGGCGGGTAGTGGAGGGGGGATAGTGGAGGGGCGATAATGCCGCCTGTTTTCTCTCGGGTCCTGGGCCCGACACTCGGTGTTTCTGGGCCCTGCGATCCCCGCCCTTTATTAACCCGCTCTCTCCAGCTCTTTTCCTGCCGCCTCTCCCTCAGTCGCCGCCCGCCCGCCGCGCATGCTCAGCTCACATTGAGCGGGTGATTGACGGGAGCTCCGGGCCAATAGGAAGAGCGGGGGCGGGGCTGGAGGACCGAGTGGGCGGCGGGTCCTCCAACCAATGGGAGTGAGTGATGGGCGGGACTTGCGCCACCGAGTGGGCGGGGCTGAGCCCGGATCTCCCTCATTGGCTGAAACTCTGCACCATTTTGAAACCTGATTCATTTCAAACTCCAGGAGAAAACTGGACCTTTCTGTTGTGGCTTCAAACAGATGGAACCCTGTGGGGCGGAGCAAAGATTTCTACATTAGTTAGTAAAATGGATCAATTCAGGACAGAGAGCTCGGAGTAATGGGGGAATAACACAGTGTGGGGAGAGAGGGAATGCAGTGGGTGTTGTGTAGATGGATTGTCTAAAGGTGTTTGAGAAGGTGCCGCACAGGAGGCTCTTTGATAAAATTAAGGCTCACGGAATTGAAGGGAGTGGGGCAGCGGGGACAGGAAGTTGGGGAAAGGCCAGAAAACAGAGAGTGGTGGATAATGGATATTGTTCAGACTGGAGGGATGGAAACAGTGGTGTCCCCCAGGGTCAGTGTTGGGACCACTGCTCTTCTCAATATAGGGAAATGATCTGGGCTCGGGTATATGGGGCAAAAGATGAAAATCTCCAAATGACGCCAAAGGGACCAGGGCTCAGTGTGAAGAGGACTGTCAGTGCTTTCAGTGTGACATATACAGGTTAGTAAATGGGGCAGGTAGATGTCGGATGAAATTTAACACAGAGAAATGTGAGGTGATAGATTTTGGGAGGAAGAATAAGGAGATGAAATGTACACTCAATGGCAAAACTTTAAAATGATTAAAGGAGCAGAGAGACTTCGGGGTTTAAGACTGTAGCGAACACCTTGTCTTATTAATTAGCAGGTTTGAGAGTCCAGCATCAGCAACTTTAATACTTTATTAAGAAATATGAGATGAACAGATTCTCTGTCCTTTACCCTATCGTATATCCATCCATCAATCAGAGTAAACATGCAAGACCCCCGTATCAACAGTAACTTACACGAGGTCAGCCCGCTGGATGGAACCTCAGGCGCCCTGAGCTCGATCTCCGGTGTCTCCAGTCCCGACTCTCCCCTTCCATCACTATCCCGTCACTTTTATACCCTGCAGTGACACATCTCTGTACTTCACTCTTTGTCATCTCGGCTTGGTTTCGGCGGGAATCGAGGAAAAGACAGCCGGAATTTCTCTAATCTCTGATTTCCAGGAAGACACATTCCTTGTTTCCCAGAAATTACTCTTCTCCACTAATTTTCTCATTATCCCTATTATTATTTATTATATTTTCACAAATCTCGGTACAAACATCACACATTCCAACAGGTTAGATACGGAGCAAAGTTATGCTGTACCTGCCCTGGGATTGTTTGATGAGACTATGTGGAGGGAGCTTTACTCTGCATCGAACCAGCGCTGTACCTGCCCCGGGAGTGATTGATAGGACAGTGTAGAAGGTGCTTTGCTCTGTAACTAGCCCGTGCTATACCTGCCTTCGGAGTGTTACACGGGGCGGTGTAGAGGGAGCGTTAATCTTTCTGTAAGCTGCGCTGTCGCTGACATGGGAGTATTGGATGGGACGGTATAGAGAGAGCTTTGTCCTGTATCTAATCAGTGCTGCACCTGCCCTGGGCGTGTTTGATGGGACAGTGTAGAGGGAGCTTTACTCTCGACCTAACCCATGCTGTACCTGCCCTGGGAGTGTTTGATGGGACCGTGTAGAGGGAGCTTTGCTCTGTATCTAACCCGTGTTGTACCTGCCCTGGGAGTGTTTGATGGGTCAGTGTAAAGAGAGCTTTACTCTGTTTCTAACCAGTGCTGTCGCTGTCCTGGGAGTGTTTGATGGGAGAGTGTAAAGAGAGATTTACTCACATATCCTCTCCATCACCAAGACCGCCGACTTCCACCTCTGTAACATTGTGCATCTCCAGCCCACCTCAGCTCATCTGTTGCTGAAACCCTCATCAATGCATTTGTTACCTCTTGACTTGACTATCCCAAAGCTGTCCTGGCCGGCCTCTCATCTTCCACCCTCCATAAATTTGAGCTCATCCAAAACTCTGCTGCCCGTATTCTAACTCGCAACAAGTCCTGTTCATCCAACACCCTTGTGCTTGCTTTTGGTCGGTCTGGGAACACCTCGATTTTAAAATTCTCATCCTTGTTTCTAAATTCCTCCATGGCCTCGCCCCTCCCTATTTCTGTAACCTCCGAGATTTCTGCCCTTCTCCTTAATCGCTCCACCTTTGGCGGCCGTGCCTTCAGCTGCCTGGGCACGAAGCTCTGGAATTCCTTGCTGAAACCTCTCCACCTCTCTCTCCCCCTTTAAGACGCTCATTAAATCTTACCTCTTTGACCAAGCTTTTGGTCACCTGTCCTAATATCTCCTTATGTGGCTCAGTGTCAAATTTTGTTTGATAATCGCCCCTATGAAACGCCTTGGGACCTTTTATTATGTTAAAGGCGCGACATAAATGCAAGTTATTTTGTTGCATATGAACTGCTCTGTGCCTGACCTGGGTGTCCCGGATACTGACAAGAGGAGCTCTGACTGATGAAATGTCCCATTTCCAGGCTCTGACATCCATCACCTCGATGAGCACAAAAATCCATCAGATACTGAGGGACAGGGACTGTCCGGGACAGTGACAAGTCTTACTCAATAAGCTATAAATTGATCCTGAACCTCTTAGAATCATAGTATCATAGAAAATTTACGGCGCAGAAGGAGGCCATTCGGCCCATCGTGTCCGCGCCGGCTGAGAAACGAGCCACCCAGCCTAATCCCACTTTCCCGCGTTTGGTCCGGAGCCCTGCAGGTCACGGCTCTTCAGGTGCACATCCAGGTATTTTTTTATATGAGTTAAGGGTTTCGGCCTCTACCACCCTCTCAGGCAGCGAGTTCCAGACCCCCACCGCCCTCTGGGTGAAATTATTTTCCTCATTTTTGCTCTAATCCTTCCACCAATCACTTTAAATCTATGCCCCCTGGTTATTGATCCCTCCGCTCAGGGAAATAGGTCCTTCTGATCCACTCTACCAAGGCCCGACATAATTTTGTACACCTCCATCAAATTACCCCTCAGCCTCCTCTGTTCCAAGGAAAACAACCTCAGTCTATCCAATCTGTCATCATAGCTAAAATTCTCCAGTCCTGGCAACATCCTCGTGAATCTCCTCTGCACCCTCTCTGGTGCAATGACATCCTTCCTGAAATGTGGTAACCAGCACTGTGCGCAGCACTCAAACTGTGGCCTAACTAGTGTTTTATACAGTTCCAACATAACATCCCTGCTTTTATATTCTATGCCTTAGCGAATAAAGGAAAGCATTCCATCTGCCTTCTGAAACCACCTTATCCACCTGTGCTGCTACCATGCCTAATGAAGCTAGTTGAATTTTTTGAGAAGCTAATTAATGTGGAAGATAAGGAAGGTCTATGGATGTTATTTATATGAAGTTCCAGAAGGCATTCGACAAGGTTCCATAAAAGTGTCCGTTAATAAAATCGAGAGTGCATGGAATTGGAGACAACCCATTGGCCTGGACAGGGAATTGGTTATGAGGTAGGAGACAGAGAGTGGGGATAAAGGGTATGGAGTCAAATCAGCAGGATGTGAATAGTGTTATCCCCAGAGATCTGTACTGGGGATTCAGCTTTTCACCATGTTGAGAAATGACTTGGATGAAGGAATAGAGAGCCGTGTATCCAAGCTCGCTGACGACAGTAAGTTAGGAAGCACAATAAATATTGTAGCTGGGAGCAGGTAGTTGCAAAGGGACGTTGATAGATTAAATGTATGGGCAAAACTGTGGCAGATGGAGTTCAATGTGGGAAAGTGTGAGGTCATTCGCTTTCGACCGAAGAAAGATAGATCAGATTATCAAAATGGTGAGTTGCTGGGAACTGTGGAAGAGCAGAGATATTGTGGGGTCCAAGTCCAGAAATCACTAAAAGCTGAAGGATAGGTGCAAGAAATAATTGAAAAGACGAATGGAACTTTGAGCCTGATCAAAAAGGGCTGGAACACAAAGGGTGGAAGTTATGTTAAAGCTGTGCTGAGCTCTGGTTGGACCCCAACTGGAGACTGAATTCAGTTCTGGGCAGCGCACCTCAGGAAGGATATATGGGCCTTGGAGGGGGTACAGCACAGATTCACCAGAATGATACGGGGGCTAAAAAGTTTAAATTATGAGGACAGACTGCACAAACCAGGCTTGTATTCCCTTCAGTATAGAAGATTAAGGGCTGATCTAATGCTCGTATTTAAGATGATTAAAGGATTTGATGGGGAAGATAGAGAGAAACTATTTCCTCTGGTGGGGCTTTGCAGAACAAGGGGGCAGAACCTTTAAATTAAAGTTAGTCCTTTCAAGGGTGATGTCAGAAAGCATTTCTTCACACAAAGGGCAGTGGAAATCTGGAACCCTCTCCTCCAAAAAGCTGTTGAGGCTGGGGATCAATTGACAATTTCAAAACTGAGATTGATGGATTTTTGTGAGGCGCGGGTATTAAGTGTTCAAATCCAAGGCGGGTGAATGGAGTTAATTTACAGATCGAACTTGATCTAAAAGCATGGGGGAACACGCTCGAGGGTTTAAAAGGCCGACTCCTGTTCCTCTGTTCCGAAGGTGAAGTAAAATGATTCTTAAAATATGATTCTCTGGTCCTCACACCACGGGCTGCATGTGTGCCCCGCCCCGCCCGCTTTGTGTAAACACATGAAACAAGAGCCTGGCGGACCGGAGCTTCATCCACCCGCCCCAGGCCGCACCAGAGGACATAACGGGGCTAAAAACCAGCAGGAATCAAGCGGGACTGAGCTCCGCGGACTTCCCCACCTCCACCGTTCCTGTTAGTCACTAAATCAGGGCGGTGAAAGATGAAAACCGGCCTCACTGTGTTTGTATCACAGAGATGAGGGGATTGGGCAGAACACCAGACCAACACCTTGTGATAATGGAAAGTCTTCTCATTATTTAATTAATTTAACAATTCCAGTAAAGGGATATTTCACCACATTCTTCAACTCCTCTCTGAATTTAGTCTGGGTCACGGCATAAATACACGTGTTGGTGCAGCAACTCAGGAGCTGGAGCATAAATCCCAGTTCTTGTACAAATTTAGGGAGAGAAACAGGAATAAAGTCTAACAGATACAATCGGTTACACACAGAATACAACAGAAACACCGCCCATAACAGGATAAAATTCGCCGATATAACAAACAGTAAAATGATGGATTTCCTTCTCTTCTCCATCTCTGGGTCACTGGGACTCTCCCCACTGCTGTGGGCCCGGAGTCTCCTGCGGACTCTGCTCGACAATAAAATGTGTCTGACGGTTAAAACATTGAGCAGCAGAATCAGAACAAATGGAACAAATGGGGTTACAATATAATGAAGGAATTCAATTACTGTCCACACCTGAGAGAAAATAACATAAACTGATACATCACAAAACCAGGGATTATTACTAACCCAATATTGATCTCCATACATGAAGTACCAGAAAGTGTTCTTCACACAGAACAGCACACTCACTGTTCCCAGAACCACAGCCGCCGTTTTCTCGGTGCAACATTTTGTTTTCAGCTTCTGGAAACAAATGGCCACAAATCGATCAAAGGTGAAAGTGACCGTGAACCAGACAGAACAGTCTGTGGCTGCGTAAAGCAGGACGGCGTGGATATTACACACTTTAAAGGCCCACATTAACTGAAACTGAGCCCGATGAACAATCGCAATCTGCCTGAATATCAGATCAGTGACAACGACCAGTAGATCCGCCGCTGCCATGGACACCAGGTAACGGGTGACACATTTGGAGAGACCGCACCTTCCTCGAGACAGGATCACAATCGTCACTAAGTTCACTGTAAGGAAGAGAAAAACAGGGAATTCTACTTCACACTGAGAGTAAAAGCAGCAGCCTGGTCGAATTCAGAGTGAAATGTTCAGCGTTATTATTGAATCCAGGGACAGAATCTAATTACTCGTGAAGTTGAGTTCGAAGATCAGCCATGATCTTATTGAATGGCGGAGCAGGCTCGAGGGGCCGGATGGTCTGCTCCTGCCCCTATTTCTTATGTTCTTATGTACTTTCCTTGTGACAGAACTTTCTGCTGCGGAGAGGGTTTGTTGTAAATGACCGCCCCGGTGTAGAAGGAAACCAAAACCACCAGCAGGCCCCAGCTCCAATCCAGGGCCTGTCATGGGTCGGCAGTTGGAAGTTACAATGGCCTCAGTGACCTTGGGTTTGGAGATGAAGTAAAACGCCTACTGGTCCGATTTAACCTAAGATCCTGGCCAGGGAGGGGGATGGATTCAGTAACGAGGAACGAAATTTGTGATCGGGGCCGAAGACAATGGCTTCAGTCTTCGCAATGTTTAAATGGACGAAATTTGTGCTGATCCAGGACTCGACGCCGGACAAGCAGTCTGACAAATCAGAGGCAGTGAAGGGGCCGGGAGAGGCGGTGCTGAGGTACTGCTGAGTGTGAGTGTACACCTGGAATCTGACAGTGTGCTTTCGGAGGATGTCGCCGAGGGGAAGCTTGCATATGTGAAATAGGAGGATTGTTCCTTGGGGGACACCAGCGATAACGGTGCGGGGGTGGGAAGATATGCCGATCTAGGAGATTCTCTGAACAAACCTGGATGAATAGGAATGGAACCAGGCGAGGGCAGTCCCACCCTGTTGGACAACGGACGAGAGGCGTTTGAGGTGGATGGTGTGGTCACCCGTGTCAAAGGATGAAGAGGGATAGTTTACCACGGTCAGTCACATAGGATGTGATCTGTGACTTTGATTCGGCCCGATTCCGCGCTGTTGCAGGGGCGGGAACCTGATTGGAGAGGTTACTGGTGCAGTTTCAGGCAAGAAAGGCATGTGTTCGGGAGGTGACAACAAGTTTCAGGAGAGGAAAGGGAGGTTGGAGACGGGGGCCGGAATTTGCAAGGACAGAGAGGTCATAGATGGTTTTTTTGAGGATGGGGTGATGACGGCAGATTTGAAAGGAAGGTGACAGAATCAGACAAGAGAGAACCGGGAAAAAAGGGTTAACTTTGCCCCTTTAGATATTACATTTGGACATTGCATGTTTAAATTGCAAAGGCAGCAATGTGCAGAAACTTCGAGAAGCTTCGAACAGGCTTTTGGTTCGCAAAACAACTGATCGGAATCTCAACAAATCGCAACTTGGAAAAACAGTGCTGAGAGAGTTTGAAATCTTTGGGAGAGACAATTCAAGTTACTTACACCTGGTTTCACACGGGGAAAAGACTGTTGGAGATTTCACACGGTGATTTCACTCGGTGATTTCACACGGTGGTTTCACTCGGTGATTTCACACGGTGGTTTCACTCGGTGGGTTCACACGGTGATTTCACACGGTGGTTTCACTCGGTGGTTTCACACGGTGATTTCACACGGTGATTTCACACGGTGGTTTCACTCGGTGATTTCACACGGTGATTTCACTCGGTGATTTCACACGGTGATTTCACTCGGTGATTTCACACGGTGATTTCACACGGTGGTTTCACACGGTGATTTCACACGGTGGTTTCACTCGGTGGGTTCACACGGTGATTTCACACGGTGGTTTCACTCGGTGATTTCACACGGTGATTTCACTCGATGATTTCACACGGAGATTTCACTCGGTGATTTCACACGGTGATTTCACACGGTGGTTTCACACGGTGAATTCACACGGTGGTTTCACTCGGTGATTTCACACGGTGTTTTCGCACGGTGGTTTGACTCGGTGATTTCACACGGTGGGTTTCACACGGTGGAAAGGCCGCACCTGGGGTCACATGGTTTTGATTGGCCCAGCCAACAGTCCATTATCAATGCAATAGTGGGTGAGTGGCCAAAATGGGACTTCTCTTCATTATTACTAACACCCCAACTGGCAAAATCATATCAAGATGGGACATCGTGGCAGACTCTTTAATGTCGTTGGAGGAACCTTCAGAAGCTTCACCTGGAGGAAGGACGTCCAACAACAAAAGAAGAAAACTTCAAGAGAGAGAGAGCTGATCGCTCTTCTGCCTTGGTGCTGAAATCCTTGGTTTTAAGCTTGAATGTATTGTTTGATTTGTTACATGCTTGTGAGAATTATGTAAATCATCAAATAATCTATTTGATTAACGAACCGACAACATACATCTTTGACTGACTATTGTCCAGGCCCAATAATCGTTTACAATATCAGCTAGCATGTGGATCAGGAAGGGAAGTTGGGTGGTCAGCAGTTCAGTGGGAAAAGGGCCGAGGGAGCAGCAGATTGGTTTCATGGTCAAGATGAGCTCGGAGAGGGCATGAGGGGAGATAGAAGAGAAACAAGAGAAAGATGTGGATTCAGGGTTAGGGCTGGGGGGCGGGGACCTTCGGGAAGTTTGGCTCGGTGGACGAGAGGAAGGTAGAGAAGCGGCAGAGGCAGCTGAATGAATGGTCTCAATCTTAGTGACAAAGAAGTCCATGAGCTCCTAGCACTTGAAGGAAGTGAGGGTGGAGGGGGCAGGGGAGAGGGGTTTAAGAAGACGGTTTGTAGTGAAGAGAAGCCGGGGTCATCTTTGCATTCCAGGGTGATCCTGGAATAGTGAGGAGTTTTCACAGAGGAGAGCAGGACCCGATAGTGCTTGATGAGGTCCAGCGAGATCTGGCGATTAATGGCTTATCCAGATGTGCGCCAGAAGTGTTCAAATCTGCGTCCCTTGGACCTTAAGGAGCAACGATGGGAATCGTACCAAGGAGAACGAACAGGGTGAGCGAGAGTAAGGGGTTTACTGGGGTCAATGATATCAAAGGTGCAGGTGAGGGTGAGATTGAGCAGGTCAGTAGCTGCAGAAGTATCGTGACCAATGGAGGGTCAAAGGTGAAACAGTTGGGAATTTCAAAGTGATTTGAAGGAATGGGATTAAATCAAAACCAAAGGAAATAAACCAATTCAAACATAACTGAATAAACAACAACAATTTGCATTTATATAGCCCCTTGAACATAGTAAAACATCCCAGTGCGCATCAACAGTCGATGTTAGATAGTCCATGTGGACCTCACTAAGATTTCCTGTAATGTGGCCCACGGGAACGGGACGAACTGAAAACAGTGGCAATAAATCAATTCAAACATAACTGAATAAACAATTTACTGGAACATACATTATAGTTTAAAGCCTGTCCTGACCATCTAACACCAGCGACCAAAAGGCAGAGCGGGAGACGTTTGAAAGTAAGACAGCTGCCTGGAGCTGAATCATTATTGGATATTGTCCAATATTTCAGAGTGTGTTGGTGATCTGACTGTCAGCGCTGGTTTCCACAGATCAGTGTCATTAACTATAACCAGCAGACCTTAAAACTCCTGTTGCCAATGAACACATATTTCTGATCCGTTGCTCGGGTTCAATGCAGAGAGCAGAGGGCAAACTGTTCAATAAAGAGAATCCTCCACCAACCTTCCTTGTTTACAGCCAACAGTCAAATTAGCAGTTGATTCCTATAAAAATGACTGTCAGTTGAAGAAAGTAATGAAAAGGACATAGTTTCCATTGGACTGGTAGCAGTGAATCGGCAACTGTTCACATGTTACATGAAGGATACAAGGTGCGTTACCAGACACTGAACAAGAGGATTATACTGAAAACAATTAATAACCGGGTCTAAAGGACAAGGGCAGTAAATACAATTAAATATGCTTTACAGAATTATTTGCTGAAATAATGACTTACCAGGAACACCAACAGCAGCGAGGAGCGGATAGTAAATTCTTTGTACATCATAAATTGCCCACAGAATCCGAAGCTCAGTTGGAACATACCAGAACATTCTTTCATTATCTGTGAGATCCAATGATCACTGTTTGCACTGGAGGCAAAGCTGCATCAAACATTCTGATGTGACGCCTTGAAAACAGTCCCTATTTATATCTTGGGGGAACTCTCCAGTGAGACAATTAAACGACACACTGACTGACATTAATTACAGTCACTGAACAAACAGGTTAGATTAATCCCTTAAAACCATCACTCTATATTGTCAATTATAGGTAAACAAGTATTTTACTGACATGAAGTGATGGTACCGATAATTCTAAATATTACTTCAAAAAAAATCGTGAAAGAAGAAAATATGAATCCCGCAGTCTTACAGTACTGATGTGAAGAGAGAGCAGCTTCACTGACATGGTTCAGATTATTTCTGCAATAAGAATTCAGTCTGCAATTTCAGAATTTTTCAAATCAGTTTCTGGGTTGGACTTAACAAAAGTGCGAAAGACAAAAAGGAAGGATAGAAGCAGATCAAGTAATGGTCAGTATGGATAAATGGGGGCTGATAATACAATGGTCAGTAATGATACATTGGGCCTGTTAATACAATGGCCAGTAAGTATACATCGGGGCTGATAATACAATGGTCAGTAATGATACATGAAGGTTGATATCACAATGGTCATTATGGATACATGGGGGCTGATAATACAGTGGTCAGTCAGGATACATGGGGACTGATAATACAATGGTCAGTAAGGATACATGGGGTCGATATTACAATGGTCAGTAAGGGTTCATGGTGTCCGATAAGGTAATGGTCAGTCAGGATAAATGGGGCTGATAATACAATGGTCGGTACGGATAAATGAGCGATGATAATACAATGGTCATTAACGATACACGGTGTCTGATAATACATTTGTCAGTATGGATACAGGAGAATGATAATACAATGGTCAGCCAGTATACATGGGGCTGTTTATTCAATGGTCAGAAAGGATGCGGGTGGATGATAATGCAATGGTCTTCAAGGATACATGGCTCTGATAATAGAATAGTGAGTAAGGATACAAGAGGATGATAATACAATGGTAACGAAGGATGCCAAAGGATGATAATGCAATGGTCAGTACGGATACATGGGGGCTGATAATACAATGGTCAGTAAGGATATATGGTTGATGATAATAAATTGTCAGTAAGGATATATGGGGGCTGATAATACAATGGTTAGTAAGGGTACATGGGGGCTGATAATACAATGGTCAGTAAGGAAATATGGGGGATGATAATAAAATGGTCAGTAAGGATATATGGGAGTTGATAATACAATGGTCAGTAAGGATACATGGGGATGATATTACAATGGTCAGTAAGGGTTCATGGTGTCTGATAAGGTAATGGTCAGTCATGATAAATGGGGCTGATAATACAATGGTGGTTACGGATAAATGAGCGATGATAATACAATGGTCATTAATGATACACGGGGTCTGATAATACGATTGTCAGTATGGATACAGGGGAATGATAATACAATGGTCAGTTAGTATACATGGGGCTGATTATACAATGGTTCGAACGGATGCAGGTGGATGATAATACAATGGTCTTCAAGGATACATGGCTCTGATAATACAATGGTGAGTAAGGATACAAGAGGATGAAAATACAATGGTAACTAATGATACCGGAGGTTGATAATACAATGGTCAGTTAGGATACATGGGGGCTCATAATACAATGGCCAGTAAGGATACATGGAGGCTGATAATACAATGGCCAGTAAGGATACATGGGGGCTGATAATCCAATGGCCAGTAAGGATACATGGGTGCTCATAATACAATTGCCAGTAAGGATACATGGGGGCTGATAATACAATCGCCAGTAAGGATACATGGGGGCTGATAATACAATGGTCAGTAAGGATACATAAGGGCTGATAATGCAATGGTGATTATGGATATATGGGGTCTGATAATACAATGGTCAGTAAGGATACATGGGGGCTGATAATACAATGGTGATTAAGGATATATGGGGTCGGATAATACAATGGTCAGTAAGGATACATGGGGGATCATAATACAATGGTCAGTAAGGATACATAAGTGCTGATAATACAATGGTCAGAGAGGGTACATTGGGTCTGATAATACAATGGTCAGTCACGATACATCAGTGCTGATAATACAATATTCAGAGAGGGTACATGGGTGCTGATAATACAATGGTCAGTCACGATACATAAGTGCTGATAATACAATGGTCAGTAAGGATACACGGCAGCTGGTAAAACAATGAGTAAAAGGGCAGTCAAATGAAGCGTGGGACTGATTTGGGACAAAAAGGGAGATCTTCTTGTGGAGGCAGTGGGCATGGCTGAGGTACTAAACGAATGCTTCGCATCAGTCTTCGAGAGAGAAGAGGATGCTGCCACTGTCGCAGTAAAGGAGGAGGTAGTAGCGATATCAGATAGGGCAAAAATAGATAAAGAGGAGGTACTTGAAAGGTTGGCAGCTCTCAAAATAGAAATATCACCGATGTATGGGGGTTGATAATACAATGGTCAGTAAGGATACATGGGGGCTGATAATACAATGGTCAGTAAAGATACATGGGGGCTGATAATACAACGGTCAGTAAGGATACCGGAGGATGATAATACAATGGTCAGTAAGGATACATGGGGGCTGATAATACAATGGTCAGTAAGGATACACGGGGGCTGGTAATACAATGGTCAGTAAGGATACACGGGGGCTGATAATACAATGGTCAGTAAGGATACACGGGGTCTGATAATACAATGGTCAGTAAGGATATATGGGGGCTGATAATACAATGGTCAGTAAGGATACATGGGGGCTGATAATACAATGGTCAGTAAGGATACATGGGGGCTGATAATACAACGGTCAGTAAGGATACCGGAGGATGATAATACAATGGTCAGTAAAGATACATGGGGGCTGATAATTCAAGGATACATGACTCTGATGATAGAATAGTGAGTAAGGATACAAGAGGATGACAATACAATGGGAACTAAGGATACCGAAGGATGATAATACAATGGTCATTAAGGATAGATGGGGCTGATAATACAATGTTCAGTGAGGATACATTGGGCTGATAATACAATGTTCAGTGAGGATACATGTGGCTGATAATGCAATGGTCCTGAAGGATAGGTGGGGCTGAATATATAATGGTCAGTAAGGATACATGGGGGCTGATAATACTCTGGTCAGTAAAGATACAGTAAGCTGATAATACAATGGTCAGGAAGGATATATGGGGCTGATAATACATTCGTCAGTAAGGATAAACGGGGTCTGATAAAACAATCTACATTAAGGATATTTGGGGCTCATCATACAATGGCCAATGTTGATCCATGGGCCTGATAATACAATGGGCATTCAGTTCAAATGGGACTGATAATACAATGGTCAGTAATGCTACCTGTGGACTGATAATACAGTGGTCTGTGTGGGTACACGGGTGCTAATAATACAATGATAAATAAGGGTATATGGTGTCTGATAAGACAATGGTCAATGAGGGTAAATGGGACTGATAATACAATGGTAAGTACGGATAAATGGGGGCTGATTATACAATGGTCATTAAGGATACATTGATGCTGATAATACAATTGTAAGTGAGAATAGATGGGGTCTGATAATAAAGTGGTCAGGACGGATACATGGGGGCTGATAATACAATGGTCAGAGAGGATACATGGGGGCTGATCATACAATGGTCAGTCACGATACATAAGGGCTGATAATACAATGGTCAGTAAGGATACCTGGGGCTGATAATACAATGGTCAGTAAGGATACCTGGGGCTGATAAAACAATGAGTAAAAGGGCAGTCAAAGGAAGCGTGGGACTGATTTGGGACAAAAAGGACATCTTCTTGTGGAGGCAGTGGGCATGGCTGAGGTACTAAATGAATGCTTCGCATCAGTCTTCAAGAGAGAAGAGGATGCTGCCACTGTCGCAGTAAAGGAGGAGGTAGTAGCGATATCAGATAGGGCAAAAATAGATAAAGAGGAGGTACTTGAAAGGTTGGCAGCTCTCAAAATAGAAAAATCACCCGATCCTAACCAGATCCATCCTATGTGACTGAGAGAATTAAGGGTAGAAATTGCAGAGGCTCTGGCCACAATCTTCCAATCCTCCTGAGATACGGGGCAATGCCAGATTATTGGAGGAACGCAATTGCTATACCCATGTTAATAAAGGGGCGAGTGATAAACCCGGCAATTACAGGCCAATCAGCCTAATGTCAGTGGTGGGGAAACTTTAAGAGACAATAATCCTGGACAAAATTAATTTGCACTTGGAAAAGTATGGGCTAATAAGTGAATGTCAGCACGGATTTGTCAACGGAAAATCACGTTTCACTAACTTGATTGAGTAATTTGATGAAGTAATGGAGAGGGTCGATAAGGGCAGTGTGGTAGATTTTGTGTATATGGACTTTCAAAAGGCTTTTCATGAAGTACCACCTAATGGAAAAAAAAATAGCATATGAGATTAAAGGGACAGTGGCATTCTGGATACAATATTGGCTTAGGGTCAGAAAGCAGAGAGCAGTGGTGAACGGTTGTTTTACAGACAGGAGGGAAGCATACAGTGGTGTTCCCCAGGGGTTGGTGTTGGGACCATTGCTCTATGAGATCCAAATTAAATGGCCTGGACTTCGGTATACAGGGTATAATTTCAAAGCTTGCGGATAATACGTAACTCAGGAATGCAATAAGCAATGTGGAGGATAGTAACAGACTTCAGGAGAACATTGACAGAATGGTAAAATGGGCAGACACATGGCAGATAAAATGTAATGCATAGAATGTGAAGTGATCCATTTTGTTCGGAAGAATGAGGAGAGGTAATATATTCTAAATGGTACAATTTTAAAGTGGGTACCGGAACAGAGAGAACGGGGAGATTATGTACACAAATCTTTGACGATGGCAGGACAAGTTGTGAAGGCTGTTGAAAAAGCATATGGGATCCTGGGTTTTATTAATAGAGGCATAGAGTACAAAAGCAAAGAAGTTAAGCTGAACCTTAAAAAACACTGGTTAGGCCTCAGCTGGACAATTGTGTTCAATTCTGTGCACCACACAGGAGGAAGGAGGTGAAGGCCTGAGAGAGGGTGCAGAAGAGATTTACTAAAATGGTACCAGGGATGAGGGACTTCAGTTATGTGGAAAGACTGGAGAAGCTGGGATTGTTCTCCTTCGAGCCGAGAAGGTTAAGAGGAGATTTGATAGAGGTATTCAAAATCATGAACAATTTTGATAGAATAAACAAGGAGAAACAGTTTCCATTCGCAGATGGGTAGGTAACGAGACGGCACAGATTTAAGGTGATTGGCAAAAGAGCCAGAGGCGACATGAAGAAACATTGTTTCAATGCAGATATTTGTAATGATGTGGAATGCACGGCCTGAAAGGATGGTGAAAGCAGATTGAATAGTAACTCTCATATAGGGAATTGGATAAATACTGGAAAATAAAAAAATAGAGGCTCGAGGGGCTGAATGGCCTCCTCATGTTCCGATGTTCCGAAGATAACTCCACTTACCCATGATGCCTGTAATAGCCATATTATCATTGTTTAATGATAAAACCAATATAGAACCACAGTTATTTTCCAACAATGGTAACTTATTTTAACCCTGGCGAATGGTTTTCCTCTTGAACGAACGATTGTCTTTGAAATGGGACACACACTGACCGCCCATTATTCTCCCATCATTGGTCACCGCCCACCAGCCGCCCTCCTGTGTCCACGAAGATGAGCCTGACGAACAGATTAATCCCATTTTAAATGACCTTCCTGCACATTTACCAGGAATACAAGTGTCTGCCCCCTTCCACAAAGAGGCGCGAGGCATTGTCTGTGACTCCGTGCAGTGGCCTCGATGAGACGTTTAAATCAAAGGGAAGTAAGTCTGAAACTGCAGATAAATCCTTGTGACTGTGTTGCCTGGATTTCCGTCGCATTCACCAAACACCTGGGATAGGGTAAAGATACATTGATCACCTGTTCCTCTATTACCCGGACATTCTTGAGGCTAAGATCCTGCCCAGCTTTGGCTGCTCCCTGGGGAGCTCCTTAGCTCTGTCGCTCTATCCTTGACCATCCGTTGCCATCCTTTGCCCTTTCTCCCCCAATCTCCTCTCTTCCACTGTTTAAGTTCCCCTGGCTCCAATAGTGGGTGCATTTTAGCCCTAACTACAAGTTCAAGCTGCAAGTTTAAAGTTACCTGGGCCCACTGCCCATCCCCCGACCATGCCTGCTCTTTGTTTTCATCACTGAGCGCTCGATCTTTGCTCAAATTTGGATTCCAAATTCCTGGCCTTCTCTGCTGTCAAGACGACGCTTCTCCACTGGACTACACTGCAAGACTCAGCTGCTGTGATTCTGATCTGCTGTTCAGTTGCTTGAGTTTTGAGGTAACCTTGTCTAGCCCACAGCCCAACCCCCACCACTGCTGTCATCTGCTGAGCTGAAGACTGTCCTGTTGGTCCGACTGGTTTTTCAGCTTTATTTTACTGAAGTGAGGGTTCCTGGCCAGAAATTCACTCTCCTGGGCCGTAGTCCATCTCTCCACCGCTTCTGGATCTTACAATGACCTCCAACTTCGCCACCGTTTTTCTGCCCCGCGATCGATTCTGCACACATCCGGGCTCTTCATTCTCACGGAAATACCTCCAGCAGTGCCTTCTCTGATACTTCAAACAGCTTCTGGATTCTCTCTCCCTCCACACCTGTCTCCGAACCAGGACATCTGTTCGTTGATGCTCCAAGCTGACTCCACCCTATCTACGTCATCTTTATCCCACCACTGGATCACTGACGATAACTTTGTTCTCCCTCCTATTGTCTTCTCTCTATTTCCTGTTCATTACCAGGACATTTCTATCCCAATCTTGCTCTGTCACCGCGCATTATTCTCTCTCACCCGGTTCGCTCCCCCTGGTACGGCCCCTGTCTCCACTCCTTTAAGTCCAGGGGACGCAGACTTGAACGTTTATGGTGGATAACTGGTTTAGCCATTCATCGCCAGGTCTGGCTGGACCACATAAAGCACTATCGGGTCCTGCTCTCCTCTACCAAAACTGCTCACTATTCTAAGCTCATCCTGGAATGCAAAGATAACCCCCGGCTTCTCTTCTCCACTACAAACCGTCTTCTTAAACCCCCCTCCGCCTCCTTCACCCTCACATCTAACAACAAGGGCGAGAACTTTTGACACGGATTTGGTCACTAAGATTGAGACCATCTGTTCAGCTGCCTCTGCCGCTTCCCTCCTTTCCCTTGCCCACCAAGCCAAACTTCCCCTCAGGTTCCTCCTGGACCAGCCCTGAATTCGCATATTTCTCTTCTTTCTCTCTTATCTCTCCACATGACCTCTCCGAAATCCTAATGTTCATGAGATCCATTTCCTTCTCCCTCGACCCTATTCCCATCATATTGCTGATCACGCACCTTCCCTTCCTGGTCCCCATGTTAGCTGATATTGTTAATGGTTCCCTCTCATCAGCTTTTGTCCCCACCTTCAAATCTGCCATCATCAAACCCCTCCTCCTAAATCCACCCTTGACCCCTCTGGCCATGAAAACTCCCGCCCCATCTCCAAAGTCCATTTCCTCTCAAAAGTCCTTGAACATGTTGTTGCCTCCCAGTCGGTGAGCGGTGGTAAAGAGCGAGACCAGAGCGGGGATAAAAACAGCGCGGAGAGAGCGAGAGTTCAGTCGGTGAGCGGCGGGAGAGAGCGAGACCAGAGCGGGGATACAAACAGCGCGGAGAGAGCGAGAGTTCAGTCGGTGAGCGGCGGGAGAGATCGAGACCAGAGCGGGGATATAAACAGCGCAGAGAAAGCGAGAGTTCAGTCGCTGAGGGGCGGGAAAGAGCGAGACCAGAGCGGGGATAAAAACAGCGCGGAGAGAGCGAGAGTCCAGTCGGTGAGCGGCGGGAGAGAGTGAGACCAGAGCGGGGTTATAAACAGCGCGGAGAGAGCGAGACCAGAGCGGGGATATGAACAGCACGGAGAGAGCGAGACCAGAGCGGGGATATAAACAGCACGGAGGGAGCGAGACCAGAGCGGGGATATAAACAGCACGGAGAGAGTGAGACCAGAGCGGGGATATAAACAGCACGGAGAGAGTGAGACCAGAGCGGGGATATAAACAGCGCGGAGAGAGTGAGACCAGAGCGGGGATATAAACAGCACGGAGAGAGTGAGACCAGAGCGGGGATATAAACAGCACGGAGAGAGTGAGACCAGAGCGGGGATATAAACAGCGCGGACAGAGTGAGACCAGAGCGGGGATATAAACAGCGCGGAGAGAGTGAGACCAGAGCGGGGATATAAACAGCGCGGAGAGAGCGAGAGTTCAGTCGGTGAGCGGCGGGAGAGAGCGAGAGTTCAGTCGGTGAGCGGCGGGAGAGAGCGAGACCAGAGCGGGGATATAAACAGCGCGGAGAGAGTGAGACCAGAGCGGGGATATAAACAGCGCGGAGAGAGCGAGACCAGAGCGGGGATATAAACAGCGCGGAGAGAGTGAGACCAGAGCGGGGATATATACAGCGCGGAGAGAGCGAGACCAGAGCGGGGATAGAAACAGCGCGGAGAGAGTGAGACCAGAGCGGGGATATAAACAGCGCGGAGAGAGTGAGACCAGAGCGGAGACATAAACAGCGCGGAGAGAGTGAGACCAGAGCGGAGATATAAACAGCGCGGAGAGAGTGAGACCAGAGCGGGGATATAAACAGCACGGAGAGAGTGAGACCAGAGCGGGGATATAAACAGCGCGGAGAGAGTGAGACCAGAGCGGGGATATAAACAGCGCGGAGAGAGTGAGACCAGAGCGGGGATATAAACAGCGTGGAGAGAGCGAGACCAGAGCGGGGATATAAACAGCGCGGAGAGAGTGAGACCAGAGCGGGGATATAAACAGCGCGGAGAGAGCGAGAACAGAGCGGGGATATGAACAGCACGGAGAGAGTGAGACCAGAGCGGGGATATAAACAGCGCGGAGAGAGTGAGACCAGAGCGGGGATATAAACAGCGCGGAGAGAGCGAGAACAGAGCGGGGATATGAACAGCGCGGAGAGAGTGAGACCAGAGCGGGGATATAAACAGCGCGGAGAGAGCGAGAACAGAGCGGGGATATGAACAGCACGGAGAGAGTGAGACCAGAGTAGGGATATAAACAGCGCGGAGAGAGTGAGACCAGAGCGGGGATATAAACAGCGCGGAGAGAGCGAGAACAGAGCGGGGATATGAACAGCACGGAGAGAGTGAGACCAGAGTAGGGATATAAACAGCGCGGAGAGAGTGAGACCAGAGCGGGGATATAAACAGCGCGGAGAGAGTGAGACCAGAGCGGGGATATAAACAGCGCGGAGAGAGTGAGACCAGAGCGGGGATATAAACAGCGCGGAGAGAGTGAGACCAGAGCGGGGATATAAACAGCGCGGAGAGAGTGAGACCAGAGCGGAGATATAAACAGCGCGGAGAGAGTGAGACCAGAGTGGAGATATAAACAGCGCGGAGAGAGTGAGACCAGAGCGGGGATATAAACAGCGCGGAGAGAGTGAGACCAGAGCGGGGATATAAACAGCGCGGAGAGAGTGAGACCAGAGCGGGGATAGAAACAGCGCGGAGAGAGTGAGACCAGAGTGGAGATATAAACAGCGCGGAGAGAGTGAGACCAGAGCGGGGATATAAACAGCGCGGAGAGAGTGAGACCAGAGCGGGGATATAAACAGCGCGGAGAGAGTGAGACCAGAGCGGGGATATAAACAGCGCGGAGAGAGTGAGACCAGAGCGGGGATATAAACAGCGCGGAGAGAGTGAGACCAGAGCGGGGATATAAACAGTGCGGAGAGAGTGAGACCAGAGCGGGGATATAAACAGCGCGGAGAGAGTGAGACCAGAGCGGGGATATAAACAGCGCGGAGAGAGTGAGACCAGAGCGGGGATATAAACAGCGCGGAGAGAGTGAGACCAGAGCGGGGATATAAACAGCGTGGAGAGAGTGAGACCAGAGCGGGGATATAAACAGCGCGGAGAGAGTGAGACCAGAGCGGGGATATAAACAGCGCGGAGAGAGTGAGACCAGAGCGGGGATATAAACAGCGCGGAGAGAGGGAGACCAGAGCGGGGATATAAACAGTGCGGAGAGAGTGAGACCAGAGCGGGGATATAAACAGCGCGGAGAGAGTGAGACCAGAGCGGGGATATAAACAGCGCGGACAGAGTGAGACCAGAGCGGGGATATAAACAGCGCGGAGAGAGTGAGACCAGAGCGGGGATATAAACAGCGCGGAGAGAGTGAGACCAGAGCGGGGATATAAACAGCGCGGAGAGAGTGAGACCAGAGCGGGGATAGAAACAGCGCGGAGAGAGTGAGACCAGAGCGGGGATATAAACAGCGCGGAGAGAGTGAGACCAGAGCGGGGATATAAACAGCGCGGAGAGAGCGAGACCAGAGCGGGGATATAAACAGCGCGGAGAGAGTGAGACCAGAGCGGGGATATAAACAGCACGGAGAGAGTGAGACCAGAGCGGGGATATAAACAGCGCGGAGAGAGTGAGACCAGAGCGGGGATATAAACAGCGCGGACAGAGTGAGACCAGAGCGGGGATATAAACAGCGCGGAGAGAGTGAGACCAGAGCGGGGATATAAACAGCGCGGAGAGAGTGAGACCAGAGCGGGGATATAAACAGCGCGGAGAGAGTGAGACCAGAGCGGGGATATAAACAGCGCGGAGAGAGTGAGACCAGAGCGGGGATATAAACAGCGCGGAGAGAGTGAGACCAGAGCGGAGATATAAACAGCGCGGAGAGAGTGAGACCAGAGCGGGGATATAAACAGCGCGGAGAGAGTGAGACCAGAGCGGGGATATAAACAGCGCGGAGAGAGTGAGACCAGAGCGGGGATATAAACAGCGCGGAGAGAGTGAGACCAGAGCGGGGATATAAACAGCGCGGAGAGTGAGACCAGAGCTCACTCTGAGAGCGAGACTCTGAGACCAGCGGCAGTTCGGGGTGACGTCACCAGTCAGAAAGTGACGCGGCACAGGGGAGGCAGCTGATTGGTGAGTAGGTTCAGGTGAGTATTTCTACCATTTTCCTGTAAGTAAAGTAATAAGAAAGGGAAGGTCTGCAGGTTTTATAGCAGATAGTGTTTTTTTTACTGAACCTAGGTCCCTAGTATAGTTAACATTTTCTAATTTCAACGTAATTTAAAAGGGGTAACTAAGCTAAGGCAAGTCATGGCAGCAGACCTCGCACCCGTGATATGCTCCTCCTGCAAGATGTGGGAAGTCATGGACACTACCAGTGTCCCTGCCGACCATGTGTGCGGGAAGTGTGTCCACCTGCAGCTACTGACCGATCGTATCTCGGAGCTGGAGCTGCGGGTGGACTCACTGTGGAGCATCCACGATGCAGAGAAACTCGTGGATAGCACGTTTAGCGAGTTGGTCACACCGCAGGTAAAGGGTATACAGGCAGGAAGTGAATGGGTGACCACCAGGAAGAGTAAGAGGTGCAGGCAGGTAGTGCAGGGGTCCCCTGTGGCCATTCCCCTCTCAAACAGATATGCCACTTTGGATGCTGTTGGGGGGGATGACTTATCAGGGGAAGGCAGCAGCAGCCAACTTCCTGGCACCACGGGTAGCTCTGCTGCACAGGCTGGGAGGAAAAAGAGTGAAAGAGCTATAGTGATAGGGGACTCAATTGTAAGGGGAATAGACAGGCGTTTCTGCGGCCGCAACCGAGATTCCAGGATGGTGTGTTGCCTCCCTGGTGCAAGGATCAAGGACGTCTCGGAGCGGCTACAGAACATTTTGGAGGGGGAGGGCGAACAGCCAGCTGTCGTGGTGCACATAGGCACCAACGATATAGGTAAAAAAGGGGATGAGGTCCTAAAAGCAGAATATAGGGAGTTAGGAGGTAAATTAAAAAATAGGACCTCAAAGGTAGTAATCTCAGGATTGCTGCCAGTGCCACGTGCTCGTCAGAGTAGAAATAGGAGGATATTTCAAATGAATACGTGGCTAGAGGAATGGTGCAAGGGGGAGGGATTCAAATTCCTGGGACACTGGAAACGGTTCTGGGGGAGGTGGGACCAGTACAAACCGGACGGTCTGCACCTGGGCAGGGCCGGGACCGCTGTCCGAGGAGGAGTGTTTGCTAGTGCTGTTGGGGAGGGTTTAAACTAAAGTGGCAGGGGGTTGGAAACCTGAGCAGGGAGAGAGAGGAAAGCGTAACAGGAAGGGACAGAAGGTATGGAGTAATAGGTAAAGTGTTACAAAAGGAAAAAGCAGGAACTAAGCGTCACAAAACAGATTTGAAAGTTCTTTATCTGAATGCACGTAGCATTCGTAACAAAATGGACGAGTTAACGGCACAAATAACTACGTATGGGTATGATCTTGTGGCCATTACAGAAACATGGCTGCAGGGTGACAACGACTGGGAATTAAATATGCCAGGGTATTTAACAATCAGGAAGGACAGGCAGGAAGGAAGGGGAGGTGGGGTGGCTATGTTAATAAAGGAAGGAATCACTGTAATACAGATAAATGATATTGGGACAAAGCATCAAGATAATGAAACAGTTTGGGTGGAGATAAGGAATAATAAGGGGAAAAAAACATTAGTGGGCGTATTATATAGGCCTCCTAATAGTTGCAACTCTGCTGGAAGAAGTATTAATCAGGAAATAGTCGGGGCATGTAATAAGGGAACAGCTATAATTATGGGGGATTTTAATTATCATATTAACTGGACAAATCAAATTGGGCAGAGCAGCCTTGAGGACGAGTTCATTGAGTGCATCAGGGATGGATTTCTTGAGCAGTATGTAACTGATCCTACTAGGGGGCAGGCAACCTTGGACCTGGTCCTGTGTAATGAGTCAGGATTAATTAATAATGTCCTCGTTAAGGATCCCCTTGGAACGAGCGACCACAACATGGTTGAATTCCATATCCAATTAGAGGGTGAGAAGGTTGATTCTCAAACAAGCGTACTGAGCTTGAATAAAGGAGACTATGATGGTATGAGAGCGGAATTGATTAAAGTGGACTGGGAAAATAGATTAAAGGGTAAGACGGTACATGAGCAGTGGTGTTCATTTAGGGAGTTATTTTACAACTTTCAAAATAAATATATTCCACTGAGGAAAAAAGGGTGTAAAAGAAATGACAGCCATCCGTGGCTAAGTAAATAAATCAAGGATAGTATCCGACTAAAAACAAGGACATGTAAGGTAGCCAAACTTAGTGGGAGGATAGAAGATTGGGAATTCTTCAAAAGACAACAAAAAGTAACTAAAGGATTGATTAAGAAAGGGAAGTTAGATTATGAAAAGAAATTAGCAAAAAATATAAAAACAGATAGCAAGAGTTTCTATAGTTATATAAAAAGAAAAAGGGTGGCTAAGGCAAACGTAGGTCCCTTAGAGGATGAGACCGGGAAATTAGTGGTGGGAAACATGGAGATGGCAAAAATGCTGAACAAATATTTTGTTTCAGTCTTTACAGTAGAGGACACTAAGAATATCCCAACACTGGACAAACAGGGTACTCTACGGGGGGAGGAGCTCAATACGATTAAAATCACTCAGGAGATGGTACTCAGTAAAATAATGGGACTCAAAGCGGATAAATCCCCTGGACCTGATGGCTTCCATCCTAGGGTCTTGAGGGAAGTGGCAGTAGGGATTGTGGATGCTTTGGTGATAGTTTTCCAAAATTCCCTGGACTCAGGAGAGGTCCCGGCAGATTGGAAAACTGCTAATGTAACACCGTTATTTAAAAAGGGTAGTAGGCAGAAGGCTGGAAATTATAGGCCAGTTAGCTTAACATCTGTGGTGGGTAAAATTTTGGAGTCTCTTATTAAGGAGACAGTAACGGAACATTTAGATAAGCATAATTTAATAGGACAAAGTCAGCATGGCTTTATGAAGGGGAAGTCATGTCTGACAAATTTGTTTGAGTTCTTTGAGGATATAACGTACAGGGTGGATAAAGGGGAACCAGTGGACATAGTGTATTTAGACTTCCAGAAGGCATTCGACAAGGTGCCACATAAAAGATTATTACTTAAGATAAAAAATCACGGGATTGGGGGTAATATTCTGGCATGGGTGGAGGATTGGTTATCGAACAGGAAGCAGAGAGTTGGGATAAATGGTTCATTCTCGGACTGGCAACCAGTATCCAGTGGTGTTCCACAGGGGTCGGTGCTGGGTCCCTAACACTTTACAATCTATATTAACGATTTGGAGGAGGGGACCGAGTGCAACATATCAAAATTTGCAGATGATACAAAGATGGGAGGGAAAGTAGAGAGTGAGGAGGACATAAAAAACCTGCAGGGGGATACAGACAGTCTGGGTGAGTGGGCGGAGATTTGTCAGATGCAATATAATATTGGAAAATGTGAGGTTATGCACTTTGGCAGGAAAAATCAGAGAGCAAGTTATTTTCTTAATGGCGAGAGACTGGAAAGTACTGCAGCACAAAGGGATCTGGGGGTCCTCGTGCAAGAAAATCAAAAAGTTGGTATGCAGGTGCAGCAGGTGATCAAGAAAGCCAACGGAATGTTGGCTTTTATTGCTAGGGGGATAGAATATAAAAACAGGGATGTATTGCTGCAGTTATATAGGGTATTGGTGAGACCGCACCTGGAACACTGCATACAGTTTTGGTCTCCATACTTAAGAAAAGACAGACTTGCTCTCGAGGCAGTACAAAGAAGGTTCACTCGGTTAATCCCGGGGATGAGGGGGCGGACATATGAGGAGAGGTTGAGTAGATTGGGACTCTACTCATTGGAGTTCAGAAGAATGAGAGGCGATCTTATTGAAACATATAAGAATGTGAAGGGGCTTGATCGGGTGGATGCAGTAAGGATGTTCCCAAAGATGGGTGAAACTAGAACTAGGGGGCATAATCTAAGAATAAGGGGCTGCTCTTTCAAAACTGAGATGAGGAGAAACTTCTTCACTCAGAGGGTGGTAGGTCTGTGGAATTTGCTGCCCCAGGAAGCTGTGGAAGCTCCATCATTAGATAAATTTAAAACAGAAATAGACAGTTTTCTAGAAGTAAAGGGAATTAGGGGTTATGGGGAGCGGGCAGGAAATTGGACATGAAGCTGAGTTCGGATCGGTCAATGCCCTGTGTGTGGCGGAGAGGGCACAGGGGCTGTGTGGCCGGGTCCTGCTCCTACTTCTTGTGTTCTTTAGATTTATGGTTGGGATCAGATCAGCCATGATCTTATTGAATGGCGGAGCAGGCTCGAGGGGCCGATTGGCCTACTCCTGCTCCAATTTCTTATGTTCTTATGTTCTTATGTAATCAGGAAGTAGCAGATACGTTAAACAAAATATTTTTTTTCTCTGTTTTCACAGTGGAAGACACTAAAAGCATAACAAAAATAATGGGGAACCAGGGGGTAAATGAGAGGAAGGAACTTAATACAATTAATATCACTGGAGAAAAAGTACTGGACAAACTAATGGGACTAAAAGCCGACAAATCTCCTGAACCTGATGGCCAACATCCGTGAGTTCGAAAAGAGGTGGCTGCAGAGATAGTGGATGCATCGGTTATGATCTTCCCAAATTCTCTAGATTCTGGAATGGTCCCAGTGGATTGGAATGCAGCAAATGTTATCCCGCTATTCAAGAAGGGAGGGGGAGAAAAAACAAGGAACGACAGGCCAATTAGCCTGACCTCTTGCCGTCGGGAATATGCTGGAATCCATTATTAAGGAAGTGGTAACAGGGCACTTAGAACATCATAATATGATTCGGCAGAGTCAACATGGTTTAATGAAAGGGAAATCGTGTTTGACAAATTTATTCGAGTTTTTTGAGGATGCAACTAGCAGGATAGATAAAGGTGAACCAATGGATGTCGGACATTTGGATTTTCAAAAGACATTCGATAAGATGCCACATCAAAGGTTGTTGCACAATGTAAGGGTTCATGGAGTTGGGATAATCCATTAGCACGGATAGAGGATTGGTTAACGGACAGAAAATAGAGTGCGGATAAATGGGTCATTTTGAGGTTGGCAGGCTGTAACGAGTGGGGTACCGCAAGGATCGGAGCTTGGGCCTCAGCTATTTACAATCTATATCAATGGCTTAGATGAACAGACCGAGTGTAATGCATCCAAGTTTGCTGATGATACAAAGCTAGGTGGGAAAGTAATCTGTGAGGAGGGCACACAGAGTCTGCAAAGGGATATAGACAGGCTAAGTGAATGGGTAAGAAGGTGCCAGGTGGAGTATGATGTGGGGAAATGTGAGGTTTTACAATTCGATATGAAAAATAGAAAAGCAGAATATTTTTATATGGTGTGAAATTAGTAAAATTTGGTGTTCAGGGAGAATTGCGTGTCCTCGTACAAGAAACACAAAAAGTGATTATGCAGGTGCAGCAAGCAATGAGGAAGGCAAACGGCATGTCGGCGTTTATTGCAAGGGGGTTGGAGTACAACAGTAAGGAAGTCTTACTACAGTTGTACAGGGCATTGGTGAGACCTCACCTGGAGTACTGCGCAGAGTTTTGGTCTCCTTATCTAAGGAAGGATATACTTGCCTTTGAGGAGGTGCAACGAAGGTTCACTAGATTAATTCCTGGGGTGAGAGGTTTGTCCTATGAAGAGAGGTTGAGTAGAATGGGACTATACTTTCTGGAGTTTAGAAGAATGAGAGGTGATTTCATTGGAACATATAAGATTCTGAGGGTGCTTGACAGGGTATATGCCGAGAGGCTAATTTCTCTGGCTGGAGAGTCGAGAACTAGGGGGCATAGTCTCAGGGTAAGGGGTCGGCCATTCAAGACTGAGATGAGGAGGAATTTCTTCACGCAGAGGGTTGTGAATCTTAGGAATTCTCAACCCCAGAGGGTTGTGGATGCTGAGCCATTCAATATATTCAAGACTGAGATCGATAATTTTTTCGACTCTCGGGGAATCAAGGGATATGGGGATCGGGCGGGAAGTGGAGTTGAGGTCGAAAATCAGCCACGATCTTATTGAATGGCGGTGCAGGTTCGAGGGGCCGAGTGGCCTACTCCTGCTCCTATTTTATGTTCTTATGCTCTTATATTGCTTAATGCTTTATTTAAAAAAAATTAAATAAGTGATTTGATTCCCAAACAGAATTAAAACGATGGGATTCTTGTCATTCTGCAGTGATTTGAACCGGCCATTCCATATCCAGACCCAGTGCTACCATGAGGCTATCAATGTCTGTTCATGGATTTCCAAGTGTCTTATATATAATTCGTGTTGGAGAGAATGTTCCTGTCACGTTTTCAACATTGGAATCTGTGTATTCAGAGAGAAAAATCCACGCGGAAGACCAGGATTCAATTCACCGACAGGGAGGTTACACTTTTGTTGTCTTTAATAGATTCACTTTCATTTCTCTTGTAATTTATCTGCAATATTGGATGCGGAAAATACACTGAAAGACAAACTCGGACCATCCCGCTTTCCACAATTTAATTTCACTGATATTCCAGCGATTTTAAAAGCTGCTCTCTGCCTCACCCTTCACCTCGATATCAGAACCAACAGTTCATCTGTTTTTTGGTGGTATTGTTTGAGGAAAGATTATCGTCCAGGTTTCCAGCCATGCGCACAGCAAGGTCCCACAAACCGCAATGACAAAGTAACAGGTACATAATGCAGATGGGAAACGAGTGGAACTGAGCAGTATGAACGTGTAACGGGATTAAATTAAAGAGCTGCCTGGAGTGGGGTTCACCCGGTTGTGAACCAATTGGATCTTAAGGCCTTAACCACTCGGCCTGGTACTTAATGACACTTTATTTACCTTTCCACGGGCCACTGGTGAAAGAAGATGAACGACCACTTTTCCATCTCTTTGTTGGATCATGTCCAGAGTCAAATTATGTGAGGAACGCGGGAGAGAGTGATGGAGAGAAAGAAAGAGACAGAGACCCCCTCAGAAAAACGGAGAAAATGTGTGGCGCGCGCACACACCAACACACACACACAAACAGACAGAAACACATAGGGTGACTCAAACACACAGAGAGAGACAGACTATCGGTCATTTGGCACATTCTTTGTTCTATTTCTGTCGTCGATTTCGTGAAATCTTGCAGATCAATTCCAACGAGCATAAAACTCGAAGTGTTCAAAGCCGTGCATTTTTAATTCACTGAAGAATGAGAAGTTTGCTGCTTGTTAAACCGCTGATAATGGCATCCGCAGTCGGCAGGATCCGTACCTTCGCGGAAAGATCCCAATGGATTTCCAATCCATCGCTTTAACCACTCGGGGATACTCAGCACCATCTCAACACATCGACAAGCATGGAGGCGTGGGGTTAAAATATTAGACTAAAAATCCAACGGGTTTATAGCCGCGTGGGTTCGAAACCCATTTCTGATAACTGTTATTTCCGTTCCATTTTGATGTTGCTCATTGAAACTCTTGTTCCATCTGCCTCATGCACCTGTTACTCTGTCATTGCTGTTTGAGGGGCCTTGCTGGTCGCAAATTTCCAAACCTGGACGATAATGAACACCACCAAAAAGCAGATGAACTGACCATCCTTTTCATTGCTGTATGTGAGATCTTTCTGGTGAATCTCCTCTGCGCCCTTTCCGATGTCTTTGTCTCTCTGTCTCTCCCTGTCCTTCACCACGACGCCAACGAAGAACTGGCACAGGACGAAAAGTGAAGCTTTTGAAGGCAGCAAAAGTTCCACTTTCGGTCGGGGAATTGAACCGCGGGTGTTCGAGTTGCAGGCGAGGATATTCACCACAATACTAACGAGGAGCTGGTGTAATCTGGTGATGGACACTCACCACAGATGGCGTTGGACACCCTTCAAATTTCAGTGAATCTATTTTGAACATTTATTTGATGACAATTTGCGAAACTTCCTTCTTCAACTAACACCACCAAAACGCAGATTAACTGGCCATTCATTTCATTGTTGTATGTGGGATATTTCTCGTAAACCTCCTCTGCGCCCCGATCAGGGCCTCTCTCACTCTCCGTCTCTCTTCCTGTGTCTCGCTCTCTGTTTCTCTCTCTCTCTCTGTTGCGGGCTGCTGAATCAGCCCGGGAATGCTCACAGCTCGATTCTGCGTCTTCATAACTTGCACATTATTCGTGTTCTGAAATCGAGGTGAAGAGTGAGGCAGAGAGCAGGTTTTAAAATCGCTGGAATATCAGTGAAATTAAATTGTGGAAAGTGGGATGGTCCGAGTTCGACTTTCAGTGTATTTTCCACATCAAATATTGGAGATAAATGAAAGTGAAGCTTTTAAAGGCAGAAACACCGGGACTTCGACATTGGAGAATTGAACCCTGATCAACCGCGTGACAGATGGGGATATTCAGCACGACACCAACGTGGAACGAGCGTGAGCAGTTGATGGACATTCCCCACAGATGGCGTTGGACACGCTGCAAATTTCATTGAATCCATTCTAACCATTTATTTGATGACAAAGCAAAGCGTAGAAGAAGTGACACTCAAGTACATTACATATAGAACAAGATTCTGAAAAGACCAGGATGGCCGAGTGGTTAAGGCGTTGGACTTAAGATCCAATGGGTTTATCCCCACGTGGGTTCGAACCCCACTCCTGGTCGATGTTGCATTTTGATACTGATCATTGACTCTCTTTTGCAATTTGCATCACAGAATCAGAGAAAGGTGACAGCACGGAAGGAGGCCTTTTGGCCCATCGTGTCCGTGCCGGCTTTATGCACGACCAATCCAGCTAGTCCCACTCCTCCGCGCGATCCCTCTAGCACTGCAACCTTTTTCCTTTCAAATACTTATCCCGTTCCGTTTTGAAAGCCATCATTGAATCTGCCTCCATCAGCCACTCGGGGTGCTGAATGAGCCCGGGTCTGTTCACCGCGCGACTCTGCCTTTCATTTCTTGCTCATTATTGTGGTTCTGACATCGAGGTGACGCGGAGAGTGAGATTTAAAATCGCTGAAATATCAGTGAAATTATATTGTGGAAAGTGGGATTGTCCGAGTTCGTTTATCAGTCTTTTTTATCACACGTCCAATGTTCGAGATAAATGATATCTTTGAAGGCAGAAGAAATTCATCGTCCAGGTGTATTTGAAGCCAGGTCGACCATGTAATAGGTAGGGATACCCACCACCATACAAACGAGCAACGAGCGTGAACAACCGACCCCCTCACCGACGGTTGATACCCACACCAGTTCTGCGGCTCGGTGTCGCAGAGCGCTGGATTATTACGATTTTAAGTGAGCAGCATTGTGCTTTTAGCAAGTAGTCGTGGCCGAGTGGTTAAGGCGATGGACTAGAAATCCATTGGGGTCTCCCCACGCAGGTTCGAATCCTGCCGACTACGGTTTAGAGTTATCATTCTATCCTTTTATCTCTGCGTTTCAACCGATACGAGTGTGTGCAAAATGAAAATTCATTGTCAAGAAGTCGGAGCAGGACATTCGCGGACTCATCATACAATCTAGAATCGTCAACATGGTTTTATGAATGGGAAATCGTGTCTGACAATTTTATTAGAGTTATTTGAGGAAGTAGCGATCAGGGTGGATAAAGGGGAACCAATGGATGCAGTATATTAGGATTTCCAAAAGGCATTCGATAAGGTGCCACATAAAAGGTGATATCCCTGCTGCTTGTTATTCTCCACGCTTACACACAACCGTGCCTTCTGCCGCTTCCTGCCACTGCTTCTGACCTTTACCACGCAGAGAATAACAGGCACAAGATAAGAGCTCATAGATTGGGGGTTTGCTCACTAACAGAAAACAAAGAGTTGTGATTAAAGGGTCATTTTCAAAATGGCAATCGGTAACTGATGGGTGCCGCAGGGCTCAGTGTTGGGGCCTCAACTATTTACAATAGATGTCAATGACTTGGATGAAGGGACAGAGTGTATTGTGGCCAAATTTGCTGATGATACGAAAATAGGTGGAAAAGCAAGTTGCGAGGGTGACACAAAGTATCTACAAAGGGATATTGACAGTTTTAGCGAATGGGCAAAAATTTGGCAGATGGAATATAAGGTGGGAAAATGTGAATTCATCCACTTTGGCTGGAAAAATAAAAAAGCAAAATATTATTTCAATGGAGAAATACTACAAAATGCTGCAGTACAGAGGGATCTGGGTATCATCGTGCATGAAACACAAAAAGTCAAAATACAGGTGCAGCAGGTAATCCAGAAGGCAAACGGAATATTGAGAGAAAGACAGAGAAACCATTGACCATTTAACGATTCAACCGGAGCCGTTTTCCTGGGAGTCGGTTTTGAAACAGGACACAGGCTCAATGTGTTCCAATCTGTTTCCTTCTTTGACCCTGTGATTTTCAAATCTGCGGGGATTGGACAGAAGGAGCGAGAGAGAGTGACACAGACTCAGACAGACCGAGAGAGTCTCTTTCTGAGTGTCTCTCTTGATTATTCTTTTCCTCGCACCCCACATCACTTTATTCTGGATCTCAACGAACAGAGAGATGAAAATGTGAACAGTGAGTCTTCTTTCAACAGTGGCCCGTGGAAAGTGAAACAAACTGTCATCAAATTGATCATTTCATTAATATTTGAAGCTGAAAACAGGTACGGACGGGGATCGAACCCGCGCGGTTTTGTTTAGCAAACCGACGCTTTGCCACTTGGCCACCGCGCCCCTCGATCGATAACGAGATAATAATGCTCTTCATCGGGTGAAGTCAGATCAACAGCTTTTTGCAACTGATTGTGACAATCGACTGATTGAGGAGCAATGGATTTCGACTTTTCCGCCTGAAGGAATAATTTCATGACAGTTCATTTCACGGGCCATTGTGGAAAGATTCACAGAGAGAGAGATGGAAAGAGACAGAGAGAGAAAACGAGACATGGGGAGAGAGAGATAGAGAGACCTTAATAGAGAGTTTTAAAATCGTTGGAGTATCAGTGAGATTAAATTTTGGAAAGTGGGATGGTCCGAGTTAGTCTTTCAATGTTTTTTCCACATCAAATATTCGAATATAAATTCCTTTCTGTATCTCTCTCTCTCTATTTAGAGCGGCTGAATTAGCCCGGGTCTGCAAACAGCTCGATTCTGCGTATTCATAACTTGCACATTATTAGTGTTCTGAAATCGAGGTGAAGAGTGAGGCAGAGAGCAGGTTTTAAAATCGCTGGAATATCAGTGAAATTAAATTGTGGAAAGTCGGATGGTCCGAGTTCGACATTCAGTGTATTTTCCACATCAAATAGTGGAGATAAATGAAAGTGAAGCTTTTAAAGGCAGAAACACCGGGACTTCGACATTGGAGAATTGAACCCTGATCAACTGCGTGACAAATGGGGATATTTAGCACGACACGAACGAGGAACTGGCGTGAGCAGTTGATGGACACTCCCCACAGATGGCGTTTGACACGCTTCAAATTTCATTGAATCTGTTCCAACCATTTATTTGATGACAAAGGAAAGCGTAGAAGAAGTGACACTTAAGTACATTACACATAAAGCAACATCGTGAAAGGACCAGGATGGCCGAGTGGATAAGGCGTTAGATTTAAGATCCAATGGGTTTCTACCCGCATGGATTCGAGCCCCACTCGTGGTCGATATTGTTTCCGTTATATTTTGATACTGATCATTGACTCTCTTTTGCCATTTGCATCACAGAATCAGAGAAAGGTGACAGCACGGAAGGAGGCCTTTTGGCCCATCGTGTCCGTGCCGGCTCCATGCAAGACCAATCTAGCTGGTCCCACTACCACGCCCTATCCCCCGAGCACTGCAATTTTTTTCCTTTCAAGTGCTTATCCCGTTCCGTTTTGAAAGCCATCATTGAATCTGCCTCCATCAGCCACTTCGGGATGCTGAATTAGCCCGGGTCTGTTCACAACGCGACTCTGCCTTTCATTTCTTGCTCATTATTGTGGTTCTGACATCGAGGTAACGCGGAGAGTGAGATTTAAAATCGCTGAAATATCAGTGAAATTAGATTGTGGAAAGTGGGATTGTCCGAGTTCGTTCATCAGTGTTTTTTCACACGTCCAATTTTGGAGATAAATGAAAACTTTAAATGTCGAAGAAGTTCATCGTCCAGGTGCATTTTAAGCCAGGTCGACCATGTAATAGGTCAGGATACCCACCACGAAACAAACGAGTAACTTGCGTGAACAATCGACCCCCTGACCGACGGCTGACACCGACACCAGTTCTGCTGTTCTGTGTCGCAGAGCGCTGGATTATTGCGATTTTAAGTGAGCAGCATTGTGCTTTTAGCAAGTAGTCGTGGCCGAGTGGTTAAGGCGATGGACTAGAAATCCATTGGGGTCTCCCCGCGCAAGTTCGAATCCTGCCGACTACCGTTCAGAGTTTTCTTTTCCGACCTTTCATCTCTGCGTTTCAACCGATCCGAGTGTGTGTCAAATGAAAATGCTCGAATCCATGATTCGGAAGTCGTCGCAGGACATTCGCGGACTCATGATACAATCTCGAATAGTCAACATGGTTTTATGAATGGGAAATCGTGTCTGAAAATTTTATTGGAGTTCTTTGAGCAAGTAACGATCAGGGTGGATAAAGGGGAACCAATGGATGCAGTATATTTGGAGTTCCAAAAGGCATTCGAAAACGTGCCATATAAAAGGTGGTATCCCTGCTGCTTGTTATTCTCCACGCTTGCACACACCCGTGCCTTCTGCCGCTTCCTGCCACTGCTTCTGACCTTTGCCTCGCAGAGAATAACAGGCACAAGATAAGAGTTCATAGATTGGGGATTTGCTAACTTACAGAAAACAAAGAGTCGGGATTAAAGGGTCATTTTCAAAATGGCAATCGGTAACCGATGGGTGCCGCAGGGATCAGTGCTGGGGCCTCAACTATTTACAATATATATCAATGACTTGCATGAAGGCACAGAGTGTATTTTTGCCAAATTTGCTGATGATACGAAAATAGGTGGAAAAGCAAGTTGCGAGGGTGACACAAAGGGATATTGACAGGTTCAGCGAATGGGCAAAAATTTGTCAGATGGAATATAAGGTGGGAAAATGTGAAGTCATCCACTTTGGCAGGAACAATAAAAAAGCAAAATATTATTTCAACGGAGAAATACTACAAAATGCTGCAGTACAGAGGGATCTGGGTGTCATCGTACATGAAACACAAAAAGTCACCATGCGGGTGCAGCAAGTAATCCAGAAGGCAAACGGAATATTGGACGATTGAGAGAAAGACAGAGAAACGGACACTCACACAGAAAAGCTGAGAAAAAATGAGACACACACACATTGCACACAGAGGCATGGTCGTTCTTGGTGCCCGTCTGTTGCAGCGCGATGGATGGTTGCAATTTTAAGTGAGCAGCATTCAGCTGAGCTCTCGCAGACGTGGCCGAGTTGTTTCGGGCGATGGATAAAAAATTCAATGGGGTCTCCCCGTGCAGGTTCAGAGCTTTGTTTTCAGACCCTTCACGTCTGCGTTTCAACCGACACGTGTGTGTCTGTCTGTCAGTGTGTGTACCTGTGTGTTTGAGTATCAATCTGTGTATCAGTGTCTGCTGAGTCAGTGTGTGTGTATTGTGTCTGTCCGTGTGTGTCTCACTTATTCAACGCTTTTCAGTGTGTCTCTCTGTCACTCTTTCCCCCGCTCCCCACATCATTTCATTCTGGACTTTGACTCACAAAGAGATGGAATATGTGAAAGACAAGCCTTCTTTCAACACATTGTGAGCTGGTTGCCAAGACTGATGCCCACTGAGCGACGGCTGATAACTATACCAGTCATGCGGCTCCGCGTCAATTGTTTGTCCGATTACGCTGGTGTGAAGCGCCTTGGGGCGTTTTGTTGCGTTAAAGACTCGATATCAATGCAAATTTTTGTTGTGGGCAATTGTGATAGCATCAAACTGAGAGAGTTGAGGGGAGAGCTGCACCGCCACCACTGGAGACGATTGGTATTGCAGGCATCTCCTGTTTTGTGAGTTTCACCGGCCTCCCTCTTCTCAGGCCCTTTGATAACCTTGTCCGGTTCCCGGTTTGGGAACCTCTGCTCTGCTCATTTCTCTGGTGAGGGGGGGCTTGAACTCACAATCTTCAGACTCAACGGCCAGAGTGGAGCAGATTAGAGAGATCTGAGATTCGCTGGAATATCAGTGCAATTAATTTCGGGAAGGTGGGAACATTTTCTCAATAGATTTTCTGCATCCAATATTGCAGATAAATTGCCAGAAACATAAAAGTGAGACTTTTAATGCCACGATTGAACCTCGGTCTTCCGCGTGCTCCCACTAACGGAGAACTGATGCACGAAGTGAATGTACTCTCACCACAGGTGGTCTGAGACATGTTTTATGTTCCAGTCAATCTTTTTAAACTATTTATTCGATGATAGTTTGTTTAACTTTCCATGGGTCTCTGTTGAAAGAGGTCTTACATTTCACAATTCCATCACTTTGTTAGTTAAGGTACAGAGCAAAATGATGTGGGGAGCTTGGGACAAAATGACAGGGAGAAAGAAAGACTGTGAGACACTCAGAAAAGCGTGGAAGTGACACTCAGGCCCGTTGCACACAAACTTTCCACGGGCCTCTGTTGAAAGAAAACTTACCTTTCACATTTCCATCTCTTTGTTAGTCAAGGTCCAGAAGAAAGTGATGTGTGGAGCGCGGGAAAGAGTGACAGAGAGCGAGAAAGGCAGAGAAACGGAGACCCACTCAGAAAAGCTTAGAATAAGTGAGACAAACATACACATTACACACACAGGCCTAGTGAACCTTGGTGCCTGTGTGTTGCAGAGCGATGGGTCGTTGCCATTTTAAGTGAGCAGGTTTTAGTTGAGGTTAAGTCGTTGTTCTGAAGGCAATGGACCAGAAATCTATTGGGGCCTCCCCGCAGCTTCGAATCCTGCCGACAACGGTTCACAGCTTTATTTTCAAACCTTCCATATCTGCGTTTCAACCTCCACGTGTGTGTCTGTCTGTCAGTGTGTGTAACTGGACGTGTGATTATCTATCTGTGTATCAGTGTCTGTTTGTACATGGCTGCGTGTGTGTAATGTGTCCGTGCGTGTGTGTCTCACAGCTGAGTGCAGTGGATACAACAAAAGCTACGGGCCCCGACAACTTCCCGGCTCTAGTGCTGAAGTCTTGTGCTCCAGAACTAGCGGCGCCTCCAGCCAAACTGTTCCAGTCCAGGTACAACACTGGCATCTACCCGACAATGTGGAAAATTGCCCAGGTATGTCCTGTCCATAAAAAGCAGGACACAACCAATCCGGCCAATTACCGCCCAATCTGTCTACTCTCAAACATCAACAAAGTGATGGAAGGTGTCGTCGACAGTGCTATCAAGCGGCACTTACTCACCAATAACCTGCTCACCAATGCTCAGTTTGGGTTACGCCAGGACCACTCGACTCCAGACCTCATTACAGGCTTTGTCCAAACATGGACAAAAGAGCTGAATTCCAGAGGTGGGGTGAGAGTGACTGCCCTTGACATCAAGGCAGCATTTGACCGAGTGTGGCACCAAGGAGCCCTCGTAAAATTGAAGTCAATGGGAATCATGGTGAAAATTCTCCAGTGGCTGAAGACATACCGAGCACAAAGGCAGATGGTTAGTGGTTGCCAAAGGCCAATCATCTCAGCCCCAGGACACTGCTGCAGAAGTTCCTCAGGTCCATCCACCACCCTAAACATTCACTCCCTCCACCACCGGCGCACAGTGGCTGCAGTGTGTACCATCTACAGGATGCACTGCAGCAACTCGCCAAGGCATCTTCGACAGTACCTCCCAAACCCGCGACCTCTACCACCCAGAAGGACAAGGGCAGCATGCGCATGGGAACAACAACACCTGCACGTTCCCCTCCAAGTCACACACTATCCCGACTTGGAAATATATCGCCGTTCCTTCATCGTAGCTGGGTCAAAATCCTGGAACTCCCTTCCTAACAGCACTGTGGGGGAACCTTCACCACACGGACTGCAGCGGTTCAAGAAGACGGCTCACCAACACCTTCTCAAGGGCAATTCGGGATGGGCAATAAATGCTGGTCTCTCCAGCGACGCTTACATCCCATGAACGAATAAAATAAAAGAACGCGACTGTTTCTTTCATTTCTTGCTCATTATTGTGGTTCTGTCATCAAGGTGACGCAGAGAGGAAGGTTTAAAATCACTGGAATATCAGTGAAATTATATTGTGGAAAGTGGGATTGTCCGAGTTAGTTTCTCAGTGTTTTTTCACGCATCCAATGTTGAAGATAAATTGCAAGAGAAATGAAAGTGAAGCTTTTAAAGGCATTAGGATTTGATATATTTCGTCGGGGAATTAAGCACCGGTCTCTTGCATAACAGGCGGGGATATTCACCACCATACTAACGAGGAACTGGCGTGGGCTAATTCAGGACACTCACCACAGATGGCGTCATACACGCTTCAGGTTTCAGTGAATCTATTTTAACCATTTATTTGATGACAATTTGCTTAACTTTCCACGGGCCACTGTTGAAAGAAGACTTACCTTTCACATTTCCATCTCTTTGTTCATCAAGGTCCAGAATAAAGTGATGTGGGGAGCGCGGGAGAGAGTGACAGAGCGAAGAAAGGCAGAGGAACCAAGACTCACTCAGAAAAGCTTCGAAAAAGTGAGACACACAAATACAGGTACATTACACACACAGGCATCCTGATTCTTAATGCTCGTCTGTTACAGAGCGATGGATCTTTGTAATTTTAATGTGAGCAGCATTTCGAACAGGTCAAGTTGTCGTCCCGAAATCCATTGGATTCTCCCCGCGTATGTTCGAATCCTGCCGACTACGGTTCAGAGCTTTCTTTTCAAACCTTTCATCTCTCCGTTTCAATCTGCACGAGTGTGTGGGTGTCTGCTTGTGTGTGTCTCACTTTTACAACGCAATTCAGAGTGTTTCTCTGTCTTTTAAAAGCAGTTAAAGTTGGGCCTCCCCGGTCTCCCGCTGGACAGACGAGACTAACGAGGAACTGCCGTGAGTCGGTCAAGGACAATCACCACGGATGGCGTAAGACGAGCTCCAATTTTCAGTGACTCTATTTCAACCATTTAGTTCATTACAATTCGTTTAACTTAGTGGTGCTACCGAGCCACTCTTGGTGATGGACATGGATGTTCCCCACCCAGAGTGCCCCTGCTGCCGTCAGTGATTCCTCTAAGTGCTGCTCAACATGGAGGAGGACTGATTCATCAGCTGAAGGAGGGCGGTAGGTGGTAATCAGCAGGAGGTTTCCTTGCCCATGTTTGACCTGATGCCATGAGATTTCATGGGGTCCGGAGTCAATGTTGAGGACTCCCTCCTGACTGCATATCACTATACCGCCACCTCTGGTGGGTCTTTCCTGTCGGTGGGAGTGGACATACCCAGCGATGGTGATGGAAGAGTCTGGGACGTTGGCCGAAAGGTATGATTCTGTGAGTATGGCTATGTCAGGCTATTCTTGGGACAGCTCTCCCAATTTTGTTACAAGTCCCAAGATGTTTGTGAGGAGGACTTTGCATTGTCGACTGGGCTTGGTTTGCCTTTGTTGTGTCCGGTGCCTCGTGGTCCGTGATAGCCTTTCAGTGTATTCTCCGCATCAAATATTAGAGTTAAATTGCAAGAGAAATGAACGTGAAACTTTAGAAGACAGCGAAAGTGCAACCTCCCCGTTACAGAATTGAACCCCCGGTCACTTGCGTGATAAGCGGTGATACTCACCAGCACACTAACGAAGAACTGGTGTGGGTCAGTAAAGGACACTCACCACAGATGGCGTTAAACATGCTTCAAATTTCAGTGAATCTATTCTAACCATTTATTTGATGACCTTTCATCTCTGCGGTTCAATCTACACGTGTGTCTGTCTGTCAGTGAGTGTACCTGTGTGTGTGTGTGTGTGTGTGTGTGTTAGTATCTGTCTATGTATCAGTGTCTGCGTGTGTACATGGCTGTGTAATGTGTGTGTCTAAAATGAAAATGCTAGAATCCATTATTAAGGAAATTATCCTTCCTCCCTCAACTAACAAAACCAAAACGCAGATTGACTGACCATCCATTTCATTGTTGTATGTGGGATCTTTCTGGTAAACCTCCACTTGGAGATAAATTGCAAGAGGAATGAAAGTGAAGCTTTTAAAGGCAATAAAAATGTAATCTCCCGGTGGGGAAATTGAACCCTGGTTTCCACGGGCCACTGTTGAAAGAAGACTGACCTTTCACATTTCCATCTCTCTGTTCGTCAAGGTCCAGAATAACGTGATGTGGGGAGAGCGGGAGGGAGTGACAGAGAGAGAAAGACAGAGAAAGAGAGAACCACTCAGAGAAGCTTAGAAAAAGTGAGACACACACACATGCACACACACACATTTAGACACATTACACACGCAGGCATCACATATATATATATATATATATATATATATATACACATACAGACAGACGCATTACACACGCAGGCATACATACAAATATAAACATTTTTAGACTCGAATTTTTGGAGCAAAACCAGACGAAAGTTCAAGTTTATTGGAAAGCTTTGCGCACAAGGGGAGAGTGGGAAGCTTCCTCAAGCTCGCACCTCACTCTCAAAGGAACATCAGCACTAAACATACACACAGGCACATTACACACACCGGCATTTATATGTACACATACACTCAGGCACATTGCACAAAGAGGCATAATCGTTAAATCTCTCTCTCTCTCTCTCCCTCTAAGTTTCAATGTGTGCCTCACGTTCAGTCTTTGTGTGTGTCTCTCTCTGTCTCTGTCTCTCTGTCGCTCTCTCTCTGTCTCCGTCTCTCTCTCTCTGTCTGTCTGTCTCTCTCTCTCTCTCTCTGTGTCTGTTTGTCTCTCCCCTCCCTCTCTCTAATACCCGCAGATCTGAGAATCACAGGGTCAAAGAAGGAAACAGATCGGAACACATTTGTGCTTTGCAACAGACGGGCCCCAAGAATTCAGTCCCCAAACAGTCTCCGCTCAATAATATTCTGAAAGTGACAATCACCTGTTTCATTATTTTTCTGTTCTATTTTTCTCTGTCGCTTTTGAAGAAGAAGCGAGGCAAAGAAGTAAAATTTGTAGTTGGCGTCTTAAAAATGCTTCCTCCCCGTCGGGGAGCTAAATCCCTGGCTGAGGGGGGATATCTCACCACGATGGAAAATATCCAATTGGAAATGATTTTTCCGAAGCCTTTTCATCGCCCCACGTCCCCGTGTCTCCCCATCTCAGGGAAGAGGTCAAAGTCGCCAGAAAAACTTTGACCATTTAACGATTCTACCGGAGCCGTTTTCCTGGGAGTCGGTTTTGAAACAGGACACAGGCTCAATGTGTTCCAATCTGTTTCCTTCTTTGACCCTGTGATTCTCAAATCTGCGGGTATCAGACAGATGGAGGGAGAGAGACTGACACAGACTCAAACAGACCGAGAGAGTCTCTTTCTGTCCCAGTGTCTCTCTCTCTTTCTGAGTGTCTCTCTTTATCACTCTTTTCCTCGCACCCCACATCACTTTATTCTGAATCTGAACCAACAGAGAGATGGAAATGTGAACAGTGAGTCTTCTTTCAACAGTGGCCCGTGGAAAGTTGAACAAACTGTCATCAATTCGGTCATTTCATTAAAATTTGAAACCTGAAGTAGGTGCGGACGGGGATCGAACCCGCGCTCTTCGGTTTACGAGACCGACGCCTTTCCACTTGGCCACCGCACCCAACGAGCCACACTCGGATGATAATGTTCTTCAGCGGGTGAAGTCAGATCAAAAGGTTTCTGCAACTGATTGCGACAATCGACTGATTGAGGAAAAATGGATTTCGACTGTTCCGCCTGAACGAATAATTTCATGACAGTTTATTTAACGGGCAATTGTGGAAAGATTCACAGAGAGATAGAAAGAGACAGACAGAAAGAGAGAGAGAGAGACAGATAGAGGGAGAGAGATGCACAGATGGAGAGATAGACACAGATGGAGACAAGGGGGCGGGGCGGGGCGGAGCCGGGGGGGGGGGCGTCGGTCGGGTGCAGAGAGAGACCTGAATGGAGTTTAAAATCGCTGGAATATCAGTGAAATTAAATTGTCCAAAGTGGGATTATCCGGGTTAGTCTTTCAATGTATTTTCCACATCAAATATTGGAGATAAATTGCAAGTGAAAGTTTTTCGGACGGAGGGAGGTGCACAGTGGTGTTCCCTCGGGTTCGGTATTGGGACCACTGTTTTTTTGATATATATTAATGACGCGGACTTGGGTGTACAGGGCAAAATGTTAAAAATTGCAGATGACACAAAACTTGGAAGTGTAGTGAACAGTGAGGAGGACAGTGATAGACTGCAACAAATATATATTCTTAAGGCACAAAAACCCAACAGGAAAAGTGGTCCAACCGTGGCTAACAAGATAAATTTAAGTTAGTATTAAATCAAAGGAAGAGGCAAATAAAGTTGCCAGAAAAAGCAGTAAGCCTGAGGATTGGGAGCATTTGAGAATTCAGCAAAGGAGGACCAAGAAATTGATAAAGAGGGAAAATAGAAAATGAGAGTAAAGTAGCAAGAAACAGAACGGACTCGAAAAGCTTCGACAGGGATGTAAAAAGCTGAAGACCAGCGGTCGTGCTGGAAGGACCAGGATGACCGAGTGGTTCAGGCTTTGGATTTAAGATCCAGTGGATTTATCCCCGCGTGTTTCCGAACCCCACTCCTCGCAGCTGTTACTTCGGTTACATTTTGATCCTGCTCATTGTCACTCTTCTTCATTTGCATGATAGAAATGTTACCGCACGGAAGGATCGTTGCAATTTTAAGTGAACAGCATTTAACTGAAATCAAGTCGTCCTGACCGAGTGGTTTCGGCGATCGACTGAAAATCCACTCGGGTCTCCCCGCGCAGGTTTGAATCCTGCCGACTGCGGTTCAGAGCTTTCTTTCTCAAAGCTTCCAACCTGTACGTGTGGGTGCGTGTGTCAATTCTTCAACGCTTTTCAAAGTCTCTTTCTCCACTCCCGACATCATTTCATTCTGGACCTTGACTGACGAAGAGATGAAAGAAATGACACTCCGGCACATTACAGACAAATTCAAAACGCAGGATGACCGAGTGGTTAAGAGTTTAAACGTAAAATTCAATGGGTTTTACCAGCGTGGGTTCAAACCCCACTCCTGACAGTTGTTATTATGGTCTCATTTTCACTCTTTTCCCATTTCCATCACACCGTCAGAGTAAGGTTACAGCACGAAAGGAGGCCATTCGGCAAATCGAATCTGTGCCTCGCCTGTGCAAGATCATTCCAGCTCGTCCCTTTTCTTGGAGCCCTGCATTTTTTTCTTATCAAGTATTTATCCAATTCCCCTTTGAAACCATGATTGAATCTGCCTCCACCACCCCCTCGGGCCGTGCATTCCAGATCACAACCACTCGCTGTGTTAAAAAGCTGTTCCTCACGTCACCTTTGGTTCTTTTGCCAATCACCTTAAAGCTATGTCCTCCAGTTCTTGACCCTTCCACCAATGGGAACAGTTTCTCTCGATCTACTCTGTCTGGACCCTTCATGATATTGAACACCTCGATCAAATCTCCTCGCAACCGTCTCTGTTCCAAGAATCAGAACCCCAGTTTCTCCAGTCTATCCACGTAACTAAAGTCCCTCATCATTGTAATCGTTCTAGTAAATCTCTTCTGCACCCTCTCGAAGACCTTCACATCTTTCCGAAAGTGCGGTGCCCAGAACTGGACAAAATATTCCAGTTGTGGTCAAACCACTGTTTTATAAAGGTTCGTCATGACTTCCATACTTTCGTACTTGTGGCTCTGTTTGTAAAGCGTTGGATCTCGTTGCTTTTTTAAACAGTTTCTCAACATACCCTGCCACCTTTAACGATTTGTGCACATAAACCCCCAGATCTCTCTGTTCCTTTATCCCTTTTAGCGTTGTGCCCTCCAGTTTACATTGCGTCTTCTCATTCTTCCCTCCAAAATGTATCAATACGCATTTTTCTGCTTTAAATTTCATCTGCCACGTGCCCGCCCAAGCCACCAGCCTGTCTATATCCTCTTGACGTCTATCAGTGTCCTCCTCACTGTATACGACCCTTCCAAGTTTTGGAAATTTTGGAATTGTGCCCTGAACACCCAAGTCCAAGTCATTAATATGTATCAAGAAAAGCAGTGGTCCCAGCTCTGACCCTGGGGAACACCACTGTACACCTTCCTCCAGTCCGAAAAACAACCGTTTACCACTTCTCTCTGTTTCTGTTCCCCAGTCATTTCTGTATCCATGTTGCGACAGCCCCCTTTATTCCATGGGCCGCAGTCTTGATGATAAGCCTACCAGGCGGAACTTTATCAAACGCCTATTGGAAGTCCATACACACCACATCAACCACATTGTTGTCGGAAGAGATATTTCTGTGGAGACTTCGTTTTAGCAAGGAGGCAATCGGCCGCCTCTGTGAGATATCACAAGAGGAGCTTCAGCCACCTTCTATTTCCTGCAGGGCCTCGTCAGTGGCATGTGGTTCATTTCAGTCAGGCTCCGGTAACATGTGCAACATCACCCAGAGCCCTGTGAGAGTCTGAATTCATCAGATCACAGATACACCATCACCCAGAGCCCTGTGAGAGTCTGAATTCATCTGGTCACAGATACACCATCACCCAGAGCCCTGTGAGAGTCTGAATTCATCTGGTCACAGATACACCATCACCCAGAGCCCTGTGAGAGTCTGAATTCATCAGCCCACAGATACACCATCACCCAGAGCCCTGTGAGAGTCTGAATTCATCAGATCACAGAGACACCATCATCCAGAGCCCTGTGAGAGTCTGAATTCATCAGATCACAGAGACACCATCACCCAGAGCACTGCGAGAGTGAATTCATGAGGTCACGGGCGCGGTATTCCGCAGGATTTCCCAGTTCATCAACCTCGACATGTCCCCAGATCGACAAAGGAATAGGTCTACCTTGTTCCACAGGATCGCTGGATTCCGCAAATGGAGAGGTCTACCGTGTTCCACAGGATCGCCGGATTCCGCAAATGGAGAGGTCTACCGTGTTCCACAGGATCGCTGGATTCCCCAAAGGGAGAGGTCTACCGTGTTCCAAAGGATCGGTGGATTCCCCAAAGGGAGTGGTCTACCGTGTTCCACAGGATCGCTGGATTCCCCAAAGGAAGAGATCTACCGTGTTCCAAAGAATCGCTGGATTCCCCAAAGGGAGTGGTCTACCGTGTTCCACAGGATCGCTGGATTCCCCAAAGGAAGAGATCTACCGTGTTCCACAGGATCACTGGATTCTCCAGAGTGCAGGGTGCTGTCGATGGAACCCATGTGATATGGAAGGCATCCAATGAGGCACCTGTCACTAACATCACCAGGAAGGGGTTTAATTCGTTAAATGGGAGGATCCTTTGCGATGCCGACCTGTGGATCAACTTTACCCTGCGGGAAGGACTGACCTTTGACCAGGAAGACGAGATGCCGCTGGGAATGAATGAGATGCAGGATGACAACCCGGATGTTGCTGGGGCCATTGTTGTTTACCCCACCCCGACCCCCGAGGAAACCGTGGCTGCAGGGGACAGGGCAGCGGGAGAGCACCCAGTGGCTGATGCTTTCAGACATCGATGAAAATAGGTAATTGTCTCCTCGCCCCCTCCCAGGAAAGCAGATAACAGGACAAGCAAGATTGAAAGTGAAACAGTGAGCTTCAATTGCAGCATCAAAAAATTAGTGCAAAACTTTACATTAACATTTTAAGGTGGTTAGTTATTGCAAAACTTTATTGTGAACATTGAGGTGTGTAGTGCAAAACTTTAAATAAAAGTTGCGTTCACTTATTCATTTTCTAGTTTGAAATCAGTTGCGATGTTAACATGGTTTACATTCATAAAATTTTGGAACAATTACAAATGACTACTGATTAAGTTCGAAGGGCAGCAGCAGCAAGAAAAATTATCACACAAACAATCAGGAGCGATTCATCACATAACAAAATATCAACAAGCGAATCAAAACAAACAATCAAAACATCAACAGAACAAACAGCAATAAGATTTACAGACGCCCCCTTGCGGCATGCTCGAGGGTCGCTGTGACACTCTGAACAAGAGGAGGGGAACTCTGTCCGAGAGGAGCATCCTATTTCCTCCTGGCCCCCATCCCTCCCTGTGATCGAGCCCCTCTTGAGCCCAGGGCACGACCTCGGTGTCTTGTAAAATGGCTGTAATCAGGGAGCTCGGAGCTGGGGTGCTGCTGTTCCACGGGGACATGAGCAAAAGTAGCGTCAGGTGCAGAATTAGCTCCTGGCTCTTGGGCCTGTCCTCTGTCTGTAGCAGGAGGTGGCACGGGGTGTGTCACGGGCTTCGGGTGCAGCACAGCCGTGCTCGCATTCAACTCCATGAAATGTACGAGAACCTGGTGAATATTTGTCAGCTGGGCAATGTTCTGTCCAGTATGGGCCAGCTGGGCAATGTTCTGTCCAGTATGGGCCAGCTGGACAATGTTCTGTCCAGTATGGGCCAGCTGGGCAATGTTCTGTCCAGTATGGGCCAGCTGGACAATGTTCTGTCCAGTATGGGCCAGCTGGGCGCTAATGTTCTGCCCAGCGTCCTAGATCTCCTGTCTCATGGAGGCGAAATAGTCATGGTATTTGTCGCTCTCATCAGCCCTCAACCGTCTCACTTGTTGACCGTTGATGTCCTCTCCCAATTCATCATCCACAGGGTGGGGTGGGGGGAGGAGGAGCAGGGGAGCTGACATCTACGCCGTCTCACGGGAGACTGGGGCGCATCTACCCCACTCGCATCGATCCCTCAACCCCCGACAGGTCGGACTCAGCTGGCGGCTGCCTGTGAGAGGGGGATTATGTGTGTCTCGCACAGAGCCAGAGGGGCCGGGAGTTGGAGAGGCGGTGAGGTGAGGCTCCTCATGGTCAAGCGCTCCCCCCACATCAACACCCTGAGGTTGACAGGTGGGCTCAGGAGTGAAGACACCACTTCACCTGCCCTCACCTCCCAACTCCCACCACCGTCCCGCCCCCCACAGGGCCCGCATCGTCCTCATCCTCCAGAAACCGTCAACGTTCTTCCTCTTCCCGCTCACTAATCGTCAAAACTCCCTGCAGCTCAAACACCATCACCCTCTGCAGCCCAAACACCATCACTCTCTGCAGCCCAAACACCATCATCCTCTGCAGCCCAAACACCATCACTCTCTGCAGCCCAAACACCATCACCCTCTGCAGCACAAACACCATCACCCTCTGCAGCCCAAACACCATCACTCTCTGCAGCCCAAACACCATCACCCTCTGCAGCCCAAACACCATCACCCTCTGCAGCCCAAACACCATCACCCTCTGCAGCCCAAACACCATCACCCTCTGCAGCCCAAACACCATCACCATCTGCAGCTCAAACACCATCACCCTCTGCAGCCCAAACACCATCACCCTCTGCAGCCCAAACACCATCACCCTCTGCAGCACAAACACAATCACCATCTGCAGCCCAAACACCATCATCCTCTGCAGCCGCCGACTCACCACCTTCTGCAGCCCGAGTGTCCTCAGACGGCTGTGAACCTGTGGGAAGGAAGAACAAAATGTTCCACTGGTGAAGCATGTTCATCGGTCACATCACAGACGCCCACACGCTGCACGAGCATGGTCAGACTCTAATCTCCTTTTCCCATCCTTCAGACAACACGCAGGTTTTAAACATGCAGCTGGCCAATGGAGGAATGTGAAACTCACCTTTCCTCGCTCCAGTGTCTGATCGGTCACCAGGCACGAAACTGGAAGTGTTGCCCTGCAGCTGAGTGGCCCTTTCTTCATGCTCGGTCATCTCCCTCATAAAGGCTGAACCGCCGCCGGTCTTCGACCTCTCACGGTTGTTAATAGCCATTTTACACTACAGGACATTAAACAATAAAAATCAGTTTGTGCTTGTTTGTGTGAGAGAGATAAGTTGGGGGTTTGGAGACAGGGTCTAATTCACTAATTGTAATTTAACACCTCAAATCTCTGGAGTAGGGATAAAAGATCTGTAAAAGCATTCAGTGAGGCGCGTCCACAATGGTAACTGAGTTTTACGACCAGTTGCCATTAGATTGAACCTTGACCACACCACCCAGAAACAACCTGTGTTTCTGCATTAGTTAAACTCAGCACATTTAAATCTGAACTTTTGAATTTCAAAAACTCTCTATACATCCTGACCGACTGCATTAAATCATTGATTTTTTGCGGCCCTGTTCCGCTGTCCGTGACACGGTGCTGTTGGTGCTCAGAACCTGTGCCACCTCCTTCCACACCAACACGCTAACTTTCTGTGCCGCCCGAGACTTCCGTTCCGTGAAGCCGCCGAAGCCTCACCTCAACCTCATTGAGGAGTGTGGAGAGGTCTTCATCAAAAAATTACTGACCATTGTATTACCAGCCCCCTTGTATACTTACTGAACATTGTATTTTCAAAACGCATGTATCCTTACTGACCATTGTATTATCACTTCCATGTATCCTTACTTTTTTTTTTATTCGTTCATGGGATGTGGGCGTCGCTGGCGAGGCCAGTATTTTTTGCCTATCCCTAATTGCCCTGGAGAATGTGGTGGTGAGCCGACTTCAGGAACAGCTGCAGTCGAAGTGGTGAAGGTTCTCCCACAGTGCTGTTAGGAAGGGAGTTCCAGGATTTTGACACAGCGACGATGAAGGAACGGCGATATATTTCCAATTGGGGATGGTGTATGACTTGGAGGGGTACGTGCAAGTGGTGTTGTTCCCATGTGGCTGCTGCCCTTGTCCTTCTTGGCGGTCGAGGTCGCGGGATTGGGAGGTGCTGTCGAAGAAGCCTTGGCGAGTTGCTGCAGTGCATCTTGTGGATGGTACACACTGCATCCATGGTGCGCTGGTGGTGAAGGGAGTGAATGTTTAGGGTGGTGGATGGGGTGCCAATCAAGCGGGATGCTTTGTCCTGGATGGTGTCGAGCTTCTTGAGTGTTGCTGGAGCTGTACGCATCCAGGCAAGTGGAGATTATTCCATCACACTCCTGACTTCTGCCTTGTAGATGGTCGAAAGTGTTTGAGGTGTCAGGAGTTGAGTCACTCGCCGCAGAATACCCAGCTCCTGACCTGCTCTTGTAGCCACATTATTTATGTGTCTGGTCCAGTTCAGTTTCTGGTCAATAGTGACCCCCAGGATGTTGATGGTGGGGGATTCGGCGATGGTAATGCCGTTGAATGTCAAGGGGAGGTGGTTAGATTCTCTCTTGTTGCAGATGGTCATTGCCTGGCACTTGTGTGGCGCAAATATTTCTTGCCACTTATAAGCCCAAGCCTGGATTTTGTCCATGTCTTGCTGTCTGCGGGCACGGACTGCTTCATTATCTGAGGGGTTGCGAATGGAACTGAACACTTTGCAATCAAAAGCGAAAATCCCCATTTCTTACCTTATGATGAAGGGAAGGTCTTTTCTGAAGCAGCTGAAGATGGTTGGGCCTTGGACACTGCCCTGAGGAACTCCTGCAGCAATGTCCTGGGCATGAGATAATAGGCTTTCATCAACAGCTACCATCTTCCTTTGTGCTCGGAATGACTCCAGCCACTGAAGAGTTTTCCCCCTGATTCCCATTGACTTCAATTTTACTCGGGCTCCTCGGTGCCACTTTCGGTCAAAAGCTGCCTTGATATCGAGGGCAGTCACTCTCACCTCACCTCTGGAATTCAGTACTTTTGTCCATATTTGGACCAAGGCTGTAATGAGGTCCGGAGCCGAGTGGTCCTGGCGGAACCCAAACTGAGCATCGGTGAGCAGGTTATTGGTGAGTAAGTGCCGCTTGATAGCACTGTCGACGACACCTTCCATCACTTTGCTGATGATGGAGGGTCGGCTGATGGGGCCGTAATTGACCGGAGTAGATTTGTCCTGCTTTTTGTGGACAGGACATACCTGGGCAATTTTCCACGTTGTCGGTTAGATGCCAGTGTTGTCGCTGTACTGGAACAGTTTGGCTGGAGGCGCGGTTAGGTCTGGAGCACAAGTCTTCAGCACGACAGCCGGGATGTTGTCGGGGCCCATCGCCTTTGCTGTATCCAGTGCACTCAGCCTTTTCTTGATATCACGTGGAGTGAATCCAATTGGCTGAAGACTGGCTTCTGTGATGGTGAGAATATCGGCAACGCTTCAGCCTTGTCTTTTGAACTCACGTGCTGGACTCTGCCATCATTGAGGATGGGGATGTTTACAGAGCCTCCTCCTCCCATTAGTTGCTTAATTGTCCACCACCATTCACGACTGGATGTGGCAGGACTGCAGAGCTTTGATCTGATCCGTTGGTTGTGGAATCGCTTAGCTCAGACTGCAGCATGTTGCTTCCACTGTTCCACATGTAGTCTTGAGTTGTAGCTTCACCAGATTGGGACCTCATTTTTAGATATGCCTGGTGCTGCTGCTAGCATGCTTTTCTATACTCCTCATTGAACCAGGGTTAATCCCCTGGCTTGTTGGTAATGGTAGAGTGAGGAATATGCCGGGCCATGAGGTTACAGATTGTGCTGGAATACAATTCTGCTGCTGCTGATGGCAAACAGCGACTCATAGATGCCCAGTTTTAAGCTGCAATAACTGTTCTGAATCTATCCCATTCATCACGGTGATAGTGCCACACAACACGTTAGATGGTGTCCTCAGTGCGAAGACGGGACTTCGTCTCCACGAGAACTGTGCGGTGGTCACTCCTACGAAAACTGTCATGGACAGATTCATCTGCGACAGGTAGATTGGTGAGGACGAGGTCAAGTAGGTTTTTTCCCTTGTGTTCGTTCGCTCACCACCTGCCGCAGGCCCAGTCTGGTAGCTGTGTCCTTCAGGACTCGGCTAGCTCGGTCAGTAGTGCTGCTACCGAGCCACTCTTGGTGATGGACAATGAAGTCCACCCCCGCCCCACCAGAGTACATTTTTTCCCCTGCTACCCTCAGTGCTTCCTCCAAGTGGTGCTCAACATGGAGGATGCCTGATTCATCAGCTGAGGGAGGGCGGTAGTTAGTAATCAGCAGGACGTTTCCTTGCCCATGTTTGATCTGATGCCATGGGGTCCGGAGTCAATGTTGAGGACTCCCAGAGCCAGTCTCTCCTAACTGTATATCACTGTACCGCTACCACTGGTGGGTCTGTCCTGCCGGTGGGACAGAACACACCCAGGGATGGTGATGGAAGAATCTGGGTCGTTGGCCGAAAGGTATGATTCTATGAGCATGGCTATGTCAAGCAGTTGCTTGACTAGGCTGTGGGACAGCTCTCCCAATTTTGGCACAATTCCTCAGCTGTTTGTGAGGAGGACTTTGCAAAGTCGACTGGGCTTGGTTTGCCTTTGTCGTGTCTGGTGCCGGCTGGTCCGCCCGGTTTTATTCTTATTGTGATTTTTTTTAAGCGAGATTGCACCACTGAGTGACTTTATTGGCCATTTCATAGTGTGATTAAGAATCAACCACATTGGTGTGGATCTGGGGTCACTTAAAGGCCAGACCGATTATTGACAGCAGGATTCCTCCCCTAAAAGACATTAGTGAACCAGAAGGGTTTTTCATGACAATCCGGTAGTTTCATGGCCACCTTCACTGATACTAGTTTTTTTTTAAATTCCAGATTTGATTTAATTAATTGATGTTAAATTCCCCACTTCTTGTGATCGGGATTTGAACTTAAAACTACAGATTACTAATTCATTCAAAAATCCACAATGCTACCGCACGCTGGTACGACTTATGGTATTATCAGCCCCCATGTATACATGCTGACCATTGTATTATCAGCAACCATATTTACCAATTGACAATTGTACCATCAGGCCCCATGTATTATTACTGACCATTGTATTATCAGCCCCAATGTATACTTTCTGATCATTGTATTATCAGCTCCCATGTATCCTTATTGACCATTGTATTATTTGTCCCCAAACATACTTACTGACAATTGTATTATCAGCACCCATGTATCCCTACTGACCATTATATTATCAGCCCTCACGAGTACTTACTGACCATTGCATTATCAGCCCCATGTATCCTGACTGAAACATTGTGCTATCTGCCCCATGTATTCTAACTGACTGTTGTATTATCAGCTGCCATGTATATTTACTGACCATTGCATGATCAACCCCCATGTATCCTTACTGACCATTATATTATCAGCCCTCATGTGTACTTAGTGACCATTGTATTATCAGCACCCATGTATATTTACTGACCACATGATTATCAGGCACCAAATATACTTACTGACCATTCTATTATCAGCCCCCATGTATTCTTATTGTCCATCGTATTATCAGCCCCCATGTATCCTTAAAGACCATTTTATTATCAGCCCCATATATCCTTACTGAACATTGTATTATCAGCCCCATGTATCCTAACTGAACATTGTATTATCAGCCCCATGTATCTTACTGCCCATTAGATTATCGCTCCCATGGATCCTTACAGAGCATTATATTTTCACCCCCATGTATCCCTGGAGACCATGGCATTATCACATCCCATGTGTCCTTAATACCCATTATATTTTCACCCCCATGTATCCCTGGAGACCATGGCATTATCACATCCCATGTGTCCTTAATACCCATTATATTTTCACCACCATGTATCCCTAGAGACCATGGCATGATCACACCTCATGTATCCTTAGTGACCATTCAATTATCACCCACATGTTTCCTTACTGACAATTGTACTATCACCCACATGTATCATCATTGACCATTGCATTACCTGACTCCAAGTATTCTTATCGACCATTGCATTATCACATCCCAACTATCCTTATTGACCGTTGTATTATCAACCCAAACATTCTTAGTGAACATTGCATTATCTGCCCAATTTACACTTACTGACCATTGCAGTATCACACCCCATGTATCGTTTCTGACCATTGTAGTATCAACCTCAGGTATTCTAACTGACCATTGTATTATCAGCCCCCATGTATTCTTATTGACCATCGTATTATCAGCCACCATGTATCCTTACAGACCATTTTATTATCAGCCCCATCTATCCTTACTGAACATTGTATTATCAGCCCCATGTATCTTACTGCCCATTAGATTATCACTCCCATGTATCCTTACACAGCATTATATTTTCACCCCCATGTATTCCGAGAGACCATGGCATTATCACACCTCATGTATCCTTAGTGACCATTCAATTATCACCCACATGTTTCCTTACTGACAATTGTACTATCACCCACATGTATCATCATTGACCATTGCATTACCTGACTCCAAGTATTCTTATCGACCATTGGATTATCACATCCCAACTATCCTTATTGACCGTTGTATTATCAACCCAAACATTCTTAGTGACCATTGCATTATCTGCACAATTAACACTTACTGACCATTGCTGTATCACACCCCATGTATCGTTTCTGACCATCGTAGTGTCAACCTCAGGTATTCTTACTGACCATTGTATTATCACCCCCGTGGATTTTTACTCACCACAGTATTTTCCGCAACCAAGTATCCTGACTGACTATTGCAATACCACCGCTATGTATTCTTACTGACCATTGTATTATCAACTCCAAGTATTCTCACTGACCATTGTCTTATCTCCATCAAAGTAACCTTACTGACCATTGTATTATCACCCCCATGATTTCTTCCTGACCATTGCATTATCACACTCACGTATCATTATTGACCGTTGTATTGTTACTCCCCATGAGTCCTTACTGACCATTTCATTATCACACCCCTTTTATCCTTAATGACCATTGTGTTATCACCCCCGATGCATCCTTACTGACGATTGCATTATCGGCCCTCACGTATCCATACTGACGATTGCATTATCACACCACAAGCATTCTTACTGTTCATTGTCTTCTTACCCCCATGTATTCTGATTTATTATTGTATTATCAACGCTATGTATTATTACTGACCATTGCATTGACACACTCCATTGATCCTTACTGACCATTGCATTATCTCTCGCATGTATTATTACTGACCATTGTATTATCTGCATCCAAATATCATTACTGACCATTGTATTACCATCCCCATGTATTCTTGCCGTCCATTTCATTATCTCACCCATTGTATCCTTACTGACCATTGTATTATCAGCCCCCATGTATCCTTACTGACCATTATGTGATCTGCTTCTATCCATCCTTGTTGTCTTTTGCACTTTAGTTTAGTCCACCCCAGAAACCTGATTTGAAACATTCTGAAATTGCAGGCTGAATTAGTGCCACGGAAATAATCTGAACTCTGTCAGTGAAGCGGCTCTCTCTTCACATCAGTACTGTAAGATGGTGAGATTCAGATTTTCTTTTTCATGTCATTTTATTTCAGTAATATTCAGAATTTTCGGTAACTTCACTTCATGTCAGTAAAATATTTGTTTACCGATAATTTTCTATACAGAGTGATGGAGTTAAGCGGTCAACCTTACCTGTTTGTTTAGTGACTGCAATTAATGTCATTCAGTGTGTCGTTTAATTGTCTCACTGGAGAGTTCCCTCAGGCTATAAATAGGGACTGTTTTCACAGTGTCACATCAGAGTGTTTGATGCAGCATTGCCTCGAGTACAAACAGTGATCAAATCTTTAATGCGGTTGGAGGAACCTTAAGAAGCTTCGTTGGAGGAAGGACGTCCAACAACAAAAGAAGAAAACTTTAAGCGAGAGAGAGAGAGAGAGAGCTGATCGCTCTTCTGCCTTGATGCGGAAATCCTTGGTTTTAAGGTTGTATGTATTGTTTGATTTGTTTGATGCTTGTTAGAATTGTATAAATCATTAAATATTCACTTTGACTAACGAACGAATATGTGTGACTTTGTTTGATCGACTATTGCACAGGCCCTATAATCGTTTACAATATCAGCTCGCATGGGATATGTCACAACTAAGCTTCAGATTCTGGGGGCACTTTATGATGCACAAAAGATTTACTATCCGCTCCTCGCTGCTATTGGTGTTCCTGGTAAGTCATTATTTCGGCAATTAATTCTGTAAACCATGTTTATCTGTATTTATTTTCCTTGTCCTTCAGACCCGGTCATTAATTGCATTCAGTGTAATCCTCTTGTTCAGTGTCTGACAATGCGCCTTGTTTCCTTCATGTAACATGTGAACAGTTGCCGATTCACTGGTCCCAGTTCAATGAACACTATATCCTTTTTATGACTTTTTTCAACTGATGGTCATTTTTTAGGATTTGACTGTTATTTGAGTCTCGTACAGAAGGAATGTTGGTGGACGATTCTCTTTATTGAACAGTTTGCCCTCTGATCTCTGCACTGAACCCGAGTATCGGATCAGAAATATGTGTTCACAGGTAACAGGAGTTTTAAGGTCTGCTGGTTATAGTTAATGACACTGATCTGTGGAAACCAGCGCTGACAGTCAGATCACCAATACACTCTGAAATATTGGACAATATCCAATAATGATTCAGCTCCAGGCAGCTGTCTTACTTTCAACCGTCTGCCACTCTGCCTTATGGTCATTGGTGCTGGATGGTCAGGACAGGCTTTAAACTATAATATATGTTCCAGTAAATTGTTTATTCAGTTATGTTTGAGTTGATTTATTTCCACTGTTTTGATTTAGTCCCGTTCCCGTGGGCCACATTACAGGAGATCTCAGTGAGGTCCACATGGACTATCTAACATCTACTGTTGAAGCGCATTGGGACCTTTCACTATGTTAAAGGCGCTATATAAATGCAAATTGTTGTTGTTTATTCAATTATGTTTGAATTGATTTATTTCCTTTTTTTTATTCAATCCCAATTCTTCAAATCACTTTGAAATTCCCAACTGTTTCATCTTTGACCCTCCATTCGCCACGATACTTCTGCAGATACTGATTTGATGAATCTCACCTTCATCTCCACCTTTGATACCCTTGACCCCAGTAAACACCTTCCACTCTCTCACCCTGTTCGTTCTCCTTGGCACGACTCTCACTGTTGCTCGCTTCAGTCCGAGGCGCCCAGATTTGAACACTTATGACGTACATCTGGATTGGCCATTTATCGCCAGATCTCGCTGGACCTCATCAAGCACTATCGGGACCTGCTCTCCTCTGTGAAAACTCCTCACTATTCCAGGATCACCCTGGAATGCAGAGATGACCCCGGCTTCTCTTCACTACAAACCGCCTTCTGAAACCCCTCTCCCCTGTCCCCTCCACCCTCACTTTCAACAAGTGCGAGGAGCTGATGGACTTCTTTGTCACTAAGATTGAGACCATTCATTCAGCTGCCTCTGCCGCTACTCTCCCTTCCCCTTGCCCACCGAGCCAAACTTCCCCAAGGTCCCCGCGCCCCAGCCCTAGCCCTGAATCCACATCTTTCTCTAGTTTCTCTTCTATCTCCCCTCATGCCCTCTCCGAGCTCGACTTCACAAAAAAACAATCTGCTGCTCCCTCGTCCCCTTTCCCACTAAACTGCTGACTACCAACCTTGACTTCCTGACCCCGGTGCGAACTGATAATGAAAACGAATGTACCGTTATCGTTCAAATAAAGTCACACGTATGTAGGAGGTTCGTAAATCAAAATGATTATTTAATGAATTAAACAATTCTCACAAGCATCAACCAAATCAAATATTACATACAACCTTAAAACCAAGGATTTCAACATCAAGGCAGAAGAGCGATCAGCTCTCTCTCTCTCTCTTGAAGTTTTCTTCTTTTGTTGTTGGACGTCCTTCCTCCAGGTGAAGCTTCTTAAGGTTCCTCCAAATGCATTAAAGAGTCTGCCACGATGTCCCATCTTTATATGATTTTGCCAGTTGGGGTGTGAGTAAAAGTTAAGAGAAGTTCCATTTTGGCCACTCACACACTGTTGCATTAATGATGGACGGTTTGCTGGGCCACTCAAAACCATGTGGCCCCAGGTGCAGCCTTTCCACCGTGTGAAACCACCGAGTGAAACCACCGTGTTAAACCACCGTGTGAATCCTCCTGCAGCCTCTCGGCCGTCTGAAACCAGGTGTAAGTAACTTGAATTGTCTCTTCCAAGGATTTCGAACTCTCTCAGCATTGTTTTTCCAAGTTGTTATCTGTTGAGCTTCTTATTAGTTGTTTTGAGAACCAAAGCCAGTTTGCATCTAAATGAATTTTTTGCATCTGTTTTCACTATGGAGAAGGACGATGTAGACATAGAAATACGGCAGGGGGACTGTGATCTTCTCGAACATATTAACATCGAGCGGGAGGAGGTATTGGCGGTTTTAGCAGGCCTAAAAATGGATAAATCCCCAGGCCCGGACGAAATGTATCCCAGGCTACTGTGTGAGGCAAAGGAGGAGATTGCGGGGGCTCTGACACATATATTCAGAACCTCTCTGGCCACAGGGGATGTGCCAGAGGACTGGAGAACCGCTAATGTACTACCATTATTCAAGAAGGGGAGTAGCGAAAAACCGGGGAACTACAGGCCAGTGAGCCTAACATCAGTGGTAGGAAAATTATTGGAAAAAATTCTGAAGGACAAAATTAGTCTCCACTTGGAGAAGCAAGGATTAATCAGGGATAGTCAACATGGCTTTGTCAAGGGAAGATCATGTCTGACTAATTTGATTGAATTTTTTGAGGGGGTGACTAGCCGTGTGGATGAGGGTAACGCAGTGGATGTGGTATACATGGATTTCAGTAAGGCCTTCGATAAAGTCCCGCACAGGAGACTGGTCAAGAAGGTACGAGCCCATGGGATCCAGGGTGCCTTGGCACTTTGGATACGAAACTGGCTTAGTGGCAGAAGGCAGAGGGTGATGGTCGAAGGTTGTTTTTGTGACTGGAAGCCTGTGGCCAGTGGGGTACCACAGGGATCGGTTCTGGGTCCCTTGCTGTTTGTGGTCTACATTAATGACTTGGATATGAATGTAAAAGGTATGATCAGTAAGTTCGCTGATGATTCAAAAATTGGTAGGGTGGTAAAGAGTGAGGAGGATAGCCTCAGTCTGCAGGACGATATAGATGGGTTGGTCAGATGGGCGGAACAGTGGCAAATGGAATTTAACCCGGAAAAGTGCGAGGTGATGCACTTTGGAGGGACTAACAAGGCAAGGGAATACACAATGAATGGGAGGACCCTAGGCAAGACAGAGGGTCAGAGGGATCTTGGTGTGCAAGTTCACAGATCCCTGAAGGCGGCAGAACAGGTAGATAAGGTGGTAAAGAAGGCATATGGGATACTTGCCTTTATTAGCCGAGGCATAGAATATAAGAGCAAGGAGGTTATGATGGAGCTGTATAAAACACTGGTTAGGCCACAGCTGGAGTACTGTGTGCAGTTCTGGTCGCCACACGACAGGAAGGATGTGATCGCTTTGGAGAGGGTGCAGAGGAGATTCACCAGGATGTTACCAGGGCTGGAGCGCTTCAGCTATGAAGAGAGACTGGGAAGATTGGGTTTGTTTTCCTTGGAGCAGAGGAGGCTGAGGGGGGACATGATTGAGGTGTACAAAATTATGAGGGGCACAGATAGGATGGATACTAAGGAGCTTTTTCCCTTCGTTGAGGGTTCTATAACAAGGGGACATAGATTCAAGGTAAAAGGCGGGAGGTTTAGAGGGGATTTTAGAAAGAACTTTTTCACCCAGAGGGTGGTTGGAGTCTGGAACTCACTGCCTGAAAGGGTTGTGGAGGCAGGAACCCTCACAACATTCAAGAAGCATTTGGATGAGCACTTGAAATGCCATAGCATACAAGGCTACGGACCAAATGCTGGAATATGGGATTCGAGTAGACAGGGCTGATGGCCGGCGCGGACACGATGGGCCGAAGGGCCTCTATCCGTGCTGTATGACTCTATGACTCTATGACTCTATGAAACTTCTCGAAGCTTCTACACACCGTTACTTTCATTCTTATCAGTTGTTGTTGAAAACCGAATCTTCTCAAAGTTTCTGCACATTGCTGCCTTTGCAGTTTAAACTTACAATGTCCAAATGTAATGTCCAAAGGGGTAAAGTTAAATCTTTCATTCACGGTTCTCTCTTGTCTGGTAGTGTCACCCTCCTCAAATCTGCCGTCATCACCCCATCCTCAAAAAACCCATCCATGACCCCTCTGTCCTTGCAAATTACAGCCCCCATCTCCAAGCTCCCATTCCTCTCCTGGAACCTGTTGTCGCATCTCAAATACGTGCCAATCTTTCCTACAACTGCATTTGGAACCTTTCCAATCAGGTTTCCACCCCTGATTCATCACTGAAGCGGCCCTAATCAAAGTTTCAAATAACATCCCATGTGACTGACCGTGGTAAACTATCCCTCCTCATCCTTCTCGACCCGTCTGCAGCCTTTGACACGGGTTACCACACCATCCTCCTCCAACGCCCCTCGTCCTTGTCGAACTGGGTGGGACTGACCTCGCGTGTTTCCATTCCTATCAATCGGGGCTGAGCCAGAGAATCTCCTGCAATGATTCATCTTCCCGCCCCCACACCGTTATCTCTGGTGTCCAACAAGGAACAATCCTTGACCCCTTCCTATTTCACATATTCAAGCTTTCCCTCGGCGACATCATCCAAAACACAAAGTCAGATTCCACATGTAACTGACACACCCAGCGATACCTCACCACCGCCTCTCTCGACCCCATCGCTCTCTCTGATTTGTCACACTGCTTCTCCGACATCCAGTCCTGGATGAGCAGAACGTTCATCCAATTAGGAAGACTGAAGCCCCTATCACAAATTCCATTCCCTCGCTACTGATTCCATCCCCCTCCCTGGCCACTTTGAGGCTGAACCGGACTAGTAGGCGTTCTGTTTGGCCCTGAGCTGAACTTCTGACCCCATATCCTCTCCATCACCAAGACCGCCTACTTCCACCTCCCTAACATCTCCCGTCTCCGCCCCTGCCTCAGCCCATCTACTGCTGAAATCCTGACCCATGGTTTTGTTACCTCCAGAGCCGACTATTCCAATGCTCTCCCGCCTACCCCCTCCATAAATTTCAGCTCATCCAAAACTCTGCTGCCCGTATCCCAAATCATACCAAGTCCCGTTCACCCATCACCCCTATGCTTGCTGACCTACATTGTCTCCCGGTCGAGCAACGCCTCGATTTACAAATTCTTATCCTCATGTTTCATAGATTCACATAGAATTTACATCTCACAAACAGGCCAATCGGCCCAACTGGCCAATGTTGATGTTTATGCTGCACATGAGACTCCTCCCATTCAACTTCATCTCACCATATCAGCATATCCTTCTATTCCTTTCTCCCTCATGTACTTCCCCTTAAATGCATCTATTCTATTCGTTTCAACTATTCAATGTGGTAGCGAGTTCTACATCCTAACCACTCTCTGCATAAATACGTTTCTCCTGAATTGTTTATTGGATTATTGGTGACTATCTCATATTTATGTCCCCTAGTTTTGTTCCCCCTCTCCCACATATGGAAACGTCTTCTCTACGTCTATCCTCTCAAGTGCTTCATAATTTTAAAGATCTGTATTATGTCACCCCTCACCCTTCTCTTTCCTCGACAAAAGACCCACAGCCTGTTCAACCTTTCATGATAAGTATATCCTGTCAGTTCTGACATCATCCCTGTAAATCTCTTCTGCACCCTTTCCAGTGCATCTATTCCCTTTTTATAATATGGATTCCAAAACTGTGCACAATCGTCCAAGTGTCGACTAACCATTAGTTATAAATCACTGGTCAGGCCTCAGCTCTCCAATTGTGTCCAATTCTGGGCACCACACTTTAGGAAGGATGTCAAGGCTTTGGAGGGGGTGCAGAGGAGATTTACTAGAATGGTACCAGGGATGAGGGACTTCAGTTATGTGGAGAGACTGGAGAAGCTGAGATTGTTCTCCACGTGTTCAAATCCCTCCGTGGATTCTCCCCTCCCTGTCTCGGTAACTCTGTGTTCCTCCAACTCTGGCCTCTTGTATCATTGATCCCGACCTCTTTTGGGTCTATCCTGCTGGTGGGACAAGATGAAGATGGACGAATCAGCGATGTTTGCTCATGGACATGATTCTGTGAGTACGATTATGTCAGGCTGTTCCTGAACTCGTTTTAGGGAAAAATTTTCAACGTGAGAACCATCCCTCAGATGTTATTGAAGAGAACTTTGAAGGGCCGAACGTGCTGAGATTGGTTTACTTTTACGATCCCTTGGTCGCTGATGGCAGATCCATCGGAATGTATTGCTATTACTGAAACTTGTGACGATTGTTTACAATTGGCTGCCTTGCTGGATAACATCAGAGGACATTAAAAGTCGACCAATGGTTTGGGTCTGGAGTTACATGTCGGTCTGACTGGGTAGAATGGGAGGCAGCGGGGTTTTACAAACCATCCCGCAGTTCTTCACGTCTATTTTTTTGATAAAATTACCAGGTTTGATCAATTGAATTTCACGATTTGCCTTGGTGGGATTTGAAAAACCGACTCCAGGATTATTCCCCCAGTACCAGGACATTCCCGCTGAAACATCACCTGCCTCCGCCCCAACATCAACACATGAAACCCTCAACCAAATCTTTATCACCTCCAGACTCGATGATCAAAATACACCCCCGGCTGGTCTCCCATCCTCCATCTTCTGTAAACTTCAGTTCATCCAAAACTATGCTGCCTGTATCACATCCCACAAAACTCCGGCCCACACTTCAATCTCAACTCTCCAGTCCTGTGAATCCAGTGTCTTACCCACATGCCTCGTCGTGCACTCCACCAGTGGTGGCCGTGACTCCAGTCTCTTGTCCACCCTCCTGTCCCTTCACTCCATCAGTGGTGGCCGTGACTCCAGTCTCTTGTCCACCCTCCTGTCCCTTCACTCCACCAGTGGTGGCCGTGACTCCAGTCTCTTGTCCCCCCTCCTCTCCCTTCACTCCACCAGTGGTGGCCGTGACTCCAGTCTCTTGTCCATCCTCCTCTCCCTTCACTCCATCAGTGGTGACCGTGACTCCAGTCTCTTGTCCACCCTCCTGTCCCTTCACTCCACCAGTGGTGACCGTGACTCCAGTCTCTTGTCCATCCTCCTCTCCCTTCACTCGATCAGTGGTGGCCGTGACTCCAGTCTCTTTTCCATCCTCCTCTCCCTTCACTCCATCAGTGATGGCCGTGACTCCAGTCTCTTGTCCATCCTCCTCTCCCTTCACTCCACCAATAATGGCCATGACTCCTGCCTCATGTCCATCTTCCTCTCACTTCACTCCACCAGTGGTGGCCGTGACTCCAGTCTCTTGTCCATCCTCCTCTCCCTTCACTCCACCAGTGGTGGCCGTGACTCCAGTCTCTTGTCCATCCTCCACTCCCTTCACTCCACTCGTGGTGGCCGTGAGTTGAGCCGCGGACGTCTCACGTTCTGAAATTTTCTCCTTAAACTCTTCTTCCTCTCCACCTCCATCTCCCCCTTTAAGACCCTCCTATACACCCAAGCTTTCGTTCACAGCTCCGAATCTCTCATTCTTTGACTTGGCGTCCATTTTCATCACGCCTCTGTGAAGTTCGTTGGGATGTTTGTTAAAGCAACTGTATGGTACAAATTGCAGTGAAATTAATTATTGATTGAATCACACTTCAAAACTAAGCCACTGGCTGTGAAGCGCTTTGGGACGTTCTGAGTTCGTGAAAGGCGTGATATAAATGCAAGATTTTCTTGCATTCAAGTGATCATTTTAGAAATGGAACAATTTCCCCTCGGAGGGAATCACAGCCAAGTCCAAATATGCTGACCCAAAGTCCACACATGCGCAGTTTCCAGCAGGGAAACAGGACAGTGATCAGGACTCGGAACCCTGGGTTATTTCCCTCCTAACCCAAGGTCATTGAGGCCATTGTAACTTCCAACTGCCGACCCAGTACAGGCCCTGGATTGGAGTTGGGGCCTGCTGGTGGTTTTGGTTTCCTGCTACACCAGGGCGGTGCTTTAAAACAAATCCTCTCCACAGCAGAACGTTCTGCCACAGATAAAAGAATTAGATTCTCGCCCTGGATTCAATAATAACGCTGAACATTTCACCCTGAATTCGACCAGGCTGCTGCTTTTACTCTCAGGCTGAAGTACAATTCCCTATTTTTCTCTTCCTTACAGTAAACTTAGTGACAATTGTGATCCTGTCTCGAGGAAGGTGCGGTCTCTCCAAATGTGTCACCCGATACCTGGTGTCCATGGCAGCGGCCGATCTACTGGTCGTTATCACTGATCTGATATTCAGGCAAATTCCTATTCTTTATTGGGATAAGTTTGAGTTCATTTGGGACTTTAAAGTGTGTAATATTCACGCCGTCCTGCTTTACGCAGTCACAGACTGTTCTGTCTGGTTCACAGTCACTTTCACCTTTGATCGATTTGTGGCCATTTGTTGCCAGAAGCTGAAAACAAAATATTGCACCGAGAAAACGGCGGCTGTGGTTCTGGGAACAGTGAGTGTGCTGTTCTGTGTGAAGAACACTTTCTGGTTCTTTATGTATGGAGGTGAATATTGGTTTAGTAATTCTCCCTGGTTTTGTTATGTATCAGATTATGTTATTTATTCACAGGTGTGGACAGTAATTGAATTCCTTCATTATATTTCAACCCCATTTGTTCCATTTGTTCTGATTCTGCTGCTCAATGCTTTAACCGTCAGACACATTTTAGTGTCGAGCAGAGTCCGCAGGAGACTCCGGGCCCACAGCAGTGGGGAGAGTCCCAGTGACCCAGAGATGGAGAAGAGAAGGAAATCCATCATTTTGCTGTTTCTTATATCGGGGAATTTTATCCTGTTATGGGTGGTAATTCTGTTGTATTCTGTATGGAACCGATTGTATACATTGGACTTTATTCCTCTGTCTCCACCTGAATTTGTACAAGAACTGGGATTTATGCTCCAGCTCCTGAGTTGCTGCACCAACACGTGTATTTATGCCGTGACCCAGACTAAATTCAGAGAGGAGTTGAAGAATGTGGTGAAATATCCCTTTACTGGAATTGTTAAATTCATTAAATAATGAGAAGACTTTCCATCATCACAAGGTGTTGGTCTGGTTTTCTGCCCAATCCCCTCATCTCTGTGATACAAACACAGTGAGGCCGGTTTTCATCTTTCACCGCCCTGATGAAGTGACTAACCGGGACGGCAGATGTGGGGAAGTCCGCGGAGATCAGTCCCGCTTGATTCCGGCTGGTTTTGAGCCCCGCTAAGTCCTCTGGTGCGGCCTGGGGCGGGTTGATGAAGCTCCAGTCCGCCAGGCTCTTGTTTCATGTGTTTACACAAAGCGGGCGTGGCGGGGAAGGTCGCTGTGTCATTTTAGAGGCCCCAGGGGACAGGCCTCTGAGTACCCAGCAACCCCAGGGAAAAATTGGGGAAAAGGCCTCGGACCAACCTGCAGCCAGGGAGGAAGGCGTACAATTATCAGTGGTTTCAGCCTTTTAAAGGCCCCTGGTCTATCTGTCCCATGGACTTTTATGTAATTCACCAAATAAAATGTCCCTTTGAAGACTGCGGTTGGGGAGGATGAACTATGAACTGTACCCAGCTCACCCTGAACACATGCAGCCCATGGTGTGAGGACCAGAGAGTCATCTTTGAGTAATCATTTCACTTCTCCTCAGAGACATAGTTACCGGAGGAGGCCATTGAGCCCCTCCGGCTTGTTCCTCCTTCAATTCGATCATGGCTGATCTGAATCTGAACTCCATTTCCCCCTTGGTTTTGGAACCCTTAATACCCTCGCTTAGCAAAGATCTATCGATATCAGTTCTGAATTTTCAATTGACCCCAGTCGCAACAGCTTTTTGGGGAAGAGAGTTCCAGATTTCCACCACTCTTTGTGTGAAGAAATGCTTTCAGACATCAAGTCTGAACAGCCTAGCTGTAATTTTAAGGATACACCCACTTGCTGTGGACTCTCCCACCAGAGTTGATGTACAGGGTAAAATGTGATGATGTTCAGGGTATAAAGTGGTGATGCACAAGTTTTAAAATGGTGATGTACCAGGTAGAATGTAGTGATGTACAAGGTATAATGTGGTGATGTACAGGGTACAAAATGGCGATGTACCGGATATAAAGTGATGATTTACAAGGTATAAAGTGGTGATGTACAGGGTATAAAGTGGTGATGTACAGGGTATAAAGTCATGATGTACAGGGTATAAAGTGGTGATGTACAGGGTATAAAGTCATGATGTACAGGGTATAAAGTGGTGATGTACAGGGTATAAAGTGGTGATGTATTGGGTATAAAGTGGTGATGTACAGGGTATAAAGTGGCGATGTACCGGGTATAAAGTAATGATGTACAGGGTATAAAGTGGTGATGTACAGGGTATAAAGTGGTGATGTACAGGGTATAAAGTCATGATGTACAGGGTATAAAGTGGTGATGTACAGGGTATAAAGTGGTGATGTATTGGGTATAAAGTGGTGATGTACAGGGTATAAAGTGGTGATGTACAGGGTGTAAAGTGGTGATGTACAGGGTATAAAGTGGTGATGTACAGGGTATAAAGTGGTGATGTGCAGGGTATAAAGTGGTGATGTACAGGGTATAAAGTGGTGATGTACAGGGTATAAAGTGGTGATGTGCAGGGTATAAAGTGGTGATGTACAGGGTATAAAGTAATGATGTACAGGGTATAAAGTGGTGATGTGCAGGGTATAAAGTTGTGATGCACGAGGTATAAAGTGGTGATGTACAGGGTACAAAATGGCGATGTACCGGATATAAAGTGATGATTTACAAGGTATAAAGTGGTGATGTACAGGGTATAAAGTGGTGATGTACAGGGTATAAAGTCATGATGTACAGGGTATAAAGTGGTGATGTACAGGGTATAAAGTCATGATGTACAGGGTATAAAGTGGTGATGTACAGGGTATAAAGTGGTGATGTATTGGGTATAAAGTGGTGATGTACAGGGTATAAAGTGGCGATGTACCGGGTATAAAGTAATGATGTACAGGGTATAAAGTGGTGATGTACAGGGTATAAAGTGGTGATGTACAGGGTATAAAGTCATGATGTACAGGGTATAAAGTGGTGATGTACAGGGTATAAAGTGGTGATGTATTGGGTCTAAAGTGGTGATGTACAGGGTATAAAGTGGTGATGTACAGGGTATAAAGTGGTGATGTACAGGGTATAAAGTGGTGATGTACAGGGTATAAAGTGGTGATGTGCAGTGTATAAAGTGGTGATGTACAGGGTATAAAGTAATGATGTACAGGGTATAAAGTGGTGATGTATTGGGTATAAAGTGGTGATGTACAGGGTATAAAGTGGTGATGTACAGGGTGTAAAGTGGTGATGTACAGGGTATAAAGTGGTGATGTACAGGGTATAAAGTGGTGATGTACAGGGTACAAAATGGCGATGTACCGGATATAAAGTGATGATTTACAAGGTATAAAGTGGTGATGTACTTGTTATAAAGTGGTGATATACAGGGTATAAAGTGGTGATGTACAGGGTATAAAGTGGTGATGTTCAGGGTATAAAGTGGTGATGTACAGGGTATAAAGTGGAGATGTACAGGGTATAAAGTGGTGATGTATTGTGTATAAAGTGGTGATGTACAGGTATTAAAGTGGTGATGTTCAGGGTATAAAATGGTGATGTCGTGGGTATAATGTGGTGATGCACAGGGTATAAAGTGGTGATGTACAGGGTATAAAGTGGTGATGTACAGGGTATAAAATGGTGATGTCGTGGGTATAATGTGGTGATGCACAGGGTATAAAGTGGTGATGTACAGGGTATAAAGTGGTGATGTACAGGGTATAAAGTGGTGATGTACAGGGTATAAAGTGGTGATGTTCAGGGTATAAAGTGGTGATGTACAGGGTATAATGTGGTGATGCACAGGGTATAAAGTGGTGATGTGCAGGGTATAAAATGGTGATGTCGTGGGTATAATGTGGTGATGCACAGGGTATAAAGTGGTGATGTACAGGGTATAAAGTGGTGATGTACAGGGTATAAAGTGGTGATGTACCGGGTATAATGTGGTGATGTACAGGGTATAAAGTTGTGATGTGCAGGGTATAAAGTGGTGATGTACAGGGTATAAAGTGGTGATGTACCGGGTATAATGTGGTGATGTACAGGGTATAAAGTGGTGATGTACAGGGTATAAAGTGGTGATGTACAGGGTATAAAGTGGTGATGTACAGGGTATAAAGTGGTGATGTTCAGGGTATAAAGTGGTGATGTACAGGGTATAATGTGGTGATGCACAGGGTATAAAGTGGTGATGTGCAGGGTATAAAATGGTGATGTCGTGGGTATAATGTGGTGATGCACAGGGTATAAAGTGGTGATGTACAGGGTATAAAGTGGTGATGTACAGGGTATAAAGTGGTGATGTACCGGGTATAATGTGGTGATGTACAGGGTATAAAGTGGTGATGTACAGGGTATAAAGTGGTGATGTATTGTGTATAAAGTGGTGATGTACAGGGTATAAAGTGGTGATGTTCACGGTATAAAGTGGTGATGTACCAGGTATAAAGTGGTGATATACCGGTTTTAAAATGTTGATGTACAGGGTATAAAGTGGTGATGTACCGGGTTTAAAATGTTGATGTACAGGGTATAAAATGATCTCCACACACATTGAACACAGCTCATCTTTCACTCCTGGACAATTGTAAAGAATTTTACAACACCAAGTTATAGTCCAACAATTTTATTTGAAAATCACAAGCTTTCGGAGGCTTCCTCCTTTCTCAGGTGCATGTGGCGGTCTATGCGATTTTTCGCTGTGGCCCGTCGGAACTGTCGATCGATGAGTCGAGCATCATATCCCGTTCTTATTAGGGCCTCAGAAGACTTACATGGGACGCAACCAACAGAGTACCCTTCATCATCCAGTACTTCCCCGGAGCGGTGAAACTGCGCCATGTTCTCTGCAGCCTTCAACATGTCATCAATGACGACGAACACCTCGCTATGGCCATCCCCACACCTCCACTACTCGCCTTCAAACAGCCACCCAACCTCAAACAGACCATCGTTCACAGCAAATTGCCCAGCTTTCAGGAGAACAACGTCCACGACACCACACAACCCTGCCACGGTAACCTCTGCAAGACATGCCAGATCATCGACACAGACACCACCATCACACGAGAGGACACCACCCACCAGGTGCACGGTTCATACTCCTGTGACTCGGCCAACGTTGTCTACCTCATAAGTTGCAGGAAAGGATGCCCCAGAGAATGGTACATTGGCGAGACCATGCAGACGCTGCGATAACGAATGAACGGACACCGCGCAACAATCGCCAGACAGGAGGGTTCCCTCCCAGTCGGGGAACACTTCAGCAGTCAAGGACATTCAGCCACCGACCTTCGGGTAAGTGTACTCCAAGGCGGCCTTCGAGACACACGACAACGCAAAATCGTCGAGCAGAAATTGATTGCCAAGTTCCGCACCCATGAGGACGGCCTCAACCAGGATCTTGAGTTCATGTCACGCTACATGTAACCCCACCAGCAACAAAAGTTATCTGTTTTTAATATAATGGGTCATTTACTGTCTTTCTCTTCCTTCCGGATGTTTCTATCCTTCTGCCTCTCCTCCTCTGTTTTTTTTTTGGTTGTTTGTATATTCGGTGGCCCTATAGGTAACACCTCTCTGTCTGAACACTTTGATTGCCTTGGCAACGGGCAGTTGGAAAGACTGTCGGTAATCACCGGGTATTGTTCTGTGATTTATAAATGCGAAAGTTTCGAGGATTTCATTTCCACATACACCTGAGGAAGGAGGAAGCCTCCGAAAGCTTGTGATTTTAAAATAAAATTGTTGGACTATAACTTGGTGTTGTAAAATTGTTTACAATTGTCAACCCCAGTCCATCACCGGCATCTCCACATCATGACTTCCGGATAAGGCCCCGAGCTGTACACAACCCATAATAAGCAGTGTTCTGTGAGGTTGTTTCCGAGGTTGGTTGCAAGGAACTGCATTATCAGTGATGTCATAAAGCTGTGACGGTTCCATGACACTGTCCCTGAGTATTGTGACATCACAGACGCGCCGTGCAGACCAGTCCCTGCGCTGTGTTTGACCGAGAATCATCATTTCAAACAGAGCTTCCCCTTCACACATCACCTTTGGTTTGAATGATGTCTGAAGGAAGCTGTCTGGGGCTCGGAGATACACAAACTTTACAATGAATCACTTGGTGTCCGTTTAGGGGAGACCCAACTTTAAAATGGTGCAGTGACATGCACATGTCATAGGATGAACCCCCTCTTATTGACTCCTTACTCTTCCCCTTCCCCTGCCCTCCGGGGAAGACAGTTACCGGCCCTCCTACCGTGTGAAAACCCCACAGAACGGCTGCTCACAGACACTCGGTCTGACTCCCAGACACAGAACTCTGTCCACAGACAGGTACACTTTGAGGGTCAGGGGGTGGGGATTACAGGGCTGATGTTACATTTCACGTGTCCGCCGCTCTCTATTTCACCTGACTCCATGCAGCAGTCTGTGATCTCCACAGAGGCAATGGGACACCAGTCAAGCAATGCCCACAGCCGGCACCTTCTGGACTGAGCGTCTGAAGTGAGACGGAGACACACGGCGGGGGGTGGTGGTGCAGGGGCAGGGGTGTATATTGCGGCTATCACGGGTATAATGAGTGGATAATGCAGTCAGGATCAGGAAGTCAGGCTTGTTTACACGATCAGGGGCAGCTGATGGAGGGAGACACCAGATCAGGAAACCTGAAATGTCCACAGTAAATCGACATGTGACCTCCACAGTACCTCGCCATGTGATCGCCCCTGTACCTCGTCACGTGATCGCCCCAGTGCCTCGCCATGTGATCCCCCCAGTACGACAGCATGTGATGTCCCCAATGCCCAATCATGTGATCTCCCCTGTTGTTCCCTGAAGTTGATCTTCCAGTTTCAGTGGTGGAGGTGAAAACCTCGAGTTAACCGAGGGAACCTCGACTGGAGAATCTGAGGTTTGTATGAAAGAAGTGAGTAATAACAAGGAAATTAATAAAAACTGATTCAATAAAAGAAAGAAACAGGCGAATTATACTAACGTAAGCAATAAAAAGTGGCTAAAATAATGCAAATAAAACTCATCTGATCATCAATGTTAAATATTAAATATAAATCAGTTATCTCTGGAAATTGATAAATAAATAACTGCAAAGAAAGAATGAAATCTCCAGGACCTGATGGTTTTCCCTCAGGGTATTAAAGAAAACAGGTGGGGAAATTTCAGAAACATTCGTCTTAGTTTCACAAAGCTCTCTGGACTCGGGAATTGTGCCTCTGGATATGAAAATTGAAAATGTCACTTCGTTATTTAAAGAGTGAGAGAGAAACAAGGAAAATATTTCATTTTAACATCCGTTGTGGGGAAGTTACTGGAATCTATCATCGGAGATAAAATGATTGAGGACTTGAACAAGTCTGAGCTGATCAAAGATAGTCAGCGAGTCAGCATGGATTTGTGAAGGGTAGGTCATGCCTGACTAATCTAGTGGAATTTTTTGAGGTCACTAACAGGGTGGACAGGGAGTGTCGATGGACATTGTCTGTGTGGACTTCAAGAAGGCATTTGATAAGGTTCAGCATAAGAGATAATCAGCAAAAATAAAAGTGCACAAAATTGATAGTGACCTTGTGACTTGGGTTGGAATTGGTGGGGAGGCAGGAGACAGAGAGTGGGGTTAAAGGAAATGTTCTTTGATTGGCGGGATGTGACAAGTGGTGTTCCCCAGGGATCTGGACTGGGGCCTCAGCTTTTCACCATATTTATCAACAACTTGGATGAAGGAATAGCGAGTTTTATATCCAAGTTTGCAGATGCCACTAAGTTGTGAGGCACAGTAAATTGTGTAGATGGGAACAGGAAGTTACAAAGGGACAGATTACGTGAGTGGACAAGACTGTGGCAGATGGAGTTCAGTGTGGGGAAGTGTGAGATCATCCACTTTAGATGCAAGAAGGAAACATTGGAGTATTTTCTTAAAGTGAGAGACTGGGAACTGTGAAGGAGCAAAGGGATTTGGGTGTCCTTGTACACAAATCACTAAATGCTAGTGCACAGGTACAAAAAGTAATCACAAAGACTAATGGAATGTTGGCCTTTATCACGAGGGCTGGAATACAAAGGGGAGGAAGTTATGCTTCAGTTCTACAGAGCCTCGGTCAGAGCCCCTCTGGTGTACTGATCCTCAACAAGGATATATTGGCCTTGGAGGGTGGACAGTGTAGATTCACCAGAATGGTACTGGGGCTTGAAGAGTTCAATTATGAGGACAGGTTGCAGAAACTTGTTTTGTATTCCCTTGAGTTTCGAAGGTTGAGGGGTGATCTGATCCAGGGATTTCAAATGATAAAGGGATTCGATAGGGCACAAATAGAAACTATTTTCTCTGGTGGGGGAATCCTGAACAAGAGGGCATGACCTTAAAATTAGAGCTCGGGCGTCTCGGAGTGAAATCAGGAAGCTCTTTATCACACACGAGTAGTGGAAATCTGCTCAGGCTGATTGAAGTGGACCCTGTGATATAATAGAATTTTCTGTCCTCTCAGACTTCGACATCTTGCAGATCCATCTTTTAAAAAGTTGTAGGAACTCAGTTCTAAGATGGATTCCACTCACTTTGTAATAAGTCCTCGATCGGCTTGTCTTATCATCGAGATATCAAGGATCAGACACACTGTGTTCAAAAGAAAGCTGGTTTATTTGACACTTATCCAGAATATTAAGCTCCAGCCCAGTTATAGGGCTTATTAGCATCAGAAACAGACCCCAACTTCCAGAATGAACATGGTTCAGTCGTGGACGTGATTAACAGCGGCAATAACAGCAGAATCCAACCCCTGCACTCACAGGTGAATTCATTGTTATCTCAGCAGTTTGGATGACTGAGTGAATCCCTTTCCACAGACAGCTCTGTGTATGGGAAGGGATTCACTCAGTCATTCCATCTAGTCTCACTGAACACCAACTAGTTCACACTGACAAGAAACCTTTTAAATATTCTGACTGTGAGAAGAGCTTTAAAAGCACAACCGGACTGCTGACACACCAGCGAGTTCACATTGGTGAACGGCCTTTCCCCGGTGTGACTGTTGATGAGTTTCCAGTTCCAACGGGTAATTGAATCCCTTCCTACAGTCCCCACATTTCCACGGTTTCTCCGTGGTCCGGGTGTCCTTGTGTCTCTCCAGGTTGGACATTCAGTTGAAGCCTCGTCCACACACAGAACACGTGTACGGTTTCTCCCCCCTGTGAATGTTGCGATGCTTTTTCAGGCTGTGTAACTGGTTAAAGCTCTTTCCACAGTCAGTGCACTGGAACACTCTCACTCGGGTGTGTGTGTCTCGGTGAGTTTCCACTCACACTGATGTTTGAAATCTTTTCCCACAGACGAAACAGACAAACATTTCTCCTTCCACATTCAAAGGCCGATGATATTCAGGTCCTGATGAATCGAGTGACGGTCAGATCTTGATGTCATGTTTGGTTTGAGTTTCCCGTTTACAAATCCTGCCCTTCTAATACCCTGTAAAAGAGTTTACAAAAATCATCATTGTAAATACAGGATAGAAATTCAGCACAGGCAAACATAGAAACTTAGAAACTCGGAGCAGGAGTAGGCCATTCGGCCCTTCGAGCCAGCACCGCCATTCAATATGATCATGGCTGATCCTCTATTACAACACCATAGTCCCGCTCTCTCCCCATACCCCTTGATGCCTTTTGCGTCTACGAATCTATCTAGCTCCTTCTTAAATATATTCAGTGATTTGGCCTTCTGTGGTAGAGAATTTCACAGGTTCACCACCCTCAGAGTGAAGAAATTTCTCCTCATCTCAGTCCTAAATGTCCTACCCTGTAACCTGAAATGTGACCTCTCGTTCTGGACCCCAACCCCCCCCAACCAGGGGAAGCATCCTCCCTGCATCCATTCTGTCCAGCCCGATGCTTCAAGGAGATCCCCTCTTATTCTTCTAAACTTGAGTGAATACAGGCCGAGTCGACCCAATATCTCCTCATATGACAGTCCTGCCATCCCAAGAATCAGTCTGGTGAACCTTCGCTGCACTCCCTCAATTGCAGGTATATCCTTTCTTAGGTAAGGAGATCGAAACTGCACACAATACTCCAGGTGTGGCCTCACCAAGGCCCTGTATAACTGCAGTAAGACTTCCTTGCTCCTGTACTCAAATCCACTTGCAATGAAGGCCAACATACCATTTGCCAGTTTCTAGTTTCTATGAACCATTCTTTCCTCTCTTATTCCCCCAGACTGTAAATCCCTTTCCCACAAACTCTCCCTCCTCCCTGTGCTGAAATCCAAACCCATCTCACTCTCTCCAACGTACTTTTCCTCTGCTCCCAGTTTTCTCCCTCCCTCCACTCTGGTTGGGTTCAGTTCTACACCCCGTGTGCAGAATGAGAATAAAATGAATAAGTAATTATGATCTGGAATGAGCTGCCTGGAAGGGTGGTGGATGCAGATTCAATCGTGGCTTTCAAAAAGCAATTCGATAAATATTTGGAAGGAAAAAAAATGCAAGGCTGTGGGGTAAGAGCGGAGGAATGGGACTAACTGGATTGTTCTTACAAAGAACCAGCACAAGCTTCATAGGCTGAATGGCCTCCTGTGTTGTCACCATTCTGTGATTCCATTCAATGATTTACTCTCCTGGTCATTGAGAACCTGAAGCCCCGCCCACTCTTTGTTCAGGTCATTCGGACACTGAAGCCCCGCCCACTCTTTGTTCCTGGTCACGGGGACACTGAAGCCACGCCCACTCTTTGAACGTGGTCACTGGGAGCCTGAAGCCCCGCCCACTCTTTTTCCCTGATCACTGGGACCCTGAATCATAGAAATCATAGAATCGTCAAAATTTACAGCACACAAGGAGGCCATTCGCCCATCATGTCTGTGCCCACCGAAAAAGAGCTATCCAGCCGAATCCCACCTTGCAGCACTTGGTCCGTAGCCTTGTAACTTATGGCACTTCAAGTGCACATCCAAGTACTTTTTAAATGCTATAATGGTGTCTGCCTCTACCACTGTTTCAGGTAGTAAGTTCCCGACCCCCGCCACACTCTGGGTGAAAAGATTTCTCCTCAGCTCCCGTCTAATCATTTTACCACTTACTTTAAATCAGTCACCCCTTGTTATTGACCTCTCTGCTAAGGGAAATAAGTCCTCACTATCCACTCTATCATACATTGACCACCCACTGAGTGAAGAATTTTCTCCTCATCTCAGTCCTAAATGACCGACCCCTTATCCTGAGACTATGCCCCCGAGTTCTAGACTCTTCAACCAGGGGTAACAGCCTCTCAGCATCTACACTGTCAAGCCCTCTCACAATCTTATACGTTTCAATGAGATTGCGAGTGGCACTTCCTTTCCATCTTAAAAAAACAACTTGTTCGGAACATAGGAATATCGAAACAGGATTCGGCCATTCAGCCCCTCGTGCCTGCTCCGCCATTTGATAAGATCATGGCTGATCTGTGATCTAACTCAATACACCTGCCTTTGGCCCATATCCCTTCATACCTTTGGTTGCCAAAAAGCTATCTATCTCAGATTTAACTTTAGCAATTGAGCGAGCATCAATTGCCGTTTGTGGAAGAGAGTTCCAAACTTCTACCACCCTTTGTGTGTAGAAATGTTTTCTAATCTCACTCCTGAAAGGTCTGGCTCTAATTTTTAGACTGTGCCCCCTACTCCTAGAATACCCAACCAGCGGAAATAGTTTCTCTCTATCCACCCTATCTGTTCTCCTTAATATCTTATAAACTTCGATCAGATCACCCCTTAACATTCGAAACTCGAGAGAATACAACCCCAATTTATGTAATGTCTCCTCGTAACTTAACCCTTGAAGTCCGGGTATCATTCTAGTAAACCTACGCTGCACTCCCTCCAAGCCCAATATGTCCTTCCGAAGGTGCGGTGCCCAGAACTGCTCACAGTACTCCAGGTACGGTCTCTCCAGGGTTTTGTATAGCTGCAGCATAACTTCTGCTACCTTGTACTCTAGTTCTCTCGATATAAAGGCCAGCATTCCATTAGCCTTATTGATTATTTTCTGATTGTTCCAAGTGTTGCCAGCTTATTATCGGGTAGGCCACACAAAAAAACGGGGCCTCGTAAGTTTCCATCATAATGACAGGCCTGAACTCGAGTTGGAAAACACAGTTCGAAAACATTTCGCAATTAAACCAGACTGGGCGGGGAGGGGCTGAGGTGCGAGTTAGTGAAGGAAAACTGGCGACCAGCGGACATCACTCCATGGCTGAGGGTCCGGGCACTCGGGTTCCTGCATAATTTATTTATCAATGTATTTATTAATTTCGTTCATTGACCCTCCGGCCCCAATCCCGATGGGATGTAAAATAATGTTACGGACACGAATTCGGGCCTTCAGTGGTGATGTGCTTACCCAGAATTCCCCCGCGCGGCCGAATGAGCCCTTTTGACAACTGCAGCAGACTCTGGCCTCTGAGCATGCGCAGTACGAACGTTGGCTGCTGACTGAGGCAGAACAGACGCGTCGGGATCCGATAGGAGATGGTGGGCATGGGGGAGGAATTGGACCTGTGGGTGGGCAGGGAAGCTTTAAAAACACCTAGTTTAGGCCTCAGGTCCTGAATAAGAGCCCACCGGCTCCGTCCAGGAAAGTGTTAGATGAATGGATACATAGAGTTATAAAGACAGATAGATAGATGGATGGATGGATAGATAGAGAGAGAAAGATGGATAGAGAGATGAATGGATGGATGGATGTTTCGTCGAGATAGATGGATGGATAGTTAGAGAGATAGATAGATAGATGTATGGATGGATAGATAGATAGAGAGAGAAAGATAGATACATCGACAGGTGGATCGATGTATGTAGAAAGAAAGACAGATAGATAGATGGATGGATGGATGAATAGATAGAGAGAGAACGAAAGACAGATAGATGAATGAATGGATAGAAAGAGAGAGATAGATAGATAGATAGAGAGATAGATGGATGGATAGATAGAGAGATAGATGGATGGGTAGAAAGAGAGATAGATAGACGGGTAGATAGATAGAGAGATGGGTGGATAGAAAGAGGGATAGATAGATAAGTGGATGGATAGACAGAGAGATAGATGGATGGATAGATAGACAGATAGATAGATAGATAGATAGATAGATAGATAGATAGATAGATAGATAGATAGATAGATAGATTGATGGATAGATAGAGAGATGATTGGCTAGAAAGAGAGATAGATAGATTGATGGATAGATAGAGAGATCGATAGATGGATAGATAGGTTCAGAGATAGATAGGTGGATGGAGGGCTGGATAGGGAGATAGATAGATTCTTCGTAATTCCCTTCCTTCCTGCCCATTCATCATTTTCTCCCATTGCCTTGCTCCTGTTAATCGCTGGGAGACGTTCGATTAGTTGGTGGACGCTTTATGAATGCCAATTCTTGCATGGGCAATAATAAATAAAATTCAGAAAATTGCTCTAGTACATGTAGTGTGGTTCCTTCATCAGAAGATGGTGATAAAGATCTTTGTAAAACGTAACTGTACAGAAGCGCGTGTCTCTGAACACATAAGGAACAGTTCACTGCAAATTTTATTATTATCATCAATATTATCACCACTCAATCCACTTTGAAGGGGATATGGATTCAAACAGCAGACGGAAACTAACGAGGACTTAATGTCAATTACATTTAAAAGATTCGAAATCGAACTTTGGAAGTGTCTGTTTGTGAGATTATAGATTGGACACTATGACAAGGGGCTAACTTGTGTAATGATAAAACAGCGGGGAGCAGTATGTCATATAAACACATCATTGCTGATTTATGTGAGTTCATAGAATGACAGAATCAGAGAAACATACAGCACAGAAGGAGGCCATTCTGCCCATCGTGCCGATGCTGGCTCTTTGAAAGAGTTATCCAATAAATCCCACTCCCTTGCTCTTTCCCCAGAGCTCTGCACTTTTTCCTTTTCAAGTGTTTATCCAATTCCCTTTCGAAAGTTACTATTGAATCTGCTTCCACCACCCTTTCAGGCAGTGCATTCCAGACCATAATCACTCGCTGCGTGAAAACGAATTTCCTCATCTCCCTCTTGGTTCTTTGCCAATTATTTCATATCTGTGTCCTCTGGTTACCGACCCTCCTGACAGTGGAAACAGTTCCTCCCTTTCTACTCTATGAAATCTCCTCATAATTTTGAACATCTCTATTAAATCTCCCCTTAACATTCTCTGCTCCGAGCAGAACAGTCCCTCCTACTCTAATCTCTCCACATAGCTGAAGTCCGTCTTCCCCGGTATCAATCTGGGAAATCTCCCCTGAACCCTCACTAAGGCCTTGACATGCTTCCTAAATCGTGGTGCCCAGAATTGGACACCATACTGTAGTTAAGTTGTAACCAGTGATTTGTAAGGTTTCGGATATCTTCTTTGCTTTTGTCCACTTTGCCACTATTTATAAAGCCACAATCCCGTATGCGATAAGCAGAGTGAGAGAGGAAGTATTAATGGGTTTAACACCTTTGAAAGTAGATAAATCGCCAGGCCCGGGTGAAATATATCCCAGGCTGTTAAAAGAAGAAAGGGACGAAATAACGGAGGCTCTGACCATCATTTTCCAATCCTCTCTGGCTGCAGGAGTGGTGCCCGAGGAGTGGAGGACTACTAACGTTGTACCGTTGTTTAAAAATGGAGAAAAGGATAGACCGAGTAATCACAGGCCAGTCAGCTTAAACTCGGTGGTGGGAAAATTATTGGAATCATTTCTGAGGGACAGGATGAACCATCATTTAGAAAGGCACGGATTAATCAAGGACAGTCAGCATGGGTTTGTTAAGGGAAGGTCGTGTCTAACTAGTTTGATTGAACTTTTTGAGGAGGTAACAAGGAGGGTCAATGAGGGTAGTGCGTTTGATGTGGTCCACATGGATTTTAGCAAGGCTTTTGACAAAGATCCACATGGCAGAGTGGTCAAAAAATTAAAAGCCCATGGAATCCAAGGGAACGTGGAAAGTTGGGTCCAAAATTAGCTTAGTGGCAGGATGCAAAGTGCATTAGTCAACGGGTATTTTAATGACTGGATGGCCGTTTCCAGTGGGGTTCTGCATGGCTCAGTACAAGGTCCTTTGCTTTTTTTGTGGTATATATTAATGATTTAGACTTAAAAGTAGGGGGCATGACGAAGAAGTTTGCAAATGATACAAAAATTGGCCGTGTGTTTGCTTGTGAGGTGGAAAGCTGTAGACGGCAGGAAAGTATCAATGGACTGGTCAGGTGGGCAGAACAGTGACAAATGGAACTCAATCCGGAGAAGTGTGAGGTAATGCATTTCGGGAGGACCATCAATGCAAGGGAATACACAATAAATGGGAGGATACTGAGAGATGTAGTGAAAGAGAGGGACCTTGGAGTGTATGTCCACAGATCCCTGATGGCAGCAGTGCAGGTAGATAAGGTGGTTAAAAAGATATACGGGATACTTTCCTTTATTAGCCGAGGTATAGAATATAAGAGCAGGTAGGTTATGCTGGAACTTTATAAAACACTAGTTTGTCCACAGCTTGAGTACTGCGTACAATTCTGATCACCACATTACAGGAAAGATGTAATTGCACTAGAGAGGGTGCAGAGGACATTTAAAAGGATGTTGCCAGGACTGTTGAATTTTAGCTGTGAGGTAAGATTGGACAGGCAGCAGTTGTTTTCTTTGGAACAGAGGAGACTGAGGGGTGATTAAGTTGTGGTGTATAAAATAAGAGGGGCCCAGATAGAGTGGATAGGAAGGAGCTATTTCCTTTAGCAGAGAGGTCAATAACCAGAGGTTATAGATTTAAAGTCATTGGTAGAAGGATTAGACGGTAGCTGAGGAATTTTTTTGTCAGCCAGAGAGTGGTAGGCGTCTCGAACTCAGTATCTGAAAGGATGATGGAGGCAGAAACCCTCATCACAGTTTTAAAAATTCTGGGATATTCACCTGAAGTGTCAGAATCTACAAGGCTACGGATCAAGTGCTGGGAAGTGGTCTTAGCCTGAGTAGCTCTTTTTCGGCCTGCACTGCCAAATGGCCTCCTTCTGTGTCCTAAATGTTTCCAGACTTCCATGTTTTTTTAATAGCCTTATCAACTTGTCCTGCCACCTTTAAAGATGTATGTGAATCCCCCGGTCTCTCTGTTCTTGCACTCCGTTTAATATTGAACCATTTCGTTTATATTGCCTCTCCTCCTTCGGAAGACGTGATAAGATGGCGCACAAATTCATATTCCTTCCTAGCAGCCAATAATAGAAATGACATTTCCAAGCTCATATTATCAATTGGTGTAAATGCCAATCGTGCCCACCAGGTGCCAGCAAACAATGAAGCCGAAAGATCCATGCAGTTTTTCACTTGCAGGTGGAGAATGCCTCGCTTCTGCCACACTCAAACGAACTATGTGTAGATGAGTGCGGTGAATCAAATATTACTCTGGGACATGGACTGGATCAGGAAATGAGACACCAATTCCAGTACTGCAATAAAATGCAGTTCAGAGGTCTGACTCCAAACTTAAAACAGTCTTCAGCACGGGTTGTTGGCCTCAGTGCAGAGTGTGGGCGCTGGTTAAAAATAATCTGTTCAATTCAATCACATTGAACTTATAACAGATACATACAGTAATGAACTGAACGAAGTGTTCAAAATGTTAAAACGATTTAATAGTGTACATACGGAGAACCTGTTTCCTCTGGTGGGGGAATCAATAATGTGGAGACATAATCTTAAAATTACAGCTCGGCCGTTCGGGTCTGAAATCAGGAAGCACGTTTTCACACAAAGGGTAATTAAAATCTGGAACTCTCTCCCCGAAAGGCTGTGATTTCTGGGACAATTGGAACTTTCAGGACTGAGATCGATAGATTTTTGTTGGGTCAGGGTATCAGGGGATGTGGAGCAAAGGTGGGGAAATGGAGGTGAGGTGAAAATCAACCATGATTTAATTGAAAGCAGAGCCGGCTCGAGGGGCTGAATGGCCTCCTCCTGTTCCTATGTTCCGAATAAAATTCCTGTAAATTTATCTGGACGGTTAATGGCATGAGATCATAATATTGCCTGATTGGAGTAAGGACAAACGGTGGAATGTAATAATGACATTAGACAGCCTCCAGTGCAATCATAACAGAAACAGGGCCTGGTGTAACACTAACAGAGGCAGAGCCTAGTGTAATAATGACATTGGGCAGTGTCCAGTGTAATAATGACATTAGGCAATCTCTAGTGCAATCATAACAGAAACAAGATCTGGTATAACACTAACAGAGGCAGTGTCTCGGGTAATAATAAAGGAGCCAGACACCAGTGCAATACTAACAGATATGTGCGGTGATACTAACAGAGGTATTGCCAAATGTGTCAGTGATGGAGATAATGCATAATGTAATAATAAACACAGGGTCTACAGTGTGAATAAAAGGCACAGGATCTGGTGCAGTAATAACAGAGGCATGGTCCAGAATAACATAATCAGTGACATGCACTATTGAAGTAATAACTGAGACAGGGTCTAGTGCAATGCAAACAGTTACAAAGGCTTGTGCAGTAATAAATGAGACAGAATCTGGTGTAATATAACCAGAGACATGGACTAGTGCAGTAATAACTGAGAGAGAGCCTCGTGCAATATAACAAGAGACATGGTCCAATGCAGTAATAACCGAGAAAGGGTTTTGGGTAAGAAATAGTGACATTTTCCAGTGCAGTTATAATTAAGACATGGTCAAGTGTAACATAAGCAGAGGCATGGTCTAATAGCAGTGCTAACTGAGGCAGGCTCTCGAGTAATATAAGCAGAGACATGGTCCAGTTCAGTATTAAATGAGATAGGGTCTAGTGCAATTTAAAGAGAGACATGGTGTAATGCAATAATAACTGAGACATGGTGTTGGGTAAATTATACAGTGACATGTTGTAGTGCAGTAATAACTGAGAGAGGGCACAGTGTAACATAAGCAGTGTAATATAAACAAAGACATGGTCTGGTGCAGCAATAAATGAGTCAGGCTATCGTGTACTATAAACAGAGGCATGGACTAGTGCAGTAATAACTGAGACATTGCTGAGTGTAACACAATGAGGGACTTACTCTAGAGCATTAAAAACTAAGACATAATCTGGTACAGTATAAACAGATATGGACTAGTGCAGTAATATCTGAGACAGAGACCAGTGTAACATAACAAGGAACATGGTCCAGTACAGCAATAACTAAGATATGGTCTAGAGTATTATAAACGGAGACATAGTCTAATGCAGTAACAAATGAGACAGGGTCTAGTATAACATAAACAGAGACATGTTCCAGTGTAATACAAACAGAGGCATGGTCTAACTTAATACTAACTCAGAGAGGGTCCAGTGCAATGTAAAGAGAGGCATGTTCTCGTGTAATGTGAACAGAGAATTGGTCTAGTGTAATGTAAAGAGAGACATAGTCTGTTGCAGTAATAACCGAGACATCGTCTAGTGTAATATATGCAGAGACATGGTCTTGTGTGGTAAGAACTGAGACAGTATCTCGTGTAATATAAACGGAGATATAGTCTCGTGCAGCAATAACGGAGACAGGGCCTAGTGTAATGTAAACAGAGACATAGTGAAGTGCAGTAATAACTGAGACATGGTCTCGTGCAGTAATAACTGAGAGAGGACCTTGTGTAATATATACAGTGACATGGTCTAGTGTAGTATAACAGAGGCATGTTCCAGTGCAGAAATAACTGAGCGAGGGCCGAGTGTAATATAAACATATACTTGGCCGAGTGCAGAAGTAACTGAGCGAGGGCCGAGGATAATATAAACAGAGACTTGGTCTAGTGCAGTGATAACTGAGAGAGGACCTAGTGTATTATATACAGTGACATGGTCTAGTTTAGTATAACAGAAGCATAAAAACATAGAAACATAGAAAATAGGAGTAGGTGTAGGCCAGTCGGCCGTTCGAGCCTGCCGCACCATTCAATATGATCATGGCTGATCCTCGAACTCAATACCATTTTCCCGCTCTCTCCCCATACCACTTGATGCCTTTTATGTCTGGAAATCTATTTAGCTCCTTCTTAAATATATTCAGTGATTTGGCCTCCACAGCTTCATTAGGTCGAGAATTCCACAGGTTCAACACTCTTTGAGTGAAGAAATTTCTCCTCATCTCAGTCCTTAATGTCCTATCTCGTATCCTGAGACTCTGACCGCTCGTTCTGGACACCCCAGCAAGGGGAAACATCCTCCTTGCATTCAGCCTGTCTAGCCCTGTCAGAATTTTCTCCGTTTCAACGAGATCATTCTTCTAAACACGAGTGAATGCAGGCCGAGTCGGCCCAATCTTTCCTCACACGACAGTCCTGCCATCCCAGGAATCAGTCTGGAGAACCTTCGCTGCACTCCCTCTATGGCAAGTATATCCTTTCTCAGGTAAGGAGACCAAAACTGCACACAATACTCCAAGTGTGGTCTCACCAAGGCCCTGTATAACTGCAGTGAGACATCGTTGCTCCTGTGCTCAAATCCTCTTGCAATGAAGGTCAACATACCATTTGCATTCCGAACTGCTTGCTGCACCTGCATGTTAGCTTTCAGTGACTGGTGTACAAAAACATCCAGGTCCCTTTGTACATCAACATTTCCCAATCTATCGCCATTTAAATAATTCTCAGCCTTTCTGTTTTTCCTTCCGAAGTGGATAACTTCACATTTATCCTCATTATACTGCATCTGCCATGTATTTGCCCACTTACTCAACTTGCCTAAATCGCCTTCGAGCCTCTTTGCATCCTCCTCACAACTCACGATCTCACCCAGTTTTGTGTCGTCAGCAAACTTGGAAATATTACATTTGGTTCCCTCATCCAAATCATTGATATATATTGTGAATAGCTGGGGACCAAGCACTGGTCCCTGTTGTACCCCACCAGTCAATGCCTGCACCCCGAAATAGTCCCATTTATTGATACTCTGTGTTTCCTGTCAACCAATTTTCAATCCATGCCGGTATATTACCACCAATCCCATGTTCTTCAATTTTGCACACTCTTCTCTTATGTGGGATTTTATCAAAGGCCTTCTGAAAATCCAAATGTACCACATGCACTCGTTCTCCCTTATCTATTCTTCTAGTTACATCCTCAAAAATACTCCAGTAGGTTTGCCAAACACGATTTCCTTTTCATAAATCCATGTTGACTTTGCCTAATCCCGTTGACATTTTCTAAGCGTCCTGTTATCACAACCTTTATAATAGACTCTAGCATTTTCCCTAATACTGATGTTAGGCTAACCGGTCTGTCGTTCCCTATATTCTCTCTCCATCCTGTTTTAAATTGTGGGGTTATATTTGCAACCCTCCAATCAGCAGGAACTGATAAAAATCGATAAGATTTTAGAAGATGACAACTAATGCATCCACTATTTCCATGGCCACCTGTTTTCGTACTCTGGGTTGAAGATTATCAGGCCCTGGGGATTTATCGGCTTTCAGTCCCAGTAATTTCTCCAGCACTATTTTCTTACCAATTCTAATTTCTTTCAATTCCTCCTTCTCACTAGACCCTTAGTTCCCTCGCATTTCTGGGTAGTTATTTGTATCCCCTTCCGTGAAGACAGAACCAAAGTATTTGTTTAATTACTCTGCCATTTCCTTGTTCCCCATTAAAAATTATCAAGCTTCTGACTGTAAGGGACCTACACTAACCTTTTTCTTTTTACATACTTGCAGAAGCTTTTACAGTACACTTTGATGTTCCTTGCAAGTTTACTCTCATACTCTATTTCTCCCCTCTTAATCAATCTCTTAATCCTTTTTTGCTGAATTCTAAACTGCTCCCAATCCTCAGTCTTGCTACTTTTTCTTGCAACTTTATATGGATACTAATTTTATTGATACTATTCTTAATTTCTTTTGTTAGCCATGGTTGGGCCGCTTTTCGTTTTGTGTTTTTTCGCCAGAAAGGAATGTATAATTGTTGCAATTCATGCATTCGTTCCTTAAACGTTAGCCATTGTCTATCCACCGTCATGCCTTTTAATGAAACTTCCCAATCTATCACAGCCAACTCACTCCTCATAACATCGTGGTTTCCTTTGTTTAGATTTAGGACCCGAGTTTCTGATTGGACTGCTTCACTTTGCATCTAAATGAAGAATTCTGTCATGTTATGGTCACTCTTCCCAAAAGGACCCTGCACAACAAGATTATTAATTAATCCCTTCTCATTGCACAATACCCAATCTAGGATAACCTGTTTCCTGGTTGGTTCCTCGACGTACTGGTCTAAGAAACCATCTCGTGCACACTCCAGGAATGCATCCTCCACAGTATTATTGCTAATTTGGTTTGGCCAGTCTATATTTAGAATGAAGTCACCCATGATTACTCCAGTACCCTTGTTACATGCACCTCTAATTTCCTGTTTGATGCCATCCCCTACATCACCATTTCTGTTTGGAGGCCGATAGACAACTCCCACCAGTGTTTTTTGCCCTTTGGTGCTTCTTAACTCTACCCAGACTAATTCTACATCTTGATTTTCTGAGCCAATATCCTTTCTCACTGTTGCTCTGATTTCATCCTTTACTGACAACGCCACCCCACCTCCTTTTCATTTTTGCCTGTCCTTCCTAAATATTGAATATCCTTGGATATTCAGCTCCCAGCCTTGGTCACCCTGAAGCCACGTCTCTGTAATTTCAATTATATCATATCCGTTTACATCTATTTGCGGTGTTAATTCGTCTACCTTATTACGAGTGCTTCGTGCAATCAGATACAGTGCCTTTAAATTGGTCTTTCTCGCATTTTTAGACATCTTAACATTTGTTTGTACTCTAGCCATATTTGTCTCATTACCATTTTTTCTTACCCGAGCCATGTACTAGTGCAGAAATAAATGAGCGAGGGCCTAGTATAATGTAAACAGAGACATGGTTTCGTGTAATATAACCAGATACCTGGCCTAGTGCAGGAATAACTGGGAGAGGGCCTAATGTAATTCAAACAGAGACATGGTCTAGTGCCGTAATAACTGAGACAGGATCCAGTGTGATATGAAATGACACATGGTTTATTGCAGTAATAACTGAGACATCGTCAGGTGCATTATAAAAATGAGACATGGTTTATTGCAGTAATAACGAAGGCATGGTCCAGTGTAATATAAGCAGAGACGTGGATGAGTGCAGTAAAAACTGAGCCAAGATTTCGTGTATTGTCAACAGAACATGGTCTCGTGCAGTAATAACTGAGGCAGAGCCGAGTGGAATACAAAGAGAGTCATGGCCTGGTGGAGTATTCACTGAGCCGTGGTCTACTGAAGCAATAACTGAGACGTATGTCCAGTGAAGTAATAATTGAGAGTGGGTCCAGCATAATATAAATCAGAGACATGATCTTGTGCTGTAATAACTGAGACAGGGGGTAATGTATCATGAATTGAGACAAGGCCTCGTGCAGCAATAACTGAGACAGTGCCTAATGTAATTTAAAAAGTGACATGGTCTAATGCAGTAATAACTGAGATATCGTCTAGTGTAATATAAACAGCGACATGGTCTATTGCATTAATAACTGAGGCATCAAACAACTTTTTGTTATATATTAATGACCTGGGCTTGGGTACAGATGGTATAATTTCAAAGTTTGCAGATGTCACGAAACTCGGAAATGTCGTAAACAATGTGGAGGATAGTAACAGACTTCAGGAGGACATGGACACACTGGTGAAATGGGCAGACACATGGCAGATGAAATTTAACGTAGAGAAGCGTGGTGTGACACATTATTTTTTATTCGTTCACGGGATGTGGGCGTCGCTGGCGAGGCCAGCATTTATTGCCAATCCCCAATTGCCCATGTTGGTAGGCAGAATGAGGAGAGGAAATATGAACGAAATGGTACAATTTAAAAGGGGGTACATGAACAGACAAAACCGAGGGTGTATGCACACAAATCTTCGAAGGTGGCAGAACAAGTTGAAAAGGCTTTTTAAAAGCATGTGGGGCCCTGGGCTTTTTTAATCGAGGCTGAGAGTACAAAAAGAAGAAAGTTATGCGAAACCTTTATAAAACACTGGTTAAGCCGCAGCTGGAGTATTGCGTTCAATTCTTGGCACCACACTTAAGGAAGGATGTCAAAGTCTTAGAGAGGGTTCAGAAGAGATTTACTAGAATGGTGCCAGGGGTGAGGGACTTCAGTTATGTGGAGAGATTGAAGAAGCTGGGGTTGTTCTCCTTATAAGAGAGAAGGTTAAGGAGAGATTTGATAGATTTGTTCAAAATCATGAACGGTTCTGATAGAGTAAATAAGGAGAAACTGTTTCCAATGGCAGAAAGGTCCGTAACCAGAGGATACAGATTTAAGGTGATCAGTAGAAGAGCCAGAAGCGACATGAGGAATCATTTTTTGACGCAGCGAGTTGTTACATATCTGGAATGCGCTGCCTGAAAGGGTGGTGGAAGTAGATTGAATCATAACTTTCAAAAGGGAATTGGATAAATAATTGAAGGGAAATAAATTACTGGGCTATGTCGAAAGAGCTGGGAAATGGGACCAATTGGATAGCTCTTTCAAAGAGCCGGCGCAGGCACAATGGGCCGAATGGCGTCCTTTGCTGGACTCACTATGGTACTATGATACTATGATACATGGGCTGGTGTAATATAAAGAGAAACAGGGTCTAGTGCAATAATAAATGAGGCAGGGTGCAGTGTAATATAAACAGACACCTTGTCTTTCATTTAATTCGTTCATGGGATGCGGGCTTCGCTGGCTCGGCCAGCATTTATTGCCCATCCCTTACTGCCCTTGAGAAGGTGGAGGTGAGCTGCCTTCTTCAACCGTTGCAGTGCGTGTGGTGAAGGTTCTCCCACAGTGCTGTTAAGAAGGGAGTTCCAGGATTTTGACCCAGCGACGATGAAGGAACGGCGATATATTTCCAAGTCGGGATGGTGTGTGACTTGAAGGGGAACGTGCAGGTGGTTTGGTTCCCATGTGCCTGCTGCCCTTGTCCTTCTTGGTGATCGTGGTCGTGGGTTTGGGAGGTGCTGTCGAAGAAGTCTTAGCGAGTTGCTGCAGTGCATCCTGTGGATGGTACACACTGCAGCCACTGTGCGCCGGTGGTGAAGGGAGTGAATGTTTAGGGAGGTGGATGAGGTGCCAATCAAGCGGGCTGCTTTGTCCTTGATGGTGTCGGTCTTCTTGAGTGTTGTTCGAGCTGCACTCATCCAGGCAAGTGGAGAGTATTCCATCATACTCCTGACTTGTGCCTTGTAGATGGTGGAAAGGCTTTGGGGAGTCAGGAGTTGAGTCACTCGCCGCAGAATACCCAGCCTCTGACCTGCTCTTGCAGCCACAGTATTTTTGTGGCTGGTCCAGTTAAGTTTCTGGTCAATGGTGACCCCCAGGATGTTGATGGTGGGGGATTCGGCCACCGAATGGTTATGTCATTGAATGTCAAGCGGATGCGGTTAGACTCTCTCTTGTTGGAGATGATCATTGCCTGACACTTGTCTGGCGCGAATGCTAATTGCCACTTATCAGCCCAAGCCTGGATGTTGTCCAGGTCTTGCTGCATGCAGCCAAGGAGTGCTTCATTATCTGAGGGGTTGCGAATGGAACTGAACACTGTGCAATCATCAGCGAATATCCTCATTTCTGACCTTGCGATGGAGGGAAGGTCATTGATGAAGTTGCTGAAGATGGTTGGGCAGTAATAACTGAGACAGGGTGCAGTGTAATATAAAAAGACACCGGGTCGAGTGCAGTAATATCTGAGGCAGGGCATGGTGCAGTATAAACAGAGACATGGTCTCGTGCATTAATAATTGAGGCAGAGCTTAGTGCAATATGAACAGAGATTAAACAGATTATGGTGTTTGTTCACAGGAAATGAATTACTATCCAGGCGATGAAGGTGAAAATTACTCCCAGGGTTTTTAGTGTAACCACAACAAAGGGAGGTCTGGTGTAAGAATTGTCGACAGTAACAATAACAGATGCATTGTTCTCCAATAAAATTCACAAACTCATCCTCTGGTTTAACAGACAGGATGTTTAGTGTAACGATAGCAGAGATTGGGGAAGACTTCCGTCATCACTACCTGGGAGCTAATTTGCTGAATGGATCGCACGGCCTTTACAGACCCCGCCTGACTTTAGTTCCAGGCCATGACAACTAAAATCTACCCCAGGGTCTGGTGTAACAAAGCAGAACAGGGTCTAGTGTAATCAGAGCAGAGGGAGGGTTTACTGTTACAACAACAAAGAACCACTGAAATACAAGGGCAGAGGGTTTTGATATAATAATAATAACAGAGGCCAGGGTCCAGTGTAATGAAGGAGAGACAGAATCTATTCGAATAATAATAATAATAATTAAAATAACAACAATAATGAAGGCATGGTTGTGTTACAACAGCAGAAAGAGGGTGCAGTGTAATAATTAGGGGCACCGGTAGTGTAGTGATTATGTTCCTGGACCAGTAATACAGAGGCCTGGACGATTAATTCAGAGAACATGAGTTCAAATATGAAAGATTGAGAATTTGAATTCAGTTGTTTAAACACTAAATGAAAATCTGATCTCAGTAAAAGTAACCATGAAGCAATCGGATTGTTTTAAAAACCCAACTGGTTCCCTAATGTCCTTTAGGGAAGGGAATCTGCCGCCCTTTCCCTGTCTGGCCAAATGCAACTCCAATCCCACAGCAACCTGGTGGACACTTAACTGCCTTGTCAATTGGCCGAGCGAGCCACTTAGTTGTATCAGACCGCGAGAACGAATAGGACTGCAGCGTTTCAAGAAGAAGACCCCCCGCCCCCACCCACTGGCGATGGGCAATAAATGCCCACATCCCAGGAATGGGAAAAAGTATCATTCTGGTGAATCTGCGCTGCACCCGCTCCAAGGCCAATATATCCTTCCTGAGTTGCAGTGCCCAGATCTGAATGCAGTACCACCGATGGGGTATAACCTGAGCTCTGTACAGCTGTAACATAACATCCACCCCCTTGAATTCCAGTCCCCTTTAGATAAAGGCCAACTTTCCAATAACCTTTGTGATTACTTTTTGTATCTGTTGGAAAGGACAGTGAAAGAACCTCCCTAAACCTGCCGCGGAAATCTTTATGTCCACTTGAGAGGGCAGACGGGCCTCAGTTTATTATACAGCGACAAGGATAGAGAGATACTGAGAGCGGTAGGGAGAGAAGGATAGAAAAAAAACGACAGAGGCGAAAAGATACAAGAAAGAAAGAAAGAAATAGTGACAGAAACAGAGAGAGAGAGAAATAATGAAAGACAGAGGTAGACACAGAAATGGTGATGGGACAAGGCGAGATATAAATACAGAGAGAAACAGATCGGGAGACAAAGGAATCGATACACTGAGATGGAGAGAAATACAGGGAGAACGAGGGACAAACAGAAAGAAAAACTAAGAAAGAGAAAAAGAGGGAGAAAGGGACTTAAAAATAGAAAGAGTCAGGAGGGAGCGAGAGGGAAAAAAGCTGAGGAATAGAGAAATAAGTAATGGAGAGAAAGACATGAAATGAAAGGCAGCGAACCATCAGGTCACTGCTTCAGATACCAGAGGAAGCTGAGTGACTGTTTCCAAAGATACCGCCAGTCATGTCCTCAATGGAGACTCGAACAGAGAAAGGCTCATTTGCAAATATCACCGCAATGCTTATCTCTGTCCTTCTGCACCGACCCTGCGGCCATATTTAGACCGCGCTGTAAGATGTTGCCATCAGATTATGGCTCCTGTATTTATTTTTTGCTCAGAAGTGAGATGTGTGGTTTCGAGCAGGCAGCAGAAAAACAGGAAGTGTGTTGACTGAGAATGAAATCAAAGGCAGCAGCTTTATGTTTTCAACCTGAACAGACTTCCTGTCTCTGTGGGCGGGCTGACCCGAAAAGCTCAATATCTGGAATATCTCCATTATAGTTCAAAACTGTATTTACCTCCATTTCAGTTTAAAGAATAAAATATGAACTTGGTTTTAACACATTCACTGAAAGGGGAGATCGGCTGAAGATTATCACTGGAAGAACAGGGGACAGAAAAAAATCTGTTGGTAAAGAAGGTTAATCGGAAAGTAAAACGCTTTGCCAAGAGTGGATACTGAGTCGAGAATAAAACACCAATTAAAGAAAGAAAGACAGAAAGAAAGAAATGGATGGATAGAAAGAACGAAAGACAGAGGTGACACAGAAATAGTGATGGGTAAAGGAGATACATGAATACATTGAGAAACAGTTAGGGAGGCACGGGAATGGCCACACAGAAATTGAGAGGCTTTTAAAAATGGAGGCTATAAAAATGATATAGGGAAAGGGCAGAAAAATGGGATTGCAGTAAACAATTCCAGGTGAACAGCCAGTAGCACCAAACAGGACCTGCCTCCCTGCTGTAAATTGGCAGATTCTATGATACCGACAAAAATAAAGTAACTTGAGTTTGGCTCTTTGTGTGACCATCAGTAGTTACCACTCTTTCTGTGGTCAACTTTCTGACCTAGAACTTAGAGCGCACATTATCAAAGCTGCATAGTCGGAGGTGCGGTTACTCGAATAGCCCATTAAACTGGCATCCTATGGACCTGTTCTGGTGGTTCGAGTGGACATTAAACATCTCATAGTTTTGGGCGAAATCAAAAGTAAAATTCTGCGAATGCTGGAAATCTGAAATATGAACGGAAAATGCTGGAAATACTCAGCAGGTCAGGCAGCATCTGTGGAGAGAGAAACAGAGTTAACGTTTCAGGTCGACAACCTTTTGTCAGAACTGGAAGAAGTCAATCTACCTGAAACGTTATTTCTGTTCCTTTCCCCACGGATGCTGCCTGACCTCCTGAGCATTTCCAGCATTTTCTGTTTTATTTCATCGTTTTGGGAGTCCCATTGTAAAAAGGACACCAAAGCCATACAGAATATACAGTGTAGATTCACCAGGATGATACCAGGCACGGCACGCTATCGTGTGAGGAGATATATTGGAATCTGCAACTATTTTCACTGCAGAAGATAAGCCTAAACGGAAATTTAACAAAAGTTTTAAAATTATGAATTGCATTGAAAAGGTGATTTGGAAAAAGTCAATTTCCTCCAGTTGGGTACTCGGTGACCGGAAATGGCCAATGTAAAATTGCCACTGAGGGAGAGAGAGGAGTGTCTGTAGCACACATGTGCGTGTGTCTTTCCGTCTTTTTCTCTTTAATTTATGTTTCTCCCACAAAAATGTGGAAATGCAACATCTGAGCCCTTTGATGGCCTCGATGCAGGCTGTTTAAACTCATTCAAACCATAAAAAAGACTTGCATTTATATCGCGCCTGTCACGACCTCAGGATGGCCCAAAGCGCGTTGCAGACAAAGAAGTACCTTTGAACTGTTGTAATGTAGGAAAGGCGGCAGTCATTTGCGCACAGCAAGGTCCCACAAGCAGCAATGAGATAAATGACCAGATAATCTGTTGCAGTGGAAGGATAAATATTGGGCCCAGGACACCAGGGAGAACTTCCCATCTCTTCCTCCAATAGTCCCGGGGGATCTTTTACATCCACCTCAGATTGCAGATGGGGCCATGGGTAAACTCTCATCAGAAACACGGCACCTCCGACAGTGCAGCACTCCCTCAGTCCTGCACTGGATTGTCAGTCTAGATTTTGTGCTCAAGACCCTTGAATGGGACTTGAACCCACAACCTTCTGACACAGAGGCGAGAGTGCGCCATGTTTGACACTAATATTAAGCTGAACAAACCCATTTACTGGAGTTCTCCATGTTCTGATTCTGGCTCTGCAAGTAGCTGGGAGACATTAGTGACTGATGAACTTGTCTTGTGTTTTACCTGAAGGGCTGAGGAAGCGGGAATTCCTTCCGATTATGATCGAATTTCGCTGATTTTATATTTATAAAGCACTGTAGTGAATGGATTGGAATGAAACAGAATAAAAGGGGAACTCACAGATGTCCAAGAATAGATAGAAAAAGAGGAAGGGCTGAAAACACGTTTTAAATGTATAAATTCTTGTATTTTGTTGCCCAAGTGAATGATAATCTTAAGGTTTTATAAGAACTTCCAGCCTTTTGTGAAATGGGCAATGTGAATTAAAATATTACAAGCAGAATATCATATTACTGACACAAAAATGACAACACTGACATGTTAACATTTCAGGATAATTATGTCGAATTCTCATTTAAATCTTTCTGGATTTGACTTTCCTACGAGGCAGCTCGTTGAAAAAAAGTGGCCTCTGTTGTATTGTAACCTCGAATCTACAACATCGACACATGAAGTCGCTGCATCGCTACAGCCCAGATTATGGGCAAAAACATTTATTTAGATGGCTTTATAGGGCGGAGAATCATAGAATCATAGAATGAAACAGCACAGCAGGAGGCCATTCGGACCATCGTGCCTGTGCTGGCTCTTTGAAAGAGCTATTCATTAGTCCCACTTTCCTGCTCTTACCCCATAGCCCTGCAAATTTTTCAGCAAGAAAGAAAATACATGGGCAACAATTAGGAGGGAGAGGTAGAGCCAGAATCCTTGGAGGGATGAAAGCACCGTCAAACGATAAGGGTTTTTAGGAGGCATTTCTAAACAGGAAGGGAGGGGGCAAGTTGGAGCTGTTTACCAATCGAGCTCCATGAGCCAGGAGGATAGTAACTGAAGAGTGGTTACTAATGTCGGAGGTGCAAAAATGAGATCCCAGAATTAAATTAAATCAGTTATGTAACAGCAGAGCGTGTGTACAGGGACATACAGCTGAAGGAGGTTTCTAGGGGTGAGTGAGGGAGATATGGAGGAGTTGAAAGTTGAGGATAAGGAATTTGAAGCTACTCCCAGGGCATAATGAGGACATCGAACTTTACAAGGACCAGGATACTGGGAGTACTGGCAAAGTGATGGCCAGAGCTGGCGTGATGGGAGAGTGGAACATGCTGGTGGGAACGGTCAAAGGGATTGGAAGCACGTGACTTCGTTTTGGCAATGAGGCTGGGTAATTCCGGTATGGGATTGAGCAACAGAAAGGAACGTGGGTGCTGAGAGTTTGGGATTTAGTCACTGAAAGAAGCTGGGTGGTGCGGATATGGAAGTTAATGATGGTAAGGGCTCTTTGATTTTGGCAGTATGTGATTTTGTGATGGAGAGGATCTCTGTGTTGTGAAGATGGGAGTTAATTTCTAATTAATTAGAAATCAAGCTAAATCCATCTACTAAATAAATCTAGATCTCAAGCGATTGTATTAGTCCGAGAAATAAACTACCGATCAATAAATAAGCAAATAAAAGCTAGAAATAGCAGTACAGGCTGTATGTCGGGACTGCAATATGTGGGAGTTTGTAGACAGTGAGACCGTCCCAGATTGACACATCTGCAGTAAATGTCTCTGGATTGAGACACTGCAGCTAAGAGTCTTTGAGCTGGAGTGTGAGTTAGAGACACTCCAACACATAAGGGAGGGGGAGGTAGAGAAGGAGGTCCCGCAGACACTGGTCCTATCCAACGGGTACGAGGTACTTGATACCTGTGAGGATGAGGGTGAAGGCTGCAGGGAGGATGCCCAGAATCCTAACCATGGCACCGTGGAGCATGAGGCAGTCCAAGGCGGGAAGATCAGGATAGAAAGGTTGAAGTCACTGGGGATTCTATAATCAGTGGATAGATAGCGTCCTCTGCAGTCAGGAACAGGAGGCTGTGTTTCCTACCGGGTGCAAGGGTAAATATCCCGGAGCAACTGGAGAGGGACTTGGAAAAAAATGGGGTGGATCCAGTTGTCATGGTCCAGGTCCTCACCAATGACATAAGGAAGAAACGGGAGGAGGTCCTGCTGAGGGAATATCAGAAACTACGAACTAACTTAAGAAGCAGAAGCTTACAGATGGTAATCTCAGGATTACAACCCGAGCCACGTGCTAAATGGCGGAGGGATATACAGATCAGGAAGGTGAATGCGTGTCTGAAAGAGTGGTGTGGGAAGGAGGGGTTCCATTTCATGGGACACTGGCACCAGGACTAGAACAGGAAGGAGCTGTACCGCTGGAACGAGGGAAAATAAACTGGAAAACTTTACTGACAAACAAAGAAATAGAACAGAAGTGGGCAACATTTAAAACAGTTATCGATAGAGTCCAGGAGAAATGTATCCCACTAAAAAGCAAGAACAAACCAGGCAGTGAAGATACACCATGGATGAATAATGAAATAAGGGCAAAATTCAAACTGAAAAAAAACGAGCACTAAGTACACAGATAACAAATGAGAGGATGGCAAAGGGGAATAGGAGAAAGTTAGGAAAGAAGTAAAACAAACCAATAAGCAAGGTAAAGAGAAACGATGAAATTATATTTTCAAGGATTATCTAAAGAAATAGTAAAGTATGCGATAGACACAAAAATAACAAAAGAACAATCAGGACAGGGATGGGGCCATTAAGGGATACACACCATAAACTCACAGGTCATGACAGTGAAACTGCAGAAATATTAAACAATTACTTTGCCTCAGTATTTATCAGGGTGGGCATGGCATTGGAAGAAGAGATCAAAAAAGATAATTGATAAACTCATCAAACTTAGAGTGGATAAAACCCCTGGTCCGGATAGATTGCATCCGCGCATATTAAAGGAAGTTAGAGAAGAGATAGCAGAGGCACTTTTACATGTATATAAACAGGCATTCGAAAAGGGAATAGTACCAGAGGACTGGCAGACAGCTAATGTGATTCCTATATTGAAGAAGGGAGATAGAAAAAGTCCAAGGAACTATTGATCAAGAAGCTTAACGTCGATAATAGGAAAGATAATGGAATCCTTACTCACAGATATTATAGGAAAACATCTAGAAACCGTAAATATAATAAAGAATAGTGAGCACGGATTTCAAAATGGAAGGTTATGGATGACCAACCTTATTGAATTCTTTGAAGAAGTAACAGAAAGTGTAGACAAGGGTAATTCAGTGGATGTAATATATTTGGATTTTCAAAAGGCCTTCGATAAGATGTGGAGTCAGGGGACAAGTAGCAGGATGGGTAGCAAGCTGGCTACAAAAGAGAAAACAGAGAGTCGGGGTTAAAGGTAGTTACTCAGACTGGCAAAAGGTGGGAAGTGGTGTTCCACAAGGATCCGGGCTGGGATCACTGTTGTTCACCATTTATATAAACGATTTGGACTCAGGAATCGGAAGTACAATTTCAAAATTTGCAGATGTCCCAAATTGGGGGAAAGGGGTGAGGGTGATATAGTTAATACTGGAGAGGACTGCGACATAAAACAGGAACCTGCAGAATGGGCGAGTAATTGGCAAATGAATTTCAATAGAGATAATTGTGAGGTGGTACATTTAGATAGGAAGAATAAGGAGGCCACATACTCCTTGGCAAATAAGAATCTAAATGGGGTAGAGTAGCAGAGGGACCTGGGAGTATCGATACACAAATCACTAAAAGTAGTGATGCAGGTTATTAAGGCCATAAAAAAGCAAACCAAGCACTGGGGTTCATTTCTCGAGGAGTAGAATTTGAATGCAGAGAATTTATGTTAAACTTGTATAGAACCTTGGTTAGACCACACTTGGAGTCCTATGAACAGTTCTGATCTCCATATTATAAAAGGCTATGGGGCACTGGAGAAGGTGCAGAAAAGATTCACCAGGCTGATACCACAATCGAGAGGTTGAACCTCAGGAAAAATTGAACAGGCTGAGACTCTCTTCTCTAAAATAGAGAAGACTGAGGGGTCACCTGACAGAGGTCTTTAAGATTATGAAAGGGTTTGATAGGGTAGATATAGAGAAGATGATTCCACTTGCGGGGGAGTCCAGAACAAGGGACCATAGATATAAGATAGTCACTAATAAATCCAATAGGGAATTCAAGGGAAACTTCTTTACCCAAAGAGTGGTTAGAATGTTGTAAGAAGTAGTTGAGGAAACGGGTCAGTGTAAGACAAATCTATCTCAGCTCAATTGCTGCATTTAAATCTGAGATAGATAGCTTTTTGGCAACCAAAGGTATTAAGGGATATGGGCCAAAGGCAGAGAATTGAGCTAATATTGGATGACAATCCAGTGCAGTACTGGGGGAGTGCTGCACTGTCAGAAGTGCATTCTTTTGGATGAGACGATAAATTGAGGCACTGTCTGTCCTCCCAGGTGGACGTGAAAAATCCCATGATACTATTTTGAAGAAGAGCAGGGGGTTTCTCCTGCGCCAATGTTTATCACTAAATCAACATCACTGAAACAGATCATCTGGTCATTTATCTCATTGCTCCATGTGGGATCTTACTGTTCAAAAATTGGCTGCTGTATCTTTCTCCATCTTGCTCTCTCCCTAACTGTTTCCCCATCTCTTCCTCTGCCTTTCTGTTTCCACCTACCTTTCTCATTCTTTCTCTCTCTCACTGTTGCCCCTATCTCCCTTTTCTGTCTCCCCCTGTCTCTCTCTCTCTCCATCTCTGTTTTCCCTGTCTCTCCCTCTCTCTGTCTGTTTCCTTCTGTCTCTCCCACTTCTTCCGTTTCTCACTCTCTCCCATTCTCTCTATTGCTCCCTCTATCCCTCTCGTTCAGTATTCATTATCGCATTGCTGTTAGTGGGATCTTGCTGTGCGCAAATTGGCTGCCGTATTTCCTACATTCAACAGTGACCACACTTCAGAAGTACTTCATGGGCTGCAAAGCACTTTGGGACGTCCGGAGGTCATGAAAGGCGCTATATAAATGCAAGTCTTTCTTTTTAAATGTCAACATTTGAAAATACAAGTTGCGATATGTTAAAAGCTCAGAGATTAATGCGTCTGTAGAACATTGCTCTGGTCATTGCTTTAACCTGTTAACTTTACATGGGTTAAATGTTCCACAAAGTTGACATCCAGAGGAACACCAGCCTCTTTAGGAATGTTCTATTGATTTCTGCAGCCGAACTGGGTTCTTAATTTAATCGTGTTCCCCTTTGATACAAATAACATCTGTTCTAATTGAACAAAACCGCCACCGATGCCACTGTTCGAGACATTTCTATTTCTTTGGACCAAACTGTCAATATTCTGAAAGTAAAACCTATTTGTGAGTTCAAACAAATCAATAACTGAGTTTGATGATCTGGGTTTGCTGCCGTGAACATTTCACCGAAACCAAAGGCGCTTATGTAAATAATCACAGAAATAGAAGTCCCAGATTAGAGTATTGAGCACCGAAAATCAGCACCACATGTTCCCCCAACACAACCCAGAATAAAGAGAGAGAGAGAAATGCAAATCTCTCAACGAATTCAAACAACAATTGTTTTTGGTCCATTTCTACAAGTTATAGGGCAAATTAGTGAAGGCAATATCTACGTTCATAATCATGGAATCATAGAAATATTACAGCACGGAAGGAGGCCATTCGACCCGTCGAGTCCGTGCCGGCTGTCTGCAAGAGCAATCCAGCTAGTCCCACTCCCCTGCCATATGCCCGTATCCCCGAAATGTTTTTCCCTTCAAGTACTTATCCAGTTCCCTTTTGAAGGCCATGATTGAATCTGCCTCCACCACCACCTCAGGCAGTGCATTCCAGATCACAACCACTCGCTGTGTCAAAAAAAGTTTTTTCTCATCTCGCCTTTGGTTCTTTTGCCAATCACCTTAAATCTATGTCCTCTGATTCTTGACCGCTCCGCCAATGGGAACATTTTCTCTCTATCTACTCTCTCCAGAGCCTTCGTGATTCTGAATACCTTTCTCAAATCTCCTCTAAACCATCTCTGCTCTAAGGAGCACATCCTCAGCTTTTCCAGTCTATGCAGGTAACTGAAGTCCCTCATCCCTGGAATCATTCTAGTAAATCTTTTCTGCACCCTCTCTAAGGCCTTCATATCCTTCCTAAAGTTCAGTGCCCAGAACTGGACCCAATATTCCAGTTGTGGTCCAACCAGTGTTTTATAAAGGTTCATCACAACCTCCTTGCCTTTGTACTCCATGCCTCTATTTATAGAGACCACGATCCCCGATGCTTTATCAACCTGCTTTCTCAACCTGCCCTGCGACCTTCAACGATTTGTGCACCCCCAGATCTCTCTGTTCCTGCACTCCTTTTAGAATTGTGCCCTTTAGTTTATATTGCTTCTCCTAGTTCTTCCCACAGAGATGTATCACTTCACACCTTTCTGCGTTGAATTTCGTCTGCCACGGATCAGCAGGCCCTTGTAGTTCCGCGTCCAAAAAATTGGAAGAGGTTGCGAGGGAAATAGTGGAGGTAATGGTCAAAAAAAGACTGTGGAAACAGAAATAGACCTAACGTCGCTGGAGAGTAGCAAGTGTTGCATTGCCTTCATCAACGGAAATAATTAAGTGAGAGAATTACACACTTATTAATCTTACTTTCATTTTTACCATCACTTGCACAAATCATCACACACTCCAGGTTTATGTCAGGAACTTTTGTGTGATGCTGAGATGATCACTTGACAAGAAACCAGAGAGACTCCATGGTAGCAGGCGTTGAGTTCCCTCAATGCACCGTCCCCAGTGAATACTCTATCCCTGGAACATTAAAGAGGAACATTTCACCGCTGCAGTCCATTATACGGGATGATATTAATGAACACTGAGAAAGGCGTGGGCTGATCAGGGACAGACAGCGTGGATCGATCAAGTACAGGTTGTGCTTGAGGATTTCAACTGGAGCACAGATGAAGGGAAAGGGCCTGTTTTTATCTATGGATTTTTAGAAGACGTTTCCTGAGGTGTCACATAAGAGACTTTTTGCAAAAAGCAAGGCACATGGTAGTAAAGGGAATGTGGCTATCTGGACAGAGCGGTGGCTGAGGGGCTGAAGTGAAAGTGTAGGGGTAACTGGATTTTGTTTTTGCATTCACATGATGTGGTCAGTGGCAGACTGTAGGGATCTGTGCTCGGGCCCCTTTTCTTTTTCTGTTTTAATTGACATTTACACAAATGGTTTGGATATCGACAAAAGACGAATGCTATCACAGTTTGCTGATGGTTCCAAATTATAATCCCAAAGCTATGAAAAATAATTCAGAAGATTACAGGACATAGGCCGGTTAGTAGAAAGAGGAGAGAGGTGACAAATGCTGTTGAATGCAAGGAAATGTGAAGTAACACATTTTTGGGGAAAAATATTGAAAGATAGTATATTCCAAACAGCAACACAGTTTTAGAGATCATCCGAGAATCATAGAGCACAAAGGGTAAATAATAAAAGATTGCTTCCACTGGTTGGCCATTCACGCGGTATGGGATCAGTGTTATCAGGAGGAGAGCAGGAGGATGCGCTGGGAGATTTCTTTTCACGCAGAAGGTCCCTGGATTGTTTTAACCATCTCGACGATTGAAGGTGAATTGGTTAAGTATTTGAGAGGAAAAATATCAAAAATACACCGTAAATCGCAGGAACATGAGATCCGAAGGCACATTTGAAGAGGAAGCGCCGCTATTGCCAAACGGCGGCCTTCAGTGTCGCACATTATATGATTCTAGGATAGGTTCAGCTATTCATTGTGTGATCTCATCACTTTTCCAACAGAATACTTGGGACAAGCTTGCCTTGGTAACAGAATGGTCAGCATGACATCGTTTTCTGACGAAGAGTTATAAATACATGTTAAAGATATAAACGATCTGCAATGACATTTATAATAACAGAAAAAAAAATGCTGAAAATAATTGGTGAAGATAATAATTTATCCATGTGGAATGTACTTGTAACCATTAAGAATGATATTTGTTGTACACTCACACACACTATTACAAAAAGCAAACACTTTGATTGTGCTCTTTTCAGTTGTTCCTCTGAACCAGATGAGAGTTAAGCAGTTTGAGGGGTTTAGGACCCTGCAGCAGCCCAAACGGTGGTGCTGTGAGTGCACAGTTCCGGGCTCTGCCTCACAGAATCAGTGTCAGCTATTTAGAAAATACTGCAGGAAAAAGATCCTTAACATAAAAACAACTGCGATCAATTAGCACAGCACAATACAAGTGTGCATTAGTAAACTTTCACACAACAGATTTTACCACTAATAGCGCTGTCCCTCCTCTATAGACCCCCTCAATCCCCAATCGTCTCTGGAAGATTGTTGCAAGATTCATCCCCAGCCTTTCAACGCGAATATTACGACATAATAGGAGATACATTACAAATTGCACGCAGCTGCTGATAGCTATTAACAAGAATAAACGTATGCGTCCAACCAAAAATTATTGTATGCTCCCACCCTCGCAAATATATATATATCTATATTTATATTGGTATCCGTCCATCTGTCAATCGATCCATCTATCAATCTATGTACCTATCTATCTATCTATCTATCTATCTATCTATCCATCTATCTATCCATCTATGTTTCTATCTATCTATCTATCTGTCTATCTATCTATCTATATATTATATGTGTCTGTGTCTATGTGAAGGATATATTACACAGATACACAGATTGATAGATATTGCAGGGTGCACTGTTATGAAGAAAATAGCTTGACCAAAATTGATGAACGTGAAGCACATGCCGCAATCTCAGTAATATCTTTTGGGATATGTTCAAACTGATTGAAACAAAGAGAAGCGAGTCTGAGGGATGGAGATTCCCTTCCCTCTTGTTTCACATTTCAGCTGCCCTGCTGTTCGGCGAATTGAGAGCTGCAGCGGGAGAAAATCACTTGGTTTGGTCTGGCGCGGCCCCTAATGGACGTTCTCAAGGTCGCATCGGTGTCGCTGAGAGTCAGCTCTTTGTCGGCCCCGTGTGCGCGTGCGCATGCGTGCCCGGGACATTATTGGAAATGCAGCTCAATTTCAAAGGGAATAGTTCGTCATTATTATTTCGTGGAAAACAAAATCACTAAAAAGCTACTAGTAGCAGCGAACTCATAAAAAGATATTCTACAACTCAATGACTTTGATCTCACTTTCATGGACCTTCTTTATAGGTTCAAAGCCGATTAATCCGCAGGGACAAATGTTGTAAACTTCAGGCCCCAAAGCTTGAGCGGGGCCAAGGTCAAACACCAGTGTTCCCTCCCTCTATATCCCCCTCAACAATAAAGGTTAATTAGCTGCCAACAATTCTGTAAATGATCTCGAGAGGCGGAAAATCGGCAGCGGTAAGAGTCACCTCTTTGTAGTTGGCAGAAATCCCGCAACGTCGGAGATACGGCCCAACTTCACAATACCATTACTCCTGGGCCAAGATCTATCAATGGTTGACAGTAATAATTAATGAGTGAATAAATGCGGGAGAGGTTCCACTGCAACGAGAACTCGCCAATGTCGGACCTATTTCAAGGAAGGTGACAAAACAAATTGTTAGATTTCGGCAAACTAATTTTACAGCAGTGCAGCAGAATCATTGAAAGGGACCAGAAAGAACAACATTGTGAAGAGGTTATACCGAAATTCTCCAGGAAGTGTCAGTCCAGGAATTTAGAGAGGGACAGATCCTATCTTGTCAAACCTCTTGACTTTTTTCAGGATGTGACATTCCAAGTGGACATTTGAAATTCGTATGCTCTGTTATTGGTACATCGGAATACAGGTTTTACAGACAGAAACGGTAATTGCAGCCCATCTTACTGATCCCAGTGTTTAGTAAATATAATACACAATACCTTTCATCCACCTCGAGTCAATGATTCACCAGGTGCGTATGCACCGCTCAGTCTCTCTTTATTCTTCAGCTCTCTCTCACACACCCATTCTCCCTGGAACTTTCTGATCCAATTAATCCCCACTATTTCCTCTCACAGGCCATTAATATGTTCACACGTCTCTGAGTAAAGACTTCCCAGATTTACTGAAAGATTTCCATGTGCATTGCAGGTAACATTTGTAGGCGATTCGGGTTTGGTTGAAAGCGAGCATGGAGTGGGTCTGGCTTACTGAACGGTATCCGGCTGGACATGTGAACTCAACAGAGCGCCTCAGGGATCAGCAGTGGCGGCCTGACTGAACGCATATCCGGCTGGACATGTGTACTCAGTGGAGTGCCTAAGGGATTAGCACTGGCGGCCTTATTGAACGGATATCCGGCTGGACATGTGAACTCAATAGAGTGCCTCAGGGATTAGCAGTGGCGGCCTGACTGAACGGATATCCGGCTGGATATGTGAACTCAGTAGAGTGCCTTAGGGATAAGCAGTGGCGGCCTTACTGAACGGATATCCGGCTGAACATGTGAACTCAGTGGAGTGCCTAAGGGATTAGCACTGGCGGCCTTACTGTTTGCGATCTTCATAAATTACTTTCATTCGGTAACTTCATGGGAAGTTGGTCAGGGTGGAGAAAGTGGCCGACAGCAGGAAGCAGCCCAGGGATTAAAGAAAGACGTAAAAAATAATACCATCGGCAGAACTATGGTAAATATGTTATGTTATCGGAGTTATGCTACAGTTGTATAAATCTCTGGTTAGACCCCAATTAGTGCACTGCGTTCAGTTCTGGGCACCGCACCTCAGGAAGGATATTTTGACCTTGGAAGGGGTGCAGGGCAGATTCACCAGAATTATAGTGGGGCTAAAAGGGTTAAATGCTGAGAACAGATTGCATTGACTTGGCCGGTATTCCCTCGAGTCTCGAAGATTAAAGCGTGATGTAATTGAGGTGCTTACAACGATTGAAGGATTTGATTGGGTCGATAGAGAGAAACTATTTGCTCTTGTGGGGGAATCCAAACAAGGGGGCATAATCTTAAAATTAGAGCTAGGCCGTTCAGGGGTGATGTCAGGAATCACTTCTTCACACAAAGGGCAGTGCAAACCTGGAACTGTCTCTCCCAAAAAGCTGTTCATGCAAGGTCAATTCGAAATTGAAAAACTGAGAATGATAGATTTTTGCTAGGTAAGGGTGTTAAGGAATATGGGACCAAGGTGGGTAAATGGAGTGAAGATACAGATCAGTCATGATCTAAATGAATGGTGGAACAGGCTCGAGGGACACAAATGGAGGGAGATAGCTAAAGCTGTGATTGAGTACAGTGATACAGAGATACATCAACAGAGCGAAATAGATAAAGGTGTGACTGAGTGCAGTGAACGATACAGAGAGACAACAACAGAGCTAAATAGATAAAGGTGCGACTGAGTGCAGTGAACGATACAGAGAGACAACAACAGAGGTATATAATAAAGGTGACACTGAGTACAGTAATTGACAGAGACACCAAGAGGGAGATAGATAAAAGTTCGACTGGTTTTTGTGAGTGATAGCTAAAGGTGTGCCCGAGTGCAGTGAACGTTACAGAGAGACAACAACAGAGGGAGAAAGATGACGGTGTGACTAAGTGCAGTGACTATGATCCACATGCCTTAATCACACCATCCTCCTTCAACGCCTTTCCTCTGTCGTCCAGCTCGGCGGGACTTAACTTGCTTTGATCAACCTTGCGCACCTGCTTGTAACCAGAGTATCTTTACCAATGATTTCTCTTCCAACCTCCATACCGTCAAGTCACTTCCTCATTCTCTGATAGACAATTTATATTGGTGACCCCTCATTGCTGACTCCCCAAATAGAGGAAATAGTCTTCCCTTAATGACTCACTCAATACACTTTCTAATTTTCTGCAAGTTCTTGACAGAGTCACACTTGGAGCATTGCATTCATACTGGTGCCCATACATGGTGGAGGGGAATATAGAGGGGGATATAGAGGGAAAAATAGGGGGGGATACAGAAGAGAATATAGAGGGGGTTATAGAGGGGAATATAGAAGGGAATACAGAGGAGAATATAGAGGGGGTTATGGAGGGGGATACAAAGGGGATTATAGAGGGGGATATAGAGGTGACATAGAGGGGATCATAGAGGGGATTACAGAGGGGTATACAGAGGGGGATATGGAGGGAAATGTGAAAGGCAATATAGAGCGGATTATCGAGGGGCAATGCAGAGGGGATATAGCGGAGGTTATAGAGGGAGATATAGAGGGAGAAATAGAGGTGGTGCGGAGGGCGATATTGAGGGAATATTGAGAGGAATATGGAGAGAATATAAAGGGGAATAGAGAGGGGTATAAGGGGGGATGATAGACGTTCAATATAGAGAGGAATATAGAGGGGATATACAAGGGGATATAGACTGGAATATAGAGGGGAATATAGAGGGGAAATATAGAGGGGAATATGGATGGGAATATAGAGGGGGATATAGAGGTGGAATATTGAGAGGAATACAGAGGGGATATAGTGGGGGGAAAAGAGGGGTATATAGAGGGTGATGTCGAGGGAAATTTAGCGGCGGAATATAGGGAGATTATAGAGGGGCAATGCAGAGGGGATATAGAGGGCGATATAGATGGGGCAATATAGGGGGATATAGCGGGAATATTGTGGGGATTATAGTGGGGGATATAGAGGTGACATAGAGGGGATTATAGGGAGGGATATAGAGGGGATATAGGGGGATATAGAGGGAAGAATAGAGGGAGTTATCGAAGGGAATCTGGAGGGGGATATGGAGGAGAGTATATAGGGGGAATATAGAGGGGATATAGAGAGAGATATAAAGGGGGATACAGAGGGGGATATAAAGGGGCATATAGATGGGAATATAGAGGAGAATATAGAAGGTGATATAGAGGGAAATATAGAGTTGGATATGGAGAGGGAATATAGAGAGGAATGTAGAGTGGAATACCGGGGAAGTATAGAGGGGAAATGGATGGGGATACAGAGAGGGAATATTGAGAGGAATGTAGAGTGGAATGTAGAGGAAATATAGAGGGGGGATACAGATGGGACTATAGAGGAGACCATAGAGGGTGAAATAGAGGGGCATTTTCGACTGGGATATAGAGAGGAATATAGAGGGGAATATAGAGGGGAAAATAGAGGGAATATATAGGAGTATATATAGGGGAATATTGAGTGGAAAATAGACGGAACATAGAAGGGATTATAGAGGGGAATATAGAGAGGAATTTAGGGGGTTATATAGAGGGGAGATAGAGGGGACCATCATGGCCCTAAGGAGGTGCAGACCAGGGCAAGTAAAATGACACCCAGTCTCAGGGTATTTTGGTATCAGGCTGGGCTGAAGGAGTTGGACCTATTTTCATTTGTGAACTCAGTCTAAGGGCAGATATGACAGAATTTTATATTGTAATTGAAGGAGATAGATTGTGATGAATTGGATGGGATATTTGAGACGGAGAGCAATGGAAGAAGTACATGATATGCTTATAAAACAGGTCGGCAAAGAACTAAGGCAGCTAAATACAACTTAATACAACCAATGGGGTTCGTTGTAACGTAAGTATCATTTGTTGCTGGGGAGATCTGTGTACCTTTCGGCTTTACTCACAATGAATGGAGGTTGAACTCGGCTTTCAGCTCTGCGGTCAGTTCTCAGGAAACAGCTCATTGATTTACTCCACAGAACCCGCAGATGCTTCTTGTAAATTACATTGTGAGTTTTCGCCATTTCCTGACAACAGTAAGACGGACTTCCCCCAAGGAATGTTTTACAGATATGGCTTGAGTATGGGTTTAAACAAAACGAGGTTTAACTACTCAACAAAAGCACGTCTTTAACATGCGATAACATCTAAAGTCTAATTGTCTGCAAATCCCCCCTGCACAATATCATAAAATGCGATTATAGAATGTAAGAACCTTGAGATATTATCGAAATAATTTTCAATTCCGAGTACAGACCATTCTAGCCTTGATATTTTCCATAACCTACTGTAATCCGGCAGTAGGCTGGGGAATATGTGCTACTTCCGCAAAAATATACAGGCGGTTATTGATATGAGGAACAGAATAACAGATAAAATACAAGCATTTTATTAAATGATTCTTTCTTTACAGGACTCGGGAATACTGAAAGCTGTTCGTTTATAATCAAAGCGAACAACAGCAACGAACACTGAGACGGGGAAATATAGTTACAAACAGATCTGGTCTGACTGTAATTCCAACACTGCATTCACGTTAAATTAAAAACATGAAATATATGTATATATATCTATCTCCAGGGAACGTACCATATATAATATCATATGTTTAATATATACACATAAAAAGTATATATACATCATTGACTGTGTGTAATTAAATTGCACAGCGCGCAGAATCTGTCCTTAATTATTCAGTTCCGGAGATTTCAAATTGGAATCAAAAGTGAGCAGAGGCGCTGTAAATTTTGAAATTAATTTACATGTACAGTTTCTGTGATAGAAATAAAAACACATGTGTGTGTGTGTGTGTGTGTGTGTGTGAGTGAGAGACATGGACAGACAGACAGAGACAGAGAGAGAGAGAGAGAAATAGAGAGAGAGAGAGAGGGAGAGAGATTTGGAAACTAGTTAACTGTTCCCCACGACACGAATTCTACCCAGCGCTGGGAGTCACGTTCACTGGAACCAAAACAGCTGCATCTCTGATTAATCCAACAATGGATCAAAGATCAGACCTTTAACTAGAACATGGGAACTAATAATCTCACTTTCCTTGTAAAAATTTAAAAAACGAACTAACATTAACAAAACAATGTCTACGTTTATTTTTTTTTGTTTCACACTTTTCAATAGTCTTTAATTTTGTAGTATTCAGGACATTTACAATGTGCAATATGGTAATTCTCATTAGAAAGCAAGGCGTTTGAGAATTTAATTCTGAGGGTGACAGTTTTGGAGAAACTGTGAAGACCCCTGCACAGACAGGTGGATTGCTTCACAATTTACAATCGTTCAATATCAGTAATTTTACCCCACTACCGATAGTAAAGTTAGTCTCAGTGGCCCGAATGATGGGGAGAGCTCACATTCAGTAAAGAACTGCATAGAAACGATATCTGATACCTGAAAATAAAGGCAATAGTTTCCCAAAGTTTGTTAAACATCCTATAGAATTGGGACAATAATAATCACTTCCTCTCTCCTTTTGCATTCTATTCACTGACACCAACAGTATAGGGAATAAAAATGTGGGGAGAATCAGACTCCTTGTACTGTCTTTTAAACTAATTTTTTTTTGGATTAACTGTATTATCCAGATCGATAACTAGCCAATACAAAGCAAAAGTAGTTTTGAGAGGTGAGCACAGAAAATGGATTATTGGTGCAAATTTTTTGTTGATCGAAAATCAGATCGTTGAGTTGAGAAAGGAAAAGAGAGGAGGAGCCAAACTACTGCTGAAGGAGGCGGATGATTTCCAGCCCCGGGCTTTAGCTCACGGAGCTCCAGGCAGTTTAAATAGTGGAGCGCTCGGCTTCAGGTCAGCAATCGGGAGGCTGTTCTGGGGAGCAGAGAGTTTGATCAAGAAAGCAAACGATGGCGCTTGGCTTCTACCTCTGTTTACTTCTGTCTTACTTTACCTGTGAGTACTCGTTCCCTTTTCAGCTCTGGGTGGGGGAATTTCCTCTGATTACAATGTGAAGATTATCTTAGCGAAATTGCAAATACGTCAGGAAAGAACCGATTTATCAGTTCTCCAGCATTACAACAAAATTAAATCATCAACAATTCATGTAAGATATTGTATAAAAAGAACGAGAAGAGGGATGATTAACCCAGTTCTCGCTTTTAAATATTCTGTTTTACTTTTATGACCATCTTTAATGTTGCCTGTTTTAATTGACATCCGATCTTTTTTCTCCCACTGTCAGATGTCCAATGCAACATCGTGCTGACTCAATCGGATTCCGTTACCGCAAAGCCCACGGAGACTCAGACACTGTCCTGTTCGGTGACTGGGTTCGATGTCAACAGCTATTACATGGCTTGGGTTAAGCAAGTTCCAGGGAAAGGGCTGGAGTGGTTACTGACCTATCTTAACCCCTCAACTAATTATTACGCACCCGGAGTTCAAGATCGATTCACCCCTTCCAAAGACAGCACGACCTTTTATCTGAAAATGACTAATTTGAAGACCGAAGACACCGCCATGTATTACTGTGCAAGAGACCCACGGGGAGGGAGTCCGGGGCTGGACCTGTACAAAAACAGGAGGAGAAATCCAACCGTTCCAACTATAACCTGACGGTTAGTAATTAAATAAAGTGCAATGTTAATAGTAGTACTTTCAAATAGACGGTATTTCTTACCAAAGCACCTTGTTTAAGGACAGTTAACTGATATAAAATATGAACTGTTGTAATAATGAGGAGAAGGGACTCTGCTGTATGTCCAGCACTTCTATGTGTGAGGAATGGAAATTTGAAGTTAATACTTGTTTCAATATATTCCACCACTGGTCGCTGATGTGCACAGATGTGTTCTCTTTCTGTCACCCTGAGTGAACTTCTCGTCAGGTTGCAGTCCCAATAAAGGTTTTTTGAAAGTGAATTTTGACAGACAGTGCTGAACAGAGAGCGAGTGCAGTATTTGTGCTGGCGTGTGTCATTGTGATACTACAGTGGATCCACAGTGCTTCATATCGACATCTCGTCATACAGTAACACTGAGCGGGATCCTGCTGAAATCTGTGATCACAAAACCATCATGAACAGCAACATTAGTGTCATTCCATATATATCACTGTCAGAAATATCTCCAAGTTTATAAAACCAGATATAAAGGGTACATTGAAGTGACGAATTTAAATTCCATGCAAAGACTGGTTGTGTGTCTTAACAGTAAAACGTGGCTTTTTATAAACATATAACAAGTTATACTGATACAAGCATCACATTAATGCATCCACTGGTGGATCTGTGTCGAGTTTTTTGTAAGCTGTTTGGAATTTAGATCTACATACCAAAGCTATATATTAGCAGCAGTATTTGACACGGTGTGTATCATGGTGTATAACTGGGTGGCACAGCATTAATTGTCAATACAAAAACCCTTTCAACATTCATGTGGTGAAACTGAGGCAGTGCTCCGGTTGGAATATAACTGCGAATGTATTAAAGGAATATTCATGTATTGCTATCTCGCATTGCAGTCCTGGCGAGAATTAGGCAGATCAACTATAACAATTATTCACGAAATTGTTGGCGATTTGGAAAAATGTTCATCAAATAATGTATGACATAGCAAACATCAAAGTAATTTATAAACAATCAAATGTGACCATTTGTTGCTGTATATAATGATTTTTAATATCACATAAATCTATCGTAACATTACTTGCCTCTGGAATGTCAAAACTTAAAATAATGTAGACTGTTTTCTATACCGTATGCAGAGCCCCTTATTGTGTGACCCAGGTGAAGGAATGTAACACAGTGATTACTGGGGCTACTGGGGACAAGGGACCATGGTGACGGTGACTGCAGGTAAGAAACATGCACTAATTTAGTCGCAGTGTTTAATTTGTATGTTTAATCTTATATTTCGTGTTGTTTTAATAGTTAATTATTTCCATAATCCTGTGAAGTTGGTACTGTTTCCTTAGATTTATTGGTGTGTAACTTTTGATTGTGCATCTGAGTTTTATAAATCAAAGCAGCTGTTTTACTCCTGCATTTCTCCTTGATTATTGTGGGATCTTGTTTATCTGCTGGTATGGGTTATTTCAAACTAGAAACCTGATGCTGAACTGTGTTTATTTTTGTTTCTGCAATGTTTAATTTGATAACATCTGGCTAATGCAGTTCTCGGTTATAATGTCGTCCCAAATGCTTTGGGCTCAGTACGAGATCATGTACATCGGGCTCCTTTCAGCATATACTGAAATTCTTTATGAGTGCAGAGTACTCGCTCGGCCGTGTGGAAAACTGCTTTAAAATCCACTCCTGACTCCATCATGTGAAAGACACTGTGAAAATCCGCAGAGTCTGTCTTATTTCAGTGAGCTCAGAAAACTACAGAGATTCTAATTGTTTAGAGACAGAGCATAAAATTATTAGAAGCTCGATGCATCATAGTATCATAGTAGGTGCAGCACAGGAGGAGGCCATTCGGCCCATCGTGCCTCTGCCAGCTCTTTGAAAGAGATATCCAATCAGTCCCATTCCCCTGCTCTTTCCTCATAACTTTGTTTTTTCCCTTCAAGTATTTATCAAATTCCATTTTGAAAGTTACTTTTAAATCTGCTTTCACCGCCCTTTCACTGCATTCCAAATCATTGCAACTCGCTGCGTTATTTAAAAATAATTTCTGTGCCTTTATTTACATAAAACTAATATATTATAATCGATTAGTATAATATTCGATTCGTTCATATTGAATATCTGTCATGAAAATTTTATTAACATTTCCACAATGCGCAAGGTTGCGGGCAGAAGCAGGTTTAAAATGAATATTGGATTGTATTATAATTTAATACAGCATCAACTAATATCAATGTTAACTTACAATATAATCAATTAAACACACACCGCCTTCCACAAATGTCCCATACACAACACCGTCAGGAGAAAATGTCAGAGATGGGAGAATAATCAATCTATTATGTTACAATTAATTTAACAAATCACCGCCTTTCTTATTCAGTTGTGATTGAGCTCCATAAGGTCTCACTGCAGATTTTAATTAGTTGCTGTATCCTGGTTTCGTCTTGATTTTATATATTATGTTTAATTAATGAACAATGTGGAGCCTGTGGCTGGATAGATTTCAATTTAAAATACCTTTGGGTTTATTAAGTACTTACTCTTCAATGGAGGCAATTTTATCGTCAGAAAACTGTTCAAAAATGTTGGCTCTTTGTATATTATCTCTTTTAGGGAGTGAGACAGGCTTCACTAATGAAGTTTCGAAAATCATAAGCAGAAAGAGATAAACTGGTATAGAAGCCAAACAGAATTTTTAAAATGAATGGGGGTAATTTTGACTTTGGGAGACAGTGCGAAACGGGTGCTGGGGAGTCGACAGCCCGTTTAACATCTCTGCCGACTTTTATTTCCAATGACGTGAATCACCAGTTTTACACTGTCCCACCAAGTTAAAATTACCACCAATATATTTCAATCAAAGAACTTTCAGACTTCACAAGGTTGGAAATAGACAAGAAATAAACTCGGCAGAGTGGAGGAAATTATAAGGTTGGAGGCAGCGATGCAGATATTGCTGGAAATCAAGCAGAAATGTTCAAAATGATCTTCGTTTAATTAAATTACATTCGTTAATTAAATTTTAAAAACTACAGACCTGGTAAGGCTGGAAGGAAACTAGAAACAATTTTAAACTTCAAACAGATTTGTTTAACTAAAATGACGTTAATATCAACATTAATTTATTATCAGCACTCTGGAGGTAAAATTCAACTTGTGCGGGGCGTAAAACGGGCGGTAGCGGATGGGCTCTCCGAATTACACAACGCCTGGTTTTCCCTGTATTGCGCTCCCGCCGTAGTTAGAAGTTCGAACCAAAGGCTCGTTTCTCCATTTGCTCCGTTATATTCAGGGTCTCTGATAATTAAACGAAGCGCCGTTCTATTTTACACGGATCCTTGTGTCGTTTCAGTTAAACTTGAATTGTTCTGAATTCCACATTTCGAAGTTAAAGTGTGAAGATGTCGGTGTAGATTCCCGCCCGGGCGTTAAACAATCCCTGCTCTGTGCACAGAGAGGAAAGTTGAGTGGAGAGGATTGCAGACCTGCGACAAAACTCTCCCGATTTTACTTCCATTAGTTTAAATAGGAGGAAGATCAGGTGGATTCTGTGAGGGACGTCTAGTTTTCCCGATCAGATTTCCCTGCACCCCTCACCCCACCCCAGATTGTTGTTCAGCGCGACGCTGAGATTAACCTTAATTTCCAGCCAGCGAAGACAAAAAACTACCTTTAGTGTTTTATTGAACAGTTTCCATGCAGACGAGGCTATGGCACAGATCATTTCAGAAACGGAAGAGCGCTACTTTAGCAAATAGACGTTACACGGTTCATCTGTGTTGGTGATTTGAGACCCGAGCCAGGCGGTAAACAAATAATACAGAGACCCCGGACTCAGATGTGTTGAGGGCGGCGGGAGAATAGGACAGGGAACAGTTCTGGTCCAAAGGTCCTACCCGCATTTGCAAGGCGTGTCTCGGCTGACATTATTAATAGTTATTATTATTGCTGTCAATAATAATATTATTACTACCACATTATTATTGTTGTTGATATTATTATTATTATTATTTATGTATCTTGAAGTGACGGGACATTAGGAGTAAACAGAAATTACCCCGAAACTTGGCCCAATATTTGATTACAGCAAGAAAGCAAATGGGAGAAGTTGTTCGGTGCATCATGAGAGAGAAAGGGTTCACATTAAGAGGTGACATTATTTCTCTATACACCGTTCTTTAGACCATGAGAGAGAAAGGGTTCACATTAAGAGGTGACATTATTTCTCTATACACCGTTCTTCAGACCATGAGAGAGAAAGCGTTCACATTAAGAGGTGACATTATTTCTCGAAAGACCGTTCTTTGGACGATGAGAGAGAAATGCAAAGTCAACGACAGCCAATCGGCAACTCGTTTTCCCCCTGCCCGAGTTTCTTTTCCATTTAAGGCAGTGCAAAACGGGTCACCGATTGGCTGTCACCCGTTTGGCACCACAGACGATGATGAATTGATACCCTTTGGGCGGTAGCTCACAACTGGCGGTATTGCATCAGCCTCCCATTATACTTCAATGGGAGTGAATATCAGGCAGGGCGACAAACATGCGGCCGATTCGATACCGCCCCCTTGGCCCCACTGCCCAAGTTGAATTTCTGCCCCGATATCACAACCACACTGAACAAATTCCTCTTCAATTAAATAGAGAAGAAAGTTGGGTGGATTGCAAAATGGGCTGCAATTCGTTATCGTCGATTTTGCGCTACTGCCAAAGATGGATTTAAATATCCCACTTCTCATCCTGTCCATGAGAACCACCTCCTGCTCCCTCGACCCTATTCCCACCAAACTTATGACCACCAAATTTCCTTCCTGGCCACAATGTTAGCCGATATTGTTAACGATACATGTTAGCTGATATTATTAACGGTTCCATCTCCTCAGGAACTGACCCCCTCCCCATCAAATCTGCCCTCATCACCCTCGTACTAAAACAACCCACACTTGACCCTTCTGCCCTTGAATACTACCGCCCCATCTCCAACCTCCCTTTCCACTCCAAAGTCCTTGAACTTGTTCTCGCCTCCCATAAGAGACTATAAGAGATAGGAGCAGGAGTAGGCCATTCGGCCCCTCGAGCCTGCTCTGCCATTTAATGAGATCATGGCTGATCTGATTTTTCCCTCAACTCCACTTTCCCGCCCTTTCCCGATATCCTTTGACTCCCTTGCTGATCAAGAAATTGTCTAACTCAACCTTGAATGTATTCAATGACTCAGCCTCCACAGCTTTTTGGGGTAAAGAATTTGAAAGATTCACAACCCTCTGGGAGAAGAAATTCGTCCTCATTTCTGTCTTAAACGGGCGACCCCTTATTCTGAGACTATGCCCCTTAGTTTTAGATTCCCCCATGAGGGGTAACATCCTCTCAGCATCTATCCTATCGAATCCCCTCAGAATCTTGCATGTTTCAATAAGATCTCCTCTCATTCTTCGAAACTCCAATGAGTACAGACCCAACCTGTTCAATCTTTCCTCGTAAGACAAACCTTCCATACCCGGAATCAACCGAGTGAACCTTCTCTGAACTGCCTGCTATGCAAGTATGCCCGTCCTTCAATAAGGACACCAGAACTGTACGCAGTACTCCAGGTATGGTCTCACCAGCACCCTGTACAGTTGTAGCATGACTTCCCTGCTTTTATATTCTAACCCCTAGAAATAAAGGCCAATATTCCGTTTGCCTTCCGGATTACCTGCTGCACCTGTATGTTGACTTTTTGTGTTTCATGTACGAGGACACCCAGATCCCTCTCTCCCGCAGCATTTTGTAGTATTTCTCCATTCAAATAATATTTTGCTTTTTTATTTTTCCTCCCAAAGTGGATGACTTCACATTTTCCCACCTGAAATTGCATCTGCCAAAATTTTGTCCATTCGCTTCACCTGTCAATATCCCTTTGCTTTTCCATCTATCTTTGTATCATCAGCAAGTTTGGCTGCAAGACACTCTGTTCCTTCATCCAAGTCATTGATATATTTTGTAAATAGGTGAGGCCCCAGCACTGAGCCCTGCGGCAACCCAATAGTTCCAGACTGGCATTTTGAAAATGACCCTTTTATTCTGTCTCTTTGTCTTCTGATGGTTAGCCAATCCTCTATCCATGCCATTATCTAACCCCCAACACCATGAGCTCTTATCTTATGCAATAATCTTTTATGTGGCACCTTATCGAATGCCTTTTGGAAATCCAAATATACTGCATCCATTGGTTCCCCTTTATCCACCCTGCCGGTTACTTCCTCAAAGAACTCTAATAAATTTATCAGACAGGATTTCCCCTTCATGAAACGATGTTGACTCTCCTTGATTGTATTATGAGCTTCCAAATGTCCTGATACTACTTCCTTAATAATGGATTCTAGCATTTTCCCAATTACAGATGTTAGGCTAACTGGTCTCTCGTTACCTGCTCTCTGTCTCACTCCCTTCTTCGATAAGGGTGTTACGTTTGCGGTTTTCCAATCCGCTGGGAACTTTCCAGAATCTAATGAATTCTGGAAGATTACAACCAATGCATCCACTATCTCTGTAGCCACTTGCTTTAAGAACCTTGCATGCAAGCCATCAGGTCCAGGGGACTTGTCAGCCTTTAGACCCATTAGTTTACCAAGTACTTTTTCTCTAGTGATGATTGCTTTTAGTTCCTCCCTCCCCTTTGCCCCTTGATTTTCTACTGTTGTTGGTACATTATTAGTGTCTTCCACCGTGAAGACAGATACAAAATATCTGTTCAATTCCTCTGCCATTTCCTCGTTTTCCATTATTATTTCCCCAGTCTCATCCTCGAAGGGACTAATGTTTACTTTAGCTACCCTTTTCCTTTTAAAATACTTGTAGAAGCTTTTACTGTCAGTTTTTATATTTCTTGCCAGTTGATTCTCATAATTTATGTTCTCCCTCTTTATTGTTCTTTTACTCATCCTTTGCTGGTTTTTAAAGTTTTCCCAATCTTCGGGCTTACTAGTAATCTTTGCCATGTTGTGTGCTTTTTCTTTTAACCTGATACCATCCTTTACTTCCTCACTTAGCTATGGTTGGTTCACCCTTTTTGTGGAGTCTTTCATCCTCACAGGGATATAGTTTTGTTGCGAGTCTTAAAATTTCTTTTTAAATGTTTGCCACAGCTTATCCACCATCAGAACATCTAATCTGTTTACCCAGTCCACTTTAGCCAATTCCGCCCTCATTCCTTTATAGTTGCCCTTATTTAAGTTCAATACAATATTTTCAGACCCACGATCCTCGCTCTCAAACTGGATGTGAAATTCTGTCATGTTATGATCACTGCTTCCCAAGGGTTCCTTTACTTTGAGATCATTAATTAATCCTGTTTCGTTACCTATTAACAGATCCAAAATGGCCTGTTCCCTGGTTGGTTCCCCAACGTATTGGTCCAAGAAACTGTCCCTAATACACTCTATGAACTCCTCCTCAGGGCGATTTTTGCCAATTTGATTTGTCCAATCTTTGTGAAAGTTAAAATCGCCCATGATTATTGCATTAACTTTTTTACAAGCCCTCCCTTATTTCCTGATTAATATCAAATCCCTGTCCCCATGTTTCCCACAACTCCATTATGAAACCCTCCAATCAGATTTCTGCCCTGAAATGGCGGTTAGCATAGCTACAAATGACATGCTATGTGACTGTGGCCGTGGTAAGCTATCCCTCCTCATCCTTCTCGATCTGCCTGCCGCCTTTGATACGATTGACAACATCATCCTCTTCCAAAGCCTCTTCTCCGTCGTCCAGCTGGGCGGGACTGCGCTCGCCTCGTTCCATTCTGAGCTACCCATTGGTAGCCAGAGAATCACCTGCAATGGCTTCTCTTCCCGCACCCGCACCGTTAATTCTGGAGTCCCCCAAGGATCTATCTTTGGCCCCCTCCTATTTCTAATCTATATGCTGCCTCTCAGCGACATCAAACGAAAACACGACGTCAGATCCCACATGTACGGTGACGACACCCAGCTCGACCTCACCACCACCTCCCTCAACCCCTCCACTGTCTCTGATTTATCACACTGCTTGTCCGACATCCAGTGCTGGATGACCAAAAAATTCCTCCAACTAAATATTGGGAGGACACAAGTCGTTGTCTTTGGTCCCCGCCACTAACTACTTTCCCGAGGCCACCGACTCCATCCCTCTCCCTGGCCACTCTCTGAGGCTGAACCAGACCGTTCACAAACTCGGCGACCTATTTGACCCTGAATTGAGCTTCCGACCACAAATCCTCTCCATCATCAAGACCGCCTACTTCCGCCTCTGTAACATCACCCGTCTCCACTGCCTCAGCTCATCTGCTGCTGAAACCCTCATCCATGCCTTTATTGCCTCTAGACTTGACTATTCCAATGTTCTCCTGGCTGGCCTCCCATCTTCCGCCCTCCATAAGCTTGGGCTGATCCAAAACTCTGCTGCCCCCGTATCCTAACTCGCACCAAATTCCGTTCACCCATCACCCCTTTGATCGCTGACGTCCATTGGCTGTCGGTCCGGGAACGCCTCGATTTTAAATTTCTCATCCTTGTTTTCAAATCCCTCCATGGCCTCACTCATCCCGATCTCTGAAACCTCCTCCAGCCTTACAACCCTCCGAGGTCTCTGTTCTCCTCCAATTCCGGCGTCTTGCATATCCCCGATTTTAATCGCTCCACCATTGGTGGCCGTGCCTTTAGCTGTCTTGGCCCGAAACTCTGTAATCCCCTCCCGAAACCTCTCTGCCTCTTTACCTCTCCCTCCCCTTTAAGAAGCTCCTTAAAACCTACCTCTTTGACCAAGCTTTTGTTCACCTGTCATAATATCTCCTTATGGCCCTCAGTATCAAATTTTGTTTGATAATCGCTCCTATGAAGCGCCTTGGGACGTTTTACAACGTTAAAGGCGCGATAGAAATGCAAGATGTTGTTGGTGTACAATCGCATTTTTAAGAATCATATATTCGCACTTTAGGTCTGTTTGCTTTTCCGAACACTTAGTTTCAGATCCCTGAGTATACAGTCCCACATTCTGCACACTTACTAAATTATATCTGCCACTTGCCCGCCCATTCTCCTATCCTGCCTCTGTCTTCATGACGATTTTTACATTCCTCCTCGCTGCTTGCCAAATCATGTACTTTTTTGTCGTTAGCAACTTTCGAGATTTTATTCCCTGTTGCCAAGTATAAACCATCGAATGTAGGTAAACAGAAGTGCCCCGAATACTGACTCCAGGAGGACTTCACTTTCCAGCCGTTCTCCAATCTGAAGGACACGTTAACCGTTTCTCTGTGTTTCCTGTCCACCAACCAACTTTCCATCCCTGCTGCTAACAGTTCCTCTAAACGTATACGCCTGATTTTTTATCTAGCCCCCTCTTGGCCTCGATGGATATTCAGACTTATATGCCGAGAAATTCGTCAGAGCTGCTCCCGCTCCGCCTGCGAGGCTTCGTGGGAAGTGGAGTGGAAACTCCGTTTACAGGGAGTAGCCTGGGGGAATTTCCAGACCAGTGATATTAATATTTTTGCCTGAACTTTATTTGAGAACAGGGAGGGGAGAGAATATGTGCTCGTTATTGGAGTGGCGACAAGGAGTTGGGCGAAGTCAATGATACAATTTCCTTATACTGAGTCTGGGTGGATGGAGCTTGATGGGCCGAATGGACTTTCCTGTCTTCGGACTTTCGGATGCACCAGACTGGGGTTCGGTGAGCCCATTTCAAGTCAGGCCTCACAATCAGCAGAGGCTCACTTTTCATTGTTGTTTGTGATCCTCAAATGATGCAATTGGTGCAGATTCTGGCGGATATTCAAAACATGCGGGCGTTTCATGTAAATGTGATCGCGGAGTTTCACTTTTGTGTTCAATTTGTTCCTCTTTCACAGCTGAACCGTCTGCTCCGACACTCTTCGCCCTGCTATCGTCCTGTGGAGAACCCAATACTGAAGGTTTGGTGACGGTCGGGTGCTTGGCGATGAACTATTCCCCCGAAAAAGCCATCCTTTCCTGGACCAAAAATGACCAACGCATCACTAGTGGATTCATGACCTACCCGTCAGTGTTCAACAAGAAGGGAACCTACACCCTGAGCAGCCAGTTAACGATCCCCGAGTCAGAGATGGAGAGCAGCAAAGTCTACTGCGTGGTTCGGCACAGCGGATCTGCCTGGGAGACAGTGACGCTGTCCATTCCAGGTTAGTGTGAGCTCGATGGCGACCAACATGTGAAAAGATAACAGAATTTTCCAATACAGAATTATTTAATTTTTAAATGGTGAAATCACCTTTTTTCCTTGAATTCCCACAATAGGATTGCCTGCGGTCCCTCCAACTGTTATCCTGACGCAAAGTTCACCTCAGGAAATCTTATCCAGCAAACATGTAACGGCCGTGTGTTTAATATCCGAATTCCGACCAAAACCCATCGACGTGCAGTGGCTGAAGGGCGGATTGCCCGTGAAGTCCGGGTTCGTCACCTCTCCTCCCTGTGAAGAGAACGGCAACTTCAGCGTCAGTAGTCGGCTGGAAATCACCTCCAGGGAATGGTTCAACGGTGCGGTATACACCTGCTCCGTCACTCACAAAGCGAGCAAGAGCATCCAGAGCAAAAATATCACCAGTTCTCCTGGTAAGAGGCAAACCGGGAGCTGAGGCCAGATGCATCTAAGTGCCAAATTCTACCGAAATTTACAGTCAGTGTTCCGTGGGGTGGGGGTGAGGGTGTGTGTGGGGGGACTGATAACTTCTTTCACCAATTATTAGGAACATATCATTGATGTTATTGATCGTCTCTGAGTGAGAAGGTCGTGGGTTCAATCCCACTCCTGAGACTTGAGCACAAAATCGAGGCTGACACTCCCAGTCAGGACTGATGGAGCGCTGCACTATGGGAGGGGCCATCTTGTTGAGACGTTAAACCGAGGCCCCGATCTGCCCTCTCAGGTGGATCTTAAAGATCACACAGCAATATTTAGAAGACAAGCAATGGAGTTTTCCCCTGTGTCCTGGCCAATATTTATCCCTCAACCAACATCACTAAAAGAGATTACCCGGTCATTATCACATTGCTGTTGGTGGGAGCTTGCTGTGAGCAAATTGATAGCTGAGTTTCCAACATTTCAACAGTGACCACACGTCAAAAGTAGTTTTTTGTCTGTAAAGCGCTCTGGGACGTCCTGAGGTGATGAAAAGCGCTGGATAAATGCAAGTTCTTTCTTTCTTTATCGAGTATCTGGTTACTTGCTTCCTTCTCCTGGACGGCCTGACTCTCTCTGCCTCTGTTACAGTTCAGTGGGCACTGCAGACGTTCCAGAGCCCCGCCCCAGAAGGGATTCCTCTGCGGCCATGTCATCGGATCAGTCTGCGATCCTGGTCCTAGTTTAGTTCTCAGTGAGCCGACATCCGGCGGTGCGCAAGTAGAGCATCAGAGCTGTGCTTCAACACAACTGTTCCAGGGAATGGGGGAATCACTAATGTTCACATTCCTGATTAGTGGCCCGGAAAATCAGGCGCACTGTATAATGAAAGGCTGAGTCCATATCGCCCAAAGTAAAAATGACTTCCCTTGTCTTTAATCAAATAAAGGCTGAACGTTCGCATCACAATTCTCCAGAGAATAGATCGGTTCACATTTATTTTCCTCTCACAGATTGTCCTCCACCCGGTGAACCAGAAGTCACTATTCTGCCACCATCACAAGAACAGGTTTTACTGGAGGCGACGGTGACTTTGACCTGTGTCGTGTCTGATGCTCCGAATGGGGTCAACGTGTCCTGGACCAGAGAACAGCAGCCTTTAAAATCAGAGATTGCCGTCCAACCTGGCGAGGGCTCCGACAGCCTGATCAGCAAAGTAGACATCTCGACACAAGCGTGGCTGAGTGGGGATACGTTCTATTGCGTGGTGAGCCATCAGGATCTTCCAACTCCTAAAAGAGCGTCCATACACAAGGAACGAGGTGAGCAGTGAGGTTGCAGCAACAAGTGCCACATTGTGAATCTTCTCAGTGCGTGTACATGACTTCTATTCATTAAATATATGCATAGTCTATCCCCATGACATAGTTTAGTCCATCCACCACCTTAAACATCCATTCCCTCCACCACCGGCGCACTGTGGTTGCAGTGTGTACCATCTACAGGATACACTGCAGCAACTCGTGCAGGCTTCTTTGGCAGCACCTCCCAAATCCGCGGCCCCTACCAACAGGTGCATGGGAACACCATCACCTCCAAGTTCTCCTTAAAATCACAACTCATCCCGATTTGGGCATATATCGCTATTCCTTCATTTTCCCATTCAAATTTCTGGAACTCCCTCCTAACAGCACTGTGGGAGTACCTTCACTTTACGGACTGTAGCGGGCCAAGCAGAAAGCTCACCATCACTTTCTCAAGGACAACTATGGATGGGCAATAAAAGCCGACCTCACGAGAGGCGCCCACATCCCGGGAATGAATAAACAATAAAGTTGGTAATTGGACAAAATGGAAAGGAAACTCTTTTATTCCAAACGAAACGCTTTTCTCAATCACTCGATCCCCTCTGCAGAGCCTGGATTGGAGGAAACTCTTTTACCCCCACCACGGCAAGTAGCGAAATTGAATTCAATAATCCTGTAAATTCGCTGGCTGACACCGGAGAAACTGAGGGAGTCCAGAACAAGGGGCCATAACCTAAATATTAGAGCTAGGTCGTTCAGGGGTGATGCGAGGGAACATTTCTTCACACAAACGGCAGTGGGAATCTGGAACTCTCTCTCCCAAAAAGCTGGTGAGGCTGGAGGTCAATTGGAAATTTAAAAAATGAGATTAATAGTTTGTTGCTGGATTACGTGCAATCCGGAGCAAATCCACTGCACCACGGGAGACTCGGCTGAACAGCGAGCGAAAGACATGCAGTTGTTATAGGGGGTTCAATAGTCTTACTGAAATTGTACAGGGCTTTGTTGAGACCTCACCTGGAGTATTGCGTGCAGTTTCGGTCTCCTTATCTGAGGAAGGATACACTTGCCTTAGATGCAGTGCAAAGAAGGTTCACTAGATTGATTCCTGGGATGAGAGGGTTGTCCGATGAGGAGAGATTGAGTATAATGGCCCTGTACTCTCTGGAGTTTAGAAGAATGAGAGCTGATCTCATTGAAACATACAAGATTCTGAGGGGGCTTGACAGGGTAGATGCTGAGAGGTTGTTTCCTCTGGCTGGAACTAAGTGGCATAGTCTCAGGATAAGGGGTCGACCATTTAAGACTGAGGTGAGGAGGAATTTCTTCACTCAGAGGGTTGTGAATCTGTGGAATTCTCTACCCCAGAGGAATGTGGATGTTGAGTCGTTGAATATATTCAAGGGTGAGATAGACAGATTTTTGGACTCTGGGGGAATTATTGTTAAAAACAAAATTGTGCTTCCGAAATCATTTGGGCGAAAGGCTGACAAATCCCCAGGGCCTGATAATCTACATCCCAGAGTACTAAAGGAAGTGGCCCTGGAAATAGTGGATGCATTGGTGATCATCTTCCAAAATTCTATGGACTCTGGAACAGTTCCTACAGCTGGAGGGTGGCAAATGTAACCCCACTATTTCAAACAGGAGGGAGAGAAAAAACAGGTAATTACAGACCAGTCAGCCCAACATCAATAGTGGGGAAAATGCTATCGTCTTTATGAAAGATGTGATAACAGAACACTTGGAAGTCATTAACGGGATTGGACAAAGTCAGCATGGGTTTATGAAAGGGAAATCATGCTTAACAAATCTACTGGAGTTTTTTGAGGATGTAACTAGCAGAATAGATAAGGGAGAACCAGTAGATGTGGTGTATTTGGAATTTCAGAAGGCTTTTGATAGGGTCCCACACAAGAGGTTAGTGTGCAAAATTAAAGCACATGGGATTGGGGGGAATATACTGGCATGGATTGAGAATTGTTTGACAGACAGGAAACAGAGAGGAGGAATTAAGGTGTCTTTTTCCGGGTGCCAGGCAGTGACTAGTGAGGTATCGCAGGGAACAGTGCCTGGGCCCCAGCTATTCACAATATATATCAATGATTTGGATGAGGGAACTAAATGTAACATTTCCAAGTTTGCAGACGATACAAAGCTGGGGTGGAATGAGAGCTGTAAGGAGGATGCAAAGAGTGATTTAGACAAGTTGGGTGAGTGGGCAAGAACATGGCGGATGCAGTATAACGTGGAGAAATGTGAGGTTATCCACTTTGGTTGTAAAAACAGAAAGGCAGATTATTATCTGAATGGTGACAGTTTGGGAAAAGGGGAGGTGCAACGAGACCTGGGAGTCCTTGTACACCAGTCGCTGAAAGCAACAAGCAGTTAGGAAGGCGAATGGTATGTTGGCCTTCATTGCAAGAGGATTTGAGTACTGGAGCAGGGATGTCTTACTGCAGTTATACAGAGCCTTGCTGAGACCAAATCTGGAGCACTGTCTGAAGTTTTGGTCTCCTTATTTGAGGAAGGATGTCATTGCCATGGAGGGAGTGCAACGAAGGCTTACCAGACTGATTACTGGGATGGCAGGACTGACGTATGAGGAGGGATTGGGACGACTAGACCTATATTCACGAGAGTTTAGAAGAGTGAGAGGTGATCTCATCGAAACATATAAAATTCTAACAGGACTAGACAGGCTAGATGCAGGGAGGATGTTCCCGCTGGCTGGGGAGTCCAGAACCAGGTGTCCCAGTATCAGGATACGGGATATGCCATTTAGAACCGAGATGAGGAGAAATTTCTTCACTCAGAGGGTGGTGAACCTGTGGAATTCTCTACCACAGAAGGCAGTGGAGGCCAAGTCATTAGATGTATTCAAGAAGGAGATAGATATATTTGTTAATGTTAAAGGGATCAAGTGATATGGGGGAAAAGCGGGAACAGGAATAGCCGAATAAGACAGGCTAACGCCTGGAGAAATGTAGCAGCAGGTGAGTTTCCGATACCTGGGACATTCGGAGCAGTTGCGGGGCAGGAGGGATCTGTTCAAGATGGACGGGTTGCACCTCAACAGAGCTGGGAAGTTAACTACTGCTATGGGGGAGGGTTTAAACAAATTTGGCAATAGGGTGGGCACCAGGATGAAACATTATAGAGAAGAAGCAAGGTGCACAGAGGACTGGGAGGGAGAAATAGCACTTGAGCAAAGAGTACTTCAGAAATAGAAGGGATCATACAGGGGGAAATTTAGGCAGTCTAAGATGAGCTTGGAGTACATGTGTGTAAATGCACGTAGCGTGGTAAATAAGGTTGGTGAGCTGCAGGCTCAAGTCGCCACATGGGACTCTGATACAGAGGCAATAGCAGAGACATGGTTCAAAGATTGGGGGGAATGGGTACTTATTATTCCTGTCCACACGGTATTCAGGAAAGATAGTGAAGGATGAAAGGAGGAGTGGCAGTATTGATCAATTAAACTATTATAGCACTGGAAAGTGATGATGAAGGTGAGGGGGGGGGGGTCAAAGACAAAATCCATTTGGTTAAACTTAAAGAACAATGGAGGAGCTATTACACTACTGGGTGTGTACGATAGGCCACCAGATAATGGGAAAGAGATACAGGAACAAATTTGCAGGCAAATTACGGAAAGATGCAAGAACGATAGATTAGTGATAATGGGGGGACTTCCATTATCCCAATATAGGTTGGGACAGTAACAATGTATCGGGCAAAGAGGGGAAGGAATTCCTGAAATGTGTACAAGAGAACTTTGTTGAACAATGTGTTTCCAGCCCAGCGGGGAAGGAAGCAATGCTGGATCTAGTTCTTGGAATGAAGTGGGGCAAGTGAAGCATGATTCAGTGGGGGAGCATTTGGGGAACAGTGATCATAATATCATTAGGTTTAGAATAGTCGTGGAAAAGGACAAGGAACAATCTAACGTGAAAATATTTAACTGGAGGAGGGCTAATTTCAGTGAGTTACAAAGGGATCTTAGTCCTGGTGGATAGGAATCAAAGATTGGTTTGCAAAGTAGTAATTGAACAATGGGAGGCCTTCATTAAGGAAATGGTTCACATCCAGTCCCACGAGGGGGAAAGGAAGGGCATCCAAAACTCGAGCTCATTTGATGACTAAAGTTATAGAGATTACAATGAAACAGAAAAAGGAGGCTTATGACAAATGTAAGGCACATAATACAGTTTAGGACTAAGTTGAATACAGAAAGTACAGCGGAGATTTAAAAAGGAAATAAGAGCGGCAAAGAGAATATGAGAATAGATTAGCGGCCAGCACAAAAGGGAAACCAAAAGTCGTTTATAAAGATGTAAATTGTAAAAGGGCAGTGAAAGGAAGGGTGGGACCGATTAGGGACAAAAAAAAAGAGATCTTCTTGTGGAGGAAAAGGGCAGGGCTGAGGTACTAAATAAATGCACCGCATTGGTCTTCACTAGAGAAAAGGATGCTGCCACTGTAACAGTAAAAGGGGGTCAGTAGCGATATGGGATAGGATAAAAATAGATAGACGAGGTACTTAAAAGATTGGCAGTACTCAAAGTAGAAAAGTCACCCGGTCCAGATGGGATGCAGCCTCGGTTACTGAGGGAAGTAAGGGTGGAAATTACGGAGGCTGTCACCACAACCTTCCAAACCTCCTCAGATATGGGGATGGTGCCGGAAGACTGGAGGATTGCAAATGTTACACCCCTGTTCAAAAAGGTAAACCCGGCAGTTACAGACCAGTCAGCCTCATGTCGGTGGTGGGGAAACTTTCAGAGAGAATAATCCGGGACAAAATTAATTGGCACTTGGAAAATTGTGGGCTAGTAAATGAAAGTCAGCAGGGATTTGTTCAAGGAAAATCGTGTTTGATAACTTGATTGAGCTCTTTGATGAAGTAACGGGAAGGGTTAATGAGGGTAATGTGGTTGATGTTGTGACTTTCAAAAGGCATTTGATAAAGTACCACATAATAGACTTGTAAGCGAAATTAAAGCCCCCGGGATGAAAGGGACAGCGGCAGCGTGGATACAAAATTGGCTAATCATAGAATGGTTCCAGCTCAGATGGAAGCCATTCGGCCCATCGTGCCCTTGCTAGCTCTTTATAAGAGCAATCCAGTTCGTCCCATTTCCCCACGCTTGCCCAGTAGCAAAGTATTTGTCCAATTCCTTTTTAAAAGCCACGATTAAATCTGCTTCCACCACCCTTGCACTCCGGTCCCAAAACTGGTCCCACTGCCCCAAGACTCTGAAGCCATCCATCCTGCGTCATGTCTGCAGCCACGCATAAACCTGCCTTATCTTCCTATTTCTGTACACACGAGCGGGTGGCACTGGGAGTAATCCAGAGATTACTACCTTTGCGGTCCTGCTTTTCAACTTCCTCCCTGGCTCCTGAAACACTGACCGCAGGGACTCATCCCCTTTTCTTTCCTATGTCGCTAAGGGACAGAAAGCAAAGAGTATTGTTGAACGGTAGTTTTTCAGACTGGAGGGAAGTATAGAGTGGTGTTCTCCAGGAATCAGCATAAGGACCTCTGCTCTTTTTGATATACATTAATGACATGGACTTGGGTATACTGGGTACAATTACAAAGTTTGCTGATGACACGAAACTCGAAAATGTAAATAATGTGAAGGATAGTAACTAACTTTAGGAGGACATAGACAGACTGGTGAAATGGGCAGAGACATGGCAGATGTAATTTAACGCAGAGAAGTATGAAGTGATGCATTCTTTGGGAGGGAGAATGAAGAGACACAATATAAACTAAATGGTAGAATTTTAAACGGAGTGCAGGAACAGAGAGACCTGGCAGTGTACGTACAGAAATCTTTGAAGGTGGCAGGAGAAGTTGAGAATGCTGTTCATAAACCATATGTGATCCTGGGCTTTTGTAATAGAGGCACAGAGCACAGAAGCAAATAAGTTACGCTAAATCTTTATAAATCATTGGTTAGGTTTCAGCTGGAGTATTGTGTTCAATTCTTGGCACCACACTTTAGAAAGGATGTCAAGGCCTTAGAGAGGGTGCAGACGAGATTTACTAGAATGGCACCAGGGATGAGAGACTTCAGTTATTTGTGACTGGAGAAGCCGGGATTGTTCTCCTTGGAACAGAGAATGTTAAGGGGAGATGTTATGGAGGTGTTCAAAATCATGAAGGGTTTTGATCAGGTAAATAAGGAGAAACTGTTTCCAGTGGCAGAAGATTTGGTTACCAGAGGACACAGATTTGAAGTGGTTGGCAAAAGAGCCAGAGGCGACATGAGGAAACATTTTTTACGCAGCGAGATGTAATGATCTGAATGTTCTGCCTGAAAGGGTGGTGGAAGCAGATTCAATAGTAACTTTCAAAACGGAATTGGTTAAATACTTGAAGGGAAAAAAATGGACAGCTATCGGGAAAGAGCAGGGTAATGGGAATAATTGGATAGCACTTTCAAAGAGCCGGAATAGGTACGTTGGGCCGAATGGCCTCCTTCTGTGCTGTACCATATTATGATACTGTGATAAAGGGTATTGAGAGATATGGAACCAAGCGGGTAAATGCAGTTGAGGCACAGATCAGCCACGTTATAATTGAATGGCGGAACAGACTCGAGGGCCTGAATGGCCTCCTTCTGTTCCTATGTTCCTGAACTGACCGTTAAAAATCCGAACTCTTTTTCCATTGTCCTTTTCCTGTCCATATCCGAAGGGAGGCTATCACCCCTATGCGATCTTCGCCACATGTGGCTTTGCTCCGGGACGATGGAGTTGTCCTCTCAAATTATCTACAAGCCACTCAGTTACATTTCTCAAACGGTGGCCTTCTCAAGGCACGTAGAGGAGAGGAGAGATGTCACCTTAAGTGACTCGTGCACAAAGCAACAAACAGAGTTTTTAAAATTAGGCAAGGGAACGATATCTCCGAGTGCAAAGTGAATCTTCACAACCTAAAGCTGCGCTTTATTCCCTCCATGATCGCCTCTCACTTATTAATATCCAAACATTTTTTTCTGCAGATCCAAATCCACAGGAACCGTCTGTGTTTGTCCTCCTCCCGTTAGCAGAAGAAATCTCCGCTCAGCGGTCTATGACCCTCACCTGCTTAGTGAGAGGTTTCTCTCCCAGAGAGATCTTTGTCAAGTGGACCGTTAATAACAAGACGCTGAATTCCAGCGGCTACAAGAACACTGAGGTGATGGCGGAGAACGACAGTAGCTCCTTCTTCATGTACAGCATGTTATCCATTAAGACGGAGGATTGGACCAGCGGTGCTTCTTACTCCTGTGTGGTCGGACATGAAGCCATTCCCTTGAAGATAATGAGCAGAACGGTTAATAAATCGAGCGGTAAACCGAGTTTTGTGAACATTTCCCTTGTACTGATGGACACCGTGAATTCTTGTCAATGAGATTATCACATTTCCATTCCTTAATTAAAAGCAAATAAAGACCCTTTTTCTGTTAACGAGTCAAATGTATGGGAATTGAATTATTTTTGTTAGTCGGGAGCAGGATATGTTCCCTTTGGAGACCCAATGCACCAACATTCCGTTGGAACGCAAGAACAGGCGGAGGCCATTCAGCCCTTCGAGCCTGTTCCGCCATTCATTGAGATCATGGCTGATCTGTATCCTAACTCCATCCACCCGCCTTGGCTCCAGATCCCTTAATACCCTTGGTCAGCAAAAATAAATCAGCTTTAAAATTATTAATTGAGCATCTACTGCTTTTTGTGGGAGAGAGTTCCACACTTCTCCCACCCGGTGTGTGAAGAAATGTTTCCTAACGTCTCTCCTGAATTGCCTGGCTCTGATTTTAAGGTTATGTCCCCTTGTCCTGGACTCCCCCGCCAGCGGGAAAAGTTTCTCTCTATCTACCCTATCAATTCCTTTCAAAATCCTAAAAATCTCATTCAAATCACCCGTTAACCTTCTATATTCCGCCCTTCCAGCTTATTTACAGCACAAGCTAAATGCAGACTAAAGGTGCTTCCACTACCAGACCCCTTAACCCGAACATAAGAAAACCGCTTCCAAACACAACACAATGGCTGTTTCCAATTCCCACAAAAACAATACATTGCGGCTTCTCTTCGTCATTACACCGATTTCTTCCGATTGAAGCCAGTTTTGAGCTGTTAGATGATGCCCGTTGGGAACTAGTGTGAGGCCACTCCAACTAATTTAACAGAAGACCGTTAAAACAACATTCAGTGGGTAATTTCTATCCAATAAAATGTTGCATTTCTATCTTCACTGCATTGAATGTAGACAGTAGTGACGGAAGGGCATTGGTCGGCACAGACCATCTCTCCTGTCCTCATGAAAGAGAGACAGACACTGCCCTTCTGTTGTCCACGAACCCCCGGGACCAGCGGGCAGTCAGTTTCTAAATAACAGAACCACATGGTCTGCAAATATAAACGTCGCTTTACATCAAATAAATCAACGTATTAAATAAATATTTATGAATAAAAATATCTATTCAGGGGGATTGAGAAAACATTGCCTGACTAAACTTGAGATGAGGTGTGGCGTCAATAATCTAAACTACATTGACCTCGTCTTTGAGGTGATAACGATTGCACCCACACTTTGTCCCTGAAACAGAGCACATTAGAAACCGCTGGAGATCAATATTCCAGAGCAGGTGGTCGTTCATTGTCACAGGCCGTGCCCAGAGCTGTCAGAATTTCTGACAGCCGGGAAAAGCCACGTTCATATCCTGAAGTGGGAAAATTAACTAATCTCACTCAACTGATCGTTAAAAATATACTAAATGGACTGATTTTCTAAAACCCAGTTCTTGGTATTCTGAGAAACTTTGATACCATAACATCTTCCTGCTCCCTATTCCGGTCGTATACATGCACTGAAGCAATGATCTCAGTTGGAAACTGATACAGATAGATAATGTTCAAAGTATTTCCATCACAAATAAACGACCAAGATTGGAACTAACATTCGATCTCTTACCCTGCACCATGCCAGCCGTCAAATAGGAGATATCGAAACCTATCGATAAAATAATCGACATAAATCACTGAACCTCCCTCGATATCTCACCATAATATCCCCGAATGAAAGGTCTACGAAATCGATTGAAAATACATTAGTGTCTGACATTTAAGAAAAAAAAAATCACCTTTACCAACACGGAATGTATGAGGATCATAAAGGAAGCGAGGTTGTGACGTTAGGAACAGAGAGAGATTACTGAGCGGGATTAACTGAACAAAATATACAACTTGGAAATTAAATTAGAGACCAAAATAATACAGTAAGGAAAGAAATAAACTAATAATAATAATATATCCTGGTTTAATAAACGATCTGAATATATTTCCTCCTCTCCATCCCCGTAGATTCCATAAACCAGGTCTGGGTTGAAGACTATGAGGAAGAGAGCGGCAACATCTGGACAACCGCTTCCACATTCATCATTCTGTTCTTCCTGAGCATTTTCTACAGCGCTGTCGTCACTCTGGTGAAGGTGAGAAGATTCAATCCAGTGACACTTTGATCTGAATGAAGCGGTTTGAAAAGCCTCTAAAAGTTTCATTCATAAAAACCCTGAGATAAATGCACGGACCACTAAATATCTGCTTCATTCTTTTATCCCTCTTTTACAGGTAAAGTGATCGGTTGAATTTCGGATTTTGCACATCTGTTTATTAACATCTCTGTATTATGAAAAGAAGAATTCCTCCTGGTGATTCTCAAAGTGAAACGCCGTCAGTTAATATATCGACATCTATAGCTGAGAAAAACATCAACGGGATTTCCGTCTTTCTGATTGAAATGTTTATTAATGTGTGAGATAACCATCGCTATAATGTAAATGATTCTTAGAGTTTGAGTCCCCTTTCACCTTTGTTTTAATAATTCATGTGTAAATAAGTAACTTTTCTCATTTCTTATCCACAATTGTTTCCTTCCCTTTATGTTGAGCCTCTGTTTTCATTCTCTGCTGTCTGTTGCAGTTGTGCAGACAGCTGGCAGCTCAGACCGGCTCTGTTCTATTCTCAATGTGACACTGAGTTGTTACATTCAGTTTGTGTTAACTTTTTAAAACTTCTTTGTCAATTGTAAACTTTTAAATTGTTAATAAATCATGAATGACGAATGGACTAACTTGGACTTTTCTGAATTTCTTTCTCCAAGATTAAGCCACACTGTTATATTTTGCCGATCTCAGTTCTTTTTCCCTGACAGATCTTTTGCATCCGTCCTGTTTGGGTTGTGTTTGAACCCAGGACCCTTCAGTTAAGGACCCACTGCGCCACCTAGTGTCCCATCAGAGAAAAGCGACCTCTATCTTTTCATGTCAAGCTCCAGAGGCGAAATGACTGTGCAGTGACCAGGCGCACCTCGCAGTCTCCTCTAACGTTATGGTCCGCCGCAGTCACATGCTAAATTCTGTTAACAATACAAACAACAACATCTTGCATTTATATGGCGCCTTTAACGCAATAAAACGTCACAAGGCGCTTCACAGAAGCGATTATCAAACGCAACTTGACACCAAGACACATAAGGAGATATCAGGACAGGTGACCAAAAGCTTGGTCAAAGAGGAAGGTTTTAAGGAGCATCTTAAAGGAGGAGAGAGAGATAGAGACGCAGAGAGGTTTAGGGAGAGAACTCCACAGTGTAGGGCGTAGACAGCCGAAGGTACGACCGCCAATGGTGGAGCGATTAAAATCGGGGATGCGCAAGAGGAACAGAGATCCCAGGGGATTTTCGGGCTGGAGGAAGTTACAAAGAAAGGGAGGGGTGAGGCCGTAGAAGCATTGTTGGATTGGGAGCCAATGTGGGTCAGCGAGTACAGGGGTGATGGGTGAACGGGACTTCGTGCGAGATAGGATATGGGCAACAAAGTTTTGGATGAGCTCAAGTTTACAGAGGGTGCAACGTGCGAGATAATCCAGGAGATCAATGGAATAGTTGAGTCTATTGGTAACAAAGACATGGATAGCTGAGGCAAGGGCGGAGACGGGCGATGTGACGGAAGTGGAAGTAGGCGGTCTTGGTGATGAAGACGACACATGGTTGGAAGCTCAGCCGAGGGTCAAATCGGGCGCCAAGTTTGCGAACAGTCAGCTGTTTAATGTGGTCAATGCACCACAAATAATTAGAACCCGAACGACAAATGATGCACAATATTAGCAGATTTTTCTGTTACTGTGGCAACAAAGGGGTTTTTAATCCTCCAATAATTACTTCCACGTGATTCCGATATGAGTAGTTATTAACCTTTATCGCTGTTTACAAGCTATTTGTTCCTCTGAGGAATGCGGAGGTCATTGGTTCCCACATCTCTTGAGACGCTGAACCATGCCCCCCTCAACATCACCCTCTTGCTAAATGTCTCGGGCGCTATGCGAGCTATGCGAGGTGGGACACTTAACTAGTTTTAAACCATATTCTTAAAGTCCCTCCTCTTGAACCTGAGTGAAACCACTCTGGTTCAATTTTCACTTTAACCCTCAACTTTCTCCTTGGCTGCCGAAGATCATCCTGAGTTTATATTTTATCATCATCAGATTTACATAAGCACAGATAGACAAGTACATATTGCTCCAAGTTTCATTGGGTTAATATTATACATTATGATATAGACAAAGAAAATCATAATACCCTGTACAGGAAATTAAAGTGTGCCATATTATCAAGAAATCATGGACTTTAAAGATTCTCCAGTTATCCTGTTGCTAATATCCACCTTATGGATAATTTTTTGCTGAGTATTATTTCCCCCCAGCCCAATTTAATTGTTAACTCAAAGGAACCTCATCCTTTACATTGAAAATCCAAATATCTATGCCCCTCTTTACTTTAATTTCAACCCCCTGTTATGTTCCAGTGTTATCCCATTATTTTACCACTTCATCTCATTCATCGGCTCTGGAGGAATTTCAATGTCCAATACAATATTTACAGTCTGCTTCAATATCTCAATACATTTTATTGTTTATCGAAGCATTGAAAATTTATGGCACAGAAGGAGGCAATTCGGCCTTTCCTGTCTGCGCTGGCTGAGAACCGAGACACCCGGCCTAATCCCACTTTCCCGCATTTGGTCCGTAGCCCTGCAGGTCACGGCTCTTCAGGTGCACATCCAGGTATTGTTGAAATGAGTTAAGGGTTTCTGCCTCAAACAACTCTTTCAGGCAGTGAGTTCGAGACCCCCACCAACCTCTGGGTGAATTCTTTTTTTCCCTCATTTCCACTCTAATCCTAAAAGTAATACCAATCACTTTAAATCTATGCTCCTTGCTTATTGACGCCTCCGCCAAGGGAAATAGGTCCTTCCTATCCACTTTATCTCGGCCCCTCATAATTTTGTACACCTCAATCAAATCACCCCTCAGCCTCCTCTTTTCCAAGGAAAACAACCCCAGCCTATCCAATCTGTCATCATAGCTAAAATTCTCCAATCCTGGCAACATCCTACTAAATCTCCTCTGCACCCTCTCTCGTGCAATTACATCCTTCCTGTAATTTGGTGACCAGAACTGTGCGCAGTACTCAAGCTGTGGCCTAACTAGTGTTTTATACAGTTCTAACATAACATCCATGATTTTGCATTCTATGCCTCGGCTAATAAAGCGAAGCATTCCGTATGTCTTTTTAACCACCATATCCACCTGTCCTGCTACCTTCAGAGATCTGTGGACATGCACTCCAAGGTCCCTCAATTCCTCTGCACCTCTCAGTATCATCCTATTTATTGTGTACTCCCTTGCCTTGTTTGCCCTTTCCAAATGCATTACCTCACACTTCACCGGATTGAATTCCATTTGCCACTTTTCTGCCCATCTGACCAGTCCATTGATATCTTCCTGCAGTCTATAGCTTTCTTCCTCACTATCAACCGCACGGCATATCTTTGTGTCATCCGCAAATTTCTTAATCATGCCCCCTACGTTTAAGTCCAAATCGTTAATGTGCACAAGAAAAAGCAAAGAGCCTAATACCGGAGCCCTGCGGCACCCCACTGGAAACAGCCTTCTAGTCACAAAAACACCCGTCGACGTTAACCCTTTCCTCGCTGCAACTGAGCCAATTTTGGATCCAATTTGCCACATTCCCTTGGATCCCATGGGCCTTTACTTTTTTGACCAATCTGCCATGTGGGACCTTGTCAAAAGCCATCCTAAAATCCATGTACACTACATCAATTGCGCTACCCCCATCGATCCTCCCGGTCACCTCCTCGAAAAATTCAATCAAGTCAGTCAGACGCAACCTCCCGTTAACAAATCCGTGCTGACTGTCCTTGACTGTCCTTTTAAATGACAGTTTATCCTGTCCTTCAGAATTGATTCCGATAATTTGCCCACCACGAGGTGAGAATGACTGGCCTATCTTTCGGTCCCTTTTCAAACAACAGTGCAACATTAGCAGTCCTCCAATCCTCTGGCAATACGCCTGTATCCAGTGAATTTTGGAAAACGAAAGCAGGAAGATATGAATGGACTGGTCAGGTGGGCAAATAGGTGGCAAATGGAGTTCAGTCCAGGGAAGTGTAAAGTTAATGCAATTGGGGAGGGCAAACAAGGCAAGGGAATACACAATAAATGGTAGGATACTGAAAGGTGTCGAGGAATTGAGGGACTTTGAAGTGCATGTCCACCGATCCCTGAAGGTAGCAGGACAGGTAGATAAGGTGGTTAAGAAGGCATACGGGATACTTTCCTTTATTAGAGGAGGCATAGAATATAAAAGCAGGGAGGTTATGCTGGAACTGTATAAAACACTAGTTAGGCCACAGCTTGAGTACTGCGCAGAGTTCTGGTCACCACATTACAGGAAGGATGTAACTACATTAGAGAGGGTGCAGAGGAGATTTAGAAGGATGTTACCAGGACTGGAGAATTTTAGCTATGATGACAGATTGGATGGGCTGGGGTTGTTTTCCTTGGAACAGAGGAGGCTGAGGGGAGATTTGATTGAGGTGTACAAAATTATGAGGGGCCTTGATAGAGTGGATAGGAAGGACTTATTTCCATTAACGGAGGGTTCATTAACCAGGGGGCATAGATTTAAAGTGATTGGTAGAAGGATTAGAGCGGAAATGTGGAAAACATTTCCACCCAGAATGTGGTGGGGATCTGGAACTCACTGCCTGAGAGGGTGATAGAGGCAGAAACCCTCAACTCATTTCAAAAATACCTGGATGTGCACCTGAAGAGCCGTGAACTGCAGGGCAACGGACCAAATGCGGGAAGGTTGGATTCGGCTTGGTGGCTCGTTTCTCAGATGGCGTGGACACGATGGGCCGAATGGCCTCCTTCTGTGCCGCAAATTTTCTTAGATTCTATGATGGCTGTGTGTCTCATGTGTCTGTCTGTGTGTGTCTCACTTCTTCAAAGCTTTTCCGAGTGTCTCTCTATCGTTCTTTCCCTCTGTCACTCTTTCCCCCGCTCCCCACATCATTTCATCTTTACTGACAAAGAGATTGAAATGTGAAAGACAAGCCTTCTTTCAGCAGATTGTGTGCTCGCTGCCGAGAGTGCTGCCCACTGAGCGACGGCTGACAACTGGACCAGTTCTGCGGCTCTGTGTCATTTTTCATCACTTTGTCAGTCAAAGTCCTGACTAAAATGCTGTTGGGGATGAGGAAAGAGTGACAGAGAGAAGGAAGGACACAGAAGCACTCAGAAAACTGCAAGAGAAATGAATGCGAACCATTTAAAAGCAGCAAATGTATAATCTCCCCGTCGGGCGAATTGACCCGCGGTCCCCCGAGTGACAGGCGGGGATACTCAGCACTGTATTAACGAGGAGCCGGCGTGGCCACAGAAAGGACACTCACCAGAGACGGCGTTAGACACGCTTCAAATTTCAGTGAACCTATTTTATCCATTTATTTGATGACCTTTCATCTCTGCGTTTCAATCTACACGTGTGTGTCTGTCTCTGTGTGTGTGTACCTTTGTGTGTGTCTGTCTCTGTCTGTGTACCTTTGTGTGTGTCTGTCTCTCTGTCTGTGTACCTTTGTGTGTGTCTGTCTCTCTGTCTGTGTACCTTTGTGTGTGTCTGTCTCTCAGTGTGTGTACCTTTGTGTGTGAGTATCTATCGGTGTATCAGTGTCTGCCTGTGTACATGGCTGTGTGTGTCTGTGCCTAAAATGAAAATGTTAGAATCCATTATTAAGGAAGTTATCTTTCCTCCCTCAACTAACACCACCAAAACGCAGATTGACTGACCATCCATTTCATTGTTGTATGCGGGATCTTTCTGGTAAACCTCCACTTGGAGATAAATTGCAAGAGAAATGAAAGTGAAGCTTTTAAAGGCAAAAAAACAATAACCTCCCGGTCGGGAAATTGAACCCTGGTTTCCACGGGCCACTGTTGAAAGAAGACTGACCTTTCACATTTCCATCTCTCTGTTCGTCAAGGTCCAGAATAACGTGATGTGGGGAGCGCGGGAGAGAGTGACAGAGAGAGAAAGAGAGAACGTTGGAAAAAGTGAGACACACACACAAACAGGTATATTACACACACAGGAATAATCGTTAAATCTCTCCCCCCACCTTCATGTTTCAAAGTGTCTCTCAGGATCAGTCTTTGTCTCTCTCCCTCTCTCTCTCTCTGTATCTCTCTCTCTCTGTATGTTTGTCTCTCCCCCTCTCTCTCTCTAATACCCGCAGATCTGAGAATCACAGGGTCAAAGAAGGAAACAGATCGGAACACATTTGTGCTCTGCAACAGACGGGCCCCAAGAATTCAGTCCCCAAACAGTCTCCGCTCAATAATATTCTGAAAGTGACAATCACCTGTTTCATTCTTTTTCTGTTCTATTTTTCTCTGTCGCTTTTGAAGACGAAGCGAGGCAAAGAAGTAAAATTTGTAGTTGGCGTCTTAAAAATGCTTCCTCCCCGTCGGGGAACTAAATCCCTGGCTGAGGGGGGATATCTCACCACGATGGAGAATATCCAATTGGAAATGATTTTTCCGAAGCCTTTTAATCGCCCCACGTCCCCGTGTCTCGCCATCTCAGGGAGGAGGTCAAACTCGCCGGAAAAACCTGGACCATTTAACGATTCAACCGGAGCTGTTTTCCTGGGAGTCGGTTTTGAAACAGGACACAGGCTCAATGTGTTCCAATCTGTTTCCTTCTTTGACCCTGTGAGTCTCAAATCTGCGGGTATTGGACAGATGGAGGGAGAGAGACTGACACAGACTCAAGCAGACCGAGAGAGTCTCTTTCTGTCCCAGTGTCTCTCTCTCTTTCTGAGTGTCTCTCTTTATCACTCTTTTCCTCGCACCCCACATCACTTTATTCTGGATCTTAACCAACAGAGAGATGGAAATGTGAACGGTGAGTCTTCTTTCAACAGTGGCCCGTGGAAAGTTCAACAAACTGACATCAAATGGGTCATTTCATTAAAAATTGAAGCCGGCACGGACGCGGATCGCACGGACAGACACATCACACACTCACACATGGAGGTGTACCTGGCTGTGTTTGTGTGTGTGTGTCATGTGTCAGAGCGTGTGTGTCACTTCTTCAACGCTTTTCAGAGTTTCTCTCTGTCACACTTTCCCCGCTCCACACATCATTTCATCCTGGACTTTGACTGACAATGAAAATGAAGCAGTGAGACTCAAGAATATTACACACCACGCCAAACTGCGAAACGACCAGGATGGCCGAGTGGTTAAAGCGTTGGACTGAAACTCCCATGGCTTTATACCCGCGTGGGTTCGTACCCCACTCCTGGTAGTTGTTGCATTTTGATACTGCTCACTGTAAATCTTCTTCAATTTGCATCAGAGAAACATGGAAAGGTGACAGCACGGAAGGAGGCGATTCGGCCATTCGGTCCGTGCCGGCTCCATGCAAGAGCATTCCAGTTATTCCCACTGCCCCCCCCGTAGCCCTGATTTTTTTTCCCTCTGCAGCAAAAACACCATCACTCTCTGCAGCCGCCGAGTCACCACCTTCTGCAGCCCGAGTGTCCTCAGACGGCTGTGCATCTGTGGGAAGGAAGAACAAAATGTTCCACTGGTGAAGCATGTTCATCGGTCACATCACAGACGCCCACACGCTGCACGAGCATGGTCAGACTCGAATCTCCTTTTCCCATCCTTCAGACAACACGCAGGTTTTAAACATGCAGCTGGCCAATAGAGGAATGTGAAACTCACCTTTCCTCGCTCCAGTGTCTGATCGGTCACCAGACACTAAACTGGAAGTGTTGCCCTGCAGCTGAGTGGCCCTTTCTTCATGCTCGGTCATCTCCCTCATAAAGGCTGAACCGCCGCCGGTCTTCGACCTCTCACGGTTATTAAAAGCCATTTTACACTACAGGACATTGAACAATAAAAATCAGTTTGTGCTTGTTTGTGTGAGAGAGATAAGTTGGGGGTTTGGAGACAGGGTCTAATTCACTAATTGTAATTTAACACCTCAAATCTCTGGAGTAGGGATAAAAGATCTCGAAAAGCATTTAGTGAGGCCCGTCCACAATGGCAACTGAGTTTTACGACCAGTTGCCATTGGATTGAACCTTGACCACACCACCCAGAAACACCCTGTGTTTGTGCATTAGGAAAACTCAGCACAATTAAATCTGAACTTTTGAATTTCAAAAACTCTCTATACATCCTAGCCGACTGCATTAAATCATTGATTTTTTGCGGCCCTGTTCCGCTCTCCGTGACACGATGCTGTTAGTGCTCAGAACCTGTGCCACCTCCTTCCACACCAACACGCTAACTTTCTGTGCCGCCCGAGACTTCCGTTCCCCAGAAGCCGCCGAAGCCTCACCTCAACCTCATTGAGGAGTGTGGAGAGGTCTTCATCACAACATTTGTTTCACCTCTTCTCATTCATCTTTTGCTGTTCCATCATTTTTCTCAGTGCAAAAACAGCCTTTTCAAAAACAGTTCATTTTATTTTACACTCCTTTTTAAAGACTGTTTATTTAAGTTTCCACTGCTTTTTAAAAATGCATTTAAATTCGGCTTTTTATAAAAAGTTTATTTTGAATTTACAATTGCATGAAGAACACTAACTTTCAATGAGAAGTCTGCTCAGCTCTTTGAGCAATGAAGGCTGGAGCTGTGGGCGTGACTTCACTTCCTGACAGATTTTGTGGGCGTGTCTTCTCCTCTCACAGACATTTCCAGCCGCGGCAACGAACGCTGCTCAGAGGCTCGGGGGACAGAGCAGGATTGGATTCATGGTCCAGTTCAAACAATTCGACGCCGAAGAGCCCGCCGGAAGGAATTTCGTTAATTTAAATCGAAGGAGCGGCGGTGAACTTTGATTCGACGCTCCGAACAATTTCTGGCAAGATCTGCCTCATGCTTCCTAACTGACCATTGTATTATCAGACTCCATGTATACTTACTGACCATTGTATTATCAGACTCCATGTATACTTACTGACCATTGTATTATCAGCCCCGATGTATCCTTACTGACCATTGTGTTATCAGACCCCATGTATACTTACTGACCATTGTATTATCAGCCCCGATGTATCCTTACTGACCATTGTGTTATCAGACCCCATGTATACTTACTGACCATTGTATTATCAGCCCCCATGTATACTTACTGACCATTGTATTATCACTCCCATGTATCCTTACTGACCATTGTATTATCAGTCCACGTGTACACTTACTGACCATTGCATTATCAGCCGCCGCGTGTACTTATTGACCATTGTATTATCAGCCCCCATGTGTACTTACTGACAATTGTATTATCAGCCCCCATGTATACTTAAAAGACCATTGTATTATCAACCCCCATGTATACTTACTGACCATTGTATGATCAGCCGCCATGTATACTTACTGAGCATTTTATTATCATCCGCCATGTATACGTACGGACCATTCTATCATCACTCCCATGTATCCTTACTCACCATTATATTATCACTCCCATGTGTACTTAAAGACTATTGTATTATCAGCCCCCATGTATACGTACTGGCCATTGTATTGTCAGCCCCCGTGTACACTTACTGACCATTCAATTATCAGCCGCCGTGTAAACTTACTGGCCATTCTATTATCAGCCCCCATGTATACGTACTGGCCATTGTATTGTCAGCACCCTTGTATACTTATTGACCATTGTATTAATACTCCCCGTGGATAATTACTGACCATTGTATTATCGGCCCCCATGTCTACACACTGACCACTATTATCGGCCCCCATGTATCCTCAGTAACCATTGTATTATCAGGCCCCATGCATCCTTACTGACCATTGAATTATCAGGCCCCATGAATCCTTCGTAACCATTATATTTTCAGGCCACATGCATCCTTTGTAACCATTATATTATCAGCCCCCATGTATCCTTGGTAAATATTGTATTATCAGCCCTCATGTATACTTACTGACCATTGTATTATCAGCCCCGATGTATCCTTACTGACCATTGTATTATCAGACCCCATGTATACTTACTGACCATTGTATTATCAGACCCCATGTATACTTCCTGACCAGTATATTATCAGACCCCATGTATCCATACTGACCATTGTATTATCAGCCCTCATGTATCCTTACTGACCATTGTATTATCAGACCCCATGTATACTTCCTGACCAGTATATTATCAGACCCCATGTATCCATACTGACCATTGTATTATCAGCCCTCATGTATCGTGACTGACCATTGTATTATCAGCCCCCATGTATCGTGACTGACCATTGTATTATCAGCCCCCATGTATCCTTACTGACCATTGTATTATCAGACCCCATGTATACTTCCTGACCAGTATATTATCAGACCCCATGTATCCATACTGACCATTGTATTATCAGCCCTCATGTATCGTGACTGACCATTGTATTATCAGCCCCCATGTATCATTACTGACCATTGTATTATCAGCCCCCATGTATCGTGACTGACCATTGTATTATCAGCCCCCATGTATCGTGACTGACCATTGTATTATCAGCCCCCATGTATCCTTACTGACCATTGTATTATCAGACCCCATGTATACTTCCTGACCAGTATATTATCAGCCCCCATGTATCCTTACTGACCATTGTATTATCAGACCCCATGTATACTTCCTGACCAGTATATTATCAGACCCCATGTATCCATACTGACCATTGTATTATCAGCCCCCATGTATCCTTACTGACCATTGTATTATCAGACCCCATGTATACTTCCTGACCAGTATATTATCAGACCCCATGTATCCTTACTGACCATTGTATTATCAGCCCCCATGTATCCTGACTAACCATTGTAATATCAGACCCCATGTATAGTCACTGAGCATTTTATTATCAGCCTCCATGTATACTTACTGACCATTGTAAATCCAGACTCCATGTATACTTACTGACCATTATATTATCAGTCTCCATGTATCCTGACTGACCATTGTAATATCAGCCCCCATGTATAATTACTGACCATTGTGTTGTCATGCCCCATGCATCCTTAGTAACTACCGTATTATCAGACCCCATGCATCCTTAGAAACCATTGTATTATCAGCCCCGATGTATCCTTACTGACCATTGTGTTATCAGACCCCATGTATACTTACTGACCATTGTATTATCAGCCCCGATGTATCCTTACTGACCATTGTGTTATCAGACCCCATGTATACTTACTGACCATTGTATTGTCACTCCCATGTATCCTTACTGACCATTGTATTATCAGTCCCCATGTATACTTACTGACCATTGTATTATCACTCCCATGTATCCTTACTGACCATTGTATTATCAGTCCACGTGTACACTTACTGACCATTGCATTATCAGCCGCCGCGTATACTTATTGACCATTGTATTATCAGCCCCCATTTGTACTTACTGACAATTGTATTATCAGCCCCCATGTATACTTAAAAGACCATTGTATTATCAACCCCCATGTATACTTACTGACCATTGTATGATCAGCCGCCATGTATACTTACTGAGCATTTTATTATCATCCGCCATGTATACGTACGGACCATTCTATCATCACTCCCATGTATCCTTACTCACCATTATATTATCACTCCCATGTGTACTTAAAGACTATTGTATTATCAGCCCCCATGTATACGTACTGGCCATTGTATTGTCAGCCCCCGTGTACACTTACTGACCATTCAATTATCAGCCGCCGTGTAAACTTACTGGCCATTCTATTATCAGCCCCCATGTATACGTACTGGCCATTGTATTGTCAGCACCCTTGTATACTTATTGACCATTGTATTAATACTCCCCGTGGATAATTACTGACCATTGTATTATCGGCCCCCATGTCTACACACTGACCACTATTATCGGCCCCCATGTATCCTCAGTAACCATTGTATTATCAGGCCCCATGCATCCTTACTGACCATTGAATTATCAGGCCCCATGAATCCTTCGTAACCATTATATTTTCAGGCCACATGCATCCTTTGTAACCATCAGCCCCCATGTATCCTTGGTAAATATTGTATTATCAGCCCTCATGTATACTTACTGACCATTGTATTATCAGCCCCGATGTATCCTTACTGACCATTGTATTATCAGACCCCATGTATACTTACTGACCATTGTATTATCAGACCCCATGTATACTTCCTGACCAGTATATTATCAGACCCCATGTATCCATACTGACCATTGTATTATCAGCCCTCATGGATCCTTACTGACCATTGTATTATCAGACCACTTGTATACTTCCTGACCAGTATATTATCAGACCCCATGTATCCATACTGACCATTGTATTATCAGCCCTCATGTATCGTGACTGACCATTGTATTATCAGCCCCCATGTATCGTGACTGACCATTGTATTATCAGCCCCCATGTATCCTTACTGACCATTGTATTATCAGACCCCATGTATACTTCCTGACCAGTATATTATCAGACCCCATGTATCCATACTGACCATTGTATTATCAGCCCTCATGTATCGTGACTGACCATTGTATTATCAGCCCCCATGTATCATTACTGACCATTGTATTATCAGCCCCCATGTATCGTGACTGACCATTGTATTATCAGCCCCCATGTATCGTGACTGACCATTGTATTATCAGCCCCCATGTATCCTTACTGACCATTGTATTATCAGACCCCATGTATACTTCCTGACCAGTATATTATCAGCCCCCATGTATCCTTACTGACCATTGTATTATCAGACCCCATGTATACTTCCTGACCAGTATATTATCAGACCCCATGTATCCATACTGACCATTGTATTATCAGCCCCCATGTATCCTTACTGACCATTGTATTATCAGACCCCATGTATACTTCCTGACCAGTATATTATCAGACCCCATGTATCCTTACTGACCATTGTATTATCAGCCCCCATGTATCCTGACTAACCATTGTAATATCAGACCCCATGTATAGTCACTGAGCATTTTATTATCAGCCCCCATGTATACTTACTGACCATTGTAAATCCAGACTCCATGTATACTTACTGACCATTATATTATCAGTCTCCATGTATCCTGACTGACCATTGTAATATCAGCCCCCATGTATAATTACTGACCATTGTGTTGTCAGGCCCCATGCATCCTTAGTAACTACCGTATTATCAGACCCCATGCATCCTTAGAAACCATTGTATTATCAGCCCCTATGTGTCCTTACTGACCATTGTACTATCAGACCCCATGTATCCTTACTGACCATTATATTATCAGCCCCCATGTATCCTTACTGACCATTGTAATATCAGACCCCATGTATACTTACTGACCATTATATTATCAGCACCCATCTTGACTGACTGACCATTGTATTATCGGCCCCCGTGTATACTAACTGGCCATTGTATTTTCAGCCCCCATGTATTTTCAGGCCCCATGTATACTTGCTGACCACTGTATTATCGGCCCCCATGTATACTTACTGACCACCGTATTATCAATCCCATGTATCCTGACTGACGATTGTATTATGAACCGTCATGTATTCTTACTGACCATTGCATTATCACTCGCATGTATTCGTACTGTCAATTGTAATATCTGTGTCCAATTATCTTTACTGACCATTGTATTACCACCACCATGTGTTCTTACAGACCACTCCATTATCAGCCCCCATGTCTCCTCACTGACCATTGCATTATTTGCCTAAAATATCCTAAATGAGCATGTAAATGTCAGATCCCATGTATTCTAACCGACGATTGAATTAAGGGCCCAATGTTTCCTTAATGAATAGTGTATTATCAGCCCCGTGTATTATTATGGATCATTGTGTTATCACCCCCGTGTATTTTTACTGATCATTGTATTATTACCACCGATGTATCCTTATTGCCATTGCATTATCACACCCCATGTATAATTACTGACCATTGTATTATCAATCCCATCTCTCCTTACTGACCATTATATTATCAGCCCCCAAGTATCCTTACTGCCCATTGTATTATAACCCCCATGTATCATAATTGACCATTGCATCATCTGCATCCAAGTATCCTTATCGACCATTGCATTATCACATCTCAAGTATCCGTGCTGACCGTTGCATTATCACCCCTACACATTATTAGTGATCATTATATTATCTGCCCCATTTACAGTTACTGACCATGGCAGTATCACACTCCACGCATCCTTACTGACCATTGTCGGATAAACCCCAGGTATTCTTCCTGACTGCTGTATTATCATTCCGCTGTGTTCATGCTGACCGTTACATTATCATACAAATGTGTTCTTTCTGACCATTGCATTAGCAAACCCCGTGTTTCCTCACTGATCATTGCATTATCTGCATTCAAGAATCCTTGAGGAACATTCAGTTGTCACCCACATGTATCCGTACAGGACATTGCATTATCACACCAAATGTATCCTTACTGACCATTGTATTATCAGTCCCCCTGTACCCTAACTGACCATTGTATTATCAGTCCCCATGTATCCTTACTGACCATTGTATTATCAGCCCCCATGTATCCTTACTGACCATTATATTATCAGTCCCAATATATCCTGACTGACCATTACTTGATCTGCTTCAATCTATCCTTGTTGTCTTTTGCACTTTTGTTTACTCCACCCCAGAAAACGTATTTGAAACATTCTGAAATTGCCGGCTGAATTCATATCACAGAAATAATCTGAACTCTGTCAGTGAAGCTGCTCTCTCTTCACATCAGCACTGTAAGACTGCGGGATTCATATTTTCTTTTTTACGTCATTTTCTTTTACTAATATTCAGAACTTTCGGTAGCTTCACGTCACATCAGTAAAATGCTTGTTTATCTATAATTGTCAATATGGAGTGATGGTGTTGAGGGATTAAGCCGACCTGTTTGTTTACTGACCTTAATTAATGTCAATGTGTCGTTTAATTGTCTCACTGGAGAGTTCCCTCAGGCCATAAATAAGGACTGTTTTCAAGGCGTCACAGCAGAGTGTTTGATGCAGCTTTGCCTCCAGAACAAACAGTGATCATTGGATCTCACAGATAATGAAATCATGTTCTTGTTTGTTCCAACTGAGCTTCGGATTCTGTGGGCAATTTATCATGTACAAAAGTTTTACTATCCGCTCCTCGCTGCTGTTGGTGTTCCTGGTAAGTCATTATTTCATCAATTAATTCTGTAAACCATATTTAACTGTATTTACTGTCCTTGTCCTTTAGACCCGGTTATTAATTGTATTCAGTGTAATCCTCTTGTTCAATGTCTGGTAATGCACCTTGTTTCCTTCATGTAACATGTGAACAGTTCCCGATTCATTGGTCCCAGTCCAATGAACAGTCTGTTCTTTTTATGACTTTCTTCAACTGATGGTCATTTTTTAGGATTTGCCTGTTATTTGAGTCTCGTACACAAGGAATGTTGGTGGACGATTCTCTTTATTGAACAGTTTGCCGTCTGCTCTCTGCACTGAACCCTAGTATCGGATCAGAAATATGTGTTCATAGAGTAAGACAGCTGCCTGGAGCTGAATCATTATTGGATATTGTCCAATATTTCAGAGTGTATTGGTGACCTATCTGTTAGCGCTGGTTTCCACAGATCAGTGTCATTAACTATAACCAGCAGACCTTAAAACTCCTGTTACCTGTGAACAAGTAACTTGAATTGTCTTTCCCAGGGGTTTCTAGCTGTTTCAGCATTGTTTTTTCCAAGTTGTTATCTGTTAAGGTTCTGATCAGTTGTTTTGAGAAACAAAAGCCAGTTCGAAGCTTTTCGAAGCTTCTGCTCATCGTTGCTTTCATTCAGATCAGTTGTTGTTGAAAACCGAAGCTTCTCAAAGTTTCTGCACATTGCTGCCTTTGCAGTTTAAACTTACAATGTCCAAATGTAATGTCCAAAGGGGCAAAGTTAACCCTTTCATTCACGGTTCTCTCTCGTCTCCTCTTCAAATCTGCCGTCATCACCCCATCCTCAAAAAAAAATCCATGACCCCTCGGTCCTTGTAAATTACGGCCCCCATCTCCAACCTCCCTTTCCTCTCCTTGAACGTGTTGTCGTTTCCAAAATCTGTGCCCATCTTTCCTGCAAATGCATTAGAAACCTCTCCAATCAGGTTTCCACCGCTGACACAGCTGAAACGGCCCGAATCAAAGTCACAAAAGACATCCCATGTGACTGACCGTGGAAAACTATCCCTCCTCTTCCTTCTCCACCCGTCTGCAGCCTTTGACACGGGTGTCCACACCAGCCACCTCCAACGCCTCTCGTCCGTTTTCCAACTGCCCTCGCCTGGTTCCATTCCTTTTGATCCAGGCTTGGCCAGAGAATCTCCTGCAATGATCCATCTTCCCGCCCCCGCACCGTTATCTCTGGTGTCCCACAAGGAACAATCCTTGACCTCCTCCTATTTCACATATTCAAGCTTACCCTCGGTGACATCATCCGAAAACACAAAGTCAGATTCCACATATAAATGACACCCAGCTGTCCCTCACCACCGCCTCTCTCCACCCCTTCACTCTCTCTGATTTCTCACACTGCTTGTCCGACATCCAGTACTGGATGAGCAAAAATTTCATCCATTCAAACATTAGAAAGACTGAAGCCATTGTCTTCGGCCCCAATCACAAATTCCGTTCATTCACAACTGATTCCATCCCCCTCCCTGGCCACAGTCTGAGGCTGAACCGGACCAGTAGGCGTTCTGTTTGACCCTGAGCTGAGCTTCTGACTCCATATTCTCTCCATCACCAAGACCGCCTACTTCCACCTCCCGAACATCGCCTGTCTCTGCCCCAGCCTCAGCCCATCTTCTGCTGAATTCCTGATCCATGGTTTTGTTCCCTCCAAACTCGACTTTTCCAATGCTCTTCTGGCCGCCATCCCACCCACCACCCTCCATTAACTTGAGCTCATCCAAAACTCTGCTGCCCGTTTACTAACTGACATTAAATCCCATTCACCCATCACCCCTGTGCTTCCTGACCGACATTGGCTCCCGGTCGAGCAACGTCTCAATTTAAAAATTCTTATCCTTGTGTTACATAGAAACTACAGCTCACAAACAGGCCATTCGGCCCAACTGGTCTATGCCGGTGTTTATGCTCCACACGAGCCTCCTCCCATTCGACTTCATCTCACCCTATCAGCATATCCTTCAATTTATTTCTCCCTCATGTACTTCCCCTTAAATGCATCTATTCTATTCGCTTCAACTATTCCTTGTGGTAGCAAGTTCTGCATTCAAAACACTCTCTGGGTAAATAAGTTTCTCCTGAATTGCTTGTTGGATTGATTGGTGACTATATTATATTTATGACCCCCAGTGTTGACCGCCATCCACCTCAGCCCCCCGCGACAAATGGGAACATTTTCTCTCCGTCCACCTCACCAAGCCCTCAAAAATTTTCAAGATCTCTACAATGTCCCCCCTCAGCCTTCCCTTTTTTCGAGAAAAGAGCCCCAGCCTGTTGAGCCTTTCCTGATAACTATGTCCTCTCAGTTCTGGTATCATCCTTGTAATTATTTTTGCACTCTCTCCAGTGCATCTGAACCCTTCATATAATATGGAGACCACAATTGCGCACAGTGCTCCAAGTGTTGTCTAACCACTGGTCATAAATCACTGGTCAGGCCTCAGCTGTCCAATTGTGTCCAATTCTGGGCATCTCGCTTCAGGAAGGAAGTCAAGGTCCTGGGGAGGGTGGAGAGGAGATTTACTAGAATGATACCAGGGTTAAGGGACTTCAATTATGTGGAGAGACTGGAGAAGCTGTGATTGTTCTCCGCGTGTTCAATTTCCAACAGAGCTACACCCCTCCCTGTCTCAGTAACTCTGCGTTCCTCCATCCCTGCCCCCTTGTATCATTGGTCTGGACATCTTTTGGGTCTATGCTGCTGGTGGGACAAGATGGAGATGGAGGAATCAGCGATGTTTGCTCATTGACATGATTCTGTGAGTACGATTATGTCAGGCTTGTGCTTAACTGGTCTTCAGGACAAATGTCCATCTTGAGAACTATCTCTCAGATATTATTGAAGAGAACTGTGAAATGCTGAACGGACTGAGATTGGTTTAGTCTTACGATCCCTCGGTCGCTGATGGCAGATCCATCTGAATTTATTGCAATCATTGAAACTTGTAGCGATTGTTTACAATTGGCTGCCTTGCTGGACAACATCAGAGGGCATCAAATGTCAATCACTCATTCGGGAATGGAGTTACATGTAGGTCGGTCTGGGTAGAGTGGGATGCAGTTAGGTTTTAGAGACCGTTTCGCAGTTTTGCATGGCTATTTTTGCGATAGAATTACCAGATTTCTTCAATTAAATTTCACGATTTACGTTGGTGGGATTTGAAGTACGGACCCCAGGGTTAGTTCACCAATACCAGGACAAATAGCCTGCAGAAACCGCTTGTTTCCCACCGCATTTATTCCGCATCACAAAGACCGCCGCTGTGACATCACCTGCCTCCTCCCTAACATCAACATTTGAAAGCCTCATTCAAATCTTTATCACCTCCAGACTCGATTATAAAAATACTCCCCCGGCTGGACTCCCATCCTCCATCTTCTGTAAACTTCAATTCACCTAAAACAATGCTGCCTGTATCCCATCGTGCACCAACTCCGGGCCGCCCTTCAATCTCAACACTCTATTCCTGTAAATCCAGTCTCGTGTCCACCCTCCTCTCCCTTCACTCCACCAGTGATGGCCGTGACTCCAGTCTCTTGTCCATCCTCCTCTCCCTTCACTCCACCAGTGGTGACCGTGACTCCAGTCTCTTGTCCATCCACCTCTCCCTTCACTCCACCAGTGGTGGCCGTGACTCCAGTCTCTTGTCCATCCTCCTCTCCCTTCACTCCACCAGTGGTGGCCGTGACTCCAGTCTCTTGTCCATCCTCCTCTCCCTTCACTCCACCAGTGGTGACCGTGACTCCAGTCTCTTGTCCATCCTCCTCTCCCTTCACTCCACCAGTGGTGACCGTGACTCCAGTCTCTTGTCCATCCTCCTCTCCCTTCACTCCACCAGTGGTGACCGTGACTCCAGTCTCTTGTCCACCCTCCTCTCCCTTCACTCCACCAGTGGTGACCGTGACTCCAGTCTCTTGTCCATCCTCCTCTCCCTTCACTCCACCAGTGGTGGCCGTGGCTCCAGTCTCTTGTCCACCCTCCTCTCCCTTCACTCCACCAGTGGTGACCGTGACTCCAGTCTCTTGTCCATCCTCCTCTCCCTTCACTCCATCAGTGGTGGCCGTGACTCCAGTCTCTTGTCCATCCTCCTCTCCCTTCACTCCACCAGTGGTGACCGTGACTCCAGTCTCTTGTCCATCCTCCTCTCCCTTCACTCCATCAGTGATGGCCGTGACTCCAGTCTCTTGTCCCTCCTCTCCCTTCACTCCACCAGTGGTGGCCGTGACTCCAGTCACTTGTCCACCCTCCTCTCCCTTCACTCCACCAAAGATGGCCGTGACTCCAGTCTCTTGTCCACCCTCCTCTCCCTTCACTCCACCAGTGGTGACCGTGACTCCAGTCTCTTGTCCACCCTCCTGTCCCTTCACTCCACCAGTGGTGGCCGTGACTCCAGTCTCTTGTCCACCCTCCTCTCCCTTCACTCCACCAGTGGTGACCGTGACTCCAGTCTCTTGTCCACCCTCCTCTCCCTTCACTCCACCAGTGGTGACCGTGACTCCAGTCTCTTGTCCACCCTCCTCTCCCTTCACTCCACCAGTGATGGCCGTGACTCCAGTCTCTTGTCCATCCTCCTCTCCCTTCACTCCACCAGTGATGGCCGTGACTCCAGTCTCTTGTCCATCCTCCTCTCCCTTCACTCCACCAGTGGTGACCGTGACTCCAGTCTCTTGTCCTCCCTCCTCTCCCTTCACTCCACCAGTGATGGCCGTGACTCCAGTCTCTTGTCCACCCTCCTGTCCCTTCACTCCACCAGTGGTGGCCGTGACTCCAGTCTCTTGTCCACCCACCTCTCCCTTCACTCCACCAGTGATGGCCGTGACTCCAGTCTCTTGTCCACCCTCCTCTCCCTTCACTCCACCAGTGGTGGCCGTGACTCCAGTCTCTTGTCCTCCCTCCTCTCCCTTCACTCCACCAGTGATGGCCGTGACTCCAGTCTCTTGTCCTCCCTCCTCTCCCTTCACTCCACCAGTGATGGCCGTGAATCCAGTCTCTTGTCCACCCTCCTCTCCCTTCACTCCACCAGTGGTGGCCGTGACTCCAGTCTCTTGTCCTCCCTCCTCTCCCTTCACTCCACCAGTGATGGCCGTGACTCCAGTCTCTTGTCCACCCTCCTCTCCCTTCACTCCACCAGTGGTGGCCGTGACTCCAGTCTCTTGTCCATCCTCCTCTCCCTTCACTCCACCAGTGGTGGCCGTGACTACAGTCTCTTGTCCATCCTCCTCTCCCTTCACTCCACCAGTGGTGGCCGTGACTCCAGTCTCTTGTCCTCCCTCCTCTCCCTTCACTCCACCAGTGATGGCCGTGACTCCAGTCTCTTGTCCATCCTCCTCTCCCTTCACTCCACCAGTGATGGCCGTGACTCCAGTCTCTTGTCCATCCTCCTCTCCCTTCACTCCACCAGTGGTGGCCCTGACTCCAGTCTCTTGTCCACCCTCCTCTCCGTTCACTCCACCAGTGGTGACCGTGACTCCAGTCTCTTCTCCATCCTCCTCTCCCTTCACTCCACCAGTGATGGCCGTGACTCCAGTCTCTTGTCCATCCTCCTCTCCCTTCACTCCATCAGTGATGGCCGTGACTCCAGTCTCTTGTCCTCCCTCCTCTCCCTTCACTCCACCAGTGGTGGCCGTGACTCCAGTCTCTTGTCCATCCTCCTCTCCCTTCACTCCACCAGTGGTGAACGTGACTCCAGTCTCTTGTCCACCCTCCTCTCCCTTCACTCCACCAGTGGTGACCGTGACTCCAGTCTCTTGTCCATCCTCCTCTCCCTTCACTCCAGCAGTGGTGGTCGTGACTCCAGTCTCTTGTCTACCCTCCTCTCCCTTCACTCCACCAGTGGTGGCCGAGACTCCAGTCTCTTGTCCACCCTCCTCTCCCTTCACTCCACCAGTGGTGACCGTGACTCCAGTCTCTTGTCCATCCTCCTCTCCCTTCACTCCAGCAGTGGTGGTCGTGACTCCAGTCTCTTGTCCATCCTGCTCTCCCTTCACTCCAGCAGTGGTGGCCCTGACTCCAGTCTCTTGTCCATCCTCCTCTCCCTTCACTCCACCAGTGGTGGCCGTGACTCCAGTCTCTTGTCCATCCTCCTCTCCCTTCACTCCACCAGTGGTGGCCGTGACTCCAGTCTCTTGTCCATCCTCCTCTCCCTTCACTCCACCAGTGGTGGCCCTGACTCCAGTCTCTTGTCCACCCTCCTCTCCCTTCACTCCACCAGTGGTGGCCGTGACTCCAGTCTCTTGTCCATCCTCCTCTCCCTTCACTCCACCAGTGGTGGCCGTGACTCCAGTCTCTTGTCCACCCTCCTCTCCCTTCAGTCCACCAGTGGTGACCGTGACTCCAGTCTCTTGTCCATCCTCCTCTCCCTTCACTCCACCAGTGGTGTCCGTGACTCCAGTCTCTTGTCCACCCTCCTCTCCCTACACTCCACCAGTGGTGACCGTGACTCCAGTCTCTTGTCCATCATCCTCTCCCTTCACTCCACCAGTGGTGACCATGACTCCAGTCTCTTGTCCACCTTCCTCTCCCTTCACTCCACCAGTGGTGGCCGTGACTCCAGTCTCTTGTCCATCCTCCTCTCCCTTCACTCCACCAGTGGTGACCGTGACTCCAGTCTCTTGTCCACCCTCCTCTCCCTTCACTCCACCAGTGGTGGCCCTGACTCCAGTCTCTTGTCCATCCTCCTCTCCCTTCACTCCACCAGTGGTGGCCGTGACTCCAGTCTCTTGTCCATCCTCCTGTCCCTTCACTCCACCAGTGGTGGCCGTGACTCCAGTCTCTTGTCCACCCTCCACTCCCTTCACTCCACCAGTGGTGGCCGTGACTCCAGTCTCTTGTCCACCCTCCTGTCCCTTCACTCCACCAGTGGTGACCGTGACTCCAGTCCCTTGTCCACCCTCCTCTCCCTTCACTCCACCAGTGATGGCCGTGACTCCAGTCTCTTGTCCATCCTCCTCTCCCTTCACTCCACCAGTTGTGGCCGTGACTCCAGTCTCTTGTCCATCCTCCTCTCCCTTCACTCCACCAGTGATGGCCGTGACTCCAGTCTCTTGTCCACCCTCCTCTCCCTTCACTCCACCAGTGGTGACCGTGACTCCAGTCTCTTGTCCACCCTCCTCTCCCTTCACTCCACCAGTGGTGACCGTGACTCCAGTCTCTTGTCCATCCTCCTCTCCCTTCACTCCACCAGTGATGGCCGTGACTCCAGTCTCTTGTCCATCCTCCTCTCCCTTCACTCCACCAGTGGTGACCGGGACTCCAGTCTCTTGTCCACCCTCCTCTCCCTTCACTCCACCAGTGGTGGCCGTGACTCCAGTCTCTTGTCCTCCCTCCTCTCCCTTCACTCCACCAGTGGTGGCCGTGACTCCAGTCTCTTGTCCATCCTCCTCTCCCTTCACTCCACCAGTGATGGCCGTGACTCCAGTCTCTTGTCCATCCTCCTCTCCCTTCACTTCAGCAGTGGTGGTCGTGACTCCAGTCTCTTGTCCATCCTGCTCTCCCTTCACTCCAGCAGTGGTGGCCCTGACTCCAGTCTCTTGTCCACCCTCCTCTCCCTTCACTCCACCAGTGGTGACCGTGACTCCAGTCTCTTGTCCACCCTCCTCTCCCTTCACTCCATCAGTGATGGCCGTGACTCCAGTCTCTTGTCCTCCCTCCTCTCCCTTCACTCCAGCAGTGGTGGCCGTGACTCCAGTCTCTTGTCCACCCTCCTCTCCCTTCACTCCACCAGTGGTGGCCGTGACTCCAGTCTCTTGTCCATCCTCCTCTCCCTTCACTCCACCAGTGGTGGCCGTGACTCCAGTCTCTTGTCCACCCTCCTCTCCCTTCACTCCATCAGTGATGGCCGTGACTCCAGTCTCTTGTCCTCCCTCCTCTCCCTTCACTCCACCAGTGGTGACCGTGACTCCAGTCTCTTGTCCACCCTCCTCTCCCTTCACTCCACCAGTGGTGACCGTGACTCCAGTCTCTTGTTCATCCTCCTCTCCCTTCACTCCATCAGTGATGGCCGTGACTCCAGTCTCTTGTCCACCCTCCTCTCCCTTCACTCCACCAGTGGTGACCGTGACTCCAGTCTCTTGTCCTCCCTCCTCTCCCTTCACTCCACCAGTGGTGACCGTGACTCCAGTCTCTTGTCCATCCTCCTCTCCCTTCACTCCACCAGTGGTGACCGTGACTCCAGTCTCTTGTCCATCCTCCTCTCCCTTCACTCCACCAGTGGTGACCGTGACTCCAGTCTCTTGTCCATCCTCCTCTCCCTTCACTCCACCAGTGGTGGCCGTGACTCCAGTCTCTTGTCCACCCTCCTCTCCCTTTACTCCACCAGTGGTGGCCGTGACTCCAGTCTCTTGTCCACCCTCCTCTCCCTTCACTCCACCAGTGGTGACCGTGACTCCAGTCTCTTGTCCATCCTCCTCTCCCTTCACTCCACCAGTGGTGACCGTGACTCCAGTCTCTTGTCCATCCTCCTCTCCCTTTCCTCCACCAGTGGTGGTCGTGACTCCAGTCTCTTGTCCACCCTCCTCTCCCTTCACTCCACCAGTGATGGCCGTGACTCCAGTTTCTTGTCCACCCTCCTCTCCCTTCACTCCACCAGTGGTGGCCGTGACTCCAGTCTCTTGTCCACCCTCCTCTCCCTTCACTCCACCAGTGATGGCCGTGACTCCAGTCTCTTGTCCTCCCTCCTCTCCCTTCACTCCACCAGTGGTGGCCGTGACTCCAGTCTCTTGTCCACCCTCCTCTCCCTTCACTCCACCAGTGGTGGCCGTGACTCCAGTCTCTTGTCCACCCTCCTCTCCCTTCACTCCACCAGTGATGGCCGTGACTCCAGTCTCTTGTCCATCCTCCTCTCCCTTTACTCCACCAGTGGTGGCCGTGACTCAAGTCTCTTGTCCATCCTCCTCTCCCTTTACTCCACCAGTGGTGACCGTGACTCCAGTCACTTGTCCATCCTCCTCTCCCTTCACTCCACCAGTGGTGACCGTGACTCCAGTCTCTTGTCCTCCCTCCTCTCCCTTCACTCCACCAGTGATGGCCGTGACTCCAGTCTCTTGTCCACCCTCCTCTCCCTTCACTCCACCAGTGGTGGCCGTGACTCCAGTCTATTATCCATCCTCCTCTCCCTTCACTCCACCAGTGGTGGCCGTGACTCAAGTCTCTTGTCCATCCTCCTCTCCCTTCACTCCACCAGTGGTGGCCGTGACTCCAGTCTCTTGTCCACCCTCCTCTCCCTTCACTCCATCAGTGATGTCCGTGACTCCAGTCTCTTGTCCTCCCTCCTCTCCCTTCACTCCACCAGTGGTGACCGTGACTCCAGTCTCTTGTCCACCCTCCTCTCCCTTCACTCCACCAGTGGTGACCGTGACTCCAGTCTCTTGTTCATCCTCCTCTCCCTTCACTCCATCAGTGATGGCCGTGACTCCAGTCTCTTGTCCACCCTCCTCTCCCTTCACTCCACCAGTGGTGACCGTGACTCCAGTCTCTTGTCCTCCCTCCTCTCCCTTCACTCCACCAGTGGTGACCGTGACTCCAGTCTCTTGTCCATCCTCCTCTCCCTTCACTCCACCAGTGGTGACCGTGACTCCAGTCTCTTGTCCATCCTCCTCTCCCTTCACTCCACCAGTGGTGACCGTGACTCCAGTCTCTTGTCCATCCTCCTCTCCCTTCACTCCACCAGTGGTGGCCGTGACTCCAGTCTCTTGTCCATCTTCCTCTCCCTTCACTCCACCAGTGGTGACCGTGACTCCAGTCTCTTGTCCATCCTCCTCTCCCTTCACTCCACCAGTGGTGGCCGTGACTCCAGTCTCTTGTCCACCCTCCTCTCCCTTCACTCCACCAGTGGTGACCGTGACTCCAGTCTCTTGTCCATCCTCCTCTCCCTTCACTCCACCAGTGGTGACCGTGACTCCAGTCTCTTTTCCACCCTCCTCTCCCTTCACTCCACCAGTGGTGGCCGTGACTCCAGTCTCTTGTCCACCCTCCTGTCCCTTCACTCCACCAGTGGTGACCGTGACTCCAGTCCCTTGTCCACCCTCCTCTCCCTTCACTCCACCAGTGATGGCCGTGACTCCAGTCTCTTGTCCATCCTCCTCTCCCTTCACTCCACCAGTTGTGGCCGTGACTCCAGTCTCTTGTCCATCCTCCTCTCCCTTCACTCCACCAGTGATGGCCGTGACTCCAGTCTCTTGTCCACCCTCCTCTCCCTTCACTCCACCAGTGGTGACCGTGACTCCAGTCTCTTGTCCACCCTCCTCTCCCTTCACTCCACCAGTGATGGCCGTGACTCCAGTCTCTTGTCCATCCTCCTCTCCCTTCACTCCACCAGTGATGGCCGTGACTCCAGTCTCTTGTCCATCCTCCTCTCCCTTCACTCCACCAGTGGTGACCGTGACTCCAGTCTCTTGTCCACCCTCCTCTCCCTTCACTCCACCAGTGGTGGCCGTGACTCCAGTCTCTTGTCCTCCCTCCTCTCCCTTCACTCCACCAGTGGTGGCCGTGACTCCAGTCTCTTGTCCATCCTCCTCTCCCTTCACTCCACCAGTGATGGCCGTGACTCCAGTCTCTTGTCCATCCTCCTCTCCCTTCACTTCAGCAGTGGTGGTCGTGACTCCAGTCTCTTGTCCATCCTGCTCTCCCTTCACTCCAGCAGTGGTGGCCCTGACTCCAGTCTCTTGTCCACCCTCCTCTCCCTTCACTCCACCAGTGGTGACCGTGACTCCAGTCTCTTGTCCACCCTCCTCTCCCTTCACTCCATCAGTGATGGCCGTGACTCCAGTCTCTTGTCCTCCCTCCTCTCCCTTCACTCCAGCAGTGGTGGCCGTGACTCCAGTCTCTTGTCCACCCTCCTCTCCCTTCACTCCACCAGTGGTGGCCGTGACTCCAGTCTCTTGTCCATCCTCCTCTCCCTTCACTCCACCAGTGGTGGCCGTGACTCCAGTCTCTTGTCCACCCTCCTCTCCCTTCACTCCATCAGTGATGGCCGTGACTCCAGTCTCTTGTCCTCCCTCCTCTCCCTTCACTCCACCAGTGGTGACCGTGACTCCAGTCTCTTGTCCACCCTCCTCTCCCTTCACTCCACCAGTGGTGACCGTGACTCCAGTCTCTTGTTCATCCTCCTCTCCCTTCACTCCATCAGTGATGGCCGTGACTCCAGTCTCTTGTCCACCCTCCTCTCCCTTCACTCCACCAGTGGTGACCGTGACTCCAGTCTCTTGTCCTCCCTCCTCTCCCTTCACTCCACCAGTGGTGACCGTGACTCCAGTCTCTTGTCCATCCTCCTCTCCCTTCACTCCACCAGTGGTGACCGTGACTCCAGTCTCTTGTCCATCCTCCTCTCCCTTCACTCCACCAGTGGTGACCGTGACTCCAGTCTCTTGTCCATCCTCCTCTCCCTTCACTCCACCAGTGGTGGCCGTGACTCCAGTCTCTTGTCCATCTTCCTCTCCCTTTACTCCACCAGTGGTGACCGTGACTCCAGTCTCTTGTCCATCCTCCTCTCCCTTTACTCCACCAGTGGTGACCGTGACTCCAGTCACTTGTCCATCCTCCTCTCCCTTCACTCCACCAGTGGTGACCGTGACTCCAGTCTCTTGTCCTCCCTCCTCTCACTTCACTCCACCAGTGATGGCCGTGACTCCAGTCCCTTGTCCACCCTCCTCTCCCTTCACTCCACCAGTGGTGGCCGTGACTCCAGTCTCTTGTCCATCCTCCTCTCCCTTCACTCCACCAGTGGTGGCCGTGACTCCAGTCTCTTGTCCACCCTCCTCTCCCTTCACTCCATCAGTGATGGCCGTGACTCCAGTCTCTTGTCCTCCCTCCTCTCCCTTCACTCCACCAGTGGTGACCGTGACTCCAGTCTCTTGTCCACCCTCCTCTCCCTTCACTCCACCAGTGGTGACCGTGACTCCAGTCTCTTGTTCATCCTCCTCTCCCTTCACTCCATCAGTGATGGCCGTGACTCCAGTCTCTTGTCCACCCTCCTCTCCCTTCACTCCACCAATGGTGACCGTGACTCCAGTCTCTTGTCCTCCCTCCTCTCCCTTCACTCCACCAGTGGTGACCGTGACTCCAGTCTCTTGTCCATCCTCCTCTCCCTTCACTCCACCAGTGGTGACCGTGACTCCAGTCTCTTGTCCATCCTCCTCTCCCTTCACTCCACCAGTGGTGACCGTGACTCCAGTCTCTTGTCCATCCTCCTCTCCCTTCACTCCACCAGTGGTGGCCGTGACTCCAGTCTCTTGTCCATCCTCCTCTCCCTTCACTCCACCAGTGGTGGCCGTGACTCCAGTCGCTTGTCCACCCTCCTCTCCCTTTACTCCACCAGTGGTGGCCGTGACTCCAGTCTCTTGTCCACCCTCCTCTCCCTTCACTCCACCAGTGGTGACCGTGACTCCAGTCTCTTGTCCATCCTCCTCTCCCTTCACTCCACCAGTGGTGACCGTGACTCCAGTCTCTTGTCCATCCTCCTCTCCCTTTCCTCCACCAGTGGTGGTCGTGACTCCAGTCTCTTGTCCACCCTCCTCTCCCTTCACTCCACCAGTGATGGCCGTGACTCCAGTTTCTTGTCCACCCTCCTCTCCCTTCACTCCACCAGTGGTGGCCGTGACTCCAGTCTCTTGTCCACCCTCCTCTCCCTTCACTCCACCAGTGATGGCCGTGACTCCAGTCTCTTGTCCTCCCTCCTCTCCCTTCACTCCACCAGTGGTGGCCGTGACTCCAGTCTCTTGTCCACCCTCCTCTCCCTTCACTCCACCAGTGGTGGCCGTGACTCCAGTCTCTTGTCCACCCTCCTCTCCCTTCACTCCACCAGTGATGGCCGTGACTCCAGTCTCTTGTCCATCCTCCTCTCCCTTTACTCCACCAGTGGTGACCGTGACTCCAGTCTCTTGTCCATCCTCCTCTCCCTTTACTCCACCAGTGGTGACCGTGACTCCAGTCACTTGTCCATCCTCCTCTCCCTTCACTCCACCAGTGGTGACCGTGACTCCAGTCTCTTGTCCTCCCTCCTCTCCCTTCACTCCACCAGTGATGGCCGTGACTCCAGTCTCTTGTCCACCCTCCTCTCCCTTCACTCCACCAGTGGTGGCCGTGACTCCAGTCTCTTGTCCATCCTCCTCTCCCTTCACTCCACCAGTGGTGGCCGTGACTCCAGTCTCTTGTCCATCCTCCTCTCCCTTCACCCCACCAGTGGTGACCGTGACTCCAGTCTCTTGTCCACCCTCCTCTCCCTTCACTCCAACAGTGGTGGCCGTGACTCCAGTCTCTTGTCCACCCTCCTCTCCCTTCACTCCACCAGTGGTGGCCGTGACTCCAGTCTCTTGTCCATCCTCCTCTCCCTTCACTCCACCAGTGGTGGCCGTGACTCCAGTCTCTTGTCCACCCTCCTCTCCGTTCACTCCACCAGTGGTGACCGTGACTCCAGTCTCTTGTCCACCCTCCTCTCCCTTCACTCCACCAGTGGTGGCCGTGACTCCAGTCTCTTGTCCATCCTCCTCTCCCTTCACTCCACCAGTGGTGGCCGTGACTCCAGTCTCTTGTCCACCCTCCTCTCCGTTCACTCCACCAGTGGTGACCGTGACTCCAGTCTCTTGTCCATCCTCCTCTCCCTTCACTCCACCAGTGGTGGCCGTGACTCCAGTCTCTTGTCCACCCTCCTGTCCCTTCACTCCACCACTGGTGGCCGTGACTCCAGTCTCTTGTCCACCCTCCTGTCCCTTCACTCCACCAGTGGTGGACGTGACTCCAGTCTCTTGTCCACCCTCCTCTCCCTTCACTCCACCAGTGATGGCCGTGACTCCAGTCTCTTGTCCACCCTCCTGTCCCTTCACTCCACCAGTGGTGGCCGTGACTCCAGTCTCTTGTCCATCCTCCTCTCCCTTCACTCTATCTGTGGTGGCCGTGACTCCAGTCTCTTGTCCATCCTCCTCTCCCTTCACTCCATCAGTGATGGCCGTGACTCCAGTCTCTTGTCCATCCTCCTCTCCCTTCACTCCAACAGTGGTGGCCGTGACTCCAGTCTCTTGTCCACCCTCCTCTCCCTTCACTCCAACAGTGGTGGCCGTGACTCCAGTCTCTTGTCCATCCTCCTCTCCCTTCACTCCATCAGTGGTGGCCGTGACTCCAGTCTCTTGTCCACCCTCCTCTCCCTTCACTCCACCAGTGGTGGTCATGACTCCAGTCTCTTGTCCATCCTCCTCTCCCTTCACTCCATCAGTGGTGGCCGTGACTCCAGTCTCTTGTCCACCCTCCTCTCCCTTCACTCCACCAGTGGTGGCCGTGACTCCAGTCTCTTGTCCACCCTCCTCTCCCTTCACTCCACCAGTGGTGACCGTGACTCCAGTCTCTTGTCCATCCTCCTCTCCCTTCACTCCACCAATGAAGGCCGTGACTCCAGTCTCTTGTCCACCCTCCTCTCCCTTCACTCCACCAGTGGTGACCGTGACTCCAGTCTCCTGTTCATCCTCCTCTCCCTTCACTCCACCAGTGGTGGCCGTGACTCCAGTCTCTTGTCCATCCTCCTCTCCCTTCACTCCACCAGTGGTGACCGTGACTCCAGTCTCTTGTCCATCCTCCTCTCCCTTCACTCCACCAGTGGTGACCGTGACTCCAGTCTCTTGTCCACCCTCCTCTCCCTTCACTCCACCAGTGGTGACCGTGACTCCAGTCTCTTGTCCATCCTCCTCTCCCTTCACTCCACCAGTGATGGCCGTGACTCCAGTTTCTTGTCCACCCTCCTCTCCCTTCACTCCACCAGTGATGGCCGTGACTCCAGTCTCTTGTCCTCCCTCCTCTCCCTTCACTCCACCAGTGGTGGCCGTGACTCCAGTCTCTTGTCCACCCTCCTCTCCCTTCACTCCACCAGTGGTGGCCGTGACTCCAGTCTCTTGTCCACCCTCCTCTCCCTTCACTCCACCAGTGATGGCCGTGACTCCAGTCTCTTGTCCATCCTCCTCTCCCTTTACTCCACCAGTGGTGACCGTGTCTCCAGTCTCTTGTCCATCCTCCTCTCCCTTTACTCCACCAGTGGTGACCGTGACTCCAGTCACTTGTCCATCCTCCTCTCCCTTCACTCCACCAGTGGTGACCGTGACTCCAGTCTCTTGTCCACCCTCCTCTCCCTTCACTCCAACAGTGGTGGCCGTGACTCCAGTCTCTTGTCCACCCTCCTCTCCCTTCACTCCACCAGTGGTGGCCGTGACTCCAGTCTCTTGTCCATCCTCCTCTCCCTTCACACCACCAGTGGTGGCCGTGACTCCAGTCTCTTGTCCACCCTCCTCTCCGTTCACTCCACCAGTGGTGACCGTGACTCCAGTCTCTTGTCCACCCTCCTCTCCCTTCACTCCACCAGTGGTGGCCGTGACTCCAGTCTCTTGTCCATCCTCCTCTCCCTTCACTCCACCAGTGGTGGCCGTGACTCCAGTCTCTTGTCCACCCTCCTCTCCGTTAACTCCACCAGTGGTGAACGTGACTCCAGTCTCTTGTCCATCCTCCTCTCCCTTCACTCCACCAGTGGTGGCCGTGACTCCAGTCTCTTGTCCACCCTCCTGTCCCTTCACTCCACCAGTGGTGGCCGTGACTCCAGTCTCTTGTCCACCCTCCTGTCCCTTCACTCCACCAGTGGTGGCCGTGACTCCAGTCTCTTGTCCACCCTCCTCTCCCTTCACTCCACCAGTGATGGCCGTGACTCCAGTCTCTTGTCCACCCTCCTGTCCCTTCACTCCACCAGTGGTGGCCGTGACTCCAGTCTCTTGTCCATCCTCCTCTCCCTTCACTCTATCAGTGGTGGCCGTGACTCCAGTCTCTTGTCCATCCTCCTCTCCCTTCACTCCATCAGTGATGGCCGTGACTCCAGTCTCTTGTCCATCCTCCTCTCCCTTCACTCCAACAGTGGTGGCCGTGACTCCAGTCTCTTGTCCACCCTCCTCTCCCTTCACTCCAACAGTGGTGGCCGTGACTCCAGTCTCTTGTCCATCCTCCTCTCCCTTCACTCCATCAGTGGTGGCCGTGACTCCAGTCTCTTGTCCATCCTCCTCTCCCTTCACTCCACCAGTGGTGGCCGTGACTCCAGTCTCTTGTCCACCCTCCTCTCCCTTCACTCCAACAGTGGTGGCCGTGACTCCAGTCTCTTGTCCATCCTCCTCTCCCTTCACTCCATCAGTGGTGGCCGTGACTCCAGTCTCTTGTCCATCCTCCTCTCCCTTCACTCCACCAGTGGTGGTCATGACTCCAGTCTCTTGTCCTCCCTCCTCTCCCTTCACTCCACCAATGAAGGCCGTGACTCCAGTCTCTTGTCCACCCTCCTCTCCCTTCACTCCACCAGTGGTGACCGTGACTCCAGTCTCTTGTCCATCCTCCTCTCCCTTCACTCCACCAGTGGTGACCGTGACTCCAGTCACTTGTCCATCCTCCTCTCCCTTCACTCCACCAGTGGTGACCGTGACTCCAGTCTCTTGTCCACCCTCCTCTCCCTTCACTCCACCAGTGGTGGCCGTGACTCCAGTCTCTTGTCCCCCCTCCTCTCCGTTCACTCCACCAGTGGTGACCGTGACTCCAGTCTCTTGTCCACCCTCCTCTCCCTTCACTCCACCACTGGTGGCCGTGACTCCAGTCTCTTGTCCACCCTCCTGTCCCTTCACTCCACCAGTGGTGGACGTGACTCCAGTCTCTTGTCCACCCTCCTCTCCCTTCACTCCACCAGTGATGGCCGTGACTCCAGTCTCTTGTCCACCCTCCTGTCCCTTCACTCCACCAGTGGTGGCCGTGACTCCAGTCTCTTGTCCATCCTCCTCTCCCTTCACTCTATCTGTGGTGGCCGTGACTCCAGTCTCTTGTCCATCCTCCTCTCCCTTCACTCCATCAGTGATGGCCGTGACTCCAGTCTCTTGTCCATCCTCCTCTCCCTTCACTCCAACAGTGGTGGCCGTGACTCCAGTCTCTTGTCCACCCTCCTCTCCCTTCACTCCAACAGTGGTGGCCGTGACTCCAGTCTCTTGTCCATCCTCCTCTCCCTTCACTCCATCAGTGGTGGCCGTGACTCCAGTCTCTTGTCCACCCTCCTCTCCCTTCACTCCACCAGTGGTGGTCATGACTCCAGTCTCTTGTCCATCCTCCTCTCCCTTCACTCCATCAGTGGTGGCCGTGACTCCAGTCTCTTGTCCACCCTCCTCTCCCTTCACTCCACCAGTGGTGGCCGTGACTCCAGTCTCTTGTCCACCCTCCTCTCCCTTCACTCCACCAGTGGTGACCGTGACTCCAGTCTCTTGTCCATCCTCCTCTCCCTTCACTCCACCAATGAAGGCCGTGACTCCAGTCTCTTGTCCACCCTCCTCTCCCTTCACTCCACCAGTGGTGACCGTGACTCCAGTCTCCTGTTCATCCTCCTCTCCCTTCACTCCACCAGTGGTGACCGTGACTCCAGTCTCTTGTCCATCCTCCTCTCCCTTCACTCCACCAGTGATGGCCGTGACTCCAGTTTCTTGTCCACCCTCCTCTCCCTTCACTCCACCAGTGGTGGCCGTGACTCCAGTCTCTTGTCCACCCTCCTCTCCCTTCACTCCACCAGTGATGGCCGTGACTCCAGTCTCTTGTCCATCCTCCTCTCCCTTTACTCCACCAGTGGTGACCGTGTCTCCAGTCTCTTGTCCATCCTCCTCTCCCTTTACTCCACCAGTGGTGACCGTGACTCCAGTCACTTGTCCATCCTCCTCTCCCTTCACTCCACCAGTGGTGACCGTGACTCCAGTCTCTTGTCCACCCTCCTCTCCCTTCACTCCAACAGTGGTGGCCGTGACTCCAGTCTCTTGTCCACCCTCCTCTCCCTTCACTCCACCAGTGGTGGCCGTGACTCCAGTCTCTTGTCCATCCTCCTCTCCCTTCACACCACCAGTGGTGGCCGTGACTCCAGTCTCTTGTCCACCCTCCTCTCCGTTCACTCCACCAGTGGTGACCGTGACTCCAGTCTCTTGTCCACCCTCCTCTCCGTTAACTCCACCAGTGGTGACCGTGACTCCAGTCTCTTGTCCATCCTCCTCTCCCTTCACTCCACCAGTGGTGGCCGTGACTCCAGTCTCTTGTCCACCCTCCTGTCCCTTCACTCCACCAGTGGTGGCCGTGACTCCAGTCTCTTGTCCACCCTCCTGTCCCTTCACTCCACCAGTGGTGGCCGTGACTCCAGTCTCTTGTCCACCCTCCTCTCCCTTCACTCCACCAGTGATGGCCGTGACTCCAGTCTCTTGTCCACCCTCCTGTCCCTTCACTCCACCAGTGGTGGCCGTGACTCCAGTCTCTTGTCCATCCTCCTCTCCCTTCACTCTATCAGTGGTGGCCGTGACTCCAGTCTCTTGTCCATCCTCCTCTCCCTTCACTCCATCAGTGATGGCCGTGACTCCAGTCTCTTGTCCATCCTCCTCTCCCTTCACTCCAACAGTGGTGGCCGTGACTCCAGTCTCTTGTCCACCCTCCTCTCCCTTCACTCCAACAGTGGTGGCCGTGACTCCAGTCTCTTGTCCATCCTCCTCTCCCTTCACTCCATCAGTGGTGGCCGTGACTCCAGTCTCTTGTCCATCCTCCTCTCCCTTCACTCCACCAGTGGTGGCCGTGACTCCAGTCTCTTGTCCACCCTCCTCTCCCTTCACTCCAACAGTGGTGGCCGTGACTCCAGTCTCTTGTCCATCCTCCTCTCCCTTCACTCCATCAGTGGTGGCCGTGACTCCAGTCTCTTGTCCATCCTCCTCTCCCTTCACTCCACCAGTGGTGGTCATGACTCCAGTCTCTTGTCCTCCCTCCTCTCCCTTCACTCCACCAATGAAGGCCGTGACTCCAGTCTCTTGTCCACCCTCCTCTCCCTTCACTCCACCAGTGGTGACCGTGACTCCAGTCTCTTGTCCATCCTCCTCTCCCTTCACTCCACCAGTGGTGACCGTGACTCCAGTCACTTGTCCATCCTCCTCTCCCTTCACTCCACCAGTGGTGACCGTGACTCCAGTCTCTTGTCCACCCTCCTCTCCCTTCACTCCACCAGTGGTGGCCGTGACTCCAGTCTCTTGTCCCCCCTCCTCTCCGTTCACTCCACCAGTGGTGACCGTGACTCCAGTCTCTTGTCCATCCTCCTCTCCCTTCACTCCACCAGTGATGGCCGTGACTCCAGTCTCTTGTCCACCCTCCTCTCCCTTCACTCCACCAGTGGTGACCGTGACTCCAGTCTCTTGTCCACCCTCCTGTCCCTTCACTCCACCAGTGGTGGCCGTGACTCCAGTCTCTTGTCCATCCTCCTCTCCCTTCACTCTATCAGTGGTGGCCGTGACTCCAGTCTCTTGTCCATCCTCCTCTCCCTTCACTCCATCAGTGATGGCCGTGACTCCAGTCTCTTGTCCATCCTCCTCTCCCTTCACTCCAACAGTGGTGGCCGTGACTCCAGTCTCTTGTCCACCCTCCTCTCCCTTCACTCCAACAGTGGTGGCCGTGACTCCAGTCTCTTGTCCATCCTCCTCTCCCTTCACTCCATCAGTGGTGGCCGTGACTCCAGTCTCTTGTCCATCCTCCTCTCCCTTCACTCCACCAGTGGTGGCCGTGACTCCAGTCTCTTGTCCACCCTCCTCTCCCTTCACTCCAACAGTGGTGGCCGTGACTCCAGTCTCTTGTCCATCCTCCTCTCCCTTCACTCCATCAGTGGTGGCCGTGACTCCAGTCTCTTGTCCATCCTCCTCTCCCTTCACTCCACCAGTGGTGGTCATGACTCCAGTCTCTTGTCCTCCCTCCTCTCCCTTCACTCCACCAATGAAGGCCGTGACTCCAGTCTCTTGTCCACCCTCCTCTCCCTTCACTCCACCAGTGGTGACCGTGACTCCAGTCTCTTGTCCATCCTCCTCTCCCTTCACTCCACCAGTGGTGACCGTGACTCCAGTCTCTTGTCCATCCTCCTCTCCCTTCACTCCACCAGTGGTGACCGTGACTCCAGTCTCTTGTCCATCCTCCTCTCCCTTCACTCCACCAGTGGTGACCGTGACTCCAGTCACTTGTCCACCCTCCTCTCCCTTCACTCCACCAGTGGTGGCCGTGAATTGAGCCGCGGACGACTCACGCTCTGAAATTTTCTCCTAGAACATTTCATCCTCTCCACCTCCCTCTCCCCCTTTAAGACCCTCCTTCACACCCAAGCTTTCCCTCACTGCTCCGAATCTCTCATTCTTTGGCTTGACGTCCATTTTCCTCACGCCTCTGTGAAGTTCCTTGGGATGTTTGTTGAAGCAGCTGTATGGTGCAAATTGCAGTGAAATTAATTATTGATTGAATCACACTTCAAAACTAATCCATTGGCTGTGAAGCGCTTTGGGACATTCTGAGTTCGTGAAAGGCGTGATACAAATACAAGACTTTCCTGTTTTCAGATGGTCATTTTAAAAATGGAACAATTTCCCCTCGGAGGGAATCACAGCCAAGTCCAAATATGTTCATCCATAGTCCAGACATGCGCAGTTCCCAGCAGGGTCACAGGACTGTGACCAGGACGAGGAACCCTGTCCGATTTCCCTCCAAACACAAGGTCATTGAGGCCATTGGAGCTTCGAACTGCCGACCCAGTACAGGCCCTGGATTGGAGCTGGGACCTGCTGGTGGTTTTGGTTTCCTGCTACACCAGGGCGGTGTTTTACAATAAACCCTCTACAGAGCAGAAAGTTCTTTCACAGGTAAAGGAATAAGATTCTGTCCCTGGATTCAATAATAATTGAACATTTCACCCTGAATTCGACCAGTCTGCTGCTTTTAATCTCAGTCTGAAGTATAATTCCCTGTTTTTCTTCCTGACAGTGAACTTAGTGACGATTGTGATCCTGTCTCGAGGAAGATGTGGTCTCTCCAAATGTGTCACCCGTTACCTGGTGTCCATGGCAGCGGCGGATCTACTGGTCGTTATCACTGATCTGATATTCAGGCAGATTCCTATTCTTTTTTGGACTCAATTTATGTTCATGTGGAACTTTAAAGTGTGTAATATCCACGCCGTCCTGCTTTACGCAGCCACAGACTGTTCTGTCTGGTTCACAGTCACTTTCACCTTTGATCGATTTGTGGCCATTTGTTTCCAGAAGCTGAAAACAAAATATTGCACCGAGAAAACGGCGGCTGTGGTTCTGGGAACAGTGAGTGTGCTGTTCTGTGTGAAGAACACTTTCTGGTACTTTATGCTTGGAGGTGAATATTGGATTCGTAATTCTCCCTGGTTTTGTTTTGTATCATTGGATGTTCTGGATTCACAGGTGTGGGCAGTAATTGAATTCCTTCATTATATTGTAACACCATTTGTTCCATTTGTTCTGATTCTGCTGCTCAATGCTTTAACCGTCAGACACATTTTAGTGTCGAGCAGAGTCCGCAGGAGACTCCGGGCCCACAGCAGTGGGGAGAGTCCGAGTGACCCAGAGATGGAGAAGAGAAGGAAATCCATCATTTTACTGTTTGTTATATCGGGGAATTTTATCCTGTTATGGGCGGTGTTTCTGTTGTTTTTTGTATGGTACCGATTATATGGGTTAGACTTTATTCCTGTGTATCTACCTCAATACGTACAAGAACTGGGATTTATGCTCCAGCTCCTGAGTTGCTGCACCAACACGTGTATTTATGCCGTGACCCAGACTAAATTCAGAGAGGAGTTGAAGAATGTGGTGAAATATCCCTTTACTGGAATTGTTAAATTTATTAAATAAAGAGAAGACTTTCCATCATCACAAGGTGTTGGTCTGGTGTTCTGCCCAATCCCCTCATCTCTGTGATACAAACACAGTGAGGCCGGTTTTCATCTTTCACCGCCCTGATTTAGTGACTAACAGGGACGGTAGAGGTGGGGAAGTCCGCGGAGATCAGTCCCGCTTGATTCCTGCTGGTTTTTAGCCCCTTTCAGTCCTCTGGTGCGGCCTGGGGCGGGTGGATGAAGCTCCCGTCCGCCAGGCTCTTGTTTCATGTGTTTGCACAAGGCGGGCGGGCGGGGCACACATGCAGCCCGTGGTGTGAGGACCAGAGAATCATATTTTAAGAATCATTTTCCGTCTCCTTGGGAACAGAGGAACAGGAGTCGGCCATTGAAACCCTCGAGCGTGTTCCCCCATTCTATAAGATCAAGTTCGATCTGTGTATTAACTCCATTTACCCGCCTTGGATTTGAACACTTAATACCCGCCCCGAACAAAAATCGATCAATCTCAGTTTTGAAATTATCAATTGATCCCGAGCCTCAACAGCTTTTTGCAGGAGAAGGTTCCAGATTTCCACTGCCCTTTGTGTGAAGAAATGATTCCTGACATCACCCCTGAACAGACTACCTTTAATTTTAAGGTTATGGCCCATTGTTCTGGACTCCCCCACCAGAGGAAATAGTTTCTCTCTATCTTCCCCATCAAATCCTTTAATCACCTTAAATACGACCATTGGATCAGCCCTTAATCTTCTATACTGAAGGGAATACAAACCTAGTCTGTGCAGTCTGTCCTCATAATTTAAACTTTTTAGCCCCGGTGTCATTCTGGTGAATCTGTGCTGTACCCCCTCCAAGGCCCAGATATCCTTCCTGAGGTGCGCTGCCCAGAACTGAATTCAGTCTCCAGATGGGGTCTAACCAGAGCTCAGCACAGCTTTAACATAACTTCCACCCTTTGTGTTCCAGCCCTTTTTGATCAGGCTCAAAGTTCCATTTGTCTTTTCAATTATTTTTTGGACCAATTCTTCAGCTTTTAGTGATTTCTGGACTTGGACCCCACAATCTCTCTGCTCTTCCACAGTTCCCAGCATCTCACCATTTAGATAATCTGATCTATCTTTCTTAGGTCGAAAGTGGATGACCTCACACTTTTCCACATTGAACTCCATCTGCCACAGTTTTGCCCATTCATTTAATCTTTCAACGTCCCTTTGCAACTATCTGCTCCCATCTACAATATTTATTGTGCTTCCTAACTTACTGTCGTCAGCGAACTTCGGCTGTCTATTCCTTCATCCAAGTCATTTATAAATACAGTGAAAAGCTGAATCCCCAGTACAGATCCCTGGGGACACCACTGGTCACATCCTGCTGATTTGAGTCCATACCCATTATCCCCACTCTCTGTCTCCTACCTCCTAACCAATTCCCTGTCCAAGCCAATGGGTTGTCTCCAATTCCATGCACTCTCGATTTTGTCAACAGACTCTTATGTGGAACCTTGTCGAACGCCTTCTGGAAGTTCATATAAATAACATCCATAGACACTCCTAATCTACCACATTAATTAGCTCCTCAAAAAAATCAACTAGCTTCGTTCGACATGGTAGCAGGAGAGGTCGATAAGGTGGTTAAGGAGGCAGATGGAATGCTTTCCTTTATTAGCTGAGGCACAGAATAAAACAGCAGGGATGTTATGCTGGAACTGTATAAAACACTAGTTAGGCCACAGCTTGAGTACTGCGCACAGTTCTGGTCACCACATTACAGGAAGGATGTAATTGCACTGGAGAGGGTGCAGAGGAGATTTACAAGGATTTTGCCAGGATTGGAGAATTTTAGCTGTGATGACAGATTGGATAGTCTGTGGTTGTTTTCCTTGAAACAGAGGAGGCTGAGGGGTGATTTGATTGAGGTGTACAAAATTATGTAGGGCCTAGGTAGAGTGGATCAGAAGGACCTATTTCCCTGAGCGGAGGGATCAATAACCAGGGGGCATAGATTTAAATTTATTAGTAGAAGGATTAGAGCGAAAATGAGGAAAATATTTTCAACCACAGGGCGGTGGGGGCCTGGAACTCACTGCCTGAGAGGGCGGTAGAGGCAGAAACGCTTAACTCATTAAAAAAATACCTGGATGTGCACCAGAAGAGCCGTGACCTGCAGGGCGACGGACCAAACTCGGGAAAATGAGATTAGGCTGGGTGGCTCGTTTATCAGCCGGCGCGGACACGATGGGCCGAATGGCCTCCATCTGTGCCGTAAATTTTCGATAATTCTATGATTCTAAGAGGTCCAGGATCAATTTATAGCTTATTGAGTTAGACTTGTCACTGTCCCGGACACTCCCTGTCCCTCAGTATCTGTGTCCGGGGAGAAGCTGATGGATTTGTGTTACCTTCTTCAGGTGAATCTTTGTGTTCATCGAGGTGATGGGTGTCAGAGCCTGGAAATGGGACATTTAATCAGTCCGAGCACCTCTTGTCAGTATCCGGGACTCCCAGGTCAGGCACAGAGCAGTTTACATACAACAACAACAACTTGCATTTATGTAGCGCCTTTAACATAATAAAAGTTCCCAAGGCGTTTCACAGGAGCGATTATCAAACAAAATTTGACACTGAGCCACATAAGTAGATATTAGGACAGGTGACCAAAAGCTTGGTCAAAGAGGTAAGATTTAATGAGCGTCTTAAAGGAGGAGAGAGAGGCGGAGATGCGGAGAGGTTTAGGGAGGGAATTCCAGTGATTCGGGTCAAGGCAGCTGAAGGCACGGCCGCCAATGGTGGAGTGATTTAGGACAAGGGCAGAAATCTCGGAGGGTTGTAGGGCTGGAGGAGGATACAGAGATAGGGAGGGGCGAGGCCGTGGAAGAATTTGGAAACAAGGATGAGAAGTTTAAAATCGAGGTGTTCCCAGACCGACCAAAAGCAAGCACAGGGGGTGATGGTTGAACAGGAATTGGTGCGAGTTGGAATACGGGCAGCAGAGTTTTGGATCAGCTCAAGTTTATGGAGGGTGGAAGATGAGAGTCCGGCCAGGAGAGCATTGGAATTATCAAGTCTAGAGGCAACAAATGCATGGATGAGGGTTTCAGCAACAGATGAGCTGAGGTGGGCTGGAGATGCGCAATGTTATGGAGGTGGAAGGAGGCGGTCTTGGTGATGGAGAGGATATGTGAGTAAATCTCCCTCTACACTGTCCCATCAAACACTCCCAGGGCAGTTACAGCACGGGTTAGATACAGAATAACGCTCCTTCTGCACTGTCCCATCAAACACTCCCAGGGCAGCGACGGCACGGTTTACATTTTTTTTTCGTTCATAGGATGTGGGCATCGCTGGCAAGGCCAGCGTTTATTGTCCATCACTAATTGCCCTTGAGAAGGTGGTGGTGAGCCGCCTTCTTAAACCACTGCAGTCCGTCGGGTGAAGGTTCTCCCACAGCGCGGTTAGGAAGGGAGTTCCAGGATTTTGACCCAGCGACGATGAAGGAATGGCGATATATTTCCAAGTCGGGATGGTGTGTGACTTGGAGGGGAACATGGAGGTGGTGGTGTTCCCATGTGCCTGCTGCTCTTGTCCTTCTAGGTGGTAAAGGACGCGGGTTTGGGAGGTGCTGTTGAAGAAGCCTTGGCGAGTTGCTGCAGTGCATCCTGTGGATGGTACACACTGCAGCCACAGTGCGCCGGTGGTGAAGGAAGTGAATATATGGGTGGTGGATGGGGTGCCAATCAAGCGGGTTGCTTTGTCCTGGATGGTGTCGAGCTTCTTGAGTGTTGTTGGAGCTGCACTCACCCAGGAAAGTGGAGAGTATTCCATCACACTCCTGAATTGTGCTTTGTTGATTCTCGAAAGGCTTTGTGGAGTCAGGAGGTGAGACACTCGCCGCAGAATACCCAGCCTCTGACCTGCTCTTGCAGCCACAGTATTTATATGGCTGGTCCAATTTCATTCTGGTCAACGGTGACCCCCAGGATGTTGATGGTGGGGGATTAGGCGATGGTAATGCCGTTGAATGTTCAGGGGAGGTGGTTAGACTCTCTCTTGTTGGAAATGGTCATTGCCTGGCACTTGTCTGGCGCGAATGTTACTTGCCACTTATGAGCCCAAGCCTGGATGTTGTCCAGGTCTTGCTGCATGCGGGCTCGGACTGCTTCATTATCTGAGGGGTTGCGAATGAAACTGAACACTGTCCAATCATCAGCGAACATCCCCAATTCTGACCTCATGATGGACTGCAGGGGAATCAACGTATATGGGGATCGGGCGGGAATGTGGAGTTGAGGAAGAAGATCAGCCATGATCATATTGAATGGCGGAGCAAGCACGAGGGGCCGAATGGCCTACTCCTGCTGCTATTTCTTATGTTCTTATCTTCTTATACAAAATCACAGATGGCGTAATGAATGTTGATTTCAGAGAGTAAGGATGGAGGAAGGAGGGAGAGTGTGTTGAATGGGGAATTTACAGCTTAGAATGGACAGGAGACGACCGAATATTCTACAGAAAGACCAACAACTTGTATTTATACAGAGCATTTAACGAAGTAAAACATCCCAAGGTGCTTCACAGGAGTGAAATCAAATAAAATTTGATGGTAGAATTTGAAACTGGAGACAAGAAACTAGAATTGTCTGTTCTGAAATTCTTTCCTGTAATTAAAGTAGGAACGTTGGTAAACTCCTTTTACAGGATATTAGAAGGGGAGGATTTACAGATGGGAAACTCAAACCAAACATCACGTCAAGGTCTGACAGTCACTCGATTCATCAGGACCTGAATATCATCGGCCTTTGGATATAGAAGGAAAAATCACCAATCACAGCAGTGAGAAACTGTACACGTGTTCTGTGTGTGAACATCCTTTCAGGCAATCGTCCAGCCCATGAGACACAAACACAGACGTGGCGGGAATCAACAGTGCAAATGTGGGGACTGTGGGAAGGGGTTCAGTTGCTGGAAACTCATCGACCCAGTCACACGGGGAGAGGCCGTTCACCAGCTGAGTGTGGGAATGGATTCACTCGATCATCCCATTCACTGACACACCGGCACAGTCACACCGGAGAGAGACCGGTTAGAGAAAAAGTACGAGGCAAACTAATGGGTCTTAAGGCTGACTAGTCCCTGGGAACTGATGGCTTGCATCCGAGGGTCTTAAAGGAAGTGGCTGCAGAGATAGTGGATTGGAAAACCGCAAACATAACGCCCCTATTCAAGAAGGGAGTGAGACAGAAAGCAGGTAACGATAGACCAGTTAGCCTAACATCTGTCATTGGGAAAATGCTGGAATCCATTATTAAGGAAGTAGTAGCAGGACATTTGGAGACTCATAATACAATCAAGGAGAGTCAACGTGGTTTTATGAAGGGAAAAACATGTCTGACAATTTATTAGAGTTCTTTGAGAATGTAACGAGCAGGGTGGATAAAGGGGAATCAATGGATGCAGTATATTTGGATTTCCAAAAGGCATTTGATAAGGTGCCACATAAAAGGTTACTGCACAAGATAAGAGCTCATGGTGTTGGGGGTAATATACTGGCATGGAGAGAGGATTGGCTAATTAACAGAAAACAAGGATAAAAGTGTCATTTTCAAAATGGCAATCTGTAACTAGTGGGGTGCCGCAGTGATCAGTGCTGGGGCCTCAACTATTTACAATATATATCAATGACTTGGATGAAGGAACAGAGTGTCTTGTGGCCAAATTTGCTGATGATACAAAGATAGGTGGAAAAGCAAGTTGAGATGAGGACACAAAGTGTCTGCAAAGGGATATTGACGGGTTAAGTGAATGCGCAAAAATTTGGCAGATGGAATATAATGTGGGAAAATGTGAAGTCATCCACTTTGGGAGGAAAAATAAAAAAAAAAACTATTATTTGAATGGAGAAATACTACAGAATGCTGCGGTACAGAGGGATCTGGGTGTCCTTGTACATGAAACACAAAAAGTCAACATGCAGGTGCAGCAAACAAACAGAAGATTGGCCTTTATTTCTGGGGGGATGGAGTATAAAAGCAGGGAAGTCATGCTACAACTGTACAGGGTGCTGGTGAGACCATACCTGGAGTACTGCGTACAGTTCTGGTGCCCCTATTTAAGGAAGGACATACTTGCATTGGAGGCAGTTCAGAGAAGGTTCACTCGGTTGATCCCGGGTCTGGAAGGGTTAGCTTATGAGGAAAGACTGAACAGATTGGGTCTATACTCACTGGAGTTTAGAAAAATGAGAGGAGATCTTATTGAAACATACAAGATTCTGAGGGGACTCGATAGGGTAGATGCTGAGAGGATGTTTCCCCTCATGGGGGAATCTGAAACGAGTGGCATCGTCTCAGAATCAGGGTTCGCCCATTTAAGACGGAAATGAGGAGGAATTTCTTCTCCCAGAGGGTCGTGATTCTTTGAAATTCTTTACCCCAAAAAGCTGTGGAGGCTGAGTCATTGAATACATTCAAGGCTGAGTTAGACAAATTGTTGATCAGCAAGGGAGTCAAAGGATACGGGGAAAGGGCGGGAAAGTGGAGTTGAGGTAAAAATCAGATCAGCCATGATCTCATTGAATGGCGGAGTGGGCTCGAGGGGCCGAATGGCCTACTCCTGCTCCTATCTCTTCAGATCTCCCCGGTGCGCCGTCATGTGATCTCCCCGGTGCACCGTCATGTGATCTCCCCAGTAGTTACCTGAAGTTGATCTTCCAGTTACAGTGGTGGTGGTGAAAACCTCGAGTTAACCGAGGGAACTTGGACTGGGGAATCTGAGGTTTGTGTGAAAGGAGTGAGTAATAAAAAGGAAATTAATAAAAACTGATTGAATAAGAGAAAGAAACATGTGAATTATACTAAAGTGAGCAATAAAAAGAAACTAAAAGAATACAAATTAAACCCATCTGATAATCAATGTTTAATATTAAAATATGAATCAATTATCTCTGCCGTTATTTATTTATCTGTTCCCAAAGAAAGAATGAAATCTCCAGGACCTGATGGTTTTCCCTCAGGGTATTCAAGGAAACAGGTGGGGAAATTACAGAAACATTAGTCATAGTTTCACAAAGCTCTCTGGACTCGGGAATTGTGCCTTTGGATGTGAAAATATCACTCCAATATTTAAGAAAGGAGGATGAGAGAGAAAAGGAAACGACAGATCTGTCAGTTTAACGTTAGGAGTGGGGAAGTTACTGGAATCTATCACCAGAGACAGAATGATTGAGGACTTGAACAAGTCTGAGCTGATCAAAGAGTCAGTGTGGATTTGTGAAGGGTGGGTCATGTCTGACTAATCTAGATGAGTTTTTTGAAGTCACTAACAGGCTGGACAGGGAATGTCGATGGACATTGTCTGTGTGGACTTCCAGAAGGCATTTGATAGGGTTCCGCAAAAGAGATTATTCGCAAAAATAAAAGTGCACAAAATTGAAAGTGTCCTTGTGACTTGAGTTGGGAGGTGGGAGACAGAGAGTGGGGATAAAGCGAACGTTCTTTGATTGGTGGGATGTGACAAGTGGTGTTCCCCAGGGATCTGGACTGGGGTCTCAGCTTTTCACCATATTTATCAATAACTTGGATGAAGGAAGAGAGAGTTTTATATCCAAGTTTCCAGATGACACTAAGTTAGGAGACACAGTAAGTTGTGTGGATGGGAGCAGGAAGTTACAAAGGGACAGATTAAGTGAGTGGACAAAACTGTGGCAGATGGAGTTCAGTGTGGGGAAGTGTGAGATCATCCACTTTGGATACAAGAAGGAAACATTGGAGTATTTTCTTAAAGTGAGAGACTGGGAACTGTGGAGGAGCAAAGGGATTTGGGTGTCCATGTACACAAATCACTAAAAGCTAGTGCCCAGATACAAAAAGTAATCACAAAGACTAATGGAATGTTGGCCTTTATCTCGAGGGCTGGAATACAAAGGGGAGGAAGTTATGCTTCAGTTCCACAGAGCCTCGGTCAGAGCCCCTCTGGAGTACATATATCCAGAATATTAAACTCCAGCCCAGTTACAGGCGTTATTAATATCAGAAACAAACCCCAACTGTCAGAATGAACAGTTCAGTCCTGGATGTGATTAACAAAAGCAATAACAGCAGAATCCAACCCCTGCATCACAGGTGAACTCGCTGGTGTCTCAGCAGAGTGGATGAACGAGTGAATCTCTTCCCACACACGGAGCAGTTGAACGGCCTCTCCCCAGTGTGAACTCGCTGGTGTGTGAGCAGGTGTGATGACTGAGTGAATCCCTTCCCACACACAGAGCAGGTGAACGGCCTCTCCCCAGTGTGAACTCGTTCATGTTTCAGCAGATCCCTTGTTCCCTTGAAGCTCTTCCCACAGTCAGAACATTTAAACGGTCTCTTATCAGTGTAAACAAGTTGGTGTGTCAGTCGGTGCTGTGACTGAATGAATCCCTTTCCACACACGGAGCAGGTGAACGGTCTCTCCCCAGTGTGACTGCGTCGATGAGTTTCCAACTCAGACGGGTAATTATATCCCTTCCCACAGTCCCCACATTTCCACGGTTTCTCCGTGGTCCGGGTGTCCTTGTGTCTCTCCAGGTTGGACGATCAGTTGAAGCCTCGTCCACACACAGAACACGTGGACGGTTTCTCCCCGCTGTGAATGGTGCGATGTTTTTTCAGGCTGTGTAACTGGTTAAAGCTCTTTCCACACTCAGTGCACTGGAACACTCTCACTCGGGTGTGTGTGTCTCGGTGATTTTCCACTCACACTGATGTTTGAAATCTTTTCCGACAGACAGAACAGACAAACATTTCTCCTTCCACATTCAAAGGTCGATGATATTCAGGACCTGATGAATCGAGTGACTGTCAGATCTTGACGTGATGTTTGGTTTGAGTTTCCCGTCTGCAAATCCTCCCCTTCTAATCCCCTGTAAAAGGAGTTTACAAAAGTCCTCACTGTCAATACAGGATAGAAATTCAGAACAGACAATTCTAGTTTCTATGGAACATTCTTCCCGCTCATTCCCCCAGACTGTAAATCCCCGTCCCACACACTCTCCCTCCTCCCTGTGCTGAAATCCAAACCCATCGCACCATCTCCATCATTTCTTCCCTCCACTCCCAGTTTCCTCCCTCCCTCTACTCTGGTCGGGTTCAGTTCTCCACCCCCTGGGAGCAGAGTGAGAGGAAAATAAATGAGGCACAGGGACCCTGAAGCCCCGCCCACTCTTTGTTCACCGTCACAGGGACCCTGAAGCCCCGCCCACTCTTTGTTCACAGTCACTGGGACCCTGAAGCCCCGCCCACTCTTTGTTCACAGTCACAGGGACCCTGAAGCCCCGCCCACTCTTTGTTCACCGTCACAGGGACCCTGAAGCCCCGCCCACTCTTTGTTCACAGTCACTGGGACCCTGAAGCCCCGCCCACTCTTTGTTCCCAGTCACAGGGACCCTGAAGCCCCGCCCACTCTTTGTTCACAGTCACAGGGACACTGAAGCCCCGCCCACTCTTTGTTCACAGTCACTGGGACACTGAAGCCCCGCCCACTCTTTGTTCACCGTCACTGGGACCCTGAAGCCCCGCCCACTCTTTGTTCACAGTCACAGGGACACTGAAGCCCCGCCCACTCTTTGTTCACAGTCACAGGGACCCTGAAGCCCCGCCCACTCTTTGTTCCCGGTCACTGGGACCCTGAAGCCCCGCCCACTCTTTGTTCCCAGTCACAGGGACCCTGAAGCCCCGCCCACTCTTTGTTCCCAGTCACTGGGGCCCTGAAGCCCCGCCCACTCTTTGTTCACAGTCACAGGGACCCTGAAGCCCCGCCCACACTTTGTTCACAGTCACTGGGACCCTGAAGCCCCGCCCACTCTTTGTTCACAGTCACTGGGACCCTGAAGCCCCGCCCACTCTTTGTTCACAGGCACAGGGACCCTGAAGCCCCGCCCACTCTTTGTTCACATTCACAGGGACACTGAAGCCCCGCCCACTCTTTGTTCACAGGCACAGGGACCCTGAAGCCCCGCCCACTCTTTGTTCACAGTCACAGGGACCCTGAAGCCCCGCCCACTCTTTGTTCCTGGTCACTGGGACCCTGAAGCCCCGCCCACTCTTTGTTCACCGTCACAGGGACCCTGAAGCCCCGCCCACTCTTTGTTCCCGGTCACTGGGACCCTGAAGCCCCGCCCACTCTTTGTTCCCAGTCACTGGGGCCCTGAAGCCCCGCCCACTCTTTGTTCCCAGTCACTGGGACCCTGAAGCCCCGCCCACTCTTTGTTCCCAGTCACTGGGACACTGAAGCCCCGCCCACTCTTTGTTCCCGGTCACTGGGGCCCTGAAGCCCCGCCCACTCTTTGTTCACAGTCACAGGGACCCTGAAGCCCCGCCCACTCTTTGTTCCCAGTCACTGGGACCCTGAAGCCCCGCCCACTCTTTGTTCCCGGTCACTGGGGCCCTGAAGCCCCGCCCACTCTTTGTTCCCGGTCACTGGGGCCCTGAAGCCCCGCCCACTCTTTATTCCTGATCGCTGGGACCCTGAAGCCCCGCCCACTCTTTGTTCACAGTCACTGGGACCCTGAAGCCCCGCCCACTCTTTGTTCCCGGTCACTGGGGCCCTGAAGCCCCGCCCACACTTTGTTCACAGTCACAGGGACCCTGAAGTCCCGCCCACTCTTTGTTCACAGTCACTGGGACCCTGAAGCCCCGCCCACTCTTTGTTCACCGTCACAGGGACCCTGAAGCCCCGCCCACTCTTTGTTCCTGGTCACAGGGAACCTGAAGCCCCGCCCACTCTTTGTTCACAGTCACAGGGACCCGGAAGCCCCGCCCACTCTTTGTTCCCGGTCACTGGGGCCCTGAAGCCCCGCCCACACTTTGTTCACAGTCACAGGGACCCTGAAGTCCCGCCCACTCTTTGTTCACAGTCACTGGGACCCTGAAGCCCCGCCCACTCTTTGTTCACCGTCACAGGGACCCTGAAGCCCCGCCCACTCTTTGTTCCTGGTCACAGGGACCCTGAAGCCCCGCCCACTCTTTGTTCACAGTCACAGGGACCCGGAAGCCCCGCCCACTCTTTGTTCCCGGTCACTGGGACCCTGAAGCCCCGCCCACTCTTTGTTCCTGGTCACAGGGACCCGGAAGCCCCGCCCACTCTTTGTTCCTGGTCACTGGGACCCTGAAGCCCCGCCCACTCTTTGTTCCCCGTCACAGGGACACTGAAGCCCCGCCCACTCCGTTCCGAACAAAAATGGCCGCGCATGCGCCGTGATCCCTGACTTTGACCAAGATGGCGGCCAGTTCCCCGCTCACCCGCCGGTCGGGCCTGTCACCGCGGTGTAAACACGGGGCCTGTGGGCTCTTATTCGGTGCCTGAGGCCTACACCTGGTGTTTATGAAGCTTCCCTGCCGACCCCCACATCCAATTCCTCCCCGGCGCCCACCGTCTCCTACCGGATCCCGACCCGCCTGTTCCCTCAGTCCCTCTCCACCACTCGCACCGCGCATGCTCAGAGCACAGCCCAGACCCGCGCCTGCGCACTGGGCTCCTATAGTCACTGATAGGGCACTTTCTGGGCCGCGGGGGATTCTGGGTAAACTCTCCGCCATTGAAGGTCCGAATCGGTGAACAGAAATTTCGTCATCGCATCGAGATTGGGGCCGGAGGGACAATAAACATTAAACAAAATCAATCAATATATTATACAGAAACCCGAGTGCCCGGGCCCTCAGACAGGGAGCGAAGTTCACCGGTCGCCACTTTTCCTTCACCAACTCGCACCTCAGGCCCCGCCCAGTCCGGTTCAATTGATCAATGTTTCCAACTGTGTTTTCCAACTCGAGTTCAGGCCTGTTATTCTCAGAGAAACTTCGAGGCCTCATTTTTTCTGTGTGCTGTGAGGACCGATATCGTTCATCTTGATCTATTTCTGGTTCAATAACTTTGCTAAAGCTTTCTTTGTCGAGGCGGGTACAATTTTGTCTTTTAAAAAGCATTTGGACAGTTACATGGGTAAGATGGGTATCGAGGGATATGGGCCAAGTGCAGGCAATTGGGACTAGCTTCGTGGTATAAACTGGGCGACATGGACATGTTGGGCCGAAGGGCCTGTTTCCATGTTGTAAACTTCTATGATTCTATTCTATGAATGTGGCCCAGGCCAAGTGTCAGGAGATCGGATCAGGCCCACCATCGAAAATGAGTTTGACCCCCCTGAGATAGACAATGTGAACCGGATTATCCTCATCCACTGACCCAGCAACTTCCTCAAAAAACTCAAGCAAGTTTGTGAGACGCGACCTTCTTTTCCGGAAGCCGTGTTGAGTGTCTCTCACGGCCCCTCCCCATTCCCCTTGCAATAAACGCCAACATTCCATTTGCCTTCCTAATCACTTCTTGTATCTGCAGACCAACTTTCTGTGATTCATGTACGACGATACCCAGATCCCTCTGTACTTCAGAATTCTGCAATCTTTCTCCATTTAAATAATATACTGCTCTTCTATTCCTCCTGCCAAAGTGGACAAGTTCACATTTTCCCACATTATACTCCATCTGCCAAATTTTTGCTCACTCACTTACCCTATCCATATCCCTTTGCAGACTCCTTATTCCTCTTCACAACTTATTTTCCTACGTACCTTTGTCTCATTAGCAAATTTAGCAACAATTCATTCGCTCCCTTCATCCAAGTCATTGATATCGATTGTAAATATTTGAGCCAGATCTTTACAAAACACTGGTCAAGCTTCAGCTGGAGTATTGTGTTCATTCTGGGCAGCACACTTCAGGAAGGATGTCAAGGCCTGAGAGAGGGTGCAGAGGAGATTTACTGGACTGGTACCAGGGATACAAGATTCAGTTGCATGGAGAGACTGGAGAAACTGGAGTTGTTCTCCTTGGAGCAGGGAAGGTTAAGGGGAGATTTAATCGAGGTGTTCAAAGTCATGAAGGGTCTTGATAGACTGAATGGTGAGAAACTGTTTCCAGTGGCAGGAGATCAGTAACCAGAGGACACAGCATTCAGGTAATTGGCAGAAGAACTAGAGGTGAGATGAGGAGAATATTTTAACGCAGCCATTTGTTATGAGCTGGAATACACTGCATGAAAGGGTGGGGGAATCAGAGTAAATTATAATTTTCAAAAGGGAATTGGATAAATACTTGAATAGGATAATTTGCAGGATAAAGGGCATGAGAATGGGACTAATTGGATAGCTCTTTCCGAAAGCCAACACAGGCATGATGGGCCTAATGGCCTCCTTCTGTGCTTTATCATTCAATGATTCTATGATAAAGGGCCAGACACTGCTTCATCCTTCACTAACAGGGTCCCTATTAACAGTCGCTTCCTTCTGTATTCAGTTGTAAACAATTTTACAACACCAAGTTATAGTCCAGCAATTTTATTTTAAATTCACAAGCTTTTGGAGACTTCCTCCTTCCTCAGGTAAATGTTTACATTTACCTGAGGAAGGAGGAAGTCTCCGAAAGCTTGTGAATTTAAAATAAAATTGCTGGACTATAACTTGGTGTTGTAAAATTGTTTACAATTGTCAACCCCAGTCCATCACCGGCATCTCCACATTCTGTATTCAGTGCAGTGAATGGAAACCTGTCTATTTTAGTGAGTTCAGCCTTTCTAAAATCTCTCACTATTTTTGAAGATCCATTTGACTCACTTGTTTCATTTTGAAAGACTTCTGATTTTTCTACTGTGTGTCGATGGTTTTGTTTAAAGGTGGAATGACATTTGTTTCAAAATATTCTGTTCTAACCCCCGGCCCAGTTTAAAACCCTCTGCACTACTGACCAGGAAGATCGCAAGTCCAATCCTTGAACTCAGCCAAGGCAGCACTTCAGGGGCTGGAATTGGCCTCAGCACCACTGGGCTAAATAAGAGTAACCCTGCTCTCGAAGGAGATCCAGTGACCTCAACTGGGAAATTTATGGCTGTCATTTGAGGGCAGGACTGGCCTCGACCGTGATGCCTACCACAGTGGATAATCCTGCTGTCACTCACTGTGTGGGCCCATGTATAAATGTTCCCTTACTGTTAGATTATTAACTAAGTCTGGGCTCATTACTCATTACTGAATCTAGTCCACCCTCCTTAAAACCTACCTCTTTGACCAAGCTTTTGCTCACCTGTCCTAATATCTCCTTATGTGGTTCAGTGTCAAATTTATTTTGTTAATCACTCCTGTGAATGGCCTTGGGACGTTTTACTATGTTAACGGCACTGGATAAATGTATCAATAAAACAGGGAACTCTTGGAAACACACTGTAGGTCCTTCTTTATCTGGACAGCAAATCACTGCTGTTGTGTTGAACCAGCAGTTAACATAAGAAATAGGAGCAGGAGTCGGCCATATGGCCCCTCGAGCCTGCTCCACCATTCAATAAGATCATGGCTGATCTTCTGCCTCATTTAACATGTATCCAGAATATTAAACTCCAGCCCAGTTATCGGGGTTATTAACATCAGAAACAAACCCCAACTGTCAGAATGAACATGGTTCAATCCTGGATATGATTAACAGCAGCAATAACAGCAGAATCCAACCCCAGAAGTCACAGGTGAACTCGCTGGTGTCTCCGCAGGTTGGATGAATGAGTGAATCCCTTCCCACACACGGAGCAGGTGAACGGCCTCTCCCCAGTGTGAACTCGCTGGTGTGTCAGAAGGTGGGATGAACGAGTGAATCCCTTCCCACACACAGAGCAGGTGAACGGCCTCTCCTCAGTGTGAGTGCGTCGATGATGTGTCAGCAGTTCCCATTTGCTCTTAAAGCTCTTCCCACAGTCAGAACATTTAAACGGTCTCTTATCAGTGTGAACAAGTTGGTGTGTCAGTAGGTGCTGTGACTGAATGAATCCCTTTCCACACATGGAGCAGGTGAACGGTCTCTCCCCAGTGTGAGCACGCTGGTGGGCAATGAGAGTGGATGACTGCCTGAACCTCTTCCCGCAGTGAGAGCAACTGAACGGTCTCTCGTCAGTGTGAATTCGCTGGTGTCGAATCAGTCCCTCCGAGCTTTTAAACCTGTTCCCACAGTCAGAGCATTTAAAAGGTCTCTCCGCAGTGTGAATAAGCTGGTGTGTTCGGAGGGCGGATGACTGAGTGAATCCCTTCCCACACAGAGAGCAAGTGAACGGCCTCTCCCCAGTGTGACTGTGTCGATGAGTTTCCAGCTGGGACGGATAATTGAATCCCTTCCCACACACGGAGCAGGTGAACGGCCTCTCCCCGGTGTGACTGCGTCGATGAGTTTCCAGCTGGGATGGGTAATTGAATCCCTTCCCACAGTCCCCACATTTCCACGGTTTCTCCATGGTCCGGGTGTCCTTGTGTCTCTCCAGGTTGGACGATCAGTTGAAGCCTCGTCCACACACAGAACACGTGGACGGTTTCTCCCCGCTGTGAATGGTGCGATGTTTTTTCAGACTGTGTAACTGGTGAAAGCTCTTTCCACACTCAGTGCACTGGAACACTCTCACTCGGGTCTGAGTGTCTCGGTAATTTTCCACTCACACTGATGTTTGAAATCTTTTCCGACTAACACAACAGACAAACATTTCTCCTTCCACATTCAAAGGCCGATGATATTCAGGTCCTGATGAATCGAGTGACTCGGTCAGATCTTGACGTGATGTTTGGTTTGAGTTTCCCGTCTGTAAATCCTCCCCTTCCAATACCCTGTAAAAGGAGTTTACAAAAGTCATCACTGTAAACACAGGATAGAAATTCAGAATAGACAATTCCAGTTTTTCTGGATCATTTTTTCATCTTTTGAGCCTCAAAAGCTGTAAATCCCCGTCCCACACACTCTCCCTCCTCCCTGTGCTGAAATCTGAACCCATTGCACCATCTCCTACATTTTTTCCTCTGCTCTGCTGGGTTCAGTTCCACACTCACTGGTTCCCCTCTCTCTCCTCCCCTGAAGGTGCTGACTCTGACTGGGTTCAGTTCCACACTCACTGGTTCCTCTCTCTCTCCTCCCCTGAAGGTGCTGACTCTGACTGGGTTCAGTTCCACACTCACTGGTTCCTCTCTCTCTCCTCCCCTGAAGGTGCTGACTCTGACTGGGTTCAGTTCTGCACTCACTGGTTCCCCTCTCTCTCCTCCCCTGAAGATGCTGACTCTGACTGGGTTCAGTTCTACACTCACTGGTTCCCCTCTCTCTCCTCCCCTGAAGATGCTGACTGTCCTTCCCATATCCTAACTCGCACCAAGTCCCATTCACCCATCACCCTTGTGCTCACTGACCAACAGTGACTCCCGGTCCAGCAACGCCTCATATTTAAATTCCTCATCCTTGTGTCCAAATCCATCCATGGCCCTCGCCCCTCCCCTATCTCTGTAACCTCCTCAATGGCCCTCGCCCCTCCCCTATCTCTGTAACCTTCTCCAGCCCTCCCCCATCTCTGTAACCTACTCCAGCCCTCCCCTATCTCTGTAACCTACTCCAGCCCTCCGCCCCTCCCCTATCTCTGTAACCTCCTCCAGCCCTCCGACCCTCCCCTATCTCTGTAACCTCCTCCAGCCCTCCGACCCTCCCCTATCTCTGTCACCTCCTCCAGCCCTCCGACCCTCCCAGATCTCCGCTATCCTCCAATTCCGGCCTCTTGCTCCTCCCCCATTCCCTTCGCCCCACCATTGGGGGCCGTGCCTTCAGCTGTCTGAGCCCCAAGCTCTGGAATTCCCTCCCTGAACCTCTCCCCCTCTCTCTCCTCCTTCAATCCTCCCTCTTTGACCCAGCTTTCGGTGCCCTGTCCTAATCTCTCCTCATTCCTCTCTTCCCGCTCCTGTGAACCGTCTTGACCCATTTTGCTCCGTTAAAGGCGCGATAGAAATGCAAGTTGTTGTTGACTGTGCGGGTTCAGTTCGAGCGGAGATTGGGTCGGGCCCGATCCCGGGAAGCGGCGGGTAGTGGAGGGGTGATGATGCCGCCTGTTTTCTCTCGGGTCCTGGGCCCTACACTCGGTGTTTCTGGGCCCTGTGATCCCCGCCCTTTATTAACCCGCTCTCTCCACACCTCCTCTGACCTGCTCGAACCGCGCTCTCTGCCTCAGACCCTTCGGGCCGCGCATGCTCAGCTCACACTGACCAACAATCAGCCTCTCCTGCGCCGGCGCACTGGGCTCCTCTCAGATCGATAGGGGACATTCCGGCGCGCGGTGCAGTCTGGGGACGGACCGCCGCCATTGGAGCTCCGACCCGACCGTCAGTTTCTCTGATGGGACTGAGATTGGGGGCGGGGGAAAAGCGCTTTTGGAGCAGCGGAGGGCGGAGCGGAAATAATAAAATATAATAAACCAAACCCGAGAGCCCAAGGCACGCTGGGTAATGGAGACCGCCATTAAACCGTCAGAAACACTCACAGCGCAGGCGCGCACCGCCTCGCCTCGAAAAAACTTTGGGAAATGTATTTTTCCCCAAATCTGTTAATAATTTACTCTCATTACACATTGGAACTGATGGGCTGGATTGATGTTTATTTTCCAATTCCAGCTCAGGACCTTCAATCCCAGCGTCAACCCGGAGCAAATGCGCTCCCGACCAATAGGAAGAGCGGAGAGGGACTGGAGGACCGAGCGGGCGGTTGGTCCTCCAACCAATCGGAGTGTGTGAGGGGCGGGACTTGCGGCGGAGGGTCTGAGCCCGGATCTCACTCCTTCTCTGGAACTCTGCCGAATTTTTGAAACTTGATTCATCTCAAGATAAAAGTCCAGAAGAAAACTGGACCTTTCAGTTGTGGCTTTAAACAGATGAAACCCTGTGGTGTCGAGCAAACAGTTCAACATTTGTTAGTAAAATGACTCTGATGAAGTAATGGAGAGCCATGTATCCAAGTTTGCTGATGACACTGAGTAAAGAGGCACAGTAAATAGTGTAGATGGGAGCAGAAAGTTGCAAGGGGGCAATAATAGATTCAGTGAGTGGGCAAAACGGTGGCAGGTGGAGTTGAATGTGGGGAAATGTGAATTCACCCACTTTGAACCTAAGACAGAGATCAGAGTATTTACCAAACGGCAAGCAGCGAGAAACTGTGGAGGAGCAGAGAGATTTCGGGGTCCAAGTACCGAAATCACTAAAAGCTAGTGGACAGTTACAAAAAATAATTTTAAAGGCTAAAGGAATGATGGCCTTCATCTCAAGGGGGCTGGAATATAAAGGGGTGGAAGTGATGTTACAGTTGTACAGAGCTCTGGTTAAACCCCATCTGGAGACTGCCTTCAGTTCTGGGCACTGCACCTCAGGGAGGATATACTGGCCTTGGAAGGGGTGCAGCACAGATTCACCAGAGTGATACTGACAGATTGCATAGACTGGGCTTGTTTTGAGTGGAACTTGGAAGATTAAGGGGTGATCTAATCGAGGTGATTGAAGGATTTGATAGGGCAGATAGAGAGAAACTACTTCCTCTGGTGGGGGAGTCCAGAACAAGGGGGCATAACCTTAAAATTAGAGCGAGGCCATTCAGGGGCGATGTCAGGAATCACTTCTTCGCACAAAGGGCAGTGGAAATCTGGAACTCTCTCCCTGAGAGCAGTCGAGGCTGGGGGTCAAGTGAAAATTTCAGATCTGAGATTGATAGATTTTTGATAGGCGAGGGTATTAAAGGTTATGGTACCAAGGCGGGTGGATGGAGTTAAGATACAGATCAGATATGATACAATTAAATGGCGGAACAGGTTGGAGGGGCTGAATGGCCTCCTCCTGTTCATAATGATTAAACGTTCCTAATCTCTGCACAATTACAGAACGGACCGATTGTTAATAGGAGCTCCGTTAATGAAATCCCCTGACATTCAAAGATAAACGGGACTGTCCCTTTAACTATAAACAAAGGGGAGTGCCTGTCCCTTTAAATATCTGCCCCATTCCCACAGGCAGTGGGAGGAGGAACAGCGCGCGGTCTCATTCCGCCCAAAACCAGCGGGGCCTCGCGCGAGGGAGCAGCTCCATGAGGGGGCGGGGCCTCGGCTCTGACGTCTCCAGGAGCCCAGCGCGCAGGCGCGGGAGAGGCTCTGCGCGTTCGCCAGACGGAGTCGGAGGGTCGGGAGCAGGTAGGCGGGGGGCCGGGGACAGGACACTGAGAAACCGGGCGGAGACCGCGCCCCACGGCTTATAAACATGGAGCGAGGCCGCAGGACCCGAGTCGGATCCTCTGGTCCCGAGTGTGAGCAGCCGGGCGGTAACTGCGGGACTTCTCCCCGGAGATAGGCCCGGGTTTCCGGGGGAACCGGCCGCCATCTTTGTACAGGAGGATGGAGCGTCACTGCGCATGCGCGGCCATCTTGGTACAGGACGGAGGAGCGTCACGGCGCATGCGCGGCCACCTTGGTACAGGTACAGAGTGGGCGGGGCTTCAGGATATTTCACTCAGAATCTCAACCCGTGCTGTCCCTGCCCTGGGAGAGTTTGATGGGACAGTGCAGAGGGAGCTTTACTCTGTATCTAACCCGTGCTGTCCCTGCCCTGGGAGAGTTTGATGGGACAGTGCAGAGGGAGCTTTACTCTGTATCTAACCCGTGCTGTACCTGCCCCGGGAGTGTTTGATGGGACAGTGTAGAGGGAGCTTTACTCTGTATCTAACCCGTGCTGTCCCTGCCCCGGGAGTGTTTGATGGGACAGTGTAGAGGGAGCTTTACTCTGTATCTAACCCGTGCTGCACCTGCCCCGGGAGTGTTTGATGGGACAGTGTAGAGGGAGCTTTACTCTGTATCTAACCCGTGCTGTCCCTGCCCTGGGAGTGTTTGATGGGACAGTGCAGAGGGAGCTTTACTCTGTATCGAACCCGTGCTGTACCTGCCCTGGGAGTGTTTGATGGGACAGTGCAGAGGGAGCTTTACTCTGTATCTAACCCGTGCTGGACCTGCCCCGGGAGTGTTTGATGGGACAGTGTAGAGGGAGCTTTACTCTGTATCGAACCCGTGCTGGACCTGCCCCGGGAGTGTTTGATGGGACAGTGTAGAGGGAGTTTTACTCTGTATCTAACCCGTGCTGGACCTGCCCCGGGAGTGTTTGATGGGACAGTGTAGAGGGAGCTTTACTCTGTATCTAACCCGTGCTGGACCTGCCCCGGGAGTGTTTGATGGGACAGTGCAGAGGGAGCTTTACTCTGTATCTAACCCGTGCTGGACCTGCCCCGGGAGTGTTTGATGGGACAGTGTAGAGGGAGCTTTACTCTGTATCGAACCCGTGCTGTACCTGCCCTGGGAGTGTTTGATGGGACAGTGTAGAGGGAGCTTTACTCTGTATCTAACCCGTGCTGTACCTGCCCCGGGAGTGTTTGAATGGACAGTGCAGAGGGAGCTTTACTCTGTATCTAACCCGTGCTGTCCCTGCTCTGGGAGTGTTTGATGGGACAGTGTAGAGTGAGCTTTACTCTGTATCGAACCCGTGCTGGACCTGCCCCGGGAGTGTTTGATGGGACAGTGTCGAGGGAGCTTTACTCTGTATCGAACCCGTGCTGTACCTGCCCTGGGAGTGTTTGATGGGACAGTGTAGAGGGAGCTTTACTCTGTATCTAACCCGTGCTGTACCTGCCCTGGGAGTGTTTGATTGGTCAGTGCAGAGGGAGCTTTACTCTGTATCTAACCCGTGCTGTACCTGCCCCGGGAGTGTTTGTTGGGACAGTGCAGAGGGAGCTTTACTCTGTATCTCACCCGTGCTGTACCTGCCCCGGGAGTGTTTGATGGGACAGTGTAGAGGGAGCTTTACTCTGTATCTAACCCGTGCTGTCCCTGCCCTGGGAGTGTTTGATGGGACAGTGCAGAGGGAGCTTTACTCTGTATCTAACCCGTGCTGTACCTGCCCTGGGAGTGTTTGATGGGACAGTGCAGAGGGAGCTTTACTCTGTATCTAACCCGTGCTGGACCTGCCCCGGGAGTGTTTGATGGGACAGTGCAGAGGGAGCTTTACTCTGTATCGAACCCGTGCTGGACCTGCCCCGGGAGTGTTTGATGGGACAGTGTAGAGGGAGCTTTACTCTGTATCTAACCCGTGCTGGTCCTGCCCCGGGAGTGTTTGATGGGACAGTGCAGAGGGAGCTTTACTCTGTATCTAACCCGTGCTGGACCTGCCCCGGGAGTGTTTGATGGGACAGTGCAGAGGGAGCTTTACTCTGTATCTAACCCGTGCTGGACCTGCCCCGGGAGTGTTTGATGGGACAGTGTAGAGGGAGCTTTACTCTGTATCGAACCCGTGCTGTACCTGCCCTGGGAGTGTTTGATGGGACAGTGAAGAGGGAGCTTTACTCTGTATCTAACCCGTGCTGTACCTGCCCCGGGAGTGTTTGAATGGACAGTGCAGAGGGAGCTTTACTCTGTATCTAACCCGTGCTGTCCCTGCCCTGGGAGTGTTTGATGGGACAGTGTAGAGTGAGCTTTACTCTGTATCTAACCCGTGCTGGACCTGCCCCGGGAGTGTTTGATGGGACAGTGTAGAGGGAGCTTTACTCTGTATCGAACCCGTGCTGTACCTGCCCTGGGAGTGTTTGATGGGACAGTGTAGAGGGAGCTTTACTCTGTATCTAACCCGTGCTGTACCTGCCCTGGGAGTGTTTGATGGGACAGTGTAGAGGGAGCTTTACTCTGTATCTAAGCCGTGCTGTACCTGCCCCGGGAGTGTTTGTTGGGACAGTGCAGAGGGAGCTTTACTCTGTATCTCACCCGTGCTGTACCTGCCCCGGGAGTGTTTGATGGGACAGTGTAGAGGGAGCTTTACTCTGTATCTAACCCGTGCTGTGCCTGCCCCGGGAGTGTTTGAATGGACAGTGCAGAGGGAGCTTTACTCTGTATCTAACCCGTGCTGTACCTGCCCCGGGAGTGTTTGATGGGACAGTGTAGAGGGAGCTTTACTCTGTATCTAACCCGTGCTGTACCTGCCCCGGGAGTGTTTGATGGGACAGTGCAGAGGGAGCTTTACTCTGTATCTAACCCGTGCTGTACCTGCCCCGGGAGTGTTTGATGGGACAGTGTAGAGGGAGCTTTACTCTGTATCTAACCCGTGCTGTACCTGCCCCGGGAGTGTTTGATGGGACAGTGCAGAGGGAGCTTTACTCTGTATCTAACCCGTGCTGTACCTGCCCCGGGAGTGTTTGATGGGACAGTGCAGAGGGAGCTTTACTCTGTATCTAACCCGTGCTGTACCTGCCCCGGTAGTGTTTGATGGGACAGTGTAGAGGGAGCTTTACTCTGTATCCAACCCGTGCTGTACCTGCCCCGGGAGTGTTTGATGGGACAGTGCAGAGGGAGCTTTACTCTGTATCTAACCCGTGCTGTACCTGCCCCGGGAGTGTTTGATGGGACAGTGCAGATGGAGCTTTACTCTGTATCTAACCCGTGCTGTACCTGCCCCGAGAGTGTTTGATGGGACAGTGCAGAGGGAGCTTTACTCTGTATCTAACCCGTGCTGTACCTGCCCCGGGAGTGTTTGATGGGACAGTGCAGAGGGAGCTTTACTCTGTATCTAACCCGTGCTGTACCTGCCCCGGGAGTGTTTGATGAGACAGTGTAGAGAGAGCTTTACTCTGTATCTAACCCGTGCTGTACCTGCCCCGGGAGTGTTTGATGGGACAGTGCAGAGGGAGCTTTCCTCTGTATCGAACCCGTGCTGTACCTGCCCCGGGAGTGTTTGATGGGACAGTGTAGAGGGAGCTTTACTCTGTATCTAACCCGTGCTGTACCTGCCCTGGGAATGTTTGATGGGACAGTGTAGAGGGAGCTTTACTCTGTATCTAACCCGTGCTGTACCTGCCCCGGGAGTGTTTGATGGGACAGTGTAGAGGGAGCTTTACTCTGTATCTAACCCGTGCTGTCCCTGCCCTGGGAGTGTTTGATGGGACAGTGTAGAGGGAGTTTTGCCCAGAATCTCAACCCATGCTGTCCCTGCCCTGGGAGTGGTTGATGGGACAGTGTGGAGTGAGCTTTACCCTGTATCTAACCCGTGCTGTACCTGTTCTGGGATTGTGAGACGGGACAGTGTGGTGGGAGCTTTATTCGGTATCGAACCCATGCTGTCCCTGCCCTGGGAGTGTTTGATGGAACAGTGCAGAGGGAACTTTACACTCTATCTCACCTTATTGTACCTGCCCTGGGAGTGTTTGATGGGACAGTGCAGAGGGAACTTTACACTCGATCTCACCCGTGCTGGACCTGCCCCGGGAGTGTTTGATGGGACAGTGTCGAGGGAGCTTTACCCTGTATCTAAACTGTGCTGTTCCTGCCCTGGGAGTGTTTGATGGGACAGTGTGGAGTGAGCTTTGCTCTGTATCTCACCCGTGCTGTACCTGCCCTGGGAGTGTTTGATGGGACAGTGTCGAGGGAGCTTTACTCTGGATCTAACCTGTGCTGTCCCTGCCCTGGGAGTGTTTGGGACAGTGTCGAGGGAGCTTTACTCTGTGTCTAATCCGTGCTGTACCTGCCCTGGGAGTGTTTGGGACAGTGTGCAGCAATCAATAACCAATGATTAACGCTATTCACCCCTATTTATTAAAATCTGGGATATAGTTTCTGAACAGCTTCATCAACGGAGCCTCTCACTTTTCCTCTCCCTATTCTTCTTCCCAAAATCTATCACTTCACATTTCTCTGCATTAAATTTCATCTGCCATCTATCTGTCCAATTTATTATCCAGTGTCCGTGACACTGAAGTCACTTCCAGTCCTCTTCACAGTTCCCCACACTCCCTATCTTGGTGGCATTTGAATTATCTGGAGATTTTCATCTTGTGCCCGAAATTCCCGAGCCCAGATCATTTCCCTGTATTGAGAAGAGCAATGGTCCCAACACTGACCCTGGGGGACACCACTGTTTACATCCCTCCAGTCTGAACAATATCCATTATCCACGACTCTCTGTTTTCTGCCCTTTCCCCAACTTCCTGTCCACGCTGCCCCACTCCCTTCAATTCCGTGAGCCTTAATTTTATCAACAAGCCTCCTGTGCGGCACCTTCTCAAACACCTTTAGACAATCCATCCACACAACACCCACTGCATTCCCTTTATCACCACACTGTGTTATTTCCTCAAATAATCCCTGCTGTCTGTCCTGAATTCATCCATTTCACGAACAAATGTTGAAATGTTTGATCCACCCCACAGGGTTCCATCTGTTTAAAGCCACACAGAGAGAGGTGGGAGAGGCCCATTGTCAGACAGTGTGAGCTGAGGGGTGGGAGAGGCCCATTGTTGGACAGTGTGAGCTGAGGGGTGGGAGAGGCCCATTGTTGGACAGTGTGAGCTGAGGGGTGGGAGAGGCCCATTGTTGGACAGTGTGAGCTGAGGGGTGGGAGAGGACCATTGTTGGACAGTGTGAGCTGAGGGGTGGGAGAGGCCCATTGTTGGACAGTGTGAGCTGAGGGGTGGGAGAGGCCCATTGTTGGACAGTGTGAGCTGAGGAGTGGGAGAGGCCCATTGATGGACAGGGTGAGCTGAGGGGTGGGAGAGGCCCATTGTTGGACAGTGTGAGCTGAGGGGTGGGAGAGGCCCATTGTTGGACAGTGTGAGCTGACGGGTGGGAGAGGCCCATTGTTGGACAGTGTGAGCTGAGCAGGCGCAGGAGACGCAGACTTCAGTGAACACCGAATGCCCCACAGACCCCAATATAAAACAGTGAACATTATCCCCCCCAGACCCCAATATAAAACAGTGAACATTATCCCCCCCAGACCCCAATATAAAACAATGAACATTATCCCCCCAGACGCCAATATAAAACAATGAACATTATCCCCCCAGACCCCAATATAAAACAGTGAACATTATCCCCCCCAGACCCCAATATAAAACAGTGAACATTATCCCCCCCAAACCCCAATATAAAACAGTGAACATTATCCCCCCCAGACCCCAATATAAAACAGTGAACATTATCCCCCCAGACCCCAATATAAAACAGTGAACATTATCCCCCCCAGACCCCAATATAAAACAGTGAACATTATCCCCCCCAGACCCCAATATAAAACAATGAACATTATCCCCCCAGACCCCAATATAAAACAGTGAACATTATCCCCCCCAGACCCCAATATTAAACAGTGAACATTATCCCCCCTCAGACCCCAATATTAAACAGTGAACATTATCCCCCCCAGACCCCAATATTAAACAGTGAACATTATCCCCCCCAGACCCCAATATAAAACAGTGAACATTATCCCCCCAGACCCCAATATAAAACATTGAACATTATCCCCCCCAGACCCCAATATAAAACAGTGAACATTATCCCCCCCAGACCCCAATATAAAACAGTGAACATTATCCCCCCAAACCCCTCCCCCCAGACCCAAATGACGACGGATCAGGGAACGTCTGTAAAGGAAGTTGGAATGGTAACTGGTCAGAGAGCGTCTCTTTGATAGAGAAATCGGGGTGTGTCAGTGAATATAAGAAGGAAAAATGGAGATGGATCAAGGAGAGCCCATCACCAAAATTGGGAGATGTTGTGGAAGAGGGGGAGAGAACTTCACGGGGAGGGAGAGAGGGGAACCAGTGAGTGCAGAACTGAACCCAGTCAGAGTCAACACCTTCAGAGGGAGGGAGAGAAAACTCAGATGGAATGAAATATGTTGGGGATGGTGCGATGGGTTTGGATTTCAGCACAGGGAGGAGGGAGAGTGTGTGGGACGGGGATTTACAGTCTGGGGGAATGAGCGGGAAGAATATTCTGTCGAAACTAGAATTGTCTGTTCTGAATTTCTATCCTGTATTTACAGTGAGGACTTTTGTAAGCTCCTTTTACAGGGGATTGGAAGGTGAGGATTCACAGACGGGAAAATCAAACCAAACCTCAAGTCAATCTGACCGAGTCACTCGATTCATCAGGACCTGAATATCATCGGCCTTTGAATGTGGAAGGAGAAATGTTTGTCTGTTCTGTCTGTGGGAAAAGATTTCAAACATCAGTGTGACTGGAAAATCACTGAGTCACACACACCCGAGTGAGAGTGTTCCAGTGCACTGAGTGTGGAAAGAGCTGTAACCAGTTGCACAGCCTGAAAAAACATCGCACCATTTACAGCGGGGAGAAACCGTCCACGTGTTCTGTGTGTGGACGAGGCTTCAACTGATCGTCCAACCTGGAGAAACACAAGGACACCCAGACCACGGAGAAACCATGGAAATGTGGGGACTGTGGGAAGGGATTCAATTACCCATCCCAGCTGGAAACTCATCGACGCAGTCACACTGGGGAGAGGCCGTTTATCTGCTCCTCATATGGGAAGGGATTCACTCAGTCATCCACCCTGCTGAAACACCAGCGAGTTCACACTGGGGAGAGGCCGTTCACCTGCTCCGTGTGTGGGAAAGGTTTCACTTGTTCATCCAGCCTCATTTCACACCAACTTGTTCACAGTGATAAGAGAAATTTTAAATGTTCTGACTGTGAGAAGAGGTTTAAAAGCAGGAATGCTCTACTGAGACACCAACGTACTCACACTGGGGAGAGACCGATTATCTGCTCCGTGTGTGGGATGGGATTCACTCAGTCATCCACGCTGCTGAGACACCAGCGAATTCACACTAGGGAGAGGCCGTTCACCTGCGCAGAGTGTGGGAAGGGATTTGCTCATTCAGCCGACCGGCTGAGGCACCAGCGAGTTCACACTGGGGAGAGGCCGTTCACCTGCTCCGGGTGTGGGAAAGGATTCACTTGTTCATCCAGTCTCATTGAACACCAACTTGTTCACAGTGATAAGAGACCTTTAAAATGTTCTGACTGTGAGAAGAGGTTTAAAAGCAGGAATGCTCTCCTGAGACACCAACGTACTCACACTGGGGAGAGGCCGTTTACCTGCTCCGCATGTGGGAAAGGATTCACTCGGTCATCCGCCCTGCTGATTCACCAGCGAGTTCACACTGGGGAGAGGCCGTTCACCTGCGCAGAGTGTGGGAAGGGATTCACTCAGTCATCCGCCCTGCTGATTCACCAGCGAGTTCACACTGGGGAGAGGCCATTCACCTGCTCAGAGTGTGGGAAGGGATTCACATGTTCATCCAGTCTCATTGAACACCAACCTGTTCACACTGATAAGAGACCTTTTAAATGTTCTGACTGTGGGAAGAGCTTTAAAAGCACAAACGGACTGCTGACACACCAACGCACTCACAATGGGGAGAGACCGTTCACCTGCTCAGAGTGTGAGAAGGGATTCATTAAGTCATACAACCTGCTGATTCACCATCGAGTTCACACTGGGGAGAGACCGTTCACCTGCTCAGGGTGTGGGAAGGGATTCACTCAGTCATCCAACCTGCAGTCACACCAGCGAGTTCACATGTTACCACAGGGGTTGGATTCTGCTGTTAATCACATCCAGGACTGAACCATGTTCATTCTGACAGTTGGGGTTTGTTTCTGATAATAACCCCTATAACTGGGCTGGAGTTTAATATTCTGTATCAGTCTCAAATAAATCAGCTTTCTTTTCAAGACAGTGTACCATTGTTTAAAAAGGGAGAAAGGGATAGACTGAGTAATTACAGGCCAGTCAGCCGAACCTCGGTGGTGGGCAAATGATTGGAAACAATTCTGAGGGACAATATTAATCGTCATTTAGAAAGGCACGGATTAATCAAGGACAGTCAGCATGGATTTGTTCAGGGAATGTCGTGTCCGACTAACTTGATTGACTCTTATGAGGAGGTAACGAGGAGGGTCGATGAGGGCAACGCGTTTGATGCAGTATACATGGATTTTAGCAAGTCTTTTGACAAGGTCCCACATGGCAGACTGGTCAAAAAAGTAAAATCCCTTGGGATCAAAGGGAAAGTGGCCAGTCGGATCCAAAATTGGCTCAGTGGCAGGAAGCAAAGGGTGATGGTTGATGGATGTTTTTGCAACTGGAAGGCTGTTTCCAGTGGGGTTCCTCAAGGCTCACTATTGGTCCCTTGCTTTTTGTGGTATATATTAATGATTTGCACTTGAATGTGGAGGACTTGATCAAGAAGTTTGCAGATGATACATAAATTGGCCGTGTGGTTGGTAGTGAGGAGGAAAGCTGTTGACTGCAGGAAGATATCAATGGACTGGTCAGGTGGGCAGAAAAGTGGCAAATAGAATTCAATCCAGAGAAGTGTGAGGTAATGCAATTGGGGAGGGCAAACAAGGCAAGCATCTGTCCATGACGGTATTGGTAGGAGTGACTACCGCACAGTCCTTGTGGAGCCAAGTCCTGTCTTCACACTGAGGACACCATCCAACGTGTTGTGTGGCACTGCCATCGTGCTAAATGGGATAGATTCAGAACAGATCGAGCAGCTCAAAACTGGGCATCCGTGAGACGCTGTGGGCCATCAGCAGCAGCAGAATTGGAATCCAACACAATCTGTAACCTCATGGTGTTCATATTCCTCACTCGTATAAACATACGAATTAAGAGCAGGAGTAGGCCATTCGGCCCCTCGAGCCTGATCTGTCATTTGATAAGATCATGGCTGATCTGATTGTGACATCAACCCTACTTTCCCATCTACCTACTATAACATTTGACTCCCTTGATAATCAGGAATCTATCTAACTCGGCCTTAAAAATATTCAATGACCCTGCCTCCCCCGCTCTCTGGGGAAGGGAGTTCCACAGACTCACGACCTTCAGGGAAAAAAATTTCTCCTCATCTCCGTCTTAAATGGGAGACCCCTTATTTTTAAACTGTGGCCCCTAGTTCTAGTCTCTCCCACAAGGGGAAACATCCTCTCAGCATCTATCCCTTCTATTCCCCTCAGGATCTTATGTGTTTCAATAAGATCACCTCTCATCCTTCTAAACTCCAATGTATACAGGCCCAACTTGTCCAACCTTTCCTCATAAGATAACCCCCTCATCCCAGGAATCAGTCGAGTGAACCTTCTCTGAACCGCCTCCAAAGCAATTATGTCCTTTCTTAAATAAGGAGACCAAAACTGCACACAGTATTCCAGATGTGGTCTCACCAATGCCCTGAACAACTGTAGTAAAACATTTCCACTTTTATATTCCATTCCCCTTGTAGTAAATGAGAACATTCCATTTGCCTTCCTAATCACTTCTTGTACCTACACACTAACGTTCTGTGATTCATGTACTACGATACCCAGATCCCTCTGTACTTCAGAGTTCTGCAATCTCTCTCCATTTAAATAATATACTGCTTTTCTATTCCTCTTGCCGAAGTGGACAAGTTCACATTTTCCCACATTATACTCCATCTGCCAAATTTTTGCTCACTCACTTAACCTATCTATGACCCTTTATGAACTCCTTATGTCCTCTTCACAACTTACTTTCCGAACGACCTTTGTCTCATTAGCAAATTTAGCAACAATACATTTGGTCCCTTCATCCAAGTCATTGATATAGATTGTAAATAGTTGAGGCCCAAGCACGGATCCCTGTGGCACTCCACTTGTTACATTTTGCCAACCTGAAAATGACCCATTTATGCCGACTCTCTGTTTCCTGTTCGCTAACCAATCCTTTATCCATGCAAATACGTCACCCCCTACATCATGAGTTCTTATTTTGTGTCGTCACCTTTGATGTGGCACCTTGTCAAAAGCCTTCTGGATATCCAAGTACACCACATCCACAGGGTCCCCTTTATCCACGTTGCTTGTTACTTCCTCAAAGAACTCTAATAAATTATTCAAACACGATTTCCCTTTCACAAAGCCGTGTTGCCTCTGCCTGATTGCATTGAGATTTTCTAAGTGCCCTGCTAGAACCTCCTTAATAATAGATTCTCGCATTTTCCCCATGACAGATGTTAAGCTAACTGGCCTGTAGTTTCCGGCTTTCTGTCTCCCTCCTTTCTTGAATAGAGGAGTTATATTCGCTATTTTCCAATCTGATGGGACCCTTCCAGAACCTGGGGAATTTTGGAAAATTAATACCAATGCATCGACTATCTCTGCAGCCACTTCTTTTAAGACCCTCGGATGAAGTCCGTCAGGACCTGGGAACTTGTCACCTTTTAGATCTAATATTTTTTTCAAAACCCTTTCCCTGGTGATTGTAAATGTTTTAAGTTCCTCCCTCCCTTTCACCTCTTGATCCACAATTATTTCTGGCATGTTATTTGTATCCTCTACAGTGATGACGGATGCAAAATATCTGTTCAATTCATCCACCATTTCCTTATTCTCCATTATTAATTCCCCAGACTCACTCTCTGGAGGACCAACACTCACTTTACTTACTCTTCTTTTTAAATACCTGTAGAAACTCTTACTATCTGTTATTGTATTTCTAGCTCGCTTTCTCCGGTACTCAAATCTCTCCCTCATTATTCTTTTCGTCATTCTTTGCTGTTTTTTATATTTTGACCAATCTTCTGACCTGTCACTAATCTTTGTGGAATTGTATGTTTTTTCTTTCAATTTGATACTATCTTTAACATCCTTAGTTGGCAAAGGATGGTACGTCCTTCCCCTCGAATCTTTCTTTCTCACTGGAATGTATCTTTGCTGAGTGTTATGAAATATCCCATTAAATGTCTGACACTGCATCTCGACTGACATATCCCTGAACCGAAGTTCCCAGTTCACTTTAGCCAGCTCTGTCTTCTGTCACTCTACCATTACCAACAAGCCAGGGGATCAACCCTGGTTCAATGAGGAGTGTAGAAGAGCATGCCAGGAGCAGCACCAGGTGTACCTAAAAATGAGGTGCCAACCTGGTGAAGCTACAACACAGGACGACATGCATGCTAAACAGTGGAAACAACATGCTATAGACAGAGCTAAACGATTCCACAACCAACGGATCAGATCAAAGCTCTGCAGTCCAGTCACATCCAGTCGTGAATGGTGGTAGACAATTAAACAACTCACGGGAGGAGGAGGCTCCATGAACATCCCCATCCTCAATGATGGCAGAGTCCAGCATATGAGTGCAAAAGACAAGGCTGAAGCGTTTGCAACCATCTTCAGCCAGAAGTGCCGAGTGGATGATCCATCTTGGCCTCCTCCCGCTATCCGCACTATCACAGAAGCCAGTCTTCAGCCAATTCGATTCACTCCACGTGATATCAAGAAACGGCTGAATGCACAAAGCCCCTGACAACATCCCTGCTGTAGTGCTGAAGACTTGTGCTCCAGAACTAGCTGCGCCTCGAGCCAAACTGTTCCAGTACAGCTACAACACTGGCATCTACCCGACAATGTGGAAAATTGCCCAGATATGTCCTGTCCACAAAAAGCAGGACAAATCGAATCCGGCCAATTACCGCCCCATCAGTCTACTCTCAATCATCAGCAAAGTGATGGAAGGTGTCGTCGACAGTGCTATCAAGCGGCACTTACTCACCAATTCTCAGTTTGTGTTCCGCCAGGACAACTCGGCTCCAGACCTCATTACAGCGATGGTGCAAACATGGACAAAAGAGCTGAATTTCAGAGGTGAGGTGAGAGTGACTGCCCTTGACATCAAGGCAGCATTTGACAAGAGTGCAGCACCAAGGAGCCCTCGTAAAATTGAAGTCATTGGGAATCAGGGGGAAGACTCTCCAGTGGCTGGAGTCATACCTCGCACAAAGGAAGATGGTAGTGGTTGTTGGAGGCCAATCATCTCAACCCCAGGACATTGCTGCAGGAGTTCCTCAGGGCAGTGTCCGAGGCCCAACCATCTTCAGCTGCTTCATCAATAACCTTCCGTCCATCATAAGGTCAGAAATGGGGACGTTCACTAATGATTGCACAGAGCTCGGTTCCATTCGCAACCCCTCAGACAATGAAGAAGTCCGTGCCCGCATGCAGCAAGACCTGGACAACATCCAGGCTTGGGCTGATAAGTGGCAAGTAACATTTGCGCCAGACAAGTGTCAAGCAATGACCATGTCCCCTTGACATTCAACGGCATTACCATCGCTGTATCCCTCACCATTGACCAGAAACTTAACTGGACCAGCCACGTAAATACTATGGGTACAAGAGCAGGTCAGACGCTGGGTATTCCGTGGCGAGTGACTCACCTCCTGATTCCCCAAAGTCTTTCCACCATCTGCAAGGCACAAGTCAGGAGTGTGATGGAATACTCTCCACTTGCCTGGATGAGTGCAGCTCCAACAACACTCAAGAAACTTGACACCATGCAGGACAAAGCAGCCCGCTTGATTGGCACCCCATCCACCACCCTGAACAGTCACTCCCTTCACCACCGGCGCACAGTGGCTGCAGTGTGTCCCATCCACAGGATGCACTGCAGCAACTCACCAAGGCTTCTTCGACAGCATCTCCCAAACCCGTGACCTCTACCACCGAGAAGAACAAGGGCAGCAGGCACATGGGAACACCACCACCTGACATTCCCCTCCAAGTCACACACCATCCCGACTTGGAAATATATCGCCATTCCTCCATCGTCGCTCGGTTAAAATCCCTGAACTCTCTACCGAATAGCACCGTGGGAGAACATTCAACACACAGACTGCAGCGGCTCAAGAAGGCGGCTCGCCACCACCTTCTCAAGGGCAATTAGGGATGGGCAATAAATGCTGGCCTTGCCAGTGAGGCCCACATCCCATGAACGAATAAAAAAAAGAAAAAGTATACAGTAAATGGAAGGATACTGAGAAGTATCGAGGAACAAAGAGACCTTGGAGTGCATGTCCACAAATCCCCGAAGTTAGCAGGACAGGTAGATAAGTTGGTTAAAAAGGGAGACAGGATACTTTCCTTAATTAGCCGAGGCATAGAATATAAGAGCAGAAAGGTTATGCTCGAACTGTATAAAACAATAGTTAGGCTCCAGCTAGAGTACTGCATACAGTTCTGGTCACCATATTACAGGAAAGATGTGATTGCACTCGGGAGGGTACAGTGGAGATTTACAAAGATATTGCCAGGGCTGGAGAATTTTAGCTATGAGGAAAGATTGGATAGGCTGGGGTTGTTTTCTTTGGAACAGAAGAGGCTGAGGGGAGATTTAATTGAGGTGTATAAAATTATGAGGGGCAAGATGGAGTGAATAGGAAGGACCTACTTTCCTTGGCAGAGGGGTCAGTGACCAGTGGGCATTGATTTAAAGTATTGGCAGAAGGATTAGAGGGAACTTGAATTTTTTTTTCATCCAGAGGGTGGTGGGGGTCTGGAACTCCACACCTGAAAGGGTGGACGAGGCAGCAACCTTCATCACATTTAAAGGGAACCAGGATATGCACTTGAAGTGCCGTCACCTACAGGGCGATGGACCAAGAGCTGGAAAGTGGGATTAGGCTGGATAGCTCTTTTTCAAATGGCACGGACAAGATGGGCCGATTGGCCTCGTTCGCCTCATAAATTTCTATGATTCTCCCCACCTCAACATCACTCTCCTCACACTGACCCCTGCGACAGGGGAAGAGGGGACATTTACCAGACTCCCCACTAAAAACCCTCAGTGTCCCTCTCACGGGTGAAGAGGGGACATTTACCAGACTCCCCACTAAAAACCCTCAGTGTCCCTCTCACGGGTGAAGAGGGGACATTTACCAGACTCCCCACTAAAAACCCTCAGTGTCCCTCTCACGGGTGAAGAGGGGACATTTACCAGACTCCCCACTAAAAACCCTCAGTGTCCCTCTCACGGGTGAAGAGGGGACATTTACCAGACTCCCCACTAAAAACCCTCAGTGTCCCTCTCACGGGTGAAGAGGGGACATTTACCAGACTCGCCACTATTGACCCTCAGTGTCCCTCTCATGGCTGAAGAGGGGACATTTACCAGACTCCCCACTATTGACCCTCAGTGTCCCTCTCACGGGTGAAGAGGGGACATTTACCAGACTCCCCACGATAGACCCTCAGTGTCCCTCTCACAGGTGAAGAGGGGACATTTACCAGACCCCCCACTATAGACCCTCAGTGTCCCTCTCACGGGTGAAGAGGGGACATTTACCAGACTCCCCACTATTGACCCTCAGTGTCCCTCTCACGGGTGAAGAGGGGACATTTACCAGACTCCCCACTATTGACCCTCAGTGTCCCTCTCAGGGGTGAAGAGGGGACATTTACCAGACTCCCCACTATTAACCATCAGTGTCCCTCTCACGGGTGAAGAGGGGACATTTCCCAGACTCCCCACTCTTGACCCTCAGTGTCCCTCTCAGGGGTGAAGAGGGGACATTTACCAGACTCCCCATTATAGACCCTCAGTGTCCCTCTCCAGGATGAAGAGGGGACATTTACCAGACTCCCCACTATAGACCCTCAGTGTCCCTCTCACGGGTGAAGAGGGGACATTTACCAGACTCCCCACTATTGACCCTCAGTGTCCCTCTCAGGGGTGAAGAGGGGACATTTACCAGACTCCCCACTATTGACCCTCAGTGTCCCTCTCACGGGTGAAGAGGGGACATTTACCAGACTCCCCACTATTGACCCTCAGTGTCCCTCTCACGGGTGAAGAGGGGACATTTACCAGACTCCCCACGATTCACCCTCAGTCTCTCACATTTGCCTGGTCCTGGACTCGGTCTTCCTGTACCAAAATGGCCGCGCATGCGCCGTGACGCTCCCTCCTCCTGTACCAAGATGGCGGCCGGTTTCCCCGGTAACCCGGGCCTGTCCCCGGGGAGAAGCCTTCAGCTGCCGCCCGGCTGAAGACACGCGGGACCAGAGGATCCTTTTCGTTCCCTGCGGCCGCACTCCATCTTTAAACGACCGACGGCAGGGCCTCCCTCCGGTTTATGAATCTCCGGACCGGGCGCTCGCCGACCGTCTTCAGACCTCCGACTCCGTCTGTGGACCGCTCAGAGCCTCTCCCGCGCCTGCGCGCTGAGCTCCGGGGATAGGGAAAGGGCGGGGTCTCCCGCGCGGGGGAGCAGGGGCGGTTTTTTTTATTCGTTCACGGGATGTGGGCGTCGCTGGAGAGAGCAGCATTTATTGCCCATCCCGAATTGCCCCTTGAGAAGGTGGTGGTGAGCCGTCTTCTTGAACCGCTGCAGTCCGTGTGGTGAAGGTTCTCCCACAGTGCAGTTCGGAAGGGAGTTCCAGGATTTTGACCCAGCTCCGATGAAGGAACGGCGATATATTTCCAAGTCGGGATGGTGTGTGACTTGGAGGGGAACGTGCAGGTGGTGTTGTTCCCATGTACCTGCTGCTCTTGTCCTTCTAGGTGGTAGAGGTCGCGGGTTTGGGAGGTGCTGTCGAAGAAGCCTTGGCGAGTTGCTGCAGTGCATCCTGTGGATAGTGCACACTGCAGCCACGGTGCGCCGGTGGTGAAGGGAGTGAATGTTTAGGGTGGTGGATGGGGTGCCAATCAAGCGGGCTGCTTTATCTTGGATGGTGTCGAGCTTCTTGAGTGTTGTTGGAGCTGCATTCATCCAAGCAAGTGGGGAGTATTCCATCACGCTCCTGACTTGTGCCTTGTAGATGGTGGAAAGGCTTTGGGGAGTCAGGAGGTGAGTCACTCGCCGCAGAATACCCAGCCTCTGACCTGCTCTAGTAGCCACAGTATTTATATGGCTGGTCCAGTTAAGTTTCTGGTCAATGGTGACCCCCAGGATGTTGATGGTGGGGGATTCGGCGATGGTAATGCCGTTGAATGTCAGGGGGAGGTGGTTAGACTCTCTCTTGTTGGAGATGGTCATTGCCTGGCACTTATCTGGCACGAATATTACTTGCCACTTATGAGCCCAAGCCTGGATGTTGTCCAGGTCTTGCTGCATGCGGGCTCGGACTGCTTCATTATTTGAGGGGTTGCGAATGGAACTGAACACTGTGCAATCATCAGCGAACATCCCCATTTCTGACCTTATGATGGAGGGAAGGTCATTGATGAAGCAGCTGAAGATGGTTGGACCTAGGACACTGCCCTGAGGAACTCCTGCAGCAATGTCCTGGGGCTGAGATGATTGGCCTCCAACAACCACGACCATCTTCCTTTGTGCTCGGTATGACTCCAGCCACTGGAGAGTTTTCCCCCTGATTCCCATTGACGGTTCCAACCGTCAATGAAACGTCAGAGCCCGCTGGCCCGCCCCATCCACACACAGTCAGGCCCCGCCCAAACATGGTCAGGCCCCGCCCAAACATGGTCAGGCCACGCCCACACACAGTCAGGCCCCGCCCCCACACTGAGCCAGGCCCCGCCCCCCACACAGTCAGGCCTCGCCCCCACTCCCTGAGTCAGGCCCCGCGCCCACTCGCTGTTTCAGGCCCCGCCCCCCACACACACAGTCAGTCCCCGCCCACACAACACAGTCAGGTCCCGCCCTCACACACAGTCAGGCCCCACCCACATACAGACAGTCAGACCCTGCCCCCACAGTCCCCGCCCTCACACACAGACAGGCCCTGCCCCCCACACAGCCCCCTCCACACACAGTCAGGCCCCGCCCAAACATTGTCAGGCCCCGCCCACACACTGTCAGGCCCCGCCCCCACACTGAGCCAGGCCCCGCCCAACACATAGTCAGGCCCCGCCCCCACTCCCTGAGTCATGCCCCGCCCCCACAACACAGTCAGGTCCCGCCCTCACACACAGTCTGGCCCCACCCACATACAGACAGTCAGGCCCTGCCCCCACAGTCCCCGCCCTCACACACAGACAGGCCCCGCCCCCACACAGCCCCCGCCCACACATGGTCAGGCCCCGCCTCCCATTCGGAGTCAGGCCCCGCCCCCCACACCCGTGAGAGGGATGCTTAGGGTCTGTCGTGGGAAGTCTGGTAAATGTCCACTCTTCACCCGAGAGAGGAACACTGAGGATCTGTAGTGGGGAGTCTGGTAAATGTCCCCTCTTCACCCGTGAGAGGGACACTGAGGGTCTGTAGTGGGGAGTCTGGTAATTGTCCCCTCTTCACCTGTGAGAGGGACACTGAGGGTCTGTAGTGGGGAGTCTGGTAAATGTCCCCTCTTCGCCAGTGAGAGGGACACTGAGGGTCAATAGTGGGGAGTCTGGTAAATGTCCCCTCTTCACCCGTGAGAGGGACACTGAGGGTCTGCAATGGGGAGTCTGGTAAATGAGGGGGTTATCTCATGAGGAAATGTTGGACAAGTTGGTCCTGTATACACTGAAGTTTGGAAGAATGAACGATGATTTCATTGAAACAGATAAGATCCTGAGGGGACTAGAAGGGGTAGATGCTGAGACGATGTTTCCCCTTGTGGGAGAGACTAGAACTCGGGGCCACAGTTTAAAAATAAGGGGTCTCCCATTTAAGACGGAGATGAGGAGAATGTTTTTCTCTGAGAGTCGTGAGTCTGTGGAAATCCCTTCCCCAGAGAGCGGTGGAGGCAGGGTCATTGAATATTTTTAAGGCTGAGTTCGATAGATTCCTGATTTACAAGGAGTCAAATGTTATCGTAGGTAGACGGGAAAGTAGGGTTGCGGTCAGAATCAGATCAGCCATGATCTTATCAAATGACAGAGCAGGCTCGAGGGGCCGAATGGCCTACTCCTGCTCTTAATTCATATTTTCGGATGTTCCTACCTTTTGTGCTCTATGCCTCCATTAATAAAGCCCAGGATCCCGTCTGTTTTTTAACGGCCTTCTCAACTTCTCCTGCCACCTTCAAAGATTTGTGTACATACATCCCCAGGTCTCTCTGGTCCGGCACCCCCTGTAAAATGTACTATTTAGTTTATATTTTGCCTCTCCTCATTATTCCTTCCAAACTGTATCACTTCACACTTCTCTGTGTTAAATTTAAGCCGCCATGTGTCTGCCCATTTCACCGGTCTGTCTCTGTCCCCCTCACTCTGTTACTATGCTCCACCTGGTTTACCACATTTCCCAGTTTCTTGTCATCTTCAAACTGTGAAATTGTGCCCTGTAAACCCAAGTGCCAACCTCACGGAGACAGGGCCCGCCTGTCCCTTTCAGAATGAGTGAGGGGATGAGCTGGAAATCCCTTGATGAAGTTTTCTGGGGTGGGGGAGAGCGAGCAGTCTCTTTATTCTGATCATTGAGGGCGATCTCCATCACCCAGCGGGCCTTCGGGTGTGAAACCGCTCGATGTGGCGCTGGGCCGCGGGCTCTTGTGTTTCTGTCCATTGGATTGATTCCCGCTCCGCCCCGATCCCGCCCGTCGGATCAGTGAAATCTCCAATTAATGACAGTCAATGGCGGCAGGAACTACCCATAACGCCCCGCGGGAGTGAATACGCCCTATCCCGTTTAAAGGGGCCCAGCGCGCAGGCGCGGAGGAGACGCTGCGCTGTCGCCAGTCGGAGCTGCGGGTCCGGATGCAGGTGGACGGGAGCCGGGGGGCCGGGGATTAATAAACCGGGGGAACAGATTTCAAACATCAGTGTGAGTGGAAAATCACCGAGACACACACACCCGAGTGAGAGTGTTCCAATGCACTGAGTGTGGAAAGAGCTTTAACCAGTTGCACAGCCTGAAAAAACATCGCACCATTCACAGCGGGGAGAAACCGTCCACGTGTTCTGTGTGTGGACGAGGCTTCAACTGATCGTCCAACCTGGAGAGACACAAGGACACCCGGACCATGGAGAAACCGTGGAAATGTGGGGACTGTGGGAAGGGATTCAATTACCCCTCACAGCTGGAAACTCATCGACACAGTCACACTGGGGAAAGGCCGTTCACCTGCTCTCTGTGTGGGAAGGGATTCACTGAGACCTCCACCCGACTGACACACAGAGATTCTACACTGCTGAAAGACCTTTTAAATGCTCTGACTGTGGGAACAGCTTTAACAACTCTGCAGATCTGATTCCACACCAGCGAGTTCACACTGACGAGAAACCTTTCAGTTGCTCTAAATGTGGGAAGAGGTTCAGGATGTGATCCAAACTCACTGCACACCAGCGAGTTCACACTGGGGAGAGGCTGTTCACCTGCTCCATGTGTGGGATGGGATTCACAACGACATCCCACCTGCGGAGACACCAGCGAGTTCATTTGTGACTGCAGTGGTTGGATTCTGCTGTTGTTGCTGCTGTTAATCACATCCAGGACTGAACCATGTTCATTCTGACAGTTGGGGTTTGTTTCTGCTGATGTTAATGACCCCGATAACTGGGCTGGAGTTTAATATTCTGGATACATGTTAAATAAATCAGCTTTGTTTTAAACACATTGTTGTAGATTTTGGTCTTTCCCACCTGAATGTTTAGCATCACCTGACTGGAGCTCAGAAAGGACAATCTGGGGGAAGGATCGTCCGATGGGAACGGAACTTCAGCCCGGACACAGTCCTCCAGGGCCACACTGAGAAGCAAACGGCACTTTGGGCTTTCTTCTCTCTCTTCATTGACAGCAGAGTCGCCGTGTGCGTTAATCTTGAGGCGTGAGAGTAATGTGTCCCAGCCGCTCTCTTCCATGTTCCAGAGCTCCAGGCACGGAACAGAAGGCTCCTTTACAACTGTGTTTAGAGACAGGAAGAACAACGGGGAATGCTGGAAACATGCTGTCAAATCAGAGATTGGTGTAAAACTGGGATCTGTTCCTGACTGAAAGGGAAACGGCAGGTTTAAGTTTCCAGTCTAAAACTGACTGGGAATTATTTTACAAAGATTGAACCTGTTTGTGTTACAGTCCTGCGTCTACGATATTAAGGCGGGTGTTAACTCATTTAAAATAAACCTGTTTAAAATAAATGGGTTAAAGTTTGCATTAAAATAGCGGAGGGAGGAATTCACAGGAGCCTGTTCAGGGCTGGTACAATTGTCCACCAATCATTTGATCTCCAGATAAAGAAGGACCTGCAGTGTGTTTCCAGATTCCCTGTTTTATTGATGTGAGTGAGTTAGACACCATTAACCCAGTTCGGATCAATATGTTTACAGGAGTTCACAGGAGACCGACGACAAATATCACCCACAATTGAGGGAGACAAAATCAGCCATTAGAGAAGCTGAGATATGTTTGGTGTTTAAAGAGATGGGACGGGTGCTCTGTGAGCCACATGCCTGGATCTTCAACAGCTCAATAGAGTCAGGGATTGTTCCCTGAGATTGGAAGGTAACTCACTGAGTTCCCATTCTCAAAAAAGGGAATAAATCCGAGCCAGGGAACAAGTGGCCCGTCAGTGAGACCTCGACCATAGGGAAGATTCTTGAAGGAATCCTAAGAGATTCTGTTTATGATCACGGGGAAAGAGGAGGGGCCGTTAGAGACACTCAACACAGCTTCCAGAAAAGAAGGTCGCGTCTTACAAATATGCTTGAATTTTTGAAGAAGTTGCTGGGTCACTGGATGAGGATAATCCGGTTCACATTGTCCATCTCAGGGGTTTTTTGAAGAAGTTGCTGGGTCAGTGGATGAGGATAATCCGGTTCACATTGTCCATCTCAGGGGTTTTTTGAAGAAGTTGCTGGGTCAGCGGATGAGGATAATCCGGTTCACATTGTCTGTCTCAGGGGTGTTTTTTGAAGAAGTTGCTAGGTCAGTGGATGAGGATAATCCGGTTCACATTGTCTATCTCAGGGGTGTTTTATGAAGAAGTTGCTGGGTCAGTGGATGAGGATAATCCGGTTCACATTGTCTTTCTCAGGTGGGTCAAAATCATTTTCTATGGTGGGCCTGATCCGATATCCTGACACTTGGCCTGGGCCACATTCAGCAAAACTTATTAAACTAGAAATAGATCAAGATGAACGATATCGGTCCTCACAGCACAAAGAAAAAATGAGGCCTCGAAGTTTCTCTCAGAATGACAGGCCTGAACTCGAGTTGGAAAACACAGTTGGAAAACATTGATCAATTGAACCAGACTGGGCGGGGCCTGAGGTGCGAGGTGGAGAAGGAAAAGTGGCGACCGGTGAACTTCGCTCCCTGTCTGAGGGCCCGGGCACTCGGGTTTCTGTATAATTTATTGATTGATTTTGTTTAATGTTTATTGTCCCTCCGGCCCCAATCTCGATGCGATGACGAAATTTCTGTTCACCGATTCGGACCTTGAATGGCGCAGAGATTACCCAGAATCCCCCGCGGCCCAGAAAGTGCCCTATCAGTGACAACAGGAGCCCAATGCGCAGGCGCGGGACTGGTCTGTGCTCTGAGCATGCGCGGTGCGAGTGGTGGAGACAGACTGAGGCGGAACAGGCGGGTCGGGATCCGGTAGGAGACGGTGGGCGCGGGGGAAGAATTTTTTATTTTTTTATTCGTTCACGGGATGTGGGCGTCGCTGGCAATGCTGGCATTTATTGCCCATCCCTAATTGCCCTCGAGAAGGTGGTGGTGAGCCGCCTTCTTGAACCGCTGCAGTCCGTGTGGTGACGGTTCTCCCACAGTGGTGTTAGGAAGGGAGTTCCAGGATTTTGACCCAGCGACAATGAAGGAACGGCGATATATTTCCAAGTCGGGATGGTGTGTGACTTGGAGGGGAACGTGCAGGTGGTGTCGTTCCCATGCGCCTGCTGCCCTTGTCCTTCTCGGTGGTATAGGTCGCGGGTTTGGGAGGTGCTGTCGAAGAAGCCTTGGCGAGTTGCTGCAGTGCATCCTGTGGATGGTGCACACTGCAGCCACAGTGCGCCGATGGTGAAGGGAGTGAATGTTTAGTGTGGTGGATGGGGTGCCAATCAAGCGGGCTGCTTTATCTTGGATGGTGTCGAGCTTCTTGAGTGTTGTTGGAGCTGCACTCATCCAGGCAAGTGGAGAGTATTCCATCACACTCCTGGCTGTGCCTTGTAGATGGTGGAAAGGCTTCGGGGAGTCAGGAGGTGAGTCACTCGCCGCAGAATACCCAGCCTCTGACCTGCTCTTGCAGCCACATTATTTATATGGCTGGTCCAGTTAAGTTTCTGGTCAATGGTGACCCCCAGGATGTTGATGGTGGGGGATTCGGCGATGGTAATGCCGTTGAATGTCAAGGGGAGGTGGTTGGACTCTCTCTTGTTGGAGATGGTCATTGCCTGGCACTTATCTGGCGCGAATGTTACTTGCCACTTATCAGCCCAAGCCTGGATGTTGTCCAGGTCTTGCTGCATGCAGGCTCGGACTGCTTCATTGTCTGAGGGGTTGCGAATGGAACTGAACACTGTGCAGTCATCAGCGAACATCCCCATTTCTGACCTTATGATTGGACCTGTGGGTGGGCAGGGAAGCTTCATAAACACCTGGTTTAGGCCTCAGGCCCAGAATAAGAGCCCACAGGCCCCGTGTTTACACCGCGGTGACAGGCCCGACCGGCAGCCTCCCGGGTGAGCGGGGAACTGGCCGCCATCTTAGTTAGAGTTCAGGGATCACGGCGCATGCGCTTCCACCTTGGAGCAAAGTGTGGGCGGGGCTTCAGTGTCACAGTGACAAGAAACAATGAGTGGGCGGGGCTTCAAGGTCCCAGTGACCGGGATGTGGAGATGCCGGTGATGGACTGGGGATAACAATTGTAAACAATTTTACAACACCAAGTTATAGTCCAACGATTTTATTTATAATCCCAGGAACAAGGTCCCAGTGACCGGGAACAAAGAGTGGGCGGGGCTTCAGTGTCACAGTGACCAGAAACAATGAGTGGGCGGGGCTTCAGGGTCCCAGTGACCAGGAACAAAGAGTGGGCGGGGCTTCAGAGTCCCAGTGACCAAGAACAATGAGTGGGCGGGGCTTCAGTTTCCCAGTGACCAGGAACAAGGAGTGGGCGCGGCATCACTGTCCTCGTGACTGGGAATAATGAGTGGGCGGGGCTTCAGGATCCCAGTGACCAGGAACCATCTTCAGCCAGAAGTGCCGAGTGGATGATCCATCTCAGCCTCCTCCCGATATCCCCACCATCACGGAAGTCAGTCTTCGGCCAATTCGATTCACTCCACGTGATATCAAGAAACGGCTGAGTGCACTGGACACAGCAAAGGCTATGGGCCCCGACAACATCCCAGCCTTAGTGCTGAAGACTTGTGCTCCAGAATTAGCTGCGCCTCTAGCCAAGCTGTTCCAGTACAGCGACAACACTGGCATCTACCCGACAATGTGGAAAATTGCCCAGGTATGTCCTGTCAACAAAAAGCAGGATAAATCCAATCCGGCCATTTACCGCCCCATCAGTCTACTCTCAATCATCAGCAAAGTGATTGAAGGTGTTGTCGACACTGCTATCAAGCGGCACTTTCTCACCAATAACCTGCTCACCGATGCTCAGTTTGGGTTCCGCCAGGACCACTCGGCTCCAGACCTCATTACAGCCTTGGTCCAAACATGGACAAAAGAGCTGAATTCCAGAGGTGAGGTGAGAGTGACTGCCCTTGAATCAAGGCAGCATTTGACCGAGTGTGGCACCAAGGAGCCCTAGTAAAATTGAAGTCCATGGGAATCAGGGGGAAAACTCTCCAGTGGCTGGAGTCATACCTAGCACAAAGGAAGATGGTAGTAATTGTTGGAGGCCAATCATCTCAGCCCCAGGGCATTGCTGCAGGAGTTCCTCAGGGCAGTGTCCGAGGCCCAACCATCTTCAGCTGCTTCATCAATGACCTTCCCTCCATCATAAGGTCAGAAATGGGGATGTTCGCTGATGACTGCACAGTGTTCAGTTCCATTCGCAACCCATCAGATAATGAAGCAGTCCGAGCCCGCATGCAGCAAGACCTGGACAACATCCAGGCTTGGGCTCATCAGTGGCAAGTAACATTCGCGCCAGATAAGTGCCAGGCAATGACCATCTCCAACAAGAGAAAGTCTAACCACCTCCCCTTGACATTCAACGGCATTACCATCGCCGAATCCCCCACCATCAATATCCCGGGGGTCACCATTGACCAGAAACTGAACTGGACCAGCCATATAAATACTGTGGCTACGAGAGCAGGTCAGACGCTGGGTGTTCTGCAGCGAGTGACTCACCTTCTGACTCCCCAAAGCCTTTCCACCATCTACAAGGCACAAGTCAGGAGTGTGATGGAATACTCTCCACTTGCCTGGATGAGTGAAGCTCCAACAACACTCAAGAAGCTCGACACCATCCAAGATAAAGCAGCCCGCTTGATTGGCACCCCATCCATCACCCTAAACATTCACTCCCTTCACCACCAGCGCACTGTGGCTGCAGTGTGTACCATCCACAGGATGCACTGCAGCAACTCGCTAAGGCTTCTTCGACAGCACCTCCCAAACCCGCGACCTCTACCACCTGGAAGGACAAGAGCAGCAGGCACATGGGAACGACACCACCTGCACGTTCCCCTCCAAGTCACACACCATCCCGACTTGGAAATATATCGCCGTTCCTTCATCGTCGCTGGGTCAAAATCCTTGAACTCCCTTCCTAACAGCACTGTGGGAGAACCGTCACCACACGGACTGCAGCGGTTCAAGAAGGCGGCTCACCACCACCTTCTCGAGGGCAATTAGGGATGGGCAATAAATGCCGGCCTCGCCAGCGACGCCCACATCCCGTGAACGAATTTTTAAAAAAGGAACAATGAGTGGGCGGAGCTTCAGGGTCCCAGTGACCAGGAACAATGAGTGGGCGGGGCTTCAGGGTCCCAGTGACTGGGAACAAAGAGTGGGCGGGGCTTCAGGGTCCTAGTGAACAGGAACAAAGAGTGGGCGGGGCTTCAGGGTCCGAGTGACCAGAAACAAAGAGTTGGCGGGGCTTCAGTGTCCCAGTGACCAGAAGCGAAGTGCGGGGGGGTTCAGGGTCGCAGTGATTGGGAACAAAGAGTGGGCGGGGCTTCAGGGTCCGCGTGACCAGGAACAAGGAGTAGGCGGGGCTTCAGTGTCCCAGTAACCGGGAACAAAGAGTGGGCGGGGCTTCATTGTCCCAGTGACCTGGAACAAAGAGTGGGCGGGGCTTCACGGTCCCAGTGACGAGGAACAAAGAGTGGGCGGGGCTTCAGGGTCCATGTGACCGGGAACAAAGAGTGGGTGGGGCTTCAGGGTCCCTGTGACCGGGAACAAAGTGTGGGCGGGGCTTCAGCGTCCCTGTAACTGCGAACAAGGAGTGGGCGGGGCTTCAGGGTCCCAGTGACTGGGAACAAAGAGTGGGCGGGGCTTCAGGGTCCCAGTGACTGGGAACAAAGAGTGGGCGGGGCTTCAGGGTCCCAGTGACCGGGAGCAAAGAGTGGGCGTGGCTTCAGGGTCCCAGTGACTGGGAACAAATAGCGGGCGGTGCTTCAGGGTCCGAGTGACGGTGAACAAAGAGTGGGCGGGGCTTCAGGGTCCGAGTGACGGTGAACAAAGAGTGGGCGGGACTTCAGGGTCCCAGTGACGGTGAACAAAGAGTGGGCGGGGCTTCAGGGTCCCAGTGACGGTGAACAAAGAGTGGGCGGGGCTTCAGGGTCCCAGTGACGGTGAACAAATAGTGGGCGGGGCTTCAGGGTCCCAGTGACCGGGAACAAAGAGTGGGCGGGGCTTCAGGATCCGAGTGACGGGGAACAAAGAGTGGGCGGGGCTTCAGGGTCCCAGTGACGGTGAACAAAGAGTGGGTGGGGCTTCAGGGTCCCAGTGACAGGGAACAAAGAGTGGGCGGGGCTTCAGGGTCCCTGTGACTGTGAACAAAGAGTGGGCGGGGCTTCAGGGTCCCAGTGACCGGGAACAAAGAGTGGGCGGGGCTTCAGGGTCCCAGTGACCGGGAACAAAGAGTGGGCGGGGCTTCAGGGTCCCAGTGACCAGGAACAAAGAGTGGGCGGGGCTTCAGGGTCCCAGTGACCGGGAACAAAGAGTGGGCGGGGCTTCAGGGTCCCAGTGACCGGGAACAAAGAGTGGGCGGGGCTTCAGGGTCCCTGTGACTGTGAACAAAGAGTGGGCGGGGCTTCAGGGTCCCAGTGACAGGGAACAAAGAGTGGGCGGGGCTTCAGGGTCCCAGTGACTGTGAACAAAGAGTGGGCGGGGCTTCATGGTCCCTGTGACTGGGAACAAAGAGTGGGCGGGGCTTCAGGGTCCCAGTGACTGTGAACAAAGAGTGGGCGGGGCTTCAGGGTCCCTGTGCCTGTGAACAAAGAGTGGGCGGGGCTTCAGGGTCCCTGTGCCTCATTTATTTTCCTCTCACTCTGCTCCCAGGGAGTGGAGAACTGAACCCGACCAGAGTAGAGGGAGGGAGGAAACTGGGAGTGGAGGGAAGAAATGATGGAGATGGTGCGATGGGTTTGGATTTCAGCACAGGGAGGAGGGAGAGTGTGTGGGACGGGGATTTACAGTCTGTGGGAATGAGCGGGAAGAATGTTCCATAGAAACTAGAATTTTCTGTTCTGAATTTCTGTCCTGTATTTACAGTGAGGACTTTTGTAAACTCCTTTTACAGCGGATTAGAAGGGGTGGATTTGCAGACGGAAACTCAAACCAAACATCACATCAAGATCTGACAGTCCCTCGATTCATCAGGTCCTGAATATCATCGGCCTTTGAATGTGGAAGGAGAAATGTTTGTCTGTTCTCTCTGTGGGAAAAGATTTCAAACATCAGTGTGAGTGGAAAATCACCGAGACACACACACCCGAGTGAGAGTGTTCCAGTGCACTGAGTGTGGAAAGAGCTTCAACCAGTTTCACAGCCTGAAAAAACATCGCACCATTCACAGAGGGGAGAAACCGTCCACGTGTTCTGTGTGTGGACGAGGCTTCAACTGATCGTCCAACCTGGAGAGACACAAGGACACCCGGACCATGGAGAAACCGTGGAAATGTGGGGACTGTGGGAAGGGATTCAAATACCCGTCTGGGCTGGAAACTCATCGACACAGTCACACCGGGGAGAGGCCGTTCACCTGCTCTGTGTGTGGGAAGGGATTCGCTCGTTCATCCCATCTGCTGAGACACCAGCAAGTTCACACCGGGGAGAGGCCGTTCACCTGCTCCGTGTGTGGGAAGGGATTCACTCGGTCATCCAACCTGCTGATTCACCAGCGAGTTCATACTGGGGAGAGGCCGTTCACCTGCTCCGTGTGTGGGAAGGGATTCGCTCATTCATCCCACCTGCTGACACACCAGCGAGTTCACACTGGGGAGAGGCCGTTCACCTGCTCCGTTTGTGGGAAAGGATTCACTCAGTCATCCAGCCTCATTTCACACCAACTTGTTCACACTGATAAGAGACCGTTTAAATGTTCTGACTGTGAGAAGAGCTTCAAGGGAACAAGGGATCTGCTGAAACATGAACGAGTTCACACTGTGGAGAGGCCGTTCACCTGCTCCGTGTGTGGGAAGGGATTCACTCAGTCATCCACTTTGCTGACACACCAGCGAGTTCACACTGACGAGAGGCCGTTCACCTGCTCCGTATGTGAGAAGGGATTCACTTGTTCATCCCACCTGCTGAAACACCAGCGAGTTCACACTGGGGAGAGGCCGTTTACCTGCTCCGTATGTGAGAAGGGATTCACTTGTTCATCCCACCTGCTGACACACCAGCGAGTTCACACTGGGGAGAGGCCGTTCACCTGCTCCGTGTGTGGGAAGGGATTCACTCAGTCATCCCACCTGTTGAGACACCAGCGAGTTCACCTGTGATGCAGGGGTTGGATTCTGCTGTTAATCACATCCAGGACTGAACCACGTTCTTTCTGACAGTTGGGGTTTGTTTCTGATGTTAATAACCCCGAGAACTGGGCTGGAGTTTAATATTCTGGATATATGCACTCCAGAGGGGCTCTGACCGAGGCTCTGTGGAACTGAAGCATAAATTCCTCCCCTTTGTATTCCAGCCCTCGAGATAAAGGCCAACATTCCATTAGTCTTTGTGATTACTTTTTGTATCTGGGCACTAGCTTTTAGTGATTTGTGTACATGGACACCCAAATCCCTTTGCTCCTCCACAGTTCCCAGTCTCTCACTTTAAGAAAATACTCCAATGTTTCCTTCTTGTATACAAAGTGGATGATCTCACACTTCCCCACACTGAACTCCATCTGCCACAGTTTTGTCCACTCACAAAATCTGTCCCTTTGTAACTTCCTGCTCCCATCCACACAACTTACTGTGTCTCCTAACTTAGTGTCATCTGCAAACTTGGATATAAAACTCTCTCTTCCTTCATCCAAGTTATTGATAAATATGGTGAAAAGCTGAGACCCCAGTCCAGATCCCTGGGGAACACCACTTGTCACATCCCACCAATCAAAGAACGTTCCCTTTATCCCCACTCTCTGTCTCCCACCTCCCAACACAAGTCACAAGGTCACTTTCAATTTTGTGCACTTTTATTTTTGCGAATAATCTCTTGTGCTGAATCTTATCAAATGCCTTCTGGAAGTCCACACAGACAATGTCCATCGACACTCCCTGTCCAGCCTGTTAGTGACTTCAAAAAATTCATCTAGATTAGTCAGACATGACCCACCCGTCACAAATCCACACTGACTCTCTTTGATCAGCTCAGACTTGTTCGAGTCCTCAATCATTCTGTCTCTGGTGATAGATTTCAGTAACTTCCCCACTCCTGACGTTAAACTGACAGGTCAGTCATTTCCTTTTCTCTCTCTTCCTCCTTTCTTAAATATTGGAGTGGTATTTTCATATCCAAGGGCACAATTCCCGAGTCCAGAGAGCTTTGTGAAACTATGACTAATGTTTCTGTAATTTCCCCACCTGTTTCCTTTAATACCCTGAGGGGAAAACCATCAGGTCCTGGAGATTTCATTCTTTCTTTGCAGTTATTTATATTTCTATTTCCAGAGATAATTGATTCATATTTAATATTAAACATTGATTATCAGATGGGTTTAATTTGTATTCTTTTCGTTACTGTTTATTGCTCACTTTGGTATAATTCACCTGTTTCTTTCTTTTATTGAATCAGTTTTTATTAATTTCCTTTTTATTACTCACTCCTTTCATACAAACCTCAGATTCCCCAGTCGAAGTTCCCTCGGTTAACTCAAGGTTTTCACCCCCACCACTGTAACTGGAAGATCAACTTCAGATAACGACTGGGGAGATCACATGACTGGGCACCGGGGAGATCATCAGAGATAGGAGCAGGAGTCGGCCATTCGGCCCCTCGAGCTTGCTCCACCATTCAATGAGATCATGGCTGATCTGATTTTTACCTCAACTCCACTTTCCTGCCCTTTCCCCATATCCTTTGACACCCTCGCTGATCAACAATTTGTCTAACTCAGCCTTGAATGTATTCAATGACTCAGCCTCCACAGCTTTTTGGGGTAAAGAATTCCAAAGAATCACGACCCTCTGGGAGAAGAAATTCCTCCTCATTTCTGTCTTAAACGGGCGACCCCTTATTCTGAGACTATGCCCCCTCGTTTAAGATTACCCCATGAGGGGTAACATTCTCTCAGCATCGACCCTATCGAGTCCCCTCAGAATCTTGCATGTTTCAATAAGATCTCCTCTCATTTTTCTAAACTCCAATGAGTATAGACCCAACCTGTTCAATCTTTCCTCATAAGACAACCCTTCCATGCCCGGGATCAACCTCGTGAACCTTCTCTGAACTGCCTCCAATGCAAGTATGTCCTTCCTTAAATAAGGGCACCAGAACTGTACCAAGTACTCCAGGTATGGTCTCACCAGCACCCTGTACAGTTGTAGCATGACTTCCCTACTTTTATACTCCATCCCCCCAGAAATAAAGGCCCACATTCTGTTTGCATGCTGCACCTGTATGTTGACTTTTTGTGTTTCATGTACGAGGACACCCAGATCCCTCTGTACCGCAGCATTTTGTAGTATTTCTCCATTGAAATAATATTTTGCTTTTTTATTTTTCCTCCCAAAGTGGACGACTTCACATTTTCCCACATTATATTCCATCTGCCAAAGGATGTTCACACACAGAACACGTGTACAGTTCCTCACCACTGTGATTGGTGATTCTTCCTTCTACATCCAAAGGCCGATGATATTCAGGTCCTGATGAATCGAGTGACTGTCAGACCTTGACGTGATGTTTGGTTTCAGTTTCCCATCTGTAAATCCTCCCCTTCTAATATCCTGTAAAAGGAGTTTACCAAAGTTCCTACTTTAATTACAGGATCGAATTTCAGAACAGACAATTCTAGTTTCTTGTCTCCAGTTTCAAATTCCATTATCAAATTTGATTTGATTTCACTCCTGTGAAGCACCTTGGGATGTTTTACTTCGTTAAATGCTCTGTATCAATACAAGTTGTTGTTGCTTCTGTCGAAAATTCTGTCCCCTCCTAAGCTGTAAATTCCCCATTCAACACACTCTCTCTCCTCCCTCCATCCTTACTCTCTAAAATCAAAATTCATTACACCATCTGTGATTTTGTTTAAGAAAGTAAGGAATAGGAGCAGGAGTCGGCCATATGGCCCCTCGAGCCTGCTCCGCCATTCAATGAGATCATGGCTGATCTTCTAACTCAAATCCAATTTCCTGCCCGATCCGCATATCTCTTGATTCCTCGAGAGTCCGAAAATCTATCGATCTCAGTCTTGAATATACTCAACGACTGAGCATCCACAGTCCTCTGGGGTAGAGAATTCCAAAGATTCACAACCCTCTGAGTGAAGAAATTCTTCCTCGTCTCAGTCCTAAATGGCCCACCCCTTATCCTGAGACTATGACCCCTAGTTCTAGACCCTCCAGCCAGGGGAAACAACCTCTCATCATCTACCCTGTCAAGCCCGCTAAGAATTTTATACATTTCAATGAGATCACCCCTCATTCTCCTAAACTCCAGAGAGTATAGGCCCATTCTACTCAATCTCTCCTCATAGGACAACCCTCTCATCCCAGGAATTAATCTTGTGAACCTTTGTTGCACCGCCTGTAAGACAAGTATATCCTTCCTTAGGTAAGGAGATCAAAACTGTACACAGTACTCCAGGTGAGGTCTCACCACAGCCCGATATAATTTCAGCAAGACCTCCTTACTCTTATACTCCAACCCCCTTGCAATAAAGGCTAATATACCATTTGCCTTTCTAATTGCTTGCTGTACCTGCATGTTAACTTTCTGTGATTCGTGTATAAGGACACCCAAATCCCTCTGAATACCAACAGTTCTTAGTCTCTCACTTTAAAAAAATTAACCTGTATTTCTATTCTTTCTAACATCTGCCACCTTCTTGCCCACTCACTTAACCTGTCTATATCCCTTTGCAGCCTCTTTGTGTCCTCCTCACAGCTTCCTTTCCCACCTAGCTTTGTATCATCAGCAAACTTGGATACATTACACTCGGTCCCCTCATCTAAGTCATTGATATAGATTGTAAATAGCTGAGTCCCAAGCACCGATCCTTGCGATACCCCACTCGTTACAGCCTGACAACCTGAAAATGACCCTTTTATCCTCACCCTCTGTTTTCTGTCCATTAACCAATCCTCAATCCATGCTAATATATTACCCCCAATCACATGAGCCCTAACCTTATGTAACAACCTCTTATGTGGCACCTCATGGAATGCTTTTTGAAAATTAAAATATTCTATATCCACTGGTTCCCCTTTATCATCCCTGCTAGTTACATCCTCAAAAAAACTCTAATAGATTAGTCAAACACGATTTCCCTTTCGTAAAACTGTGCTGACTCTGCCTAATCATATCATGATTTTCTAAATGCGCTGTTACTACGTCCTTAATAATAGATTCTAGCATTTTCCCCACTACGGATGTCAGGCTAACTGGCCTGTCGTTTGCTGTTTACTCTCTCCCACCTTTCTTGAATAACGGGGTTACATTTGCTACCTTCCAATCCATGGGGATCATTTTAGAATCTAGGGAATTCTGGAAGATCAGAACCAATGCATCCACTATCTCTGCAGCCATCTCTTTGAAAACCAAAGGACGTCGGCCATTAGGTCCAGGGGATTTGACGGCTTTTAGTCCCATTAATTTCTCCAGTACTTTTTCTTTACTAATATTAATTACTTTAAGTTCCTCACTCTCATTAGACCCTTGGTTCCCCACTATTTCCAGTATGTTTTTTGTGTCTTCTACTATGAAGACAGATAAAATATATTTGTTTAATGTCTCTGCCATGTCTTTATTCCCCATTATAATTTCTCCTGTCTCAGCCTCGAAGGGACACACGTTTATTTTTGCTAATCTCTTCCTTTTTACATCCTTGTAGAAGCTCTTACAATCTGTCTTTATATTTCTTGCTAGTTTGAACGCAGATTCTATTTTCTCCCTCCTTATCAATTTCTTGGTCATCCTTTGCTGGTTTCTAAAACCCTCCCAATACTCAGGCTGACAACTCTTTTTCGTAACATTGTAAGTCTCTTCTTTTAATCTACTACTGTCCTTAACTTCTCTAGTTAGCCAAGGATGGATCATTTTACACACAGAGTTTTTATTCCTCAAGGGATATTTGTTGAGAATTATGAATTGTTCTTTAAATGTTCATCATTGCTTATCTACCATCATATCTTTTAATCTAATTTCCCAATCTCCCTTAGCCAACTCGCCCTCATACCTACGGAGTTGGCTTTGTTTAAATTTAACACCATAGTTTCGGAATTAACGACATCACTCTCAAACTCAATATGAAATTCTATCATATTATGATCACTGTTCCCCAGAGGATCCTTAATTATAAGATTACTAATAAACCATGTCCCATCACACAATACTAGATCTAAAATAACCTGTTCCCTCTTTGGTTCCTCGACATATTGTTCTCGAACACTGTCTCGAATAAATTCCATGAGCTCGTCCTCCAAACTACTTTTACCAATTTCCTTTGCCCGGTCTGTATGAAAATTAAAGTCCCCACGATTATTGTATTACCCTTGTGACAAGCTCCTCCAATTTCCTGATTTATACTCTGTCCAACACTATAACTTCTGTTAGGGGGCCTGTAAACTACTCCCTCCAGTGTTTTCTGCCCCTTGTTATTTCTTAGCTCCACCCAGACTGATTCCACATCCTGATTTTCTGAGCGAAGATCCTTTCTCATTACTGTCTTTACCTCATCCTTTATTATCAGGGGTCCTCCCTCTCCTCACATCCCCCTCTCCCCCCCGATCCCTCTCCCCAAACCCTCCTCCCTCCCCTTCAGCGCTCCTTTCCCAATTTGCCGATCTTTTCTAAAAGTCAAGTTCCCTGGAATATTTAGTTCCCAACCTTGGTCACCCTGTAACCACGTCTCAGTGATGGCGACGAGTTCAAACCCATTTCTCTCTATTTGTGCCATTAATTCATCTATCTTGTTACGAATGCTTCGTGCATTCAGATAAAGTGCCTTTAATTTGAACTTTTTACTATTTTCCCTGATGTGACTTTAGTCACTAATACCCTATTACCTTTGTTAAACTCTCTGTCCCTTCCTGACACACTCTGCTGGTTTTTACCCAAATCGCTACTCTGCTCTACAGCCTTGACTTTTCTCTATCGATTATAAATTTACCCTTACCTGAACCCTCCCCCGCTATCTACCGCCCAGTTATTCGATTCGCCAGGACACTGGTCTCAGCCCGGTTTATGTGGAGCCTGTCTCCCACACCAACCTTTCAGTCACCCATTTAACCATCTAATCTGTCCCAATGCCAATTTGCGTGTGGCTCAGGTAGTAATCCAGAGATTATTATCTGTGAGGTTCTGCTTTTTAATTTGGACCCTCGCTCCTGAAACTCCCTCAGCAGAACCTCATTCCTAGTTCTACCTGTGTCGTTGGTTATACGTGGATCACAACAACTGGATCCTCCCACTCCTGCATCAAGTTCTTCTCCAGTCGCGAGGAGATGTCCTTAACCCTTGTACCGGGCAGGCAACACAGCCCTCGGGACTCCCGGTAGCAGCTGCACAGAACAGTATCTATTCCAGTATTACCGAACAGAAGGAAGCCAATTAGCCCATCGTTCCTGTGCCAGCTCTATGAAAGAGTTCTCCAATTAGTGCCACTCCCCCGCTCATTCCAAATAGCCCTGCAAATCTTCCCCCTTCAAGTGTTTATCCAATTTCCTTTGAAAGTTACAAATTGAATCTGCATCCACCACCATTTCAGGCAATGCATTCCAGATCACAACAACTCTGGGCATGAAAATATTCTCCTCATCTCCCCTCAGGTTCTTTTGCCAACTATCTTAAATCTGTGTCCTCTGGTCACCGACTCTCCTGGCAGTGGAAACAGTTTCTCCTTATTTCCTCCATCAAAACACCTCAGAATTTTCAACACATCCATTAATTCTGCCCTTATTCTTCTCTGAAGAACAATCCCAGGTTCTCCAGACTCTCCACACAACTGAAGTCCATCATCCCTGGTACCATTCTGAGTGGACAACCTGAGCTGATTTATTTGACATTTATCCAGAATATTAAACTCCAGCCCAGTTATAGGGGTTATTAACATCAGAAACAAACCCCAATTGTCAGAATGAACATGGTTCAATCCTGGATGTGATTAACAGCAGCAATAACAGCAGAATCCAACCCCTGAGTGGACGGTTTCTCCCCGCTGTGAATGGTGCGATGTTTTTTCAGGCTGGGTAACTGGTTAAAGCTCTTTCCACACTCAGTGCACTGGAACACTCTCACTCGGGTGTGTGTGTCTCGGTGATTTTCCACTCACACTGATGTTTGAAATTTTTTCCAAAAGAAAGAACAGACAAACATTTCTCCTTCCACATTCAAAGGCCGATGATATTCAGGTCCTGATGAATCGAGGGACTCGGTCAGATCTTGACGTGATGTTTGCTTTGAGCTTCCCGTCTGTGAATCGTCCCCTTCCAATCCCCTGTAAAAGGAATTTGCAAAAGTCATCACTGTGAACACAGGATAGAAATTCAGTACAGACAATTCTCGTTTCGATGGAACATTCTTCACGCTCATTCCCACAGACTGTGAATCCCCGTCCCACACACTCTCCCTCCTCTCTGTGCTGAAATCCGAACCCATCGCACCATCTCCATCATTTTTCCTTCCACCTGAGTTTATCCTCCTCCCCTGAAGGTGCTGACTCTGACTGGGTTCAGTTCTGCACTCACTGGTTCCCCTCTCTCTCCTCCCCTGAAGGTGCTGACTCTGAATGTGTTCAGTTCTGCACTCACTGGTTCCCCTCTCTCTCCTCCCATGAAGGTGCTGACTCTGACTGGGTTGAGTTCTACACTCACTGGTTCCCCTCTCTCTCATCCCCTGAAGGTGCTGACTCTGACTGGGTTCAGTTCGACACTCACTTGTTCCCCTCTCTCTCCTCCCCTGAAGTTGCTGACTCTGACTGGGTTCAGTTCTGCACTCACTGGTTCCCCTCTCTCTCCTTCCCTGAAGGTGCTGAATCTGACTGGGTTCAGTTCTGCACTCACTGGTTCCCCTCTCTCTCCACCCCTGAAGTTGCTGACTCTGACTGGGTTCAGTTCTGCACTCACTGGTTCCTCTCTCTCTCCTCCCCTGAAGTTACTGACTGACTGGGTTCAGTTCTGCACTCACTGGTTCCCCTCTCTCTCCTCCCCTGAAGTTACTGACTCTGACTGGGTTCAGTTCTTCACTCACATGGGTTGGTCATGTAACAATTGTCAGTTCTGGGTTCATCGTCCATAAGACGGAGTCAGTAATTTAATCTGAATGAACGTGAATATTGAGTGAATGTTGAGAATAATTCAAGTAACCGGAGTTGTTACTTTGAGTCTCGGATAATCCAATTGTAGTTGATCGTAAAAAGTAAGAATTTGCATTTATAAAGCGCCTCAGGACATCCCAAAGGTCTTTCGAGCCAAGCAATAATCTTGAATTTTGGTCCCTGCTGTAATGTAGGAAATGCGGCAGCGATTGACACACAGCAAGATCAGAATGTGATAATCTGTTGAACGCAGTTGAAGTACAAGGTAAGAAGTGAATTACACCTTTAAAGGTTTCATTCCTCCTGAAGACAGTGCCTCAAAGATCGGGAGATTTATCGTCCGGCTCAGACTCATTCTGGGCGATTCTGTGATGGAAGGAAAGGTCAAAGGTTATTCGTAGAGTCCAAAATCTGACCAATCAGACAATCGCTGTGCTGATTCCCTGGCCTGTCCCAACACCCTCATGAATAGACTGGGGGAGGCCCTGGAATATCCACAGCTCGGGAAATTGCCCAGTAATATCGGTACATCCTTTCGTCAACGTGACACAGGGATCGTAAACAATGCTTTTCATTTTAATATGAGATGAACAAACTGAAATTCAAGGGGGAGCGTAGGGGTACTTTATGTCCTGGTGAGAGATGGAGGTGCAGAGGGACTGTATGTCCTGGTGAGGGATGGAGGTGTGGAGGGACTGTATGTCCTGGTGAGAGATGGAGGTGTAGAGGGACTGTATGTCATGGTGAGAGATGGAGGTGCAGAGGGACTGTATGTCCTGGTGAGAGATGGAGGTGTAGAGGGACTGTATGTCCTGGTGAGGGATGGAGGTGTAGAGGGACTGTATGTCATGGTGAGAGATGGAGGTGCAGAGGGACTGTATGTCCTGGTGAGAGATGGAGGTGTAGAGGGACTGTATGTCATGGTGAGAGATGGAGGTGCAGAGGGACTGTATGTCCTGGTGAGGGATGGAGGTGTGGAGGGACTGTATGTCCTGGTGAGGGATGGAAGTGTTGAGGGACTGGATGTCCTGGTGAGGGATGGAGGTGTAGAGGGACTGTATGTCCTGGTGAGAGATGGAGGTGTAGAGGGACTGTATGTCCTGGTGAGAGATGGAGGTGCAGAGGGAATGTTTGTCATGGTGAGAGATGGAGGTGTAGAGGGACTGTATGTCCTGGTGAGAGATGGTGTTGCAGGGGGACTGTATGTCCTGTTGCGGGATGGAGGTGTTGAGGGACTGTATGTCCTGGTGAGAGATGGAGTTGTAGGGGGACTGTATGTCCTGTTGCGGGATGGAGGTGTTGAGGGACTGTATGTCCTGGTGAGGGATGGCGGTGTTGAGGGACAGTATGTCCTCGTGAGGGATGGAGGTTGAGGGGGACTGAATGTCCTGGTGAGGAAGGGAGGTGTAGGGAACTGTATGTCCTGGTGAGGGATGGAGGTGAACAGGGACTGTATGTCCTGGTGAGGGATGGAGGTGTAGAGGGAGTGTATGTCCTGGTGAGGGATGGAGGTGTAGGGAGCCTGTATGTCCTGGTGAGGGATGGAGGTGTAGAGGGACTGTATGTCCTGGTGAGAGTTGGAGGTGCAGGGAGCCTGTATGTCCTGGTGAGGGATGGAGGTGTAGAGGGACTGTATGTTCTGGTGAGAGTTGGAGGTGTAGAGGGACTGTATGTCCTGGTGAGGGATGGAGGTGTAGAGGGACTGTATGTCCTGGTGAGGGATGGAGGTGCAGATGGACTGTATGTCCTGGTGAGGGATGGAGGTGTAGAGTGACTGTATGTCCTGGTGAGGGATGGAGGTGTAGAGTGACTGTATGTCCTGGTGAGGGATGGAGGTGTTGGGGGACTGTATGTCCTGGTGAGGGATGGAGGTGTAGAGGGACTGTATGTCCTGGTGAGGGATGGAGGTGTGGAGGGACTGTATGTCCTCGTGAGAGATGGAGGTGAAGTGGGACTGTATTTCTTGGCGCGGGATGGAGGTGTAGAGTGACTGTATATCCTGGTGAGGGATGGAGGTGTAAGGGGACTGTATGTCCTGGAGAGAGATGGAGGTGTAGACGGACTGTATATCCTGGTGAGGGATGGAGGTGTAGAGGGTCTGTATGTCCTGTTGAGAGATGGAGGTGGAGGGGGACTGTATGTCCTGGTGAGGGATGGAGGTGTAGTGGGACTGTTATTCCAGGTGAGAGATGGAGGTTTAGAGGGACTGTATGTCCTGGTGAGAGATGGAGGTGTAGAGGGACTGTATGTCCTGGTGAGAGATGGAGGTGTAGAGGGACTGTATGTCCTGGTGAGAGATGGAGGTGTAGAGGGACTGTATGTCATGGTGAGAGATGGAGGTGTAGAGGGACGGTATTTCCTGGTGAGGGATGGAGGTGTTGGGGGACAGTATGTCCTGGTGAGAGATGGAGGTGCAGAGGGACTGTATGTCCTGGTGAGGGATGGAGGTGTAGAGGGACTGTATGTCCTGGTGAGGGATGGAGGTGTTGAGGGACTGTATATCCTGGTGAGGAATGGAGGTTTATGGGGACTGTATGTCCTGGTGAGGAAGGGAGGTGTAGGGAACTGTATGTCCAGGTGAGGGATGGAGGTGAAGATGGACTGTATGTCCCGGAGAGAGATGGAGGTGTAGGGGGACTGTATTTCCTGGTGAGGGATGGAGGTGTAGGCGGACTGTCTGTCCTGGTGAGGGATGGAGGTGGAGAGGGACTGTATGTCCTGGTGAGAGATGGAGGTCTAGAGGGACTGTATGTCCTGGTGAGGGATGGAGGTGTCGAGGGACTGTATGTCCTGGTGAGAGATGGAGGTGTAGAGGGACTGTATGTCCTGGTGAGGGAAGGAGGTGTAAGGGGACTGCATGTCCTGGCGAGGGATGGAGGTGTAGAGGGACTGTATGTCTTGGTGAGGGATGGAGGTATAGAGGGACTGTATGTCCTGGTGAGAGATTGAAGTGTCGGGGGACTGTATGTCCTGGTGAGGGATGGAGGTATAGAGTGACTGTATGTCCTGGTGAGGGATGGAGGTGTAGAGGGACTGTCTGTCCTGGTGAGGGATGGAGGTGTTGGGGGACTGTATGTCCTGGTGAGGGATGGAGGTGTAGAGGGACTGTATGTCCTGGTGAGGGATGGAGGTATCGAGGGTCTGTATGTCCTGGTGAGAGATGGAAGAGTCGGGGGACTGTATGTCCTGGTGAGGGATTGAGGTGTAGAGGGACTGTATGTCCTGGTGAGAGATGGAGGTGTAGAGGGACTGTATGTCCTGGTGAGGGATGGAGGTGTAGAGGGACTGTATGTCCTGGTGAGGGATGGAGGTATAGAGTGACTGTATGTCCTGGTGAGGGATGGAGGTGGAGAGGGACTGTCTGTCCTGGTGAGGGATGGAGGTGTTGGGGGACTGTATGTCCTGGTGAGGGATGGAGCTGTAGAGGGACTGTATGTCCTGGTGAGGGATGGAGGTGTAGAGGGACTGTATGTCCCGGTGAGGGATGGAGGTGTAGGGGGACTGTATGTCCTGGTGAGGGATGGAGGTGTAGAGGGACTGTATGTCCTGGTGAGGGATGGAGCTGTAGAGGGACTGTACGTCCTGGTGAGGGATGGAGGTGCAGGGGGACTGTATGTCCTGGTGAGGGATGGAGGTGTAGAGGGACTGTATGTCCTGATGAGGGATGGAGGTGTAGAGGGACTGTATGTCCTGGTGAGGGATGGAGGTGTAGAGTGACTGTATGTCCTGGTGAGGGATGGAGGTGTAGAGGGACTGTATGTCCTGATGAGGGATGGAGGTGTAGAGGGACTGTATGTCCTGGTGAGGGATGGAGGTGTAGAGTGACTGTATGTCCTGGTGAGGGATGGAGGTGTAGAGTGACTGTATGTCCTGGTGAGGGATGGAGGTGTAGAGGGACTGTATGTCCTGGTGAGGGATGGAGCTGTAGAGGGACAGTATGTCCTGGTGAGGGATGGAGGTGTAGGGGGACTGTATGTCCTGGTGAGAGATGGAGGTGTAGAGGGAGTGTATGTCCTGGCGCGGGATGGAGGTGTAGAGTGACTGTATGTCCTGGTGAGGGATGGAGGTGTAGAGGGACTGTATGTCCTGGTGAGAGATGGAGGTGTAGAGGGACTGTCTGTCCTGGTGAGAGATGGAGGTGAAGGGGGACTGTATGTTCTGGCGCGGGATGGAGGTGTAGAGTGACTGTATGTCCTGGTGAGGGATGGAGGTGCAGAGGGAGTGTATGTCCTGGTGAGGGATGGAGGAGTAGAGGGACTGTATGTCCTGGAGAGAGATGGAGGTGTAGAGGGACTGTATGTCATGGTGAGGGATGGAGGTGTAGAGGGACGGTATTTCCTGGTGAGGGATGGAGGTGTTGGGGGACAGTATGTCCTGGTGAGGGATGGAGGTGTTGAGGGACTGTATATCCTGGTGAGGGATGGAGGTTTAGGGGGACTGTATGTCCTGGTGAGGAAGGGAGGTGTAGGGAACTGTATGTCCAGGTGAGGGATGGAGGTGAAGAGGGACTGTATGTCCCGGAGAGAGATGGAGGTGTAGAGGGACTCTATGTCATGGTGAGGGATGGAGGTGTAGGGGGACTGTCTGTCCTGGTGAGGGATGGAGGTGGAGAGGGACTGTATGTCCTGGTGAGAGATGGAGGTCTAGAGGGACTGTATGTCCTGGTGAGGGATGGAGGTGTAGAGGGACTGTATGTCCTGGTGAGAGATGGAGGTGTAGAGGGACTGTATGTCCTGGTGAGGGAAGGAAGTGTAAGGGGACTGCATGTCCTGGCGAGGGATGGAGGTGTAGAGGGACTGTATGTCCTGGTGAGGGATGGAGGTATCGAGGGACTGTATGTCCTGGTGAGAGATGGAAGAGTCGGGGGACTGTATGTCCTGGTGAGGGATGGAGGTATAGAGTGACTGTATGTCCTGGTGAGGGATGGAGGTGTAGAGGGACTGTCTGTCCTGGTGAGGGATGGAGGTGTTGGGGGACTGTATGTCCTGGTGAGGGATGGAGCTGCAGAGGGACTGTATGTCCCGGTGAGGGATGGAGGTGTAGGGGGACTGTATGTCCTGGAGAGAGATGGAGGTGTAGAGGGACTGTATGTCATGGTGAGGGATAGAGGTGTCGAGTGACTGTCTGTCCTGGTGAGGGATGGAGGTGTAGAGGTACTGTATGTCCTTGTGTGTGTTGGAGGTGTAGAGGGCCTGTATGTCCTGGTGACATAATTTGACTCTGGACATGATCCAACAAAGAGATGGAAAAGTGGTCGTTCATCTTCTTTCACCAGTGGCCCGTGGAAAGATAAATAAAGTATCATTAAGCACCAGGCCGAGTGGTTAAAGACTTAAGATCCAATTGGTTCACAACCGGGTGAACCCCACTCCAGGCAGCTCTTTAATTTAATCCCGTTACACTTTCATACTGCTCAGTTCCACTCGTTTCCCATCTGCATTATGTACCTATTACTTTGTCATTGCGGTTTGTGGGACCTTGCTGTGCGCATGGCTGGAAACCTGGACGATAATCTTTCCTCAAGCAACACCACCAAAAAACAGATTAACTGTTGGTTCTGATATCGAGGTGAAGGGTGAGGCAGAGAGCAGCTTTTAAAATCGCTGGAATATGAGTGAAATTAAATTGTGGAAAGCGGGATGGTCCGAGTTTGTCTTTCAGTGTATTTTCCGCATCCAATATTGCAGGTAAATTACAAGAGAAATGGAAGTGAATCTATTAAAGACAGCAAAAGTGTAACCTCCCTGTCGGGGAATTGAATCCTGGTCTTCCGCGTGGATTTTTCTCTCTGAATACACAGATTCCAATGTTGAAAACGTGACAGGAACATTCTCTCCAACACGAATTATATATAAGACACTTGGAAATCCATGAACAGACATTGATAGCCTCATGGTAGCACTGGGTCTGGATATGGAATGGCCAGTTCAAATCACTGGAGAATGATAAGAATCCCATCGTTTTAATTCTGTTTGGGAATCAAATCACTTCTTTAATTTTTTTAAATAAAGCATTGAGCAATATAAGAGCATAAGAACATAAAATAGGAGCAGGAGTAGGCCACTCGGCCCCTCGAACCTGCACCGCCATTCAATAAGATCATGGCTGATCTTCGACCTCAACTCCACTTCCCGCCCGATCCACATATCCCTTGATTCCACGAGAGTCGAAAAAATTATCGATCTCAGTCTTGAATATGTTGAATGACTCAGCATCCACAGCCCTCTGGGGTTGAGAATTCCTAAGATTCACAACCCTCTGCGTGAAGAAATTCCTCCTCATCTCAGTCTTGAATGGCCGACCCCTTACGCTGAGACTATGCACCCTGGTTCTCGACTCTCCAGCCAGAGAAATCAGCCTCTCGGCATGTACCCTGTCAAGCACCCTCAGAATCTTATATGTTCCAATGAAATCACCTCTCATTCTTCTAAACTCCAGAAAGTATAGTCCCATTCTATTCAACCTCTCTTCATAGGACAAACCTCTCACCCCAGGAATTAATCTCGTGAACCTTCGTTGCACCGCCTCAAAGGCAAGTATATCCTTCCTTAGATAAGGAGACCAAAACTCTGCGCAGTACTCCAGGTGAGGTCTCACCAATGCCCTACACAACTGTAGTAAGACTTCCTTACTCTTGTACTCCAACCCCCTTGCAATAAACGCCAACATGCCGTTTCCCTTCCCCATTGCTTGCTGCACCTGCATAATCACTTTTTGTGTTTCTTGTACGAGGACACCCAATTCTCCCTGAACACCAAATTTTACTAATTTCTCAACATATAAAAATATTCTGCTTTTCTATTTTTCATACCGAATAGTAAAACCTCACATTTCCCCACATCATACTCCACCTGGCACCTTCTTACCCATTCACTTAGCCTGTCTATATCCCTTTGCAGACTCTTTGTGTCCTCCTCACAGCTTACTTTGTGTCCTCCTCACAGCTTACTTTCCCACCGAGCTTTGTATCATCAGCAAACTTGGATGCATTACACTCGGTCTGTTCATCTAAGCCATTGATATAGATTGTAAATAGCTGAGGCCCAAGCACCGATCCTGGCGGCACCCCACTAGTTACAGCCTGCCAACCTGAAAATGACCCATTTATCCGCACTCTATTTTCTGTCCGTTAACCAATCCTCTATCCGTGCTAATGGATAATCCCAACTCCATGAACCCTTACATTGTGCAACAACCTTTGATGTGGCATCTTATCGAATGTCTTTTGAAAATCCAAATGTACGACATCCATTGGTTCACCTTTATCTATCCTGCGAGTTGCATCCTAAAAAAAGTCGAATAAATTTGTCAAACACGATTTCCCTTTTATTAAACCATGTTGACTCTGCCGAATCATATTATGATGTTCTAAGTGCCCTGTTACCACTTCCTTAATAATGGATTCCAGCATATTCCCGACGGCAAGAGGTCAGGCTAATTGGCCTGTCGTTCCTTGTTTTTTCTCCCCCTCCCTTCTTGAATACCGGGATAACATTTGCTGCATTCCAATCCACTGGGACCATTCCAGAATCTGGAGAATTTGGGAAGATCATAACCGATGCATCCACTATCTCTGCAGCCACCTCTTTTCGAACTCACGGATGTTGGCCATCAGGTTCAGGGGATTTGTCGGCTTTTAGTCCCATTAGTTTGTCCAGTACTTTTTCTCCAGTGATATTAATTGTATTAAGTTCCTTCCTCTCATTTACCCCCTGGTTCCCCATTATTTTTGTTGTGCTTTTAGTGTCTTCCACTCTGAAAACAGAGAAAAAAAAATATTTGTTTAACGTATCTGCTACTTCCTGATTACCTATTATAATTTCTCCTGTCTCAGCCTGCAAGGGACCAATGTTTACTTTTGCTACTCTCTTCCTTTTTACATCGAAACATAGAAACAAAGAAAATAGGAGCAGGAGTAGCCCATTCGGCCCTTCGAGCCTGCTCCGCCATTCAATATGATCATGGCTGATTCTTTATCTCAATACCATATTCCCGCTCTCTCCCCATACCCCTTCATGCCTTCTGTGTCTAGAAATCTATCAATGTCCTTCTTAAATATTTTCAGTGACATGGACTCCACAGCCTTCTGGGTAGAGAATTCCATTGGTTCACCACCCTCTGAATGAAGAAATGTCTCCTCATCTCAGTCCTAAATGTCCTGCTCCGTTTCATAGCCTGTGACCCCTCGTTCTGGACTCCCCAGCCAGGGGAAACATCCTCCTTGCATCCAGCCTGTCTCGCCCTGTCAGAGCTTTCTACGTTTCAATGAGATCCCCTCTTTTTCTTCTAAACTCTGGTGAATACAGGCTGAGTCGACCCAATATCTCCTCATACGACAGTGCTGCTATCCCAAGAATCAATCTGGTGAAACTTCGCTTCACTCCCTCCATGGCAAGTATATCCTTTCTTCCGTAAGGAGGCCAAAACTGCACACAAACAGGTGTGGTCTCACCAAGGCCCTGAAAACTGCAGTGAGACATCTTTTCTCCTGTCCTCAAATCCACTTGCAATGAAGGCCAACATACCATTCGCCTTCCTAACTGCTTGCTGCACCTGCATGCTTGCTTTCAGTGATTGGTGTACAAGGACACCCAGGTCCTTTTGTACATCAACGTTTCCCAATCTATCACGATTTAAATAATACTCTGCCTTTCTGTTTTTCCATCTGAAGTGGATAACTTCACATTTATCCACGTTATACTGCATCTGCCATGTATTTGCCCACTCAATCAACTTGTCTAAATCGCCTTGAAGCCTCTTTGCATCATCCTCACAACTCACCATCCCACCTAGTTTTGTATCATCAGCAAACTTGGAAATATTACATTTGGTTGCCTCATCCAAATCAGGGGACCAAAGAACGGATCCCTGCGGTACCTCACTAGTTACCACCTGCAACCCCGAAAAAGGACCCATTTATTCCTACTCTCTGTTTCCTGTCTGTTAACCAATTTTCAATCCATGCCAGTATATTAACCCCAATCCCATGTGATTTAAGTTTGTACACGAACCTCTTATGTGGGAGTTTCTCAAAGGCCTTCTGAAAATCATAATGCACCACATCCACTGGTTCCCACTTATCTATCCTACCAGTTACACCCTCAAAAACCTCCAGTAGGTTTGTCAAACAAGATTTCCCTTTCATAAATTCATGTTGACTTTGTCTAATCCCATTGATATTTTCGAAGTGTCCTGTTATCACATCCTTTACAATAGACTCGAGCATTTTCCCTACTACTGATGTTAGGCTAACCGGTCTGTAGTTCCCTGTTTTCTCTCTCCCCCCTTTTCTAAATAGTGTGGTTACCTTTGCCACCCTCCAATCTGCAGGCATTTCTCCAAAAACTATACAATTTTTGAAGATGACAACCAATGCATCCACTATTTCCATAGCGAACTATTTTAATACTCTGGGATGCAGATTATCAGGCACTGGGGATTTGTCGGCTTTCAGTCCCATTAATTTCTCCAGCACTATTCTTTTACAAACACTAATTTCCTTTAACACCTCCTTCTCACTCGACCCTTGGTTCCCGAGCATATCTGGGAAGTTGTTTGTGTCCTCTTCCGTGAAGACAGAACCAAAGTATTTGTTTAATTGCTCTGCCATTTCCTTGTTCCCCATTATAAATTCTCCCGTTTCTGACTGTAAGGCACCTACATTTGTCTTCACTAATCTTTTTCTTTTTACATACTTGTAGAAGCTTTAACAGTTTGCTTTTATGTTCCTTACAAGTTTACTCTCATGCTCTATTTTCCCCTTTTAATCTTTTTTGCTGAATTATAAACTGATCTCAATCCTCAGTCTTGCTACATTTCCTGGCAACTTTATATGACTCCTCTTTGGATCTAAAATTATGCTTAATTTCTTTTGTTAGCCATGGTTGGGCCGCTTTTCCTTTTGTGTTTTTGCGCCAGAAAGGAATGTATAATTGATGCAGTTCATGCATTCATTCCTTAAATGTTAACCATTGCCTATCCACCATCATGGTAATCCCCAATCTATCACAGCCAACTCACTCCTCATTCTTCGTAGTTTCCTTTGTTTAGATTTCGGACCCTAGTTTCGATTGGACTATTTCACTTTCCATCTAAATGAAGAATTCTATCATGTTATGGCCATTCTTTCCAAAAGGACCACGCAAACAAGATCATTAATTAACCCCTTCTCATTGCACAATATCCAATTAGGGATAGCCTGTTCCCGAGTTGTCTCCTCAACGTACTGGTCTAAAAAACCATCTCAGACTCGCTCCAGGAATTCATCCTCCACAGTATTATTACCAATTTGGTTTGGCCAAGTCAAGATGTAGATTAAAGTCACCCATGATTACTACAGTGCCCTTGTTACATGCATCTCTCATTCCCTGTTTGATGCCATTCCCTATATTACCACTGCTGGTATTGATTCATGTTATCATGAAGAATCTTTTTTGTTTTCATTTTATTCCGTTTACCTTATTTTATGGACACTCCGCAAATGGCGGATGAAAATAAAATCAGCAATCATTTTGAGAGAATTGTTGTAACCTGGAGTTCAGGTTACATGAGCTGATGCCTGATTGCTGGACGCTTAACTTTCAAATATTGATTGGAATAAAATGGTCCTTGACTGGGCACAGTTTGCACTCCAGGGATTTGAGCAGAAAATCTCGGCTGACATTCCAGTGCAGTACTGAGGGAGCGCTGCACTGTTGGAGATGCCGTCTTTCGGATGAGACTTTAAACTGAGGACCTCACAGGTGGATGTAAAAGATCCCATGGTAATATTCGAAGAAGAGCAGTGGAGTTCTCCCCGATGTCCTTGCCAATATTTATCACTCAAACAACATCTAAAAAGATTATCTAATCATGTTCTTCATTGCTGTTTATGGGAGCTTGCTGTGCTCAAATTGGCTTCCTGCATTGCAACAGTGAGTACAGTTAAAAGCATTTCATTGACTGTAAAGCGCTTTGGGACAACGTGACACTGGGAAAGGCGCTATAGACATGCAAGACTGTCTATCTTTCTCATTCTGCATGGGGTCATTTGACTGAGATAATCTGATACACCCCTCTACCCATGATTCCTCTCTTGCTTTGTGCTTTTTGCATACATAAATATTGATTTTTAAATTTATATATAAGTTTATATATCCCACTTCTATTTTTCTGATTGGATGAATTTTGATGAAGAAGATTCTCCACGCCCGAAACGATAACCTTTGTTCTTTCAGATTCGGAGTATTTTGCTTTTTGTTACAGTGCTGTGGGACTCTGTCCAGTTTACTAACACAGCAGAAGGGGTAAGAGTACAGGCTGATTTAATACAGAATACAGCAGGTCACTGGGAAAGTTACACACTGTACAGAGCAGCTGGTAAAACTCCTGCTGTAAATAAAGGGCAGGGTCAGTTACGCAAGACTGAGTGACTTTATTGTACAGCCTCCAGGCATCATCTTTACAACTGTCAAAATTAAACCCAAAATCTGTTCCCCCAGAACAGACATTAACTGGCTCGCCTGCTTCATCTGCTGCTGTTCTGCTTCTGCACTCACCCACTCCAAGCTGATTACAATGAGTTGTTTTATGATTATTTCGTGCTCTCTGTGTGTTAATCACATTCCTCTGTCTACCTTGCTGTTTTTTTTAATCTGTCTGTCTTTCACTGGTTCTGTCTCTCTGTCAATATATTTATCTTTCTCAGTCTCCTTTCTGGCATTTTTCTGTCTTGTTACTTCACCCTCTTTTAATTTCTGTCTCTGTATCACTGTTCCATTTCTATATTTTTTCTCTGTCACCTTTTGCTTCTCTCTTTTTATCTCTATGTTTCTGTCTTCCATCTTTAACTCTTCTTTCCATTTGCCTCTCAGTCCCTCTCGCTCGTTCTCTCCCCACTCTCTCTCTATCTCTGTCTCTTTTGCCTTCTCACCCCCTTTTCAACTCTTTCTCTCTCTTTCGCTCTGCCTTTCACTCTCTCTGTTCTGTCTCTCCTTTTCTTTATTTCTCTCTTCACTTTCTCCATCTCTTTCTTTTTTATGAATTCACAATCAACTTTAATTTCGTTGTACGCAGACTATGTAAATGTATCATTAATTCTTGCACATTAGTCCAACATTATCTTTGATACAAATGAAGAAAAAGTAACAGTGCAATTGGATGTTTTTTATCAACATAAATACACCAATTTCTTCTGTTCAGATACATATAGAGTAATTATATTCATAAACATATTTATTTACATAGCTGTCTCCGCAGCTCAGAAGTAATTCATTGTGTAAAGTGTTTTGAGATGTGTTAATATAAAGGGCACTGTACAAATTCCGTTTTAATGAATTACATTGTCCATTTGTAGACCAGCAAATATCCGCCTCTTTCTTTTGTTGTCTCACTTTGTCTCTTTTGCTGTCTGTCTCTCTCCTGCAATGATTCTTTCTGTTTCACCAGTTCTCTTTGCTTCGCTTCTTTTGTCTCTATCGCCCTGTTTCAATCTCTCTTTGTAATTTTCCCTGTGTGCCTCTCACTTTCTGTCCACTTTCCTTCTGCACCTCTGAGTTTCTTTCACCATTTGTCGACCTGTTTCTCTCAACTTTCTCTCGCTGGTAAACTCCCTCTCTTTCCCTTAATCTGTGTTATTCATTTCCTGTCTCTGTTTTCTAATGTATACATGCTCCTTTCCTGTTTGTGCTTTTTCTCCACGTATTTCTTTCTCATTATATTTTTCTCCTTCCATGTTATTTCCATCTCTCTTGTCTTTTCTATTTATCTTCCTGCCCCCTCTCTGTTTCTGCCCTTTATTCTTTCTCCCTTTTTTCTGTTTATTTCTTTTTCTTTTTGATTGTCTCTCGCTGTTTCTCCATCTAAATCTCTTACTCTGTTTCTTCACGTCTTTCTTTAACTTGTTAACTGTCCTTTTCTCTCTGCCCCTTTCTGCACTTGAGTCACTTTCACTTTCTTTTTCTCTACGTCTTCCTTTCTTTCACTTTCTTCACTATTCCTTTCACAATTATCTGCTTTTCTCTCTGTTTATGGCTCTAACTGTCTCTCATTTCCCTTTTCTATCTGCCTCTGTATGTAAGTTTATCTCAATGTGTAACCGTGTCTCTTCCTCTCCTTGCCTCCATCTGCTATCTATCTATCTATCCACTTGTTGGTCTGTCTGTCTATCTATCTCTGTCATTCTATCTCTCCATTCATGTGGAGTGCACCCATTCTGATCAGGCCGACAGCAGCTACTTTCATTGACAGGTTTGCCCATTTTGCAGAGCGGCCATTTAGTTGAAATCCAGTTGAGCTCTTTCGTGCCGCCTGTTGGAGCAACAATTCATGTGTTGTCTGCAGAGCGAATCACGCCTCAAAGGGTCATATTATCAATAAAATATAATTTCAGAATCAGATATAAAATTATTTCAGCTCATATAAAATGTACTTTCTGTCCTGTGGGAAATGCAGGGGGTGGAGTATGAAATGGCTAGAAATAGTTCTAGTGCTTGAAACCCTTCAGCTCTTTCTACGATTTCACTAATTTAACAATTAGATTGAGTGGGTATTTCAACGCGTTCTTCAGCTCCTCCCTGAATTTAGCCTGGGTCAGGACAGAAATACACGTGTTTGTGCAGGAACTGAGAAGCTGCAGTATTCTTGATGTGGATTCTGTGATATAACGAGGGTCAGTGAAGGAATTATAATACCGAGTGTCTGTTATTCGCCGATAAATGTTATTTACAACCTGGGTCACCCATAATAGGATAAAACTGCCCGATATACTGAAGAGTAAAATGATGGATTTTTTTCGGTTCTCCATCTCTGGATCCTTGTGATTCTCTCCATTGCTGCGGCCCCAGAGTCCCCTGCGGACTCGACTGGCTGCTAAAATACGCCTGACCGTCAGAACATTGAGCAGCAAAATCAGAAAGAACGGGACACAAGGGGTTAAAATTAGGTGAAATAACTCAAATGCGGCCCACACTGGGGAAGTGCGGAAGATCACTTTGAAGATACAATCTCTGGGAACATTATCAATTATAAGGTAAGGTTGATATATAAAGTACCAGGGAACACTCTCCAAACAGCCCAACACACTCACTGTTCCTATAACTACAGCCGCCATTTTCTCGGTGCAATATTTTGTTTTAAGATTCTCACAACAAATAGCCACAAATCGATCAAAGGTGAAAGCGACTGTGAGCCACACAGATACCACTGTGGCTGCATAACCCAAGTACTTAATGGGACGACACACGGGAGTAATGAACAAGAATGAATTGCGGAAATAAATTTGACCAACCCGTGTCAATATCGGATCAGTGATAACGACCAGGAGATCGGCCGCTGCCATTCCTACCAGGTAGCAACTGATACACTTGGAGAGACCGCACTTTCCTCGGGACAGGATCACAATCGCCACCAAGTTAACTGTGGGAGAGAGAAAAGGAAGCAGAGAAATTACTGATCAGACCTGGAGCCAAAGCAGCAATTTGACAGGATCTGGGGTTAAATTTCCAGCTTTGTTGCTGCATCGAACGGTGGAAACTGATTCATTCACCCGGGCAGCGCTTTCAGGCAGAGAGATGTTTTTAAACTCAATTATAAATAATGAATTGTGAAATCGATAAAGAAAGGGAATAAATGAGCACTGGATCCACTGGCAGGGCCGAGTGAGACCACAGTGCCAGTGGGGAAGGGAGAAGGAGTTTTACCGAGCGGGAATCCAACGGGTTAAAGCCGGATTTGGCTCCAGACTGACGGGAAAGAGAGCAGAGGCTGGGAAGGTGAGGGGATCGGCGGAGGTGCAGCTGATTTGTTGCCCTGGGTTAAGAGAACCGACAGGGGTTGGCACAAAACGGGGAAAGGCCGAGAGTGGCTGGAAGGGAGTCAGGAACAGATAGTTTGAGAAAGCGGATGAACTGAAGCAATGGATGACGAGACAGAGGTTTCAATGCATTGGATGGAGAGGCTGGGATTCACAGGGAGAGACTGCAGCAGAGTGTGAGAGGAAATCTAATCTATCGGTCCCACTAACACAATCGAACTAATAAATTCAACAGTTCATTTCAGTGGTTATTGGTGTCAGGGAACCGCTCATTGGCTATAAAATGTGCTCATTAAATTTAATTTGCATATCCAATTAAAATTAAATTAAAATGTATTCATTAAATCAACCTCGTTCTTCATTGAATTCCGCTGATACCGAGTTTTTAGAATACAGTATCCTAATAATTCATTAGGATCAAAAAATCACTGATTCTATTCTTTAAATACATTTCAATTATGTTTATTTATTCAGTCATTGAATAAGGAAAAGTAACATTCACCAAAATAGACTGAGGTCCTGATAACAATAAACACACCCAGCGAGAGTGCAATAAAACTCTCACAATCTGGCAACTTCCTATTAACATCTTCAAGTCACATTTCCTCTTCTTTGTTGTACTGGAAGTTTCAGCAGTTCATCCCGATGAATTATTCACCCTGCTATCGCTTTCTCGCTCTCTCTCTCATTCTCTCATTCTCTCTCTCTCTCTCTCTCTCCCTTTCTCTCCCTTTCTCTCTTTCTCTTCTCACGCTCCTCCTCCCCCCTCTCGTTTTCCCTCTCCGCCTCAGTCTCTATCGCTTCTCTATCTATTAGTTGTCAGATTGTGAGAGCTTTATTGCATTCTCGCTCCTCTATCTATTATTCTGCCCTCTCTACTCTCTTTCTTAATGCCCCCTTTTCACTTTCGATTCAATCCTAACATCCTGCCCCTTCATTCTGTTCACCAGCCCCGTGTTCCACCGATCCTATTCTCAGTGTCAGTTTGTTAAATAGTGAAGCCTCTGTGGAATAGTTTACTGTTATTACAGATTTCCAAGTTTCCTCCTGTTCGCCTACACTGTTTGCTTCATCTGCAAATCATGGCAGAAACATGGAAATCTGCAAATCATGGAAGAAATACATCTTCCAGATTTCACAATGATTGAAATTCCTTCTCCTGTAATTATAAAGTACACCATTAGATGGCGGTGTTGTTCAATTAACAAAACGCCAACGTCACCACTGCTGCTCAGAATTCACAGATAAATTGAAGGGCTCAGGATTCCAACAGTTACAGTGCAAACTGACACAGCATAACACCAAAACATTGTATTTTAGAATGAATCCATCCACAGTGAAGCAGAGAAGGAGATGTGAAAGATTCAGCAACAAACTCAATACAGAAGCCAGACATCTGGAGCTCTGTCAGATGAACGCAATGAAATAACATTTCAAAAGTGACAACCAATAAATACACTGAAACCCCTGTTAAACTGAACCATGTTATTGGGGAAGGGGGACTTTGATCTGCCTTCTTGGAACACTGAGACCGTGAGCTGTCTCATTATCAATCACTGAAAACACATTTATGAAAAAATATTCCAGGACACGTTAGTTCCACAACATGAAACTGTTAACAGCCCCTGATGGTCTGATACCATCTCTTAGTCCAGACACCTGATTCCAATACATTCAGTACAGAGAATAATCCAGTAACAATGCAAGTTTGGGATATACAAAGGTCATTACAGATATAATGGAATTGCTGCAAGACCGAACGTTTAGAAGTTATTGAACAGTACATTCAGATATTGAACAGTACATTCAGTACACCCAGTAACAATGCCAGGGTTGGATTTACAAAGTTCATTACAGACCAGCTCCTACAAGACCAACTTAACACATTCCATCATTCAACTGGTGGAGCAGATCAGGCCACCGTGTAAAACATGCAGGGAGAAAAAATATTTCGCCAAGTACAGCAGCACAGTTAACACCGATTTACGCCATTATCAGCTGAGATAACAGCTTACCCGGCACTCCAACGGCTGAAAGGGCAGGATAGTAAATGTCTTCTATCTGAAATATTACTGGATATCCCATTTCTGTGAGAAGCAGTCACTTCTGTTGGTCTGGGAACCATAACTCCAGAAGACGCTCTGAACTGATAAATCCCAATGAACCCTGATTTATACAGGGGACAAGTCGACACTGACACGGTTATACTCCTGATCATTGCTATTAGTTACAGTCACTTGAACAAACACATTACATCAGCAGCTTTGACTCCGGTATAAATAATGTGGTGGATATAACACAAACATCTCAAAGTCCAGGACATTATCTTAATGAGACCTCTCTCAGGAATAAAGTTAAAATCGGTGCTCATACAGGACTGATCCAACAATAATGAGCGGCTTCATTTACAGTTTTCATGTAAATGTATTGGTCATGTTCACTCTTGGCGATTCATTTATAATGTATACGGATATATCCGCAGTGCACATTGAATCCAGGGACTCAACCAGACCCGTTTCACTCTGTTCCTGCAATTTCCCAGTCAAAATATGAATTTTGAGTCTGTGACAGGAGGAGAGTTAAAGGGCAGGTTGAGGATTGCAGCCGAGAAATGACTGTGGGTGATATTAGGGGACGGACACTGAAAGTGCCCCATTGAGATTCCTCTCCGCTATTTTACTGCAGGTGTTTACCCGTTTATTCTACATTGGTTAACGGGTCCAGTAAAATTGGCCCCGCGTATCGCCGAGCTGAGCTCATGACCTTATTTCATCACAAAGGCCCCCTGTTTCCCTCACCCGCCTCCTTTCCTTCCTCTGCCCATTGTCATTGAAACCCTCATCCATGCCTCTGTCCCTTCCAGACTCCATTCCTCCAATACAGTCCTGGCCGGCCACCGATCCTCCACCTTCCATAAACGTGAGCTCGTCCATAACTCTGTTGCCTGTGAACAACCAGCACCAGGTCCCGCTCGGCCTCACTGACCCTCACTGGCTCCCACTCCCATATCCCTGAAATTTAGAATCCTCATCCTTGATTCTACATCCGTCCATGACCCACCCCTCTGCATCCCCCTCGTCTCCTCCACAAATAAAATCATAGAATTTGATGGAGGCCATTCGACCCATCGTGCTTGTGCCGGCTCTTTGAAAGAAATATCCAATTCGTCCCACCCGCCTGCTCTTTCCCCAGAGCCCGAAACATTTCCCCATGCACCGACAGCAAATCCACTCATGACCTCCTCACTCATCAGACATTGGCCTCTTTTGGTGGGACTACCCTCGCTTGTTCCCACTCACCGATCTGACCGTAACCGGGAGAAGCTTCTCTTCCCACCCTCTCACCGTTATCTCTGATGTTTCAAAAGGTTCAATCCTTGGCTCCATCCTTGTCCTCATCTACACGCTGCCCTGTGGTGACATCGTCCGCAAACATGGACCTCCTTTCAGATGACCACTGACAAAACCAACGCCTCTATCGACCCTTCCAATGTTTCTGTGTTATCAGATCGACATCCTGTTTTAAATGAGCTACAATTTCCTCCTGTTACAATTTAAATATCATGATCTTTGGTCCCACAATGTCCAAATCCTCGGCACTGATTCCATCCCCATGCCTGGCTTTTGTCTGAGGCTGAACCTCACTGTTCGTAACTTTGACGTCCCATTCGACCGCGTGCTGAGCTTCTGACCCCACATCCTCTCCATCACAAAGACCGCCTACTTCCGGGTCCGCAATAACTCCCGTTCCACTCGCCCTGACAATCTGCTACTAAAACCCTTACCCGTGCATTTCTACCCTCTCTGAACTTTGTTCTCCTCTCCGCCATCTCCAAAAACTTCAACTCATCCAAAACTCTGCTGTCTGTAACCTTTCCTTCACTAACTCCTTCACCAATCATCCAAGCCCTTACTGACCTGCATTGGCTTCAAGTCTCCTAAGTCTCTAATTTTTCTTTCTTACGCTGAAATACGTAAGAGCCTCACTTCTCCCTATCTCTGCAACCTCCTCCAGCTTTACAGCCCCTCTCTCTTCTCCTCCACCTCTGGCTGCTTGTGTATCCACAATCTCTTTGCTCGACTTTTGGCAGCTGAACCTGAAGCCACAGCCACGCCCCAGAATGTGCTCCCTAACTCCCCCCATCTCCATTACTCCCTTTCAGGTGTCAGCTGTGAATCAGTGGGTGGAACTCTTGCCTCTGAGTTAGAAGCTGAGAAGGTTGTGGGTTCAAGAGCTCACTCCAGAGACTTGAACACGAAATCTTCAGTTCAGTGGTGTACAGAGGTAATGCTGTGCTATCAGAGTTGCCGTCCTTCAGATGAGGCGTTGAACCGAGGCCCGTCGATCCCCTCAAGTCCATGTACAAGATCTTATGGCACTATTCGAAGTAGACCAGGGAAGTTCTCCACGGTGGTCTGGCCAATATTTATGCCTCAATCAGCATCACTAAAACCAGATGATTGCTCATTTCAACATTGCTGTTTGTTGGATCTTGCTGTGTGCAGTTTGGCCGCTGTGTTTCTTACATTACAACAGTATTTCTTTGGCTGAAAAGCACTTTGGGATATACTGAGATCGTGAAATGCGCTGTATAAATGAAACTTTCTTTCTTTCTTTCTACCCATCTCTTGCTCCAAACTTTTTTCACCTCTACGAATATCCCCATCTTTGGCTGGGGTACATTTTTGTCCAATTATCTCTCAGTGAAGCACCTTTAATTTTTATCAATGTTAACAGCGCTTTATCAATCCAGGTAGTTATTGTTATACTTTAACATCCTCCTCTGTCTTCATCCCACTATTGGTGGCCATTCCTTCACACAACTAAAACCAACCTTATCCCCTCCGTCTCTCGTTTTGCACCCCCCTTAAACCCTCCTTACCGAAGGATTTCATCAAACCTCCTGATTCCGTTTGTGCCTGTTTTACTTCCTGCCCCTGTGAATCCCCTTGGGAATGTTTATTCCATTAAAAGCGGTCTGTGAATGCAAGTTGTTGTTGATTTTCATTGGAATGTGTTCATTAGTTGTCCACAGTATGAACAAAAGCAATTTCTGGGCTAATATTTTTGTACCAGAAAGAGATTTCCATAATTGGCTGACTTGATGAGATATATTAATATCGGCAACTACTCGGAGAAATCTTTTTGTTCGAACAACATAAGTTGGTTTGTCTACAGACAGCGCATTGAAATAGGTTTGTCCCTCTGTGAGGCAACCTTTCGGGAGTCTGCAATCTAAGATGAGACCAGCGACAGTGACTAAGATGAAGATTTATTAATTATTTGACTTTTTTCTCTTTGGTTTTAACTCATTTTACTGCACCCTGGCTGATGACTAAGATGACGCTTCAATAGTTATTCTCTTCGGTTAGGGACTGATTCACTTTTTGCCATCCAATCTGCGATATCACTGCTCCCTGGCGCTGATTGAGAAAGACCCCGTATGCTCTGACATTGTGGTCTCTTGATCTGAATTAGATTGTTGATTTTGGCGTGGAAGGGAGAGAGAAATCCATTGGATACGTGTAGACCAGTGGTTGTGAGCTAATTTGTGGAGAAACTCTTAGAATCCATCATTAATCTAAAACTGTGGAGCAGGTAGCAGTGCTCGGGTTAATCAAGGAATGTCCATGTGCCAAACCCCACTACGTCCCACTGTTTGTAGAGATGATTTGGACTTAGACAATATCTAATTTTGCTGACAAACAAAACCAGGGTTTGGCAAAATATAGGGAAGACTATAACAACATCAAAGAACGATGCAGGCAGCTTGTCTGGATTGAGCAGACACGAGGCAGCTGTATTTTAATGTAAAGTGAACGATATTGGAAGCAAATCAATGAATTTGTGTATACAGTTAATGAAAAGACGCCGAATGATGTTGAATAAAATTGAGAATTAAGTACTCAAATGTGTAATTCCATGGAATTGTGACGGCAGCTTCATCAATCATAAACAAATGCAAACAGCATTATGAATGTTATAATTAGGGTCACACAGTACAAATATAAAGAAGCAATGACAAATTTGTACAAAACATGGGTTGGCCCACATTTCCAGAGTATTGTGTGCAGCTTTGTGCATCCCATTATCGAAACTACATTAAAGACATAGAAAGCACAGTGTAGATTCACTCTAATGAAGCCAAGGAAGGGAATCTGTATCTGCGTTCAATATTGGAATTATTTCTACAGAAACAGAGAAGACTGGGGGGAAAACAACGTTTCGGACAAGGAGGGTGAAGAATTTCTAAAATGTGTTTTGGAGAACTTTCTTAATCATTGTGTTTCTCGCCCAAAGAGGAAGGAGGCAGTGCTGGATCCAGTTCTGTGGAATGAAGTAGGGCAAGTGGAGTGTGTTTCATTGGGAGAACATCTGGGTAATAGTGATCATAATATAATTAGGATGAAAGTAGTTACAGAAAGGAACAAATGAAAATCAGCGGTGAAAATACCCAACGGGAAGAGAGACAAGGTCAGTGCTTTGAGACGGGATAGAACCATAGATCCATTGAAAAGATTCAGCATAGAAGGGGGCCATTTGGCCCATCGAGTCCGCACCAGCTCGGAGAACAACCAGGTGCCCATTCTAATCCCACCTCCCAGCACCCGGTCTGAGCCCTACAGCTTTCAGCACTTTGGCTGCAGATCCAGGTACATTTTTAGAAGAGTTGAGGGTCCCTGCCTCTACCACCAAATCGGGCAGCGAATTCCATACACCCACCACCCTCTGGGTAAAAAAGATTTCCCTCATGTCTCCTCGAATCCTTCCGCAAACGAGCTGAAATCTCTGTCCTCTAGTTCTTAAATTCTCCGCTTGGGGAAACAGGTACTTCCTGTCCACTCGATCTGGGCCACTCATAATTTTGTGCACCTCAATCATGTCACCCCTCAGCCTCCTCTGCTCCAAGAAAAACAACCCCAGCCTATCCAACCTCTCCTCGTAGCTGCAACTTTCAAGCCCTGGCAACATTCTTGTAAATCTCCTCTGGACTCCCTCCACAGCAATTACGTTCTTCCTGTAATGTGGTGACCAGAACTGCGCACAATACTCCAGCTGTGGCCTTACCAGCGTTTAATACAGTTCCATCATTACATCCTAGCTTTTGTATTCTAATAACGGAGAGCATTCCGTATGCCTTCTTCACAACCTTATCTACCTGTGCTGCCACCTTCAGGGACCTATGCACATGCACCCCAAGGTCTCTAACTTCCTCGACCCCTCTCAATATATTCCCATTCACTGCGTATTCCTTTTTACTGTTTGCCCTCCCTAAGTACATTACCTCACACTTCTTTTGGTTCAACTCCATTTGCCACTTTTCCGCCCACTCCACCAACCCATTGATATCTTCTTGGAGTCCACAGCTATCCTCTTCACTATCAACTACACGGCCAATTTTTGTGTTGTCTGCAAATTTACCAATTATGCCCCCGACATTCAAGTCCAAATCATTAATATATACCACGAACAGCAAGGGATCCAACACTGAGCCCTGTGACACACCAGTGGAAACGGATTTCCATTCGCAAAGACATCCATCGACTTTTACCCTTTGTTTCCTGTTACTGAGCCAATTTTTGGATCCAATTGGCCACATTTCCCTGTATCCCATGGGCTTTTACCTTTCTGACGCGTCTGCCATGTCAAATTCCTTACCAAATTCCATGTCGGCAACATCCACTGCATTACCCTCATCAATCCTCCTTGTCACTTCCTCAAAGAATTCAATCAGATTTGTCAGGCATGACCTTCCCTGAACAAATCCATGCTGACTATCCCTGATTAAACCATGTCTTTCCAAGTGACAGTTTATCCTATCTCTCAGTATTGATTCTAATAGTTTGCCCACCACCGAGGTAAGACTGACCGGCCTATAATTGTTCGGCCTTCCCCTCGCACCCTATTTAAACAACGGTACTACGTTTGCAGTACTCCATTCCTCCGGTACCTCCCCTGTATCGAGTGAGGATTGGAAAATGATCCTCAGAGCATCCGCTATTTCCTCCCTGGCTTCCGCCAAGAGCTTCGGAAACAATCCATTTGGCCCTGGTGACTTATGAGCAATCAAGGATTCCAGTCCATCGAGTACTTCCTCTCTCGTTATGTTCACCCTATCCAATATTTCACACCTCTCCTCTTTAAAGTTTACCGCAGGATCTAACACAGGGGCAAATTGTTGTTGTAACAAGCTGTTGTCGGGGGTGGGGTCGACGCTATTAGACCCCACATTTGGTGCTTGCCAGACCTCTAACTTTAATCCATCATGAGCATCGGAACAGGAGGAGGCCATTCAGACCCTCCAGCTTGTTCCACCATTCTATTAGATGGTGGCTGATCTGGACCTCAACTCCATTTACTCGCCTTTGTTCCGTATCCTTTGATCGCCTCACCAAACAAAAATATTGTCAATCTCAGTCTTTAAAGCTTCAATTGACCCCAAGCATCCACAGCCTTCTGGGGGAGACGGTTCCAGATTTCTACTACTCTTTGTGTGAAGAAATGCTTTCTGACATCTCCCTTGAACAGCCTCGTTACAATTTTAAGATGACCCCCCTTGCTCTGGATTCCCCCACCAGAGGAAATAGTTTCTCCGCATCTCCCCTATCTAATCCCCTTATCATTTTAAATGGCAGATCAGAACTCCCCACAACCTTCTAAACTAAAGGGAATACAAGCCAATTTTATGCAACCTGTCCTCATAATGTAAAGCTTTAAGGTCCTGTATCATTCTGGTGAATCTGCGCTGCTCCCCCTCAAAGGCCAGTATATCCTTCCTGAGGTTCGGTGCCCAGAACTGAAGACAGTCTCCTGATGGGGTCGAACCAGAGCTCCAAACAATTGAAGCTTAATTTCCACCCCTCTGTATTCCAGCCCTCTTGAGATAAAGGCCAACAGCCCAATGGGCTTTTGAATAATTTTGGTGATTTGTGTACTTGGACCCCTAAATCTCTCTGCTCATCCACGGTTCCTAATCTCTCCCCATTAAGAAAATATTCTCCTTTGTATTTCTCTGACTCAAAGTGGATGGTCTCACACTTGCCCACATTAAACATAAATTCTGCCCCAGTTTTGCCCACTCACTTAGTCTGTCTGTTTCCCTGGTTTCTAGTTTCTGAACAGGATCAGATTCTGTTTTCAGTACAAAGTAGTAAGTCATAAAACCTCCCCTTTTATTTGGTCTGGGGATCGAGGGATATAGAGCTAAGGCGGGGAAATGGAGTGAGATACAGATCGGCAAAGGTCTAATAAAATGGCGGGAAAGGCTCGAGGGGTTGAATGGCCTCTTCCTGTTCCTGTGTAACAGGCTTGAGAGGCAGAATGGCCTCCTCCTGTTCCTGTGTAACAGGATTGAGGAGCTGAATGGCCTCCTCCTGCTCCTGTGTAATAGGTTTGAGAGGCTGAATGGCCTCCTCCTGTTCCTGGGTAACAAGGTGAAGGGGCTGAATTGCCTCCTCCTTTTACCGTACAACAGGATCGAGGGGCTGAATGACCTCGTTCTGCTCCTGTGTAACAGACTAGGGGGTATGAATAGGCCTCCTCCTGTTCCTACATAACAGGCTCGAGGGGCCGAATGGCCTCCTCCTGCTCCTGTGTAACAGTCCAGGGGTTCTGAATACGCCTCCTCTTGTTCCAATGTAACTGGCTCGATGGGCTGAATGGCCTCCTCCTGTTCCTGTGTAATGCTATCGAAGGACTCAATGGACTCTTCCTGTTCCTGTATCACAGGCTCGAGGGGATTAATGGGCATCCTCCTGTTCCTCTGTAACAGGGAGGGGGTCTGATTCGGCTTCCTAATGTTCCTGAGTTACAGATTCGAGGGGTTGAATCATCGAATCATAGAAAGTTACGGCACAGAAGGAGGCCATTCGGCCCATCTTGTCCGTGCTGGACGAAAAAGAGCCGTCCAGCTTAATCCCACTTACCTGCACTTGGTCCGTGGCCCTGTCGGTTCCGGCACTTCAACTGCAAATCCAAGTACTTTTTAAATGAGTTGAGGATTTCTGCCTCTATCACCCTTTCAGGCAGTGAGTTCCAGACCCCCACCACCCATGGGTGAAAAAAATTCTCCTCAACTCCCCTCTAATCCTTCTACCAATCACTTTAAATCTAAGCCCCCTGGTGAATTACCCCTCTGCTAAGGCAAATATGTCCTCCCCGACCACTCTATAGTCCAGTCATAATTTTATACACCTCAATTAAACATCCCCTCAACCTCCTTTGTTACAAAAAACAACCCCAGCCTATCCAATCTTTTCTCATAGCTAAAATTCTCCAGCCCTGGCAAAATCCTTGTAAATCTCCTCTGTACCCTCCCCAGTGCAATCACATATTTCCTGTAATGTGGTGACCAGAACTGTACGCAGTACTCAAGCTGTGGCCGAACCAATGTTTCATAACGTTCGAGCTTAACCCGTTTTCTCTTATATTCTATGCCTTGGCTAATAAAGGAAAGTATTCCATATGCCTTTTTAACCACCTTATCTACCTACCCTGCCAACTTCAGGAATCTGTGGACATGCACTCCAAGGTCCCTTTGTTCCTCGAAATCTCCCAATATCCTCCCATTTATTGTGTACTCCCTTGCCTTGTTTGACCTCCGCAAATGCATTACCTCACGCTTCTCTGGATTGAATTCCATTTACCACTTTTGTCCCCCACCTGACCAGTCCATTGAGATCTTCCTGCAGTCTACAGCTTTCTTCCTCACCATCAACCACACGGCCAATTTCGATGTAATCTGCAAACTTCTTGATCAAGCCTTTCATGTAGAAAAACGTCCCAATATGCTTTGCAGATGTGTAATCAGATATAAATGGACACTGAACTACAGAATGAGGTATTAAGAGGGTCGGCCAAAAGCTTGGCCGAAAGTTGGGTTCCAAGGAGGGTCTTGAAGGAGGTGGAGCGGTTTAGGGAGGGAATTCCACAGCTTGGGGCCGAGACGGCTGGAGGCACGGCCGCTAATGTTTGGAGGAAACGTGTGGGGGTTGGATACGACGCCAGAATTGGAGGAGCGCAGAGATCTCGGAGGGTTGGAGGGCTGGAGGAGGTTACACAGATCGGGGAGGGGGCGAGGCTCTGGAGGGATTTAAAGACGAGGATAAGAATTTTAAATTGGAGGCGTTGGGGGACTGGAAAACAATGTAGGACAGCGAGGACAATGGTGATGGGTGAGCGGGACTTCCTCTGTGTATTCCAAAGCAGACATGTTCATTGTGATTTTTAAATGTTTTTTGTTTACTTACATGGTTAAACAGACATGTAATAATCAAGATCGCTGATTTACAGTTTCCATGCCAATATGCACAGAATCATCAAATTTGAGCCGAAGAATATTACGAACAATGTAAATGTACCACATTTATAATGGGAACCGCCTCTGTCAACTTGGCACGATGCAGTTTCACTCTCCTGCCCGTGAAGACGCTGCAGTGCCACTGCTGGTGGGAGGGCGTAATTGCAGCGTGACAAGTTGACAGAGGCGGTTCCCATTTTAAAACGGACTTGGGCTTTTAAGAATATTGGAATTCGAAAAGGAAAGAAAGACAAAGTTCCATCTAGTTGACCTTCGACCATTCTGGTAGTCGCATGATACAATGATAATGGAGTTGTTGACTAATCATGGCAATCAATTTCTATCGATTCGTCTACAACAGACCCAGGCATGAGGGGAGGGAAACCCCAGTGGTGGAGAGCTTTAGGATCCAAAGGTCCAAAGTCACCTGTTCCTCTCAGCCATGTTACACTTACCACATGTCATGTCTCATATCACTCTTATACTGGATACTATATTTTTAGAATGAAATCGATCCAACTTACAGTTGAATGAATCGATACCAACTGCTTCCACTGTCTCCCTCAGGGAATCTGTTCCACACATTGGCCACTCGCTCACTGAAATATCATTTCTGCAGATTAGTTTAGAATTTACCCCCTTCAAGCACGGACCATGTCCTCTGGTTCCACTCTTTTGGACAAGGTGGAATAGCTTGTCATGGGAATTCAAAATTAGGGTTTAACGAGGTTTGCACTCATTGTGCTATTAACATCTGACATCTAACCCCTCTTCACCCGATCACCCCTTATGAGCAATGCTACGAGAGGTCGACCAGCCTGTAATAAGGATCCAGTCGGACTTGTTCACTCGCTGTACATTAGTGGGCCAGTTGACATATTGGAACGTGAGATTAACCAATATCCAGCTCACTTATGAGCAGCACCCGTGGAGATCCTTAATCCCAATAATTTGCCGTTATTTAATGCTGCTGCCGTTCTTTAATACCCGCAAAAATTCGACATCAACAACAACTTGCATTTAGAGAGCGCCTTTAATGTAGCAAAACGTCCCAAGGTGCTTCACAGGAGCGATTATCATACAACCTTTGACACCGAGCCGCATGAGGAGATATTAGGACACGTGACCAAACGTTTGGTCAAAGAGGGAGGGTGTAAGCATCGTCTGAAAGGAGGAGAGAGAGGTCGAGAAGCAGAGAGGTTTAGAGAGGAAATTCCAGAGCTTAGGGCCTCGGCAGCTGAAGGCACAGCCGCCAATGGTGGAGCGATTAAAATCGGTGATGGGCAAGAGGCCAGAATTGGAGGAGTGCAGAGATCTCGGACGGTTTTCGGGCTGGAGGGGGTTACAGAGGTAGGGTGGGTCGAGGCCATGGAGGGATTTGAAAACAAGGGCGAGAATTTTAAAATCGAGGCATTCCCGGACCAACAGCCAATGGAGGTCAGCGAGTACAGGGCTAATGGGTGAACGGGACTTGGTGCGAGTCAGGATACGGGCAGCAGAGTGTTGGATGAGCTCAAGTTTATGTCGCGTGGGAGATTGGAGGCCGGCCAGGAGAGCTTTGGAATAGTCAAGTGTAGAGGTAACAAAGGCATGGATGAGGGTTTCAGCAGTAGATGAGGTGAAGCAGGGGTGGAGTCGGGTGATGTTACGGAGGTGGACGTAGGCGGTCTTGGTAATGGAGTGGTTTTGTGGTCGGAGGCTCATTTCAGGGTCAAATGGGATGCCAAGGTTGTGAACGATCTGATTCAGCTTCAGACAGTGGCCACGGAGAGGGATGGAGTCAGTGGCGAGCGAACGGAGTTTGTGGCGGGGACCGAAGACAATGACTTCGGTCTTCCCAACATTTCGTTGGAGGAAATGTTTGCTCATCCAGTACTGAATGTCAGATAAGCAGCGTGACAAATCAGAGAGAGTGGAGGGGTTGAGGGAGGTGGTGGTGAGGTCGAGCTGGGTGTCGGCAGCGGACTTGTGGAATCTGACTTTGTGTTTTCAGATGATGTCACCGAGGGGCGGCATGTAGATGAGAAATAGGAGGGACCAAGGATAGATCCTTGGGGACTCCAGAGATAACGGTGCGGGAGTGGGAAGAGAACCCATTTCAGGTGATTCTCTGGCTACGACTGAATAGTTCAGTCTGGAACCACGTGAACACAGTCCCACCCAGCTGGACGACGGAGGAGAGGCGTTGGAGGAGGATGGTGTGGTCAACTGTGTCAAAGGCTGCGGACAGGTCGAGAAGGATGAGGAGGGAGGGATAGTTCACCACGGCCACCTTCACATAGGATGTCATTTGTGGCCTTGATAAGGGCCGTTTCAGTCCTGTGGCAGCACGGGAAACCTGATTGGAGGGAGTCAAACAAGGGGTTGCAGAAAATATAGACATGGATTTGGGAGGCTGCAACATGTTCAAGGACTTTGGAGAGGAAATGGAGGTTGGAGATGGGCGGTAGTTTGCATGGCCAGAGGGGTCAAGGGTGGGATTTTGAGGAGGGGTGTGATGACGGCAGATTTGAAGTGGGAGACAGTAGCTGAGTAGAGGGAACCATTAAAAATATCAGCTAACATGGGGACCAGGAAGGGAAGTTGGGTGGTCAGCAATATGATGGGAATATGGTTGAGGGAGAAGGACGTGGATCTGATCAACAAGATGACCTCGGAAAGGACATGACGGGAGAAAGGAGAGAAACTGGAGAAAGGTGCGAATTCAGGGATAGTCCAGGAGGAACCTTAGGGGACGTTTGGCTTGGTGGGCTCGGAGAAGGAGGGAAGCGACAGAGGGAGCTGAACAGATGGTCTCAATCTTAGTGACAAATCCGTGTCTAAAGTTCTCGCACTTGTTGTTGGAGGTGAGGGTGGAGGGGACATGGGAGAGGGGTTTAAGAAGACGGTTTGTAGTGGAGGAGAAGCCGGGGGTTATCTTTGCATTCCACGATGATCTTGGAATCGTGAGCAGTTTTGGCAGAGGAGAGCAGGACCCGATAGTGCTTTATGTGGTCCAGCCAGACCTCGCGATGAATGGCTAAACCAGTTGTCCAACACAAACGTTCAAGTCTGCGTCCACTGGACATAAGGGAGCGGAGACGGGGGCCGTGCCAGGGGGAGCGACCCGGGTGAGAGAGAATAATGGTTTTAATGGGAACAAGGACATCAAAGATGGAGGTGAAGGTGTGATTGAGCAGATCAGTAGCTACAGATATTTCGAGGTGAATGGAAGGGCAAAGGCTAGACAGTTGGCAATTTGAATGTGCCGTTGTAAGTGAATTGGGGGAGAGTTTGTTCCAGGGCCGAACACAGAAGGAAGTAGAGTTGGGAGGCGGAAGAGCGATGTGGGTGTAGAGGGATAGAAGGAATTAGTCAGAGATGGCCTTATCCGTGATTGACACGATGGGAGTAGATAGACCACGTGAGGTGGCAAGGTCCAGGGGGTGCACGAGAATATGGGATGGGGATTTTTTATGGAAGGAGAGATTAAAGGAGGATAGGAGGGCAGTGAACTCAGAGGAGAGAGAACGTGATGAGTTGAGATGGAGATTGAAATCATCAAGGATGAGAAGTCGCTAAATGGAGAGTTTGAGCGAGGGAAGCAGTGAAGATATCTCGGTGGCAAACTTGGCGTGGTACTTGGGTGGCGGTAGAGAACGGCGATTTTAAAGGAGAGGTGAGAGGAGCGGAACCAGCTGAGATGCTCAAAGGAGGAAACGGTGACAGAGGAGTCGGGGGTCAGACCAAGGAGTTATTTGGTGATAAGATGCACACGGCCACCGCGGCAGTCTGGACTGAGCAAGTGGTGGAAGATATAACAAGGCGAGGAGGTTTCGGAAAGGGGGAAGGTGTCATCACCCATCAGCCAGGTTTCTGCCAAGGCAATGATGTCGATGCAATCATCTCCAATAAGCTCATGGATGGCAGGGGCTTTGTTCACAAGAGAACGGACATTCTTGAGGGAGATGTGGAGAGGGGCGGTGAAAGCTGGTCCGCTGGCAGCGTCCACAGGGTCAGCGCTGGGAGGGGTGAGTGGGACAGGAAGGAGATTGGCAAGAATAGCCCCCACCGGGCGCACTGGACGGGCGGGTCGGTGAGGTAGTTGGATGGGGCAGTTGGGTTTGCTACTGGTAACGAGGCAATGACTAGTGCCTCGAAAGGCCATTCTGAGGATGCAAAGAGAGGCACAGAGGGAAGCTGTGGGATTATCTCAGAGGGAGTGAAGCCTGGGACGGCGGTAGGAGAGTAGGAAGGTGGAGAAGTGCTGAAGGGTTGAGATAGGGATTGGGGGGCAGAGTACCCGGGAGGGGAGAAATGAAAGGAAGCATGACGACAGGAGGGAGGGGCCAAGGAGGGGTAAAGAGAAAAGAAAAAAGAGGGAAATAGAAGCGATGGGCTCGGGTCTGGAGCGGCAGCAAAAACACACACGTGAATGGACAGAGGGAAACTCAGGTTACATAGACCCGGTTGCAGAGTAAGATTGGGATAGAAATATGCTGGTAATAAACAGGGAACAGAGAGGAGACAATAGGAGGGAGAACAAAGTTATAATCAGAGATCCCGTGGTGGGATAAAGTTGACGTATTTAGGGTGGAGTCAGCTTGGAGCATCGGAGACAGGTGAGGAGGGAGAGAGAGTCAAGAAGATATTTGAAGGGTGGATTATCAGCGGACTCACTGCTGGAGGTATTTCAGTTGGAATGAAGAGACGGGAGGTGTTCAGAATCGATCGCGGGGCAGAAAAACGTTGGTGAAGTAGGAGGTCACTATAAGATCCAGATCGGTGGAGAGATGGACTACGGCCCAGGAGAGTGAATTTCTGGTCAGGAATTCTCACTTCAGTAAAATAAAACCGAAAAACCAGTCGGACCAATAGGACAGTCATCAGCTCAGCAGGTAACAGCAGTGGTGGGGGTTGGGCTGTGGGCTAGACAAAGTTACCTTAAAACTTAAGCAACTGAATAGCAGATCAGAGTCACAGCAGCTGAGTCTTGCAGTGTAGTCCAGTGGAGATGCGTCGTTTTGACGGCAGAGAAGTCCAGGAATTTGGAATCCAAATTTGAGCAAAGATCCAGCGCTCAGTGATGAAAACAAAGAGCAGGCATCGTCGGGGGATGGGTAGTGGGTCCAGATAACTTTAAACTTGCAGCTTGAACTTGTCGATAGGGCTAAAGTGCACTCCCTATTGGAGCCAGGGGAACTTAAACAGGGGAACAGAGGAGATTGGGTGAGAAAGGGCAAAGAATGGCAACGGATGGTCAAGGATAGAGCGACAGAGCAAAGGAGCTCCCCAGGGAGCAGCCAGCCCTGGGCAGGATCTTAGCCTCAGGAATATCCGGGTGATAGAGGAATCGGTGATCAATGTATCTTTACCCTACCCCAGGTGTTTCGTGAATGGGGCAGAAATCCAGGCACCACAGTCACAAGGATTTATCTGCAGTTTCAGACTTACTTCCCTTTGGTTTAAACTTCTCATCGAGGCTGCTGCACGGAGTCACAGGCAATGCCTCGCGCCTCTTTGTGGAAGGCGGCAGACACTTGTATTCCTGGTAAATGTGGAGGAAGATCATTTAAAATGGGATTAATCTGTCCGTCAGACTCATCTCTGTGGACACAGGAGGGCGGCTGGAGGGCGCTGACCAATGAGGGGAGAATACTGGGCCGTCAGTGTGTGTCCCATTTCAAAGACAATCGTTCGTTCAAGAGGAAAACCATTCGCCAGGGTTAAAATAAGTTTCCATTGTTGGAAAATAACCGTGGTTCTATATCGATTTTATCATTAAACAATGATAATATGGCTATTACAGGCATCATGGGTAAGTGGAGTTAGCTTCGGAACATGGGAACATGAGGAGGCCATTCAGCCCCTCGAGCCTGTAATTTTTCTTCTTTTCCAGTATTTATCCAATTCCCTTTTGAGAGTTACTATTCAATCTGATTTCACCATCCTTTCATGCCGTGCATTCCACATTATTACAAATATCTGCATTAAATAAATGTTTCTTCATGTCGCCTCTGGCTCTTTTGCCAATCACCTTAAATCTGTCCCCTCTCGTCACCTACACATCTGCCAATGGAAACAGGTTCTCCTTGTTTAATCTATCAAAAATGATCATGATTTTGAACACCTCTATCTAATCTCCTCTTAACCTTCTCGGCTCCAAGGAGAACAATCGCAGCTTCTCCAGTCTTTCCACACAACTGAAGTCCCTCATCCCTGGTACCATTTTAGTGAATCTCTTCTGCACCTTCTCTGAGGCCTTCACATCCTTCTTCCTGTGTGGTGCACATAACTGAACACAATTTTCCAGCTGAGGCCAAACCCGTGTTTTATAAATGATCAGCATAACTTCCTTGCTTTTGTACTCCATGCCTCTGTTAATAAAGCCCAGGATCCCATGTGCTTTTTCAACAGCCTTTTCAACGTGCCCTGCCAACTTGAAACATTTGTGTGCATAACTCCCCAGGTCTCTCTGTTCCGGTACCCAGTTTAAAATTGTACCATTTAGATTATATTACCTCTCCTCATTCTTCCTAACAAAATGTATCACTTCACATTCTCTGCATTAAATTTCATCTGCCATGTGTCTGCCCATTTTACCAGTCTGTCCATGTCCTCCTGAAGTCTGTTACTATCCTCCACATTGTTTCTTGCATTCCTGAGTTACGTATCATTTGCAAACTTTGAAATTATACCCTGTGTACCGAAGTCCAGGCCATTAATGTATATCACATAGAGCAATGGTCCTAACACCAACCCCTGTGGACCACCACTGTATACTTCCCTCCAGCCTGCAAAACAACCGTTCACCACTGCTCCCTGCTTTCTGACCCGAAGCCAATATTTTATCCACGCTGCCACTGACCCTTTAATCCCATGCGCTTTAATTTTCCTAACAAGTCTATTATGTGGTACTTCATGAAATGCCTTTTGAAAGTCCATGTACACAACATCAACCCCGCTGCCCTTATCAATCCTCTCCATTACTTCATCAAAGAACTCAATCAAGTTAGTCAAACGCGATTTTCCGTTGACAAATCCGTTCTGACATTCACTTATTAGCCCATTCTTTTCAAAGTGCAAATTAATTTTGTCCAGGATTATTGTCTCTAAAAGTTTCCCCACCACTGACGTTAGGCTGATTGCCCTGTAATTGCCGGGTTTATCACTCTCCCTTTTATTGAACAGGGGTATGGAATTTGCATTCCTCCAATAATCTGATATTGCCCCGTATCTGAGGAGGATTGGAAGATTGTGGCCAGAGCCTCTGCAATTTCTACCCTTACTTTCCTCAGTCACATCGGATGGATCTAGTTTGGATCGGGTGATATTTCTATTTTGAGAGCTGCCAACCTTTCAAGTACCTCATCTTTGCCTATTTTTGCCCTATCTGATATCGCTGCTCCCTCCTCCTTTACTGTGACAGTGGCAGCATCCTCTTCTTTCTAGAAGACTGATGCGAAGCATTCATTTAGTACCTCAGCCTTGCCCACTGTCTCCACAAGAAGATCTTTTTTGTCCCAAATCAGTCGCACGCTTCCTTTGACTGCCCTTTTACTCATTGTTTAATCAGCCGCCTTGTATCCTTTCTGACCATTGTATTATCAGCCCTTATGTATCGTGACTGACCATTGTATTATCAGACCCCATGTATCCTCACTGACAATTGTATTCTCAGCTTACTGTATTTTTACTGACCAGAGTATTATCAGCCCCAATGTATCCTAACTGACCATTCTATTATAATCCTCCGGTATGCTTACTGACCATTCTATTATCATCCTTCGGTGTCCTTAGTTACCGTTGTATTATCATCCTCTTGTGTCCTTACTCACCATTCCATTATCAGAGCCATGTATCTTTGAAGACCATTGCATTATCATCCACCTGCATCCTTTCTGACCATTGAATAATCAGCCCCGTGTATGCTAACTGACCATTGTATTATCATTCTCCTGTATCCATACTGACAATTGTAAACTCAGACGCCGTGTTTCCTTAATGACCATTGTATTATCATCGCTCATTTATCCGTACCTACCATTGTATTATCAGCCCCATTTATCCTGACTGACCATTACCTTATCAGACACCATGTACCCTTACTGACCATTGTATTATCAGCCCCCATTTATCCTTACTGATCATTGAATTATCAGCCCGCATGTATCTTATTGACCATTGGATGATCAGCCCCCATGTATCCTTAATGACCATTATTTTATCAGCCCCCATGTACGCTTACTGACCATTGTATTATAACCCCCCGTGTATCCTTACTGACCATTGTATTATCAGCCTCCATGTATCCTTACTGACCATTGTATTATCAGCCCCCATGTATCCTTAATGACCATTATTTTATCAGCCCCCATTTATCCTGACAGACCATTGTATTATCAGCCCCCATATGTCTTTACTGTCCATTGTATTATCAGACCCCATGTATCCTTGCTGACTATTGTATTATCAGCGCCCATGTGCCCTTACTGACCATTATATTATCAGCCCCCATTTATCCTTACTGACCATTGTATTATCAGCCCCCGTGTATCCTTAATGACCATTATATTATCAGCCACCATTTATCCTGACTGACCATTGTATTATCAGCCCCCTTATGTCTTTACTGACCATTGTATTATCAGACCCCATGTATCCTTACTGACTATTGTATTATCAGCCCCCACATACCCTTACTGACCATTTTATTATAACCCCCCGTGCATCCTTACTGACCATTGTATTATCAGCTCCCATGTATCCTTTCTGACCATTGTATTATCAGCCCCCATGTATCCTCACTGACTATTGTATTATCAGCCCCCATGTACCCTTACTGAACATTGTATGATAAACCCCCGTGTATCCTTACTGGCCATTACTTGATCTGCTTCAATCCATCCTTTTTTGTCTTTCGCACATTTGTTAAGTCCAACCCAGAAACTGATTTGAAAAATTCTGAAATTGCCGGCTGAATCCATATCACAGAATTAATCTGAACTCTGTCAGTAAAGCTGCTCTCTCTTCACATCAGTACTGTAAGACTGCGGGATTCATATTTTCTTCCGTCACGATTTTTTTTGAAGTAATATTTAGAATTATCGGTACCATCACTTCATTTCAGTAAAATGCTTGTTTACCTATAATTGACAATATAGAGTGATGGTGTTAAGGGATTAACCTGACCTGTTTGTTCAGTGACTGTAATTAATGTCAGTCAGTGTGTCGTTTAATTGTCTCACTGGAGTGTTCCCCCAAGATATAAATAGGGACTGTTTTCAAAGCGCCACATCAGAGTGTTTGATGCAGCTTTGCCTCCAGGTCAAACAGTGATCATTGGATCTCAGAGATAATGAAAGAATGTTCTGGTATATTCCAACTGAGCTTCGGATCCTGTGGGCACTTTATGATGTACAAAAGATTTACTATCCGCTCCTCGCTGCTGTTGGTGTTCCTGGTAAGTCATTATTTCAGCAATTAATTCTGTCAACCATATTTAACTGTATTTACTGTCCCTGTCCTTTAGACCCGGTTATTAATTGTATTCAGTGTAAGCCTCTTGTTCAGTGTCTGGTAATGCGCCTTGTTTCCTTCATGTAACATGTGAACAGTTGCCGATTCCCTGCTCCCAGTCCAATGAACAGTCTGTCCTTTTCATTACTTTTCATTACTTTCTTCAACTGATCGTCATTTTTATAGGATTCAACTGCTAATTTGACTGTTGGCTGTAAACAAGGAAGGTTGGTGGACGATTCTCTTTATTGAACAGCTTGCCCTCTGCTCTCTGCACTGAACCCTAGTATCGGATCAGAAATATGTGTTCACAGGTAACAGGAGTTTTAAGGTCTGCTGGTTATAGTTAATGACACTGATCTGTAGAAACCAGCGCTGACAGTCAGATCACCAATACACTCTGAAATATTGGACAACATCCAACAATGATTCAGCTCCAGGAGCTGTCTTACTTTCAACCATCTCCCGCTCTACCTTATGGTCATTGGTGCTCGATGGTCAGGAGAGGCTTTAAACTATAATATATATTCCAGTAAATTGTTTATTCAGTTATGTTTGAGTTGATTTATTTCCACTGTTTTCATTTCGTGCCGTTCCCGTGGGCCACATTACAGGAGATCTCAGTGATGTCCACATGGACTATCTGACATCTACTGTTGAAGCGCATTGGGACGTTTTACTATGTTAAAGGCGCTATATAAATGCAAATTGTTGTTGTTTATTCAGTTATGTTTGAATTGATTTATTTCCTTTGGTTTTGATTTAATCCCATTCCTTCAAATCACTTCGAAATTCCCAACTGTTTCACCTTTGACCCTCCATTCGCCACGATACTTCTGCATCGACTGATCTGCTCAATCTCACCCTCACCTCCACCTTTCATACACTTTTCCCCAGTAAACCCCTTTACTCTCTCTCACCCTGTTCGTTTTCCTTGGCACGACTTCCATCGTTGCTCCTTCAGGTCCAAGGGACGCAGATTTGAACACTTATGGCGCACGTCTGGATAAGCCATTAATCGGCAGATCTCGCTGGACCTCATCAAGCACTATCGGAACCTGCTCTCCTCTGTTAAAACTCCTCACTATTCCAGGATCACCCGGGAATGCGAAGATGACCCGGCTTCTCTTCACTACAAACCGTCTTCTTCAACCCCTCTTCCCTCCCCCCTCCACCCTCACTTCCTTCAAGTGCGAGGAGCTCATGGACTTCTTTGTCACTAAGATTGACACCGTTCATTCAGCTGCCTCTGCCGCTACTCTCCCTTCCCCTCGTCCACCGAGCCAAACTTCCCGAAGGTCCCCGCCCCCCAGCCCTGAATCCACATCTTTCTCTAGTTTCTCTTCTATCTCCCCTCATGCCCTCTCCGAGCTCATCTTGACCATGAAACCAATCTGCTGCTCCCTCGGCCCTTTTCCCACTGAACTGCTGACCACCCAACTTCCCTTCCTGATCCCCATGCTAGCTGATATTGTAAACGATTATAGGGCCTTGACAATAATCAGTCAAAGATGTATGTTGTAGGTTCGTTAATCAAAGTGATTATTTAATGATTTACATAATTCTCACAAGCATCAAACAAATCAAACAATACATTCAAGCTTAAATCCAAGGATTTCAGCATCAAGGCAGAAGAGCGATCAGCTCTCTCTCTCTCTCTCTTGAACTTTTCTTCTTTTGTTGTTGGACGTCCTTCCTCCAGGCGAAGCTTCTTAAGGTTCCTCCAACGACATTAAAGAGTCTGCCACGATGTCCCAACTTTATATGATTTTGCCAGTTGGGGTGTGAGTAATAGTGAAGAGAAGTCCCATTTTGGCCACTCACCCACTATTGCATTAATGATGGACTGTTGGCTGGGCCAATAAAAACCATGTGACCCCAGGTGCGGCCTTTCCACCGTGTGAAACCACCGTGTCAACCCACCGAGTGAAACCACCGAGTGAAATCACCGAGTGAAACCACCGTGTGAAACCACCGAGTGAAATCACCGTGTGAAATCTCCAACAGCCTTTTCCCCGTGTGAAACCAGGTGTAAGTAACTTGAATTGTCTCTCCCAAAGATTTCAAACTCTCTCAGCACTGTTTTTCCAAGTTGCTATTTGTTGAGGTTCCTATCAGTTGTTTTGAGAACCAAAAGCCTGTTCGAAGCTTCTCGAAGTCTCTGCACATTGCTGCCTTTGCAGTTTAAACTTACAATGTCCGAATGTAATATCTAAAGGGGCAGAGTTAACTGTTTCCTTCCCGGTTCTCTTTTGTCTGATCCTGTCAACTTCCTTTCAAATCTGCCGTCATCACCCCATCCTCAAAAAAAACATCCATGACCTCTCTGTCCTTGCAAATTACCGCCCCCGTCTCCAACCTCCCTTTCCTCTCCTGAAACTTGTTGTCACCTCCCAAATACATGCCTTTCTTGTCTGAAACTGCACCAGTAACCTCTCCAATCAGGTTCCCGCCCCTGCAAAGCGCGGAATCGGGCCGAATCAAAGTCACAGATCACATCCTATGTGATTGACATTGGTAAACTATCCATCTTCATCCTTTGACACGGGTGATCACACCATCCACCTCAAACGCCTCTCGTCCGTTGTCCAACTGGGTGGGACTGCCCTCGCCTGGTTCCATTCTTTACCTTCAAGGTTTCTTCAGAGAATCTCCTGGATCGGCATATCTTCCCACCCCCGCACCGTTATCTCTGGTGTCCCCAAAGGAACAATCCTCCTATTTCACATATGCAAGCTTCCCCTCGGCGACATCCTCCGAAAGCACACTGTCAGATTCCAGGTGTACACTCACACCCAGCAGTACCTCAGCACCGCCTCTCCCGGCCCCTTCACTGCCTCTGATTTTTCAGACTGCTTGTCCAACGTCCAGTCCTGGATCAGCAGAAATGTCGTCCATTTAAACATTGCGAAAATTGAAGCCATTGTCTTCGGCCCCTATCACAAATTCCTTTCCCTCGCTATTGATTCCAGCCCCCTCCCTGGCCAGGATCTTAGGTTAAATCGGTCTAGTAGGCGTTCTACTTCATCTCCTAACCCAAGGTCACTGAGGCCATTGTAACTTCCAACTACCGACCCACGACAGGCCCTGGATTGGAGTTGGGCCCTGCTGGTGGTTTTGGTTTCCTTCTACACCGGGGCAGTCCTTTACAACAAACCCTCTCCGCAGCAGAAAGTTCTGTTGCAAGGAAAGTACATAAGAATATAAGAAATAGGGGCAGGAGTAGACCATCCGGCCCCTCGAGCCTGCTCCGCCATTCAATAAGATCATGGCTGATCTTCGAACACAACTCCACCAGTAATTAGATTCTGTCCCTGGATTCAATAATAACGCTGAACATTTCACCCTGAATTCGACCAGGCTGCTGCTTTTACTCCCAGTCTGAAGTAGAATTCCCTGTTTTTCTCTTCCTTACAGTGAACTTAGTGACGATTGTGATCCTGTCTGGAGGAAGGTGCGGTCTCTCCAAATGTGTCACCCGTTACCTGGTGTCCATGGCAGCGGCGGATCTACTGGTCGTTATCACTGATCTGATATTCAGGCAAATTCCTATTCTTTATTGGACTCAGTTTCAGTTCATTTGGGCCTTTAAAGTGTGTAATATCCACGCCGTCCTGCTTTACGCAGCCACAGACTGTTCTGTCTGGTTCACGGTCACTTTCACCTTTGATCGATTTGTGGCCATTTGTTGCCAGAAGCTGAAAACAAAATATTGCACCGAGAAAACGGCGGCTGTGGTTCTGGGAACAGTGAGTGTGCTGTTCTGTGTGAAGAACACTTTCTGTTACTTTATGTATGGAGATCAATATTGGATTAGTAATGATCCCTGGTTTTGTTTTGTATCAAATGATGTTATTTACTCTCAGGTGTGGGCAGTAATTCAATTCCTTCATTATGTTGTAACCCCATTTGTTCCATTTGTTCTGATTCTGCTCCTCAATGTTTTAACCGTCAGACACATTTTAGTGTTGAGCAGAGTCCGCAGGAGACTCCGGGCCCACAGCAGTGGGGAGAGTCCCAGTGACCCAGAGATGGAGAAGAGAAGGAAATCCATCATTTTACTGTTTGTTATATCGGGGAATTTTATCCTGTTATGGGCGGTGTTTCTGTTGTATTTTGTATGGTACCGATTATATGTGTTAGACTTTATTCCTGTGTATCTCCCTAAATTTGTACAAGAACTGGGATTTATGCTCCAGCTCCTGAGTTGCTGCACCAACACGTGTATTTATGCCGTGACCCAGACTAAATTCAGAGAGGAGTTGAAGAATGTGGTGAAATATCCCTTTACTGGAATTATTAAATTCATTAAATAATGAGAAGACTTTCCATCATTACAAGGTGTTGGTCTGGTGTTCTGCCCAATCCCCTCATCTCTGTGATACAAACACAGTGAGGCCGGTTTACATCCTTCACCGCCCTGATTTACTGACTAACAGGGACGGTAGAGGTGGGGAAGTCCGCGGAGCTCAGTCCCGCTTGATTCCTGCTGGTTTTTAGCCCCGCTCAGTCCTCTGGTGCGGCCTGGGGCGGGTGTATGAAGCTCCCGTCCGCCAGGCTCTTGTTTCATGTGTTTACACAAAGCGGGCGGGCGGGGCACACATGCAGCCCGTGGTGTGAGGACGAGAGAATCATATTTTAATAATCATTTAACGTCTCCTTAGGAACAGAGGAACAGGAGTCGGCCAATCAGCCCCTCGAGCCTATTCCTCCGTTCAATTAGATCATGGCTGATCTGTATCTCAACTCAATTTACCCCCTGGTTTTGCAACCCTTAATACCCTCGCCCAACAAAAATCTATCAATCTCAGTTTTGTAATTTTCTATTGACCCCCGGCATCAACAGCTTTTGGGGGAGAGGGTTCCAGATTTCCACTCCCTTTGTGTGAAGAAATGCTTCCTGACATCACCCCTGAACCTCTCATTTTAAGATTATGCTCCCTTGTCATGGACTAGCCCACCAGAAGAAATAGTTTCTCTCCATCTACCCTATCAAATCGTTTAATCATCTTAAACATCAATTAGATCACCCCTTAATCTTCTATATTCAAGAGAATACAAGCCTAGTCTGTGCAACCTGTCCTCATCATTTAACCGTTTAACCCCGATAACATTCTGGTGAATCTGCGCTGCACCCCCTCCGAGGCCAAATATCCTTCCTGAGATGTGGTGCCCAGAACTGAACGCAGTCTCCAGCTGGGGTCTGACCAGAGCTCTGTACAACTGCAACATAACTTCCACCCTTTTGTATTCCAGCCTTTTGTGATCAGGCCCAACGTTCCATTAGTCTTTTCAATTAGTTTTTGTACCTGTCCATCAGCTTTTAATGATTTCTGTACTTCGACCCCAAAATCTCGCGGCACTTCCACAGTTCCCAGCTTCTCGCCATTCAGAAATTACCCTGATCTTTCTTCGGACCAAAGCGGATGACCTCACACTTTCCAACTTTGAACTCCATCTGTCACAGTTTTGCCCATTCACTTAATCTATCAATGTCCCTTTGCAACTATCTGCTCCCATCTACAATATTTATTGTGCTACCTGACTTGATGTCGTCAGTAAACTAAGATATACGCTTCTATATTCCTTCATCCAAGTCATTTATAAATACAGTGAAAAGCTGCGGTCCCAGTACAGTTCACTGGGGACACCACTAGTCACATCCTGCTGATTGGATTACAGACTCATTAAACCTACTCCCTGTCTCCTAACTCCGAACCAATTCCCTGTCCAAGCCAATAGATTGCCTCCAATTCCATGCACTCTCGATTTTATTAACAAACTCCTTTGTGGAACCTTATCGAACGTCTTCTGAAAGTCCATATAAATAACATCCAGAGACACGCCATTGCCGACCACATTAATTACCTCCTCAAAAAATTTAACTAGGGGTTCATTCGACATGACTTACCCTTTACAAATCCATGCTGCTCTCTCTGATCAGCTCCAATTTTTCCAGATGCTCAGTCACTCTGTCCCGAATAACAGATTCTACTAACTTCCCCACAATTGATGACAGACGAATGGGTTTATAATTTCCTGCTTCATCTCTACTTAATTGAAAACTATTTGAACAATGCGTTGATGTGCAGGGAATAAAGTGGTGATGTATCGGGTATCAGGTGGAGATGTACCGGGTATAATGTGGTGATGTACCGGGTATAAAGTGGTGATGTACAGAGTGTGAAGTGGTGATGTACAGGGTATAAAGTGGTGATGTACAGGGTATAAAGTGGTGATGTACAGGGTATAAAGTGGTGATGTACAGGGTATAAAGTGGAGATGCACAGTGTATAAAGTGGTGATGTACAGGGTATAAAGTGGTGATGTACCGGGTATAAAGTGGTGATGTACAGGGTATAAAGTGGTGATGTACAGGGTATAAAGTGGGGATGTACAGGGTATAAAGTGGTGATGTACAGGGTATAAAGTGGAGATGCACTGTGTATAAAGTGGTGATGTCCAGGGTATAAAGTGGTGATGTACATGGTATAAAGTGGGGATGTACAGGGTATAAAGTGGTGATGTACAGGGTATAATGTGGTGATGTACAGGGTATAAAGTGGTGATGTACAGGGTATAAAGTGGTGATGTACAGGGTATAAAGTGGTGATGTACAGGGTATAAAGTGGTGATGTACAGGGTATAAAGTGGTGATGTACAGGGTATAAAGTGGTGATGTACAGGGTATAAAGTGGTGATGTACAGGGTATAAAGTGGAGATGCACAGTGTATAAAGTGGTGATGTACAGGGTATAAAGTGGTGATAAGATCATGAGAGACAGGAGCAGGAGTAGGCCATTCGGCCCCTCGAGCCTGCTCCGCCATTCAATGAGATCATGGCTGATCGGATTTTTCCCTCAACTCCACTTTCCCGCCCTTTCCCCATATCCTTTAACTCCCTTGCTGATGAAAAAATTGTCTAACTCAGCCTTGAATTTATTCAATGACTCAGCCTCCACAGCTTTATGGGGTAAAGAATTCCAAAGATTCAAGACCCTCTGGGAGAAGAAATTCATCCTCATTTCCATCTTAAATGGTCGAACCCTTATTCTGAGACTATGCCCCCTCGTTTTAGATTCACCCATGAGGGGTAACATCCTCTCAGCATCTACCCTATCGAGTCCCTCAGAATCTTGTATGTTCCAATAAGATCTCCTCTCATTCTTCTAAACTTCAATGAGTATAGACCCAACCTGTTCAATCTTTCCTCAAAAGGCAACCCTTACATGCCCGGAATCAACCGAGTTAACCTTCTCTGAACTGCCTCAAATGCAGGTATGTCCTTCCTAAAATAAGGGCACCAGAACTGTACGCTGTGCTCCAGGTCTGGTCTCTACAGCACCCTGTGAGGTTGTCGAATGACTTCCCTGCTTTTATACTCCATCCCCCTAGAATTAAAGGCCAATATTCAATTTGCCTTCCGGATTACCTGCTGCACCTGTATGTTGACTTATTGTGTTTAATGTACGAGGACACCCAGATCCCTCTTTACTGCAGCAATTTGTAGTATTTCTCCATTCAAATAATATTTTGCTTTTTTTATTTTTCCTCCCAAAGTGGATGAATTCACATTTTCCCACCTAATATTCAATCTGCCTAATTTTTGCCCATTCACTTAACCCGTCAATATCCCTTGGCTGACACGTTGTGTCCTCATCCCAACTTGCTTTTCCACCTATCTTTGTATCATCAGCAAATTTGGACACAAGACACAATGTTCCTGCATCCAAGTCATTGATAGATATTGTAAATAGGTGAGGCCCCAACACAGATCCCTGCGGCACCCCACTAGTTACAGATTGCCATTTTGAAAATGACCCTTTTATCCCGACTCTTTGTTTTCTGTTAATTAGCCAATCTTCTATTCATGCCAGTATATTACCACCAACAACATGAGCTCTTATCTTGTGCAGTAACCTTTTATGTGGCACCTTATCTAATGTTTTTTGGAAATCCAAATATACTGCATCCATTGGTTCCCCTTTATCCACCCTGCCCGTTACTTCCTCAAAGAACTTTAATAAATTTGTCAGACATCATTTCCCCTTCATAAGACCACGTTGACTCTCCTTGACTGTAGTTTGATTCTCCAAATGTCCTGCTACTACTTCCTTAATAATGGATTCTTGCATTTTCCCAAAAACAGATGTTCGGCTAACTGGTCTGTAGTTATCTGCTTTCTGTCTCACTCCCTTCTTGAATAGGGGTGTCACGTTTGCGGTTTTCCAATCCGCTGAGACCTTTCCAGAATCTAGTGAATTCTGGAAAATTACGAACAATTCATCCACTATCTCTATATCCACTTCCTTTCAGACACTCGGATGAAAGCCATCAGGTCCAGGGGACTTGTCAGCCTTTAGACCCATTAGTTCACCACGCACTTTTTCTCCAGTGATAGTGATTGTTTGAGGTTCCTCACTCCCCTTTGCCCCTTGATTTTCTATTATTATTGGTCTGTTATTAGTGTCTTCTACTGTGAAGACTGATACAAAATATATGTTCAATTTCTGTGCCATTTCCTTGTTTTCCATTATTATTCTCCCAGTCTCACCCTCTCAGGGACCAATGTTTACTTTCGCTACCCTCTTCCTTTTTATATACTTGTAGAAGTTTTTACTGTCAGTTTTTATATTTTTTGTTAGTTGACTCTCATCATTTATTTTCTCCCTCTGTATTATTATTTTCGTCATCCTTTGCTGGTTTTTAAATTTTTCCCAGTCTTCATGCTTACCAGTAATCTTTGCCATGTTGTATGCTTTTTCTTTCAACCTGATACCATCCTTTACTTCCTTATTTAGGCATGGTTGGTTCACCCTTTTTGTGGAGACTTTCCTCCTCACAGGGACATATGTTGTTGCGAGTTATAAAATATCTCTTTAAATGTTTGCCACTGCTTATGCACCATCATACCATCTAACCTGTTCACCCAGTCCACTTCAGTCAGTTCCACCCTCATTCCTCTATAATTGCCCTTAATTAAGTTTAATACAATAGTTTCAGACCCAAGATCCTCGCTCTCAAACTGGATGTGAAATTCTGTCATGTTATGATCGCTAACCCAAGGGTTCCTTTACTTTCAGATAACTAATTAATCCTGTTTCGTTACCCATTACCAGATCCAAAATGCCCTGTTCCCTGGTTGGTTCCTCGACGTATTGGTCTAAGAAACAGTCCATAATACACTCTATGCACTCCTCCTCAGGGTTATTTTTTTCCAATATGTTTTGTCCAATCTAAGTGAAAGTTAAAATCGCTCATGATTATTGCATTACCTTTTCTTTACAAGCCCCCCTGATTTCCTGATTTCTATTTTGCCCTGCAGTGTAGCTACTGTTCGGGGGCCTATATATTACTCCCACCAGTGATTTCTTTCCCTTGCTATTTCTTACCTCCACCCAAATTGATTCGACATCTTGATCTTCTGAGCCAAGATCATTTCTCACTGTTATACCAATTTCATCCTTTATGAACAGAGCTGCCCCACCACCTTTACCTTTTTTCCTATCCTTCCGCAATGTTAAATTACCCTGAATATTGAGCTCCCAACCTTGGACATCTTGCAACCACGTCACTGTAACGGCCACGAGATCATACCCATTTGTTTCTCTTTGTGTCGTCAATTCATCGATCTTATTATGAATGCTGCTCGCATTCAGATAAAGAACCTTTAATTTTGTCTTTTTACCATTCTTTCCTACCCCGGTCCCATTTGCTCGTGTTGTACGGTCTGTCCCTTCCTGACACACTCTGTTTGTCATTACCCCCATCACTTTCCTGCACTACTTCCTTGTCTTTTCTCTTTATCAATCTAAACTTCGCCCCACCTGCGTCCTCCGCCCCTCTATTTGGTTTAAAGCCTTCTCTACCGCCCTAATTATTCGTTTTGCCAGGACACTGGTCTCAGCATGGTTCAGATGAAGACCATCCCAACAGAACAGCTCCCTCTTTCCCCAGTACTGGTGACAGTGCCCCATGAATCGAAACCCACTTCTCCCACACCAATCATTGAACCACACATTCATCTCTCTGATCTGATTTACCCTGTGTTAATTTGCTCGTGGCTCAGGTAATAATCCGGAGATTATCACCTCTATGGTTCTGCTTTTTAATTTAGTCCCTCGCTGCTCAAACTCCCTCAGCAGAACCTCTTTCTTAGTCCTACCTATGTCGTTGATACCTACGTGGACCACGACAACTTGATCCGCCCCCTCCCACTCAAAGTTTCTCTCCAGCCCTGAGGAGATGTCCTTAACCCTGGCACCGGGTAGGCAACACAGCCTTCGGGACTCTCGCTCTTGGCTGCAGAGAACAGTGTCTATCGCTCTAACTATACTGTCGCCTACGACAACCACATTCCATTTTACTCCCCCCACTTGAATGGCCCCCTGAACCACGGTGCCGTGGCCAGTTTGCTCATCCTCCCTCCAGTCCCTGCACTCGTCCTTCAAGAACCTCATATCTATTGGACAAGCGCAGAGGCTGAGGCTCCTGCAATGCTACCTCCTGGATCCCCGTACCCGGCTCACTCGCAGTCACACCCTCCTGTCCCTGACCACGTGCCAATTCTACAGTATTAAGACTAAGGGGCGTGACTGCCTCCTGGATCAAACTGTCCAGGTAACGTTCTCCCACCCTGATGCATCGCAATGTCTGCATCTCAGACTCCAGCTCCTCAACTCGGAGCCGAAGATCCTCGAGCTGCAGATACTTACCGCAGATGTAGTCGCCCTGGACAAAACTGTCCAGTAGCTCCAACATATTGCAGCTGCAACACATCTCCTGCCCTGTCATAACTATTTTATTTATTTAATTGATCACTACAATGCCCATCAAATTATTTTTAGGTTGAACCAAGTACTGGCCTTGTTTAATTTATTAAATTAAGTTCATTTTTTAAATGCAGTTTTATGCTGTAAGTTCCTGAGCCCACAGTCCTACGAATGAAGAAAGCAGAAGAGATACTCACCACCAACCACCGAACTGTCTTACCTGGGACATCACACGACAGTTTGGTTTTGTTGTTGCTGTGACCCGCTCTCGGTCCGCTCCGCTCTCCACTCCACTCCGCTCTGCTCTCCGCTCTCGGTCCGCTCCTCTCCGCTCCTCTCCGAACTCGATCCGCTTCTCTCCGCTCTCGATCCGCTCCTCCCTGCTCTCGGTCCGCTCCTCCCCGCTATCGGTCCGCCCCTCTCCGCTCTCGGTCCGCTCTTCTCCGCTCTCGGTCCGCTCCTCTCGGCTCTCGATCCGCTCCTCCCCGCGATCGGTCCGCCCCTCTCCGCTCACGGTCCGCTCCTCTCTGCTCTCGGTCCGCTCATCTCGGCTCTCGATCCGCTGCTCCCTGCTCTCGGTCCGCTCCTCCCCGCTATCGGTCCGCTCTTCTCCGCTCTCGGTCCGCTCCTCTCGGCTCTCGATCCGCTCCTCTCCGCTCTCGGTCCGCTCCTCTCTGCTCTCGGTCCGCTCATCTCGGCTCTCGATCCGCTGCTCCCTGCTCTCGGTCCGGTCCTCCCCGCTCTCGGTCCGCTCCACTCCGCTCTCGGTCCGCTCCTCTCCGTTCTCGGTCCGTTGCACTCCGCTCTCGGTCCGCTCCTCTCCCCTCTCGGCACGCTCCTCTCTGCGCTCGGCACGCTCCTCTCTGCTCTCGGTCCGCCCCTCTCTGCTCTCGGTCTGCTCCCTTCTCTCTCGGTCCGCTCCTCTCCGCCCTCGGTCCGCTTCTCTCCGCTGTCGGTACGCTCCCCTCCGCTCTCGGTCCGCTCTTCTCCGCTCTCGGTCCGCTCCTCTCCCCTCTCGGTACGCTCCCCTCCGCTCTCGGTCCGCTCTTCTCCGCTCTCGGTCCGCTCCTCTCCCCTCTCGGTCCGCTCCTCTCTGCTCTCGGTCCGCCCCTCTCTGCTCTCGGTCTGCTCCCTTCTCTCTCGGTCCGCTCCTCTCCGCCCTCGGTCCGCTTCTCTCCGCTGTCGGTACGCTCCCCTCCGCTCTCGGTCCGCTCTTCTCCGCTCTCGGTCCAATCCTCTCCCCTCTCGGTCCGCTCCCCTCCGCTCTCTGTCCGCTCCTCTCCGCTCCTCTCCGCTCTCTGTCCGCTCCTCTCCGCTCTCTGTCCGCTCCTCTCCGCTCTCGGTCCGCTCCTCTCCCCTCTCGGTCCGCTCCTCTCCTCTCTCGGTCCGCTCCTCTCCCCTCTCGGTCCACTCCTCTCCCCTCTCGGTCCACTCCTCTCCCCTCTCGGTCCGCTCCCCTCCGCTCTCTGTCCGCTCCTCTCCGCTCCTCTCCGCTCTCTGTCCGCTCCTCTCCGCTCTCTGTCCGCTCCTCTCCGCTCTCGGTCCACTCCTCTCCCCTCTCGGTCCGCTCCCCTCCGCTCTCTGTCCGCTCCTCTCCGCTCCTCTCCGCTCTCTGTCCGCTCCTCTCCCCTCTCGGTCCGCTCCTCTCCCCTCTCGGTCCGCTCCTCTCCCCTCTCGGTCCGCTCCTCTCCCCTCTCGGTCCACTCCTCTCCCCTCTCGGTCCGCTCCTCTCCGCTCTCTGTCCGCTCCTCTCCCCTCTCGGTCCGCTCTTCTACGCTCTCAGTCCACTCCTCTCCGCTCTCGGTCCGCTCCTCTCCGCTCTCTGTCCGCTCCTCTCCCCTCTCGGTCCGCTCCTCTCCCCTCTCGGTCCACTCCTCTCCCCTCTCGGTCCGCTCCTCTCCCCTCTCGGTCCACTCCTCTCCCCTCTCGGTCCGCTCCTCTCCGCTCTCTGTCCGCTCCTCTCCCCTCTCGGTCCGCTCTTCTACGCTCTCAGTCCACTCCTCTCCGCTCTCGGTCCGCTCCTCTCCGCTCTCTGTCCGCTCCTCTCCCCTCTCGGTCCGCTCTTCTCCCCTCTCGGTCCGCTCCTCTCCGCTCTCTGTCCGCTCCTCTCCCCTCTCGGTCCGCTCCTCTCCGCTCTCTGTCCGCTCCTCTCTCCTCTCGGTCCGCTCTTCTACGCTCTCGGTCCGCTCCTCTCTCCTCTCGGTCCACTCCTCTCCCCTCTCGGTCCGCTCCTCTCCCCTCTCGGTCCACTCCTCTCCCCTCTCGGTCCGCTCTTCTCCCCTCTCGGTCCGCTCCTCTCCGCTCTCTGTCCGCTCCTCTCCCCTCTCGGTCCGCTCCTCTCCCCTCTCGGTCCACTCCTCTCCCCTCTCGGTCCACTCCTCTCCGCTCTCTGTCCGCTCCTCTCCGCTCTCGGTCCGCTCCTCTCCGCTCTCAGTCCACTCCTCTCCGCTCTCGGTCCGCTCCTCTCCCCTCTCGGTCCGCTCCTCTCCGCTATCTGTCCGCTCCTCTCCGCTCTCGGTCCGCTCCTCTCCGCTCTCGGTCCGCTCCTCTCCCCTCTCGGTCCACTCCTCTCCGCTCTCTGTCCACTCCTCTCCCCTCTCGGTCCGCTCCTCTCCCCTCTCGGTCCACTCCTCTCCGCTCTCAGTCCACTCCTCTCCCCTCTCGGTCCACTCCTCTCCGCTCTCAGTCCACTCCTCTCCCCTCTCGGTCCGCTCCTCTCCGCTCTCTGTCCGCTCTTCTCCCCTCTCGGTCCACTCCTCTCCCCTCTCGGTCCACTCCTCTCCCCTCTCTGTCCGCTCCTCTCCCCTCTCGGTCCGCTCCTCTCCGCTCTCGGTCCGCTCCTCTCCCCTCTCGGTCCGCTCCTCTCCGCTCTCTGTCCGCTCCTCTCCGCTCTCTGTCCGCTCCTCTCCGCTCTCGGTCCGCTCCTCTCCGCTCTCTGTCCGCTCCTCTCCGCTCTCGGTCCGCTCCTCTCCGCTCTCGGTCCGCTCCTCTCCCCTCTCGGTCCGCTCCTCTCCCCTCTCGGTCCGCTCCTCTCCGCTCTCTGTCCGCTCCTCTCCCCTCTCGGTCCGCTCCTCTCCCCTCTCTGTCCGCTCCTCTCCCCTCTCGGTCCGCTCCTCTCCGCTCTCTGTCCGCTCCTCTCCCCTCTCGGTCCGCTCCTCTCCGCTCTCTGTCCACTCCTCTCCCCTCTCCGCTCTCTGTCCGCTCCTCTCCCCTCTCGGTCCGCTCTTCTCCCCTCTCGGTCCGCTCCTCTCCGCTCTCTGTCCGGTCCTCTCCCCTCTCTGTCCGCTCCTCTCCCCTCTCGGTCCGCTCTTCTACGCTCTCGGTCCACTCCTCTCCCCTCTCGGTCCACTCCTCTCCCCTCTCGGTCCACTCCTCTCCCCTCTCGGTCCACTCCTCTCCCCTCTCTGTCCGCTCCTCTCCCCTCTCGGTCCGCTCCTCTCCCCTCTCGGTCCGCTCCTCTCCCCTCTCGGTCCGCTCCTCTCCCCTCTCGGTCCGCTCCTCTCCGCTCTCTGTCCGCTCCTCTCCGCTCTCGGTCCGCTCCTCTCCCCTCTCGGTCCGCTCCTCTCCGCTCTCTGTCCGCTCCTCTCCCCTCTCGGTCCGCTCCTCTCCGCTCTCTGTCCGCTCCTCTCCCCTCTCTGTCCGCTCCTCTCCGCTCTCGGTCCGCTCCTCTCCCCTCTCGGTCCGCTCTTCTACGCTCTCGGTCCACTCCTCTCCCCTCTCCCCTCTCGGCACGCTCCTCTCCCCTCTCGGTCCGCTCCTCTCCGCACTCGGTCCGCTCCTCTCCGCTCTCTGTCCGCTCCTCTCCCCTCTCGGTCCGCTCCTCTCCGCTCTCGGTCCGCTCCTCTCCGCTCTCGGTCCGCTCCTCTCCCCTCTCGGTCCGCTCCTCTCCGCTCTCGGTCCGCTCCTCTCCGCTCTCGGTCCGCTCCTCTCCGCTCTCGGTCCGCTCCTCTCCCCTGACTAATCAAATGCACCTCACCCCTTACTGCACTGAATCCCCTCACTCACCAAATTCCCAATTATAGACTCTGTCGAAACCAGACTCCGTCGATAGCTGCTACTCCGTGCTCCATCACTCTAACTTGTGGTCAGGATTGAGGATTGGGGTCAGTGGTTCGGGCTGGTGGGTAGGATTGAGGATTGGGGTTAGTGGTTCGGGCTGGTGGTTAGTATTTATGTGGCTGGTCCAGTTAAGTTTCTGGTCAATGGTTTCCCCCAGGATGTTGATGGTGGGGGATTCGGCGATGGTAATGCCGTTGAATGTGAAGGGGAGGTGGTTAGACTCTCTCTTGTTCGAGATTGTCATTGTCTGGCACATGTCTGGCGCGAATATTACTTGCCCCTTATCAACCCAAACCTGGATATTGCCCAGGTCTTGCTGCATGCGGGCTCGGATTGCTTCATTTATCTGAGGGGTTGCGAATGGAACTGAACACTGTGCAATCATCAGCGAACATCCCCACTTCTGACCTTATGATGGAGGGAAGGTCATTGGAATAAAGAAGGATAAGGGGGAAGATCCTGTCTCTTTCATTCTGGTTTACAGATGTGTTTTGTATGCAGCGTACTGTCTCTTTAAAAAGCCGAATGAACGTTACTGCCCCTTTTAAAAAGCCGGAGAAACGTTACCGTCCGTTTAAAAAGCCGGTTGACTGTCACTGTCCCTTGAAAAAGCCTGATGAATGTTACCGTCTTTTTAAAGAGCCTGATGCATGTTTCTGTCCCTTTAAAAAGCCTGATGAATGTTACCGTCTTTTTAAAAAGCCTGATGCATGTCACTGTCCCTTTAAAAAAGCCTGATGAATGTTTTCCCACCTGTTAGCACTAACCACATTGTGTTCTTTTTATTTTTATTTATTAATAACACTGTGTTATTCCCCCATTACTCCCTGCTCTCTGTCCTGAATTGATCCATTTTACTAACTAATGTTGAAATCTTTGCTCCGCCCCACAGGGTTCCATCTGTTTGAAGCCACAACAGAAAGGTCCAGTTTTCTCCCGGAGTTTGAGAAAAATCAGGTTTCATAATGGTGCAGAGTTTCAGCCAATGAGGGAGATCCGGGCTCAGCCCCGCCCACTCGGTGCCGCAAGTCCCGCCCCTCACTCGCTCCCATTGTTTGGAGGACCCGTCGCCCGCTCGGTCCTCCAGCCCCGCCCTCGCTCTTCCTATTGGGCCGGATCCCCCGTCAATCAACCGGGACAGTGCGAGCTGAGCATGCGCGGGGGGCGGGCGGCGACTGAGGGAGTGGCGGAGGGGAAAGAGCTGGAGAGAGCGGGTTAATAAAGGGCGGGGATCGCAGGGCCGAGAAACACCGAGTGCAGGGCCCAGGACCCGAGAGAAAACAGGCGGCAACATCCCCCCTCCATTATCCCCCCTTTCCCCCAGTTAGTGACCCGTCGGTTCAAGCGGAAACGCAGCAAGCGGCCCGTGGGCCCCGCGCATGCGCCAAACTGCAGGACTGTCAGGGAGCGTCTGTAAACGATGAGAAACGGTGACGTTAAAGGAGCGTCTGCAAATGAAGGAGAAAAAGTGATTGGGTCAGGGAGTGTCTGTAAATAAAGGAGAAATGGTGATTATCTGGGAGTGTCTGCAATTGAAGGTGAAATCATGATGCATCAGGCAGCGTCTGTAAATGAAAGAAAAATAACAATGTGTCAAGGAGCATTTGTATCGAAGGAGAAATCATGATGGGTCAGGGAGCGTCTTTAAATGATGGAGAAATCATGTTGGAGCAGGCAGCTTCCGGAAATGAAGGAGAAATCATGCGTCAGGGATCGTCTATAAACGAAGAGAAATGGAGACGAGTCAGGGGGTGTTAGAGAATCTTCTTACCTATTTAACACACAGGCTAAAAATCAACATAACAAAAATATAAAGACAAATCATCAGCAATATTATATGAGCGCTTTTCATCAGTTCACTTCAAGGCAGTTTGCAAAGCTCTGTTGCCAGTCTGATTAACCCTTTCCTTAAAGAGAGACAACTCCTGCTACTTCCCCCTCGACCATGTCCCCACCACTGAAGATCATCAATTCTCAGACCGTAACTTACCTCATCTCTTCAGGAGGAGAAACCAGTCATTATAGAACTGAACCCAGTCAGAGTCAGCACCTTCAGGGGAGGAGAGAGAGAGGAACCAGTGAGTGTAGAACTGAACCCAGTCAGAGTCAGCACCTTCAGGGCAGGAGAGAGAGGGGAACCTGTGAGTGTAGAACTGAACCCAGTCAGAGTCAGCACCTTCAGGGGAGGAGAGAGAGGGGAACCAGTGAGTGTAGAACTGAACCCAGCCGGAGTAGTGGGAGTGAGAAAACTGGATATGGAGTAAGGAATATAGAAATGGTGCGATGGGTTTGGATTTCAGCAGAGGGAGGAGGGAGAGTGTGTGGGACGGGGATTTACAGCTTTGGGGGAACAAGAGATGAAAGAATGTTCCATTGAAACTGAAATTGTCTGTTCTGAATTTCTATCCTGTATTTACAGTGATGACTTTTGTAAACTCCTTTTACAGGGCACTAGAAGGGGAGGATTAACAGACCAGAAACTCAAATCAAACATCACTTCAAGATCTGAGAGAGACTCTCGATTCATCAGGACCTGCATATCATCGGCCTTTGAGTATGGAAGGAAACAGCACCATTCACAGAGGGGAGAGGCCGTGTAAATGTGGGGACTGTGGGAAGGGATTCAATTGCCCGTCCCAGCTCGAAACTCATCGACGCAGTCACACTGGGGAGAGGCCGTTCATCTGCTCCGTGTGTGGGAAGGGATTCACTAAATCATCCCACCTCATTGAACACAAATTTGTTCACATTGATAAGAGACCGATGAAATGTTCTGACTGTGAGAAGAGCTTTAAAAACACAAAGGATCTCTTGACACACCAGCGAGTTCACACTGGGGAGAGACCGTTCACCTGCTCCGTGTGTGAGAAGCGATTCACTCAGTCTTGACACCTGCTGACACACCAGCGAGTTCACACTGCAGAGAGGCCGTACCTCTGCTCTGTGTGTGGGAAGGGATTCACTCAGGCTTCCAACCTGTTGAGACACCAGCGAGTTCAGACTGGGGAGAGGCCGTTCACCTGCTCCGTGTGTGGAAGCAAATTCAGTTTTTCAGCCAGCCTCAGTAAACACCAACTTGTTCACACCAATAAGAGACACTTTAAATGTTCTGACTGTGAGAAGAGCTTTAAAAGCACTAAGCATCTGCTGAAACACCAACGTATTCACACTGGGGAGAGGCCGTTCACCTGCTCCGCATGTGGGAAGGGATTCACTCAGTCATCCCACCTGCTGAGACACCAGCGACTTCACACTGGGGAGAGGCCGTTCACCTGCTCCGTGTGTGGGAAGGGATTCACTCAGTCATCCCACCTCCTGTCACACCAGCGAGTCCACAAGTGACTGCAGTGGTTGGATTCTGCTGCTATTGCCGCTGTTAATCACATCCAGGACTGAACCATGTTCATTTTCGCAGTTGGGGATTGTTTCTGCTGATGTTAATTACATGTAGCCGTGGTATCCAGGGAAGGGATCGGTAACACGCTGCAATTTAATATTTAATACATGTGAAATAAATCAGCTTTGCTTCAAACACACAGTTTGTCAAGTCCTTGAGTTCTCCAAGGTAAGAGGAGACTATTTGACGTCCTGTTACCCACTGTTCCATTTTTGGATCTTTCTCCTTTCTAACTCTGGATTATTTCAGTTCTCATACCTTCGGTTACTCTCATGGACAAGTCCCAGCTCTCCATACCTCCCAGATTCCTTCTCCGAACATCAGTATCCAGGGAAGGTATCGGTAACAGGCCCGGGATCTCTAAACACGAAACCCAGTCTGTTAATTACTCCACTGTAGGGGTGAGGGCTGTAACAGGTGAGTGTGATCCTCTCCCAACCAATGTGTGATGCTTCTGCAGTCAAATATCCTGCTGCCACTCACTGCCCCGACTGACGGGTGAAGAGTTGCCACTTAACTGGTCTTGGAGCTTGACCGCAGCCTATGGATCTGTAAGCCCAGTGGGAGTCGGGACCTTCAGGAGAGGAGAGGAGAAAATGGTGAGAAACCCCATGTGAGCAGAGTGAGAATAAAATAAATGAGGCACTGGGACCCTGAAGCCCCGCCCAATCTTTGTTCCCTGTCACTGGGACCCTGAAGCCCCGCCCACTCTTTGTTCACAGTCACTGGGAACCTGAAGCCCCGCCCACTCTTTGTTCCGGGTCACTAGGACCCTGAAGCCCCGCCCACTCTTTGCTCCCGTTCACTGCGACCCTGAAGCCCCTCCCACTCTTTGTTTCTCGTCACTGGGACCCTGAAGCCCCGCCCACTCTTTGTTCACAGTCACTGGGAACCTGAAGCCGCGCCCACTCTTTGTTCCGGGTCACGAGGACCCTGAAGCCCCGCCCACTCTTTGCTCCCGTTCACTGGGACCCTGAAGCCCCTCCCACTCTTTGTTTCTCGTCACTGGGACACTGAAGCCCCGCCCACTCTTTGTTCCCGGTCACTGGGACCCTGAAGCCCCTCCCACTCTTTGTTTCTCGTCACGGGGACACTGAAGCCCCGCCCACTGTTTGTTCCTGTACCATGAAGGCTGCGCCTGCGCAGTTCTGCTGACAAACGTCCTGACCTTCCTCTACAAAAATGGCGGTCGGAGACCCGCGCCTGTTATCGGAGAATGAGGCTCACGGCTTCAATCCGGGTGAACACGTCCGGTCCGGTGGCCTCTGAGGCCGCACTCTATCTTTATAAACCCTGCGGCGTGGGCTTGCCCGGTTTATTAATCTCCGGCCCCCGGTGTCTTTCACCTGCTCCGGACCCGCGGCTCCGGGCAGAAGTCACTCTCGCGCCTGCGCGCTGATCTCCTGCATTGGGGAATAGGGCGTATTCGCACTCGCGCTGCACTCTGGGTAACTCGGACCGCCATTGAACACATTTTATTGACATTTGCAGTGATCGGCGGGGGCCGGGGGGACGGTGGGGGAAACGGGGGGATAAGCGAAAATAAATGGAACTTGATCGGAACATTGGAGCCCGGGGCTCGGCCGCCACATGGAGCGTTCTCCGCCCCGCGCCAGGCTCGCTGGGCCGCCAATAACCGGCAGCAACAGGAGACTGTCGCCATTCTTAAAGGGACAGTGAGCGCACTGTCTCTGCCGTTGGCAGTTAAAATGCTCTCTTCGACTCCAAGTTGTATTTTTGTGGTAGTTGAACGCACAGTGCTTCTCCTCAACCGTGGGGCTGAGGCGGATCTTTAAAGGGACAGTGGTTCCCTTCTTTTACATGGAATTACTTCGAGATTACAGCAGAGAAACAGGCCATTCGACCCAACTGGTCTCAGCCCGTGATAATGCTCCACACGACCCTCCTCCCTGCATCATTTAACTCCTTTCTGTGCGTGTTTATTGTTAAAGGTACAGTGCCACTTCTTACCTGTTGGAGTGGTGCAAATATTTAAAGGGACAGTGACTCCACTTTATGCATATATTTATAGTTAAAATTACAGTGCACCTCCTTACCTATGGTAGTTGGCGGGGTTTCAGGGTCACTGTTCCCAACCTGGTTCCAGTCACCAGGAGACAAAATCTTTGACTCATTTAATGTGTTCTCACGCTGCACACAGGGGTTTCTCACCGTTCTCTCAGCTCCTTCCCTCAAGCTGCTGACACGCACTGGGGTGAGTCTGATTCCCAGAGATTTCTGAAGTAACAACCCCAGGGTCGAATTCCATTTTAAAGTCCCAGGGTTAGAATCCCCATCTACACTCCCAGGGTTCGAATCCCCATCTACACTCCCAGGGTTAGAATCCCCATCTACACTCCCAGGGTTAGAATCCCCATCGACACTCCCAGGGTTAGAATCCCCATCTACACTCCCAGGGTTAGAATCACCATGTACAGTCCCAGGGTTAGAATCCCCATCTACACTCCCAGGTTTAGAATCCCCATCTACACTCTCAGGGTTAGAATCCCCATCGACACTCCCAGGGTTAGAATCCCCATCGACACTCACAGTGTTAGAATCCCTATCGACACTCCCAGGGTTAGAATCCCCGTGTACAGTCCCAGGGTTAGAATCCCCATCTACACTCCCAGGGTTAGAATCCCCATCCCATGTACAGTCCCAGGGTTAGAATCCCCATCTACACTCCCAGGGTTAGAATCCCCATCTACACTCCCAGGGTTAGAATCCCCATCTACACTCCCAGGGTTAGACTCCCCATCTACAGTCCCAGGCTTAGAAACCCCGTGTACACTCCCAGGGTTAGAATCCCCGTGTACAGTGCCAGGGTTAGACTCCCCATGTACAGTCCCAGGGTTAGAAACCCCGTGTACACTCCCAGGGTTAGAATCCCCGTGTACAGTGCCAGGGTTGGAATCCCCATGTACAGTCCCAGGTTTAGAATCCCCGTGTGCAATCCCAGGGTTAGAATCCCCATCGACACTCCCAGGGTTAGAAACCCCGTGTACACTCCCAGGGTTAGACTCCCCGTGTACAGTGCCAGGGTTAGAATCCCCATGTACAGTCCCAGGGTTAGAATCCCCGTGTACACTCCCATGGTTAGAATCCCCGTGTACAGTGCCAGGGTTGGAATCCCCATGTACAGTCCCAGGGTTAGAATCCCCGTGTACAATCCCAGGGTTTAAATCCCCATCGACACTCCCAGGGTTAGAAACCCCGTGTACACTCCCAGGGTTAGAATCCCCGTGTACAGTGCCAGGGTTAGAATCCCCATGTACAGTCCCAGGGTTAGAATCCCCGTGTACACTCCCAGGGTTAGAATCCCCGTGTACAGTGCCAGGGTTAGAATCCCCATGTACAGTCCCAGGGTTAGAATCCCCGTGTACAATCCCAGGGTTAGAATCCCCATCGACACTCACAGGGTTAGAAACCCCGTGTACACTCCCAGGATTAGAATCCCCGTGTACAGTGCCAGGGTTAGAATCCCCGTGTTCAATCCCAGTGTTAGAATCCCCATCTACACTCCCAGGGTTAGAATCCCCATCTACACTCCCAGGGTTAGAATCCCCATCGACACTCCCAGGGTTAGAATCCCCGTGTACAGTCCCAGGGTTAGAATCCCCATGTACAATCCCAGGGTTAGAATCCCCGTGTACACTCCAGGTTTAGAATCCCCATCTACACTCCGAGGGTTAGAATCCCCATGTTCAGTCCCAGGGTTAGAATCCCCGTGTACAATCCCAGGGTTAGAATCCCCATCGACACTCCCAGGGTTAGAATCCCCGTGTACACTCCCAGGGTTAGAATCCCCGTGTACATTGCCAGGGTTAGAATCCCCATGTACAGTCCCAGGGTTAGAATCCCCATCTACACTCCCAGGGTTAGAATCCCCGTGTACAGTCCCAGGGTTGGAATCCCCATCTACACTCCCAGGGTTAGAATCCCCATCGACACTCCCAGGGTTAGAATCCCCGTGTTCAATCCCAGTGTTAGAATCCCCATCTACACTCCCAGGGTTAGAATCCCCATCTACACTCCCAGGGTTAGAATCCCCATCGACACTCCCAGGGTTAGAATCCCCGTGTTCAATCCCAGTGTTAGAATCCCCACCTACACTCCCAGGGTTAGAATCCCCGTGTTCAATCCCACGGTTAGAATCCCCATCGACACTCCCAGGGTTAGAATCCCCATCTACACTCCCAGGTTTAGAATCCCCGTGTACAGTCCCAGGGTTAGAATCCCCATGTACAGTCCCAGGGTTAGAATCCCCGTGTACACTCCCAGGATTTGAATCCCCATGTACAGTCCCAGGGTTAGAATCCCCGTGTACAGTCCCAGGGTTAGAATCCCCATGTACAGTCCCAGGGTTAGAATCCCCATGTACAGTCCCAGGGTTAGAATACCGGTGTACAGTCCCAGGTTTAGAATCCCCATGGACAGTCCCAGGGTTATAATCCCCGTGTGCAATCCCACGGTTAGAATCCCCATCGACACTCCCAGGGTTAGAATCCCCGTGTACACTCCCAGGGTTAGAATCCCCGTGTACAGTGCCAGGGTTAGAATCCCCATGTACAGTCCCAGGGTTAGAATCCCCGTGTACAATCCCAGGGTTAGAATCCCCATCGACACTCCCAGGGTTAGAAACCCCGTGTACACTCCCAGGATTAGAATCCCCGTGTACAGTGCCAGGGTTAGAATCCCCGTGTTCAATCCCAGTGTTAGAATCCCCATCTACACTCCCAGGGTTAGAATCCCCATCTACACTCCCAGGGTTAGAATCCCCGTGTACAGTCCCAGGGTTAGAATCCCCATGTACAATCCCAGGGTTAGAATCCCCGTGTACACTCCAGGTTTAGAATCCCCATCTACACTCCCAGGGTTAGAATCCCCATGTTCAGTCCCAGGGTTAGAATCCCCGTGTACAATCCCAGGGTTAGAATCCCCATCGACACTCCCAGGGTTAGAATCCCCGTGTACACTCCCAGGGTTAGAATCCCCGTGTTCAATCCCACGGTTAGAATCCCCATCGACACTCCCAGGGTTAGAATCCCCGTGTACAGTCCCAGGGTTAGAATCCCCATGTACAGTCCCAGGGTTAGAATCCCCGTGTACACTCCCAGGATTAGAATCCCCATGTACAGTCCCAGGGTTAGAATCCCCGTGTACAGTCCCAGCGTTAGAATCCCCATGTACAGTCCCAGGGTTAGAATCCCCATGTACAGTCCCAGGGTTAGAATCCCGGTGTACAGTCCCAGGTTTAGAATCCCCATGTACAGTCCCAGGGTTAGAATCCCCGTGTGCAATCCCACGGTTAGAATCCCCATCGACACTCCCAGGGTTAGAATCCCCGTGTACACTCCCAGGGTTAGAATCCCCGTGTACAGTGCCAGGGTTAGAATCCCCATGTACAGTCCCAGGGTTAGAATCCCCGTGCACACTCCCAAGTTTAGAATCCCCGTGTACAGTGCCAGGGTTAGAATCCCCATGTACAGTCCCAGGTTTAGAATCCCCATCTACACTCCCAGGGTTAGAATCCCCATCTACACTCCCAGGTTTAGAATCCCCATGTACAATCCCAGGGTTAGAATCCCCATCTACACTCCCAGGGTTAGAATCCCCATGTACAGTCCCAGGGTTAGAATCCCCGTGTACAGTCCCAGGGTTAGATTCCCCATCTACACTCCCAGGGTTAGAATCCCCATCTACACTCCCAGGGTTAGAATCCCCATCTATACTCCCAGGGTTAGAATCCCCGTGTACAGTCCCAGGGTTAGAATCCCCATGTACAGTCCCAGGGTTAGAATCCCCGTGTACACTCCCAGGATTAGAATCCCCATGTACAGTCCCAGGGTTAGAATCCCCGTGTACAGTCCCAGCGTTAGAATCCCCATGTACAGTCCCAGGGTTAGAATCCCCATGTACAGTCCCAGGGTTAGAATCCCGGTGTACAGTCCCAGGTTTAGAATCCCCATGTACAGTCCCAGGGTTAGAATCCCCGTGTGCAATCCCACGGTTAGAATCCCCATCGACACTCCCAGGGTTAGAATCCCCGTGTACACTCCCAGGTTTAGAATCCCCGTGTACAGTCCCAGGGTTAGAATCCCCATGTACAGTCCCAGGGTTGGAATCCCCGTGTACACTCCCAGGATTTGAATCCCCATGTACAGTCCCAGGGTTAGAATCCCCGTGTACAGTCCCAGGGTTAGAATCCCCATGTACAGTCCCAGGGTTAGAATCCCCATGTACAGTCCCAGGGTTAGAATCCCGGTGTACAGTCCCAGGTTTAGAATCCCCATGGACAGTCCCAGGGTTATAATCCCCGTGTGCAATCCCACGGTTAGAATCCCCATCGACACTCCCAGGGTTAGAATCCCCGTGTACACTCCCAGGGTTAGAATCCCCGTGTACAGTGCCAGGGTTAGAATCCCCATGTACAGTCCCAGGGTTAGAATCCCCGTGTACAATCCCAGGGTTAGAATCCCCATCGACACTCCCAGGGTTAGAAACCCCGTGTACACTCCCAGGATTAGAATCCCCGTGTACAGTGCCAGGGTTAGAATCCCCGTGTTCAATCCCAGTGTTAGAATCCCCATCTACACTCCCAGGGTTAGAATCCCCATCTACACTCCCAGGGTTAGAATCCCCATCGACACTCCCAGGGTTAGAATCCCCGTGTACAGTCCCAGGGTTAGAATCCCCATGTACAATCCCAGGGTTAGAATCCCCGTGTACACTCCAGGTTTAGAATCCCCATCTACACTCCCAGGGTTAGAATCCCCATGTTCAGTCCCAGGGTTAGAATCCCCGTGTACAATCCCAGGGTTAGAATCCCCATCGACACTCCCAGGGTTAGAATCCCCATGTACACTCCCAGGGTTAGAATCCCCGTGTTCAATCCCACGGTTAGAATCCCCATCGACACTCCCAGGGTTAGAATCCCCGTGTACAGTCCCAGGGTTAGAATCCCCATGTACAGTCCCAGGGTTAGAATCCCCGTGTACACTCCCAGGATTAGAATCCCCATGTACAGTCCCAGGGTTAGAATCCCCGTGTACAGTCCCAGCGTTAGAATCCCCATGTACAGTCCCAGGGTTAGAATCCCCATGTACAGTCCCAGGGTTAGAATCCCGGTGTACAGTCCCAGGTTTAGAATCCCCATGTACAGTCCCAGGGTTAGAATCCCCGTGTGCAATCCCACGGTTAGAATCCCCATCGACACTCCCAGGGTTAGAATCCCCGTGTACACTCCCAGGGTTAGAATCCCCGTGTACAGTGCCAGGGTTAGAATCCCCATGTACAGTCCCAGGGTTAGAATCCCCGTGCACACTCCCAAGTTTAGAATCCCCGTGTACAGTGCCAGGGTTAGAATCCCCATGTACAGTCCCAGGTTTAGAATCCCCATCTACACTCCCAGGGTTAGAATCCCCATCTACACTCCCAGGTTTAGAATCCCCGTGTACAGTCCCAGGGTTAGATTCCCCATCTACACTCCCAGGGTTAGAATCCCCATCTACACTCCCAGGGTTAGAATCCCCATCTATACTCCCAGGGTTAGAATCCCCGTGCACACTCCCAGGGTTAGAATCCCAGTGCACACTCCCAGGGTTCGAATCCCCATGTACAGTCCCAGGGTTAGAATTCCACAGGAACATGGGAACATAGGAACAGGAGTAGCCCCTCGTGCCTGCTCCGCCGTTTGAAAAAATCATGGCTAATCTGTGATCCATCTCCATATACCGACCTTATGCCCATATCTCTTAATACCTTTGGTGGCCAAAAAGCTATCTCTCTCAGATTTAAATTTAGCAATTGAGCTCGTATCTATTGCCGTTTGCGGAAGAGAGTTCCAAACTTCTACAACCCTTTGTGTGTAGAAATGTTTTCTAATCTCGCTCCTGAAAGGTCTGGCTCTAATTTATAGACTGTGCCCCCTGCTCCTAAAATCCCCAACCAGCGGAAATAGTTTCTCTCTATCGACCCTATCTGTTCCCCTTAATATCTTATAAACTTCGATCAGATCACCCCTTAACCTTCGAAACTCGAGACAATACAACCCCAATTTCTGTAATCTCTCCTCGTAACTTAACCCTTGAAGTCCAGGTATCATTCCAGTAAACCTACGCTGCATTCCCTCCAAGACCAATATGTCTTTCCGAAGGTGCGATGCCCAGAACTGCTCACGGTGCTCCAGGTGTGGTCTAACCAGGGTTTTGTACAGCTGCAACATAACTTCTGCCCCCTTGTACTCTAGTCCTTCTTGATTATTTTCTGCACCTATTCATGACACTTCAATGTTCTATGTACCTGAACCCCTAATTCCCTTTGGACATCCACTGTTTTTAACTTTTTACCATTGAGAAAGTACCCTGTTCTATCCTTTCTTGATCCAAAGTGGATGACCTCACATTTGTCGACATTGAATTCCATTTGCCACGATCCCCATGTACAGTCCCAGTGTTAGAATCCCTATGTACCACACCAGGGTTAGAATCCCCATGTGCAGTCCCAGCGTTAGAATCCCCATGTACAGTCCCAGGGTTAGAATCCCCGAGTACACTCCCAGGGTTAGAATCTCTTTATAATGTGTAGAGGGTGCAGTCGGAAAATTTATGCCTGCATGTGTAAATTGTCTTCAGTCGGTTGTATCTGTGTGTAGCATTTTTGTAATTTCCTTCTGTGTGTCGAATGTGTGTTGTTCGTGTGTAGTTTGAGTGTGTAATTTGTGTCTGTGTGTAGTGTGTGTTGTTTGTGTGTACAATGTGTAGTTTGTGTGTCCAATATGTGTCTGTGTGTAGTGTGTCGTATTTGTGTGTGTAGTTTGTGTCTGTGTTTGTTTGTTTATAGTTTGTGTCTGTGTGTAGTCTGCCTGTGTTGTTTGTATGTGTGAGTTCGGTATTTTTCATTCGTTCATGGGATGTGGGTGTCGCTGGAGGGCCAGCATTTATTGCCCATCCCTAACTGCCCTTGAGAAGGTGGTGGTGAGCCGCCTTCTTGAACCATGCAGTCCATGTGGTGAAGGTTCTCCTACAGTGCAGCTCGGAAGGGAGTTCTAGGATTTTGACGCAGCGACGATGAAGGAACAGCGATATATTTCCAAGTCGGAATGGTGTGTGACTTGGAGGGGAACGTGCAGGTGGTGTTGTTCCCATGAGCCTGCTGCTCTTGTCCTTCCAGGTTGGAGAGGTCATGGGTTTGGGAGGTGCTGTCGAAGAAGCCTTGGCGAGTTGCTGCAGTGCATCCTGTGGATGGTACACACTGCAGCCACAATGCGCCGGTGGTGAAGGGAGTGAATGTTTCGGGTGGTGGATGGGGTGCCAATCAAGCGGACTGATTTGTCCTGGATGGTGTCGAGCTTCTTGAGTGTTGTTGGAGCTGCACTCGTCCAGGCAAGTGGAGAGTATTCCATCACACTCCTGACTTGCGAACTGGGAACTGAGGTTAAGGGATATGTCAGTAGAGATGCAGTGGCAGACATTTAATGGGAAATTTCATCACACTCAGCAAAGATACATTCCAGTGAGAAAGAAAGACTCCAGGGGAAGGACGTACCATCCTTGGCTTACTAAGGAAGTTAAAGATAGTATCAAATTGAAAGAAAAAGCAAACAATTCCGCAAAGCTTAGTGACAGGTCAGAAGATTGGTCAAAATATAAAAAACAGCAAAGGATGACTAAAAGAATAATGAGGGAGAGATTTGAGTACCAGAGAAAGCGAGCTAGAAATATTATAAGAGATAGTAAGAGTTTCTACAGGTGTTTAAAAAGAAGAGTAAGTAAAGTGAGTGTTGGTCCTCTAGACAGTGTGTCTGGGGAATTAATAATGGAGAATAAGGAAATTGTGGATGAATTGAACAGGTATTTAGCATCCGTCTTCACTGCAGAGGATACAAATAACATGCCTGAAATAATTGTGGATCAAGAAGTGAAAGGGAGGGAGGAACTTAAAACATTTACAATCACCAGGGAAAGGGTTTTGAAAAAAATATCAGATCTAAAAGCTGACAAGTTCCCAGGTCTGACGGACTTGATCAGAGGGTATTAAAAGAAGTCGCTGCAGAGATAGTAGGTGCATTGGTATTAATTTTCCAAAATTCCCTAGGTTCTGGAAGGGTCCCATCAGATTGGAAAATAGCAAATACTCCTCTCTATTCAAGAAAGGAAGGACACAGAAAGCCGGAAACTACAGGCCAGTTAGCTTAACATCTGTCATGGGGAAAATGCGAGAATCTATTATTAAGGAGGTTCTAGCAGGGCACTTAGAAAATCTCAATGCAATCAGGCAGAGTCAACACGGCTTTGTGAAAGGGAAATCGTGTTTGACTGATTTATTAGAGTCCTCTGAGGAAGTAACAAGCAACGTGGATAAAGGGGACCCTGTGGATGAGGTGTACTTGGATATCCAGAAGGCTTTTGACAATTAGCCACATCAAAGGTGACTACACAAAATAAGAACTCATGGTGTCGGGGTAACATATTAGCATGGATAAAGGATTGGTTCGCGAACAGGATACAGAGAGTGGGCATAAATGGGTCATTTTCAGTTTGGCAAGATGTAACGAGTGGAGTGCCACAGGGATCAGTGCTTGGGCCTCAACTATTTACAATCTATATTAATGACTTCGATGAAGGGACCGAATGTATGGTTGCTAAATTTGCTAATGAGACAATTGTCGGGAGGAAAGTAAATTGTGAAGAGGACATAAGTAGTCTATAAAGGGATATCGATAGGTTAAGTGAGTGAGCAAAAATTTGGCAGATGGAGTATAATGTGGGAAAATGTGAACTTGTCCATTTTGGCAAGAGAAATAGAAAAGCAGTATATTATTTAAATGGGGAGAGATTGCAGAACTCTGAGGTGCAGAGGGATTTGGGTATCGTCGTACATGAATCACAGAAAGTTAGTATGCAGGTACAAGAAGTGATTAGGAAGGCAAATGGAATGTTGTCATTTACTACAAGGGGACTGGAATACAAAAGTGGAAATGTTTTACTACAGTTGTTCAGGGCATTGGTGAGACCACATCTAGAATACTGTGTGCAGTTTTGGTCTCCTTATTTCAGAAAGGACATAATTGCTTTGGAGGCGGTTCAGAGAAGGTTCACTCGACTGATTCCTGGGATTAGGGGGTTATCTTATGAGGAAAGGTTGGACAAGTTGGGCCTGTATACATTGGAGTTTAGAAGGATGAGAGGTGATCTTACTGAAACCCATAAGATCCTGAGGGGACGAGAAGGGATAGATGCTGAGAGGATGTTTCCCCTTGTGGGAGAGACTAGAACTCGGGGCCACAATTTAAACATAAGGGGTCTCCCATTTAAGATGGAGATGAAGAGAATTTTTTTCCTGAAGGTTGAGAGTCTGTGGAACTCCCTTCCCCAGCGAGCGGGGGAGGCAGGGTCATTGAATATTTTTAAGGCCGAGTTAGATAGATTCCTGATTATCAAGGGAGTCAAATGTTATAGTAGGTAGAAGGGAAAGTAGGGTTGATGTCACAATCAGATCAGCCACGATATTATCAAATGACAGAGCAGGCTCGAGGGGCCGAATGGCCTACTCCTGCTCTTAATTCGTATGTTTATACGAGTGAGCAATATGAACACCATGAGGTTACAGATTGTGTTGGATTACAATTCTGCTGCTGCTGATGGCCCACAGCGCCTCACGGATGCCCAGTTTTGAGCTGCTCGATCTGTTCTGAATCTATCCCATTTAGCACGATGGCAGTGCCACACAACACGTTGGATGGTGTCCTCAGTGTGAAGACGGGACTTGGCTCCACAAGGCCTGTGCGGTGGTCACTCCAACCAATACCATCATGGACAGATGTTTGCCTTGTTTGCCCTCCCCAATTGCATTACCTCACACTTCTCTGGATTGAACTCCATTTGCCACTTTTCTGCCCACCTGGCCAGTGCATTGATATCTTCCTGCAGTCTACAGCTTTCCTCCTCACTACCAACCACACGGCCAATTTATGTATCATCTGCAAACTTCTTGATCAAGTCCTCCACATTCAAGTGCAAATCATTAATACGTACCACAAAAAGTAAGGGACCTGGTACTGAGCCTTGAGGAACCCCACTGGAAACAGCCTTCCAGTTGCAAAAACATCTGTCAATCATCACCTTTTGCTTCCTTCCACTGAGCGAATTTTGGATCCGACTCGCCACTTTCCCTTTGATCCCAAGGGATTTAACTTTTTTGACCAGTCTGCCTTGTGGGACCTTGTCAAAAGACTTGCTGAAATCCACATATAGCAAATCAAACGCGTTGCCCTCTTCGACCCTCCTCGTTACCTCCTCGAAAAATTCAATCAAGTTAGTCAGAAACGACATTCCCTTAACAAATCTATGCTGACTGTCCTTGATTAATCCGTGCCTTTCTAAATGACGATTAATACTGTCCCTCATAATTGTTTCCAATCATTTGGCCACCACCGAGGTTCGGCTGACTGGCCTGTAATTACTCAGTCTATCCCTTTCTCCCTTTTTAAACAATGGTACACTGTATTGAAAAGAAAGCTGATTTATTTGAGACTGATACAGAATATTAAACTCCAGCCCAGTTATAGGGGTTATTATCAGAAACAAACCCAACTGTCAGAATGAACATGGTTCAGTCCTGGATGTGATTAACAGCAGAATCCAACCCCTGTGGTAACATGTGAACTCGCTGGTGTGACTGCAGGTTGGATGACTGAGTGAATCCCTCCCCACACACGGAGCAGGTGAACGGCCTCTCCCCAGTGTGAACTCGCTGGTGAATGAACAGGTTATATGACTGACTGAATCCCTTCCCACACTCTGAGCAGGTGAACGGTCTCTCCCCATTGTGAGTGCGTTGGTGTGTCAGCAGTCTGTTTGTGCTTTTAAAGCTCTTCCCACAGTCAGAACTTTTAAAAGGTCTCTTATCAGTGTGAACAGGTTTGTGTTCAATGAGACTGGATGAACAAGTGAATCCCTTCCCACACTCTGAGCAGGTGAACGGTCTCTCCCCCGTGTGAAATCGCTGGTGTCTCAGCAGGGTGGATGACCGAGTGAATCCCTTCCCACATACGGTGCAGGTAATCGGCCTCTCCCCAGTGTGAGTACGTTCGTGACTCAGGAGAGCATTCCTGCTTTTAAAGCTCTTCTCACAGTCAGAACATTTCAAAGCTCTCTTATCACTGTGAACAAGTTGGTGTTCAATGAGACCAGATGAACAAGTGAATCCCTTCCCACACACGGAGCAGGTGAACGGACTCTCCCCAGTGTGAACTCGCTGGTGTCTCAGCCGGTCGGCTGAATAAGCGAATCCCTTCCCACAGTCTGCGCAGGTGAACGGCCTCTCCCCAGTGTGAACTCGCTGGTGTCTCAGCAGAGTGTATGACTGAGTGAATCCCTTCCCTCACACGGAGCAGGTAATCGGCCTCTCCCCAGTGTGAGTACGTTCGTGTCTCAGTAGAGCATTCCTGCTTTTAAACCTCTTCTCACAGTCAGAACATTTAAAAGGTCTCTTATCAGTGTGAACAAGTTGGTGTGAAATGAGGCTGGATGAACAAGTGAATCCTTTCCCACACACGGAGCAGGTGAATGGCCTCTCCCCAGTTTGAAATCGCTGGTGTCTCAGCAGGGTGGATGACTGAGTGAATCCCTTCCCACATGCGGAGCAGGTAAACGGCCTCTCCCCAGTGTGACTGCGTCGATGAGTTTCCAGCTGGGATGGGTAATTGAATCCCTTCCCACAGTCCCCACATTTCCACGGTATCTCCATGGTCCGGGTGTCCTTGTGTCTCTCCAGGTTGGACGATCAGTTGAAGCCTCGTCCACACACAGAACACGTGGACGGTTTCTCCCCGCTGTGAATGGTGCGATATATTTTCAGGCTGTGTAACTGGTTAAAGCTCTTTCCACACTCAGTGCATTGGAACACTCTCACTCGGGTCTGAGAGTCTCGGTGATTTTCCAGTCACACTGAAGTTTGATCTTTTCCCACAGACAGAACAGACAAACATTTCTCTTTCCACATTCAAAGGCCGATGATATTCAGCTCCTGATGAATCGAGTGACTCGGTCAGATTGACTTGAGGTTTGGTTTGAGTTTCCCGTCTGCAAATCCTCCCCTTCCAATCGCCTGTAAAAGGAGTTTACAAAAGTTATCACTGTAAATGCAGGATAGAAATTCAGAACAGACAATTCGAGTTTCTGCAGAATATTCTTCCCGGCCATTCCCCCAGACTGTAAATCCACGTCCCACACTCTCCCTCCTCCCTGTGCTGAAATCCAAACCCATTGCACCATCCCCAACATATTTAATTCTTTCTGAGTTTTCACACCCTCCCTCTGAAGGTGTTGACTCTGGCTGGGTTCAGTTCTACACTGACTGGTTCCCCTCTCTCTCCTCCCCTGAAGGTGCTGACTCTGACTGGGTTCAGTTCTACACTCACTGGTTCCCCTCTCTCTCCTCCCCTGAAGGTGCTGACTCTGACTGGGGTCAGTTCTACACTCACTGGTTCCCCTCTCTCTCCTCCCCTGAAGGTGCTGACTCTGACTGGGTTCAGTTCTACACTCACTGGTTCCTCTCTCTCTCCTCCCGTCAAGGTGCTCACTCTGACTGGGTTCAGTTCCACACTCACTGGTTCCCCTCTCTCTCCTCCCGTCAAGGTGCTCACTCTGACTGGGTTCAGTTCTGCACTCACTGGTTCCCCTCGCTCTCCTCCCCTGAAGGTGCTGACTCTGACTGGGTTGTGTTCTACACTCACTGGTTCACCTCTCTCTCCTCCCCTGAAGGTGCTGACTCTGACTGGGTTCAGTTCTACACTCACTGGTTCCCCTCTCTCTCCTCCCCTGAAGGTGCTGACTCTGACTGGGTTCAGTTCTACACTCACTGGTTCCCCTGTCTCTCCTCCCCTGAAGGTGCTCGCACTGACTGGGTTCAGTTCTGCATTCACTGCTTCCCCTCTCTCGCTCCTCCCCTGAAGTTACTGACTCTGTCTGTGTGAACTTGCTCTCTCCCCCTCTTTCCAACACTCTGTCGCTCCGGATATGCTGTCCCTCCACAACATCTCCCAATTTTGGTGATGGGCTCTCCTTGACCCATCTCCATTTTTCCTTCTTATATTCACTGACACATCCCGATTTCTCGAACAATGAAACGCTCTCTGACCAGTTACCATTCCTACTTCCTTTACTGACGTTCCCTGATCCATCGTCATTTGGATCTGGGGGCAGGGGGGGGATAATGTTCATTGTTTTATATTCAGGTCCAGAGGGATAATGTTCACTTTTATATTGGGGTCTGGGGGATAATGTTCACTGTTTTATATTGGGGTCTGGGGGGATAATGTTCACTGTTTTATATTGGGGTCTGGGGGGGATAATGTTCACTGTTTTATATTGGGGTCTGGGGGGATAATGTTCGCTGTTTTATATTGGGGTCTGTGGGGGATAATGTTCACTGTTTTATATTGGGGTCTGGGGGGGATAATGTTCACTGTTTTATATTGGGGTCTGGGGGGGATAATGTTCACTGTTTTATATTGGGGTCTGGGGGGATAATGTTCACTGTTTTATATTGGGGTCTGGGGGGATAATGTTCACTGTTTTATATTGAGGTCTGGGGGGATAATGTTCACTGTTTTATATTGGGGTCTGGGGGGGATAATGTTCACTGTTTTATATTGGGGTCTGGGAGGGATAATGTTCACTGTTTTATATTGGGGTCTGGGGGGGATAATGTTCACTGTTTTATATTGGGGTCTGGGGGATAATGTTCACTGTTTTATATTGGGGTCTGGGGGGCACTCGGTGTTCACTAAAGTCTGCGACTCCTGCGCCTGCTCAGCTCACACTGTCCAACAACGGGCCTATGTCACCTCTCAGCTCACACTGTCCAACAATGGGCCTCTCCCACCCCTCAGCTCACACTGTCCAACAATGGGCCTCTCCCACCCCTCAGCTCACACTGTCCAACAATGGGCCTCTCCCACCCCTCAGCTCACACTGTCCAACAATGGGCCTCTCCCACCCCTCAGCTCACACTGTCCAACAATGGGCCACTCCCACCCCTCAGCTCACACTGTCCAACAACGGGCCTCTCCCACCCCTCAGCTCACACTGTCCCACAATGGGCCTCTCCCACCTCTCAGCTCACACTGTCCAACAATGGGCCTCTCCCACCCCTCAGCTCACACTGTCCAACAATGGGCCTCTCCCACCCCTCAGCTCACACTGTCCAACAATGGGCCTCTCCCACCCCTCAGCTCACACTGTCCAACAATGGGCCTCTCCCACCTCTCTCTGTGTGGCTTTAAACAGATGGAACCCTGTGGGGTGGAGCAAACATTTCAACATTTGTTCATAAAAAGGATGAATTCAGGAAAGACAGCACGGATTATTTGAGGAAATAACACAGTGTGGTGAGAAAGGGAATGCAGTGGGTGTTGTGTGGATGGATTGTCTAAAGGTGTTTGAGAAGGTGCAGCACAGGAGGCTTGTTGATAAAATTAAGGCTCACGGAATTGAAGGGAGTGGGGCAGCGTGGACAGGAAGTTGGGGAAAGGGCAGAAAACAGAGAGTCGTGGATAATGGATATTGTTCAGACTGGAGGGATGTAAACGGTGGTGTCCCCCAGGGTCAGTGTTGGGACCATTGCTCTTCTCAATACAGAGAAATGATCTGGGCTTGGGTTTATCGGGCACAAGATGAAAATCTCCAGATAATTCAAATGCCACCAAGATAGGGAGTGTGGGGAACTGTGAAGAGGGCTGGAAGTGACTTCAGTGTCACGGACACTGGATAATAAATTGGACAGATAGATGGCAGATGAAATTTAATGCAGAGAAAAGTGAAGTGATAGATTTTGGGAAGAAGAATAGGGAGAGGAAAAGTGAGAGGCTCCGTTGACAAAGATCTTTAGAAACCATATCCCAGATTTTAATAAATAGGGGTGAATAATGTTAATCATTGGTCATTGATGGCCGCACACTGTCCCAAACACTCCCAGGGCAGGTATCGCAGCGGTTAGATACAGAGTAAAGCTCCCTCCACACTGTCCCTTCAAACACTCCTGGGGCAGGGACAGCACGGGTTAGATACAGAGTAAAGCTCCCTCCACACTGTCCCATCAAACACTCCCAGGGCAGGTACAGCACGGGTGAGATACAGAGTAAAGCTCCCTCTACACTGTCCCTTCAAACACTACCCGGGGCAGGTACAGCACGGGTTAAGATTCTGAGTGAAATGTGCTGAAGCCCCGCCCACACTGTTCCTGTAGCAAGATGGCCGCGCATGCGCCGTGACGCTCCCTCCTCCTGTACCAAGATGGCGGCCGGTTCCATGGTAACCCGGGCCTTTCACCGGGGAGAAGTCCCGCAGTTGCCGTCCGGCTGCTCACACTCGGGACCAGAGGATCCGACTCGGTTCCTGCGCCTCGCTCCATGTTTATAAGCCGTGGGGCGCGGCATCCGCCCGGTTTCTCAGTGTCCTGTCCCCGGCCACCCGCCTCCCTGCTCCCGACCCTCCGACTCCGTCTGGCGAACGCGCAGAGCCTCTCCCGCGCCTGCGCGCTGTGCTCCTGGAGACGTCAGAGCCGAGGCCCCGCCCTCACACACTGGCCCCGCCCCCTCATGGAGCTGCTCCCTCGCGCGAGGCCCCGCTGGTTTTGGGCGGAATGAGACCGCGCGCTGTTCCTCCTCCCACTGCCTGTGGGAATGGGGCAGATATTTAAAGGGACAGGCACTCCCCTTTGTTTACAGTTAAAGGGACAGTCCCGTTTATCTTTGAAAGTCAGGGGATTTCACGAACAGAGCTCCAATTAACAGTCGGCCCGTTCTGTAATTAGTGCAGTGATTAGGAACATTTAAACATTAGGATCAGGAGGAGGCCATTCAGCTCCTCCAGCCTGTTCCGCCATTTAATTCGATCATGGCTGATCTGTATCTTAACTCCATCTACCCGCGTTGGTACCATAACCTTTAATACCCTCGCCTATCAAAATTCTATCAATCTCAGATCTGAAATGTTCAAATGACCCCCAGCCTCGACTGCTCTCAGGGAGAGAGTTCCTAATTTCCACTACCCTTTGTGTGAAGACATGATTCCTGACATCGCCCCTGAAAGGACTCGCTCTAATTTTAAGGTTATGCCCCCTTGTTCTGGACTCGCCCACCAGAGGAAGCAGTTTCTCTCCATCTACCCTATCAAATATTTTAATCATCTTAAACACCTCGATTAGATCACCCCTTAATCTTTTATACTACACCCAATACAGGCCTAGTCGATGCAACCTGTCAGTATCATTCTGGTGAATCTGCTGCACCCCTTCCAAGGTCATTGTGTCCTCCCTGAGGTGCAGTGCCCAGAACTGAATGCAGTCTCCAGATGGGGTCTAACCAGAGCTCTGTCCAACTGTAACATAACTTCCACTCCTTTATATTACAGCCCCCTTGAGATGAAGGGCAACATTCCTTTAGCATTTAAAATTATTTTTTTTAACTGTCCACCAGCTTTTAGTGATTTCTGTACTTGGACCCCAAAATCTCTTTGCTCCTCCACAGTTTCTCGCTGCTTGCCATTTGGTAAATACTCTGATCTCTGTCTTCAGTCCAAAGTGGGTGAATTCACATCTCCCCACATTCAACTCCACCTGCCACCGTTTTGCCCACTCGCTGAATCTATCATTGCCCCCTTGCAACTTTCTGCTCCCATCTACACTATTTACTGTGCCACCTAACCAGTGGACGTAGTGTATTTAGACTTCCAGAAGGCATTCGACAAGGTGCCACATAAAAGATTATTACTTAAGATAAAAAATCACGGGATTGGGGGTAATATTCTGGCATGGGTGGAGGATTGGTTATCAAACAGGAAGCAGAGAGTTGGGATAAATGGTTCATTTTCGGACTGGCAACCAGTAACCAGTGGTGTTCCACAGGGGTCGGTGCTGGGTCCCCAACTCTTTACAATCTATATTAACGATTTGGAGGAGGGGACCGAGTGCAACATATCAAAATTTGCAGATGATACAAAGATGGGAGGGAAAGTAGAGAGTGAGGAGGACATAAAAAACCTGCAAGGGGATATAGACAGGCTGGGTGAGTGGGCGGAGATTTGGCAGATGCAATATAATATTGGAAAATGTGAGGTTATGCACTTTGGCAGGAAAAATCAGAGAGCAAGTTATTTTCTTAATGGCGAGAGACTGGAAAGTACTGCAGTACAAAGGGATCTGGGGGTCCGAGTGCAAGAAAATCAAAAAGTTGGTATGCAGGTGCAGCAGGTGATCAAGAAAGCCAACGGAATGTTGGCTTTTATTGCTAGGGGGATAGAATATAAAAACAAGGAGGTTTTGCTGCAGTTATATAAGGTATTGGTGAGACCGCACCTGGAATACTGCATACAGTTTTGGTCTCCATACTTAAGAAAAGACATACTTGCTCTCGAGGCAGTACAAAGAAGGTTCACTCGGTTAATCCCGGGGATGAGGGGGCGGACATATGAGGAGAGGTTGAGTAGATTGGGACTCTACTCATTGGAGTTCAGAAGAATGAGAGGCGATCTTATTGAAACATATAAGATTGTGAAGGGTCTTGATCGGGTGGATGCAGTAAGGATGTTCCCAAAGATGGGTGAAACTAGAACTAGGGGGCATAATCTTAGAATAAGGGGCTGCTCTTTCAAAACTGAGATGAGGAGAAACTTCTTCACTCAGAGGGTGGTAGGTCTGTGGAATTTGCTGCCCCAGGAAGCTGTGGAAGCTCCATCATTAGATAAATTTAAAACAGAAATAGACAGTTTCCTAGAAGTAAAGGGAATTAGGGGTTATGGCGAGCGGGCAGGAAATTGGACATGAAGCTGAGTTCGGATCGGTCAATGCCCTGTGTGTGGCGGAGAGGGCCCAGGGGCTGTGTGGCCGGGTCCTGCTCCGAATTCTTGTGTTCTTTAGATTTGTGGTTGGGATCAGATCAGCCATGATCTTATTGAATGGCGGAGCAGGCTCGTGGGGCCGATTGGCCTACTCCTGCTCCAATTTCTTATGTTCTTATGTTCTTTATACCCAGTACATCACCACTTTATACCCTGTGCATCACCACTTTATACCCGGTCCATCAGCACTTTATACCCTGTACATCTCCACTTGATACCCTGTATATCACCACTTTATACCCTGTACATCACCACTTTATACCCGGTCCATCAGCACTTTATACCCGGTACATCACCACTTTATATCCTGTACATCACCACTTTATACCCTGTCCATCACCACTTTATACCCTGTACATCACCACTTTATACCATGTCCATCACCACATTATACCCTGTATATCACCACATTATACCCGGTACATCACCACTTTATTCCCTGTACATCAACGCATTGTTCAAATAGTTTTCAATTAAGTAGAGATAAAGCAGGAAATCATAAAAGCATTCGTCTGTAATCAATTGTGGGGAAGTTAGTAGAATCTGTTATTAGGGACAGAGTGACTGATCATCTGGGAAAATTGGAGCTGATCAGAGAGAGCAGCATGGATTTGTAAAGGGTAAGTCATGTCTAATGAACCCCGAGTTAAATTTTTTGAGGAGGTAATTAATGTGGCAGGCAATGGCGTGGCTATGGATGTTATTTTTATGGACTTCCAGAAGACGTTCGATAAGGTTCCACGTAAGAGTCTGTTAATAAAATCGAGAGTGCATGGAATTGGAGGCAACCCATTGGCCTGTGTAGGGAATTGGTTCGGAGTTAGGAGACAGGGAGTAGGTTTAATGAGTCTGTACTCCAATCAGCAGGATGTGACTAGTGGTGTCCTCAGTGAACTGTACTGGGACCGCAGCTTTTCACTGTATTTATAAATGACTTGGATGAAGGAATATAGAGCCGGATATCTTCGTTCACTGACGACATCAAGTTAGGCAGCACAATAAATATTGTAGATGGGAGCAGATAGTTGCAAAGGGACATTGACAGATTGAGTGAGTGGGCAAAACTGTGGCAGATGGAGTTCAAAGTTGGAAAGTGTGAGGTCATCCGCTTTGGTCCGAAGACAGAAAGATCAGGGTATTTTCAAAATGGTGAGAAGCTGGGAACTGTGGAAGTGCCGCGAGATTTAGGGGTCCAAGTACAGAAATCATTAAAAGCTGATGGACAGGTACAAAAACGAATTGAAAAGACTAATGGAACGTTGGGCCTGATCACAAAAGGCTGGAATACAAAAGGGTGGAAGTTGTGTTCCAGTTGGACAGAGCTCTGGTCAGACCCCAGCTGGAGACTGCGTTCAGTTCTGGGCACCGCATCTCAGGAAGGATATTTGGCCTCGGAGGGGGTGCAGCACAGATTCACCAGAATGTTATCGGGGCTAAAACGGTTAAATGATGAGGACAGGTTGCATGGACTAGGCTTGTCTTCCCTTGAATATAGAAGATTAAGGGGTGATCTAATTGATGTTTAAGATGATTAAAGGATTTGATAGGGTAGATAGAGAGAAACTATTTCCTCTGGTGCGCTAGTCCATGACAAGGGAGCATAATCTTAAAATGAGAGGTTCAGAGGTGATGTCAGGAAGCATTTCTTCACACAAAGGGAGTGGAAATCTGGAATCCTCTCCCCCAAAAGCTGTTGATGCCGGGGGTCAATCGAAAATTACAAAACTGAGATTGATAGATTTTTTTTGGGCGCGGGTATTCAGGGTTACAAAACCAAGGGGGTAAATTGAGTTAAGGTACAGATCAGCCATGATATAATTCAACGGAGGAATAGGCTCGAGGGGCTGAATGGCCTCTTCCTGTTCCTCTGTTCTTAAAGAGAAGTGAAATGATTAATAAAAGATGATTCTCTGGTCCTCACACCATGGGCTGCATGTGTGCCCCGCCCCGCCCGCTTTCTGTAAAAACATGAAACAAGAGCCTGGCGGACGGGAGCTTCATCCACCCGCCCCAGGCCGCACCAGAGGACTTAACGGGGCTAAAAACCAGCAGGAATCAAGCGGGACTGATCTCCGTGGACTTCCCCACCTCTCCCGTTCATGTTCGTCACTAAATCAGGGCGGTGAAAGATGAAAACCGGCCTCACTGTGTTTGTATCACAGAGATGAGGGGATTGGGCAGAAAACCAGACCAACACCTTGTGATGATGGAAAGTCTTCTCATTATTTAGTGAATTTAACAATTCCAGTAAAGGGATATTTCACCACATTCTTCAACTCCTCTCTGAATTTAGTCTGGGTCACGGCATAAATACACGTGTTGGTGCAGCAACTCAGGAGCTGGAGCATAAATCCCAGTTCTTGTACAAATTCAGGTAGAGACACAGGAATAAATTCTAACAGATACAATCGGTTCCATACAAAATACAACAGAAACACCGCCCATAACAGGATAAAATTCCCCGATATAACGAACAGTAAAATGATGGATTTCCTTCTCTTCTCCATTTCTGGGTCACTGGGACTCTCCCCACTGCTGTGGGCCCGGAGTCTCCTGCGGACTCTGCTCGACACTAAAATGTGTCTGACGGTTAAAGCATTGAGCAGCAGAATCAGAACAAATGGAAAAAATGGGGTTCCAATATAATGAAGGAATACAATTAATGTCCACACCTGTGAATGACGAACATCCCATGATATATAACAAAACCAGGGAGAATTACTAATCCAATATTCACCTCCAATCATAAAGTACCAGAAAGTGTTCTTCACACAGAACAGCACACTCACTGTTCCCAGAACCACAGCCGCCGTTTTCTCGGTGCAATATTTTGTTTTCAGCTTCTGGCAACAAATGGCCACAAATCGATCAAAGGTGAAAGTGACTGTGAACCAGACAGAACAGTCTGTGGCTGCGTAAAGCAGGACGGCGTGGATATTACACACTTTAAAGTTCCACATGAACTGAAACTGAGTCGAATAAAGAATAGGAATTTGCCTGAATATCAGATCAGTGATAACGACCAGTAGATCCGCCGCTGCCATGGACACCAGGTAACGGGTGACACATTTGGAGAGACCGCACCTTCCTCGAGACAGGACCACAATCGTCACTAAGTTCACTGTAAGGAAGAGAAAAATAGGGAATTCTACATCAGACTGGGAGGAAAAGCAGCAGCCTGGTCGCTCATCCCTGGGAACATTCTACTAAATCTCCTCTGCACCCTCTCCAAGGCCTTGAAATCCTTCCTAAAGTGTGATGCCCAGAATTGGAGACAATTGGACAGCTGAGGCCTGACCAGTGATTTATAACCAGTGGTTAGTCCACTCTTGGAGTATTGTGCACAGTTGTGATCTCCATTAGTAACAAGGGCTTAAAGGCACTGGAGTGAGTGCAAAACTGATTTACAATGATGATACCAGAACTGAGAGGATATACTTATCAGGAGATGCTGAAAAGGCTGGGACTCTTTTCTCTCCTTTTTTTCACTTGTGGTGTAGTGGGGGGACAAAACTAGTGCTCATAAATGTAAGATAATGACAACAAATCCAATCAGCAGTTCAGGAGAAACTGAGTTACCCAGGGACTGGTTAGAATGTAGAGCTCGCTACCACAAGCAATAGTTGAGGAGAATAGAATAGATGCATTTAAGGAGAAGTTAACTAAGTACTAGAGGGAGAAAGGAATGGAAGAATATGCTGATAGGGTGAGCTGAAGTAGAATGGGAGGAGGCTCGTGTGGAGCATAAACACCGGCATGGACCAATTGGGCCGAATGGCCTGTTTGTGAGCTGTAAATTCTGTGTATTTCTCTGTAACCCGAGTTTCGGAATTTTTAAATTGAGGCTTCGCTCGACTGGGGGCCAATGTAAGTCAGCAAGCAGAGGGGTGATGGATGAACGGGACAAGGTGCGAGTTTGGATGCGGGCAGCAGAGTTTTGGATGAGCGCAAGTTTATGGAGGGTGGTGGGTGGGAGACCGGCCAGAAGAGCATTGGAATAGTCGAGTCTGGAGGTCACAAAACCATGGGTCAGGATTTCAGCAGAAGATGGGCTGAGGCTGGGGCAGAGACGGGCAATGTTCGGGAGGTGGAAGTCGGCGATCTTGGTGATGGAGAGGATATGGTTCAGAAGCTCAGCTCAGGGTCAAACAGAACGTCTACTAGTCCGGTTCAGCCTCAGACTGTGACCAGGGAGGGGAATGGAATCAGTAGCGAATGAACGGAATTTATGATTGGGGCCGAAGACAATGGCTTCAGTCTTTCTAATGTTTAAATGGACGAAATTTCTGCTCATCCAGGACTGGACGTTGGATTCGCAGTGAAGGGATCGAGAGAGGCGGTGGTGAGAAACAGCTGGGTGTCAGTTACATGTGGAATCTGACTTTGTGTTTTCGGATGATGTCACCGAGGGGAAGCTTGAATATGTGAAATAGGAGGAGGTCAAGGATTGTTCCTTGTGAGACACCAGAGATAACGGTGTGTGGGCGGGAAGATGAATCATTGCAGGAGATTCTCTGGCTAAGCCTGGATTGATAGGAATGGAACCAGGCGAGGGCAGTCCCACCCAGTTGGACAACGGACGAGAGGCGTTGGAGGTGGATGGTGTGGGCACCCGTGTCAAAGGCTGCAGACAGGCCAAGAAGGAAAAGGAGGGATAGTTTTCCACGGTCAGTCACATAGGATGTCATTTGTGACTTTGATTCGGGCCGTTTCAGTGCTGTGCCAGCGGTGGAAACCTGATTGGAGAGGTTAGTAATGCATTTGCAGGAAAGATGGGCACAGATTTTGGAAACGACAACACGTTCAAGGAGAGGAAAGGGAGGTTGGAGATGGGGGCCGTAATTTACAAGGACCGAGGGGTCATGGATTTTTTTTGAGGATGGGGTGATGACGGCAGATTTGAAGAGGAGACGAGAGAGAACCGTGAATGGAAGGGTTAACTTTGCCCCTTTGGACATTACATTTGGACATTGTAAGTTTAAACTGCAAAGGCAGCAATGTGCAGAAACTTTGAGAAGCTTCGGTTTTCAACAACAACTGATCTGAATGAAAGCAACGATGAGTAGAAGCTTCGAAAAGCTTCGAACTGGCTTTTGGTTCTCAAAACAACTGATAAGAACCTCAACAGAGAACAAGTTGGAAAAAACAATGCTGAAACAGTTGGAAACCCTTGGGAAAGACAATTCAAGTTACTTGTTCACAGGTAACAGGAGTTTTAAGGTCTGCTGGTTGTAGTTAATGACACTGATCTGTGGAAACCAGCGTTAACAGATAGGTCACCAATACACGCTGAAATATTGGACAATATCCAATAATGATTCAGCTCCAGGCAGCTGTCTTACTCGATGAACCCATATTTCTGATCCGATACTGGGGTTCAGTGCAGAGAGCAGACGGCAAACTGTTCAAAAAAGAGAATCGTCCACCAACATTCCTTGTGTACGAGACTCAAATAACAGTCAAATCCTAAAAAATGACCATCAGTTGAAGAAAGTTATGGAAAGGAAATGGTGTTCATCGAACTGGGGCAGTGAATCGGCAACTGTTCACATGTTACATGAAGGAAACAAGGTGCATTACCAGAGACTGAACAAGACGATTACACTGAATACAATTAATAACCTGGTCTTAAGGACAAGGGCAGTAAATACTGTTAAACATGGTTTACAGAATTGATTGCTGAAATAATGACTTACCAGGAACACCAACAGCAGCGAGGAGCGGATAGTAAATCTTTTGTACATCAAAAATTGCCCACAGAATCCGAAGCTGAGTTGGAATGTACCAGAACATGACTTCATTATCTGTGAGATCCAATGATCACTGTTTGTACTGGAGGCAAAGCTGCATCAAACACTCTGCTGTGACGCCTTGAAAACAGTCCCTATTTATGGCCCAGAGGGAACTCTCCAGTGAGACAATTAAACGACACATTGACATTAATTAAGGTCAGTGAACAAACAGGTTCGGTTAATCCCTTAACACCATCACTCCATATTGAAAATTACAGGTAAACAAGCATTTTACTGATGTGAAGTGAAGCTACCGAAAGTTCTGAATATTACTGAAAGAAAATGACGTAAAAAAGAAAATATGAATCCCGCAGTCTTACAGTGCTGATGTGAAGAGAGAGCAGCTTCACTGACAGAGTTCAGATTATTTCTGTGATTTGAATTCAGCCGGCAATTTCAGAATGTTTCAAATACGTTTTCTGGGGTGGAGTTAACAAAAGTGCAAAAGACAACAAGGATAGATTGAAGCAGATCAAGTAATGGTCAGTAAGGAGACATGGGGGCTGATAATATAATGGTCAGTAAGGATACATGGGGACTGATAATACAATGGTCAGTAAGGATACATGGGGACTGATAATACAATGGTCAGTAAGGATACATGGGGACTGATAATACAATGGTCAGTAAGGATACATGGGGACTGATAATACAATGGTCAGTTAGGGTACAGGGGGACTGATAATACAATGGTCAGTAAGGGTACACGGGGGCTGATAATATAATGGTCAGTAAGAACACATTTGGTGTGATAATGCAATGTCCTGTACGGATACATGTGGGTGACAACTGAATGTTCCGTAAGGATTCTTGAATGCAGATAATGCAATGATCAGTAAGGAAACACAGGGTTTGCTAATGCAATGGTCAGAAAGAACACATTTGTGTGATAGTGTAACGGTCAGTAAGAACACAGCGGAATGATAATACAGCAGTCAGGAAGAACACCTGGGGTTTATCCGACAATGGTCAGTAAGGATACGTGTGGTGTGATACTGCCATGGTCAGTAACTGTAAATGGGGCAGATAATATAATGGTCACTAATAATGTGTAGGGGTGATAATACAACGGTCAGCACGGATACTTGAGATGTGATAATGCAATGGTCGATAAGGATACTTGGATGCAGATGATACAATGGTCAATTATGATACATAGAGGTTATAATACAATGGGCAGTAAGGATACTTGGGGGCTGATAAGGTAATGGTCAGCAAGGAGAGATGGGATTGATAATACAATGTTCAGTAATTATACATGGGGTGTGATAATGCAATGGCAATAAGGATACATCGGTGGTAATAATACAATGATCAGTAAAAATACACGGGTTGATAACACAATGATCCATAAAAATACACGGGGGTGATAATACACTATTCATTCAGGAAACATGGGGCCGTTAATTCAATAGTCGGTTAGAATACATGGGATCTGACATTTACATGCTCATTTAGGATATTTTAGGCAAATAATGCAATGGTCAGTAAGGAGACATGGGGGTTGATAATGGAGTGGTCTGTGGGAACACATGGTGGTGGTAATACAATGGTCAGTAAAGATAATTGGACATAGATATTACAATTGACAGTACGAATACATGTGAGTGATAATGCAATGGTCAGTAAGAATACATGACGGTTCATAATACAATCGTCAGTCAGGATACATGGGATTGATAATACAGTGGTCAGTAAGCATACATGGGGGCCGATAATACAGTGGTCAGCAAGTATACATGGGGGCTGATAATTCAATGGTTACCACGGATTCAGGGGGCCAGATAATACAATGGTCAGTAAGGATACATGGGGGCCGATAATACAGTGGTCAGTAAGTATACATGGGGGCCGATAATACAGTGGTCAGCAAGTATACATGGGGCCCGAAAATACAATGGTTAATAAGGATACATGGGGGCTGAAAATACAATGGCCAGTAAGTATACACGGGGGCCGATAATACAATGGTCAGGAAGTAAAGATGGGTGCTGATAATATAATGGTCAGTAAGTATACATGGGGACTGATCATATAATGGCCAGTAAGTATACATGGGGTCTGATATTACAATGGTCAGTAAGGATACATGGAGACTGATAATATCATGGTCAGCAATATACATGGGGTCTGATTTCACAATGGTCAGTAAGCATACATGGGGGCTCATAATACAATGGTCAGTAAGGATACATGGCGGCTGATAATAAAATGCTCAGTGACTATACATGGGGTCTGATATTACAATGGTTCGTCAGGACACATGGGGGCTGATAATACAATGGTTACGAAGGATACATGGGGGCTGATAATACAATGGTTACGAAGGATACATGGGGGCTGATAATACAATGGTTTCAAAGGATGCATGGGGCCTGATAATACAATGGTTACTAAGGATACATGGTGGCTGAAAATACAATGGCCAGTAAGTGTACATGGGGACTGATAATACAATGGTCAGTAAGGATACACGAGGGCTGATAATACTGTGGCCCGTAAGTAAAGATGGGGATTGATAATACAATGGTCAGTAAGGATACACGTGGGCCGATAATACAATGGTCAGTGTGGATACATGGGGGCTGATAATATAATGGTCAGGAAGTATACATGGGAGCTGATAATATAACGGTCAGCAAGTATACATGAGGGCTGACAATGCAATGGTCAGTAAGGATACATGGGGCCTGATAATACAATATTTACCAAGGATACATGGGGGCTGATAATATAATGGTTACAAAGGATGCATGTGGCCTGAAAATATAATGGTTACTAAGGATTCATGGGGCCTGATAATTCAATGGTCAGTAAGGATGCATGGGGCCTGATTGTACAATGGTTACTAAGGATACATGGGGGCCGATAATACAGTGGTCAGTATGTCGACATGGGGGCCGATAACACAATGGTCAGTAATTATCCACGGGGAGTATTAATACAATGGTCAATAAGTATACAAGGGTGCTGACAATACAATGACCAGTAGGTATACACGGCGGCTGATAATACAATGGTCAGTAAGTTTACACGGCGGCTGATAATAGAATGGTCAGTAAGTGTACACGGGGGCTGACAATACAATGGCCAGTACGTATACATGGGGGCTGATAATACAATAGTCTTGAAGTACACATGGGAGTGATAATATAATGGTGAGTAAGGATACATGGGAGTGATAATAGAATGGTCCATACGTATACATGGGGGATAATAATACAATGCTCAGTAAGTATACATGGCGGCTGATCATACAATGGTCAGTAAGTATACATGGGGGTTGATAATACAATGGTCAGTAAGGATACATGGGGGCTGATAATATCATGATCAGTAAGTACATATGAGGGCTGATAATACAATGGTCTTTAAGTACACATGGGTGATGATAATAAAATGGTCTTTAAGTATACATGGGAGTGATAATAGAATGGTCAGTAAGTATACATGGGGGCTGATAATACAATGGTCAGTCAGTATACATGGGGGCTGATAATACAATGGTCAATAAGTATACGCGGCGGCTGATCATGCAATGGTCAGTAAGTGTACATGTGGACTGATAATACACTGGTCAGTAAGTGTACATGTGGACTGATAATACAATGGTCAGTAACTGTACATGTCGACTGATAATACACTGGTCAGTAAGTGTACACGTGGACTGATAATACAATGGTCAGTAAGGATATATGGGAGTGATGATACAATGGTCAGTAAGTATACATGGGGACTGATAATGCAATGGTCAGTAAGGATACATGGGAGTGATAATACAATGGTCAGTAAGTATACATGGAGTCTGATAATGCAATGGTCAGTGAGGAAGCATGAGGCAGATCTTGCCAGAAATTGTTCGGAGCGTCGAATCAACGTTCACCGCCGCTCCTTCGATTTAAATTAACGAAATTCCTTCCGGCGGGCTCTTCGGCGTCGAATTGTTTGAATTGGACCATGAATCCAATCCTGCTCTGTCCCCCGAGCCTCTGAGCAGTGTTGGTTGCAGCGGCTGGAAATGTCTGTGGGAGGAGAAGACACGCCCACAAAATCTGTCAGGAAGTGAAGTCACGCCCACAGCTCCAGCCTTCATTGCTCAAAGAGGTGAACAGACTTCTCATTGAAAGTTCGTGTTCAGCATGTAATTGTGAATTCAAAACAAAGTTTTTATAAAAAGCCGAATTTAAATGCATTTTTAAAAAGCAGTGGAAACTTAAATAAACAGTCTTTAAAAGGGAGTGTAAAATAAAATGAACTATTTTTGAAAAGGCTGTTTTTACACTGAGAAAAATGATGGAACAGCAAAAGATGAATGAGAAGAGGTGAAACAAATGTTGTGATGAACACCTCTCCACACTCCTCAATGAGGTTGAGGTGAGGCTTCGGCGGCTTCTGGGGAACGGAAGTCTCGGGCGGCACAGAAAGTTAGCGTGTTGGTGTGGAAGGAGGTGGCACAGGTTCTGAGCACGAACAGCACCGTGTCACGGAGAGCGGAACAGGGCCGCAAAAAATCAATGATTTAATGCAGTCGGGTAGGATATATAGAGAGTTTTTGAAATTCAAAAGTTCACATTTAACTGAGCTGAGTTTAACTAATGCATAAACACAGGTTGTTTCTGGGTGTTGTGGTCAAGGTTCAATCTAATGGCAACTGGTCGTAAAACTCAGTTGCCATTGTGGACGGGCCTCACTAAATGCTTTTCGAGATCTTTTATCCCCACTCCAGAGATTTGAGGTGTTAAATTACAATGAGTGAATTGGACCCTGCCCCCAAACCCCCAACTTATCTCTCTCTCACAAACAAGAACAAACTGATTTTTATTGTTAAATGTCCTGTAGAGTCAATTGGCTTTTAATAACCGTGAGAAGGCGAAGACCGGCGGCGGTTCAGCCTTTATGAGGGAGATGACCGAGCATGAAGAAAGGGCCACTCAGCTGCAGGGCAACACTTCCAGTTTAGTGCCTGGTGACCGATGAGACACTGGAGCGAGGAAAGGTGAGTTTCACATTCCTCTATTGGCCAGCTGCATGTTTGAAACCTGCGTGTTGTCTGAAGGATGGGAAAAGGAGATTCGAGTCTGACCATGCTCGTGCAGCGTGTGGGCGTCTGTGATGTGACCGATGAACATGCTTCACCAGGGGAACATTTTGTTCTTCCTTCCCACAGGTTCACAGCCGTCTGAGGACACTCGGGCTGCAGCAGGTGGTGAGTCGGCGGCGGCAGAGGGTGATGGTGTTTGGGCTGCAGAGGGTGATGGTGTTTGTGCTGCAGAGAGTGATGGTGTTTGGGCTGCAGAGGGTGATGGTGTTTGTGCTGCAGAAGGTGATGGTGTTTGGGCTGCAGAGAGTGATGGTGTTTGTGCTGCAGAGGGTGATGGTGTTTGGGTATAGAGAGTGATGGTGTTTGTGCTGCAGAGGGTGTTGGTGTTTGGGCTGCAGAGAGTGATGTTGTTTGTGCTGCAGAGAGTGATGGTGTTTGTGCTGCAGAGGGTGATGGTGTTTGGGCTGCAGAGAGTGATGGTGTTTGGGCTGCAGAGCGTGATGGTGTTTGGGCTGCAGAGAGTGATGGTGTTTGTGCTGCAGAGGGTGATGGTGTTTGGGCTGCAGAGGGTGATTGTGTTTCAGCTCCTGACGCCACCTGCCACCCTCAGGGTGTTGATGTGGGGGGAGTGCGTGACAATGAGTCGCCTCACCTCACCGCCTCTCCAACTCCAGGCCCCTCTGGCTCTGTGTGAGACACACACAATCCCCGTCTCACAGGCAGCCGCCAGCTGAGTCCGACCTGTCGGTGGTTGAGGGATCGATGCGAGTTGTGGTAGATGCGCCCCAGTCCCTCGTGAGGCGACGTCGACGTCATCACACCTCTCCCCCCCAAAAAATGTGCATGAAGAATTGGGAGAGGACATCAACGTTCAACAAGTAAGACGATTGACGGCTGATGAGAGCGACAATTACCATGACTGTTTCGTCGCCATGGGACAGGAGATCAAGGATGCTGGTCAGAACATTAGTGCCAAGCTGGCCCATACTGGACACAGCATCAATGCCAAGCTGGCCCATACTGGACAGAACATTGCCCAGCTGGCCCATACTGGACAGAACATTGCCCAGCTGGACAATACTGGACAGAACATTGCTCAGCTGGCCCATACTGGACAGAACATTGCCCAGCTGGCTCAGACTGGACAGAACATTAGTGCCCAGCTGGCTCATACTGGACAGAACATTGCCGAGCTGACAAATATTCACCAGGCTCTCGTGCATTTCATGGAGTTGAATGCGAGTACGGCTGTGCTGCACCCGAAGCCCGTGATACACCCCGTGCCACTTCCTGCCGCAGACAGAGTACAGGCCCAAAAGCCAGGAGCTATTCCTGCACCTGACGCTACTTTTATTCATGTCCCCATGGAACAGCAGCACTCCAGCTCCGAACTCCCAGATTACAGCCATTTTGTAAGACACAGATTTCGTGCCCTTTGCTCAAGAGGGGCTCGATCACAGGGAGGGATGGGGGCCAGGAGGAAATAGGATGCTCCTCTCGTGCAGAGTTGCCCTCCTCTTGTTCAGAGTGTCACAGCGACCCTCGAGCATGCCGCAAGGGGGCGTCTGTAAATCTTATTGCTGTTTGTTCGGTTGATGTTTTGGTTGTTTGTTTTTATTCGCTTGTTGATATTTTGTGATGTAATGAATCTCCTCTGATTGTTTGTGTGATAATTTTTGTTGCTGCTGCTGCTGCCCTTCGAACTTAATCAGAAGTCATTTGTAATTGTTCTAAAATTTTATGAACCATGTTAACATCGCAACTGATTTCGAACTAGAAAATGAATAAGTTAACGCAACTTTTATTTAAAGTTTTGCACTACACACCTCAATGTTCACAATAAAGTTTTGCAATAACTAACGACCTCAAAATGTCAATGTAAAGATTCGCACTAATTTTTTGATGCTGCAATTTAAGCTCACTGTTTCACTTTCAATCTTGTTTGTCCTGTTATCTGCTTTCCCGGGAGGGGGCGAGGAGACAATTACCCATTTTCATCGATGTCTGAAAGCATCAGCCACTGGGTGCTCTCTCGCTGCCCTGTCCCCTGTTGCCACGGTTTCCTCGGGGGTGGGAGTGTGGGCACCAACAATGGCCCCAGCAACATCCGGGTTGTCATCCTGCATCTCGTCCATTCCCAGCGGTATCTCGTCTTCCTGGTCAAAGGTCAGCCCTTCCCGCAGGGTAAAGTTGTGCAATGCGCATCAGACAACCACAACCCTGGACACCTTGACAGGTGAGTACGGCAAAGATCCCCCGACCTGTCCAAGTATCGAAAGCGTGATTTCAGCTCCCCGATTCTCCTCTCCACGACTTGGCGTGAGCACACGTGGGCACGGGTGTTCCTCTCCTGTACTGTACTATTGGTCCTGTGGCAGGGTGTCATCAGCCACGGCTTCAGCGGGTATCCCTTGTCACCTGATATCCATCCAGATCCTTGCTGCTCTCCGGTGAAGGTATCATTGCAAGTCTGAGTGGCGAAGGACGAAGGCATCATGGGCACTTCCCTTGTGATCTGTATTTACACTCATGATCCACAGGTCGGCATCGCAAAGGATTCTCACATTTAACCAATTAAACCCCTTCCTGTTGAAGTTAGTGACAGGTGCCTCATTGGGTGCCTTCCACATCACATGGGTTCCATCGACAGCACCCTGCACTCTGGGGAATCCAGTGATCCTGTGGAACACGGTAGATCTCTTCCTTTGGGGAATCCAGCGATCCTGTGGAACACGGTAGACCACTCCCTTTGGGGAATCCAGCGATCCTTTGGAACACGATAGACCTCTCCCTTTGGGGAATCCAGCGATCCTGTGGAACACGGTAGACCTCTCCATTTGCCGAATCCAGCGATCCTGTGGAACACGGGAGACCTCTCCATTTGCGGAATCCAGCGATCCTGTGGAACAAGGTAGACCTATTCCTTTGTCGCTCTGGGGACATGTCGAGGTTGATGAACTGGGAAATCCTGCGGAATACCGCGCCTATGACCTCATGAATTCACTCTCGCAGTGCTCTGGGTGATGGTGTCTCTGTGATCTGATGAATTCAGACTCTCACAGGGCTCTGGGTGATGGTGTATCTGTGAGCCGATGAATTCTGACTCTCACAGGGCTCTGGGTGATGGTGTATCTGTGACCTGATGAATTCAGACTCTCACAGGGCTCTGGGTGATGGTGTATCTGTGATCTGATGAATTCAGACTCTCACAGGGCTCTGGGTGATGTTGCACATGTTACCGGGGCCTGACTGAAATGACCCACATGCCACTGACGAGGCCCTGCAGGAAATAGAAGGTGGCTGAAGCTCCTCTTGTGATATCTCACAGAGGCGGCCGATTGCCTCCTTGCTGAAACGAAGTCTCCACAGAAATATCTCTTCCGACAACAATGTGGTTGATGTGGTGTGTATGGACTTCCAATGGGCGTTTGATAAAGTTCTGCCTGGTAGGCTTATCATCAAGACTGCGGCCCATGGAATAAAGGGGACTGTAGCAACATGGATACAGAAATGACTGGGGAACAGAAACAGAGAGAAGTGGTAAACGGTTGTTTTTCGGACTGGAGGAAGGTGTACAGTGGTGTTCCCCAGGGTCAGAGCTCGGACCACTGCTTTTCTTGATATATATTAATGACTTGGACTTGGGTGTTCAGGGCACAATTCCAAAATTTCCAAAGCTTGGAAGGGTCGTATGCAGTGAGGAGGACACTGATAGACGTCAAGAGGATATAGACAGGCTGGTGGCTTGGGCGGGCACGTGGCAGATGAAATTTAAAGCAGAAAAATGCGAATTGATACATTTTGGTGGGAAGAATGAGAAGACGCAATGTAAACTGGAGGGCACAACGCTAAAAGGGATAAAGAAACAGAGAGATCTGGGGGTTTATGTGCACAAATCGTTGAAGGTGGCAGGGTATGTTGAGAAACTGTTTGAAAAAGCAACGGGATCCTAGGCTTTATAAATAGAGCCACAAGTACGAAAGTATGGAAGTCATGATGAACCTTTATAAAACACTGGTTTGACCACAACTGGAATATTTTGTCCAGTTCTGGGCACCGCACTTTAGGAAAGATGTGAAGGTCTTCGAGAGGGTGCAGAAGAGATTTACGAGAACGATTCCAATGATGAGGGACTTTAGTTACGTGGATAGACTGGAGAAACTGGGGTTGTGATTCTTGGAACAGAGACGGTTGCGAGTAGATTTGATCGATGTGTTCAAAATCATGAAGGGTCCAGGCAGAGTAGATCGAGAGAAACTGTTCCCAATGTGGAAGGGTCAAGAACTAGAGGACATAGCTTTAAGGTGATTGGCAAAAGAACCAAAGGTGACGTGAGGAACAGCTTTTTAACACAGCGAGTGGTTGCGATCTGGAATGCACTGACTGAGGGGGTGGTGGAGGCAGATTCAATCATGGTTTCAAAGGGGAATTGGATAAATACTTGATAAGAAAAAAATGCAGGGCTCCAAGAAAAGGGACGAGCTGGAATGATCTTGCACAGCCGAGGCACAGATTCGATGGGCCGAATGGCCTCCTTTCGTGCTGTTGCCTTTCTCTGACGGTGTGATGGAAATGGGAAAAGAGTGAAAATGAGACCGTAATAACAACTATCAGGAGGGGGGTTTGAACCCACGCTGGTAAAACCCATTGAATTTTCCGTTTCAACTCTTAACCACTCGGTCATCCTGGTCCTTCCAGCACGACCGTTAGTCTTTAGCTTTTTACATCCCGGGAGAAGCTTTTAGAGTCCGTTATGTTTCTTGCCAGTTTACTCTCATTTTCTATTTTCCCTCTTTATCAATTTCTTGGTCCTCCTTTGCTGAATTCTCAAATGCTCCAAATCCTCAGGCTTACTGCTTTTTCTGGCAACTTTATTTGCCTCTTCCTTTGATTTAATACGAACTTAAATTTATCTTGTTAGCCACGGTTGGACCACTTTTCCTGTTGGGTTTTTGTGCCTTAAGGAATATATATTTGTTGCAGTCTATCACTGTCCTCCTCACTGTTCACTACACTTCCAAGTTTTGTGTCATCTGCAATTTTTAACATTTTGCCCTGTACACCCAAGTCCAAGTTATTAATATATATCAAAAAAGCAGTGGTCCGAATACCGAACCCGAGGGAACACCACTGTACACCTCCCTCCGTCCGAAAAACTTTCACTTGCAATTTATCTCCAATATTTGATGTGGAAAATACATTGAAAGACTAACCCAGATAATCCCACTTTGGACAATTTAATTTCACTGATATTCCAGCGATTTTAAACTCCATTCAGGTCTCTCTCTGCACCCGACCGACCCCCCCGGCTCCGCCCCGTCCCGCCCCCTTGTCTCCATCTGTGTCAATCTCTCCATCTGTGCATCTCTCTCCCTCTGTCTGTCTCTCTCTCTCTCTTTCTGTCTGTCTCTTTCTATCTCTCTGTGAATCTTTCCACAATAGCCCGTTAAATAAACTGTCATGAAATTATTCGTTCAGGCGGAACAGTCGAAATCCATTTTTCCTCAATCAGTCGATTGTCGCAATCAGTTGCAGAAACCTTTTGATCTGACTTCACCCACTGAAGAACATTATCATCCGAGTGTCGATCATGGGGTGCGGTGGCCAAGTGGAAAGGCGTCGGTCTCGTACACCGAAGAGCGCGGGTTCGATCCCCGTCCGCACCTGCTTCAGGTTTCAAATTTTAATGAAATGACCGAATTGATGACAGTTTGTTGAACTTTCCACGGGCCACTGTTGAAAGAAGACTCACTGTTCACATTTCCATCTCTCTGTTGGTTCAGATTCAGAATAAAGTGATGTGGGGTGCGAGGAAAAGAGTGATAAAGAGAGACACTCAGAAAGAGAGAGAGATTCACTGGGACAGAAAGAGACTCTCTCGGTCTGTCTGAGTCTGTGTCAGTCTCTCTCCCTCCATCTGTCCAATACTCGCAGATTTGAGAATCACAGGGTCAAAGAAGGAAACAGATTGGAACACATTGAGCCTGTGTCCTGTTTCAAAACCGACTCCCAGGAAAACGGCTCCGGTAGAATCGTTAAATGGTCAAAGTTTTTCCGGCGACTTTGACCTCTTCCCTGAGATGGCGACACACGGGGACGTGGGGCGATTAAAAGGCTTCGGAAAAATCATTTCTAATTGGATATTCTCCATCGTGGTGAGATATCCCCCCTCAGCCAGGGATTTAGTTCCCTGACAGGGAGGAAGCATTTTTAAGACGCCAACGACAAATTTTACTTCTTTGCCTCTTCTTCTTCAAAAACGACAGAGAAAAATAGAACAGAAAAAGAATGAAACAGGTGATTGTCACTTTCAGAATATTATTGAGCGGAGACTGTTTGGGGACTGAATTCTTGGGGCCCGTCTGTTGCAGAGCACAAATGTGTTCCGATCTGTTTCCTTCTTTGACCCTGTGATTCTCAGATCTGCGGGTATTAGAGAGAGGGAGGGGAGAGACAAAGAGACAGAGAGAGAGCGACAGAGAGACAGAGACAGAGAGAGACACACACAAAGACTGATCGTGAGACACACATTGAAACTTAGAGGGAGAGAGAGAGAGAGATTTAACCATTATGCCTCTTTGTGTAATGTGCCTGTGTGTATGTGTACATATAAATGCCGGTGTGTTTAATGTGCCTGAGTGTATGTTTAGTGCTGATGTTCCTTTGAGAGTGAGGTGCGAGCTTGAGGAAGCTTCCCACTCTCCCCTTGTGCGCAAAGCTTTCCAATAAACTTGAACTTTCGTCTGGTTTTGCTCCAAAAATTCGAGTATAAAAATGTTTGTATATGTGTGTATGCCTGCGTGTGTAATGTGCCTGTGTATATACATATGCCTGCGTGTGTAATGTGTCGAAATGTGTGTGTGTGTGTGTGTGTCTCACTTTTTCTAAGCTTCTCTGAGTGGGTCTCTCTTTCTCTGTCTTTCTCTCTCTGTCACTCCCTCCCGCTCTCCCCACATCACGTTATTCTGGACCTTGACGAACAGAGAGATGGAAATGTGAAAGGTCAGTCTTCTTTCAACAGTGGCCCTTGGAAACCAGGGTTCAATTTCCCCACCGGGAGGTTACAGTTTTATTGCCTTTAAAAGCTTCACTTTCATTCCTCTTGCAATATATCTCCAAGTGGAGGTTTACCAGAAAGATCCCACATACAACAATGAAATGGATGGTCAGTTAATCTGCGTTTTGGTTTTGTTAGTTGAGGGAGGAAGGATAATTTCCTTAATAATGGATTCTAGCATTTTCATTTTAGACACACACATGCACAGCCATGTACACACGCAGACACTGATACATAGACAGATACTAACACACACACACACACACACACACACAGGTACACTCACTGACAGACAGACACACGTGTAGATTGAACCGCAGAGACGAAAGGTCATCAAATAAATGGTTAGAACAGATTCACTGAAATTTGAAGCATGTTAAACGCTATCTGTGGTGAGTGTCCTTTACTGACCCACACCAGTTCTTCGTTGGTGTACTGGTGAGTATCACCGCTTATCACGCAAGTGACCGGGGGTTCAATTCTCTAACGGGGAGGTTGCACTTTCGCTGCCTTTAAAAGTTTCACGTTATTTTCTCTTGCAATTTATCTCAAGCATTGGATGCGTGAAAAAACACTGAGAAACTAACTCGGACGATCCCACTTTCCACAATGTAATTTCACTGACATTCCAGCGATTTTAAACCTTCCTCTCTGCGTCACCTTGATAACAGAGCCACAATAATGAGCAAGAAATGAAATAAACAGTCGCGTTGTTTTATTTTATTCGTTCATGGGATGTGGGCGTCGCTGGAGAGACCAGCATTTAATGCCCATCCTTAATTGCCCTTGAGAATGTGTTGGTGAGCCGCCTTCTTGAACCGCTGCAGTCCGTGTGGTGAAGGTTCTCCCACAGTACTCTGCGGAAGGGAGTTCCAGGATTTTGACCCAGCTACGATGAAGGAACGGCGATATATTTCCAAGTCGGGATGGTGTGTGACTTGGAGGGGAACGTGCAGGTGGTGTTGTTCCCATGCGCCTGCTGCCCTTGTCTTTCGGGTGGTAGAGGTCGCGGGTTTGGGAGGTGCTGTCGAAGATGCCTTGGCGAGTTGCTGCAGTGCATCCTGTAGATGATACACACTGCAGCCACTGTGCGCCGGTGGTGGAGGGAGTGAATGTTTAGGGTGGTGGATGGACCTGAGGAACTTCTGCAGCAGTGTCCTGGGGCTGCGATGATTGGCCTTTGGCAACCACTAACCATCTTCCTTTGTGCTCGGTATGTCTTCAGCCACTGGAGAATTTTCACCATGATTCCCATTGACTTCAATTTTACGAGGGCTCCTTGGTGCTACACTCGGTCAAATGCTGCCTTGATGTCAAGGGCAGTCACTCTCACCCAACCTCTGGAATTCAGCTCTTTTGTCCATGTTTGGCCAAAGGCTGTCATGAGGTCTGGAGCCGAGTGGTCCTGGCGTCACCCAAACTGAGCATTGGTGAGCAGGTGCCGCTTGATAGCACTGTCGACGACACCTTCCATCACTTTGTTGATGATTGAGAGTAGACTGATGGGGCGGTAATTGGCCAGATTGGTTGTGTCCTGCTTTTTATGGACAGGACACACCTGGGCAACTTTCCACATTGTCGGGTAGATGCCAATGTTGTACCTGGACTGGAACAGTTTGGCTGGAGGCGCCGCTAGTTCTGGAGCACAAGTCTTCAGCACGAGAGCCGGGATGTTGTCGGGGCCCATAGCGTTTGTTGTATCCACTGCACTCAGCTGTGATACACACTCGCACAGACACATTACACACACGCAGCCATGTACAAACAGACACTGATACACAGATAGATAATCACACATACAGTTACACACACTAACACACAGACACACACGTGTCGGTTGAAACGCAGACGTGAATGGCTTGAAAAGAAAGTTCTGAACCATAGTCGGCAAGACTCCAACCTGCCCGGGGAGACCCCAGTGAATTTTTTATCCATCGCTTGAAACAACCCCCGCCACGACTGCTTGAGTTTAGCGAAATGCTGCCCACTTAAAATTGCCACGATCCATCGCTCTGCAACAGACGGGCACAAAGAACGACCATGCCTCTGTGTGTAATGTGTGTGTGTCTCACTTTTTCTAAGCTTTTCAGTGAGAGTGTCCGTTTCTCTGTCTTTCTCACAATAGTTCAACGTTCAGTTTGTCTTCTGGATTACCTGCTGCACCTGTGTGTTGACGTTTTGTGTTTCGTGTACGAGGACACCCAGATCCCTCTGTACCGCAGCATTTTGTAGTATTTCTCTGTTCAAATAATATGTTGCTTTTTTATTTTTCCTCCAAAGTGGATGAATTTACATTTTCCCACGTTATATTCCATCTGCCAAATTTTTGCCCATTCGCTTAACCTGTCAATATCCCTGTGCAGATACTTTGTGTCACCCTCACAACTTGTTTTTCCACTTATTTTCGTATCATCAGCAAATTTGGCCACAATACACTCTGTCCCTTCATCCAAGTCATTGAAATATATTGTAAATAGTTGAGGCCCCAGCTCTGATCCCTGTGGCACCCCACTAGTTACAGATTGTCATTTTGAAAATGACGCTTTTATCCCGACTCTTTGTTTTCTGTTAGCCAATCCTCAATCTATGAGCTCTTATCTTGTGCCTGTTATTCTCTGCGAGGTAAAGGCCAGAAGCAGTGGCTGCAGCGTGGCAGGAAGCGGCAGAAGGCACGGGTGGGTGCAAGCGTGGAGAATAACAAGCAGCAGGGATATCACCTTTTATGTGGCATCTCATCGAATGCCTTTTGGAAATCCAAATATACTGCATCCATTGGTTCCCCTTCATCCACCCTGCTCGTTACTTCCTCAAAGAACTCTAATAAAATTGTCCGACACGATTTCCCATTCATAAAACCATGTTGACTATTTTAGATTGTATTGTGAGTCCGCGAATGTCCTGCCACTACTTCTTAATAATGAATTCTCGCATTTTCATTTTACACGCACTCGCATTGGTTGAAGAGCAGAGATAAAAGCAATGAAAAGAAAAATCTAAACCGTAGTCGGCAGGATTCGAACCTGCGCGGGGAAACCCCATTGGATTTCTCGTCCATCGCCTTAACCACTCGGCCACGACTACTGGTTTCAAACCTAATGCTGCTCACTTAAAATCGCAATAATCCAGCGCTCTGCTGCACAGAGCCACAGAACTGGTATCGGTATCAACCGTCGCTCAGGGCGTCGGATGTCCATGCCAGTTACTCGTTTGCATAGTGGTGGGTATCCCTGCCTATTACACGGTCGACCTGGCTTCAAATACACCTGGACGATGAACTTCTTCTACCTTTAAAGTTTTCATTTTTCTCCAACATTGGACGTGTGAAAAAACACACATAAAATAACTCAGACAATCCCACTTTCCACAGAATAATTTCACTGATATTTCTGCGATTTTAAATCTCACTCTCCGCGTCACCTCGATGTCAGAACCACCATAATGAGCAAGAAATGAAAGGCAGAGTCGCGTTGTGAACAGACCCGGGCTAATTCAGCACCCCGACGGGGGGATGGCGGCAGATTCAATCATGGCTTTCAAAACGGAACAGGATAAGTACTTAAAAGGAAAAAATTGCAGCGCTACGGGGATAAGGCTGGCGAGTGGGACCAGCTGGATTGGTCTTGCATCGAGCCGGCACGGACTCGATGGGCGGAAAGGCCTCCTTCCGTGGTGTGAACTTTCTGTGATTCCGTGATGCAAATGGAAAAGGAGGGTCAATGAGCAGTATCAAAATTCAACTGAGTAATACATACCAGGAGTGGGGTTCGAACCCACGCGGGTATAAGCCCATTGGATCTTAAGTCCAACGCCTTAACCACTCGGCCATCCTGGTGCACTCGCACGTTTGTTCTATGTGTAATGTACCTGACTGTCACTTCTTCTACGCTTTTCTTTGTCATTGAATAAATGGTGGGAAAAGATTCACTGAAGTTTGAAGCGTGTCTCACGCCATTTGTGGGGAGTGTCCATCACCCGCTCACGCCAGTTCCTCGTTAGTGCAGTGCTGAGTATCCCCGTCTGTCAAGCGGTTGATCCAGGTTAAATTCTCCTGTGTCGAGGTTCCAGTGCTGCTGCCTTTAAAAGCTTCACTTTCATTGATCTTGCAATTTATCTCCACTATTTGATGTGGAAAATACACTGAATGTCGAACTCGGACCATCCCACTTTCCACAATTTAATTTCACTGATATTCCAGCGATTTTAAAACCTGCTCTCTGCCTCACCCTTCACCTCGTTGAACCCCAATAATTTATAAAGTAATGAATACGCCGAATCGAGCTGCGAGGAGACCCGGGCTAATTCAGCAACCCGAAACAGAGAGATAGAGAGAGAAATAGAAAGAAAGGGAAACAGAGAGCGAGACACAGGAAGAGAGACGGAGCCTGAGAGAGGCCCTGATCAGGGCGCAGAGGAGGTTTATCAGAAAGATCCCGCATACAACAGTGAAATGAATGGCCAGTTAATTTGCATTTTGGTGGTGTGAGTTGAAGGAGGAAATTAAGCTAATTGTCATCAAATAAATGTTTGAAATATATTCACTGAAATTTGAAGGCTGTCTAACGCCATCTATGGTGCGTGTCCATCACCAGACGACACCAGCTCCTCGTTCGTATCGTGGTGAGCATCCTTGCCTGTTATTCGTTGGACCCGCGGTTCAATTTCCCGACCGGTGGTGGAAATTTTGCTGCCTTTAAAAGCTTCATTTTCCGTCCTGTGCCAGTTCCTCGTTAGTGTCGTGGTGAGGGACAGGGAGAGACAGAGAGAGAAAGGCATCGGAAAGGGCGGAGAGGAGGTTCACCAGAAAGATCTCACAAACAGCAATGAAATGGATGGTCAGTTCATCGGCTTTTTGGTGGTGTTGATTATCGTCCAGGTTTCGAAATTCAAATATACTGCATCCATTGGTTCCCCTTCATCCACCCTGCTCGTTACTTCCTCAAAGAACTCAAATAAAATTGTCAGACACGATTTCCCATTCATAAAACCATGTTGACTATTTTAGATTGTATTTTGAGTCCGCGAATGTCCTGCCAATACTTCTTAATAATGGATTCGAGCATTTACATTTTGCACACACTCGCATTGGTTGAAACGCAGAGATAAAAGCTGTGAAAAGAAAAATCTAAACCGTAGTCGGCAGGATTCGAACCTGCGCGGGGAGACCCCAATGGATTTCTAGTCCATCGCCTTAACCACTCGGCCACGACTACTTGTTTAAAATTTAATGGTGCTCACTTAAAATCGCAATAATCCAGCGCTCTGCAACACAGAGCCACAGAACTGGTATCGGTATCAACCGTCGCTCAGGGCGTCGGATGTTCATGCCAGTCACTCGTTTGTACAGTGGTGGGTATCCCTGGTCGACCTGGCTTCAAATACACCTGGACGATGAACTTCTTCTACCTTTAAAGTTTTCATTTATCTCCAACATTGGACGTGTAAAAAAACACACATAAAATAACTCAGACAATCCCACTTTCCACAATATAATTTCACTGATATTTCAGCGATTTTCAATCTCACTCTCCGCGTCACCTCGATGTCAGAACCACAATAATGAGCAAGAAATGAAAGGCAGAGTCGCGTTGTGAACAGACCCGGGCTAATTCAGCACCCCGAGTGGCTGATGGAGTCAGATTCAATGATGGCTTTCAAAACGGAACGGGATAATATTGAAAGGAAAAAAATGGCAGTGCTAGGGGGATAGGGCGGGGTAGTGGGACCAGCTGGATTGGTCTTGCATGGAGCCGGCACGGACACGATGGGCCAAAAGGCCTCCTTCCGTGCTGTCACCTTTCCATGATTTTGTGATGCAAATGGCAAAAGAGAGTCAATGATCAGTATCAAAATCTAACGGAAATATCATCTCACAGAAATGGGGCTCGAACGCACGCGGGTAAAAACCCATTGAATTTTAAATCGAAACCCTTAACCACGCGACCATCCTGGTCCTTCCACAATCTTGTTCTATGTGTAATGTGCTTGAGTGTCACTTCTTCTACGCTTTTTTTGTCATCAAATAAATGGTTGGAATGGATTCATTGAAATTTGAAGCGTGTCGAACGCCATCTGTGGGAAGTGTCGATCAACTGCTCAAGCCAGTTCCTCGTTCGTGTTGTGCCCATGTCTCCCCCATGTCTCCATCTCTCTCCCTCGTTATCCCCATCTTTCACGCGGTTGATCAGGGTTCAATTCTCCAATGTCGAAGTCCCGGTGTTTCTGCCTTTAAAAGCTTCACTTTCATTGATCTCCACTATTTCATGTGGAAAATACACTGTAAGTCGAACTCGGACCATCCCACTTTCCACAATTTAATTTCACTGATATTCCAGCGATTTTAAAACCTGCTCTCTGCCTCACTCTTCACCTCGATTTCAGAACACTAATAACGTGCAAGTTATGAATACGCAGAATCGAGCTGTTTGCAGACGCGGGCTAATTCAGCCGCTCTGAACAGAGAGAAAGAGACATACAGAAAGGAATTTATTTCTAATATTTGATGTGGAAAAAACATTGAAAGATTAACTCGGACCATCCCACTTTCCAAAATTTAATCTCACTGATACTCCAACGATTTTTATACTCTCTATTAAGGTCTCTCTCTCTCTCCCCCCATGTCTCCATCTCTCCATCTCGTTTTCTCTCTCTGTCTCTTTCTATCTCTCTGTCTGTGAATCTTTCCACAATGGTCCGTTAAATGAACTGTCATGAAATTATTTGTGAATGCGGAATAGTCGAAATCCATTGCTCCTCAATCAGTCGATTGTCGCAATCAGTTGCAAAAAGCTGTTGATCTGACTTCACCCGATGAAGAACATTATCATCCGTTGTTTGCTCGTGGGGTGCGGTGGCCAATTGGAAAAGCGTCAGTTTCATTAAACAGAGAAGCGCGGGTTCGATTTCCGTCCGTACTTGCTTCCACATTCAACTTTTAATGAAATGACCTATTTGATGACAGTTTGTTTAACTTTCCACGGGCCACTGTTGAAAGAAGACTCACCGTTCACATTTCCATCTCTCTGTTCGTTAAGATCCAGAATAAAGTGATGTGGGGTGCGAGGAAAAGCGTGATAAAGAGAGACACTCAGAAAGAGAGAGAGACACTGGGACAGAAAGAGACTCTCTCGGTCTGTCTGAGTCTGTGTCAGTCTCTCTCCCTCCATCTGTCCAATACTCGCAGATTTGTGAATCACAGGGTGAAAGAAGGAAACATATTGGAACACATTGAGCCTGTGTCCTGTTTCAAAACCGACTCCCAGGAAAACGGATCCGGTAGAATCGTTAAATGGTCAAAGTTTTTCCAGCAAGTTTGACCTCCTCCCTGAGATGGCGAGACTCGGGGACGGTTTCGGAAGGCTTCAGAAAATTCATTTCCAATTGGATATTCTCCATCATGGTGAGATATCCCCATTAGCCAGGGATTCAATTCCCGGACGGGGAGGAAGCATTTTTAAGAGGCCAACTGCAATTTTTTCTGCTTTGCCTCGCTTCTTCTTCAAAAACGACAGAGGAAAATAGAACAGAAAATGAATGAAACGAGTGATTGTCACTTTCAGAATATTATTGAGTGGAGACTGTTTGCGGACAAATGTGTTCCGATCTGTTTCCTTCTTTGACGCTGTAATTCTGAGATCTGCGGGTATTATAGAGAGGGAGGGGGAGAGACAAACAGACAGACAGGCCGAGAAACAGAGACTGAGAGAGAGAGAGAGAGAATCAGAAAGAGAGAGAGAGAGAGAGGCATAGACTGATCATGAGATACACATTGAAACATAGAGGGAGGGAGAGAGAGAGGTTTAACGATTATGCCTGCGTGTGTAATGTGTCTAAGTGTGTGTGTGTGTGTGTGTGTTTCTCACTTTTTCGAAGATTTCTGAGTGAGTCTCTGTTTCTCTGTCTTTCTCTCTCTTTCGCTCTCTCCCGCTCTCCCCTCATCACTTTATTCTGGATCTTGTCTAACAGAGAGATGGAAATGTGAAAGGTCAGTCTTCTTTCAACAGTGGCCCGTGGAAACCAGGGTTCAATTTCACGACCGGGGGTTACAGATTTATTGCCTTTAAAAGCTTCACTTTCATTTCTCTTGCAATTTATCTCCAAGTGGAGGTTTACCAGAAAGATCCCACATACAACAATGAAATGGATGGTCAGTTAATCTGCGTTTTGGTTTTGTTAGTTGAGGGAGGAAGGATAATTTCCTTCATAATGGATTCCAGCATTTTCTTTTTAGACACAAAGATACACAGCCATGGACACACGCAGACACTGATAGACAGACAGTTACACACACACACAGGTACACACACTGAGAGACAGACACACACGTGTAGATTGAAATGCAGAGATGAAAGGTCATCAAATAAATGGTTAAAAAAGATTCACTGAAATTTGAAGCGTGTCTAACGCCATCTGTGATGAGTGTCCTTTACAAACTCACACCAGTTCGTCGTTAGTAAACTGGTGATCACGCGGGTGACCAGGTTCAATTCTCCAACGAGCAGGTTGCGCTTTCGCTGTCTTCAAAAGTTTCAATTTCATTTCTCTTGCAATTTTTCTCTAATATTTGATGTGGAAAATACCGTGAAAGACTAACACGGACCACGAGGCACCGGACACAACAAAAGCAAACCAAGCCCAGTCGACCCTGCAAAGTCCTCCTCACAAACATCTGGGGACTTGTGCCAAAATTGGGAGAGCTGTCCCAAGCAATAGCCTAACATTGCCATTCTCACAGAATCATAACTTTCAGCCAACGTCCCAGACTCGTCCATCACCATCCCGAGGTATGTCCACTCCCACCGTCAGAACAGACCCACCGGAGGTGGCAGTATATGCAGTCAGGAGGGAGTGACGCTGGGGGTCCTCAACATTGACTCCGGACCCCATGAAATCTCATGGCATCAGGTCAAACATGGGCAAGGAAACCTCCTGCTGATTTCCACCTACCGCCCTCCCTCAGCTGATGAATCAGTCCTCCTCCATGTTGAGCACCACTTGGAGGAAACACTGACGGGAGCAGGGGCACTCTGGGTGGGGAACTTCAATGTCCATCACCAAGAGTGGCTCGGTAGCACCACTAAGTTAAACAAATTGTAATGAACTAAATGTTTAAAATAGAATTAGTGAAACTTGAAACGCATCTAACGCCACCTGTGGTGATTGTCATTGACCGACTCACGGCAGTTCCTCGTTCGTATAGTCTGTCGCGCGGGAAACCGGGGAGGCCCAACTCTTACTGCCATTAAAATACAGAGAGACGCTCTGAAAAACGTTGAAGAAGTGAGACACATTACACACACATATATACAGCCGCGTAAACACATAGACACTGATACACAAACAGGTACACGCACTGACAGACAGGCGCACCCTTCACCTCGATGTCAGAACCACAATAATGTTCGAGTAATGAATACGCAGAGCTGTGAGCAGATCCGGTCTAATTCAGCAGCTCTAAACAGAGAAAGAGAGAGAGAAAGAGAGAAAGAAAGACAAAGAGAGACATGCAGAAAGAAAGAGAAACAGAGAGCGAGACACAGGAAGAGAGACGGAGAGTGAGACAGGCCTTGATCAGGGCGCAGAGGAGGTTTAGCAGGAAGATCCCACATACAACAATGAAATGGATGGCCAGTTTATCTGCTTTTTGGTGGTGTTAGTTGAGGGAGGAAGGATTACCGTCCAGGTTTCCAAATTTGCGCACAGCAAGGTCCCATTAATAGTAATGAGAAAGTCCCAGGTACATAATTCGGATGTAAAAAGTGTGTCACTGAACAGTATGAAAGTGTAAATTAAAAAGCTACCAGGAGTGGGCTTCAAACCGCAGAACTGGTCGAGGTGTCAGCAGTCGCTCAGTGGGCAGCACTCTCGGCAGCCAGCACACAATCTGCTGAAAGAAGACTTGTCTTTCACATTTCCATCTCTTTGTCAGTCAAGATGAAATGATGTGGGGAGCGGGGGAAAGAGAGACAGAGAGAAAGAAAGAAAGAGAAACACACTGAAAAGCGTTGTAAAAGTGAGACACACACAAGCAGACACCCACACTGACAGACAGACACACTCGTGCAGATTGAAACGGAGAGGTGAAAGGTTTGAAAATAAATCTCTGAACCGTAGTCGGCAGGATTCGAACATACGCGGGGAGAATCCAATGGATTTCGGGTCGACAACTTGACCTGATCGAAAAGCTACTCACCATAAAATTACAAAGATCCATCGCTCTGTAACAGATGAGCCTTAAGAATCAGGATGCCTGTGTGTGTAATGTACCTGTATTTGTGTGTCTCACTTTTTCGAAGCTTTTCTGAGTGAGTCTCCGTTCCTCTGCCTTTCTCTCTCTGTCACTCTCTCCCGCGCTCCCCACATCACTTTATTCTGAACATTGAAGAACAAAGAGGTGGAAATGTGAAAGGTAAGTCTTCTTTCAACAGTGGCCCGTGGAAAGTTAAGCAAATTGTCATCAAATAAATGGTTAAAATAGATTCACTGAAACCTGAAGCGTGTCTGACGCCATCTGTGGTGAGTGTCCTTAATTAGCCCACGCCAGTTCCTCGTTCGGACAGTGGTGAATATCCCCGCGTGTTATGCGAGAGGCCGGGGTTTAATTCCCCGACGAAATATTGCCTTTAAAAGCTTCACTTTCATTTCCCTTGCAATTTATCTTCAACATTGTATGTGTGAAAAAACACTGATAAACTAACTCGGACTATCCCACTTTCCACAATATAATTACACTGATGTTCCAGCGATTTTAAATCTTGCTCCCTGCGTCACCTCGATGACAGAATCATAATAATGAGCAAGAAATGAAGGCAGAGTCGAGTTGTTTTATTTTATTCGTTCATGGGATCTGGGCGTCGCTGGAAAGACCAGCATTTATTGCCCATCCGTAATTGCCCTTGAGAAGGTGGTGTTGAGCCGCCTTCTTGAACCGTTGTGGTCCGTGTGGTGAAGGTTCTCCCACAGTGCTGTTAGGAAGGGAGTTCCAGGATTTTGACCCAGCTACGATGAAGGAATGGCGATATATTTCCAAGTCGGGATGGTGTGTGACTTGGAGGGGAACGTGCAGGTGGTGTTGTTCCCATGTGCCTGCTGTCATTGTCCGTCAAGGTGGTAGAGATCGCGGGTTTGGGAGATGCTGTCGAAGATGCCTTGGCGAGTTGCTGCAGTGCATCCTGCAGATGATACACACTGTCGCCACTGTGCGCCGGTGGTGGAGGGAGTGAATGTTTAGGGTGGTGGATGGACCTGAGTAACTTCTGCAGCAGTGTCCTGGGGCTGAGATGATTGGCCTTTGACAACCACTGACCATCTTCCTTTATGCTCGGTATGTCTTCAGCCACTGGAGAGTTTTCACCCTGATTCCCTTTGACTTCAATTTTACGAGGGCTCCTTGGTGCCACACTCGGTCAAATGCTGCCTTGATGTCAAGGGCAGTCACTCTCACCCCATCTCTGGAATTCAGCTCTTTTGTCCACGTTTGGACAAAGCCTGTAATGAGGTCTGGAACCGAGTGGTCCTGGCGTAACCCAAACTGAGCATTGGTGAGCAGGTGCCGCTTGATAGCACTGTCGACGACACCTTCCATCACTTTGTTGATGATTGAGAGTAGACAGATGGGGCGGTAATTGGCCGGATTGGTTGTGTCCGGCTTTTTATGGACAGGACATACCTGGGCAACTTTCCACATTGTCGGGTAGATGCCAGTGTTGTACCTGTACTGGGACAGTTTGGCTGGAGGCGCCGCTAGTTCTGGAGCACAAGTCTTCAGCACGAGAGCCGGGATGTTGTCGGGGCCCGGAGCTTTTGTTGTATCCACTGCACTCAGCTGTGAGACACACACGCACAGACACATTACACACACGCAGCCATGTACAAACCGACACTGATACACAGATAGATAATCAGACGTCCAGTTACACACACTGACAGACAGACACACACGTGTATGTTGAAACGCAGATATGGAAGGTTTGAAAAGAAAGCTGTGAACCGTTGTCGGCAGGATTCGAAGCTGCGGGGAGGCCCCAATAGATTTCTGGTCCATTGCCTTCAGCACAACGACTGAACCTCAACTAAAACCTGCTCACTTAAAATGGCAACGACCCATCGCTCTGCAACACACGGGCACCAAGGTTCACTAGGCCTGTGTGTGTAATGTGTATGTTTGTCTCACTTTTACCAAGCTTTTCTGAGTGGGACTCCGTTTCTCTGCCTTTCTCGCTCTCTGTCACTCTTTCCCGCGCTCCACACATCACATTATTCTGGACGTTGACTAACAAAGAGATGGAAATGTGAAAGGTGAGTTTTCTTTCATCAGAGGCCCGTGGAAAGTTTGTGTGCAACGTGCCTGAGTGTCACTTTCACGCTTTTCTGAGTGTCTCGCAGTCTTTCTTTCTCCCTGTCATTTTGTCCCCTGCTCCCCACATCATTTTGCTCTGTACCTTGACCAACAAAGTGATGGAATTGTGAAATGTAAGACCTCTTTCAACAGAGACCCGTGGAAAGTTAAACAAACTATCATCGAATAAATAGTTTAAAAAGATTCACTGGAACATAAAACATGTCTCAGACCACCTGTGGTGAAAGGACATTCACTTCGTGCATCAGTTCTCCGTTAGTGGGAGCACGCGGAAGACCGAGGTTCAATTGTGGCATTAAAAGTCTCACTTTTATGTTTCCGGCCATTTATCTGCAATATTGGATGCAGAAAATCTATTGATAAAATGTTCCCACCTTCCAGAAATTAATTGCACTGATATTCCAGCGAATCTCAGATCTCTCTTCTCTGCTCCACTCTGGCCTTTGAGTCTGAAGATTGTGGGTTCAAGCCCCACCCCACCAGAGAGCTGAGCAGAGCAGAGGTTCCCAAACCGGGAACCGGACAAGGTTATCAAGGGGCCTGAGAAGAGGGAGGCCGGTGAAACTCACAAAACAGGAGATGCCTGCAATACCAATCGCCTCCAGTGGTGGCGGGGCAGCTCTCCCCTCAACTCTCTCAGTTTGATGCAATCACAATTGCCCACAACAAAAATTTGCATTGATATCGAGTCTTTAACGCAGCAAAACGCCCCAAGGCGCTTCACACCAGCGTAATCGGACAAACAATTGACGCAGAGCCGCATGACTGGTATAGTTATCAGCCGTCGCTCAGTGGGCATCAGTCTTGGCAACGAGCTCACAATGTGTTGAAAGAAGGCTTGTCTTTCACATATTCCATCTCTTTGTTAGTCAAAGTCCAGAATGAAATGATGTGGGGAGCGGGGGAAAGAGTGACAGAGAGACACTCTGAAAAGCGTTGAATAAGTGAGACACACACGGACTGACACAATTCACACACACTGACTCAGCAGACACTGATACACAGATAGATACTCAAACACACAGGTACACACACTGACAGACAGGCACACACGTGTCGGTTGAAACGCAGACGTGAAGGGTCTGAAAACAAAGCTCTGAACCTGCACGGGGAGACCCCATTGAATTTTTTATCCATCGCCCGAAACAACTCGGCCACGACTGCGAGAGCTCAGCTAAATGCTGCTCACTTAAAATTGCAAGGATCCATCGCGCTGCAACAGACGGGTACCAAGAACGACCATGCCTCTGTGTGTAATGTGTGTGTGTCTCATTTTTTCTAAGCTTTTCTGTGTGAGTGTCCGTTTCTCTGTCTTTCTCTCAATAGTCCAATATTCCGTTTGCCTTCTGGATTACTTGCTGCACCTGCATGGTGACTTTACGTGTTTCATGTAAGATGACACCCAGATCCCTCTGTACTGCAGCATTTTGTAATATTTCTCCGTTGAAATAATATTTTGCTTTTTTATTGTTCCTGCCAAAGTGGATGACTTCACATTTTCCCACCTTATATTCCATCTGCCAATTTTTTGCCCATTCGCTTAACCTGTCAATATCCCTTTGTGTCACCCTCGCAACTTGCTTTTCCACCTATTTTCGTATCATCAGCAAATTTGGCAACAATACACTCTGTGCCTTCATGCAAGTCATTGATATGTGTTGTAAATAGGTGAGGCCCCAGCACTGATCCCTGCGGCACCCATCAGTTACCGATTGCCATTTTGAAAATGACCCTTTAATCCCGACTCTTTGTTTTCTGTTAGTTAGCAAATCCCCAATCTATGAACTCTTATCTTGTGCCTGTTATTCTCTGCGAGGTAAAGGTCAGAAGCAGTGGCAGGAAGCGGCAGAAGGCACGGGTGTGTGCAAGCGAGGAGAATAACAAGCAGCAGGGATACCACCTTTTATATGGTACCTTTTCGAATGCCTTTTGGAACTCCAAATATACTGCATCCATTGGTTCCCCTTTATCCACCCTGATCGTTACTTCCTCAATGAACTCCAATAAAATTTTCAGACATGATTTCCCATTCATAAAACCATGTTGACTATTCTAGATTGTATAATGAGTCCGCGAATGTCCTGCTACTACTTCTTAATAATGGATTAGAGCATTTTCATTTGACACACACTCGGATCGGTTGAAACGCAGAGATGAAAGGTCGGAAAAGAAAATTCTGAACCGTAGTCGGCAGGATTCGAACTTGCGCGGGGAGACCCCAATGGATTTCTCGTCCATCACCTTAACCACTCGGCCACGACTACTTGCTAAAAGCACAATGCTGCTCACTTAAAATCGCAATAATCCAGCGCTCTGCGACACAGAACAGCAGAACTGGTGTCGGTGTCAGCCGTCGGTCAGGGGGTCGATTGTTCACGCTCGTTACTCGTTTGTATAGTGGTGGGTATCCCGACCTATTACATGGTCGACCTGGCTTAAAATACACCTGGACGATGAACTTCTTCTATATTTAAAGTTTTCATTTATCTCCAAAATTGGACGTGTGAAAAAACACTGATGAACGAACTCGGACAATCCCACTTTCCACAATCTAATTTCACTGATATTTCAGCGATTTTAAATCTCACTCTCCGCGTCACCTCGATGTCAGAACCACAATAATGAGCAAGAAATGAAAGGCAGAGTCGCGTTGTGAAGAGACCCGGGCAAATTCAGCATCCCGAAGTGGCTGATGGAGGCAGATTCAATGATGGCTTTCAAAACGGAACGGGATAAGTACTTGAAAGGAAAAAAAATGCAGTGCAAGGGGGATAGGGCGGGGTAGTGGGACCAGCCGGATTGGTCTTGCATGGAGCCGGTACGGACACGATGGGCCAAAAGGCCTCCTTCCGTGCTGTGAACTTTCTATGATTCTGTGATGCAAATGGAAAAAGAGAGTCAATGATCAGTGTCAAAATATAACGGAAACAGCATCTACCAGGAGTGGGGCTTGAATCCACGCGGGTACAAAACCATGGGATTTTAAATCCAAGGCCTTAACCACTCGGCCATCCTGGTCCTTTCACAATCTTGCTCTATGTGTAATGTACTTGAGTGTCACTTCATCGACGCTTTTCTTTGTCATCAAATAAATGGTTGGAATGGATTCAATGAAATTTGAAGCGTGTAAAACGCCATCTGTGGGGAATGTCCATCAACTGCTCACGCCAGTTCCTCGTTCGTGTCGTCCTGAATATCCCCATTTGTCACGCGGTTGATCAGGGTTCAATTCTCCAATGTCGAAGTCCCGGTGTTTCTGCCTTTAAAAGCTTCACTTTCATTTATCTCCAATATTTGATGTGGAAAATACACTGAAAGTCGAACTCCGACCATCCCACTTTCCACAATTTAATTTCACTGATATTCCAGCGATTTTAAAACCTGCTCTCTGCCTCACTCTTCACCTCGATTTCAGAACACTAATAATGTGCAAGAAATGAAGACGCAGAATCGAGCTGTGAGCAATCCCGGGCTGATTCAGCAGCCCGCAACAGAGAGAGAGAGAGAAACAGAAAGAAAGAGAAACAGAGAGCGAGACACAGGAAGAGAGACGGAGAGTGAGAGAGGCCCTGATCAGGGCGCAGAGGAGGTTTGCGAGAAATATCCCACATACAACAATGAAATGAATGGCCAGTTAATCTGCGTTTTGGTGGTGTTAGTTGAAGAAGGAATTTTCGCAAATTGTCATTAAATAAATGTTCAAAATAGATTCACTGAAATTTGAAGGGTGTCCAACGCCATCTGTGGTGAGTGTCCATCACCAGATTACACCAGCTCCTCGTTAGTATTGTGGTGAGTATCCTCGCCTGTAACTCGGGCACCCGCGGTTCAATTCCCCGACTGAAAGTGGAACTTTTGCTGCCTTCAAAAGCTTCACTTTCCGTCCTGTGCCAGTTCCTCGTTCGTGTTGTGGTGAAGGACAGGGAGAGACAGAGAGAGAAAGACATCGGAAAGGGCGGAGAGGAGATTAACCAGAAAGATCTCACATACAGCAATGAAAAGGATGGTCAGTTCATCTGCTTTTTGGTGGTGTTCATTATCGTCCAGGTTTGGAAATTTGCGACCAGCAAGGCCCCACAAACAGCAATGACAGAGTAACAGGTGCATGAGGCAGATGGAACAAGAGTTTCAATGAGCAACATCAAAATGGAACGGAAATAACTGTTATAAGAAATGGGTTTCGAACCCACGCGTGTATAAACCCGTTGGATTTTTAGTCTAATATTTTAACCCCACGCCTCCATGCTTGTCGATGTGTTGAGATGGTGCTGAGTTTCCCCGAGTGGTTAAAGCGATGGATCAGAAATCCATTGGGATCTTTCCGCGAAGGTCCGGATCCTGCCGACTGCGGATGCCATTATCAGCGGTTTAACAAGCAGCAAACTTCTCATTCTTCCGTGAATTAAAAATGCACGGCTTTGAACACTTCGAGTTTTATGCTCGTTGGAATTGATCTGCAAGATTTCACGAAATCGACGACAGAAATATAACAAAGAATGTGCCAAATGACCGATAGTCTGTCTCTCTCTGTGTGTTTGAGTCACCCGATGTGTTTCTGTCTGTTTGGGTGTGTGTGTTGGTATGTGCGCGCGCCACACATTTTCTCCGTTTTTCTGAGGGGGTCTCTGTCTCTTTCTTTCTCTCCCTCACTCTCTCCCGCGTTCCTCACATAATTTGACTCTGGACATGATCCAACAAAGAGATGGAAAAGTGGTCGTTCATCTTCTTTCACCAGTGGCCCGTGGAAAGATAAATAAAGTGTCATTAAGCACCGGGCCGAGCGGTTAAAGACTTAAGATCCAATTGGTTCACAACCGGGTGAACCCCACTCCAGGCAGCTCTTTAATTTAATCCCGTTACACTTTCATACTGCTCAGTTCCACTCGTTTCCCATCTGCATTATGTACCTGTTACTTTGTCATTGCGGTTTGTGGGACCTTGCTGTGCGCACGGCTGGAAACCTGGACGATAATCTTTCCTCAAACAATACCACCAAAAAACAGATGAACTGTTGGTTCTGATATCGAGGTGAAGGGTGAGGCAGAGAGCAGCTTTTAAAATCGCTGGAATATCAGTGAAATTAAATTGTGGAAAGCGGGATGGTCCGAGTTTGTCTTTCAGTGTATTTTCCGCATCCAATATTACAGGTAAATTACAAGAGAAATGAAAGTGAATCTATTAAAGACAGCAAAAGTGTAACCTCCCTGTCGGGGAATTGAATCCTGGTCTTCCGCGTGGATTTTTCTCTCTGAATACACAGATTCCAATGTTGAAACCGTGACATGAACATTCTCTCCAACACGAATTATATATAAGACACTTGGAAATCCATGAACACACATTGATAGCCTCATGGTAGCACTGGGTCTGGAAATGGAATGGCCGGTTCAAATCACTGGAGAATGACAAGAATCCCATCGTTTTAATTCTGTTTGGGAATAAAATCACTTATTTAAATTTTTTAAATAAAGCATGAAGCAATATAAGGGCATAAGAACATAAAATAGGAGCAGGAGTAGGCCACTCGGCCCCTCGAACCTGCACCGCCATTCAATAAGATCATGGCTTATCTTCGACCTCAACTCCACTTCCCGCCCGATCCAAATATCCCTTGATTCCCCGAGAGTCGAAAAAATTATCGATCTCAGTCTTGAATATATTGAATGACTCAGCATCCACAGCCCTCTGGGGTTGAGAATTCCTCAGATTCACAACACTCTGCGTGAAGAAATTCCTCCTCATCTCAGTCTTGAATGGCTGACCCCTTACCCTGAGACTATGCCCCCTTGTTCTCGACTCTCCAGCCAGAGAAATCAGCCTCTCGGCATGTACCCTGTCAAGCGCCCTCAGAATCTTATATTTTCCAATGAAATCACCTCTCATTCTTCTGAACTCCAGAAAGTATTGTCCCATTCTACTCAACCTCTCTTCATAGGACAAACCTCTCACCCCAGGAATTAATCTAGTGAACCTTCGTTGCACCGCCTCAAAGGCAAGTATATCCCTCCTTAGATAAGGAGACCAAAACTGTGCGCAGTATTACAGGTGAGGTCTCACCAATGCCCTGTACAACTGCAGTAAGACTTCCTTACTCTTGTACTCCAACCCCCTTGCAATAAACGCCAACATGCCGTTTGCCTTACTCATTGCTTGCTGCACCTGCATAATCACTTTTTGTGTTTCTTGTTGGAGGACACCCAATTCTTCCTGAACACCAAATTTTACTAATTTCTCAACATATAAAAATATTCTGCTTTTCTATTTTTCATACCGAATTGTAAAACCTCACATTTCCCCACATCATACTCCACCTGGCACCTTCTTACCCATTCACTTAGCGTGTCTATATCCCTTTGCAGACTCTTTGTGTCCTCCTCACAGCTTACTTTCACACCTAGCTTTGTATCATCAGCAAACTTGGATGCATTACACTCGGTCTGTTCATCTAAGCCATTGATATAGATTGTAAATAGCTGAGGCCCAAGCTCCGATCCTTGCGGTACCCCACTAGTTACAGCCTGCCAACCTGAAAATGACCCATTTATCCGCACTCTATTTTCTGTCCGTTAACCAATCCTCTATCCGTGCTAATGGATAATCCCAACTCCATGAACGCTTACATTGTGCAACAACCTTTGATGTGTCATCTTATCGAATGTCTTTTGAAAATCCAAATGTACGACATCCATTGGTTCACCTTTATCTATCCTGCTAGTTGCATCCTCAAAAAACTCGAATAAATTTGTCAAACACGATTTCCCTTTCATTAAACCATGTTGACTCTGCCGAATCATATTATGATGTTCTAAGTGCCCTGTTACCACTTCCTTAATAATGGATTCCAGCATATTCCCGACGGCAAGAGGTCAGGCTAATTGGCCTGTCGTTCCTTGTTTTTTCTCCCCCTCCCTTCTTGAATTGCGGGATAACATTTGCTGCATTCCAATCCACTGGGACCATTCCAGAATCTAGAGAATTTGGGAAGATCATAACCGATGCATCCACTATCTCTGCAGCCACCTCTTTTCGAACTCACGGATGTTGGCCATCAGGTTCAGGGGATTTGTCGGCTTTTAGTCCCATTAGTTTGTCCAGTACTTTTTCTCCAGTGATATTAATTGTATTAAGTTCCTTCCTCTCATTTACCCCCTGGTTCTCCATTATTTTTGTTATGCTTTTAGTGTCTTCCACTGTGAAAATAGAGAAAAAAAATATTTGTTTAACGTATCTGCTACTTCCTGTTTACCTATTATAATTTCTCCTGTCTCAGCCTGTAAGGGACCAATGTTTACTTTTGCTACTCTCTTCCTTTTTACATCGAAACATAGAAACAAAGAAAATAGGAGCAGGAGTAGACCATTCGGCCCTTCGAGCCTGCTCCGCCATTCAACATGATCATGGCTGATTCTTTATCTCAATACCATATTCCCGCTTTCTCCCCATACCCCTTCATGCCTTCTGTGTCTAGAAATCTATCAATGTCCTTCTTAAATATTTTCAGTGACATGGACTCCACAGCCTTCTGGGTAGAGAATTCCATTGGTTCACCACCCTCTGAATGAAGAAATCTCTCCTCATCTCAGTCCTAAATGTCCTGCTCCGTTTCCGAGACTGTGACCCCTCGTTCTGGACTCCCCAGCCAGGGGAAACATCCTCCTTGCATCCAGCCTGTCTAGCCCTGTCAGAGCTTTATACGTTTCAATGAGATCCCCTCTTTTTCTTCTAAACTCTGGTGAATACAGGCTTAGTCGACCGAATATCTCCTCATACGACAGCGCTGCAATCCCAAGAATCAATCTGGTGAAACTTCGCTGAACTCCCTCCATGCCAAGTGTATCCTTTCTTCGGTAAGGAGGCCAAAACTGCACACAAACAGGTGTGGTCTCACCAAGGCCCTGAAAACTGCAGTGAGACATCTTTTCTCCTGTACTCAAATCCACTTGCAATGAAGGCCAACATACCATTTGCCTTCCTAACTGCTTGCTGCACCTGCATGCTTGCTTTCAGTGATTGGTGTACAAGGACACCCAGGTCCTTTTGTACATCAACGTTTCCCAATCTATCACTGTTTAAATAATACTCTGCCTTTCTGTTTTTCCATCCGAAGTGGATAACTTCACATTTATCCACGTTATGCTGCATCTGCCGTGTATTTGCCCACTCACTCAACTTGTCTAAACCGCCTTGAAGCCTCTTTGCATCATCCTCACAACTCACCATCCCACCTAGTTTAGTATCATCAGCAAACTTGGAAATATTACATTTGGTTGCCTCATCCAAATCAGGGGACCAAAGAACGGATCCCTGCGGTACCCCACGAGTTACCACCTGCAACCCCGAAAAAGACCCATTTATTCCTCCTCTGTTTCCTGTCTGTTAACCAATTTTCAATCCATGCCAGTACATTAACCCCAACCCCATGTGATTTAAGTTTGTACACGAACCTCTTATGTGGGAGTTTCTCAAAGGCCTTCTGAAAATCATAATGCACCACATCCACTGTTTCCCACTTATCTATCCTACCAGTTACACCCTCAAAAACCTCCAGTAGGTTTGTCAAACCAGATTTTCCTTTCATAAATCCATGTTGACTTTGTCGAATCCCATTGATATTTTCGAAGTGTCCTGTTATCACATCCTTTACAACAGACTCGAGCAATTTCCCTACTACTGATGTTAGGCTAACCGGTCTGTAGTTCCCTGTTTTCTCTCTCCCTCCTTTTCTAAATAGTGTGGTTACATTTGCCACCCTCCAATCTGCAGGCATTTCTCCAAAAACTATACAATTTTTGAAGATTACAACCAATGCATCCACTATTTCCATAGCGAACTATTTTAATACTCTGGGATGCAGATTATCAGGCACTGGGGATTTGTCGGCTTTCAGTCCCATTAATTTCTCCAGCACTATTCTTTTACAAACACCAATTTCCTTCAACACTTCCTTCTCACTGGACCCTTGGTTCCCGAGCATATCTGGGAAGTTGTTTGTGTCCTCTTCCGTGAAGACAGAACCAAAGTATTTGTTTAATTGCTCTGCCATTTCCTTGTTCCCCATTATAAATTCTCCCGTTTCTGACTGTAAGGCACCTACATTTGTCTTCACTAATCTTTTTCTTTTTACATACTTGTAGAAGCTTTAACAGTTTGCTTTTATGTTGCTTGCAAGTTTACTCTCATGCTCTATTTTCCCCTTTTAATCTTTTTTGCTGAATTATGAACTGGTCCCAATCCTCAGACTTGAAACATTTTCTGGCAACTTTCTATGACTCCTCTTTGGATCTAAAATTATGCTTAATTTCTTTTGTTAGCCATGGTTGGGCCGCTTTTCCTTTTGTGTTTTTGCGCCAGAAAGGAACGTATAATTGATGCAGTTCATGCATTCATTCCTTAAATGTTAACCATTGCCTAACCACAATCATGGTAATCCCCAATCTATCACAGCCAACTCACTCCTCATTCTTCGTAGTTTCCTTTGTTTAGATTTAGGACCCTAGTTTCGATTGGACTATTTCACTTTCCATCTAAATGAAGAATTCTATCATGTTATGGCCATTCTTTCCAAAAGGACCACGCAAACAAGATCATTAATTAACCCCTTCTCATTGCACAATATCCAATTAGGGATAGCCTGTTCCCGAGTTGTCTCCTTAACGTACTGGTCTAAAAAACCATCTCAGACTCACTCCAGGAATTCATCCTCCACAGTATTATTACCAATTTGGTTTGGCCAAGTCAAGATGTAGATTAAAGTCACCCATGATTACTACAGTACTCTTGTTACATGCATCTCCCATTCCCTGTTTGATGCCATTCCCTATATTACCACTGGTGGTATTGATTCATGTTATCATGAAGAATCTTTTTTGTTTTCATTTTATTCCGTTTACCTTATTTTATGGACACTCCGCAAATGGCGGATGAAAATAAAATCAGCAATCATTTTGAGAGAATTGTTGTAACCTGGAGTTCAGGTTACATGAGCTGATGCCTGATTGCTGGACGCTTAACTTTCACATATTGATTGGTAAAAAATGGTCCTTGCCTGGGCACAGTTTGCACTCCAGGGATTTGAGCATAAAATCTCGCCTGACATTCCATTGCAGTGCTGAGATAGTGCTGCAATGTTGGAGATGCCGTCTTTCGGATGAGTCGTTAAACTGAGGACCTCATCGGTGGATGTAAAAGATCCCATGGTACTATTCGAAGAAGAGCAGTGGAGTTCTCCCCGATGTCCTGGCCAATATTTATCACTCAACCAACATCTAAACAGATTATCTCATCATGTTCTTCATTGCTGTTTATGGGAGCTTGCTGTGCTCAAATTGGCTGCCTGCATTACAACCGTGAGTACAGTTAAAAGTATTTCATTGATTGTAAAGCGCTTTGGGACAACGTGACACTGGGAAAGGCGCTATAGACATGCAAGACTTTCTATCTTTCTCATTCTGCATGGGGTCATTTGACTGAGATAATCTGATACACCCCTCTACCCATGATTCCTCTCTTGCTTTGTGCTTTTTGCATACTTAAATATTGTTTTTTAAAAATTTATATACGTGTAGATAGCCCACGTCTATTTTTCTGATTGGATGAATTTTGATGAAGAAGATTCTCCACGCCCGAAACGATAACCTTTGTTCTTTCAGATTTAGAGTATTTTGCTTTTTGTTACAGTGCTGTGGGACTCTGTCCAGTTTACTAACACAGCAGAAGGGGTAAGAGTACAGGCTGATTTAATACAGAATACAGCAGGTCACTGGGAAAGTTACACACTGTACAGAGCAGCTGGTAAAACTCCTGCTGTAAATAAAGGGCAGGGTCAGTTCCACAAGACTGAGTGACTTTATTGTGCAGCCTCCAGGCATCATCTTAACAACTGTCAAAATTAAACCCAAAACCTGTTCCCCCAGAACAGACATTAACTGGCTCGCCTGCTTCATCTGCTGCTGTTCTGCTTCTGCACTCACCCACTCCAAGCTGATTACAATGAGTTGTTTTATGATTATTTCGTGCTCTCTGTGTGTTAATCACATTCCTGTCTCTACCTTGCTGTTTTTTTTATCTGTCTGCCTTTCACTGGTTCTGTCTCTCTGTCAATATATTTATCTTTCTCAGTCTTCTTTCTGGCATTTTTCTCTCTTGTTACTTCACCCTCTTTTAATTTCTATCCCTGTATCACTGTTCCATTTCTACATTTTTTCTCTGTCACCCTTTGCTTCTCTCTTTATATCTCTATGTTTATGTCTTCCATCTTTATCTCTTCTTTCCATTTGCCTCGCTGTCCCTCTCGCTCGTTCTCTCCCCACTCTCTCTGTCTATCTGTCTTTTTCGCCTTCTCACCCCCTTTTCAACTCTTTCTCTCTCTTTCGCTCTGCCTTTCACTCTCTCTGTTCTGTCTCTCCTTTTCTTTATTTCTCTCTTCACTTTCTCCATCTCCTTCTTTTTTATGAATTCACAATCAACTTTAATTTCGTTGTTCGCAGACTACGTAAATGTATCATTAATTCTTGCAAATAAGTCCAACATTATCTTTTATACAAATGAAGAAAAAGTAACAGTAAAATTGGATTTTTTTTCAACATAAAAATACCCATTTCTTCTGTTCAGATACATATATAGTAATTATATTCATAAACATATTTATTTACATAGCTGTCTCCGCAGTTCAGAATTAATTCATTGTGCAAAGTGTTTTGAGATGTGTTAATATAAAGGGCACTGTACAAATTGCGTTTTAATGAATTACATTGTCCATTTGTAGACCAGCAAATATCCGCCTCTTTCTTTTGTTGTCTCACTTTGTCTCTTTTGCAGTCTGTCTCTCTCCTGCACTGATTCTTTCTGTGTCTCCAGTTCTCTTTGTTTCACTTCTTTTGTCTCTATCGCCCTGTTTCAATCTCTCTTTGCAATTTTCCCTGTGTGCCTCTCACTTCCTGTCCACTTTCCTTCTGCACCTCTGAGTTTCTTTCTCCATTTGTCCACCTGTTTCTCTCAACTAGCTATCGCTGGTAAATTCCCTCTCTTTCTCTTAATCTGTGTTATTAATTTCCTGTCTCTGATTTCTAATGTATACATGCTCCTTTCCTGTTTGTGCTTTTTCTCCCTGTATTTCTTTCTCATTATATTTTTCTCCTTTCATGTTTTTCCATCTCTCTTGTCTTTTCTATTTATCTTCCTGTCCCCTCTCTGTTTCTGCCCTTTATTCTTTCTCCCTCTCTCCCTCTTTTCTGTTTATTTATTTTTCTTTCTGATTGTCTCGAGATGTTTCTCCATCCAAATCTCTTACTCTGTTTCTTTCCGTCTTTCTTCAACTTGTTAACTGTCCTTTTCTCTCTGCCGCTTTCTGCTCTTCGGTCACTTTCACTTTCTTTTTCTCCACGTCTTCCTTTCTATCTCTTTCTTCACTAGGTCTTTCTCAATGATCTGCTTTTCTCTCTGTTTATGGCTCTAACTGTCTCTCATTTCCCCTTTCTATCTGCCTCTATATGTAAGTTTATCTCTATGTGTAACCCTGTCTCTTCCTCTCCATGCCTTTATCTATCTATCTATCTATCTATCTATCTATCTATCTATCTATCTATCTATCTATCTATCTAACTATCTATCTATCTGTTTGTTGGTCTGTCTGTCTATCTCTCTCTGTCTATCTCTCCATTTATGTGGAGTGCACCCATTCTGATCAGGCCCACAGTAGCTACTTTCATTGACAGGTTTGCCCATTTTGCAGGGCGGCCATTTCGTTGAAGTCCAGTTGAGCTCTTTCGTGCCGCCTGTTGGAGCAACAATTCATGCGTTGTCTGCAGAGCGAATCACGCCTCAATGGGGCAGATTATCAATATAATGTAACATCAGAATCAGATGCAAGATTATTTCAGCGAATATAAAATGTACTTTCCATCCGGTGGGTAGTGCAGGGGGTGGAGTATGAAATGGCTAGAAATAGTTATTGTGCTTGAAACCCTTCAGCCCTTTCTACGATTTAACGAATTTAACAATTAGATTGAGTGGGTATTTCACCGCGTTCTTCAGCTCCTCTCTGAATTTAGCCTGGGTCAGGACATAAATACACGTGTTTGTGCAGGAACTGAGAATCTGCAGCATTCGTGATGTGGCTTCTGTGATATAACGAGGGTCAGTGTAGGGATTATAATACCGAGTGTCTGAAATTCGCCGATAAATGTTATTTGCAACCTGGGTCACCCATAATAGGATAAAACTGCCCGATATACTGAAGAGTAAAATGATGGATTTATTTCGGTTCTCCATCTCTGGATCCTTCTGATTCTCTTCATTGCTGCGGCCCCGGAGTCCCCTGCGGACTCGACTGGCCACTAAAATACGTCTGACCGTCAGAACATTGAGCAGCAAAATCAGAAAGAACGGGACACAAGGGGTTAAAATGAGGTGAACGAACTCATATGCGGCCCACACTGGGGAAGTGCGGAAGTTCAGTTTAAAGACACAATACCGGGGAACATTATCAATTATAAGGTAAGGTTGATATATAAAGTACCAGGGAACACTCTCTAAACAGCCCAACACACTCACTGTTCCTATAACTACAGCCGCCGTTTTCTCGGTGCAATATTTTCTTTTAAGATTCTCACAACAAATGGCCACAAATCGATCAAAGGTGAAAGCGACTGTGAGCCAGACAGAAACCACTGTGGCTGCAGAACCCAAGAACATAATCGGACGACACACGGGAGTAATGAACAAGAATGAATTGGGGAAATAACTTAGACCAACCCGTGTCAATATCAGATCAGTGATAACGACCAGGAGATCGGCCGCTGCCATTCCCAGCAGGTAGCGACTGATACACTTGGAGAGCCCGCACTTTCCTCGGGACAGGATCACAATCGCCAACAAGTTAACTGTAAGAGAGAGAAAAGGAAGCAGAGAAATTACTGATCAGACCTGGAGCCAAAGCAGCAATTTGACAGGATCTGAGGTTAAATTTCCAGCTTTGTTGCTGCATCGAACGGTGGAAACTGATTCATTAACCTGGACAGCGCTTTCAGGCTGAGAGATGTTTATAAACTCAATTATCAATAACGAATTGTGAGAGCGATAAAGAAAGTGAATAAATGAGCACCGGATCCACTGGAAGGGCCGAGTGAGAGCGCAGTGCCGGTGGGGAAGAGAGAAGGAGTTTTACCGAGCGGGAATCCGGGTTAAAGCCGAATTTGGGCTCCAGATTGACGGGAAAGAGAGCGAAGGCCGGGAAGGTAAGGGGACAAGGGAGGTGCAGCTGGTTTGTTGCCCTGGGTTAAGAGAACCGACAGAGGCTGGCACAAAACGGGGAAAGGCCGAAAGCGGTGGCCGTGAGTTTGAGGCTTCGGATCGGATTGGAAGAGGCAGCTGGAGACAGAGGCAATGAGTGAGATTGGGAGGGAGACAAGGAAAAGGACATGTCGGAGCAGGAGGGGAGTTAGGAGCAGATTGTTTGAGAACGCGGATAAACTGAAGCAATGGATGAGGAGACAGAGGATTCAATGTGGTGGTTGGAGAGGCTGGGATTCACAGGGAGAGACTGCAGCAGAGTGTGAGAGGAAATCTAATCTATCGGTCCCACTAACACAATCCAACTAATACATTGAACGGTTCACTTCAGTGGTTATTGGTGTCAGGGAACAGCTGGTTGGATATAAAATGTGTTCATTAAATTTACTTTGCACATTCAATTAAAACTAAATTAAAATATATGAATTAAATCAACCACGTTCTTCAGTGAATTCTGCTGATTCTGAGTTTTTGAATACAGTATCCTAATAATTCATTAGGATCAAGAAATCACTAATTCTATTCTTTAAATACATTTGAATTATGTTTATTTATTCAGTCAGTGAATAAGGAAAAGTAATAATCACCAAAACAGACTGATGCCCTGATAACGATAAACACACCCAGCGAGAGTGCAATAAAACTCTCACAATCTGACAACTTCTTATTGACATCCTCAAGTCACATTTCCTCTTCATAATTGTACTGGAAGCTTCAACAGTTCATTCCGATGAATGATTCACCGCATGGCCGCTTTATCTCTGTCTCTCTCCCATTCTCTCTCTCTCTTTCTCTCTCTCTTCTCACGTTCGTTCTCCCCCTCCCTCTCGTTTTACGTCTCCGTCTCTGTCTCTATCGCTTCTCTATCTATTATTCTGCCATCTCTACTCTTTCTCAATGCCCCTTTTCACATCCGATTCAATCCTAACATCCTGCAGCGCATTCTGTTCCACGGATCCGATTCTCAGTGTCAGTTTGTTAAATTGTGAATCCTCTGTGGAATAGTTTAATGTTTCTACAGAAGATCCAAGTCTCCACCTGGACACCTACACTGTTAACTTCATCTGCAAATCATGGAAGAAACAGAATCAAATGTCTCTTCCAGACAGACCTCACAATAATTGAAATTCCTTCTCCTGTAATTATCGTTCACCTGACGAAGGAGGAAGCCTCCCAAAGCTTGTGAATTTAAAATAAAATTGCTGGACTATTACTTGGTGTTGTAAAATTGTTTACAATTGTAATTATAAAGTACACCATTAGATGGAGCTGTTGTTCAATTCACAAAACGCCAACATCACCGCTGCTGCAAAGAATCGACAGATAAATAGAAGGGCTCAGGATTCCAATGGATACAGTGCAAACTGATTTATCATACCCTCAAAACATTGCATTTTACAATAAACTCATCCACCGTGACACAGAGAAGGAGATGTGAAAGAGTCAGCAGTAAACTCAGTTCAGTAGCCAGAACTTTGGAGCTGCGCCAGATACACACAATGAAATAATATTTCATAAGAGTGAGAACCAATAAATACATTGAAATCCCAGTTAAGCTGAACCATGAAACTGGGGAGGGAGGACATTGCGCTGCCTCCTTGTAACACTGAGACCGTGAGCTGTCTCGTTATCAATCACTCAAAACACATTTTTGAAAAAAATCTGCAGGACACGTTCGTTCCACAACATGAAACTGTTCCGAGCTCCTGATGGTCTGATACCAGCTCTTAGCCCAGACACCTGATTCCAATACATTTAGTACAGAGAATAATTCAGTGACAATGCCAGGGTTGGAAATAAAAAGTTCATTGTAGATATAATGGAATTGCTACAAGACCGAAAGTTTACAATTGAAGAGATGCCATTATTGAACAGCACACTTAGTGCAGACAATTATCCAGTGACAAGGTCATGGTTGGATACACAAAGATCATTCCTGCTCAGTCCTGTAACTGAAAGAGCAGAGACTCCATCAGTCAACTGGTAGAACAGAACAGGCGACTGTGTGAGACATTCAGGGAGCAAACATATTTTGCTAAGTACAGCAGCACAGTTAACACCGATTTACACCATTAACAGCTGAGATAACAGCTTACCCGGCACTCCAATTACTGCAAGGGCAGGATAGTAAATATCTTCTATCTGATAAATTATTGGATATTCCATTTCTGTGAGAAGCAGTCACTTCCGTTGTTCTGGAAACCAGAAGTCCGGCAGGTACTCTGAGCTGATACATTCCAATGAACCCTGATTTATACAGGGGACAAGACTCCACTGACACGGTTATACTCGTGATCATTGCTATTAGTTACAGTCACTTAAACAAACACATTATATCTGCAGCTTTGACTCCGATATAAATAATGCGGTGGATTTAACACAAACATCTCAAAGTCCAGGACATTATCTTAATGAGACCTCTCTCAGGAATAAAGTTAAAATCTGTGCTCAGTCAGGACTGATCCAACAATAATGAGCGGCTTCATTTACAGTTTTCATATAATTGTATTGGACATATTAACTCTTAGCGATTCATTTATGATTGATACCGATTTATCCGCAGTGTACATTAAATCCAGTGTCTCAACCAGGCCCGTTTCACTCTTTTCCTGCAGTTTCCCAGTTATAATATGAATTCTGAGTCTCTAACCCGAGGAGATTTAAAGGGCAGGTTGAGGATTGCAGCCTCGAAATGACTGTGGGTGATATTAAGGGACGGAGACTGAAAGTGCCCCATTGAGATTCCTCACTTATCGTAACTTTGACGTCGTATTCGACCCCGTGCTGAGCTTCTGACCCCATATCCTCTCCATCACAAAGACCGCCTACTTCCGGGTCCGGAATAACTCCCGTTCCACTCGCCCTGCCAATCTGCGACTAAAACCCTTACCATGCCTATCTACCCTCTCTGGCCTTTGTTCTCCTCTCCGGCATCTCCAAAAATGTTTACTCATCCAAAACTCTGCTGTCTGTAACCATTCCCTCACTAACTCCTTCACCAATCATCCAAGCCCTTACTGAGCTGCATTGGCTTCCAGTCTCCGAAGTATTTATTTATTTCTTTCTTAGAAACTTAAATACATAAGAGCCTCACCCCTCCCTATCTCTGCAACCGCCCCCAGCTTTACAGCCCCTCTCTCTTCTCCTCCACCCCTGGCTGCTTGTGTATCCACAGTCTCTTTGGCCTACTATTGGCAGCTTATTCTTAAGCCACAGCCACGCCCCAGAATGTGCTCCCTAACTCCCCCCATCTCCATTACTCACTTTCAGGTATCAGCTGTGATTCAGTGGGTGGAACTCTTGCCTCTGAGTTAGAAGTTGAGAAGGTTGTGGGTTCATAGATCCACTCCAGAGACTTGAACACAATATCTTCATTTCAGTGCTGTACTGAGGTAATGCTGCACTGTCACAGGTGCTGTCCTTCAGATGAGACGTTAAACCGAGGGCCAGTCTGTCCCCTCAAGTCGATGTACAAGATCCCATGGCACTATTCGAAGAAAAGCAGGGAAGTTCTCCACGGTGGTCTGGGCCAATATTTATGCCTCAACCAACATCACTAAAACCAGATGATCTATTCAATTTCACATTGCTGTTTGTGGGATCTTGCTGTGTGCAGTATGTCCGCTGTGTTTCTCACATTAAAGCAGTATTTCTTTGGTTGCAAAGCACTTTGGGACATACTGAGATTGTGAACTGCGCTGTATGAATGCAACTTTCTTTCTTTCGTTCTATCCATCTCTTGCTCCAAGCTTTTGTCCCTCTGCGAATATCCCCATCTTTGGCTAGGGACCATTTTTGTCTGATTATATCTCTGTGAAGCACCTTTAATTTCTGTCCATGCAAAAGGCGCTTTATCAATCCAGGTAGTTATTGTTATACTTTACCATCCTCCTCTATCTTCATCCCACCATTGCTGGCCATTCCTCCACACAACTAAAACCAACCTTATCCCCTCCGTCTCTCGTTTTACACCCCCCTTAAACCCTCCTTGCCGAAAGATTTCATCATACCTCCTGATTCCGTTTGTGCCTGTTTTACTTCCAGCCCCTGTGAATCCCCTTGGGAATGTTTATTACATTAAAGGCGGTCTGTGAATGCAAGTTGTTGTTGATTTTTATTGGAATGTGTTCATTAGTTGTCCACTGTATGAGCAAAAGTAATTACTGGGCTAATATTCTTGTACCAGAAAGAGATTTATGTAATAGGCGGATTTGATGAGATACATTAATTTCGGCAACTACTCGGAGAAATCTTTTTGTTAGAACAACATAAGTTGGTTTGTCTACAGACAACACATTGAAATAAGTTTGTCCCTTTGTGAGACAACCTTTAGGGAGTCTGCTATCTAAGATGAGACCAGCTACAGTGACTAAGATGATGATTTATTCGTTATTTGTCTTTTTTCTCTTTGGTTATAACTGATTTTACTGCACCCTGGCTGATGACAAGGATGAAGCTTTAATAGTTATTCTCTTCGGTTTGGGACTGTTTCACTTTTTGCCATCCAATCTGCGATATCACTGCTCCCTGGGGCTGATTGAGAAAGGCCCCGTATGTTCTGACATTGTGTTGACTTGGTATGAAATTAGATTGTTGTTATTGGTACGGGAGGGAGAGAGAAATCCATTGGATACGTGTAGACCAGAGGTTCTAACCTTATTTGTGGAGAGACTCTTAGAATCCATCATTGGATCGAAAACTGTGGAGCAGGCTGCAGTGCTCGGGTTAAAAAAGGACTGTCCATGTGCCAAACCCCACTAAGTCCCACGGTTTGTCGAGATGATTTGGACTTAGACTGACGGAGGACAATCTCTAATTTTGCTGGGAAACAAATGCAGGGTTTGGCAAAATATGAGGAAGACTATAACAACATTAAAGAACGATGTAGAAGGCTTGTCTGGATTGAGCAGACACGAGGAAGCTGCATTTTAATGCTAAGTGATACATATTTGAAGCAAATCAATGAATTTGTGTATACAGTTAATGAAAAGACGCCGAATGATGTTGAATAAAAGTGAGAATTAAGTACTTAAATGTGTAATTCCATGGAATCGTGACGGCAGCTCCATAAATTATAAACAAATGCAAACAGCATTTTGAATTTTATAAGTAGCTCAAACAGTACAAATATAAAGAAGCAATGACAAATTTGTACAAAACATGGGTTGGCCTACATTTCCAGAGTATTGTGTGCAGCTTTGTGCATCCCATTATAGAAACGACATTAAAGCCATAGAGAGCACAGTGCAGATTTACTCTAATGAAGCCCAGGAAGGGAAACTGTATTCGGGTTAGATATTGGAACTATTTCCACAGAAACAGAGAAGACTGGGGGAAACCAACGTAACGGGAAAGGAGGGTGAAGAATACTTAAAATGTGAACAGGAGAACTTTCTTAATCTGTATGTTTCTAGCCCAAAGAGGAAGGAAGCAGGGCTGGATCCAGTTCTATGGAATGAAATAGGGCAGGTGGAGTGTGTTTCATTGGGAGAACATCTGGGAAACAGTGATCATAATATAGTTAGGATTAAAGTAGTTACGGAAAGGGACAAATGAAAATCAGCTGTCAAAATACCCAATGGGAAGAGAGACAAGGTCAGTAGTTTCAGAAGGGATCGAGGACAGGTGCAAATTGTTGTTGTAACAAGCTGTTGCGGTGGTGGTGTGGACGCGATTAGACCCCACTTGTGGTGCTTGCCGTACCTCTAACTTTAATCACTCATGAGCATAGGAACAGAAGGAGGCCATTCAGACCCTCCAGCTTGTTCCGCCATTCTATTAGATGGTGGCTGATCTGGACCTCAACTCCACTTCCTCGCCTTTGTTCCGTCTCCTTTGATCCCCTCACCCAACAAAAATCTTATCAATCTCAGTCTTTAAAGCTTCAATTGACCCCCAGCATCCACAGCCTTTTCGGGGAGACGGTTCCAGATTTCTACTGCTCTTTGTGTGAAGAAATGCTTTCTGACATCTCCCTTGAACAGTTTAGTTATAATTTTAAGATTAGCCCCCTTGCTCTGGAATCCCCCACCAGAGGAAATAGTTTCTCCGTATCTCCCCTATCTAATCCCCCGATCATTTTAAACGCCTCGATCAGTTTTCCGCACAACCCTCCAAACTATAGGGAATACAAGCCAATTTTATGCAACCTGTCCTTATAATGCAGCGATTTAAGCCCCTGTATCATTCTGGTGAATCTGCGCTGCTCCCCCTCCAAGGCCAATATATCCTTCCTGAGGTTCGGTGCCCAGAACTGAAGACAGTCTCCTGATGGGGTCTGACCAGAGCTCCAAACAATTGAAGCATAATTTCCACCCCTTTGTATTCCAGCCCTCTTGAGATAAAGGTCAACAGCCCAATGGGCTTTTGATTAATTTTGGTGAATTGTGTACTTGAACCCCTAAATCTCTCTGCTCATCCACGGTTCCTAATCTCTCCCCATTAAGAAAATATTCTCCTTTGTTTTTCTCTGACCCAAAGCGAATGGTCTCACACTTGCCCACATTAAACATAAATTCTGCCCCAGTTTTGCCCACTCACTTAGTCTGTCTGTTTCCCTGGTTTCTAGTTTCTGAACAGGATCAGATTCTGTTTTCAGTACAAAGTAGTAAGTAATAAAACCTCCCCTTTTATTTGACCTGGGGATCGAGGGATATGGAGCTAAGGCGGGGAAATGGAGTGAGATACAGATCGGCAAAGATTTAATAAAGTGGCGGGAAAGGCTCGAGGTGTTGAATGGCCTCCTCCTGTTTCTGTGTAACAGGCTTGAGAGGCAGAGTGGACTCCTCCTGTTCCTGTATAACAAGTTGAAGGGGATTAATGGGCATCCTCCTGTTCCTGTGTAACAGGGAAGGGGTCTGACGAGGCTTCCGACTGTTCCTTTGTAACTGATACGAGGGGCTGAATCATGGAAACATAGAAAGTTACAGCACAGAAGGAGGCCATTCGGCCCATCTTGTCCGTGCCGGCCGAAAAAGAGCTATCTAGCTTAATCCTAATTTCCAGCACTTGGTCTATAGCCGTGTAGGTTACGGCACTTCAAGTGCAAATCCAAGTAATTTTTCAATGAGTTGAGGATTTCTGCCTCTAACACCCTTTCAGGCATCGAGTTCCAGACCCCACCAACCTCTGGGTGAAAAAGATTCTTCTCAGCTCCCCTCTAATCCTTCTACCAATCACTTGAAATCTATGTCCCCTGGTCAATTACCCCTCTGCTAAGGGTAATAGGTCCTCCCGATGCACTCTATCTAGTCCAGTCATAATTTTAAACACCTCAATTAAATCTCCCCTCAGACTCCTTTGTTCCAAAGAAAACTGCTCCAGCCTTTCCAATCTTTCCTCATAGCTAAAATTCTACAGAAGTGGCAACATCCTCGTAAATCTCCTCTGTACTCTTTCGAGTGCAATCACGTCTTTCTTGTAACGTGGTGGCCAGAACTATACGCAGTACTCAAGCTGTGGCCTGACCAATGTTTTATACAGTTCTGGCATAAACTCCCTGTTCTTCAATTCTATGCCTTGGCTAATAAAGGAAAGTATTCCATATGCCTTTTTAACCACCTTATCTACCTATCCTGCTACTTCAGGGGTCTGTGGTCATGCACTCCAAGGTCCCTTTGTTCCCCTAAACCTCTCAGTATCCTCCCATTTATTGTGTACTCCCTTGCCTTGTCTGTCCCGAAATGCATTACCTCACACTTCTGTAGATTGAATTCCATTTGTCAATTTTCTCCCCATCTGACCAGTCCATTGATATCTTCCTGCGGTCTACAGCTTTCCTCCTCACTATCAACAACACGGTCAATTTTTATATCATCTGCAAACTTCTTGACCTAAGGCGCTTCGCAGATGCATAATCAGATATAAATGGACACTGAACTACAGAATGAGGTATTATGAGGATCGGCCGAAAGCTTGGGCGAAGAGGGGGTTTCCGAGGAGGGTCTTGAAGGAGGTGGAGCGGTTTTGGGAGGGAATTCCAGAGCTTGGGGCCTAGACGGCTGGAGGCACGGCCGCCAATGGTTGGAAGAAAAGTGTGGGGGTGGATAAGACGCCAGAATTGCAGGAGCGCAGAGATCTCAGGTGGTTGTAGGGCTGGAGGAGGTTCCAGAGATAGGGAGGAGTGAGGCCTTGGAGGGTTTTAAAGACGAGGATGAGGATTTTAAATTGGAGGCGTTGGGGAACTGGGAAACAATGTGGGACAGCGAGAACAGTGGTGATGGGTGAGCGGGACTTCCTCTGTGTATTCCAAAGCAGACATGTTCATTGTGATTTTTTAATGTTTTTTGTTTACTTACATGGTTAAACAGACATGTAATAATCAAGATCGCTGATTTACAGTTTGCATGCCAATATGCTCAGAATCATCAAATTTGAGCCGAAGAATATCACTAACAATGTGATTGTACCACATTTGGAATGGGAAACGCCGACGGAACTTGGCACGATGCAGTTGCACTCTCTTGCCAGTGAAGGCGCTGCAGTGCCACTGCTGGTGGGTGGGTGCAATTGCAGCGTGACAAGTTTCCAGAGGCGGTTCCCATTTTCAAAGCGGCCTTGTGGTTTAAAGAACATAAAAATTCCAAAAGGAAAGAAAGACCAAGGACCATCTAGTTGACCTTCTACCATCCTGGGTAGTCGCATGATGCAATGTTAATCGAGTTGTTAACTAAACATGAAAATCAATCTCAATAAATTATCAACATCAGACCCAGGCATGAGGGGAGGGAAACCCCAGTGGTGGAGAGCTTTCGGAACCCAAGGTCCAAAGTCACCTGTTCCTCTCAACCATGTTACACTTACCACATGTCATGTCCCATATTACTCTTATATTTGATCCTATATTTTCTTTATGACTATACCAGTTGTCCACCAGAAACGTTCAAGTTTGCGTCCACTGGACCTAAGGGAGTGGTGACGGGGGCCGTACCAGGGCGCGCGACCCGGGTGAGAGAGAATAATGGTTTTAATGGGGACAAGGGCATCAAAGGTGGAGGTGAGGGTGTGATTGGAGGGGCAAAGGCTAGACAGTTGTGAATTTGGAAATGCCGTTGTAAATGATTTGGGGGAGAGTTTGTTCCAGGGACGAACACAGAAAGAAGTGCAGTTGGGAGGGGGTAGGGCGATCCGGTTGGAGAGGGATACAACTTCGTCGTCAGAGATGGCCGTATCCGTGATTGACACGATAGGAGAAGAGAGGTCACGTGAGCTGGCAAGGTCGAGGCGGTGGCTATGAAATTGAATGGGGAATTTATATGGACGGTGAGCGACCTTATGGTAAAGGATTGGTTAGTTAACAGGAAACAGAGAGTAGACAAAAATGGGTCATTTTCAGGATAGCAAGTTACAAGGAGTGGAGTGCCACAGGGATCAGTGCTTGGGTCTCAACTATTTACAATCTATATCAATGAATTGGATGAAGGGACCGAATGTGTAGTTGCTAAATTTGCTTATGACATAAAGGTAGGTAGGAAAGTAAGTTGTGAAGGGGAGATAAGGTGTCTACAAAGGGATATAAATAGGTTAATTATGTTGAGTGGGCAAAAATCTGGCAGATGGTGTATAATGTGGGAAAATGTGAACTTGTCCACTTTGGCAAGAGGAATAGAAAAGCAGCACATTATTTAAATTGAGAGAGATTGCAGAACTCTGAGGTACAGAGGGATCTGGGTGTCCGAGTACAAGAATCACAGAAAGTCAGTATGCAGGTACAGCAAGTGATTGGGAAGGCAAATGGAATGATGTCATTTATTGCAAGGAGAATGGAAAATAAAAGTGGAGATGCTTTGCTACAGTTGTACAGGCATTGGTGAGGCGACATCTGGAATACTGTGTGCAGTTTTGGTCTCCTTATTTAAGAAAGGACATAATTACTTTGGAGGCGGTTCAGAGGCGATTCACTCGACTGATTCCTGGGATGAGGGGGTTAACTTATGAGGAAAGGTTGGACAAGTAGGGACTGTATACACTGGAGTTTAGAAGACTGAGAGGTGATCTCATTGAAACACATAAGATCATGAGAGGACTGGAATGGGCAGCTGCTGAGAGGATGTTTCCCCTTGTGGGAGAGACTAGAGAGACTAGGACCACAGTTTAAAAATAAGGGGTCACCAATTTAAGATGGAGATGAGGAGATTTTTTTTCTTTCAGAGGGTCGTGAGTCTGTGGAACTCCCTTCCCCAGAGAGCGGGGGAGGCAGGGTCATTGAATATTTTTAAGGCTGAGTGAGATAGATTCCTGATTATCAAGGGAGTCAAATGTTATTGTAGGCAGACGGGAAAGTGGGGTTGAGGTCACAATCAGATCAGCCATGATCTTATCAAATGGCAGATCAGGCTCGAGGGGCCGAATGTCCTCTTACGAGTGAGGAATATGCCGCGCCATGAGGTTACAGATTGTGCTGGAATATAATTCTGCTGCTGCTGCTGACGGCCCCCAGCTACTCATGGATTCCCAGTTCGTATGTTCATATGAGAGATTAAGGGAGGATAGGAGGGCAGTGAACTCAGAGAAGAGAGAACATGATGAGTTGAGATGGAGATTGAAATCACCGAGGATGAGAAGTCGCTCGGTGCAGAGGCTGAGGGAGGAAAGCAGTGAAGATATCTCGGTGAGAAACTTGGCGTGGGATTTGCGTGGCTGTGGAGAACGAGGATTTTATAGGAGAGGTGAGAGGAGCGGAACAACGTGAGATGCTCAAAGGAGGAGAAGGTGCCAGTGGAGTAGGGGGTCAGACATTGGAGTGATTTGGTGATAAGATGCACACCGCCACCGCGGCGGTCTGGGCGGGTCAAGTGATAGATATAACCAGGCGTCAGGCTCAATTAAGGGGGAAAGTGTCATCACCCGTCAGCCAGGTTTCTGTCAAGGCCATGATATCGATGCAATCATCCACAGTAAGATCATGGATCGCAAGGGCTTTGATCACAAGTGAACGGACATTCTGGAGGGAGATGCGGAGAGGGGCGGCGATAGCTGATCCACTGGTAGAATCGACAGTGTCAGCGCTGGGAGGGGTGAGTGGGACAGGAAGGGTAGCCCACAGCGGATACGTTGGGTTGGAAGGTCGGTGAGAGAGTCGGAAGGGGCAGTTGGGGTTGCTGCTCAAAAGGAGGTAGCGACGAGTGTCTCAATGGGCCCTTCAGAGGATGTCAAGAGAGGCACAGAAGGAAGCTGTGGGATTATCTAAGAGGGAGTCAAGCCTGGGATGGCGGTAGGAGAGTAGGAAGGTGGAGGAGTGCTGAAGGTTTGGGATAGGGATTGGGGGGGCAGAGTACCCGAGAGGAGAGAAATGAAAGGAGGCATGACGACAGAAGGGAGGGGCCTAGGAGGGGTAAAGAGAAAAGAAGAAAAAAGGGGAAATAGAAGCGATGGGCTCGGGTCTGGAGCGGCAGCAAAAACACACACGTGAATGGACACAGGGAAACTCAAGTTACATAGGCGCAAGATTGGGATAGAAATGTCCTGGTAATAAACAGAGAATAGAGGCGACAATAGGAGGGAGAACAAAGTTATAGTCAGTGATCCCGTGGTGGGATAAAGGTGACGTAGATAGGATGGAGTCAGCTTGGAGCATCGACGAAATGATGTCCTGGTTCGGAGACAGGTGTGGAGGGAGAGAGAATCCAGACGCTATTTGAAGTACCAGAGAAGGCACTGCTGGAGGTATTTCCGTGAGAATGAAGAGCCCGGATGTGTGCAGAATCGATGGCGGGGCCGAAAAACGGTGGCGAAGTTGGAGGTCATTGTAAGATCCAGAAGCGGTGGAGAGATGGACTACGGCCCAGGAGAGTGAATTTCTGGCCAGGAATTCTCACTTCAGTAAAATAAAACTGAAAAACCAGTAGGACCAATGGGACAGTCATCAGCTCAGCAGATAACAGCAGTGGTGGGGGTTGGGCTGTGTGTCTGGACAAAGTTACCTGAAAACTTAAGCAACTGAATAGCAGATCAGAGTCACATCAGCTGAGTCTTGCAGTGTAGTCCAGTGGAGAAGCGTCGTCTTGACGGCAGAGAAGGCCAGGAATTTGGAATCCAAATTTGAGCAAAGATCCAGCCTCAGTGATGAAAACAAAGAGTAGGCATGGTCGGGGGATGGGCAGTGGGCCCAGGTAACTTTAAACTTGCAGCTTGAACTTGTAGTTAGGGCCATAATGCACCCACCATTGGAGCCAGGGGAACTTAAACAGTGGAAGAGGGGAGACTGGGGGAGAAAGGGCAAAGGTTGGCAACGGATGGCCAAGCATAGAGCGACAGTGCAAACGAGCTCCCGAGGGAGCAGCCAAATCTGGGGAGGATCTTAGCCTCAAGAATATCCGGGTAATAGAGGAATAGGTGATCAATGTATCTTTACCCGAACCCAGGTGTTTGGTGAATGGGACAGAAATCCAGGCACTACAGTCACAAGGATTTATCTGCAGTTTCAGACTTGCTTCCCATTGGTTTAAACTTCCCATCGAGGCGACTGCACGGAGTCACAGACAATGCCTCGCGCCTCTATGTGGAAGGGGGCAGACACTTGTATTCCTGGTAAATGTGGAGGAAGATCATTTAAAATGGGATTAATCTGTCCGTCAGACTCATCTTCATGGACACAGGAGGGCGGCTGGTGGGCGGTGACCAATGATATGAGAATAATGGGCGGTCAGTGTGTGTCACATTTCAAAGACAATCGTTCGTTCAAGAGGAAAACCATTCGCCAGGGTTAAAATAAGTTTCCATTGTTGGAACATAACCGTGGTTCTATATGGGTTTTATCATTAAACAATGATAATATGGCTATTACAGGCATCATGGGCAAGTGGAGTTAGCTTCGGAACAGAGGAACATGAGGAGGCCATTCAGCCCCTCGAGCCTCTATTTTTTTTTCTTTTCCAGTATTTATCCAATTCTCTTTTGAGAGTTACTATTCAATTTGCTTTCACCATCCTTTCAGGCCGTGCATTCCACATCATTACAAATATCTGCATTAAAACAATCTTTCTTCATGTCGCCTCTGGCTCTTTCCATGTCCTCCTGAAGTCTGTTACCAGCCTTCACATTGCTTATTGCATTCCTGAGTTACATATCATCCGAAAACTTTGAAATTATACCCTGTATACCTAAGTCCAGGCCATTAATGTAGATCACATATAGCACGGAAGCCAGTCTTCGGCCAATTCGATTCACTTCACGTGATATCAAGAAACGGCTGAGTGCACTGGATACAGCAAAGGCTATGGGCCCCGACAACATCCCAGCTGCAGTGCTGAAGACTTGTGCTCCAGAACTAGCTGCGCCTCTAGCCAAGCTGTTCCAGTACAGCTACAAAACTGGCATCTACCCGACAATGTGAAAAATTGCCCAGGTACGTCCTGTTCACAAAAAGCAGGACAAATCCAATCAGGCCAATTACCGCCCCATCAGTCTACTCTCAATCATCAGCAAAGTTATGGACCGTTTCGTCGACAGTGCTATCAAGCGGCACTTACTCACCAATAACCTGCTCACCGATGCTCAGTTTGGGTTCCGCCAGGACCACTCGGCTCCAGACCTCATTACAGCCTTGGTCCAAACATGGACAAAAGAGCTGAATTCCAGAGGTGAGGTGAGAGTGACTGCCCTTGACATCAAGGCAGCATTTGACCGAGTGTGGCACCAAGGAGCCCTAGTAAAATTGAAGTCAATGGGAATCAGGGGGAAAACTCTCCAGTGGCTGGAGTCATACCTAGCACAAAGGAAGATGGTAGTGGTTGTTGGAGGCCAATCATCTCAGCCCCAGGATATTGCTGCTGGAGTTCCTCAGGGCAGTGTCCTAGGCCCAACCATCTTCAGCTGCTTCATCAATGACCTTCCCTCCATCATAAGGTCAGAAATGGGGATGTTCGCTGATGACTGCACAGTGTTCAGTTCCATTCGCAACCCCTCAAATAATGAAGCAATCCGAGCCCGCATGCAGCAAGATCTGGACAACATCCAGGCATGCGCTCATAAGTGGCAAGTAACATTCGCACCAGGTAAGTGCCAGGCAATGACCATCTCCAACAAGAGAGAGTCCAACCACCTCCCCTTGACATTCAACGGCATTACCATCGCCGAATCCCCCACCATCAACATCCTGGGGGTCACCATTGACCAGAAACTTAACTGGACCAGCCATATAAATAATGTGGCTACGAGAGCGGGTCAGAGGCTGGGTATTCTGCGGCGAGTGACTCAACTCCTGACTCCCCAAAGCCTTTCCACCATCTACAAGGCACAAGTCAGGAGTGTGATGGAATACTCTCCACTTGCCTGGATGAGTGCAGCTCCAACAACACTCAAGAAGCTCGACTCCATCCAAGATAAAGCAGCCCGCTTGATTGGCACCCCATCCACCACCCTAAACATTCACTCCCTTCACCACCGGCGCACTGTGGCTGCAGTGTGTACCATCCACAGGATGCACTGCAGCAACTCGCCAAGGCTTCTTCGACAGCACCTCCCAAACCCGCGACCTGTACCATCTAGAAGGACAAGAGCAGCAGGCACATGGGAACAACACCACCTGCACGTTCCTCTCCAAGTCACACACCATCCCGACTTGGAAATATATCGCCGTTCCTTCATTGTCGCCTGGTCAAAATCCTGGAACTCCCTTCCCAACAGCACTGTGGGAGAACCGTCACCACAAGGACTGCAGCGGTTCAAGAAGGCGGCTCACCACCACCTTCTCGAGGGCAATTAGGGATGGGCAATTAATGTGGACTCGCCAGCGACGCCCACATCCCGTGAACGAATAAAAAAAAATGGTCCTAACACCAACCCCTGGGGAACACCACTGTATGCTTCCCTCCGGCCTGCAAAACAACCGTTTTCCATTACTCTCTGCTTTCTGACCCTATGCCAATATTTTATCCACATTGCCGCTGTCCCTTTAATTCCATATGCTTCAATTTTGTCTGTTAAGTTTACTTCATGAAAAGCCTTTTGAAAGTCCATATTTACAACATCTACCACACTGCCCTTATCAACCCTCTCCATCACTTCATCAAAGAACTCACTCAATTTATTCAAACGCGATTTTCCGTTGACTAATCCGTGCTGACATTCACTTATTAGGCCATTCTTTTCCAAGTGCAAAATAATTTTGTCGTGGATTATTGTCTCTAAAAGTTTCCCCACCACTGACGTTCGGCTGATTGGCCTGTAATTGCCGGGTTTATCTCTCCCCTCTTTATTGAGCAGGGGTATAGCAATTGCGTTCCTCCAATAATCTGGCATTGCCCCGTATCTAAGGAGGATTGGAAGATTGTGGCCAGAGCCTCTGCAATTTCTACCCTTCCTTCCCTCAGCCACACAGGATGGATCTGGTTAGGATCGGTTGATATTTCTATTTTGAGAGCTGCCAACCTTTCAAGTACCTCCTCTTTACCTATTTTTGCCCTATCTGATATCGCTGCTACCTCCTCCTTTACTGTGACAGTGGCAGCATCCTCTTCTCACTTGAAGACTGATGCGATGCATTCATTTAGTACCTCAGCCATGCCCACTGCCTCCACAAGAAGATCTCCCTTTTTGTCCCAAATCAGTCCCACGCTTCCTTTGACAGCCCTTTTACTCATTGTTTTATCAGCCGCGGTGTATCCTTACTGACCATTGTATTATCAGCCCCCATGTATCCTTACTGACCATTGTATTATCAGCCCCCATGTATCCTTACTGACCATTGTATTATCAGACCCCATGTATCCTCACTGACAGTTGTATTATCAGACCCCATGTATCCTTACTGACCATTGTATTATCAGACCCCATGTATCCTTACTGACCATTGTATTATCAGCCCCCATGTATCCTTACTGACCATTGTATTATCAGCCCCCATGTATCCTTACTGACCATTGTATTATCAGACCCCATGTATCCTCACTGACAGTTGTATTATCAGACCCCATGTATCCTTACTGACCATTGTATTATCAGCCCCATTTACCCTGATTGACCATTGTCTTATCAGACACCATGTACCCTTATTTATCATTGTATTATCAACACCCGTGTACCCACACAGACCGTTGTATTATCAGTCCCCAGGTATCCTTACTGACCAGTGTATTATCAACCCCTCTGGAACTTAATGACCATTGTATTATCAGTCCCATGTATCAACATTGGCCATTGTATGATTAGCCCCAAATATCCTTAATGCAGTTTGTTTTATCAGACCCCGTGTATCCTTACTTAACGTTGTATTATCAACCCCAGATATCCTAAATGACCATTGAATTATCCGCCCCATGTATCCTGACTGACCGTTGTATCATCAACCCCAGATATCCTTCCTGACCACTGTATTATCAGCCCCCATGTATCCTTACTGGCAATTGAATTATCAGCCCCCATGTATCTTTACTGACCATTGTATTATCATCCTTCGGTATCCTTAGTTACCATTGTATTGTCATCCTCTTGCATCCATACTCACCATTGTATTATCAGAGCCATGTATCCTTGAAGACCATTGTATTATCATCCACCTGCATCCTTTCTGACCATTGTATAATCAGCTCCAATTATAATAACCGACCGTTGTATTATCATTCTCCTGTATCCATACTGACAATTGCATTATCAGACCCCGTGTATCCTTAATGACCATTGCATTATCATCGCTCATTTATCCGTACCTACCATTGTATTATCAGCCACATTTATCCTGACTGACCATTACCTTATCAGACACCATGTACCCTTACTGGCCATTGTATTCTCAGCCCCCATGTACCCTTACTGACCATTGTATTATCAGACCTATGTATCCATACTAATCGTTGTATTATCAGCCCCATATATTCTTTCTGACCATTGTGTAATCAGCCCCATGTATACTTACTGACCACTGTATTCTCAGCCCCCATGTACCCTTACTGACCATTGTATTATCAGCCCCCATGTATCCTCACTGACCATTGTATTATCAGCCCACGTGTACCCTTACTGACCATTGTATTATCAGCCCTAATGTATCCATACTAACCGTTGTATTATCAGCCCCCTATATTCTTTCTGACCATTGTATTATCAGCCCCCATGTATCCTTACTGACCATTGTATTATCAGCCCCCGTGTACCCTTACTGACCATTGTATTATCAGCCCTAATGTATCCATACTAACCGTTGTATTATCAGCCCCCTATATCCTTACTGGCCATTGTATGATCAGACCCAATGTATCCTTACTGACCATTGTATTATCAGCTCCCATGTATCCAGAATGACCATTGTGATATCAACCTCCATATATCATTACTGACCATCGTATTATCAGCCCCTATGTATCCTTACTGACCATTGTATTATCAGCCCTATGGATCATTACTGACCATCGTATTATCAGCCGCTATGTATCCTTACTGGCCATTGTATTATCAGCCCCTATGTATCCTTACTGACCATTGTATTATCAGCCCCTATGTATCCTTACTGGCCATTGTACTATCAGACCCAATGTATCCTTACTGACCATTGTATTATCCGCCCTATTTATCATTACTGACCAACGTATTATCAGCCCCTATGTATCCTGACTGACCATTGTAATATCAGGTCCCATGTATCATTACTGACCATTGTAATATCAGGTCCCATGCAGCCTTACTGACCATTACTTGATCTGCTTCAATCCATCCTTTTTTGTCTTTCGCACATTTGTTAAGTCCAACCCAGAAACTGATTTGAAAAATTCTGAAATTGCAGGCTGAATTCATATCACAGAAATAATCTGAACACTGTCAGTAAAGCTGCTCCCTCTTCACATCAGTACTGTAAGACTGCGGGATTCATATTTTCTTCCTTCACGATTTTTTTTGAAGTAATATTTAGAATTATTGGTATCATCACTTCATGTCAGTAAAATACTTGTTTACCTATAATTGACAATATAGAGTGATGGTGTTTAGGGATTAATCTAACCTGTTTGTTCAGTGACTGTAATTAATGTCAGTCATTGTGTCGTTAAATTGTCGCACTGGACAGTTCCCCCAAGATACAAATAGAGACTGTTTTCAAGGCGTCACATCAGAGTGTTTGATGCAGCTTTGCCTCCAGGTCAAACAGTGATCATTGGATCTCACAGATAATGAAAGAATGTTCTGGTATATTCCAACTGAGCTTCGGATTCTGTGGGCAATTTATGATGGACAAAAGATTTACTATCCGCTCCTCGCTGCTGTTGGTGTTCCTGGTAAGTCATTATTTCAGCAATTAATTCTGTCAACCATATTTAACTGTATTTACTGTCCCTGTCCTTTATACCCGGTTATTAATTGTATTCAGTGTAAGCCTCTTGTTCAATGTCTGGTAATGCACGTTGTTTCCTTCATGTAACATGTGAACAGTTGCCGATTCCTTGCTCCCAGTCCAATGAACAGTCTGTCCTTTTCATTACTTTTCATTCCTTTCTTCAACTGATAGTCATTTTTATCGGATTCAATGCTAATTTGACTGTTGGCTGCAAACAAGGAATGTTGGTGGACGATTCTCTTTATTGAACAGTTTGCTGTCTGCTCTCTGCACTGAACCCGAGTATCGGATCAGAAATATGTGTTCACATGTAGCAGGAGTTTTAAGGTCTGCTGGTTACAGTTAATGACACTGATCTGTGGAAACCAGCGCTGACAGTCAGATCACCAATACACTCTGAAATATTGGACAATATCCAATAATGATTCAGCTCCAGGCAGCTGTCTTACTTTCAAACGTCTCCCGCTCCACCTTATGGTCATTGGTGTTAGATGGTCAGGACAGGCTTTAAACTATAATATTTGTTCCAGTAAATTGTTTATTCAGTTATGTTTGAGTTGATTTATTTCCACTGTTTTCATTTCGTCCCGTTCCCGTGGGCCACATTACAGGAGATCTCAGTGATGTCCACATGGACTATCTAACATCTGCTGTTGATACGCAATGGGATATTTTACGATGTTAAAGGCGCTATATAAATGCAAATTGTTGTTGTTTATTCAGTTATGTTTGAATTGATTTATTTCCTTTGGTTTTGATTTAATTCCCATTCCTTCAAATCACTTTGAAATTCCCAACTGTTTCACCTTTGACCCTCCATTCGCCACGATACTTCTGCAGATACTGATCTGCTCAATCTCACCCTCACCTCCACCTTTAATACCCTTGACCCCAGTAAACCCTTTACTCTCTCTCACCCTGTTCGTTTTCCTTGGTACGACTTCCATCGTTGCTCCTTAAAGTCCAAGGGACGCAGATTTGAACACTAGATAAGCCATTAATCGTCAGATCTCGCTGGACCTCATCAAGTACTATCGGGACCTGCTCTCCTCTGTTAAAACTGCTCACTATTCCAGGATCACCCTGAAATGCGAAGATGACCCGGCTTCTCTTCACTACAAACCGTCTTCTTAAACCCCTCTTCCCTGCCTCGTCCACCCTCACTTCCTTCAAGTGCGAGGAGCTCATGGATTTCTTTGTCACTAAGATTGAGACCATTCATTCAGCTGCCTCTGCCGCTTCTCTACCTTCCTCCAGTACACCGAGCCAATCTTCCCGAAGTTCCCTGCCCCCCAGCCCTAACCCTGAATCCACATCTTTCTCTAGTTTCTCTTCTATCTCCCCTCATGCCCTCTCCGAGCTCATCTTGACCATGAAACCAATCTGCTGCTCCCTCGGCCCTTTTCCCACTGAACTGCTGACCACACAACTTCCCTTCCTGATCCCCATGCTAGCTGATATTGTAAACGACTAAAGGGCCTGGACAATAGTCAGTCAAAGATGTATGTTGTAGGTTCGTGAATCAAAGTGATTATTTAATGATTTACTTAATTCTCACAAGCATCAAACAAATCAATCAATACATTCAAGCTGAAAACCAAGGATTTCAGCACCAAGGCAGAAGAATGATCAGCTCTCTCTCTCTCTCTCTTGAAGTTTTCTTCTTTTGTTGTTGGACGTCCTTCCTCCAGGCGAAGCTTCTTAAGGTTCCTCCAACGACATTAAAGAGTCTGCCACGATGTCCCATCTTTATATGATTTTGCCAGTTGGGGTGTGAGTAAAAGTTAAGAGAAGTCCCATTTTGGCCACTCACCCACTAATGCATTGATAATGGACTGTTGGCTGGGCCACTCAAAACCATGTGACCCCAGGTGCGGCCTTTCCACCGTGTGAAATCACCCGTGTGAACCCACCGTGTGAAACCACCGTGTGAAATCATCGTGTGAAATCTCCAACAGCCTTTTCCCCGTGTGAAACCAGGTGTAAGTAACTTGAATTGTCTTTCCCAAAGATTTCAAACTCTCTCAGCACTATTTTTCCAAGTTGCTATTTGTTGAGGTTCCTATCAGTTGTTTTGCGAACCAAAAGCCTGTTCGAAGCTGCTCGAAGTTTCTGCACATTGCTGCCTTTGCAATTTAAACTTACAATGTCCGAATGTAATATCTCAAGGGGCAAAGTTAACCCTTTCATTCCCGGTTCTCTCTTGTCTGATTCTGTCAACTTCCTTTCAAATCTGCCGTCATCACCCCATCCTCAAAAAAAACATCCATGACCTCTCTGTCCTTGCAAATTACCGCCCCCGTCTCCAACCTCCCTTTCCTCTCCTGAAACTTGTTGTCACCTCCCAAATACATGCCTTTCTTGTCTGAAACTGCACCAGTAACCTCTCCAATCAGGTTCCCGCCCCTGCAAAGCGCGGAATCGGGCCGAATCAAAGTCACAAATCACATCCTATGTGATTGACATTGGTAAACTATCCCTCTTCATCCTTTGACACGGGTGACCACACCATCCACCTCAAACGCCTCTCGTCCGTTGTCCAACTGGGTGGGACTGCCCTCGCCTGGTTCCATTCCTTACCTTCAAGGTTTCTTCAGAGAATCTCCTGGATCGGCATATCTTCCCACCCCCGCACCGTTATCTCTGGTGTCCCCAAAGGAACAATCCTCCTATTTCACATCTGCAAGCTTCCCCTCGGCGACATCCTCCGAAAGCACACTGTCAGATTCCAGGTGTACACTCACACCCAGCAGTACCTCAGCACCGCCTCTCCCGGCCCCTTCACTGCCTCTGATTTTTCAGACTGCTTGTCCAACGTCCAGTCCTGGATCAGCAGAAATTTCGTCCATTTAAACATTGCGAAAATTGAAGCCATTGTCTTCGGCCCCTATCACAAATTCCTTTCCCTCGCTATTGATTCCAGCCCCCTCCCTGGCCAGGATCTTAGGTTAAATCGGTCTAGTAGGCGTTCTACTTCATCTCCTAACCCAAGGTCACTGAGGCCATTGTAACTTCCAACTACCGACCCACGACAGGCCCTGGATTGGAGTTGGGCCCTGCTGGTGGTTTTGGTTTCCTTCTACACCGGGGCAGTCCTTTACAACAAACCCTCTCCGCAGCAGAAAGTTCTGTTGCAAGGAAAGTACATAAGAATATAAGAAATAGGGGCAGGAGTAGACCATCCGGCCCCTCGAGCCTGCTCCGCCATTCAATAAGATCATGGCTGATCTTCGAACACAACTCCACCAGTAATTAGATTCTGTCCCTGGATTCAATAATAACGCTGAACATTTCACCCTGAATTCGACCAGGCTGCTGCTTTTACTCCCAGTCTGAAGTAGAATTCCCTGTTTTTCTCTTCCTTACAGTGAACTTAGTGACGATTGTGATCCTGTCTGGAGGAAGGTGCGGTCTCTCCAAATGTGTCACTCGTTACCTGGTGTCCATGGCAGCGGCGGATCTACTGGTCGTTATCACTGATCTGATATTCAGGCAAATTCCTATTCTTTATTGGACTCAGTTTCAGTTCATTTGGGCCTTTAAAGTGTGTAATATCCACGCCGTCCTGCTTTACGCAGCCACAGACTGTTCTGTCTGGTTCACGGTCACTTTCACCTTTGATCGATTTGTGGCCATTTGTTGCCAGAAGCTGAAAACAAAATATTGCACCGAGAAAACGGCGGCTGTGGTTCTGGGAACAGTGAGTGTGCTGTTCTGTGTGAAGAACACTTTCTGGTACTTTATGTATGGAGATCAATATTGGATTAGTAATGATCCCTGGTTTTGTTTTGTATCAAATGATGTTATTTACTCTCAGGTGTGGGCAGTAATTCAATTCCTTCATTATGTTGTAACCCCATTTGTTCCATTTGTTCTGATTCTGCTCCTCAATGTTTTAACCGTCAGACACATTTTAGTGTCGAGCAGAGTCCGCAGGAGACTCCGGGCCCACAGCAGTGGGGAGAGTCCCAGTGACCCAGAGATGGAGAAGAGAAGGAAATCCATCATTTTACTGTTTGTTATATCGGGGAATTTTATCCTGTTATGGGCGGTGTTTCTGTTGTATTTTGTATGGTACCGATTATATGTGTTAGACTTTATTCCTGTGTATCTCCCTAAATTTGTACAAGAACTGGGATTTATGCTCCAGCTCCTGAGTTGCTGCACCAACACGTGTATTTATGCCGTGACCCAGACTAAATTCAGAGAGGAGTTGAAGAATGTGGTGAAATATCCCTTTACTGGAATTATTAAATTCATTAAATAATGAGAAGACTTTCCATCATTACAAGGTGTTGGTCTGGTGTTCTGCCCAATCCCCTCATCTCTGTGATACAAACACAGTGAGGCCGGTTTACATCCTTCACCGCCCTGATTTACTGACTAACAGGGACGGTAGAGGTGGGGAAGTCCGCGGAGCTCAGTCCCGCTTGATTCCTGCTGGTTTTTAGCCCCGCTCAGTCCTCTGGTGCGGCCTGGGGCGGGTGTATGAAGCTCCCGTCCGCCAGGCTCTTGTTTCATGTGTTTACACAAAGCGGGCGGGCGGGGCACACATGCAGCCCGTGGTGTGAGGACGAGAGAATCATATTTTAATAATCATTTAACGTCTCCTTAGGAACAGAGGAACAGGAGTCGGCCAATCAGCCCCTCGAGCCTATTCCTCCGTTCAATTAGATCATGGCTTTTCTGTATCTCAACTCCATTTACCCCCTGGTTTTTCAACCCTTAATACCCTCGCCCAACAAAAATCTATCAATCTCAGTTTTGTAATTTTCTATTGACCCCCGGCATCAACAGCTTTTGGGGGAGAGGGTTCCAGATTTCCACTCCCTTTGTGTGAAGAAATGCTTCCTGACATCACCCCTGAACCTCTCATTTTAAGATTATGCTCCCTTGTCATGGACTAGCCCACCAGAAGAAATAGTTTCTCTCCATCTACCCGATCAAATCGTTTAATCATCTTAAACATCAATTAGATCACCCCTTAATCTTCTATATTCAAGAGAATACAAGCCTAGTCTGTGCAACCTGTCCTCATCATTTAACCGTTTAACCCCGATAACATTCTGGTGAATCTGTGCTGCACCCCCTCCGAGGCCAAATATCCTTCCTGAGATGCGGTGCCCAGAACTGAACGCAGTCTCCAGCTGGGGTCTGACCAGAGCTCTGTACAACTGCAACATAACTTCCACCCTTTTGTATTCCAGCCTTTTGTGATCAGGCCCAACGTTCCATTAGTCTTTTCAATTAGTTTTTGTACCTGTCCATCAGCTTTTAATGATTTCTGTACTTCGACCCCAAAATCTCGCGGCACTTCCACAGTTCCCAGCTTCTCGCCATTCAGAAATTACCCTGATCTTTCTTCGGACCAAAGCGGATGACCTCACACTTTCCAACTTTGAACTCCATCTGTCACAGTTTTGCCCATTCACTTAATCTATCAATGTCCCTTTGCAACTATATGCTCCCATCTACAATATTTATTGTGCTACCTGACTTGATGTCGTCAGTAAACTAAGATATACGCTTCTATATTCCTTCATCCAAGTCATTTATAAATACAGTGAAAAGCTGCGGTCCCAGTACAGTTCACTGGGGACACCACGAGTCACATCCTGCTGATTGGATTACAGACTCATTAAACCTACTCGCTGTCTTCTAACTCCGAACCAATTCCCTGTACAAGCCAATAGATTGCCTCCAATTCCATGCACTCTCGATTTTATTAACAAACTCCTTTGTGGAACCTTATCGAACGTCTTCTGAAAGTCCATATAAATAACATCCAGAGACACGCCATTGCCGACCACATTAATTACCTCCTCAAAAAATTTAACTAGGGGTTCATTCGACATGACTTACCCTTTACAAATCCATGCTGCTCTCTCTGATCAGCTCCAATTTTTCCAGATGCTCAGTCACTCTGTCCCGAATAACAGATTCTACTAACTTCCCCACAATTGATCACAGACGAATGGGTTTATAATTTCCTGCTTCATCTCTACTTAATTGAAAACTATTTGAACAATGCGTTGATGTACAGGGTATAAAGTGGTGATGTATCGGGTATCAGGTGGAGATGTACAGGGTATAAGGTGGAGATGTACCGGGTATAATGTGGTGATGTACAGGGTATAAAGTGGGGATGTACAGGGTATAAAGTGGTGATGTACAGGGTATAAAGTGGTGATGTTCAGGGTATAAAGTGGTGATGTACAGGGTATAAAGTGGTGATGTACAGGGTATAAAGTGGTGATGTACAGGGTATAAAGTGGAGATGCACAGTGTATAAAGTGGTGATGTACAGGGTATAAAGTGGTGATGTACAGGGTATAAAGTGGTGATGTACAGTGTATAAAGTGGTGATGTTCAGGGTATAAAGTGGTGATGTACAGGGTATAAAGTGGTGATGTACAGGGTATAAAGTGGTGATGTTCAGGGTATAAAATGGTGATGTACAGGGTATAAAGTGGTGATGTACAGGGTATAAAGTGGTGATGTACAGGGTATAAAGTGGTGATGTACAGGGTATAAAGTGGTGATGTTCAGGGTATAAAGTGGTGATGTACCGGGTATAAAGTGGTGATGTACAGGGTATAAAGTGGTGATGTACAGGGTATAAAGTGGAGATGCAAAGTGTATAAAGTGGTGATGTACAGGGTATTAAGTGGAGATGTACCGGGTATAAAGTGGAGATGTACAGGGTATAAAGTGGTGATGTACAGGGTATAAAGTGGTGATGTACAGGGTATAAAGTGGAGATGTACAGGGTATAAAGTGGTGATGTACAGGGTATAAAGTGGAGATGCACAGTGTATAAAGTGGTGATGTACAGGGTATAAAGTGGTGATAAGATCATGAGAGACAGGAGCAGGAGTAGGCCATTCGGCCCCTCGAGCCTGCTCCGCCATTCAATGAGATCATGGCTGATCGGATTTTTCCCTCAACTCCACTTTCCCGCCCTTTCCCCATATCCTTTGACTCCCTTGCTGATGAAAAAATTGTCTAACTCAGCCTTGAATTTATTCAATGACTCAGCCTCCACAGCTTTATAGGGTAAAGAATTCCAAAGATTCAAGACCCTCTTGGAGAAGAAATTCATCCTCATTTCCATCTCAAATGGTCGAACCCTTATTCTGAGACTATGCCCCCTCGTTTTAGATTCCCCCATGAGGGGTAACATCCTCTCAGCATCTACCCTATCGAGTCCCTCAGAATCTTGTATGTTCCAATAAGATCTCCTCTCATTCTTCTAAACTTCAATGAGTATAGACCCAACCTGTTCAATCTTTCCTCAAAAGGCAACCCTTACATGCCCGGAATCAACCGAGTTAACCTTCTCTGAACTGCCTCAAATGCAGTTATGTCCTTCTTAAAATAAGGGCACCAGAACTGTACGCTGTGCTCCAGGTCTGGTCTCTCCAGCACCCTGTGAGGTTGTCGAATGACATCCCTGCTTTTATACTCCATCCCCCTAGAATTAAAGGCCAATATTCAATTTGCCTTCCGGATTACCTGCTGCACCTGTATGTTGACTTATTATGTTTAATGTACGAGGACACCCAGATCCCTCTTTACTGCAGCAATTTGTAGTATTTCTCCCAAAGTGGATGAATTCACATTTTCCCACCTAATAATCCATCTGCCTAATTTTTGCCCATTCACTTAACCCGTCAATATCCCTTGGCTGACACGTTGTGTCCTCATCCCAACTTGCTTTTCCACCTATCTTTGTATCATCATCAAATTTGGACACAAGACACTATGTTCCTGCATCCAAGTCATTGATATATATTGTAAATAGTTGAGGCCCCAGCACAGATCCCTGCGGCACCCCACTAGTTACAGATTGCCATTTTGAAAATGACCCTTTTATCCCGACTCTTTGTTTTATGTTAATTAGCCAATCTTCTATTCATGCCAGTATATTACCACCAACACCATGAGCTCTTATCTTGTGCAGTAACCTTTTATGTGGCACCTTATCTAATGTTTTTTGGAAATCCAAATATACTGCATCCATTGGTTCCCCTTTATCCACCCTGCCCGTTACTTCCTCAAAGAACTTTAATAAATTTGTCAGACATCACTTCCCCTTCATAAGACCATGTTGACTCTCCTTGACTGTAGTTTGATTCTCCAAATGTCCTGCTACTACTTCCTTAATAATGGATTCTTGCATTTTCCCAAAAACAGATGTTCGGCTAACTGGTCTGTAGTTATCTGCTTTCTGTCTCACTCCCTTCTTGAATAGGGGTGTTACGTTTGCGGTTTTCCAATCCGCTGAGACCTTTCCAGAATCTAGTGAATTCTGGAAAATTCCGAACAATTCATCCACTATCTCTATATCCACTTCCTTTCAGACACTCGGATGAAAGCCATCAGGTCCAGGGGACTTGTCAGCCTTTAGACCCATTAGTTTACCACGCACTTTTTCTCCAGTGATAGTGATTGTTTGAGGTTCCTCACTCCCCTTTGCCCCTTGATTTTCTATTATTATTTCTCGGTTATTAGTGTCTTCTACTGTGAAGACTGATACAAAATATATGTTCAATTTCTGTGCCATTTCCTTGTTTTCCATTATTATTCTCCCAGTCTCACCCTCTAAGGGACCAATGTTTACTTTCGCTGCCCTCTTCCTTTTTATTTTCTTGTCGAAGTTTTTACTGTCAGTTTTTATATTTTTTGTTAGTTTACTCTCATCATTTATTTTCTCCCTCTGTATTATTATTTTCGTCATCCTTTGCTGGTTTTTAAATTTTTCCCAGTCTTCATGCTTACCAGTAATCTTTGCCATGTTGTATGCTTTTTCTTTTAACCTGATACCATCCTTTACTTCCTTATTTAGGCATGGTTGGTTCACCCTTTTTGTGGAGACTTTCCTCCTCACAGGGACATATGTTGTTGCGAGTTATAAAATATCTCTTTAAATGTTTGCCACTGCTTATGCACCATCATACCATCTAACCTGTTCACCCAGTCCACTTCAGTCAGTTCGACCCTCATTCCTCTATAATTGCCCTTAATTAAGTTTAATACAATAGTTTCAGACCCAAGATCCTCGCTCTCAAACTGGATGTGAAATTCTGTCATGTTATGATCGCTGCTTCCCAAGGGTTCCTTTACTTTCAGATAACTAATTAATCCTGTTTTGTTACCCATTACCAGATCCAAAATGGCCTGTTCCCTGGTTGGTTCCTCGACGTATTGGTCTAAGAAACAGTCCATAATACACTCTATGCACTCCTCCTTAGGGCTATTTTTTTCCAATATGTTTTGTCCAATCTAAGTGAAAGTTAAAATCGCTCATGATTATTGCGTTACCTTTTCTTTACAAGCCCCCCTGATTTCCTGATTTATATTTTGCCCTACAGTGTAGCTACTGTTCGGGGGCCTATATACTACTCCCACCAGTGATTTCTTTCCCTTGCTATTTCTGACCTCCACCCAAATTGATTCGACATCTTGATCTGCTGAGCCAAGATCATTTCTCACTATTATACCAATTTCATCCTTTATTAACAGAGCTACCCCACCACCTTTACCTTTTTTCCTATCCTTCCGAAATGTTAAATTACCCTGAATATTGAGCTCCCAACCTTGGTCATCTTGCAACCACGTCACTGTAACGGCCACGAGATCATACCCATTTGTTTCTCTTTGTGTCGTCAATTCATCTATCTTATTACGAATGCTGCTCGCATTCAGAAAAAGAACCTTTAATTTTGTCTTTTTACCATTCTTTCCTACCCCGGTCCCATTTGCTCGTGTTGTACGGTCTGTCCCTTCCTGACACACTCTGTTTGTCATTACCCCCATCACTTTCCTGTACTACTTCCTTGTATTTTCTCTTTATCAATCTAAACTTCGCCTCACCTGCGTCCTCCGCCCCTCTATTTAGTTTAAAGCCTTCTCTACCGCCCTAATTATTCGTTTTGCCAGGACACTGGTCTCAGCATGGTTCAGATGAAGACCATCCCAACGGAACAGCTCCCTCTTTCCCCAGTACTGGTGACATTGCCCCATGAATGGAAACCCACTTCTCCCACACCAATCATTGAACCACACATTCATCTCTCTGATCTGATTTACCCTGTGTTAATTTGCTCGTGGCTCAGGTAATAATCCGGAGATTATCACCTCTATGGTTCTGCTTTTTAATTTGGTCCCTCGCTGCTCAAACTCCCTCAGCAGAACCTCTTTCTTAGTCCTACCTATGTCGTTGATACCTACGTGGACCACGACAACTTGATCCGCCCCCTCCCACTCCAAGTTTCTCTCCAGCCCTGAGGAGATGTCCTTAACCCTGGCACCGGGTAGGCAACACAGCCTTCGGGACTCTCGCTCTTGGCTGCAGAGAACAGTGTCTATCCCTCTCACTGTACTGTCGCCTACGACAACCACATTCCATTTTACTCCCCCCACTTGAATGGCCCCCTGAACCACGGTGCCGTGGCCAGCTTGCTCATCCTCCCTCCAGTCCCTGCACTCGTCCTTCAAGAACCTCGTATCTATTGGACAAGCGCAGAGGCTGAGGCTCCTGCAATGCTGCCTCCTGGATCCCCGTACCCGCCTCACTCGCAGTCACACCCACCTGTCCCTGACCACGTGCCAATTCTACAGTATTGAGACTAAGGGGCGTGACTGCCTCCTGGATCAAACTGTCCAGGTAACGTTCTCCCTCCCTGATGCATCGCAATGTCTGCATCTCGGACTCCAGCTCCTCAACTCGGAGCCGAAGATCCTCGAGCTGCAGATACTTGCCGCAGATGTAGTCGCCCTGGACAAAACTGTCCAGTAGCTCCAACATATTGCAGCTGCAACACATCTCCTGCCCTGTCATAACTATTTTATTTATTTAATTGATCACTACAATGCCCATCAAATTATTTTTAGGTTGAACCAAGTACTGGCCTTGTTTAATTTATTAAATTAAGTTCATTTTTTAAATGCAGTTTTATGCTGTAAGTTCCTGAGCCCACAGTCCTACGAATGAAGAAAACAGAAGAGATACTCACCACCAACCACCGACCTGTCTTACCTGGGACATCACACGACAGTTTGGTTTTGTTGTTGCTGTGACCCGCTCTCGGTCCGCTCCGCTCTCCACTCCACTCCGCTCTGCTCTCCGCTCTCGGTCCGCTCCTCTCCGCTCCTCTCCGCACTCGATCCGCTTCTCTCCGCTCTCGATCCGCTCCTCCCTGCTCTCGGTCCGCTCCTCCCCGCTATCGGTCCGCCCCTCTCCGCTCTCGGTCCGCTCTTCTCCGCTCTCGGTCCGCTCCTCTCGGCTCTCGATCCGCTCCTCCCCGCGATCGGTCCGCCCCTCTCCGCTCTCGGTCCGCTCCTCTCCGCTCTCGGTCCGCTCCTCTCTGCGCTCGGCACGCTCCTCTCCGCTCTCGGTCCGCTCCTCTCTGCTCTCGGTCCGCTCCTCTCGGCTCTCGATCCGCTGCTCCCTGCTCTCGGTCCGCTCCTCCCCGCTATCGGTCCGCTCCTCCCCGCTCTCGGTCCGCTCCTCTCCGCTCTCGGTCCGCTTCTCTCCGCTGTCGGTACGCTCCACTCCGCTCTCGGTCCGCTCCTCTCCGTTCTCGGTCCGCTCCACTCCGCTCTCGGTCCGCTCCTCTCCCCTCTCGGCACGCTCCTCTCTGCGCTCGGCACGCTCCTCTCTGCTCTCGGTCCGCCCCTCTCTGCTCTCGGTCTGCTCCCTTCTCTCTCGGTCCGCTCCTCTCCGCCCTCGGTCCGCTTCTCTCCGCTGTCGGTACGCTCCCCTCCGCTCTCGGTCCGCTCTTCTCCGCTCTCGGTCCGCTCCTCTCCCCTCTCGGTCCGCTCCCCTCCGCTCTCGGTCCGCTCCTCTCCGCTCTCGGTCCGCTCTTCTCCGCTCTCGGTCCAATCCTCTCCCCTCTCGGTCCACTCCTCTCCCCTCTCCGCTCTCTGTCCGCTCCTCCCCGCTCTCTGTCCGCTCCTTTCCGCTCTCGGTCCGCTCCTCTCCGCTCTCGGTACGCTCCTCTCCGCTCTCTGTCCGCTCCTCTCCCCTCTCGGTCCGCTCTTCTACGCTCTCGGTCCACTCCTCTCCCCTCTCGGTCCACTCCTCTCCCCTCTCCGCTCTCTGTCCGCTCCTCTCCGCTCTCTGTCCGCTCCTCTCCGCTCTCGGTCCACTCCTCTCCCCTCTCGGTCCACTCCTCTCCCCTCTCGGTCCACTCCTCTCCCCTCTCGGTCCGCTCCTCTCCCCTCTCGGTCCGCTCCTCTCCGCTCTCTGTCCGCTCCTCTCCCCTCTCGGTCCGCTCTTCTACGCTCTCGGTCCACTCCTCTCCCCTCTCGGTCCACTCCTCTCCCCTCTCGGTCCGCTCCTCTCCCCTCTCGGTCCGCTCTTCTACGCTCTCGGTCCACTCCTCTCCCCTCTCGGTCCACTCCTCTCCCCTCTCGGTCCGCTCCTCTCCCCTCTCGGTCCACTCCTCTCCGCTCTCTGTCCGCTCCTCTCCGCTCTCGGTCCGCTCCTCTCCGCTCTCTGTCCGCTCCTCTCCCCTCTCGGTCCGCTCCTCTCCGCTCTCTGTCCGCTCCTCTCCCCTCTCGGTCCGCTCTTCTACGCTCTCAGTCCACTCCTCTCCCCTCTCGGTCCACTCCTCTCCCCTCTCGGTCCACTCCTCTCCCCTCTCGGTCCACTCCTCTCCGCTCTCTGTCCGCTCCTCTCCGCTCTCGGTCCGCTCCTCTCCGCTCTCTGTCCGCTCCTCCCCGGTCTCGGTCCGCTCCTCTCCCCTCTCGGTCCGCTCCTCTCCGCTCTCTGTCCGCTCCTCTCCCCTCTCGGTCCGCTCTTCTACGCTCTCGGTCCACTCCTCTCCCCTCTCCGCTCTCTGTCCGCTCCTCTCCGCTCTCTGTCCGCTCCTCTCCGCTCTCGGTCCGCTCCTCTCCGCTCTCTGTCCGCTCCTCCCCGCTCTCGGTCCGCTCCTCTCCCCTCTCGGTCCGCTCCTCCCCGCACTCGGTCCGCTCCTCTCCGCTCTCGGTCCGCTCCTCTCCCCTCTCGGTCCGCTCCTCTCCGCTCTCGGTCCGCTCCTCTCCGCTCTCGGTCCGCTCCTCTCCGCACTCGGTCCGCTCCTCTCCGCTCTCTGTCCGCTCCTCTCCGCTCTCGGTCCGCTCCTCTCCGCTCTCGGTCCGCTCCTCTCCCCTCTCGGTCCGCTCCTCTCCGCTCTCGGTCCGCTCCTCTCCGCATTCGGTCCGCTCCTCTCCGCTCTCGGTCCGCTCCTCTCCCCTGACTAATCAAATGCACCTCACTCCTTACTGCACTGAATCCCCTCACTCATCAAATTCCCAATTATAGACTCTGTCGAAACCAGACTCCGTCGATAGCTGCTACTCCGTGGTCCATCACTCTAACTTGTGGTCAGGATTGAGGATTGGGGTCAGTGGTTCGGGCTGGTGGGTAGGATTGAGGATTGGGGTCAGTGGTTCGGGCTGGTGGGTAGGATTGAGGATTGGGGTCAGTGGTTCGGGCTGGTGGGTAGGATTGAGGATTGGGGTTAGTGGTTCGGGCTGGTGGTTAGTATTTATGTGGCTGGTCCAGTTAAGTTTCTGGTCAATGGTTTCCCCCAGGATGTTGATGGTGGGGGATTCGGCGATGGTAATGCCGTTGAATGTGAAGGGGAGGTGGTTAGACTCTCTCTTGTTCGAGATTGTCATTGTCTGGCACATGTCTGGCGCGAATATTACTTGCCCCTTATCAACCCAAACCTGGATATTGCCCAGGTCTTGCTGCATGCGGGCTCGGATTGCTTCATTTATCTGAGGGGTTGCGAATGGAACTGAACACTGTGCAATCATCAGCGAACATCCCCACTTCTGACCTTATGATGGAGGGAAGGTCATTGGAATAAAGAAGGATAAGGGGGAAGATCCTGTCTCTTTCATTCTGGTTTACAGATGTGTTTTGTATGCAGCGTACTGTCTCTTTAAAAAGCCGGATGAACGTTACTGCCCCTTTTAAAAAGCCGGAGAAACGTTACCGTCCGTTTAAAAAGCCGGTTGACTGTCACTGTCCCTTGAAAAAGCCTGATGAATGTTACCGTCTTTTTAAAGAGCCTGATGCATGTTTCTGTCCCTTTAAAAAGCCTGATGAATGTTACCGTCTTTTTAAAAAGCCTGATGCATGTCACTGTCCCTTTAAAAAAGCCTGATGAATGTTTCCCACCTGTTAGCACTAACCACATTGTGTTCTTTTTATTTTTATTTATTAATAACACTGTGTTATTCCCCCATTACTCCCTGCTCTCTGTCCTGAATTGATCCATTTTACTAACTAATGTTGAAATCGTTGCTCCGCCCCACAGGGTTCCATCTGTTTGAAGCCACAACAGAAAGGGCCAGTTTTCTCCCGGAGTTTGAGAAAAATCAGGTTTCATCATGGTGCAGAGTTTCAGCCAATGAGGGAGATCCGGGCTCAGCCCCGCCCACTCGGTGCCGCAAGTCCCGCCCCCTCACTCAATCCCATTGGTTGGAGGACCCGCCGCCCGCTCGGTCCTCCAGCCCCGCCCCCGCTCTTCCTATTGGCCCGGAGCTCCCGTCGATCACCCGGGCAGTGTGAGCTGAGCATGCGCGGGGGGCGGGCGGCGACTGAGGGAGAGGCGGCAGGTAAAGAGCTGGAGAGAGCGGGTTAATAAAGGGCGGGGATCACAGGGCCCAGAAACACCGAGTGTAGGGCCCAGGACCCGAGAGAAAACAGGCGGCATTATCCCCCCTCCATTATCCCCCCTCCCTTATCCCCCCTCCATTATCCCCCCTCCATTATCCCCCCTCCATTACCCCCCCTCCATTACCCCCCCTCCATTATCCTCCCTTTCCCCCCGTTTGTGACCCGTCGGTTCAAGCGGAAACGCAGCAAGCGGCCCGTGGGCCCCGCGCATGCGCCAAACTGCAGGACTGTCAGGGAGCGTCTGTAAACGATGAGAAACGGTGACGGTAAAGGAGCGTCTGCAAATGAAGGAGAAAAAGTAATGGGGTCAGGGAGTGTCTGTAAATAAAGGAGAAATGGTGATGATCTGGGAGTGTCTGCAATTGAAGGTGAAATCATGATGCATCAGGCAGCGTCTGTAAATGAAAGAAAAATAACAATGTGTCAAGGAGCATTTGTATCGAAGGAGAAATCATGATGGGTCAGGGAGCGTCTTTAAATGATGGAGAAATCATGTTGGAGCAGGCAGCTACCGTCAATGAAGGAGAAATCATGCGTCAGGGATCGTCTATAAACGAAGAGAAATGGAGACGAGTCAGGGGGTGTTAGAGAATCATACTTACCCATTTAACACGCAGGCTAAAAATCAACATAACAAAAATATAAAGACAAATCATCAGCAATATTATATCAGCGCTTTTCATCAGTTCACTTCAAGGCAGTTCGCAAAGCTCTGTTGCCAGTCTGATTAACCCTTTCCTTAAAGAGAGACAACTCCTGCTACTTCCCCCTCGACCATGTCCCCACCACTGAAGATCATTAATTCTCAGAACGTTACTGACCTCATCTCTTCAGGAGGAGAAACCAGTCATTATAGAACTGAACTCAGTCAGAGTCAGCACCTTCAGGGCAGGAGAGAGAGAGGAACCAGTGAGTGTAGAACTGAACCCAGTCAGAGTCAGCACCTTCAGGGCAGGAGAGAGAGGGGAACCTGTGAGTGTAGAACTGAACCCAGTCAGAGTTAGCACCTTCAGGAGAGGAGAGAGAGGGGAACCAGTGAGTATAGAACTGAACCCAGTCAGAGTCAGCACCTTCAGGGGAGTAGAGAGAGGGGAACCTGTGAGTGTCGAACTGAACTCAGCCGGAGTAGTGGGAGTGAGAAAACTGGATATGGAGTATGGAATTTAGAAATGGTGCGATGGGTTTGGATTTCAGCAGAGGGAGGAGGGAGAGTGTGTGGGACGGGGATTTACAGCTTTGGGGGAACAAGAGATGAAAGAATGTTCCATTGAAACTGGAATTGTCTGTTCTGAATTTCTATCCTGTATTTACAGTGATTACTTTTGTAAACTCCTTTTACAGGGCACGAGAAGGGGAGGATTAACAGACCAGAAACTCAAATCAAACATCACGTCAAGATCTGATAGAGACACTCGATTCATCAGGACCTGCATATCATCAGCCTTTGAGTATGGAAGGAAACAGCACCATTCACAGAGGGGAGAGGCCGTGGAAATGTGGGGACTGTGGGAAGGGATTCAATTGCCCGTCCCAGCTCGAAACTCATCGACGCAGTCACACTGGGGAGAGGCCGTTCATCTGCTCCGTGTGTGGGAAGGTATTCACTAAATCATCCCACCTCATTGAACACAAATTTGTTCACATTGATAAGAGACCGATTAAATGTTCTGACTGTGAGAAGAGCTTTAAAAACACAAAGGATCTGTTGACACACCAGCGAGTTCACACTGGGGAGAGACCGTTCACCTGCTCCGTGTGTGAGAAGCGATTCACTCAGTCTTGCCACCTACTGACACACCAGCGAGTTCACACTGCAGAGAAGCCGTACCTCTGCTCTGTGTGTGGGAAGGGATTCACTCAGGCTTCCAACCTGTTGAGACACCAGCGAGTTCATACTGGGGAGAGGCCGTTCACCTGCTCCGTGTGTGGAAGCAAATTCAGTTTTTCAGCCAGCCTCAGTAAACACCAACTTGTTCACACCAATAAGAGACCCTTTAAATGTTCTGACTGTGAGAAGAGCTTTAAAAGCACTAAGCATCTGCTGAAACACCAACGTACTCACACTGGGGAGAGGCCGTTCACCTGCTCCGCATGTGGGAAGGGATTCACTCAGTCATCCCACCTCCTGTCACACCAGCGAGTCCACAAGTGACTGCAGTGGTTGGATTCTGCTGCTATTGCCGCTGTTAATCACATCTAGGACTGAACCATGTTCATTTTCGCAGTTGGGGATTGTTTCTGCTGATGTTAATTACATGTAGCCGTGGTATCCAGGGAAGGGATCGATAACACGCTGCAATTTAATATTTAATACATGTGAAATAAATCAGCTTTGCTTCAAACACACAGTGTGTCAAGTCCTTGAGTTCTCCAACGTACGAGGAGACTATTTGACGTCCTGTTCCCCACTGTTCCATTTTTGGGTCGTTTCTCCTTTCTAACTCTGGATTATTTCAGTTCTCATACCTTCGGTTACTCTCATGGACAAGTCCCAGCTCCCCATACCTCCCAGATTCCTTCTCCTAACCTCAGTATCCAGGGAAGGTATCGGTAACTGGCTCGGGATCAATAAACACTGAACCCAGTCTGTTAATTACTCCACTGTAGGGGTGAGGGCTGTAACAGGTGAGTGTGATCCCCTCCCAACCAATGTGTGATGCTTCTGCAGTCAAATATCCTGCTGCCACTCGCTGCCCCGACTGACGGGTGAAGAGTTGCCACTTAACTGGTCTTGGAGCTTGACCACACCAGTGGATCTGTGACCCCAGTGGGAGTCGGGACCTTCAGGAGAGGAGAGGAGAAAATGGTGAGAAACCCCCTGTGAGCAGAGTGAGAATAAAATAAATGAGGCACTGGGACCCTGGAGCCCCGCCCACTCTTTGTTCCTGGTCACTGGGACCCTGAAGCCCCGCCCACTCTTTGTCCCTGGTCACTGGGACACTGAAGCCCCGCCCACTCTTTGTTCACAGTCACTGGGATCCTGAAGCCCCGCCCACTCTTTGTTCCGGGTCACTGGGACCCTGAAGCCCCGCCCACTCTTTGTCCCCACTCACTGGGGCCCTGAAGCCCCGCCCACTCTGCTCCCGGTCACTGGGACCCTGAAGCCCCGCCCACTCTTTGTTCCCGGTCACAGGGACCCTGAAGCCCCGCCCACTCTTTGTTCCTGTGCCATGAAGGCTGCGCCTGCGCAGTTCTGCTGACAAACGTCCTGACCTTCCGCGACAAAAATGGCGGTCGGAGACAAGCGTCTGTCATCGGGGAATAAGGCTCACGGCTTCAATCCGGGTCAACACGCACGGTCCGGCGGCCTCTGAGGCTGCGCTCTATCTTTATAAACCCTGCGGCGTGGGCTTGCCCGGTTTATTGATCTCCAGCCCCCCGCGTCTTTTACCTGCTCCGGACGCGCGGCTCCGGACAGAAGTCACTCTCGCGCCTGCGCGCTGGTCTCCTGTATTGGGGAATAGGGCGTATTCGCATTCGCGCTGCACTCTGGGTAACTCGGACCGCCATTGAAACCATTTTATTGTCATTTGCTGTGATCGGCTGGGGGCCGGGGGGACGGTGGGGAAAACGGGGAAATCAGCGAAATTAAATGGAACTTGATCGGAACATTGGAGCCCGGGGCTCGGCCGCCACATGGAGCGTTCTCCGCCCCGCGCCAGGCTCGCTGGGCCGCCATTAACCGGCAGCAACAGGAGACTGTCGCCATTCATAAAGGGACAGTGAGCGCACTGTCTCTGCCGTTGGCAGTTAAAGTGCTCTCTTCGACTCCAGGTTGTGTTTTTGTGGTCGTTAAACGCACAGTGCTTCTCCTCAACCGTGGGGCTGAGGCGGATCTTTAAAGGGACAGTGGTTCCCTTCTTTTACATAGAATTACTTCGAGATTACAGCAGAGAAACAGGCCATTCGACCCAACTGGTCTAAGCCGGTGATAATGCTTCACACGACCCTTCTCCCTGCATCTTTTAACCCCTTTTTGTGCGTGTTTATTTTTAAAGGTACAGTGCCACTTCTTACCTGTTGGAGTGGTGCAAATATTTAAAGGGACAGTGACTCCACTTTCTGTATATATTTATAGTTAAAGTTACAGTGCACCTCCTTACCTGTGGCAGTTGGCGGGGTTTCAGGGTCTCTGTTCCCAACCTGGTTCCAGTCACCAGGAGACAAAATCATTAACTCATTTAATGTGTTTTCACGCTGCACACAGGGGTTTCTCACCGTTCACTTAGCTCCTCCCCTCAAGCTGCTGACACGCGCTGGGGTGACAGTCTGATTCCCAGAGATTTCTGAAGTAACAACCCCAGAGTCGACTTCCATTTTAAAGTCCCAGGGTTAGAATCCCCATCTACACTCCCAGGGTTAGAATCCCCATCTACACTCCCAGGGTTAGAATCCCCATCTACAATCCCAGGGTTAGAATCCCCATCTACACTCCCAGGGTTAGAATCCCCATCTACACTCCCAGGGTTAGAATCCCCATCGACACTCCCAGGGTTAGAATCCCCAACTACACTCCCAGGGTTAGAATCCTCATCTACACTCCCAGGGTTAGAATCCCCATCTACACTCCCAGGGTTAGAATCCCCATCGACACTCCCAGGGTTAGAATCCCCATCTACACTCCCAGGGTTAGAATCCCCATCTACACTCCCAGGGTTAGAATCCCCATCTACACTCCCAGGGTTAGAATCCCCATCTACGCTCCCAGGGTTAGAATCCCCATCGACACTCCCAGGATTAGAATCCCCATCTACACTCCCAGGGTTAGAATCCCCATCGAAACTCCCAGGGTTAGAATCCCCATCTACACTCCCAAGGTTAGAATCCCCGTGTACAATCCCAGTGTTAGAATCCCCAATCTACACTCCCAGGGTTAGAATCCCCATCGACATTCCCAGGGTTATAATCCCCATCTGCACTCCCAGGGTTAGAATACCCGTGTACAATCCCAGTGTGAGAATCCCCATGCACAGTCCCAGGGTTAGAATCCCCGAGTACAGTCCCAGGGTTAGAATCCCCGTGTACAGTCCCAGGATTAGAATCCCCGTGTACAGTCCCAGGGTTAGAATCCCCAAATACAGTCCCAGGGTTAGAATCCCCGTGTACAGTCCCAGTGTTAGAATCCCCGTGTACAGTCCCAGGGTTAGAATCCCCAAATACAGTGCCAGGGTTAGAATCCCCGTGTACAGTCCCAGGGTTACAATCCCCGTGTACAGTCCCAGGGTTAGAATCCCCAAATACAGTCCCAGGGTTAGAATACCCAATAAAGTCCCAGGGTTAAAATCCCCATGTACAGTCCCAGGGTTAGAATCCCCAAATACAGTCCCAGGGTTAGAATACCCAAATACAGTCCCAGGGTTAGAATCCCCAAATACAGTGCCAGGGTTAGAATCCCCGTGTACAGTCCCAGTGTTAGAATCCCCGTGTACAGTCCCAGGGTTAGAATCCCCGTGTACAGTCCCAGTGTTAGAATCCCCAAATACAGTGCCAGGGTTAGAATCCTAGAATCCCCGTGTACAGTCCCAGGGTTACAATCCCCATGTACAGTCCCAGGGTTAGAATCCCCAAATACAGTGCCAGGGTTAGAATCCCCAAATACAGTCCCAGGGTTAGAATCCCCGTGTACAGTCCCAGGGTTAGAATCCCCAAATACAGTGCCAGGGTTAGAATCCCCGTGTACAGTCCCAGGGTTACAATCCCCGTGTACAGTCCCAGGGTTAGAATCCCCAAATACAGTGCCAGGGTTAGAATCCCCAAATACAGTGCCAGGGTTAGAATCCCCGTGTACAGTCCCAGGGTTAGAATCCCCAAATACAGTGCCAGGATTAGAATCCCCAAATACAGTGCCAGGGTTAGAATCCCAAAATACAGTCCCAGGGTTAGAATCCCCATGTACAGTCCCAGGGTTGGAATCCCCATATACAGTCCCGGGGTTAGAACCCCCAAATACAGTGCCAGTGTTAGAATCCCCGTGTACAGTCCCAGGGTTACAATCCCCGTGTACAGTCCCAGGGTTAGAATCCCCAAGTACAGTCCCAGGGTTAGAATCCCCATCTACACTCCCAGGGTTAGAATCCCCATCTACACTCCCAGGGTTAGAATCCCCATCTACACTCCCAGGGTTAGAATCCCCATCCGCACTTGCAGGGTTAGAATCCCCATCTACACTCCCAGGGTTAGAATCCCCATCTACACTCCCAGGGTTAGAATCCCCATCTACAGTCCCAGGGTTAGAATCCCCATCTGCACTCCCAGGGTTAGAATCCCCATCTACACTCCCAGGGTTAGAATCCCCATCTACACTCCCAGGGTTAGAATCCCCATCTACACTCCCAGGGTTAGAATCCCCATCTACACTCCCAGGGTTAGAATCCCCATCTACACTGCCAGGGTTAGAATCCCCATCTGCACTCCCAGGGTTAGAATCCCCATCTACACTCCCAGGGTTAGAATCCCCATCTTCACTCCCAGGGTTAGAATCCCCATCGACATTCCCAGGGTTAGAATCCCCATCTACACTCCCAGGGTTAGAATCCCCGTGTACAATGCCAGTGTTAGAATCCCCATGTACAGTCCCAGGGTTAGAATCCCCAAATACAGTGCCAGGGTTAGAATCCCCAAATACAGTCCCAGGGTTAGAATCCCCGTGTACAGTCCCAGGGTTAGAATCCCCAAATACAGTGCCAGGGTTAGAATCCCCGTGTACAGTCCCAGGGTTACAATCCCCGTGTACAGTCCCAGGGTTAGAATCCCCAAATACAGTGCCAGGGTTAGAATCCCCAAATACAGTGCCAGGGTTAGAATCCCCGTGTACAGTCCCAGGGTTAGAATCCCCAAATACAGTGCCAGGATTAGAATCCCCAAATACAGTGCCAGGGTTAGAATCCCAAAATACAGTCCCAGGGTTAGAATCCCCATGTACAGTCCCAGGGTTGGAATCCCCATATACAGTCCCGGGGTTAGAACCCCCAAATACAGTGCCAGTGTTAGAATCCCCGTGTACAGTCCCAGGGTTACAATCCCCGTGTACAGTCCCAGGGTTAGAATCCCCAAGTACAGTCCCAGGGTTAGAATCCCCATCTACACTCCCAGGGTTAGAATCCCCATCTACACTCCCAGGGTTAGAATCCCCATCTACACTCCCAGGGTTAGAATCCCCATCCGCACTTGCAGGGTTAGAATCCCCATCTACACTCCCAGGGTTAGAATCCCCATCTACACTCCCAGGGTTAGAATCCCCATCTACAGTCCCAGGGTTAGAATCCCCATCTGCACTCCCAGGGTTAGAATCCCCATCTACACTCCCAGGGTTAGAATCCCCATCTACACTCCCAGGGTTAGAATCCCCATCTACACTCCCAGGGTTAGAATCCCCATCTACACTCCCAGGGTTAGAATCCCCATCTACACTGCCAGGGTTAGAATCCCCATCTGCACTCCCAGGGTTAGAATCCCCATCTACACTCCCAGGGTTAGAATCCCCATCGACACTCCCAGGGTTAGAATCCCCAACTACACTCCCAGGGTTAGAATCCTCATCTACACTCCCAGGGTTAGAATCCCCATCTACACTCCCAGGGTTAGAATCCCCATCGACACTCCCAGGGTTAGAATCCCCATCTACACTCCCAGGGTTAGAATCCCCATCTACACTCCCAGGGTTAGAATCCCCATCTACACTCCCAGGGTTAGAATCCCCATCTACGCTCCCAGGGTTAGAATCCCCATCGACACTCCCAGGATTAGAATCCCCATCTACACTCCCAGGGTTAGAATCCCCATCGAAACTCCCAGGGTTAGAATCCCCATCTACACTCCCAAGGTTAGAATCCCCGTGTACAATCCCAGTGTTAGAATCCCCAATCTACACTCCCAGGGTTAGAATCCCCATCGACATTCCCAGGGTTATAATCCCCATCTGCACTCCCTGGGTTAGAATACCCGTGTACAATCCCAGTGTGAGAATCCCCATGCACAGTCCCAGGGTTAGAATCCCCGAGTACAGTCCCAGGGTTAGAATCCCCGTGTACAGTCCCAGGATTAGAATCCCCGTGTACAGTCCCAGGGTTAGAATCCCCAAATACAGTCCCAGGGTTAGAATACCCAATAAAGTCCCAGGGTTAAAATCCCCATGTACAGTCCCAGGGTTAGAATCCCCAAATACAGTCCCAGGGTTAGAATACCCAAATACAGTCCCAGGGTTAGAATCCCCAAATACAGTGCCAGGGTTAGAATCCCCGTGTACAGTCCCAGTGTTAGAATCCCCGTGTACAGTCCCAGGGTTAGAATCCCCGTGTACAGTCCCAGGGTTAGAATCCCCAAATACAGTGCCAGGGTTAGAATCCTAGAATCCCCGTGTACAGTCCCAGGGTTACAATCCCCATGTACAGTCCCAGGGTTAGAATCCCCAAATACAGTGCCAGGGTTAGAATCCCCAAATACAGTCCCAGGGTTAGAATCCCCGTGTACAGTCCCAGGGTTAGAATCCCCAAATACAGTGCCAGGGTTAGAATCCCCGTGTACAGTCCCAGGGTTACAATCCCCGTGTACAGTCCCAGGGTTAGAATCCCCAAATACAGTGCCAGGGTTAGAATCCCCAAATACAGTGCCAGGGTTAGAATCCCCGTGTACAGTCCCAGGGTTAGAATCCCCAAATACAGTGCCAGGATTAGAATCCCCAAATACAGTGCCAGGGTTAGAATCCCAAAATACAGTCCCAGGGTTAGAATCCCCATGTACAGTCCCAGGGTTGGAATCCCCATATACAGTCCCGGGGTTAGAACCCCCAAATACAGTGCCAGTGTTAGAATCCCCGTGTACAGTCCCAGGGTTACAATCCCCGTGTACAGTCCCAGGGTTAGAATCCCCAAGTACAGTCCCAGGGTTAGAATCCCCATCTACACTCCCAGGGTTAGAATCCCCATCTACACTCCCAGGGTTAGAATCCCCATCTACACTCCCAGGGTTAGAATCCCCATCCGCACTTGCAGGGTTAGAATCCCCATCTACACTCCCAGGGTTAGAATCCCCATCTACACTCCCAGGGTTAGAATCCCCATCTACAGTCCCAGGGTTAGAATCCCCATCTGCACTCCCAGGGTTAGAATCCCCATCTACACTCCCAGGGTTAGAATCCCCATCTACACTCCCAGGGTTAGAATCCCCATCTACACTCCCAGGGTTAGAATCCCCATCTACACTCCCAGGGTTAGAATCCCCATCTACACTGCCAGGGTTAGAATCCCCATCTGCACTCCCAGGGTTAGAATCCCCATCTACACTCCCAGGGTTAGAATCCCCATCTTCACTCCCAGGGTTAGAATCCCCATCGACATTCCCAGGGTTAGAATCCCCATCTACACTCCCAGGGTTAGAATCCCCGTGTACAATGCCAGTGTTAGAATCCCCATGTACAGTCCCAGGGTTAGAATCCCCAAATACAGTGCCAGGGTTAGAATCCCCAAATACAGTCCCAGGGTTAGAATCCCCGTGTACAGTCCCAGGGTTAGAATCCCCAAATACAGTGCCAGGGTTAGAATCCCCGTGTACAGTCCCAGGGTTACAATCCCCGTGTACAGTCCCAGGGTTAGAATCCCCAAATACAGTGCCAGGGTTAGAATCCCCAAATACAGTGCCAGGGTTAGAATCCCCGTGTACAGTCCCAGGGTTAGAATCCCCAAATACAGTGCCAGGATTAGAATCCCCAAATACAGTGCCAGGGTTAGAATCCCAAAATACAGTCCCAGGGTTAGAATCCCCATGTACAGTCCCAGGGTTGGAATCCCCATATACAGTCCCGGGGTTAGAACCCCCAAATACAGTGCCAGTGTTAGAATCCCCGTGTACAGTCCCAGGGTTACAATCCCCGTGTACAGTCCCAGGGTTAGAATCCCCAAGTACAGTCCCAGGGTTAGAATCCCCATCTACACTCCCAGGGTTAGAATCCCCATCTACACTCCCAGGGTTAGAATCCCCATCTACACTCCCAGGGTTAGAATCCCCATCCGCACTTGCAGGGTTAGAATCCCCATCTACACTCCCAGGGTTAGAATCCCCATCTACACTCCCAGGGTTAGAATCCCCATCTACAGTCCCAGGGTTAGAATCCCCATCTGCACTCCCAGGGTTAGAATCCCCATCTACACTCCCAGGGTTAGAATCCCCATCTACACTCCCAGGGTTAGAATCCCCATCTACACTCCCAGGGTTAGAATCCCCATCTACACTCCCAGGGTTAGAATCCCCATCTACACTGCCAGGGTTAGAATCCCCATCTGCACTCCCAGGGTTAGAATCCCCATCTACACTCCCAGGGTTAGAATCCCCATCTTCACTCCCAGGGTTAGAATCCCCATCGACATTCCCAGGGTTAGAATCCCCATCTACACTCCCAGGGTTAGAATCCCCGTGTACAATGCCAGTGTTAGAATCCCCATCTGCACTCCCAGGGTTAGAATACCCGTGTACAATCCCAGTGTGAGAATCCCCATGTACAGTCCCAGGTTTAGAATCCGACAGGAACGGAGGAACAGGAGTAGGCCATTCAGCCACTTGTACCTGCTCCGCCATTTGATTAGATCATGGCTGATCTGTGATCTAACTCCCTATCCCTGCCTTTGGCCCATATCCCTTAATACCTTTGGTTGCCAAAAAGCTATCTATCTCAGGTTTAAATTTAGAAATTGAGCTCGTATCAGTTGCCGTTTGCGGAAGAGAGTTCCAAACTTCTACAACCCTTTGTGTGTAGAAATGTTTTCTAATCTCACTCCTGATAGGTCTGGCTCTAATTTTTAGACTGTGCCCCCTACTCCTAAAATCCCCAACCAGCGGAAATAGTTTCTCTCTATCCACCTTATCTGTTCCCCTTAATATCTTATAAACTTCGATCAGATCACCCCTTAACCTTCGAAACTCTAGAGAATACAACCCCAATTTATGTAATCTCTCCTCGTAACTTAACCCTTGAATTCCAGGTATCATTCCAGTAAACCTACGCTGCACTCCCTCAAAGGCCAATATGTCCTTCCGAAGGTGCGGTGCCCAGAAATGCTCACAGAGCTCCAGGTATGCTCTAACCAGGGTTTTGTATAGCTGCAGCATAACTTCTGCCCCCTTGTAATCTAGTCCTTTCGATATAAATGCCAGCATTCCATTAGCCTTCTTGATTATTTTCTGCACCTGTTCATGATACTTCAATGATCTATGTACCTGAACCCCTAAGTCCCTTTGGAGATCCACTGTTTTTAACTTTTTACCATTTAGAAAGTACCCTGTTCTATCCTTTCTTGATCCAAAGTGTATGACCTCACATTTGTCTACATTGAATTCCATTTGCCACGATCCCCATGTACAGCCCCAGGGTCAGAATCCCGATGTACAGTCCCAGGGTTAGAATCCCCAAGTACAGTCCAAGGGTTAGAATCCCCATGTACAGTCCCAGGTTTAGAATCCCCGGGTGCAGTTCCAAGGTTAGAATCTCTTTATACAGTGCAGAGGGTGCAGTCGGAAAATGTCTGCCTGCGTGTGTAAATTGTCTTCAGTAGGTTGTATCTGTGTGTAGCATGCTTGTAATTTCCTTCTGTGTGTCGAATGTGTGTTGTTTGTGTGTAGCTTGAGTGTGTAATTTGTGTCTGTGTGTCGTGTGTGTGTACCATGTGTAGTTTGTGTGTCTAATATGTGTCTGTGTGTAGTGTGTCGTATTTGTGTGTGTACTTTGTGTCTGTGTTTGTTTGTTTACAGTTTGTGTCTGTGTGTAGTCTGCCTGTGTTGTTTGCATGTGTGTAATTTCTGACCGGATGTAGCATGTGTGTTGTTTGTATGTGTGAGTTAGGTATTTTTCATTCGTTCATGGGATGTGGGTGTCGCTGGAGGGCCAGCATTTATTGTCCATCCCTAATTGCCCTTGAGAAGGTGGTGGTGAGCCGCCTTCTTGAACCATGCAGTCCATGTGGTGAAGGTTCTCCTACAGTGCAGCTGGGAAGGGAGTTCTAGGATTTTGACGCAGCGACGATGAAGGAACAGCGATATATTTCCAAGTCGGAATGGTGTGTGACTTGGAGGGGAACGTGCAGGTGGTGTTGTTCCCATGTGCCTGCTGCTCTTGTCCTTCCAGCTGGTAGAGGTCATGGGTTTGGGAGGTGCTGTCGAAGAAGCCTTGGCGAGTTGCTGCAGTGCATTCTGTGGATGGTACACACTGAAGCCACAATGCGCCGGTGGTGAAGGGAGTGAATGTTTAGGGTGGTGGATGGGGTGCCAATCAAGCGGGCTGCTTTGTCCTGGATGGTGTCGAGCTTCTTGAGTGTTGTTGGAGCTGCACTCGTCCAGGCAAGTGGAGAGTATTCCATCACACTCCTGACTTGTGAACTGGGAACTGAGGTTAAGGGATATGTCAGTTGAGATGCAGTGGCAGACATTTAATGGGATATTTCATAACACTCAGCAAAGATACATTCCAGTGAGAAAGAAAGACTCGAGGGGAAGGACGTACCATCCTTTGCCAACTAAGGAAGTTAAAGATAGTATCAAATTGAAAGAAAAAGCATACAATTCCGCAAAGATTGGTGACAGGTCAGAAGATTGGTCAAAATATAGAAAACAGCAAAGAATGACTAAAAGAATAATGACGGAGAGATTTGAGTTCCAGATAAAGCGAGCTAGAAATATAATAACAGATAGTAAGAGTTTCTACAGGTATTTAAAAAGAGTAAGTAAAGTGAGTGTTGGTCCTGGAGAGAGAGTCTGGGGAATTAATAATGGAGAATAAGGAAATGGTGGATGAATTGAACAGATATTTTGCATCCGTCTTCACTGTCGAGGATACAAATAACATGCCATAAATAATTGTGGATCAAGAGGTGAAAGGGAGGGAGGAACTTAAAACATTTACAATCACCAGGGAAAGGGTTTTAAAAAAATATCAGATCTAAAAGCTGAGAAGTTCCCAGGTCCTGACGGACTTTATCCGAGGGTCTCAAAAGAAGTGGCTGCAGAAATAGTCGATGCATTGGTATTAATTTTCCAAAATTCCCCAGGTTCTGGAAGGGTCCCATCAGATTGGAAAATAGCGAATACTCCTCTATTCAAGAAAGGAGGGAGACAGAAAGCCGGAAACTACAGGCCAGTTAGCTTAACATCTGTCATGGGGAAAATGCGAGAATCTATTATTAAGGAGGTTCTAGCAGGGCACTTAGAAAATCTCAATGCAATCAGGCAGAGTCAACACGGCTTTATGAAAGGGAAATCATGTTTGAATAATTTACTAGAGTTCTTTGAGGAAGTAACAAGCAACGTGGATAAAGGGGACCCTGTGGATGTGGTGTACTTGGATATCCAGAAGGCTTTTGACAAGGTGCCACATCAAAGGTGACTGCACAAAATAAGAACTCATGGTGTAGGGGGTAATATATTAGCATGGATAAAGGATTGGTTAGCTAACAGGAAACAGAGAGCAGGCATAAATGGGTCATTTTCAGGTTGGCAAGATATAACAAGTGGAGTGCCACAGGGATCAGTGCTTGGGCCTCAACTATTTACAATCTATATCAATGACTTGGATGAAGGGACCAAATGTATTGTTGCTAAATTTCCTAATGAGACAAACGTAGGTAGGAAAGTAAGTTGTGAAGTCAGGAGTTTATATAGGGATATAGATAGGTTAAGTGAGTGAGCAAAAAATTGGCAGATGGACTATAATGTGGGAAAATGTGAACTTGTCCACTTTAGCAAGAGGAATAGAAAAGCAGTATATTATTTAAATGGAGAGAGATTGAAAAACTCTGAAGTGCAGAGGGATCTGGGTATCGTAGTACATGAATCACAGAAAGTTGGTATGCAGGTACAAGAAGTGATTAGGAAGGCAAATGGAATGTTCTCATTTACTACAAGGGGAATGGAATATAAAAGTGGAAATGTTTTACTACAGTTGTTCAGGGCATTGGTGAGACCACATCTAGAATAATGTGCGCAGTTTTGGTCTCCTTATTTCAGAAAGGACATAATTGCTTTGGAGGCGGTTCAGAGAAGGTTCACTCGACTGATTCCTGGGATGAGGGGGTTATCTTATGAGGAAAGGTTGGACAAGTTGGGCCTGTATACATTGGAGTTTAGAAGGATGAGAGGTGATCTTATTGAAACACATAAGATCCTGAGGGGACGAGAAGGGATAGATGCTGAGAGGATGTTTCCCCTTGTGGGAGAGACTAGAACTAGGGGCCACAGTTTAAAAATAAGGGGTCTCCCATTTAAGATGGAGATGAGGAGAATTTTTTTTCCCTGAAGGTTGTGAGTCTGTGGAACTCCCTTCCCCAGAGAGCGGGGGAGGCAGGGTCATTGAATATTTTTAAGGCTGAGTTAGATAGATTCCTGATTATCAAGGGAGTCAAATGTTTTAATAGGTCGACGGGAAAGTAGGGTTGATGTCACAATCAGATCAGCCATGATCTTATCAAATGACAGATCAGGCTCGATGGGCCGAATGGCGTACTCCTGCTCTTAATTCGTATGTGAATACGAGTGAGGAATATGCCGCGCCATGAGGTTACAGATTGTGTTGGGTTATAATTCTGCTGCTGCTGATGGCCCACAGCGCCTCACGGATGCCCAGTTTTGAGCTGCTCGATCTGTTCTGAATCTATCCCATTTAGCACGATGGCAGTGCCACACAACACTTTGGATGGTGTCCTCAGTGTGAAGACGGGACTTGGCTCCACAAGGACTGTGCGGTAGTCACTCCTACCAATACCGTCATGGACAGATGCTTGCCTTGTTTGCCCTCCCCAATTGCATTACCTCACACTTCTCTGGATTGAATTCCATTTGCCACTTATCTGCCCACCTGACCAGTCCATTGATATCTTCCTGCAATCTACAGCTTTCCTCCTCACTACCAACCACACGGCCAATTTATGTATCATCTGCAAACTTCTTGATCAAGTCCTCCACATTCAAGTGCAAATCATTAATATATACCACAAGAAGCAAGGGACCTGGTACTGAGCCTTGAGGAACCCCACTGGAAACAGCCTTCCAGTTGCAAAAACATCCATCAACCATCACCCTTTGCTTCCTGCCACTGAGCCAATTTTGGATCCAACTAGCCACTTGCCCTTTGATCCCAAGGGAATTTACTTTTTTGACCAGTCTGCCATGTTGGACCTTGTCAAATGACTTGCTAAAATCCATGTATACTGCATCAAACGCGTTGCCCTCATCGACCCTCCTTGTTACCTCCTCATAAGAGTCAATCAAGTTAGTCAGACACGACATTCCCTGAACAAATCCATGCTGACTGTCCTTGATTAATCCGTGCCTTTCTAAATGACGATTAATACTGTCCCTCAGAATTGTTTGCAATCATTTGCCCACCACCGAGGTTAGGCTGACTGGCCTGTAATTACTCAGTCTATCCCTTTCTCCCTTTTTAAACAATGGTACACTGTATTTAAAAGAAAGCTGATTTATTTGAGGCTGATACAGAATATTAAATTCCAGCCCAGTTCTAGGGGTTATTATCAGAAACAAACCCTGTGGAAATGCATGAAGAGATACCTGACCATATTAACTCTCTCTAATACACCTAACCCACGAATGTAGAAATGCATGATGGATATTTGACCATATTAACTGACCAGCAAATTCAATGTAAAGCTCACATAATAGTTTCTCATGAAAAACACACAGAAGCACAATTGTGTTATTACTTTGAGCTCTCTCTCATGCTGATAACTGTCTGACTAACAGAAATGAATGACCATATAGCCTTGAGACTCGGTACAGACTTACTGATAATAAAGACAGTTTCTGAGGGAAAAGCACTTTCCCAGGCCTGTGTCCAAAATCACCAGACGGCCATGGGAACCAGAGGGTGGGTTTCCTATTTCGATTGACTAACTACCTGAACCAATAAAGAATGTACGTGTACGCCCATATTCCATGACAGGTGGCCGTTGTTAATGAACTGTATAAACGTGAGCTGTTTCTTGAACTCAGCGAAGACGTATCATCAACCAGTGTTTGAGGGACACTTCCTCTTGTACAAGTTTCTTAATAAACTCTTGCTTGTCTGAATGAAGCGATTGGGAGTTAATGCATTGTCTATAATAGGAAACATTAAGTTTAAGTTTTTGACAACCCCAACTATCAGAATGAACATAGTTTAGTCCTGGATGTGATTAACAACAGAATCCAACTCCTGTGGTAACATGTGAACTCGCTGGTGTGACTGCAGGTTGGATGACTGAGTGAATCCCTTCCCACACACGGAGCAGGTAAACGGCCTCTCCCCAGTGTGAACTCGCTGGTGAATTAGCAGGTTGGTTGGCTGAGTGAATCCCTTCCCACAAACGGAGCAGGTGAACGGCCTCTCCCCAGTGTGAACTCGCTGGTGAATCAGCAGGTTGGTTGACTGAGTGAATCCCTTCCCACACACGGAGCAGGTAAACGGCCTCTTCCCAGTGTGAGTACATTGGTGTCTCAGCAGAGCATTCCTGCTTTTAAATCTCTTCTCACAGTCAGAACATTTAAAAGGTCTCTTATCAGTGTGAACAAGTTGGTGTTCAATGAGACTGGATGAACAAGTGAATCCCTTCCCACACACGGAGCAGGTGAACGGTCTCTCCCCAGTGTGAACTCGCTGGTGTTTCATCCGTTCGCCTGAATGAGTGAATCCCTTTCCACACTCTGCGCAGATGAACGGTTTCTCCTCGGTGTGAACTCGCTGGTGTCTCAGCAGGGCGGATGACTGAGCAAATCCCTTCCCACACTCTGCGCAGGTGAACGGCCTCTCCCCAGTGTGAACTCGCTGGTGTCTCAGCAGGGTGGTTGACTGAGTGAATCCCTTCCCACACACGGAGCAGATAATCGGTCTCTCCCCAGTGTGAGTACGTTCGTGTCTCAGTAGAGCATTCCTGCTTTTAAACCTCTTCTCACAGTCAGAACATTTACAAGGTCGCTTATAACTGTGAATAAGTTGGTGTGAAATGAGGCTGGATGAACAAGTGAATCCTTTCCCACACACGGAGCAGGTGAACGGCCTCGCCCCAGTGTGAACTCGCTGGTGTTTCAGCAGGGTGGATGACTGAGTGAATCCCTTCCCATATGCGGAGCAGGTAAACGGCCTCTCCCCAGTGTGACTGCGTCGATGAGTTTCCAGCTGGGATTTGTAATTGAATCCCTTCCCACAGTCCCCACATTTCCACGGTTTCTCCGTGGTCCGGGTGTCCTTGTGTCTCTCCAGGTTGGACGATCAGTTGAATCCTCGTCCACACACAGAACACGTGGACGGTTTCTCCCCGCTGTGAATGGTGCGATGTTTTTTCAGACTGTGTCACTGGTTGAAGCTCTTTCCACACTCAGTGCACTGGAACACTCTCACTCGGGTCTGAGAGTCTCGGTGATTTTCCACTCACGCTGATGTTTGAAATCTTTTCCCAGAGACAGAACAGACAAACATTTCTCCTTCCACATTCAAAGGCCGATGATATTCAGGTCCTGATGAATCGAGTGACTCGGTCAGATTGACATGAGGTTTGGTTTGAGTTTCCCGTCTGCAAATCCTCCCCTTCTAATACCCTGTAAAAGGAGTTTACAAAAGTCCTCACTGTAAATACAGGATGGAAATTCAGAACAGAATATTCTCGTTTCAACAGAATATTCTTCCAGCTCATTCCCGCAGACTGCAAATCCCCGTCCCACACACTCTCCCTCCTCCCTGTGCTGAAATCCAAACCCATCGCACCATCTCCAACATATTTCCTTCCATCTGAGTTATCTCTCCCTCCCGCTGAAGGTGCTGACTCTGGCTGGGTTCAGATCTACACCCACTGGTTACTCTCGCTCTCTCTCTCCCCTGAAGGTGCTGACTCTGACTGGGTTCAGCACTACACTCACTGGTTCCCCACTCTCTCCTCCCCTGAATGTGCTGACTCTGACTGGGTTCAGTTCCACACTCACTGGTTCCCCTCTCTCTCCTCCCCTGAAGGTGCTGACTCTGACTGGGTTCAGCACGACACTCACTGGTTCCCCACTCTCTCCTCCCCTGAATGTGCTGACTCTGACTGGGTTCAGTTCCACACTCACTCGTTCCCCTCTCTCTCCTCCCCTGAAGGTGCTGACTCTGACTGGGTTCAGTTCCACACTCACTGGTTCCCCTCTCTCTCCTCCCCTGAAGGTGCTGACTCTGACTGGGTTCAGTTCTACACTCACTGGTTCCCCTCTCTCTCCTCCCTGAAGGTGCTGATTCTGACTGGGTTCAGTTCTACACTCACTGGTTCCCCTCTCTCTCCTGCCCTGAAGGTGCTGACTCTGACTGGGTTCAGTTCTACACTCACTGGTTCCCCTCTCTCTCCTGCCCTGAAGGTGCTGACTCTGACTGGGTTCAGTTCTACACTCACTGGTTCCCCTCTCTCTCCTCCCCTGAAGGTGCTGACTCTGACTGGGTTTAGTTCTACACTCACTGGTTCCCCTCTCTCTCCTCCCCTGAAGGTGTTGACTCTGTCTGTGTGAACGTGCTCTCTCCCCCTCTTCCCAACACTCTGTCCCTCCCTATATACTGCCCATCTGCAACATCTCCCAATTTTGGTGATGGGCTCTCCTTGACCCATCTCCAATTCTCCCTCTTGGACAAACGCTCACGAACACATCCCAATTTTTCTTTGAATGAGACGCTCTGTGACCCGTAAACATTTCTACTTCCTTGACAGACGTTCCCTGATCCATCATCATTCAGGTCTGGTTTTGAGCAGGTGCGGGGGGGCGGTGGGGGGGGGGGGGGGGGTGGGGAGGAGGAAAGAGATAATGTTCACTCTTTTATATTGGGGTCTGGGGGGATAATGTTCACTGTTTTGTACTGGGATCTGGGGGGGATAATGTTCACTGTTTTATATTGGGGTCTGGGGGGGCTAATGTTCACTGTTTTATATTGGGGTCTGGGGGGGATAATGTTCAGTTTTATATTGGGGTCTGGAGGGATAATGTTCACTGTTTTATATTAGAGTCTGGGGGGATAATGTTCACTGTTTTATATTGGGGTCTGGGGGATAATGTTCACTGTTTTATATTGGGGTCTGGGGGGGATAATGTTCGCTGTTTTATATTGGGGTCTGGAGTGGGGGGATAATGTTCACTGTTTTATATTTGGGTCTGGGGGATAATGTTCACTGTTTTATATTGGGGTCTGGGGGGGATAATATTAACTGTTTTATATTGGGGTCTGGGGGCGATAATGGTCACTGTTTTATATTGGGGTCTGGGGGGGATAATGTTCGCTGTTTTATATTGGGGTCTGGGAGGGATAATGCTCACTGTTTTATATTGGGGTCTGGGGGGATAATGTTCACTGTTTTATATTAGGGTCTGGGGGATAATGTTCACTCTTTTATATTGGGGTCTGGGGGGGATAATGTTCACTCTTTTATATTGGGGTCTGGGGGCGATAATGTTCACTGTTTTATGTTGGGGCCATTCAGCCCTTCCAGCCTGTTCCGCCATTTAATTAGATCATATCTGATCTCTATGGAAACTCCATCTACCTGCCTTGGTACCATAACCTTTAATACCCTCGCCTATCAAAAATCTATCAATCTCAGATCTGAAATTTTCAATTGACCTCCAGCCTCGACTGCTCTCAGGGAGAGAGTTCCAGATTTCCACTACCCTTTGTGTGAAGACATGATTCCTGACATTGCCCCTGAAAGGCCTCGCTCTAATTTTAATGTTATGCCCCCTTGTTCGATACTCCCCCACCAGAGGAAGTAGTTTCTCTCCATCTGCCCGATCAAATATTTTAATCTTCTTAAACACCTCGATTGGATCACCCCTTAATCTTCTTTGCTCCACCCAATGCTAGCCCAGTCTTTGCAACCTGTCAGTATCACTCTGGTGAATCTGTGCTGCACCCCTTCCAGGTCCAGTATATCCTCCCTGAAGTGCAGTGCCGAGAACTGAAGGCAGTCTCCAGATGGGGTTTAACCAGAGCTCTGTCCAACTGTAACATAACTTCCACCCCTTTATATTCCACCCCAATTGAGATGAAGGCCAACATTCCTTTCGACGTTAAAATTATTTTTTGCAACTGTCCACCAGCTTTTAGTGATTTCTGTCCTTGGACTCCTAAATCTCTCTGCTCCTCCACAGTTTCCAGTTGCTTGCCATTTGGTAAGTACTCTGATCGATCTGTCTTAGGTTCAAAGTGGGTGAATTCACATTTCCCCACATTCAACTCCACCCGCCACCGTTTTCCCCCTCGCTGAATCTATCATTGACCCCTTGCAACTTTCTGCTCCCATCTACACTATTTACTGTGCCACCTAACTCAGTGTCATCTGCAAACTTGTTTTTTGAAGATGTTGCTGTGTCAGTGGATGAGGATAATCCGGTTCACATTGTCTGTCTCAGGGGTGTCTTTTGAAGAAGTTGCTGGGTCAGTGGATGAGGGATTCCGGTTCACATTGTCTGTCTCAGGGTTGTTTTTTGAAGATGTTGCTGGGTCAGTGGATGAGGGATTCCGGTTCACATTGTCTGTCTCAGGGGTGTTTTTTGAAGATGTTGCTGGGTCAGTGGATGAGGATAATCCGGTTCACATTGTCTGTCTCAGGGGGGTCAAACTCATTTTCTATGGTGGGCCTGATCCGATCTCCTGACACTTGGCCTGGGCCACATTCAGCAAAACTTATTGCACTAGAAATAGATCAAGATGAACGATATCGGTCCTCACAGCACACAGAAAAAAATGAGGCCTCGAAGTTTCTCTCAGAATGACAGGCCTGAACTCGAGGTGGAAAATACAGTTGGAAACATTGATCAATTGAACCAGACTGGGCGGGGCCTGAGGTGCGAGTTGGTGAAGGAAAAGTGCCGACCAGTGAACTTCGCTCCCTGTCTGAGGGCCCGGGCACTCGGGTTTCTGTATAATTTATTGATTGATTTTGTTTAATGTTTATTGTCCCTCCGGCCCCAATCTCGATGCGATGACGAAATTTCTGTTCACCGATTCGGACCTTCAATGGCGGAGACTTTACCCAGAATCCCCCGCGGCCCAGAAAGTGCCCTATCAGTGACTATAGGAGTCCAGTGCGCAGGCGCGGAGCTGGGCTGTGCTCTGAGCATGCGCGGTGCGAGTGGTGGAGACGGACTGAGGCGGAACAGGCGGGTCGGGATTCGGTCGGAGACGGTGGGCGCGGGGGAGGAATTGGACCTGTGGGTGGGCAGGGAAGCTTCATAAACACCCGGTGTAGGCCTCAGGCCCCGAATAAGAGCCCACAGGCCCCGTGTTTACACCGCGGTGACAGACCCGACCGGCGGCCGCCCGGGTGAGCGGGGTACTGCCGTCATCTTGGTCAATGTCAGGGATCACGGCGCATGCGCGGCCATCTTTGCTCAAGAGTGGGCGGGGCTTCAGGGTCCCAGTGACAGGAAACAAAGAGTGGGCGGGGCTTCAGGGTCCCAGTGACTGGGAACAAAGAGTGGGCGGGGCTTCAGGGTCCCAATGACCAGGAACAAAGAGTGGGCGGGGCTTCAGGGTCGGAGTGACCAGGAACAAAGAGTGGGCGGGGCTTCAGGGTCCCAGTGACGGGGAACAAAGAGTGGGCGGGGCTTCAGGGTTCCAGTGACCGGGAACAAAGAGTGGGCGGGGCTTCAGGGTCCCAGTGACCGGGAACAAAGAGTGGGCGGGGCTTCAGGGTCCTAGTGACCGTGAACAAAGAGTGGGCGGGGCTTCAGGGTCCCTGTGACTGTGAACAAAGAGTGGGCGGGGCTTCAGGGTCCCTGTGACTGTGAACAAAGAGTGGGCGGGGCTTCAGGGTCCCTGTGCCTCATTTATTTTCCTCTCACTCTGCTCCCAGGGGGTGGAGAACTGAACCCGACCAGAGTAGAGGGAGGGAGGAAACTGGGAGTGGAGGGAAGAAATGATGGAGATGGTGCGATGGGTTTGGATTTCAGCACAGGGAGGAGGGAGATTGTGTGGGACGGGGATTTACAGTCTGGGGGAATGAGCGGGAAGAATATTATATAGAAACTAGAATTTTCTGTTCTGAATTTCTATCCTGTATTGACAGTGAGGACTTTTGTAAACTCCTTTTACAGGGTATTAGAAGGGAAGGATTTGCAGACCGGAAACTCAAACCAAACATCACGTCAAGATCTGACAGTCCCTCGATTCATCAGGACATGAATATCATCGGCCTTTGAATGTGGAAGGAGAAATGTTTGTCTGTTCTGTCTGTCGGAAAAGATTTCAAACATCCGTGTGAGTGGAAAATCACCGAGACACACACACCCGAGTGAGAGTGTTCCAGTGCACTGAGTGTGGAAAGAGCTTTAACCAGTTACACAGCCTGAAAAAACATCGCACCATTCACAGCGGGGAGAAACCGTCCACGTGTTCTGTGTGTGGACGAGGATTCAACTGATCGTCCAACCTGGAGAGACACAAGGACACCCGGACCACGGAGAAACCGTGGAAATGTGGGGACTGTGGGAAGGGATTCAATTACCCGTCTGAGCTGGAAACTGATCGACACAGTCACACTGGGGAGAGGCCGTTCACCTGCTCAGTGTGTGGGAAGGGATTCACTGAATCTTCCACCCTGCTGAAACACCAGCGAGTTCACACTGGGGAGAGGCCGTTCACCTGCTCAGTGTGTGGGAAGGGATTCACTGAATCTTCCACCCTGCTGAAACACCAGCGAGTTCACACTGGGGAGAGGCCGTTCACCTGCTCTGTGTGTGGGAAGGGATTCACTCGGTCATCCACTCAGCTGAGACACCAGCGAGTTCACACTGGGGAGAGACCGTTCACCTGCTCCGTGTGTGGGAAGGGATTCACTCAGTCACAGCACCTACTGACACACCAGCGAGTTCACACTGGGGAGAGGCCGTTTAAATGTTCTGACTGTGAGAAGAGCTTCAAGGGAACATGGGATCTGCTGAAACATCAACGAGTTCACACTGGGGAGAGGCCATTCACCTGCTCCGTGTGTGGGAAGGGATTCACTCAGTCATCACACCTGCTGGCACACCAGCGAGTTCACACTGGGGAGAGGCCGTTCAACTGCTCCGTGTGTGGGAAGAGATTCATTCGTTCATCCACTCTGCTGAGACACCAGCGAGTTCACCTGTGATGCAGGGGTTGGATTCTGCTGTTATTGCTTTTGTTAATCACATCCAGGACTGAACTGTTCATTCTGACAGTTGGGGTTTGTTTCTGATGTTAATAACGCCTATAACTGGGCTGGAGTTTAATATTCTGGATATATGCACTCCAGAGGGGCTCTGACCGAGGCTCTGTGGAACTGAAGCATAACTTCCTCCCCTTTGTATTCCAGCCCTCGAGATAAAGGCCAACATTCCATTAGTCTTTGTGATTACTTTTTGTATCTGGGCACGAGCTTTTAGTGATTTGTGTACATGGACACCCAAATCCCTTTGCTCCTCCACAGTTCCCAGTCTCTCACTAAGAAAATACTCCAATGTTTCCTTCTTGTATCCAAAGTGGATGATCTCACACTTCCCCACACTGAACTCCATCTGCCACAGTTTTGTCCACTCATTTAATCTGTCCCTTTGTAACTTCCTGCTCCCATCCACACAACTTACTGTGTCTCCTAACTTAGTGTCATCTGGAAACTTGGATATAAAACTCTCTATTCCTTCATCCAAGTTATTGATAAATATGGTGAAAAGCTGAGACCCCAGTCCAGATCCCTGGGGAACACCACTTGTCACATCCCACCAATCAAAGAACGTTCCCTTTATCCCCACTCTCTGTCTCCCACCTCCCAACACAAGTCACAAGGTCACTTTTAATTTCGTGCACTTTTATTTTTGCGAATAATCTCTTGTGCTGAACCCTATCAAATGCCTTCTGGAAGTCCACACAGACAATGTCCATCGACACTCCCTGTCCAGCCTGTTAGTGACCTCAAAAAATTCATCTAGATTAGTCAGACATGACCCACCCTTCACAAATCCACACTGACTCTCTTTGATCAGCTCAGACTTGTTCAAGTCCTCAATCATTTTGTCTCTGGTGATAGATTCCTGTAACTTCCCCACTCCTGACGTTAAACTGACAGATCTGTCGTTTCCTTTTCTCTCTCTTCCTCCTTTCTTAAATATTGGAGTGATATTTTCACATCCAAAGGCACAATTCCCGAGTCCAGAGAGCTTTGTGAAACTATGACTAATGTTTCTGTAATTTCCCCACCTGTTTCCTTGAATACCCTGAGGGAAAACCATCAGGTCCTGGAGATTTCATTCTTTCTTTGCAGTTATTTATTTATCTATTTCCAGAGATAATTGATTCATATTTTAATATTAAACATTGATTATCAGATGGATTTAATTTGTATTCTTTTAGTTACTTTTTATTGCTTACTTTAGTATAATTCACCTGTTTCTTTCTTTTATTGAATCAGTTTTTATTAATTTCCTTTTTATTACTCACTCCTTTCATACAAACCTCAGATTCCCCAGTCTAAGTTCCCTCGGTTAACTCGAGGTTTTCACCATCACCACTGTAACTGGAAGATCAACTTCAGGTAACTACTGGGGAGATCACACGACGGGGCACCGGTGAGATCAGAAGAGATAGGAGCAGGAGGAGGCCATTCGGCCCCTCGAGCCTGCTCCACCATTTAATGAGATCATGGCTGATCTGATTTTTACCTCAACTCCACTTTTCCGCTCTTTCGCCGTATCCTTTGACTCCCTTGCTGATCAACAATTTGTCCAACTCAGCCTTGAATGTATTCAATGACTCAGCCTCCACAGCTTTTTGGGGTAAAGAATTCCAAAGAATCACGACCCTCTGGGAGAAGAAATTCCTCCTCATTTCTGTCTTAAACGGGCGAACCCTTCTTCTGAGACTATGCCCCCTCGTTTAAGATTCCCCCTGAGGGGTAACATCCTCTCAGCATCTACCCTATCGAGTCCCCTCAGAATTGTGTATGTTTCAATCAGATCTCCTCTTATTTTTCTAAACTCCAATGAGGAGAGACCTAACCTGTTCAGTCTTTCCTCATAAGACAACCCTTCCATACCCAGGATCAACCCAGTGAACCTTCTCTGAACTGCGTCCAATGCAAGTATGTCCTTCCTTAAATAAGGGCACCAGAACTGGATGGAGTACTCCAGGTATGGTCTCACCAGCACCCTGTACAGTTGTAGCATGACTTCCCTGCTTTTATACTCCAACCCCCTCGAAATAAAGGCCAATATTCTGTTTGCATGCTGCACCTGTATGTTGACTTTTTGTGTTTCATGTCCGAGGACACCCAGATCCCTCTGCACCGTAGCATTTTGTAGTATTTCTCCATTGAAATAATATTTTGCTTTTTTATTTTTCCTCCCAAAGTGGACGACTTCACATTTTCCCATATTATATTCCATCTGCCAAATTTTTCCCATTCACTTCACCCGTCAATATCCCTTTGCAGACACTTTGTGTCCTCATCTCAACTTGCTTTTCCACCTATCTTTGTATCATCAGCAAATTTGGCCACAAGACACTCTGTTCCTTCATCCAAGTCATTGATATATATTGTAATCGTTGAGGCCTCAGCAGTGATCCCTGTGGCACTCCACTAGTAACAGATTGCCATTTGAAAATGACCCATTTATCCCGACTCTTTGTTTTCTGTTAATTAGCCAATCCTCTATCCATGCCAGTATATTACCCCCAACACCATGAGCTCTTATCTTGTGCAGTAACCTTTCATGTGGCACCTTATCGAATGCCTTTTGGAAATCCAAATATACTGCATCCATTGTTTCCCCTTTATCCACCCTGCTCGTTACATTCTCAAAGAACTCTGATAAATTGTCAGACATGTTTTCCCCTTCATAAAACCAATTTGACTCTCCTTGATTGTATTATGAGTCTCCAAATGTCCTGCTACTACTTCCTTATTAATGGATTCTAGCATTTTCCCAATGACAGATGTTAGGCTAACTGATCTATAGTTACCTGCTTTCTGTCTCACTCCCTTCTTGAATAGGGCTGTTACGTTTGCGGTTTTCCAATCCACTATCTTTGGAGCCACTTCCTTTAAGACCCTTGGATGCAAGCCATCAGTTCCAGGGGATGAGTCAGCCTTAAGACCCATTAGTTTACCGAGTACTTTTTCTCTAACCGGTCTCTCTCCGGTGTGACTGTGCCGGTGTGTCAGTAAATGGGATGATCGAGTGAATCCCTTTCCACACACACAGCTGGTGAACGGATTCTCCCCATTACGAAGATTCTGGTGTGGCAGTCGGTGAGATGAGCGAGTGAATCCATTCCCACACTCAGCTGGCGAACGGCCTCTCCCCGTGTGACTGGGTCCATGAGTTTCCAACAACTGAACCCCTTCCCACAGTCCCCACATTTACACTGTTGATTCCCGGCACGTCTGTGTTTGTGTCTCACGGGCGAGACGATTTCCTGAAAGGATGTTCACACACAGAACACGTGACCAGTTTCTCACCACTGTGATTGGTGATTTTTCCTTCTGTATCCAAAGGCCGATGATATTCAGGTCCTGATGAATCGAGTGACTGTCAGACCTTGACGTGATGTTTGGTTTGAGTTTCCCATCTGTAAATCCTCCCCTTCTAACATCCTGTAAAAGGAGTTTACCAACGTTCCTACTTTAATTACAGGATAGAATTTCAGAACAGACAATTCTAGTTTCTTGTCTCTCGTTTCAAATTCTACCATCAAATTTTATTTGATTTCACTCCTGTGAGGCACCTTGGGATGTTTTACTTCGTTAAATGCTCTGTATAAATACAAGTTGTTGGTGTTTCTGACGAATATTCGGTCGTCTCCTGTCCCTTCTGAGCTGTAAATTCCCCATTCAACACTTTCTCCCTCCTCCCTCCGTCCTTACTGTCTGAAATCAACATTCATTACGCCATCTGTGATTTTGTATAAGAAGATAAGAACATAATAAATAGCAGCAGGAGTAGGCCATTCGGCCCCTCGTGCTTGCTCCGCCATTCAATATGATCATGGCTGATCTTCGCCCTCAACTCCACATTCCCGCCCGATCCCCATATCCCTTGATTCCCCTACAGTCCATCATGAGGTCAGAATTGGGGATGTTCGCTGATGATTGCACAGTGTTCAGTTTCATTTGCAAATTCTCAGATAATGAAGCAGTCCGAGCCTGCATGCAGCAAGACCTGGACAACATCCAGGCTTGGGCTCATAAGTGGCAAGTAACATTCGCGCCAGACAAGTGCCAGGCAATGACCATCTTCAACAAGAGAGAGTCTAACCACCTCCCCTTAACATTCAAGGGCATTACCATCGCCGAATCCCCCACCATCAACATCCTGGGGGTCACCATTGACCAGAAACTAACTGGACCAGCCATATAAATACTGTGGCTACAAGAGCAGGTCAGAGGCTGGGTATTCTGCGGCGAGTGTCTCACCTCCTGACTCCCCAAAGCCTTTCCACCATCAACAAAGCACAATTCAGGAGTTTGATGGAATACTCTCCACTTGCCTGGGTGAGTGCATCTCCAACAACACTCAAGAAGCTCGACACCTTCCAGGACAAAGCTGCCCGCTTGATTGGCACCCCATCCACCACCCTAAACATTCACTTCCTTCACCACCGGCGCACAGTGGCTGCAGTGTGTACCATCCCCAGGATGCACTGCAGCAACTCGCCAAGGCTTCTTCGACAGCACCTCCCAAACCCGCGACCTCGACCACCTAGAAGGACAAGAGCAGCAGGCACATGGGAACAACACCACCTGCATGTTCCCCTCCAAGTCACACACCATCCCGACTTGGAAATATATCGCTGTTCCTTCATCGTCGCTGGGTCAAAATCCTGGAACTCACAACCAAATAGCACCGTGGGAGAACCTTCACCAGACGGACTGCAGCGGTTCAAGGAGGCGGCTCACCACCACCTTCTCAAGGGCAATTAGGGATGGGCAATAAAGGCTGGCCTTGCCCGCCGCGCCCACATCCCATGAACGAAAAAAAAATGTAAACCGTGCTGTCGTTGCCCTGGGAATGTTTCATTGGACAGTGTAGAAGGAGCTTTATTCTGTATCTAACCCGTGCTGTACCTGCCCTGGGAGTGTTTGACGGGACAGTGCAGCGAGAGATTTGCTCACATATCCTCTCCATCACCAAGACCACCTACTTCCACCTCTGTAACATTGCGCATCTCCAGCCGACTTGACTTCTCCAATGCTCTCCTGGCCGGCCTCTCATCTTCCACCCTCCATAAACTTGAGCTCATACAAAACTCTGCTCCCCGTATTCCAACTCGCACCAAGTCCTGCACATCCGTCACCCCTGTGCTTGCTTTGGTCGGTCTGGGAACACCTCGATTTTAAAATTCTCATCCTTGTATCCAAATTCTTGCATGGTCTCGCCCCTCCCTATCTCTGTATCCTCCTCCAGCCCCACAACCCTCCGAAATTTCTGCCTTTCTCCTAAATCACTCCACCATTGGCGGCCGTGCCTTCAGCTGCCTCGGCCCTCAGCTCTGGAATTCCCTCCCTAAACCTCTCCGCCTCTCCGCCTCTCTCTCCTCCTTTAAGACGCTCATGAAATCTTACCTCTTTGACCAAGCTTTTGGTCACCTGTCCTCATATCTCCTTATGTGGCTCGGAGTCAAATTTTCTTTGATAATCGTTCCTGTGAAACGCGTTGGGACCTTTTATTATGTTAAAGGCGCTACATGAATGCAAGTTTTTGTTGTTGTATGTTAATTGCTCTGTGCCTGACCTGGGAGTCCCGGATACTGACAAGAGGTGCTCTGACTGATTAAATGTCCCATTTCCAGACTCTGACATCCATCACCTCGATGAGCACAAAGATTCACCTGAAGAAGGTCACACAAATCCATCAGCTTCTCCCTGGACACAGATACTGAGGGACAGGGAGTGTCCGGGACAGTGACAAGTCTGACTCAATAAGCTATAAATTGATCCTGGACCTCTTAGAATCATATAATTATAGAAAATTTACGGCACAGAAGGAGGCCATTCGGCCCATCGTGTCCGCGCCGGCTGAGAAACGAGCCACCCAGCCCAATCCCGCTTTCCTGCATTTGGTCCGTAGCCCTGCAGGTCACAGCTTTTCAGGTGCACATCCAGTTATTTTTTTACATGAGTGAAGGGTTTCTGCCTCTACCACCCTCTCAGGCAGTGAGTTCCAGGCCCCCACCGCCCTCTGGGTGAAAATATTTTCCTCATTTTCGCTCTAATCCTTCTACCAATCACTTTAAATCTATGCCCCCTGGTTATTGATCCCTCTGCTCAGGGAAATAGGTCCTTCTGATCCACTCTACCTAGGCCCTGCATAATTTTGTACACCTCAATCAAATCATCCCTCAGCCTCCTCTGTTCCAAGGAAAGCAACCACAGACTATCCAATCTGTCATCACAGCTAAAATTCTCCAGTCCTGGCAACATCCTCGTAAATCTCCTCTGCACCCTCTCTCGTGCAATTACATCCTTCCTGTAATGTGGTGACCAGAACTGTGCGCAGCACTCAAACTGTGGCCGAACTAGTGTTTTATACAGTTCCAGCATAACATCCCTGCTTTTATGTTCCATGCCTCAGCTAATAAAGGAAAGCATTCCATCTGCCTTCTTAACCACCTTATCTACCTGTCCTGCTACCATGTCCAACGAAGCTAGTTGATTTTTTTGAGGAGCTAATTAATGTGGTAAATTAGGAGTGTCTATGGATGTTATTTATATGAACTTCGAGATGACATTCGACAAGGTTCCACATAAGACTCTGTTCACAAAATCGAGAGTGCATGGAATTGGAGGCAATCTATTGACTTGGACAGGGAATTGTTTATGAGGTAGGAGACAGAGAGTGGGGATAATGGGTATGGACTCAAATCAGCAGGATGTGACTAGTGGTGTCCCCAGGGATCTGTACTGGGGCCTCAGCTTTTCACTATGTTCATAAATGACTTGGATGAAGGATTAGAGAGCCGTGTATCCAAGCTCGCTGACGACAGTAAGTTAGGAAGCACAATAAATATTGTAGATGGGAGCAGATAGTTGCAAAGGGACGTTGAAAGATTAAATGAATGGGCAAAACTGTGGCAGATGGAGTTCAATGTGGGAAAGCGTGAGGTCATCCGCTTTCGACCGAAGAAAGATAGATCAGGGTATCTAAATGGTGAGATGTTCGCAACTGTGGAAGAGCAGAGAGTTTGTGGGGTCCAAGTCCAGAAATCACTAAAAGCTAATGGACAGGTACAACAAAATAATCGAAAAGCTAATGGAACGTTGGCCTTTATTTCAGTGGGTGGAAAAAAAAACGGTGGAAGTTATGTTAAAGCTGTGCTGAGCTCTGGTTAGACCCCATCTCGAGACTCCGTTCAGTTATGGGCAGCGCACCTCAGGAAGGATATATGGGCCTTGGAGGGGGTACAGCACAGATTCACCAGAATGATACCGGGGCTAAAAAGGTTAAATTACGAGCACAGACTGCACAGACTAGGCTTGCATTCCCTGAAGTATGGAAGATTAAAGGCTGATCTCATTAAGGTGTTTAAGATGATGAAAGGATTTGATGGGGTCGATGGGGAGAAACTATTTCCTCTGGTGGGGGAGTCCAGAAGAAATGGGCATAACCTTTAAATTTGTGGTAGTCCGTTCAAGGGTGATGTCAGAATGCATTTCTTCACACAAAGGGCAGTGGAAATCTGGAATCCTCTCCTCCAAAAAGCTGTTGACGCTGGGGGTGAGTGGAAAATTTCAAAACTCCGATTGATAGATCTTTGCTCGGTAAAGGTATTAATGGTTACAAATCCAAGGGGGGAAATGGAGGTAAGATACAGGTCAGCCCTGATCTAATTGAATAGAGGAAAAGGTTTAAGGGGCTGAATGGCCTATGTCTGTTCCAAAGGAAACGTAAAATTATAATTAAAAGATGATTCTCTGGTCCTCACTCCATGGGCTGCATGTGTGCCCAGCTCGCCCGCTTTGTGCAAACACATGAAACAAGAGCCTGGCGGACGGGAGCTTCATACACCCGCCTCAGGCCGCTCCAGAGGACTGAGCGGGGCTAAAAACCAGCAGGAATCAAGCGGGACTGAGCTCCGCGGACTTCTCCACCTCCACCGTCCCTGTTAGTCACTAAATCAGGGCGGGAAAAGATGTCAACCGGCCTCACTGTGTTTGTATCACAGAGATGAGGGGATTGGGCAGAAAACCAGACGAACACCTTGTGATGATGGAAAGTCTTCTCATTATTTAATGAATTTAACAATTCCAGTAAAGGGATATTTCACCACATTCTTCAACTCCTCTCTGAATTTAGTCTGGGTCACGGCATAAATACACGTGTTGGTGCAGCAACTCAGGAGCTGGAGCATAAATCCCAGTTCTTGTACAAATTCAGGTAGATACACAGGAATAAAGTCTAACACATACAATCGGTTCCATACAAAATACAACAGAAACACCGCCCATAACAGGATAAAATTCCCCGATATAACAAACAGTAAAATGATGGATTTCCTTCTCTTCTCCATCTCTGGGTCACTGGGACTCTCCCCACTGCTGTGGGCCCGGAGTCTCCTGCGGACTCTGCTCGACACTAAAATGTATCTGACTGTTAAAACATTGAGCAGCAGAATCAGAAGAAATGGAACAAATGGGGTTACAATATAATGAAGGAATTCAATTACTGCCCACACCTGTGAATAACGAACATCCCATGATATATAACAAAACCAGGGATTATTGCTAATCCAATATTCACCTCCATACAAAAAAGTACCAGAAAGTGTTCTTCACACAGAACAGCACACTCACTGTTCCCAGAACCACAGCCGCCGTTTTCTCGGTGCAATATTTTGTTTTCAGCTTCTGGCAACAAATGACCACAAATCGATCAAAGGTGAAAGTGACTGTGAACCAGACAGAACAGTCTGTGGCTGCGTAAAGCAGGACGGCGTGGATATTACACACTTTAAAGGCCCAAATGAACTGAAACTGAGTCCAATAAAGAATAAGAATTTGCCTGAATATCAGATCAGTGATAACGACCAGTAGGTCCGCCGCTGCCATGGACACCAGGTAACGGGTGACACATTTGGAGAGACCGCACCTTCCTCGAGACAGGATCAGAATCGTCACTAAGTTCACTGTAAGGAGGAGAAAAACAGGGAATTGTACTTCAGACTGGGAGTAAAAGCAGCAGCCTGGTCGCTCATCCCTGGGAACATTCTACTAAATCTACTCTTCACCCTCTCCAAGGCCTTGAAATCCTTCCTAAAGTGTGATACCCAGAATTAGAGACAATTGGACAGCTGAGGCCTGACCAGTGATTTATAACCAGTGGTTCGTCCACTCGGAGCGGAGCTACAGGCGGGAGCAGACCGAGGAGAGACCTACGTGAGTCTTTTTCCCCAGCGGGGAAGGAGCTTCGCGGCTTTTTCAAAGGCAGGGGGCGGGGCCAATTCATTGGTTCCCGGAAATAGGTGGAGCGGTTGCTGAACCCGAGACACGACACTCGTAGTGACTCCCAACCTCCCACCTCCTCTAACCTTTTGGGGGGGTAGAGGGAATTTAAAGGGTAGGTTCGTTTTTATATTTTGTTTTCAGGGACTTAACTCCTGGACCTAAGATAAATAAGAAGCAAAAAGTAATCCAAAGTGGGACGTCACCAAGGAAGACGTAAGTGATTGGTTGGTGAGTATTTTCCTGCTGAATTTGTCTCAGGTTCGAGTTTGTGGATTCTCGGGTCTCTGTTGTGCAGTGGGTGACTGCTGTTCAGCAAGGGCCCTCGAGTATACCTTTTAATTGAAGTGAAATTGGTGGGATTCATTTAATTTGAATTAATTAGTTCAAGGGTAAGTCATGTCAGGACAGCCCAGCCACGTGTTATGCTCTTCCTGCTCTATGTGGGAAATCAGGGACCCTTCCGGTGTCCCTGACGACCATGTGTGCGGGAAATGTATCCAGCTGCAGCTACTGACAAACCAAATTGCGGCACTGGAGCTGCGGATGGATTCATTATGGAGCATTCGCGATGCTGAAAACGTCGTGGATAGCACGTTTAGTGAGATGGTCACACCGCAGGTAAAGGTTGTACAGGCAGGAAGTAAGTGGGTGACCTCCAGGCAGAGTAAGAGGAGCAGGCAGGCAGTGCAGGGGTCCTCTGTGGCCGTCCCCCTCTCAAACAAATATACCGCTTTGGATATTGTTGAGGGGGATGACTTATCAGGGGAAGGCAGCAGCAGCCAACTTCCTGGCACCAGGGGTAGCTCTGCTGCACAGGCTGGGAGGAAAAAGAGTGGAAGAGCTTTTGTGGTAGGGGATTCTATCGTAAGGGGAACAGAGAGGCGTTTCTGTGGCCGTAAACGTGACTCCAGGATGGTTTGTTGCCTCCCTGGTGCCAGGGTCATGGATGTCACTGAGCGGCTTCAGGGCATTCTCAAGGGGGAGGGTGAGCAGGCAGAGGTCGTGGTCCACATTGGGACCAACGACATAGGTCGGAAGGGAGATGAGGTCCTGCATCAAGAATTTAGGGAGCTAGGTAGCAGATTAAAGAGCAGGACCTCAAAGGTTGTAATCTCTGGATTACTCCCAGTGCCACGGGCTAGTGAGTATAGAAATAGGAGGACGGAACAGATGAATGCGTGGCTAAAGAGTTGGTGCAGGAGGGAGGGTTTCAGTTTCCTGGATCACTGGGCCTGCTTCTGGGGAAGGTGGGACTTGTACAAGTCGGACGGGTTGCATCTGAACCAGAGCGGGACAAATATCCTTGCGGGGAGGTTTGCTCGCACTGTTGGGGGGGGGGGGGGGCGGGGTTTAAACTAACTTGGCAGGGGGATGGGATGCAGAGTGGAGCAACAATAGGGGGTGATGTCCAGCCAAATATTGAGAAAAAAACAAGTCAGCTTGGAAGACAGGGCAAATATGTAAGAGCAAGGCTGGATGGCATCTATTTTAATGCAAGGAGTCTTGAAAATAAGGTGGATGAACTGAAGATGTTGATAAACACATGGGAGTATGATATTGTTGCTGTCACAGAGACATGGTTGAGGGAGGGGCAAGACTGGCAGCTCAATATTCCAGGGTACAGAATCTTCAGGCGAGACAGAGGGGGAGGTATAAGAGGAGGGGGGTCGCAATATTAATTAAATAATCAATTACTGCCATAAGGAGGGATGATATATTAGCAGGTTCCTCAAATGAGGCCATATGGGTGGAGCTTAAAAACAAATAGGGGGCAAGCACTTTGATGGGAGTGTACTATAGACCCCCAAACAGTCAGGGGGAGATAGAGGAACAGATATGTAGGCAAATCTCAGAAAATTGTGCAAATAATAGGGTAATAATAGTGGGGGATTTCAACTTCCCCAATATTAACTGGGATACTCAGAGTGTAAAAGGCTTAGAGGGTACAAAATTCTTAACGTGCATCCAGGAGAGCTTTTTGAGCCAGCATGTAGAAAGTCCAACAAGAGAGGGGGCAGTACTGGAACTAATTCTAGGGAATGTGGCCGGCCAAGTGGAAGAAGTGCTAGTAGGTGAGCACTTTGGTGACAGTGACCATAATTCAGTGAGATTTAAGGTGGTCATGGAAAAGGACAGGGAGGGGCCGGAAATAAAGGTTCTAAATTGGGGGAAGGCCGATTTTAATAGGATAAGGCAGGATCTGGCCAAAATGGACTGGGATCAGCTGCTTGTAGGAAAATCCGCATCGGAGCAATGGGAGTCTTTCAGAAGGGAGATTGAAACCATACAATGGCAACATGTTCCCGTAAAGGTCAAGGGTGCTTCCAAGAACTCCAGGGAACCTTGGATGTCAGGGGATATACGAGAATGGATTAGGAAAAAAAGGAGGGCTTTTGGCAGATACAAAAGGCTAAGGACGGAGGAAGCCCGAGAGGAGTACAAAAAGTGCAGTGGGATACTTAAAAAGGAAATTAGGAGATCAAGGAGGGGCCATGAAAAAACACTGGCGAGCAAAATAAAGGAAAATCCTAAGATGTTTTATAAGTATATTAAGGGTAAGAGGATAACTAGGGAAAAAATAGGGCCCATTAGGGACAAAAATGGCAATCTGTGTGTGGAGCCGGAAGATGTAGGAGGGGTTCTAAATGAATTTTTTGCATCTGTTTTCACTATGGAGAAGGACGACGTAGACAGAGAAATACGACAGGGGGACTGTGATCTTCTCGAACATATTAACATCGAGCGGGAGGAGGTATTGGCGGTTTTAGCAGGCCTAAAAATGGATAAATCCCCAGGCCCGGACGAAATGTATCCCAGGCTACTCTGTGAGGCAAAGGAGGAGATAGCGGGGGCTCTAACACATATATTCAGAACCTCTCTGGCCACAGGGGATGTGCCAGAGGACTGGAGAACCGCTAATGTAGTACCATTATTCAAGAAGGGGAGTAGGGAAAAACCGGGGAACTACAGGCCAGTGAGCCTAACATCAGTGGTAGGAAAATTATTGGAAAAAATTCTGAAGGACAAAATTAGTCTCCACTTGGAGAAGCAAGGATTAATCAGGGATAGTCAACATGGCTTTGTCAAGGGAAGATCATGTCTGACTAATTTGATTGAATTTTTTGAGGGGGTGACTTGGCGTGTGGATGAGGGTAACGCAGTGGATGTGGTATACATGGATTTCAGTAAGGCCTTCGATAAAGTCCCCCACAGGAGACTGGTCAAGAAGGTACGAGCCTATGGAATCCAGGGTGCCTTGGCACTTTGGATACAAAACTGGCTTAGTGGCAGAAGGCAGAGGGTGATGGTCGAAGGTTGTTTTTGTGACTGGAAGCCAGTGGCCAGTGGGGTACCACAGGGATCTGTGCTGGGGCCCTTGCTGTTTGTGGTCCACATTAACGACTTGGATATGAATGTAAAAGGTATGATCAGTAAGTTCGCTGTTGATACAAAAATTGGTAGGGTGGTAAATAGCGAGGAGGATAGCCTCAGTCTGCAGGACGATATAGATGGGTTGGTCAGATGGGCGGAACAGTGGCAAATGGAATTTAACCCGGAAAAGTGCGAGGTGATGCACTTTGGAGGGACTAACAAGGCAAGGGACTACACAATGAATGGGAGGACCCTAGGCAAGACGGAGGGTCAGAGGGATCTTGGTGTGCAAGTTCACAGATCCCTGAAGGCGGCGGAACAGGTAGATAAAGTGGTAAAGAAGGCATATGGGATACTTGCCTTTATTAGCCGAGGCATAGAATATAAGAGCAAGGAGGTTATGATGGAGCTGTATAAAACACTGGCTAGGCCACAGCTGGAGTACTGTGTGCAGTTCTGGTCGCCGCACTACAGGAAGGATGTGATCGCTTTGGAGAGGGTGCAGAGGAGATTCACCAGGATGTTACCAGGGCTGGAGCGCTTCAGCTATGAAGAGAGACTGGGAAGATTGGGTTTGTTTTCCTTGGAGCAGAGGAGGCTGAGGGGGGACATGATTGAGGTGTACAAAATTATGAGGGGCATAGATAGGATGGATACGAAGGAGCTTTTTCCCTTCGTTGAGGGTTCTATAACAAGGGGGCATAGATTCAAGGTAAAAGGCGGGAGGTTTAGAGGGGATTTGAGAAAGAACTTTTTCACCCAGAGGGTGGTTGGAGTCTGGAACTCACTGCCTGAGAGGGTTGTGGAGGCAGGAACCCTCACAACATTCAAGAAGCATTTGGATGAGCACTTGAAATGCCATAGCATACAAGGCTACGGACCAAATGCTGGAATATGGGATTAGATTAGACTGGGCTTGATGGCCGGCGCGGACACGATGGGCCGAAGGGCCTCTATCCGTGCTGTATAACTCTATGACTCTACTCTCTATGACTCTTGGAGTATTGTGCACAGTTGTGATCTCCATTAATAACAAGGGTTTAAAGGCACTGGAGTGAGTGCAAAAGAGATTTACAATGATGATACCAGAACTGAGAGGATATACTTATCAGGAGGGGCTGAACAGGCTGGGACTCTTTTCTCTCCTTTTTTTCACTTGTGGTTCAGTGGGGGTACAAAACTAGTGGTCATAAATATAAGATAATGACAAACAAATCCAATAAGCAGTTCAGGAGAAACGGAGTTACCCAGGGACTGGTTACAATGTAGAGCTCGCTACCACAAGGAATAGTTGAGGCGAATAGAATAGATGCATTTAAGCGGAAGTTAACTAAGTAAAAGAGGGAGAAAGGAATGGAAGAATATGCTGATCGGGTGAGATGAAGTCGAATGGGAGGAGTCTCGTGTGGAGCATAAACACCGGCATAGACCAGTTGGGCCGAATGGCCTATTTGTGAGCTGTAAATTCTATGTATTTCTATGTAACCCGAGTTTAGGAATTTTTAAATTGAGGCTTCGCTCGACCGGGGGCCAATGTCAGTCAGCAAGCAGAGGGGTGATGGGTGAACGGGACTTGCTGCGAGTTTGGATGCGGGCAGCTGAGTTTTGGATGAGCTCAAGTTTATGGAGGGTGGTGGGTGGGAGACCAGCCAGTAGAGCATTGGAATAGTCGAGACTGGAGGTAACAAAACCATGAGTCAGGATTTCAGCAGAAGATGGGCTGAGGCTGGGGCAGAGACGGGCAATGTTCGGGAGGTGGAAGTCGGCGATCTTGGTGATGGAGAGGATATGGGGTCAGAAGCTCAGCTCAGGGTCAAATAGAACGCCTACTGGTCCGGTTCAGCCTCAGACTGTGACCAGGGAGGGGGATGGAATCAGTAGCGAATGAACGGAATTTGTGATAGGGGCTGAAGACAATGGCTTCAGTCTTTCTAATGTTTAAACGGACGAAATTTCTGCTCATCCAGGACTGGACGTTGGATTCGCAGTGAAGGGGTCGAGAGAGGCGGTGGTGAGAAACAGCTGGGTGTCAGTTCCATGTGGAATCTGACTTTGTGTTTTCGGATGATGTCACCGAGGGGAAGCTTGAATATGTGAAATGGGAGGAGGTCAAGGATTGTTCCTTGTGGGACACCAGAGATAACGGTGTGTGGGCGGGAAGATGAATCATTGCAGGAGATTCCCTGGCTAATCCTGAATTGATAGGAATGGAAGCAGGCGAGGGCAGTCCCACCCAGTTGGACAACGGACGAGAGGCGTTGGAGGTGGATGGTGTGGACACCCGTGTCAAAGGCTGCAGACAGGCCAAGAAGGAAGAGGAGGGATAGTTTTCCACGGTCAGTCACATGGGATTTCATTTGTGACTTTGATTCGGGACGTCTCAGTTCTGTTGCAGCGGTGGAAACCTGATTGGAGAGGTCGCTGATGCATTTGCAGGAAAGATGGGCACAGATTTTGGAAACGACAACACGTTCAAGGAGAGGAAAGGGAGGTTGGAGATGGGGGCGGTAATTTACAAGGACCGAGGGATCATGGATTTCTTTTTGAGGATGGCGTGATGACGGCAGATTTGAAGAGGAGACGAGAGAGAACCGTGAATAAAAGGGTTAACTTTCCCCCTTTGGACATTACATTTGGACATTGTAAGTTTAAACTGCAAAGGCAGCAATGTGCAGAAACTTTGAGAAGCTTCGGTTTTCAACAACAACTGATCTGAATGAAAGCAACGATGAGTAGAAGCTTCGAAAAGCTTCGAACTGGCTTTTGGTTCTCAAAACAACTAAGAACCTTAACAGATAACAACTTGGAAAAAACAATGCTGAAACAGTTCGAAACCCTTGGGAAAGACAATTCAAGTTACTTGTTCACAGGTAACAGGAGTTTTAAGATCTGCTGGTTATAGTTAATGACACTGATCTGTGGAAACCAGCGCTGACAGATAGGTCACCAATACACTCTGTAATATTGGACAATATCCAATAATGATTCAGCTCCAGGCAGCTGTCTTACTCGATGAACACATATTTCTGATCCGATACTAGGGTTCAGTGCAGAGAGTAGACGGCAAACTGTTCAATAAAGAGAATCGTCCACCAACATTCCTTGTGTACGAGACTCAAATAACAGGCAAATCCTAAAAAATGACCATCAGTTGAAGAAAGTCATAAAAAGAACAGACTGTTCATTGGACTGGGACCAATGAATCGGCAACTGTTCACAAGTTAAATGAAGGAAACAAGGTGCATTTCCAGACACTGAACAAGAGGATTACACTGAATATAATTAATAACCGGGTCTAAAGGACAAGGACAGTAAATACAGTTTAATATGGTTTACAGAATTAATTGCTGAAATAATGACTTACCAGGAACACCAACAGCAGCGAGGAGCGGATAGTAAATCTTTTGTACATCAATAATTGCCCACAGAATCCGAAGCTGAGTTGGAATATACCAGAACATGACTTCATTATCTCTGAGATCCAATGATCACTGTTTGTACTGGAGGCAAAGCTGCATCAAACACTCTGCTGTGACGCCTTGAAAACAGTCCCTATTTATGGCCCAGAGGGAACTCTCCAGTGAGACAATTAAACGACACATTGGCATTAATTAAGGTCAGTGAACAAACAGGTTCGGTTAATCCCTTAACACCATCACTCCATATTGAAAATTACAGGTAAACAAGCATTTTACTGATGTGGAGTGAAGCTACCGAAAGTTCTGAATATTACTGAAAGAAAATGACGTAAAAAAGAAAATATGAATCCCGCAGTCTTACAGTGCTGATGTGAAGAGAGAGCAGCTTCACTGACAGAGTTCAGATTATTTCTGTGATTTGAATTCAGCCGGCAATTTCAGAATGTTTCAAATACGTTTTCTGGGGTGGAGTTAACAAAAGTGCAAAAGACAACAAGGATAGATTGAAGCAGATCAAGTAATGGTCAGTAAGGAGACATGGGGGCTGATAATATAATGGTCAGTAAGGATACATGGGGACTGATAATACAATGGTCAGTAAGGATACATGGGGACTGATAATACAATGGTCAGTAAGGATACATGGGGACTGATAATACAATGGTCAGTAAGGATACATGGGGACTGATAATACAATGGTCAGTTAGGGTACAGGGGGACTGATAATACAATGGTAAGTAAGGGTACACGGGGGCTGATAATATAATGGTCAGTCAGAACACATTTGGTGTGATGATGCAATGTCCTGTACGGATACATGTGGGTGACAACTGAATGTTCCGTGAGGATTCTTGAATCCAGATAATGCAATGATCAGTAAGGAAACACGGGGTTTGCTCATGCAATGGTCAGAAAGAACACATTTGTGTGACAATGTAACGGTCAGTAAGAACACAGCGGAATGATAACACAGCAGTCAGGAAGAACACCTGGGGTTTATCCGACAATGGTCAGTAAGGATACGTGGGGTGTGATACTGCCATGGTCAGTAACTGTAAATGGGGCAGATAATATAATGGTCACTAATAATGTGTAGGGGTGATAATACAACGGTCAGCACGGATACTTGAGATGTGATAATGCAATAGTCGATAAGGATACTGGATACAGATGATACAATGGTCAATTATGATACATGGGGGTTATAATACAATGGGCAGTAAGGATACTTGGGGGCTGATAATGTAATGGTCAGCAAGGAGAGATGGGATTGATAATACAATGGTCAGTAATTATACATGGGGTGTGATAATGCAATGGCAATAAGGATACATCGGTGGTAATAATACAATGATCAGTAAAAATACACGGGGGTGATAACACAATGATCCATAAAAATACACGGGGGTGATAATACACTATTCATTAAGGAAACATTGGGCCCTTAATTCAATAGTCGGTTAGAATACATGGGATCTGACATTTACATGCTCATTTAGGATATTTTAGGCAAATAATGCAATGGTCAGTAAGAAGACATAGGGGCTGATAATGGAGTGGTCTCTAAGAACACATAGTGGTGGTAATACAATGGTCAGTAAAGATAATTCGACACAGATATTACAATTGACAGTACGAATACATGTGAGTGATAATACAATGGTCAGTAAGAAGACACAGGGGCTGATAATGGAGTGCTCTGTAAGAACACATGGTGGTGGTAATACAATGGTCAGTAAAGATAATTGGACACAGATATTACAATTGACAGTACGAATACATGTGAGTGATAATACAATGGTCAGTAAGAATACATGACGGTTCATAATACAATCGTCAGTCAGGATACATGGGATTGATAATACAGTGGTCAGTAATTATACATGGGGGCCGATAATACAGTGGTCAGCAAGTATACATGGGGGCTGATAATTCAATGGTTACCACGGATTCAGGGGGCCTGATAATACAATGGTCAGTAAGGATACATGGGGGCCGATAATACAGTGGTCAGTAAGTATAAATGGGGGCCGATAATACAGTGGTCAGCAAGGACACATGGGGCCCGAAAATACAATGGTCAGTAAGTATACACGGGGGCCGATAATACAATGGTCAGTAAGTAAAGATGGGTGCTGATAATATAATGGTCAGTAAGTATACATGGGGACTGATCATATAATGGTCAGTAAGTATACATGGGGTCTGATATTACAATGGTCAGTAAGGATACATGGGGGTTGATAATATAATGGTCAGTAAGTATACATGGGGACTGATCATATAATGGTCAGTAAGTATACATGGGGACTGATCATATAATGGTCAGTAAGTATACATGGGGTCTGATATTACAATGGTCAGTATGGATACATGGGGGTTGATAATACAATGGTCAGTAAGTATACATGGGGTCTGATATTACAATGGTCAGTAAGGATACATGGGGACTGATAATATATTGGTCAGTAAGTATACATGGGGTCTGATATTACAATGGTCAGTAAGGATACATGGGGGTTGATAATATAATGGTCAGTAAGTATACATGGGGTCTGATATTACAATGGTCAGTAAGGACACATAGGGGCTGATAATACAATGGTTTCTAAGGATGCATGGGCTCTGATAATACGGTAGTTACTAAGGATGCATGGGGCCTGATAATACAATGGTCAGTAAGTATACATGGCTGCTGATAATAAAATCCTCAGTGACTATACATGGGGTCTGATATTACAATGGTTACGAAGGATACATGATGGCTGAAAATACAATTTCCAGTAAGTGTACATGGGGACTGATAATACAATGGTCAGTAAGTGTACATGGGGACTGATAATACAATGGTCAGTAAGGATACATGAGGGCTGATAATACAATGTTCAGTAAGTGTACATGGGGACTGATAATACAATGGTCAGTAAGGATACATGAGGGCTGATAATACAATGTTCAGTAAGTGTACATGGGGACTGATAATACAATGGTCAGTAAGGATACATGAGGGCTGATAATACAATGGCCCGAAAGTAAAGATGGGGATTGATAATACAATGGTCAGTAAGGATACATGTGAGCCGATAATACAATGGTCAGTGTGGATACATGGGGGCTGATACTATAATGGTCAGGAAGTATAAATGGGAGCTGATAATATAATGGTCAGGAAGTATACATGAGGGCTGATAATGCAATGGTCAGTAAGGATACATGGGGCCTCATAATACAATATTTACCAAGGATACATGGGGGCTGATAATATAATGGTTACAAAGGATGCATGTGGCCTGAAAATATAATGGTTACGAAGGATACATGGGGCCTGATAATTCAATGGTCAGTAAGGATGCATGGGGCCTGATAATACAATGGTTACTAAGAATACATGGGGGCCGATAATACAGTGGTCAGTATGTAGAAATGGGGGCCGATAATACAATGGTCAGTAATTATCCACGGGGAGTATTAATACAATGGTCAATAAGTATACAAGGGTGCTGACAATACAATGGCCAGTAGGTATACACGGCGGCTGATAATACAATGGTCAGTAAGTTTACATGGCGGCTGATAATAGAATGGTCAGTAAGTGTACACGGGGGCTGACAATACAATGGCCAGTACGTATACATGGGGGCTGATAATACAATAGTCTTTAAGTACACATGGGAGTGATAATATAATGGTGAGTAAGGATACATGGGAGTGATAATAGAATGGTCCGTACGTATACATTGGGGATAATAATACAATGCTCAGTAAGTATACATGGCGGCTGATCATACAATGGTCAGTAAGGATACATGGGGGTTGATAATACAATGGTCAGTCAGTATCCATGGGGGTTGATAATACAATGGTCAGTCAGTATCCATGGGGGCTGATAATATCATGATCAGTAAGTACATATGAGGGCTGATAATACAATGGTCTTTAAGTATACATGGATGATGATAATAAAATCGTCTTTAAGTATACATGGGAGTGATAATAGAATGGTCAGTAAGTATACATGGCGGCTGATAATACAATGGTCAGTAAGTATACATGGGGGCTGATAATACAATGGTCAATAAGTATACGCGGTGGCTGATCATGCAATGGTCAGTAAGTGTACATGTGGACTGATAATACAATGGTCAGTAACTGTACATGTGGACTGATAATACACTGGTCAGTAAGTGTACACGTGGACTGATAATACAATGGTCAGTAAGGATACATGGGGACTGATAATACAATGGTCAGTGAGGAAGCATGAGGCAGATCTTGCCAGAAATTGTTCGGAGCATCGAATCAACGTTCACCGCCGCTCCTTCGATTTAAATTAACGAAATTCCTTCCGGCGGGCTGTTCGGCGTCGAATTGTTTGAATTGGACCATGAATCCAATCCTGCTCTGTCCCCCGAGCCTCTGAGCAGCGTTGGTTGCCGCGGCTGGAAATGTCTGTGAGAGGAGAAGACACGCCCACAAAATCTGTCAGGAAGTGAAGTCACGCCCACAGCTCCAGATTTCATTGCTCAAAGAGGTGAACAGACCTCAGGGCCTTCTGGGACGTCCTGGGGGGCGACTACGCGCGGGTCCTGGGGGAATTTCTGGCGACCGGGGAGATGCCCCTTTCGTGGCGCAGGGCGGTCGTGGTCCTGCTGCCTAAGAAGGGGGATCTCCGCAACCTTAAAAACTGGCGCCCGGTCTCCCTCCTCAGCACCGATTATAAGGTCTTTGCCAAGGCGATGTCTGCTCGTCTCGGCGCCGTGCTGGACCACATGATCCACCCTGACCAGTCCTACACGGTCCCGGGCCGAAAGATCCAGGATAACATCCACCTGGTCCGGGACCTGATCCACCATTCCCAGAGGGCTGGTCTGTCGGTCGCCTTCCTTTCCTTGGATCAGGAGAAGACGTTCGACAGGGTGGATCACGAGTACCTATTCGGGACTCTGCGCGCTTTCGGGTTCGGGTCGCATTTCGTCGCCCGGATCCGACTTCTGTCTGCCGCCGCTGAGTGTCTGATTAAGGTTAACTGATCCTTGACGGCGCCCCTTCGCTTCGGGAGAGGAGTGCGTCAGGGGTGCCCCATGTCCGGCCAATTATACACCGTCTGCGTGGAGCCTTTCCTGCGCCTCTTGCGAAAGAGGCTGTCGGGACTGGCTCTGCGCGAGCCGGGCGTGGATGTCGTCCTTTCGGCTTACGCCGACGACGTGCTCCTCATGGTCACCGATCCCCTTGACTTGCGGAGGATGCGCGAGTGCCAAGAGGTCTACTCTGCGGCGTCCTCCGCAAGGATCAACTGGGAGAAATGTTCCGGACTCCTGGTGGGTCAATGGCGGGTGGACTCCCTGCCGGAGGAGCTCAGGCCTTTCGCCTGGAGTACCACGCACCTCCGGTACCTGGGAGTCTACCTCGGCCCTGCCGAGGAAGCCTGGCCGGCGAACTGGGAAGAGCTGGAGGCCAAGGTCGCCGCTCGCCTGGCGCGCTGGACAGGACTGCTCCGAGTGCTATCCTACAGGGGTCGTGTGCTGGTCATAAACCAGCTGGTGGCCGCCATGTTGTGGTACCGGTTGGTCACTTTGACCCCCCCCCCCCCGAGTTTGTCGCCAAGATTCAGAAGAAGTTTGTTGACTTCTTCTGGGCCAAAGGGATGCACTGGGTTGCTGCCGCGGTCCTGAGTCTCCCGTTTAGGGAGGGCGGTCAGGGGCTGGTGTGCGTCCGCACCCAGATGGCAACTTTCCGCCTTCGGTCGCTGCAGCGATACCTGTACGCGGAGCGTCCTCTTAGATGGCGTGCGCTGGCGACGTACTTTTTCCGCCAGCTGCACGGCCTGAACTACGACACGCAGCTCCTGTTCGTCTCGCTGCTGGGCGGCCGCACGTCTTTGCGGGAGCTGCCTGTCTTTTACCAGGATCTGCTCAGGGTCTGGAACATGGTCGCCTCCGGCCGGTGCTCTCGCCCGTCAGGGGTAGTGGCCGTCCTGCAGGAGCCGCTGCTCGGGAATCCGTTCCTCCGCGATGTCAGCTTCGGCCGCTCGCGGCTGACGGAGCAGATGGCCGTGGCCGGTCAGGTGACCAGAGTCAGGGACGTCCTGGATGGCGGAGGGTCGGGTTGGTTGGAGCCGTGGGCGCTTGCCGCACGGACGTCCTCGTGGCGTGCCGGGGACGCGGCCGCCGCCATCCGGGCGTTGAAATCGGCGCTCGGCCCTGACTCCACTCGGGGTGTGGAGGCGGCTCAAGCGTGCGGAGCCATCCCGTCCGAACTGACCCCCGTTCGGACGGAATTCCTCATCGGCGCCAGGCCCCGAAACCTCCCTCGGAGGGCCGCGCCTCACAACTTGAGCCGTCTCTCAGAAATACCCTCCGTGCCGTTTCACTCCGCGCGGAGGGATTTCCTGTACGGGCTGCTCCTGCACACTCTCCACTTCCTCGCCCTCGTCTCTCGCCCGGACACGCCCTGGCGTACCATCCTGCCGTCCGGCGGAGACGGGGGTCCCCAGTGGGGGGCTCTCGACTCAGGGATCCTCCCGTGTTCCATCGGGGATCTGGGGTGGAGGGTGGTGCACGGAGCAGTCGCGTGCAACAGGCGTTTACGCCATTTTACGGACTCCCAGGCCGCCTGCAATTTCTGCGGCCTGGATGAGTCCGTGTTTCATTTGTTCACGGGGTGTGGGAGACTGCAGCCCCTGTTTGATTATTTGGAGGGGCTGCTCCTCAGGTTCTGGCTGCACTTCAGTCCCACGCTCCTGATCTTTGGCCGCCCGGTGAGGAGTGGGGCGGGCAGGTCGGTGGACGTCCTCGTGGGCCTGCTCCTGGGCCTGTCCAAGGTGGCCATCCACAGGTCCAGGTTGCGTGCGGCCTGTGGTGGCGGTCGCTCGGACTGTCTGCCTCTCTTCCGCGGAATGCTCCGCGCCCGGGTGGCCCTGGAGATGGAGCACGCGGTGTCTGCCTGAGGCTTTCCGCGACCGGTGGGCACCGCAGGGGCTGGAGAGCATCCTGAACGAGGAAAATAAAATTTTAATTTGATACCTGGTTTCGTTTTATTTGTTTTTTAGTATTTAAGCACACCCTACACCCCCCTTCTTATAAAAGGGGGGCCTAAAAACACAAAACAAAAGGGAAAAAAAAAACTAGAAAAAAAAAGGTTCTGAAAAAAAAAGAGGTGAACAGACTTCTCATTGAAAGTTAGTGTTCTTCATGTAATTGTTAATTCAAAACAAAGTTTTTATAAAAAGCCGAATTTAAATGCATTTTTAAAAAGCAGTGGAAACTTAAATAAACAGTCTTTAAAAAGGAGTGTAAAATAAAATGAACTGTTTTTGAAAAGGCTGTTTTTACACTGAGAAAAATGATGGAACAGCAAAAGATGAATGAGAAGAGGTGAAACAAATGTTGTGATGAAGACCTCAACACACTCCTCAATGAGGTTGAGGTGAGGCTTCGGCGGCTTCTGGGGAACGGAAGTCTCGGGCGGCACAGAAAGTTAGCGTGTTGGTGTGGAAGGAGGTGGCACAGGTTCTGAGCACGAACAGCACCGTGTCACGGAGAGCGGAACAGGGCCGCAAAAAATCAATGATTTAATACAGTCGGCTAGGATATATAGAGAGTTTTAGAAATTCAAAAGTTCAGATTTAAATGAGCTGAGTTTAACTAATGCACAAACACAGGTTGTTTCTGGGTGGTGTGGTCAAGGTTCAATCTAATGGCAACTGTTCGTAAAACTCAGTTACCATTGTGGACGGGCCTCACTAAATGCTTTTGGAGATCTTTTATCCCTACTCCAGAGATTTGAGGAGTTAAATTACAATTAGTGAATTAGACCCTGTCTCCAAACCCCCAACTTATCTCTCTCACACAAACAAGCACAAACTGTTTTTTATTGTTTAATGTCCTGTCGTGTAAAACGGCTTTTCACAATCGTGAGAGGTCGAAGACCGGCGGCGGTTCAGCCTTTATGAGGGAGATGACCGAGCATGAAGAAAGGGCCACTCAGCTGCAGGGCATCACTTCCAGTTTAGTGCCTGGTGTCCGATCAGACACTGGAGCGAGGAAAGGTGAGTTTCACATTCCTCTATTGGCCAGCTGCATGTTTAAAACCTGCGTGTTGTCTGAAGGATGGGAAAAGGAGATTCGAGTCTGACCATGCTCGTGCAGCGTGTGGGCGTCTGTGATGTGACCGATGAACATGCTTCACCAGTGGAACATTTTGTTCTTCCTTCCCACAGGTGCACAGCCGTCTGAGGACACTCGGGCTGCAGAAGGTGGTGAGTCGGCGGCGGCAGAGGGTGATGGTGTTTGTGCTGCAGAGGGTGATGGTGTTTGGGCTGCAGAGGGTGATGGTGTTTGTGCTGCAGAGGGTGATGGTGTTTGTGCTGCAGAGAGTGATGGTGTTTGTGCTGCAGAGAGTGATGGTGTTTGAGCTGCAGAGGGTGATGGTGTTTGTGCTGCAGAGGGTGATGATGTTTGTGCTGCAGAGGGTGATGGTGTTTGGGCTGCAGAGAGTGATGGTGTTTGTGCTGCAGAGGGTGATGGTGTTTGAGCTGCAGAGGGTGATGGTGTTTGTGCTGCAGAGAGTGATGGTGTTTGGGCTGCAGAGAGTGATGGTGTTTGGGCTGCAGAGGGTGATGGTGTTTGGGCTGCAGAGAGTGATGGTGTTTGGGCTGCAGAGGGTGATGGTGTTTGAGCTGCAGAGGGTGATGGTGTTTGTGCTGCAGAGAGTGATGGTGTTTGGGCTGCAGAGGGTGATGGTGTTTGGGCTGCAGAGAGTGATGGTGTTTGTGCTGCAGAGAGTGATGGTGTTTGGGCTGCAGAGTGTGATGGTGTTTGGGCTGCAGAGAGTGATGGTGTTTGTGCTGCAGAGGGTGATGGTGTTTGTGCTGCAGAGAGTGATGGTGTTTGGGCTGCGGAGAGTGATCGTGTTTGTGCTGCAGAGGGTGATGGTGTTTGGGCTGCAGAGAGTGATGGTGTTTGGGCTGCAGAGAGTGATGGTGTTTGGGCTGCAGAGAGTGATGGTGTTTGGGCTGCAGAGGGTGATGGTCTTTGGGCTGCAGAGAGTAATGGTGTTTGGGCTGCAGAGAGTGATGGTGTTTGGGCTGCAGAGAGTGATGGTGTTTGGGCTGCAGAGGGTGATGGTGTTTGGGCTGCAGAGCGTGATAGTGTTTGGGCTGCAGAGGGTGATGGTGTTAGGGCTGCAGAGAGTGATGGTGTTTGAGCTGCAGAGGGTGATGGTGTTTTAGCTCCTGACTCCACCTGCCACCCTCAGGGTGTTGATGTGGGGGGAGTGCTTTACTATGAGGAGCCTCACCTCACCGCCTCTCCAACTCCAGGCCCCTCTGGCTCTGTGCGAGACACACACAATCCCTGAGTCCGACCTGTCGGGGTGTGAGGCACCGATGCGAGTTGGGGTAGATTCGCCCCAGTCCCTCGTGAGTCGACGTTGAAATCATCCCCCCTCCCCCCTCGCCCCCCATGTTGATGATGAATTGGGAGAGGACATCAACGGTCAACAAGTGAGACGATTGACGGCTGATGAGAGCGACAAGTGCCGTGACTGTTTCGTCTCCATGAGACAGGAGATCAAGGATGCTGGACACAACATTCGCGCCATGCTGGCCCATACTGGACAGAACATTGCCCAGCTGGCCCATACTGAACAGAACATTGCCCAGCTGGTCCATACTGGACAGAACTTTGCCCAGCTGGTCCATACTGGACAGAACATTGCCCAGCTGGTCCATACTGGACAGAACATTGCCCAGCTGGTCCTTACTGGACAGAACATTGCCCAGCTGGCCCATACTGGACAGAACATTGCCCAGCTGGCTCATACTGGACAGAACATTGCTCAGCTGTTCCATACTGGACAGAACATTGCCCAGCTGGCCCATACTGGACAGAACATTGCCCAGCTGGCCCATACTTGGCAGAACATTGCCCAGCTGGCTCATACTGGACAGAACATTGCCCAGCTGGTCCATACTGGATGGAACATTGCCCAGCTGGTCCAGACTGGACAGAACATTGCCCAGCTGGTCCATACTGGACAGAACATTGCCCAGCTGGCCCATACTGGACAGAACATTGCCGAGCTGACAAATAATCACCAGGCTCTCGTACATTTCATGGAGTTGAATGCGAGTACGGCTGTGCTGCACCCGAAGCCCGTGACACACCCCGTGCCACTTCCTGCCGCAGACAGAGTACAGGCCCAAGAGTCAGGAGCTATTCCTGCACCTGACGCTACTTTTATTCATGTCCCCGTGGAACAGCAGCACTCCAGCTCCGAACTCCCTGATTACAGCCATTTTGTAAGGCACAGATTTCGTGCCCTTGGCTCAAGAGGGGCTCGATCACAGGGAAGGATGGGGGCCAGGAGGAAATAGGATGCTCCTCGAGTGCAGAGTTCACCTCCTCTTGTTCAGAGTGTCACAGCGACCCTCGAGCATGCCGCAAGGGGGCGTCTGTAAATCTCATTGCTGTTTGTTCGGTTGGTGTTTTGGTTGTTTGTTTTTATTCGCTTATTGGTATTTTGTTATGTAATGAATCTCTCCTGATTGTTTGTCTGATAATTTTTGTTGCTGCTGCTGCTGCCCTTCAAACTTAATCAGAAGTCATTTGTAATTGTTCGAAGATTTTCTGAATATAAACCATGTTAACATCACAATTGCTTTCAAACAAGAAAATTAATGAGTTAACGTAATTTTTATTTAAAGTTTTTCACTACACACCTCAATGTTCACAATAAAGTTTTACAATAATTAACTGCCTCAAAATGTTAATGTAAAGTTTTGCACTAATTTTTTGATGCTGCAATTAAAGCTCACTGTTTCACTTTCAATCTCGCTTGTCCTGTTATCTGCTTTCCTGGGAGGGGGCGAGGAGGCAATTACCCATTTTCATCGATGTCAAAAGCATCAGCCACTGGGTGCTCTCTCGCTGCCCTGTCTCCTGCAGCCACGGCTTCCTCGGGGGTGGGGGTGGGGGGACCAACAATGGCCCCAGCAACATCCGGATTGTCATCGTGCATCTCATCCATTCCCAGAGGCATCTCGTCTTCCTGGTCAAAGGTCAGTCCTTCCCGCAGGGTAAAGTTGTGCAATGCGCATCAGACAACCACAACCCTGGACACCTTGACAGGTGAGTACGGCAAAGATCCCCCGACCTGTCCAAGTATCGAAAGCGTGATTTCAGCTCCCCGATTCTCCTCTCCACTACTTGGCGTGAGCACACGTGAGCACGGTTGTACCTCTCCAGTGATGTACTATTGGTCCTGTGGGTAGCCCTTGTCACCTGATATCCATCCAGATCCTTGCTGCTCTCCGGTGAAGGTATCATTGCAAGTCTGAGTGGCGAAGGACGAAGGCATCATGGGCACTTCCCTTGTGATCTGTATTTACACTCATGATCCACAGGTCGGCATCGCAAAGGATTCTCACATTTAACCAATTAAACCCCTTCCTGTTGATGTTAATGACAGGTGCCTCATTCGGTGCCTTCCATGCCACATGGGATCTGTCGACAGCCCACTGCACTCTGGGGAATCCAGCGAACGTGTGGAACGGAGTAGACCTTACCCTTTGGGGAATCCAGCGATCCTGTGGAACACGACAGACCTCTCCCTATGCCATGCTGGGGAATTGTCAAGTTTGATGAACTCGGAAACACTGCGGAATATCGCGCCCGTGATCTCATGAATTCACTCTCGCAGGGCTCTGAGTGATGATGTATCCGTGACCTGATGAATTCAGACTCTCGCAGGGCTCTAGGTGATGGTGTATCTGTGACCTGATGAATTCAGACTCTCGCAGGGCTCTGAGTGATGGTGTATCCGTGACCTGATGAATTCAGACTCTCACAGGGCTCTGGGTGATGGTGTATCTGTGACCTGATGTATTCAGACTCTCACAAGGCTCTGGGTGATGGTGTCTCTGTGATGTGATGAATTCAGACTCTCACAGAGCTCTGGGTGATGGTGTATCCGGGACCTGATGAATTCAGACTCTCGCAGGGCTCTGGGTGATGGTGTATCTGTGACCTGATGAATTCAGACTCTCACAGGGCTCTGGGTGATGGTGTATCTGTGACCTGATGAATTCAGACTCTCACAGGGCTCTGGGTAATGTTGCACATGTCACCGGGGCCGGACTGAAATGAGCCACATGCCACTGACGAGGCCCTGCAGGAAGTAGAAGGTGGCTGAAGGTCCTCTTGTAACATCTCACAGAGGCGGCCGATCGCCTCCTTGCTAAAACGAAGTCTCCACACAGATATCTCTTCCGATAACAATGTGGTTGATGTGGTGCATATGGAATTTCAAAAGGCTTTTGATAAAGTGCCGCATGGTAGGCTTATGATCAAGATTGCGGCCCATGGAATAAAGGGGGTAGTAGCAATATGGATATAGAATTGACTGAGGGACAGCGAACAGAGAAGTGGTGAACGGTTGTTTTTCGGAGTGGAGGGAGGTGTACAGTGATGTTCCCCAGGAGTCGGTGCTGGGACCAGTGCTTTTCTTGATTTTCTGATGACTTGGACTTGGGTGTACAGGGCACAATTTCAAAATTTGCGGATAACACAAAACTTGTAAGAGTCGTAAAGAGTGAGGAGGACAGTCATAGACTTCAAGGGAATATGGACAAGCTGGTGGAATGGGCGGATACATGGCAGGTGAAATTTAACGCAGAATAGTGCGAAGTCATACATTTTGGTCGGAAGAATGAGATGAGGTTATTTGAACTAGAGGGCACAAGTCTGAAGGGGTTGCAGGAACAGAGAGATCTGGGGGTATATGTACACAAATCATTGAAGGCGGAAGGGCAGGTTGAGAAAGTGGTTAAAAAAGCATACGGGATCCTGGGCTTCATAAATAGAGGCATAGAGTACAAAATTATGGAAGTCACGATGAACCTTTATAAAACACTGGTTCGACTGCAACTGGAGTATTGAGTCCAGTTTTGGCACCGGAATTTAGGAAAGATGTGAAGGCCTTAGAGAGGGTACAGAAGAGATTTATTAGAATGATTCCAGGGATGAGGGACTTTAGTTATGTGGATAGACTGGGGGAGCTGGGATTGCTCTCCTTGGAACAGAGACGGTTGAGAGGAGATTCGATGGAGGTCATCAAAATCATGAAGGGTCCAGAGAGAGTCGATAGAGAGAAAGTGTTCCCATTGGCGAAGGGTCAAGAATCTGAAGACATAGATTTAAGGTGATTGGCAAAATAACCAAAGGTGACATGAGGAAAAACTTTTAAACACAGCGAGTGGTTATGATCTGGAATGCACTGCCCGAGGGGGTGGTGGCGGCAGATTCAATCATGGCTTTCAAAAGGAAACTGGATAAGTACTTGAAAGGAAAAAGATTGCAGGGCTACGGCGGGGGAGTGGGAATGACTGGATTGTTCTTGCATGGAGCCGGCACGGACCGAATGGCCGAATCGCCTCCTTCCGTGCTGTTTCCTTTCCATGTTTCTCTCATGCAAATGGCAGAAGAGTGAAAATGAGCAGTATCAAAATGTGACAACTACCAGAACTGGGGTTCGAGCCCACGCGGGTATAAACCCATTGGATTTTATGTCCAACGCCTTCACCACTCGGCCATCCTGGTCGTTTCACAGTTTGGATTGGTGTGTAATATGCTTGAGTCTCACTGCTTCATTTTCATTGTCAGTCAAAGTCCAGGATGAAATGATGTGTGGAGCGGGGAAAGTGTGACAGAGAGAAACTCTGAAAAGCGTTGAAGAAGTGACACACACGCTCTGACACATGACACACACACACACACACACACAGCCACGTACACCTCGATGTGTGAGTGTGTTCACTGTCTGTCCGTGCGATCCCCGTCCGTACCGGCTTCAATTTTTAATGAAATGACCTATTTGACAACAGTTTGTTGAACTTTCCACGGGCCACTGTTGAAAGAAGACTCACTGTTCACATTTCCATCTCTCTGTTAGTTAAGATCCAGAATAAAGTGATGTGGGGTGCGAGGAAAAGAGTGATAAAGAGAGACACTCAGAAAGAGAGAGAGACACTGGGACAGAAAGAGACTCTCTCGGTCTGTCTGAGTCTGTGTCAGTCTCTCTCCCTCCATCTGTCCAATACCCTCAGATTTGAGAATCACAGGGTCAAAGAAGGAAACAGATTGGAACACATTGAGTCTGTGTCCTGTTTCAAAACCCACTCCCAGGAAAACCGCTCCGGTAGAATCGTTGAATGGTCAAAGTTTTTCCGGTGATTTTGACCTCCTCCCTGAGATGGCGAGACACGGGGACGTGGCGCGATTAAAAGGCTTCAGAAAAACCAGTTCCAATTGGATATTCTCCATCGTGGTGAGATATCCCCCCTCAGCCAGGGATTCAATTCCCCGATGAGGAGGAAGCATTTTTAAGACGCCAACTACAAATTTTACTTCTTTGCCTCGCTTCTTCTTCAAAAACGACAGAGAAAAATAGAACAGAAAAAGAATGAAACAGGTGATTGTCACTTTCAGAATATTATTGAGCGGAGACTGTTTGGGGACTGAATTCTTGGGGACCGTTCGTTGCAGAGCACAAATGTGTTCCGATCTGTTTCCTCCTTTGACCCTGTGATTCTTAGATCTGCGGGTATTAGAGAGAAGGAGGGGGAGAGACAAACAGAGAGACAGAGAGAGACAGAGAGAGAGAGAGAGAGAGCGAGACAGAGAGAGAGAGCGAGACAGAGAGAGAGACAGAGAGAGAGAGACAGAGAGAGAGAGGGGGAGAGAGGCAAAGACTGATCCTGAGAGACAACTTGAAACATAGAGGGAGTGGGAGGAGGAGGGAGGGATTTAACGATAATGCCTGTGTGTGTAATGTGCCTAAATGTGTCTGTCTCACTTTTTATAAGCTTTTCTGTGTGAGTCTCTGTTTCTCTGTCTTTCTCTCTCTGTCACTCTCTCCCGCGCTCCCCACATCACGTTATTCTGGATCTTGACGAACAGAGAGATGGAAATGTGACAGGTAAGTTTTCTTTCAACAGTGGCTCGTGGAAACCAGGGTTCAATTTCCCGACAGGGAGGTTACAGTTTTATTGCCTTTAAAAGCTTCACTTTCATTTCTCTTGCAATTTATCTCCACGTGGAGGTTTACCAGAAAGATCCCACATCCAACAATGAAATGGATGGTCAGTTAATCTGCGTTTTGGTGGTGTTCGTTGAGGGAGGAACGATAACTTCCTTAATAATAGATTGCAGCATTTTCGTTTTAGACACACACATTACACAGCCATGTACACACGCAGACACTGATAGACAGACACATACTCACACACACAGGTACACACACTGACAGACAGACACACACGTGTAGATTGAAACGCAGAGATGAAAGCTCATCAAATAAATGGTTAAAAAAGATTCACTGAAATTTGAAGCGTGTCTAACGCCATCTGTGGTGAGTGTCCTTGACCGACTCACGGCCGTTCCTCGATAGTATAGTCTGTCTCGCGGGAGACCGGGGAGGCCCAACTTTAACTGCCTTTAAAAGACAGAGAGACACTCTGAAAAACGGAGAAGAAGTGAGACACATTATACACACATATATACAGCCGCGTACACGCAGACACTGATACACAAACAGGTACACACACTGACAGACAGGCGCACCCTTCACCTCGATGTCAGAACCACAATAATGTTCGAGTAATGAATACGCAGAATCGAGCTGTGAGCAGACCCGGGCTAATTCAGCAGCTAAAAGCAGAGAGAGAGAGAGAGAAAGAAAGAGAAACAGAGAGCGAGACACAGGAAGAGAGATGGAGAGTGAGAGAGGCCTTGATAAGGGCGCAGAGGAGGTTTACCAGAAAGATCCCACAGACAACAATGAAATGGATGGCCAGTTTATCTGCTTTTTTTGTGGTGTTAGTTGAGGGAGGAAGGATTACCGTCCAGGTTTCCAAATTTGTGCACAGCAAGATCCCATTAATATCAATGAGAAAGTACCAGGTACATAATGCAGATGTAAAAAGAGTGTCACTGAACAGTATGAAAGTGTAAATTAAAAAGCTACCAGGAGTGGGCTTCAAACCGCAGAACTGGTCGAGGTGTCAGCAGTCGCTCAGTGGGCAGCACTCTCGGCAGCCAGCACACAATCTGCTGAAAGAAGGCTTGTCTTTCACATTTCCATCTCTTTGTTAGTCAAAGTCCAGAATGATAGATGTGGGGAGCGTGGGAAAGAGTGAGAGAGAGACAATCTGAAAAGCGTTGAAGAAGTGAGACACACACAAACAGACACAATACACACACACTGACACAGCAGACACTGATACACATGCGGACTATCATACACACAGGTACACACACTGACAGACAGACACACACGTGTCGGTTGAAACGCGAGCGTGAGGGGTCTGAAAAGAAAGTTCTGAACCATAGCCGGCAGGAATTCGAATCTGCCCGGGGAGATCCCAATGATTTTTTTATCCATCGCCCTAAACAACCCCCGCCACGACCGCTTCAGTTTAACTAAATGCTGCTCACTTAAAATTGCAACGATCCATCGCTCTGCAACAGACGGGCACCAAGAACGACCATGCCTCTGTGTGTAATGTGTGTGTGTCTCACTTTTTCTTAGCTTTTCTGTGTGAGTGTCCGTTTCTCTGTCTTTCTCTCAATAGTCCAATATTCCGTTTGCCTTCTGGATTATCTGCTGCACCTGTATGTTGACTTTTTGTGTTTCATGTACGAGGACACCCAGATCGCTCTGTACCGCAGCATTTTGTAGTATTTCTCCATTCAAATAATATTTTGCTTTTATATTTTCCCCCCCAAAGTGGATGAATTCACATTTTCCCACGTTATATTCCATCTGTCAAATTTTTGCCCATTCTCTTAACCTGTCAATATCCCTTTGCAGATACTTTGTGTCACCCTCGCAACTGGCTTTTCCACCTATCTTCGTATCATCAGCTAAATTGGCCACAATACACTCTGTCCCTTCATCCAAGTCATTGATATATATTGTAAATAGTTGAGGCTCCAGCACTGATCCCTGCGGCACCCACCAGTTACAAATTGCCATTTTGAAAATCACCCTTTTATCCCGACTCTTTGTTTTCTGTTAGTTCGCCAATCCTCAATCCATGAGCTCTTATCTTGAGCCTGTTATTCTCTGCGAGGTACAGGCCAGAAGCAATGGCTGCAGCGTGGCAGGAAGCGGCAGAAGGCATGGGTGTGTGCAAACGTGGAGAATAACAAGCAGCAGGGATACCACCTTTTATGTGGCACCTTATCGAATGCCTTTTGGAAATCCAAATAGACTGCATCTATTGGTTCCCCTTTATCCACCCTGCTCGTTACCACCTCAAAAACTCGAATAAAGTTGTCAGACACGATTTCCCATTCATAAAACCATGTTGACTATTCGAGATTGTATTATGAGTCCGCGAATGTCCTGCTCCTACTTCTTAATAATGGATTGTCGCATTTTCATTTCACACACACTCGGATGGGTTGAAACGCAGAGATGAAAGGAAAAATCTGAACCGTAGTCGGCAGGATTCGAACCTGCGCGGGGAAACCCCAATGGATTTCTAGTCCATCGCCTTAACCACTCGGCCACGACTACTTGCTCGATTTATGATGCTGCTGACTTAAAATCGCAATAATCCAGCGCTCTGCAACATAGAGCCACAGAACTGGGATTGGTATCAGCCGTCGCTCAGGGGGATCGGGTGCTCAGGCGAGTCACTCGTTGGTATCGTGATGAATAACACAACTTATCAGACAATTAAACCTCAATTCAAATCCACGTGGGACAATGAATTTCTACTGCCTTCAAAACCTTCGTTTTCATTTATCTCCAACATTGGATATGTGAAAAAACACTAATAAACTAACTCGGACAATCCCACTTTCCACAGTATAATTTCACTGATATTTCAGCGATTTTCAATCTTGCTCTCTGCGTCACCTCGATGTCAGAACCACAATAATGAGCAAGAAATGAAAGGCTGAGTCGCGTTGTGAACAGACCCGGGCTAATTCAGCATCCCGAGGGGGTGATGGAGGCAGATTCAATCATGGCTTTCAAAACCGAACGGGATAAGTACTTGAAAGGAAAAAAATGCAGGGCTCCGGGGACACGGCCAGGGAGTGGGACGAGCTGGATTGGGCTTGCATCGAGCCGGTCCGGACTCGATGTGCCGAAAGGCCTCCTTCCGTGCTGTAACCTTTCCATGATTTTGTGATGCAAATCGAAGAAGAGTCAATGAGCAGTGAAAAAAAACCTAACGGAAATAACATCTACCAGGAGTGGGGTTTGAACCCACGCGGGTATAAACCCATTGGATCTTAAGTCCAACGCCTTAACCACTCGGCCATCCTGGTTCTTCCACATTTGTGCTTTATGTGTAATGTACTTGAGTGTCACTTCTCCTACGCTTTTCTTTGTCATCAAAGAAATGGTCACAACAGATTCACTGACATTCGAAGAATGTCCAACGCCACCTGTCGTGAGTGTCCATCTCCAGACGACACCGGCTCCTCGTTGGTATCGTGGTGAGTATCCTCGCCTGTTATTCGGGCACCTGCGGTTCAATCCCCCGACGGGAAGTTGAACTTCTGCTGCCTTGAAAAGCTTCACTTTCCGTCCTGTGCCAGTTCCTCGTTAGTGTCATGTTGAGGGACAGAGAGAGTCAGGCATCGGAAAGGGCGCAGAGGAGGTTTACCAGAAAGATCCCACATGCAGCAATGAAAAGGATGGCCAGTTCATCTGCTTTTTGGTGCTGTTGATTATCGTCCAGGTTTCGAAATTTGATGAAAGCAAGTTCCCACAAATAGCAATGACAGAGTAACAGGCGCATGAGGCAGATGGAACAAGAGTGTCAATGAGCAGTAGCAAAATGCAACGGAAATAACATTTACCAGAAATGAGATTCGAAGCCACGCAGGTATAAACCCACCACGCGGCCATCCTAATCGTTGAGTTGATTTAATGGTGAGCGCCCCCCGAGTGGTTCAGACGATAGACTAGCGATCTGTTGGGATCTCTCCTCGCAAATTCGGATCCTGCCGACTGCAGATCCCATTATCTGCGTTTCAACATGCAGAAAATTTCTTGTAGAATTACTCAAACTGTAGTGAATTAAAAATGCACGGCTTTTAACACCTTGAGTTTTATGCTCTTTGGAATTGATCTGCAAGATTTCACGAAATCTACGATGGAAATAGAACAAAAATGTGCCAAATGACCGACAGTCTGTCTTTCTCTGTCTGTTTGAATCACTCTCTGTGTATATGTCCGTGTGTGTGTGTGTGTGTGTGTGTGTGTGTGTGCCTCACATTTTCTCCGTTTTTCTGAATGGGTTTCTGTCTCTTTCTTTCTCTCCCTCACTCTCTCCCGCGTTCCTCACATAATTTTACTCTGGACATAGAATCATAGAATCATAGAAGTTACAACATGGAAACAGGCCCTTCGGCCCAACATGTCCTTGTCGCCCAGTTTATACCACTAAGCTAGTCCCAATTGCCTGCACTTGGCCCATATCCGTCCATACCCATCTTACCCATGTAACTGTCTAAATGCTTTTTAAAAGACAAAATTGTACCCGCCTCTACTACTGCCTCTGGCAGCTCGTTCCAGACACTCACCACCCTTTGAGTGAAAAAATTGCCCCTCTGGACCCTTTTGTATCTCTCCCCTCTCACCTTAAATCTATGCCCCCTCGTTATAGACTCCCCTACCTTTGGGAAAAGATTTTGACTATCGACCTTATCTATGCCCCTCATTATTTTATAGACTTCTATAAGATCACCCCTTAACCTCCTACTCTCCAGGGAAAAAAGTCCCAGTCTGTCTAACCTCTCCCTGTAAGTCAAACCATCAAGTCCCGGTAGCATCCCAGTAAATCTTTTCTGCACTCTTTCTAGTTTAATAATATCCTTTCTATAATAGGGTGACCAGAACTGTACACAGTACTCCAAGTGTGGCCTCACCAATGCCCTGTACAACTTCAACAAGACATCCCAACTCCTGCATTCAATGTTCTGACCAATGAAACCAAGCATGCCGAATGCCTTCTTCACCACCCTATCCACCTGTGACTCCACTTTCAAGGAGCTATGAACCTGTACTCCTAGATCTCTTTGTTCTATAACTCTCCCCAACGCCCTACCATTAACGGAGTAGGTCCTGGCCCGATTCGATCTACCAAAATGCATCACCTCACATTTATCTAAATTAAACTCCATCTGCCATTCATCGGCCCACTGGCCCAATTTATCAAGATCCCGTTGCAATCCCAGATAACCTTCTTCACTGTCCACAATGCCACCAATCTTGGTGTCATCTGCAAACTTACTAACCATGCCTCCTAAATTCTCATCCAAATCATTAATATAAATAACAAATAACAGCGGACCCAGCACCGATCCCTGAGGCACACTGCTGGACACAGGCATCCAGTTTGAAAAATAACCCTCTACAACCACCCTCTGTCTTCTGTCGTCAAGCCAATTTTGTATCCAATTGGCTACCTCACCTTGGATCCCATGAGATTTAACCTTATGTAACAACCTACCATGCGGTACCTTGTCAAATGCTTTGCTGAAGTCCATGTAGACCACGTCTACTGCACAGCCCTCATCTATCTTCTTGGTTACCCCTTCAAAAAACTCAATCAAATTCGTGAGACATGATTTTCCTCTCACAAAACCATGCTGACTGTTCCTAATTAGTCCCTGCCTCTCCAAATGCCTGTAGATCCTGTCCCTCAGAATACCCTCTAACAACTTACCCACTACAGATGTCAGGCTCACTGGTCTGTAGTTCCCAGGCTTTTCCCTGCCACCCTTCTTAAACAAAGGCACAACATTTGCTACCCTCCAATCTTCAGGCACCTCACCTGTAGCGGTGGATGATTCAAATATCTCTGCTAGGGGACCCGCAATTTCCTCCCTAACCTCCCATAAAGTCCTGGGATACATTTCATCAGGTCCCGGAGATTTATCTACCTTGATGCGCGTTAAGACTTCCAGCACCTCCCTCTCTGTAATATGTACACTCCTCAAGACATCACTATTTATTTCCCCAAGTTCCCTAACATCCATGCCTTTCTCAACCGTAAATACCGATGTGAAATATTCATTCAGGATCTCACCCATTTCTTGTGGTTCCGCACATAGATGACCTTGTTGATCCTTAAGAGGCCCTACTCTCTCCCTCTTTACCCTTTTGCCCTTTATGTATTTGTAGAAGCTCTTTGGATTCACCTTTGCCTGATCTGCCAAAGCAATCTCATATCCCCTTTTTGCCCTCCTGATTTCTCTCTTAACTCTACTCCGGCAATCTCTATACTCTTCAAGGGATCCACTTGATCCCAGCTGCCTATGCATGTCATATGCCTCCTTCTTCTTTTTGACTAGTGCCTCAATCTCCCGAGTCATCCAAGGTTCCCTACTTCTAACAGCCTTGCCCTTCACTTTATAAGGAATGTGCTTACCCTGAACCCTGGTTAATACACTTTTGAAAGCCTCCCACTTAACAGACGTCCCTTTGCCTGCCAACAGACTCTCCCAATCAACTTCTGAAAGTTCCTGTCTAATACCATCAAAATTGGCCTTTCCCCAATTTAGAATTTTAACTTTTGGGCCAGACCTATCCTTCTCCATAGCTATCTTAAAACTAATGGAATTATGATCACTTGTCCCAAAGTGATCCCTCACCAACACTTCTGTCACCTGCCCTTCCTTATTTCCCAAGAGGAGGTCAAGTTTTGCCCCCTCTCTAGTCGGGCCATCCACATACTGAATGAGAAATTCCTCCTGAATACACTCAACAAATTTCTCTCCATCCAAGCCCCTAATGCTATGGCTGTCCCAGTCAATGTTGGGAAAGTTAAAGTCCCCTACTATTACCACCCTATTTTTCTTGCAGCTGTCTGTAATCTCCTTACATATTTGCTCCTCAATTTCCCGTTGACTATTTGGGGGTCTGTAGTACAATCCTATCAAAGTGATCTCTCCCTTCTTATTTTTCAGTTCTACCCATATGGACTCAGTGGGCGAACCCTCGGATATATCCCCTCTCACTACTGCCGTGATGTTCTCCCTAATCAAGAACGCAACTCCCCCTCCTCTCTTACCTCCTGCTCTATCTTTCCTATAGCATCTGTACCCTGGAACATTGAGCTGCCAGTCCTGCCCCTCCCTTATCCATGTTTCAGTAATAGCTATAACATCCCAGTCCCATGTACCCATCCATGCCCTGAGTTCATCTGCCTTGCCCATCAGACTTCTTGCATTGAAATAAATGCAGTTTAATCTAGACTTCTCTTGGTCTTTGCCCTGCTTTCTCAGACCATCTGTCCGGTCATGTTCTGTACACTCTCCCTTACAGCCTTTTGTTTCTGTCACCATTTTATTTCCCACTGACTTCCTGCATCGGTTCCCATCCCCCTGCCACATTAGTTTAAACCCTCCTCAACAGCACTGGCAAACACTCCCCCTAGGACATTGGTTCCAGTCCTGCCCAGATGCAGACCGTCCAATTTGTACTGGTCCCACCTCCCCCAGAACCGGTTCCAATGGCCCAGGAATTTGAATCCCTCCCTCTTGCACCATCTCTCAAGCCACGTATTCATCTTAGCTATCCTGTCATTCCTACTCTGACTTGCCCGTGGCACTGGTAGCAATCCTGAGATTACTACCTTTGAGGTCCTACTCTTTAGTTTAACTCCTAACTCCCTAAATTCAGCTTGTAGGAGCTCATCCTGTTTTTTACCTATATCGTTGGTGCCTATATGCACCACGACAACTGGCTGTTCACCCTCCCCCTCCAGAATGTCCTGCAGCCGCTCCGAGACATCCTGTCAATTATGGTGGGGAGAGATGGAAAAGTGGTCGCTCAGTCTTCTTTCACAAGTGGCCCGTGGAAAGTTAAATAAAGTGTCATGAAGCACCAGGCCGAGTGATTAAGGACTTAAGATCCAATTGGTTTACACCCGGGTGAACCCCACTCCCGGTAGCTCTTTAATTTAATCCCGTTACACTTTCATGCTGCTCAGTTCCACTCGTTTTCCATCTGCATGATGTACCTGTCACTTTGTCATTGCGGTTTGTGGGACCTTGCTGTGCGCAAATTTGGAAACCTGGACGATAATCCTCCCTCAATCAACACCACCAAAAAACAGATTAACTGGCCATCCTTTTCATTGCTGTATGTGGGATCTTTGTTGTCAGAATGACAATAACAAACAAGAAATCAAAGTCTTTAATTTAATCCCGTTACACTTTCATACTGCTCAGTTCCACTCGGTTTCCATCTGTATTATGTACCTGTTACTTTGTCATTGCGGTTTGTGGGACCTTGCGATGCGCATGCTTGGAAATCTGGACGATAATCTTTCCTCAAACAACACCACCAAAAAACAGATTAACTGTTGGTTCTGACATCGAGGTGAAGGGTGAGGCAGAGAGCAGCTTTTAAAATCGCTGGAATATCAGTGAAATTAAATTGTGGAAAGTGGGATGGTCCGAGTTTGTCTTTCAGTGTATTTTCCGCATCAAATATTGCAGATAAATTGCAAGAGAAATGAAAGTGAAACTGTGAAAGGCAGCAAAAGTGTAACCTACTCGTCAGGGAATTGAACCGCGGTCTATCGCGTGGTTCCTTTCATGAATCAACAGATTTCAATGTTGACAACGTGACAGGAATATTCTCTCCAACTCGAGTTAAATATTAAACACTTGGAATTCCATTAACACACATTGATAGCCTCATGATAGCACTGGGTCTGGATATGGAATGGCCGGTTCAAATCATTGGAAAATGACAAGAATCCCATCGTTTTAATTCTGTTTGGGAAATAAAACTCTTCTTTATTTTTTTTTAAATATAGTATTGAGCAATATAGGAACATGAGAACGTAAAATAGGAGCAGGAGTAGGCCATAAAACCCCTCGAGCCTGCTCCACCATTCAATGAGCTCATGGCTGCTCTTCGACGTCAACTCCACTTTTCCGCCCAATCCCCATATCCCTTGATTCCCCGAGAGTCCAAAAATCTATCGATATCAGTCTTGAAGATATTGAATGAATCAGCATCCACAGCCCTCTGGGGTAAAGAATTCCAAAGATTCTCAACACTCTGCATGAAGAAATTCCTCCTCATCTCAGTCTTGAATGGCCGACCGCTTACCCTGAGACTATGTTCCCTAGTTCTCGACTCTTCAGAAGGTAGAACAGTCTCTCAGCATCTACCCTGTCAAGCACACGAAGAATCTTGTCTGTTTCAATGAAATCACCTCACATTGTTCTAAACTCCAGAGAGTGTAGTCCTATTCAACTTAACCTCTCTTCATAGGATAATCCTCTGATCCCAGGAATTAATCTGCCGAACCTTCATACACCGCCTCGAAGGCAAGTATATCCTTTCTTCTGTCAGGTGACCAAAACGGCACACAATACTCCAGGTGTGGTCTCACCAAGCACCTAAATAACTGCAGTAAGCCATCCTTGCTCCTGTATTCAAACCCTCTTGCAATTAAGGCCAACATAACATTAACCTTCGAAAGGCTTGCTGCACCTGCATTCTTGCTTTCAGTGACACTCAGGTCCCTTTGTACATCAACATTTCCTAATCTATCACCATTTAATTAATAATCTGCCTTCCTGTTTTTCCTTCCGAAGTGGATAACTTCACATTTATCCACGTTATACTGCGTCTGCCATGTATGTTCCCACTCATTCAACTTACCTATATCGCCTTGAAGCCTCTTTGCATCGTCCACACAACTCACAATCCCACCTAATTTTGTATCGTCAGCAAACTTGGAAATATTACATTTGGTTCCCTCATCCAAATGATTGATATATATTGTGAATAGCTGGGGCCCAAGCACTGATCCCTGCGGTACCCCACTAGTCACTGCCTGCCACCCAGAAAAAGACCCATTTATTCCTACCCTCTGTTTCCTGACTGTTAACCAATTTTCAATCCATGCCAGTGTATTGCCCCCAATCCCATGTGCTTTTATTTTTCACACGAACCTCTTTTGTGGGTCTTTATCAAAGGCATTCTGAAAATCCAAATGGACCACATCCACTGGTTCTCCCTTATCTATTCTACCAGATACATCCTCAAAAAACTCCAGCAGGTTTGTCAAACACGATTTCCCTTTCATAAATCCATGTTGACTTTGTCTAATTCCGTTGATATTTTCTATGTGTCCTGTTATCACATCCTGCTCGAGACCATATAATGGTCTCTAGCATTTTCCCTCCTACTGATGTTTGGCTAACCGGTCTGTAGTTCCGTGTTTTCTCTCTCCCTCCTTTTATAAATAGTGGGGTTACATTTCAAAGCCTCCAATCTGCAGAAACTCTTCCATATTCTATAGTATTTTGGAAGATGACAACCAGTGCATCCGTTGCATCCGTGGCCACCTCTGGGATGCAGGTTATCAGGCCCTGGGGATTTATCGACTTTCAGTCCCATTAATTTCTCCAGGACTATTTTTTTTACTAATGCAAATTTCGTTTTTTATCTCCTTCTCACCAGACCCTTGGTTCCCTCCCATTTCTGGGAAGTTATTTGTGTCCTCTTCCGTGACGTCAGAACCAAAGTATTTGTTTCATTGCTCTGCCATTTCCCTGTTCCCCATTATAAATTTTCCCGTTTCTGACTGTAATGGACCTACTTTTGTCTTCGCTAATCTTTGCCTTTTTACATAGAAGCTTTAACAGTCCGCTTTGATGTTCCTTGCAAGTTTACTCTCATACTCTATTTTTCACCTATTAATCAATCTCTTAGTCGTTTTTCTATGAATTCTGAACTGTTCCCAATCCTCAGGCTCGCTACTTCTTCTGGCAACTTTTTTTGACTCCTCTTTGGATCTAATACTATCCTTAATTTCTTTTGTCAGCCATGGTTGGGCCGCTTTTCCTTTTGTGTTTTTGCGCCAGAAAGGAATGCATAACTGTTGCAATTCATGCATTCGTTCCTTAAATGTCAGCCATTGCCTATCCACCGTCATGCCTTTTAATGAAGCTCCCCGGTCTATCATAGCCAACTCACTCCTCATACCTTCGTAGTTTCCTTTGTTTAGATTTAGGACCCTAGTTTCGGATTAGACCACTTCACTTTCCATCTTAATGAAGAATTCTATCATGTTATGGTCATTCTTCCCTAAAGGACCCGCACAACAAGATTATTAGTTAACCCTTTCTCATTGCACAATACCCAATCTGGGCTAATCTGTTCCCGAGTTGGCTCCTCAACGTGCTGTTTTAAAAAAATCCATCTCGTACACACACCAGGAATTCATCCTCCACAATATCATTGCTAGTTTGGTTTGGCCAGTCTATGTGTAGATTAAAGTCACCCATGATTACTGTAGCACCCTTGTTACACGCATCTCCAATTTGCTGTGTGTTGCCATCCCCTACATTACAACTCGTAGCATTGATTCATGTTATTATGAAGGATCCATTTTTTGATTTTATTCCGTTTAGCTTCTTTCTGTGGACACTGTACAATTGGCGGATGAAAATAAAATCAGCAATCATTTTGAGAGAATTGTTGGAACCTGGAGTCCAGGTTACACAAGCTGGTGTCTGATTGCTGGAGGCTTAACTTTCATATATTGATTGGGAAATTTTATTTAACCAAGTCATGGTCCTTGCCTGGGCACAGTTTGCACTCCAGGGATTTGAGCAGAAAATCTAAGCTGACACTCCAGTGCTGTACTGAGGGAGTGCTGCACTTTCGGAGGTGCCGTCTTTAGGATGAGACATTAAACTGAGGCCCTCACAGGTGGATGTAAAAGTTCCCATGGTACTATTCGAAGATGAGCAGTGGAGTTCTCCCCGATGTCCTGGCCAATATTTATCACTCAACCAACACCGGAAACAGATTATCTCATCATTTTCTTCATTGCTGTTTATAGGAGCTTGCTGTGCTCAAATTGGCTGCCTGCATTACAACAGTGAGTACAGTTAAAAGTATTTCATTGATTGTAAAGCGCTTTGGGACGACCTGACACTGTGAAAGGTGCTTTAGACATGCAAGACTTTCTACCTTTCTCATTCTGCATGGGGTCATTTGACTGAGATAATCTGATCCACCCCTCTGTCCATGATTCCTCTCTTGCTTTGTGTTTTTCAAATATAAATATAGATTTTTTTTATATGTACAGATACGTGCAGATATCCCACGCCTTTTTTTCTGATTGGCTGATTTTTTGCTGAACATAATTCTCCATGCCCGGAGCGATAAGCTTTATTCTTTCAGATTTAGAGTATTTTGCTTTTTGTTAGAGTGCTGTGGGACCCTGTCAAGTTTACTAACACAGCAGATGGGGTAAGAGTACAGGCTGATTTAATACAGAATACAGCAGGTCACTGGGAAAGTTACACACTGTACAGAGCAGCTGGCAAAACTCCTGCTGTCAATAAAGGGCAGGGTCAGTTACACAACACTGAGTGACTTTATTGTGCAGCCTCCAGGCATCATCTTTACAACTGTCAAAATTAAACCCAAAACCTGTTCCCCCAGAACAGACATTAACTGGCTCGCCTGCTTCATCTGCTGCTGTTCTGCTTCTGCACTCACCCACTCCAAGCTGATTACAATGAGTTGTTTTATGATTATTTCGTGCTCTCTGTGTTAATCACATTCCCGTCTCTGCCTTGCTGTTTTTTTGTATCTGTCTGCCTTTCACTGGTTCTGTCTCTCTGTCAATATATTTATCTTTCTCAGTCTTCTTTCTGTATTTTTTCTCTTGTTACTTCACCCTCTTTAATTTCTGTCTCTGTGTCACTGTTTCATCTCTATATATTTTCCCTGTCACCCTTTGCTTCTCTCTTTGTATCTCTATGTTTCTGTCTTCCATCTTTATCTATTCTTTCCATTTGCCTCGCTGTCCCTCTTGCTCGTTCGCTCCCCACTCCCTCTCTCTATCTCTGTCTTTTTTGCCCTCTCACCCTCTATTCAACTCTTTCTCTCTCTCTCTCTCGGCCTTTCACTCTCTGTTCTGACTCTCCTTTTCTCCATTTCTCTCTTCACTTTCTCCACCTCTTTCTTTTTTATGAATTCACAATCAACTTTAATTTCGTTGTACGCAGACTACGTAAATGTATCATTAATTCTTGCACATTAGTCCAACATTATCTTTGAAACAAATGAAGAAAAAGTAACAGTAAAATTGAATGTTTGGAAATCAACATTAACATGCCCATTTCTTCTGTTCAGACACATATATAGTAATTATATTATTTAACACATTTGCCTGCATAGCTGTCTCCGCTGTTCAGAAGTAATTCATTGTGTAAAGTGTTTTGAGATGTGTTAATATAAAGGGCACTGTACCAATTCCGTTTTAATCAATTACATTGTCCATTTGTAGACCAGAAAATATCCGCCTCTTTCTTTTGTTGTCTCACTTTGTCTCTTTTGCTGTCTGTCTCTCTCCTGCACTGATTCTTTCAGTGTCTCCAGTTCTCTTTGCTTCAATTCTTTTGTCTCTATCGCACTGTTTCAATCTCACTTTGTAATTTTCCCTGTGTGCCTTTCACTTTCTGTTTTACTTTCCTTCTGCACCTCTGAGTTTCTTTCTCCATTTTTCCACCTGTTTCTCTCCAATTCCTCTCGCTATTCACTCCCTGTCTCTGTTTTCTAATGTATACATGCTCCTATCCTGTTTGTGCTCTTTCTCCGTGAATTTCTTCCTCATTATATTTTTCTCCTTCCATGTTTCTCCATCTCTCTTGTCTTTTCTATTTATCTTCCTGCCCCTCTCTGTTTCTGCCCTTTATTCTTTCTCTCTCTCTCCCTCTTTTCTGTTTATTTATTTTTCTTTCTGATTGTCTCCAGCTGTTTCTCCATCTAAATCTCTTACTCTGTTTCCTTACGTCTTTCTTTAACTTGTTAACTGTCCTTTTCTCTCTGCCCCTTTCTGCTCTTCAGTCACTTTTACTTTCTTTTTCTCCACGTCTTCCTTTCTATCTCTTTCTTCCCTGTTTCTTTCTCAATTATCTGTTTTTCTCTCTGTGTATGGCTCTAACTGTTTCTCATTTCCCCTTTCTATCTGTCTCTATATATAAGTTTTTCAGACTGTCGCTCTGTCTTTTAATGGCACGAAAAGTTGAAGCTCCCCGGTCTTCCGCTTGATGGGCGGGGATACTCACCACTATACTCACGGGGAACTGCCGTGAGTCGGGAAAGGACACTCACCACAGATGGCGTTAGACACGCTTCAAGTTTCAGTGAATCTATTTTAACCATTTATTTCATGACAATTTGCTTAACTTCGTGGTGCTACCGAGACACTATTGGTGATGGACATTGAAGTCCCCCGCGCAGACCACATTCTGTGCCCTTGCTGCCCTCAGTGCTTCCTCCAAGTGGTGCTCAACATGGAGGAGAAATTATTCATCAGTTGAGGGAGGGCGGGAGGTGTTAATGAGCAGGCGGTTTCATTGCCCATGTTTGACCTGACGTCACGAGATTTCACTGGGTCTGGAGTCAATGTTGGGGACTCCCAGGGTCACTCCCTTCTGACTGTATTCTGCTATACCGCCATATCTGGTGGATCTGTCCTGACGGTGGGACAGGGCGTACCCGGGGATGGTGATGGAAGAGTCTGGGACGTTGGTTGAAAGGTATGATTCTGTGAGTATGGCTATTTCAGGCTGTTGCTTCACTGGTCTGTGGGACAGCTCTTGCACTTTTGACACAAGTCCCCAGATGTTTGTATGGAGGACTTTGCAGGATCGAATCGGCTTGGTTTGCCTTTGTTGTGTGCGGTGCCCTCGTGGTCCGAGTTAGCCTTTCAGTGCATTTTCCACATCAAATATTGGAGATAAATTGCAAGAGAAACGAAAGCGAAGCTTTTAAAGGCAGGCTCCAAGTCGAAGAACTGAACTCTGGTCTCCCACGTGGGAGTTGAAAACACTCACCACTGCACTACGTGGGACGGGGGGAAAGGACACTCACCACAGATGGCGTCAGACACGCTTCCAGTTTCAGTGAATCGATTCTAACCATTTATTTGATGAGCTTTCATCTCTGCGTTTCAATCTACACGTGTGTCTGTCAGTCAGTGTGTGTACCTGTGTGTGTGAGTATCTGTCTGTATATCAGTGTCTGCGTGTGTACCTGGCTGTGTTTTTTTTTTATTCGTTCACGGGATGTGGGCGTCGCTGGCAAGGCCGGCATTTATTGCCCATCCCTAATTGCCCTCGAGAAGGTGGTGGTGAGCCGCCTTCTTGAACCGCTGCAGTCCGTGTGGTGACGGTTCTCCCACAGTGCTGTTCGGAAGGGAGTTCCAGGATTTTGACCCAGCGACGATGAAGGAACGGCGATATATTTCCAAGTCGGGATGGTGTGTGACTTGGAGGGGAACGTGCAGGTTGTGTCGTTCCCATGCGCCTGCTGCTCTTGTCCTTCTAGGTGGTAGAGGTCGCGGGTTTGGGAGGTGCTGTCGAAGAAGCCTTGGCGAGTTGCTGCAGTGCATCCTGTGGATGGTGCACACTGCAGCCACAGTGCGCCGGTAGTGAAGGGAGTGAATGTTTAGGGTGGTGGATGGGGTGCCAATCAAGCGGGCTGCTTTATCTTGGATGGTGTCGAGCTTCTTGAGTGTTGTTGGAGCTGCATTCATCCAGGCAAGTGGAGAGTATTCCATCACACTCCTGACTTGTGCCTTGTAGATGGTGGAAAGGCTTTGGGGAGTCAGGAGGTGAGTCACTCGCCGCAGAATACCCAGCCTCTGACCTGCTCTCGTAGCCACAGTATTTATATGGCTGGTCCAGTTAAGTTTCTGGTCAATGGTGACCCATTGTGTAATGTGTGTGTCTAAAATGAAAATGCTAGAATCCATTATTAAGGAAATTATCCTTCCTCCCTCAACTAACAAAACCAAAACGCAGATTAACTGACCATCCATTTCATTGTTGTATGTGGGATCTTTCTGGTAAACCTCCACTTGGAGATAAATTGCAAGAGGAATGAAAGTGAAGCTTTTAAAGGCAATAAAAATGTAATCTCCCGGTGGGGAAATTGAACCCTGGTTTCCACGGGCCACTGTTGAAAGAAGACTGACCTTTCACATTTCCATCTCTCTGTTCGTCAAGGTCCAGAATAAGGTGATGTGGGGAGAGCGGGAGAGAGTGACAGAGAGAGAAAGACAGAGAAAGAGAGAACCACTCAGAAAAGCTCAGAAAAAGTGAGACAAACACACACATTTAGGCACATTACACACACAGGCATAATCGTTAAATCTCTCTCTCTCCCCCTCCCCCTATATTTCAAGGTGTCTCTCAGGATCAGTCTTTCTCTCTCTCTCTCTGTCTGTCTCAGTCTCTCTCTCTCTCTGTTTTTCTCTCCCCCTCCCTCTCTCTAATACCCGCAGATCTGAGAATCACAGGGTCAAAGGAGGAAACAGATCGGAACACATTTGTGCTCTGCAACAGACGGGCCCCAAGAATTCAGGCCCCAAACAGTCTCCGCTCAATAATATTCTGAAAGTGACAATCACCTGTTTCATTCTTTTTCTGTTCTATTTTTCTCTGTCGTTTTTGAAGATGAAGCGAGGCAAAGAAGTAAAATTTGTCGTTGGCCTCTTAAAAATGCTTCCTCCCCGTCGGGGAATTGAATCCCTGGCTAAGGGGGGATATCTCACCACGATGGAGCAAATCCAATTTGAAATGATTTTTCCGAAGCCCCACGTCCCCGGTGTCTCCCCATCTCAGGGAGGAGATCAAACTCGCCAGAAAAACTTTGACCATTTTACGATTCTAGCGGAGCCGTTTTCCTGGGAGTCGGTTTTGAAACAGGACACAGGCTCAATGTGTTCCAATCTGTTTCCTTCTTTGACCCTGTGATTCGCAAATCTGCGGGTATTGGACAGATGGAGGGAGAGAGACTGACACAGACTCAGACAGACCGAGAGAGTCTCTTTCTGTCCCAGTGTATCTCTCTCTTTCTGAGTGTCTCTCTTTATCACTCTTTTTCTCGCTCCCCACATCATTTTATTCTGGATCTTAACGAACAGAGAGATGGAAATGTGAACAGTGAGTCTTCTTTCAACAGTGGCCCGTGGAAAGTTGAACAAACTGTCATCGTTTCATTCATAATTAAAGCCTGGTGCAGCTCCGGACGGAGATGGATCCCGCGCTTCCACAGTTTATGAGACCGACGCCGTTCCATTTCCCACCGCACCGCACGGGCGAAAACCAGATGATAATGTTCTTCAGCGGATGAAGTCTCATCAAAAGATTTCCGCAACTGATTGCGACTGATTGAGGAACAATGGATTTCTAGTATTCCGCCTTAACGAATAATTTCATGACAGTTTATTTAACGGGCCATTGTGGAAAGAGTCACAGAGAGAGAGAGATAGAAAGAGACAGAGATCCAGACAGATGGAGAGAGGCAGAGAGAGAGAGAGAGAGAGAGACGGGGAGCGAGAGAAAGAGAGAGAGACCTTAATCGAGAGTTTTGAAATCGCTGGAATATCAGTGGAATTAAATTTTGGAAAGTGGGATGGTCCGAGTTAGACTTTCAGTGTATTTTCCACATCAAGTATTGGAAATAAATTTCTTTCTGTATGTCTCCCTCTGTCTCTGTCTCTGACTCTCGGTTTCGGGCTGCTGAATTCGCCCCGGTCTGCTCACAGATCGATTCTGCGTATTCATTACTTGCACATGTTCTGACTTCGAGGTGAAGAGTGAGGCAGAGAGCAGGTTTTAAAATCGCTGGAATATCAGTGAAATTAAATTGTGGAAAGTGGGATTGTGCGACTGAGAATTTCAGTGTATTTTTCACATCAAATATTGGAGATAAATTGCAAGAGGAATGAAAGTGAAGTTTTTAAAGGCAGCGAAAGTGCAACCTCGCCGTCGGGGAATTGAACGCTGGTGAGAGGTGGGGATATTCACCATTGATACAAACGCGGAGCTGGCGTGAGCGAGCAAAGGACACTCACCACATAAGGCGTTGCATATGCTTTAGGTTTCAGTGAAAATTTTTCGGACCAGAGGGAGGTGTACAATGGTGTTCCCAGAGGTCGGTGCTTGGACCACTGTTTTTTTGATATATATTAATGACTTGGACTTGGGTGTACAGGGCAAAATTTTTTTAAAATGTAGATGACACAAAACTTGGAAGTGTAGTGAACAGTGAGGAGGACAGTGAAAGACTGCAACAAATATATATTCCTTATGGCACAAAAACCCAACAGGAAGAATGGTCCAACCGTGGCTAACAAGATAAATTAAAGATAGTATTAAATCAAAGGAAGAGGCAAATAAAGTTGCCAGAAAAAGCAGTAACCTTGAGGATTGGGAGCATTTTAGAATTCAGCAAAGGAGGACCAAGAAATTGATAAAGAAACAGAAAATAGAAAATGAGAGTAAACCAGCGAGGAACATGACAACAGACTGTAAAAGCTTCTATAGGTATGCAACAGCAGTGAAAGGACCAGAACGGCCGAGTGGTTAAGGCGTTGAATCTAAAATCCCATGGGTTTATACTTGCATGGGTTTAAACCCCACTCGTGGGAGCTGTTGATTTAGTTACATTTTGACACTGCTCATTTTAACTCTTCTTCCATTTTCATCATAGCATCATAGAACGGTTACAGCAGGGATGGAGGCCATTCGGCCTATCGAGTCCGTGCCGGCTCTCTGCAAGAACATTCCAGTTCGTCCCACTCGCCCGCACTACCCCTGTAGCCCTGCATTTTTCTTCCTTTCAAGTAATTATCCAGTTGTCTTTTGAAAGCTATGATTGAATCTGCCTCCACCACTCCCTCGGGCAGCGCATTCCAGATCCGAACCACTCGCTGTGTAAAAGAGTTTTTCCTCATGTCACCTTTGGGTCTTTTGCCAATCACCTTAAATCTATGTCCTCTGTTTCTTGGCCCTTCCACCAATGGGAACAGGTTCTCTCCATCTACTCTGCCTGGACCGTTCATGATTTTGAATACCTCCGTCGAATCTCCTCGCAACCTTCTCTGCTCGAAGGAGAACAATCCCAGCTTCTCCAGTCTATCCATGTAACTAAAGTCCCTCATCACTGGAATCATTGTAGTAAATCTCTTCTGCACCCTCACGAAGGCCTTCACATCGAGAACTGCCCAGAACTGGACACAATATTCCAGATGTGGCCGAACCAGTGTTTTATAAAGGTTCATCATGACTTCCATACTTTTGTACTCTATGCCTCTATTTATAAAGCCTAGGATCCCGTATGCTTTTTAAATCTCTTTCTCAACCTGCCCTGCCACCTTCAATGATTTGTGCGCATGCAACCCCAGATCTCTCTGTTCCTCTATCCCTTTTAGAGTTGTGCCCACCAGGTTATATTGCCTCTCCTCATTCTTCCTACCAAAATGTATCACGTCGCATTTTTCTGCTTTAAATTCCATCTGCCTCGTGTCCGCCCATGTCACCAGCCTGTCTAGATCCTCTTGACGTCTATCACTATCCTCCTTACTCTTTACTACCCTTCCAAGTTTTGTGCCACCTGAAAAATTTGAAACTGTGCCCTGTACACCGAAGTCCAAGTCATTAATATGTATCAAGAAAAGCAGTGGTCCCAGCACCGACCCCTGGGAACATCACTGTACACCTCCCTCCAGTCCGAAAAACAACCGTTCACCACTTCTCTCAGTTTCCTGTCTCTTAGTCAATTCTGTATTGAGATTATTACAGCCCCCTTTATTCCATGGGCTGCAATCTTGATGATAGGCCGACCGTGCGGCACTCTATCAAATGCCTTTTGAAAGTCCATAGACACCACATCAACCACATTGTTATCGGAAGAGATATCTGTGTGGAGACTTCGTTTTAGGAAGGATGCAATCGGCCGCCTCTGTGAGATGTTACAAGAGGACCTTCAGCCTCCTTCTGCTTCCTGCAGGGCCACGTCAGTGGCATGTGGGTCATTTCAGTCCGGCCCCGGTGACATGTGCAACATCACCCAGAGCCCTGTGAGAGTCTGAATTCATCAGGTCACGGATACACCATCACCCAGAGCCCTGTGAGAGTCTGCAGTCATCAGGTCACGGATACACAATCATCCAGAGCCCTGTGAGAGTCTGCATTCATCAGGTCACGGATACACAATCATCCAGAGCCCTGCGAGAGACTGCATTCATCAGGTCACAGATACACCATCACCCACAGCCCTGTGAGAGACTGCATTCATCAGGTCACAGATACACCATCACCCACAGCCCTGTGAGAGTCTGTATTCATCAGGTCACGGATACACAATCACCCAGAGCCCTGTGAGAACTTGACATTTCCCAAGCGCGGCAAAGGGAGAGGTCTACCATATTCCACAGGATCGCTGGATTCCCCAAAGAGAGCGGTCTACCTCTCACTGACCATTGTGTTATCAGCACCCATGTATCCTTACTGACCATTGTATTATGAGCACCCATGTATCCTTACTGACCATTGTATTATCAGCCTCCATTTATCCTTACTGACCATTGCATTATCAGCCCCCATGTATCCTTATTGAACATTGTATTATCAGCCTCCATTTATCCTTACTGACCGTTGCATTATCAGCCCCCATGTATCCTTATTGAACATTGTATCATCAGCCTCCATGTATCCTTACTGAACATTGTATTATCAGCCCCCATGTATCCTTACTGACCATTGTATTATCAGCCTCCATGAATATTTACTGAACATTGTATTATCAGTCCCGATGTATACTTACTGACCATTGAATTATCAGCCCCAATGTATATTTACTGACCATTGTATTATCAGCCCCCATGTATCCTTACTGACCATTGTATTATGAGCCCCCATGTATCCTTACTGACCATTGTATTATCAGCCCCCATGTATATTTACTGAACATTGTATTATCAGTCCCTATGCATAGTTACTGACCATTGAATTATCAGCCCCAATGTACCCTTACTGACCATTGTATTATCAGCCCCCATGTATCGTTACTGACCATTGTATCATGAGCCCCCATGTATCCTTACTGACCATTGTATTATCAGCCACATGTATCCTTACTGACCATTGTGTTATCAGCCCCCATGTCTCCTTACTGACCATTACTTGATCTACTTCTCTTTATCCTTGTTGTCTTTTGCACTTTTGTTAAGTCTACCCCAGAAACCTGATTTGAAAAATTCTGAAATCGCAGGCTGAATTGGTCTCACGGAAGTAATCTGAACTCTGTCAGTGAAGCTGCTCTCTCTGAAAGACTGCGGGATTCATATTTTCTTTCTTCACGTCATTTTTTAAAAGTAATATTCAGAATTTTCGGTTTCTTCACTTCACCTCGGTAAAATGCTATTTTAAATGTAATTATCAATATAGTGTGATTGAGTTCAGGGATTAACCTGACCTGTTTGTTTCGTGACTGTAATTAATATCAGTCAGTGTGTCGTTTAATTGTCTCACTGGAGAGTTCACTCAGGCTATAAATAGGGACTGTTTTCAAAGCGTCACATCAGAGTGTTTGATGCAGCTTTGCCTCCAGTACAAACAGTGACCCTTGGATCTCACAGATCATGAAATTATGTTCTGGTATATTCCAACTGAACTTCGGATTCTGTGGGCAATTTATGATGTACAAATGATTTACTATCCGCTCCTCGCTGCTGTTGGTGTTCCTGGTAAGTCATTATTTCAGCAATTAATTCTGTAAACCATGTTTATCTGTATTTACTGTCCTTGTCCTTTAGACCCGGTTATTAATTGTATTCAGTGTAAGCCTCTCGTTCAGTGTCTGGTAATGCACCTTGTTTCCTTCATGCAACATGTGAACAGTTGCCGATTCACTGGTCCCAGTTCAATGAACAGTCTGTCCTTTTCATTACTTTCTTCAACTGATGGTCATTTTTTAGGATTTGACTGTTATTTGAGTCTCGTACACAAGGAATGTTGGTGGACGATTCTCTTTATTGAACAGTTTGCCGTCTGCTCTCTGCACTGAACCCTAGTATCGGATCAGAAATATGTGTTCACAGGTAACAGGAGTTTTAAGGTCTGCTGGTTACAGTTAATGACACTGATCTGTGGAAACCAGCGCTGACAGTCATATCACCAACACACTCTGAAATATTGGACAATATCCAATAATGATTCAGCTCCAGGCAGCTGTCTTACTTTCAACCGTCTCTCGCTCTACCTTATGGTCATTGGTGGTGGATGGTCAGGACAGGATTTGAAATATAATATACGTTCTAGGAAATTGTTTCTTCAGTTATTTTTGAATTGATTTATTTCCATCGTTTTGATTTAGTTCCGTTCCCGTGGGCCACATTACAGGAGATCTCAGTGAGGTCCACATGGACTATCTAACATCTAGGCTACGGACCAAATGCTGGAATATGGGATTAGAGTAGACAGGGCTGATGGCCGGCGCGGACACGATGGGCCGAAGGGCCTCTATCCGTGCTGTATAACTCTATGACTCTATGACTCTATCTACTGTTGAATCGCATTGGGACGTTTTATTACGTTAAAAGCGCTATATAAATGCATTTTTTTGTTTATTCAGTTATGTTTGAATTGATTTATTTTCCTTTGTTTTTCATTTAATGCCATTCCTTGAAATCACTTTGAAACTCTCAACTGTTTCACCTTTAACCCTCCATTCGCCACGATACTTCTGCAGATACTGATCTGCTCAATCTCACCTTCACCTCCACCTTTGATACCCTTGTCCCCAGTAAACCCCTTACTCTCTCTCACTATGTTTGTTTTCCTTGGCACGACTCCCATCGTTGCTTCTTAAAGTCCAAGGAACGTCGATTTGAACGTATATGGCGCATATGTGGATTGGCCATTAATCGCCAGATCTCACTGGACCCCATCAAGCACTATCGGGACCTGCTCTCCTCTGTGAAAACTCCTCACTATTCCAGGATTACCCTGGAATGCAAAGATGACCCCGGCTTCTCTTAACTACAAACCGTCTTCTTAAACCCCTCTCCCCGGCCCCCTCCACCCTCACTTCCAACAAGTCCGAGGAACTTATGGACTTCTTTGTCACTAAGATTGAGACCATTCATTCAGCTGCCTCTCCAGCTTCTCTCGCTTCCTCTAGCACACCGAGCCAAACTTCCCCAGTCCCAGCCCTGAATCCAGATCTTTCTCGAGTTTCTCTTCTCTCTCCGCTCATGCTCTCTCCGAGCTCATCTGAACCATGAGACCAATCTGCTGCTCCCTCGGCCCTTTCCCCACTAAACTGCTGACCACACAACTTCCCTTCCTGGTCCACACGCTACCTGATATAGTAAACGATTATAGGGCCTGAACAATAGTCAGTCAAAGATAGTCACACGTAAACTATCCCTCCTCATCCTTCTCGACCCGCCTGCAGCCTTTGACACGGGTGACCACACCATCCTCCTCCAACGCCTCTCGTCCGATTTCCAACTGGGTGAGACTGCCCTCGCCTTGTTCCATTCCTATCAATCCAGGCTTAGCCAAAGAATCTCCTGCAATGATTCATCTCCCCGCCCCCGCACCGTTATCTCTGGTGTCCCACAAGGAACAATCCTTGGCTTCCTCCTATTTCACGGATTCAAGCTTCCCCTCGGAGACATCATCCGAAAACACAAAGTCAGATTCCACACATAACTGATACCAAGCTGTATCTCACCACCGACTCTCTCGACCCCTTCACTCTTTCTGATTTGTCACACTGCTTGGCCGACATCCAATCCTGGACGAGCAGAAATTTCGTCAATTTAAACACCAGAAAGACTGAAGCCATTGTCTTCGGCCCCAATCACAAATTCCGTTCACTGAGGCTGAACCGGACGAGCGAGTGTTCGATTCGACACTCAACTGAACTTCTCACGTCATATCCTCTCAACTATTAAGACCAACATTTCCACCTCCCTAACATCGCCCATCTCTGCCTCAGCTTCAGCTCATCTTCAGCTGAAACCCTGACTCATGTTTTGTTACCTCCAGACTCGACTATTCCAATGTTCTCCTGGCCGGCCTCCCACCCACCATAAACGTGAGCACATCCAAAATACTTCGGCCTCTATCCTGACTCGCATCAAGTCCGGTTCACCCATCACCCCTGGGCTTCCTCAGGTACATTGGATCTCGGCCAAGCAACGCCTCAATTTAAAAATCCCTAAACTCGTGTAACATCGAATTACACAGAATTTACAGCTCACAAACAGGCCATTCGGCCCAACTGGTCCATGCTGTAGTTTATGTTCCACACGAGAGTCCTCCCATTCAACTTCATCTCACCCTATCAGCATATCCTTCAATTCCTTTCTCCCTCATGTTCTCAGCTAGCTTCCCCTTAAATTCATCGATTCTATTTGCCTCAACTGTTCCTTGTGGTAGCGAGTTCAACATTCTAACCACTCTCTGGGTCAATAAGTTTCTCTTGAATTGATTTTTGGATTTATTGGTGACTCCCTTAAATTTATGATCCCGAGTTTTGTTTTTCCGCTCCCACACGAGTAAAGAAGTCTGCTCCAAATCTCCCCAATCAGGCCCTTCATAATTATGAAGACCTCAACTATGTCACCCCTCACCATTCCCCTTTCTGGAGAAAAAAGGCCCAGCCTGTTCAGCCTTTCCTGTTAACTATGTCCTCTCAGTTCTGGTACCATCCTTGATTATATTTTTGCGCCCTCTCCAGTGTATATAAACCTTTTTTTTTATAATATGGAGACCACAACTGTGTAGAATACTCCAAGAGTGGACTAACCACTGGTTATAAATCACTGGTCAGGCCTCAGGTGCCCAATTGTGTCCGGTTCTGTGCACCACACTTTGGGAAGGATATCAAGGCCTCGGAGAGGGTGCAGAGGAGATTTACTAGAATGGTACCAAGGATGAGAAACTTTGGAGAGACTGAAGAAGCTGGGATTGTTCTCCTCGTGTTCAAATCACTCCATGGATTCACCCCTCCCTGTCTCGGTAACCCTGCGTTCCTCCATCACTGGCCTCTTGTATAATTGGTCCCGACCTCTTTTGGGTCTGTGCAGTTGGTTGGACAAGACGGAGATGGACGAATCTGTGATGTTTGCTCATTGACATGATTCGGTGTGTAAGGTTATGTCAGACTGTTGCTTAACTCGTCTTCGGGGCCAATCTACAACTTGAGAACCATCCCCCAGACGTTATTGAAGAGAACTTTGAAGGGCCGAACGGACTGAGATTGGTTTCGTTTTACGATCCTTTGGTCGCTGATGGCAGATCCGTCTGAATTTATTTCTATTACTGAAACTTTTAGCGATTGTTCACAATCGGCTGCCTTGCTGGATAACACGAGAGGTCATGAAAAGTCTACCACTGGTTTAGCAGTGGATATTACACAGTGTGCTGAGAGTTCGGTACGTGTGGGAGTTAGGTGAAGTGGGGGAAGGAGGTGCTGCTTTGCCTTGCTTTTCTTGCAGAGCGGGAGTGGACCTGAGAGCGGTGAGCGGCGGGAGAGAGCGAGACCAGAGCGGGGATAAAAACAGCGCGGAGAGAGCGAGACCAGAGCGGGGATATAAACAGCGCGGAGAGAGTGAGACCAGAGCGGGGATATAAACAGCGCGGAGAGAGTGAGACCAGAGCGGGGATATAAACAGCGCGGAGAGAGTGAGACCAGAGCGGGGATATAAACAGCGCGGAGAGAGCGAGACCAGAGCGGGGATATAAACAGCGGGGAGAGAGTGAGAACAGAGCGGGGATATAAACAGCGGGGAGAGAGTGAGACCAGAGCGGGGATATAAACAGCGCGGACAGAGTGAGACCAGAGCGGGGATATAAACAGCGCGGAGAGAGTGAGACCAGAGCGGGGATATAAACAGCGCGGAGAGAGTGAGACCAGAGCGGGGATATAAACAGCACGGAGGGAGTGAGACCAGAGCGGGGATATAAACAGCGCGGAGAGAGTGAGACCAGAGCGGGGATATAAACAGCGCGGAGAGAGTGAGACCAGAGCGGGGATATAAACAGCGCGGACAGAGTGAGACCAGAGCGGGGATATAAACAGCGCGGAGAGAGTGAGACCAGAGCGGGGATATAAACAGCGGGGAGAGAGTGAGACCAGAGCGGGGATATAAACAGCGCGGACAGAGTGAGACCAGAGCGGGGATATAAACAGCGCGGAGAGAGTGAGACCAGAGCGGGGATATAAACAGCGCGGAGAGAGTGAGACCAGAGCGGGGATATAAACAGCACGGAGAAAGTGAGACCAGAGCGGGGATATAAACAGCGCGGAGAGAGTGAGAACAGAGCGGGGATATAAACAGCGCGGAGAGAGCGAGACCAGAGCGGGGATATAAACAGCGCGGAGAGAGTGAGACCAGAGCGGGGATATAAACAGCGCGGAGAGTGTGAGACCAGAGCGGGGATATAAACAGCGCGGAGAGAGCGAGACCAGAGCGGGGATATAAACAGCGCGGAGAGAGTGAGACCAGAGCGGGGATATAAACAGCGCGGAGAGAGCGAGACCAGAGCGGGGATATAAACAGCGCGGAGAGAGCGAGACCAGTGCGGGGATATAAACAGCGCGGAGAGAGTGAGACCAGAGCGGGGATATAAACAGCGCGGAGAGAGTGAGACCAGAGCGGGGATATCAACAGCGCGGAGAGAGTGAGACCAGAGCGGGGATATAAACAGCGCGGAGAGAGTGAGACCAGAGCGGGGATATAAACAGCGCGGAGAGAGTGAGACCAGAGCGGGGATATAAACAGCGCGGAGAGAGTGAGACCAGAGCGGGGATATAAACAGCGCGGAGAGAGTGAGACCAGAGCGGGGATATAAACAGCGCGGAGAGAGTGAGACCAGAGCGGGGATAGAAACAGCGCGGAGAGAGTGAGACCAGAGCGGGGATAGAAACAGCGCGGAGAGAGTGAGACCAGAGCGGGGATATAAACAGCGCGGAGAGAGTGAGACCAGAGCGGGGATATAAACAGCGCGGAGAGAGAGAGACCAGAGCGGGGATAGAAACAGCGCGGAGAGAGTGAGACCAGAGCGGGGATAGAAACAGCGCGGAGAGAGCGAGACCAGAGCGGGGATATAAACAGCGCGGAGAGAGTGAGACCAGAGCGGGGATAGAAACAGCGCGGAGAGAGTGAGACCAGAGCGGGGATAGAAACAGCGCGGAGAGAGTGAGACCAGAGCGGGGATATAAACAGCGCGGAGAGAGTGAGACCAGAGCGGGGATATAAACAGCGCGGAGAGAGTGAGACCAGAGCGGAGATATAAGCAGCGCGGAGAGAGTGAGACCAGAGCGGGGATATAAACAGCGCGGAGAGAGTGAGACCAGAGCGGGGATATAAACAGCGCGGAGAGAGTGAGACCAGAGCGGGGATATAAACAGCGCGGAGAGAGTGAGACCAGAGCTGGGATATAAACAGCGCGGAGAGAGTGAGACCAGAGCGGGGATATAAACAGCGCGGAGAGAGTGAGACCAGAGCGGAGATATAAACAGCACAAAGAGAGTGAGACCAGAGCGGGGATATAAACAGCGCGGAGAGAGTGAGACCAGAGCGGGGATATAAACAGCGCGGAGAGAGTGAGACCAGAGCGGGGATATAAACAGCGCGGAGAGAGTGAGACCAGAGCGGGGATATAAACAGCGCGGAGAGAGTGAGACCAGAGCGGGGATATAAACAGCGCGGAGAGAGTGAGACCAGAGCGGGGATAGAAACAGCGCGGAGAGAGTGAGACCAGAGCGGGGATATAAACAGCGCGGAGAGAGTGAGACCAGAGCGGGGATATAAACAGCGCGGAGAGAGTGAGACCAGAGCGGGGATATAAACAGCGCGGAGAGAGTGAGACCAGAGCTGGGATATAAACAGCGCGGAGAGAGTGAGACCAGAGCGGGGATATAAACAGCGCGGAGAGAGTGAGACCAGAGCGGAGATATAAACAGCACAAAGAGAGTGAGACCAGAGCGGGGATATAAACAGCGCGGAGAGAGTGAGACCAGAGCGGGGATATAAACAGCGCGGAGAGAGTGAGACCAGAGCGGGGATATAAACAGCGCGGAGAGAGTGAGACCAGAGCGGGGATATAAACAGCGCGGAGAGAGTGAGACCAGAGCGGGGATAGAAACAGCGCGGAGAGAGTGAGACCAGAGCGGGGATATAAACAGCGCGGAGAGAGTGAGACCAGAGCGGGGATATAAACAGCGCGGAGAGAGTGAGACCAGAGCGGGGATATAAACAGCGCGGAGAGAGTGAGACCAGAGCGGGGATATAAACAGCGCGGAGAGAGTGAGACCAGAGCGGGGATATAAACAGCGCGGAGAGAGTGAGACCAGAGCGGGGATATAAACAGCGCGGAGAGAGTGAGACCAGAGCGGGGATATAAACAGCGCGGAGAGAGTGAGACCAGAGCGGGGATATAAACAGCGCGGAGAGAGTGAGACCAGAGCGGGGATATAAACAGCGCGGAGAGAGTGAGACCAGAGCGGGGATATAAACAGCGCGGAGAGAGTGAGACCAGAGCGGGGATATAAACAGCGCGGAGAGAGTGAGACCAGAGCGGGGATATAAACAGCGCGGAGAGAGTGAGACCAGAGCTCACTCTGAGAGCGAGACTCTGAGACCAGCGGCAGTTCGGGGTGACGTCACCAGTCAGAAAGTGACGCGGCACAGGGGAGGCAGCTAATTGGTGAGTAGGTTCAGGTGAGTATTTCTACCATTTTACTGTAAGTAAACTAATAAGAAAGGGAAGGTCTGCAGGTTTTATAGCAGATAGTGTTTTTTTTTAGTGAACCTAGGTCCCTAGTATAGTTAACATTTTCTAATTTCAACGTAATTTAAAAGGGGTAACTCAGCTAAGGCAAGTCATGGCAGCAGACCTCGCACCCGTGATATGCTCCTCCTGCAAGATGTGGGAAGTCATGGACACTACCAGTGTCCCTGCCGACCATGTGTGCGGGAAGTGTGTCCACCTGCAGCTACTGACCGATCGTATCTCGGAGCTGGAGCTGCGGGTGGACTCACTGTGGAGCATCCGCGATGCAGAGAAACTCGTGGATAGCACGTTTAGCGAGTTGGTCACACCGCAGGTAAAGGGTATACAGGCAGGAAGTGAATGGGTGACCACCAGGAAGAGTAAGAGATGCAGGCAGGTAGTGCAGGGGTCCCCTGTGGCCATCCCCCTCTCAAACAGACATGCCACTTTGGATGCTGTTGGGGGGGATGACTTATCAGGGGAAGGCAGCAGCAGCCAACTTCCTGGCAGCACGGGTAGCTCTGCTGCACAGGCTGGGAGGAAAAAGAGTGAAAGAGCTATAGTGATAGGGGACTCAATTGTAAGGGGAATAGACAGGCGTTTCTGCGGCCGCAACCGAGACTCCAGGATGGTGTGTTGCCTCCCTGGTGCAAGGATCAAGGATGTCTCGGAGCGGCTACAGAACATTTTGGAGGGGGAGGGCGAACAGCCAGCTGTCGTGGTGCACATAGGCACCAACGATATAGGTAAAAAAGGGGATGAGGTCCTAAAAGCAGAATATAGGGAGTTAGGAGGTAAATTAAAAAATAGGACCTCAAAGGTAGTAATCTCAGGATTTCTGCCAGTGCCACGTGCTAGTCAGAGTAGAAATAGGAGGATATTCCAAATGAATACGTGGCTAGAGGAATGGTGCAAGGGGGAGGGATTCAAATTCCTGGGACACTGGAAACGGTTCTGGGGGAGGTGGCACCAGTACAAACTGGACGGTCTGCACCTGGGCAGGGCCGGGACCGCTGTCCTAGGAGGAGTGTTTGCTAGTGCTGTTTGGGAGGGTTTAAACTAAAGTGGCAGGGGGTTGGGAACCTGAGCAGGGAGAGAGAGGAAAGCGTAACAGGAAGGGACAGAAGGTATGGAGTAATAGGTAAAGTGTTAAAAAAGGAAAAAGCAGGAACTAAGCGTCACAAAACAGATTTGAAAGTTCTTTATCTGAATGCACGTAGCATTCGTAACAAAATGGACGAGTTAACGGCACAAATATCTATGTATGGGTATGATCATGTGGCCATGACAGAAACATGGGTGCAGGGTGACAACAACTGGGAATTAAATATGCCAGGGTATTTAACAATCAGGAAGGACAGGCAGGAAGGAAGGGGAGGTGGGGTGGCTATGTTAATAAAGTAAGGAATCACTGTAATACAGATAAATGATATTGGGACAAAGCATCAAGATAATGAAACAGTTTGGGTAGAGATAAGGAATAATAAGGGGAAAAACATTCGTGGGCGTAGTATATAGGCCTCCTAATAGTTGCAACTCTGCTGGAAGAAGTATTAATCAGGAAATAGTCGGGGCATGTATCAAGGGAACAGTTATAATTATGGGGGATTTTAACTATCATATTAACTGGACAAATCAAATTGGGCAGAGCAGCCTTGAGGAAGAGTTCATTGAGTGCATCAGGGATGGATTTCTTGAGCAGCATGTAACTGATCCTACAAGGGGGCAGGCAACCTTGGACCTGGTCCTGTGTAATGAGTCAGGATTAATTAATAATGTCCGAGTTAAGGATCCCCTTGGAACGAGCGACCACAACATGGTTGAATTCCATATCCAATTAGAGGGTGAGAAGGTTGATTCTCAAACAAGCGTACTGAGCTTGAATAAAGGAGACTATGATGGTATGAGAGCGGAATTGATTAAAGTGGACTGGGAAAATAGATTAAAGGGTAAGACGGTACATGAGCAGTGGTGTTCATTTAGGGAGTTATTTTACAACTTTCAAAATAAATATATTCCACTGAGGAAAAAAGGGTGTAAAAGAAATGACAGCCATCCGTGGCTAAGTAAAGAAATCAAGGATAGTATCCGACTAAAAACAAGGACATATAAGGTAGTCAAACTTAGTGGGAGGATAGAAGATTGGGAATTCTTCAAAAGACAACAAAAAGTAACTAAAGGATTGATTAAGAAAGGGAAGTTAGATTATGAAAAGAAATTAGCAAAAAATATAAAAACAGATAGCAAGAGTTTCTATAGTTATATAAAAAGAAAAAGGGTGGCTAAGGCAAACGTAGGTCCCTTAGAGGATGAGACCGGGAAATTAATGGTGGGAAACATGGAGATGGCAAAAATGCTGAACAAATATTTTGTTTCAGTCTTTACAGTAGAGGACACTAAGAATATCCCAACACTGGACAAACAGGGGACTCTACGGGGGGAGGAGCTCAATACGATTAAAATCACTCAGGAGATGGTACTCAGTAAAATAATGGGACTCAAAGCGGATAAATCCCCTGGACCTGATGGCTTCCATCCTGGGGTCTTGAGGGAAGTGGCAGTAGGGATTGTGGATGCTTTGGTGATAGTTTTCCAAAATTCCCTGGACTCAGGAGAGGTCCCGGCAGATTGGAAAACTGCGAATGTAACACCGTTATTTAAAAAGGGTATTAGGCAGAAGGCTGGAAATTATAGGCCAGTTAGCTTAACATCTGTGGTGGGTAAAATTTTGGAGTCTCTTATTAAGGAGACAGTAACGGAACATTTAGATAAGCATAATTTAATAGGACAAAGTCAGCATGGCTTTATGAAGGGGAAGTCATGTCTGACAAATTTGCTTGAGTTCTTTGAGGATATAACGTACAGGGTGGATAAAGGGGAACCAGTGGACATAGTGTATTTAGACTTCCAGAAGGCATTCGACAAGGTGCCACATAAAAGATTATTACTTAAGATAAAAAATCACGGGATTGGGGGTAATATTCTGGCATGGGTGGAGGATTGGTTATCGAACAGGAAGCAGAGAGTTGGGATAAATGTTTCATTCTCGGACTGGCAACCAGTATCCAGTGGTGTTCCACAGGGGTCGGTGCTGGGTCCCTAACTCTTTACAATCTATATTAACGATTTGGAGGAGGGGACCGAGTGCAACATATCAAAATTTGCAGATGATACAAAGATGGGAGGGAAAGTAGAGAGTGAGGAGGACATAAAAAACCTGCAGGGGGATATAGACAGTCTGGGTGAGTGGGCGGAGATTTGGCAGATGCAATATAATATTGGAAAATGTGAGGTTATGCACTTTGGCAGGAAAAATCAGAGAGCAAGTTATTTTCTTAATGGCGAGAGACTGGAAAGTACTGCAGCACAAAGGGATCTGGGGGTCCTCGTGCAAGAAAATCGAAAAGTTGGTATGCAGGTGCAGCAGGTGATCAAGAAAGCCAACGGAATGTTGGCTTTTATTGCTAGGGGGATAGAATATAAAAACAGGGATGTATTGCTGCAGCTATATAGGGTATTGGTGAGACCGCACCTGGAATACTGCATACAGTTTTGGTCTCCATACTTAAGAAAAGACAGACTTGCTCTCGAGGCAGTACAAAGAAGGTTCACTCGGTTAATCCCGGGGATGAGGGGGCGGACATATGAGGAGAGGTTGAGTAGATTGGGACTCTACTCATTGGAGTTCAGAAGAATGAGAGGCGATCTTATTGAAACATATAAGATTGTGAAGGGGCTTGATCGGGTGGATGCAGTAAGGATGTTCCCAAAGATGGGTGAAACTAGAACTAGGGGGCATAATCTAAGAATAAGGGGCTGCTCTTTCAAAACTGAGATGAGGAGAAACTTCTTCACTCAGAGGGTGGTAGGTCTGTGGAATTTGCTGCCCCAGGAAGCTGTGGAAGCTACATCATTAGATAAATTTAAAACAGAAATCGACAGTTTTCTAGAAGTAAAGGGAATTAGGGGTTATGGGGAGCGGGCAGGAAATTGGACATGAAGCTGAGTTCGGATCGGTCAATGTCCTGTGGGTGGCGGAGAGGGCACAGGGGCTGTGTGGCCGGGTCCTGCTCCTACTTCTTGTGTTCTTTAGATTTATGGTTGGGATCAGATCAGCCATGATCTTATTGAATGGCGGAGCAGGCTCGAGGGGCCGATTGGCCGACTCCTGCTCCAATTTCTTATGTTCTTATGTTCTTATGTAATCAGGAAGTAGCAGATACGTTAAACAAAATATTTTTTTTCTCTGTTTTCACAGTGGAAGACACTAAAAGCATAACAAAAATAATGGGGAACCAGGGGGTAAATGAGAGGAAGGAACTTAATACAATTAATATCACTGGAGAAAAAGTACTGGACAAACTAATGGGACTAAAAGCCGACAAATCCCCTGAACCTGATGGCCAACATCCGTGAGTTCGAAAAGAGGTTGCTGCAGAGATAGTGGATGCATCGGTTATGATCTTCCCAAATTCTCTAGATTCTGGAATGGTCCCAGTGGATTGGAATGCAGCAAATGTTATCCCGCTATTCAAGAAGGGAGGGGGAGAAAAAACAAGGAACGACAGGCCAATTAGCCTGACCTCTTGCCGTCGGGAATATGCTGGAATCCATTATTAAGGAAGTGGTAACAGGGCACTTAGAACATCATAATATGATTCGGCAGAGTCAACATGATTTAATGAAAGGGAAATCGTGTTTGACAAATTTATTCGAGTTTTTTGAGGATGCAACTAGCAGGATAGATGAAGGTGAACCAATGGATGTCGGACATTTGGATTTTCAAAAGACATTCGATAAGATGCCACATCAAAGGTTGTTGCACAATGTAAGGGTTCATGGAGTTGGGATAATCCATTAGCACGGATAGAGGATTGGTTAACGGACAGAAAATAGAGTGCGGATAAATGGGTCATTTTGAGGTTGGCAGGCTGTAACGAGTGGGGTACCGCAAGGATCGGAGCTTGGGCCTCAGCTATTTACAATCTATATCAATGACTTAGATGAACAGACCGAGTGTAATGCATCCAAGTTTGCTGATGATACAAAGCTAGGTGGGAAAGTAAGCTGTGAGGAGGACACAAAGAGTCTGCAAAGGGATATAGACAGGCTAAGTGAATGGGTAAGAAGGTGCCAGGTGGAGTATGATGTGGGGAAATGTGAGGTTTTACAATTCGATATGAAAAATAGAAAAGCAGAATATTTTTATATGTTGAGAAATTAGTAAAATTTGGTGTTCAGGGAGAATTGGGTGTCCTCCAACAAGAAACACAAAAAGTGATTATGCAGGTGCAGCAAGCAATGAGGAAGGCAAACGGCATGTTGGCGTTTATTGCAAGGGGGTTGGAGTACAACAGTAAGGAAGTCTTACCACAGTTGTACAGGGCATTGGTGAGACCTCACCTAGAGTACTGCGCAGAGTTTTGGTCTCCTTATCTAAGGAAGGATATCCTTGCCTTCGAGGCGGTGTCTGAAGGTTCACTCGATTAATTCCTGGGGTGAGAGGTTTGTCCTGTGAAGAGAGGTTGAGTAGAATGGGACTATACTTTCTGGAGTTTAGAAGAATGAGAGGTGATTTCATTGGAACATATAAGATTATGAGGGTGCTTGACAGGGTACATGCCGAGAGGCTGATTTCTCTGGCTGGAGAGTCGAGAACTAGGGGGCATAGTCTCAGGGTAAGGGGTCGGCCATTCAAGACTGAGGTGAGGAGGAATTTCTTCACGCAGAGGGTTGTGAATCTTTGGAATTCTCTATCGCAGAGGGCTGTGGATGCTGAGTCATTCAATATATTCAAGACTGAGATCGATAATTTTTTGGACTCTCGGGGAATCAAGGGATATGGGGATCGGGCGGGAATTGGAGTTGAGGTCGAGGATCAGCCATGATCTTATTGAATGGCGGTGCAGGCTCGAGGGGCCGTATGGCCTACTCCTGCTCCTATTTTATCTTCTTATGTTCTTATGTTGCTCGATGCTGTATTTTAGAAATTTAAAGAAGTGATTTGTTTCCCAAACAGAATGAAAACGATGGGATTCTTGTCATTCTCCAGTGATTTGAACCGGCCATTCCATATCCAGACCCAGTGCTACCATGAGGCTATCAATGTGTGTTCATGGATTTCCAAGTGTCTTATATTTAATTCGAGTTGGAGAGAATGTTTCTGTCACGTTTTCAACATTGGAATCTGTGTATTCAGAGAGAAAAATCCACGCTGGAGACCAGGATTCAATTCCCCGACAGGGAGGTTACACTTTTGCTGCCTTTAACAGTTTCACTTTCATTTCTCTTGCAATTTATCTGCAATATTGGATGCGAAAAATACACTGAAAGACAAACTCGGACCATCCCACTTTCCACAATTTAATTTCACTGATATTCCAGCGATTATAAAAGCTGCTCTCTGCCTCACCCTTCACCTCGATATCAGAACCAACAGTTAATCTGTTTTTTGGAGGTGTTGTTTGAGGAAAGATTTTCATCCAGGTTTCCAGCCATGCGCAAAGCAATGTCCCACAAACCGCAATGACAAAGTAACAGGTACATAATACAGATGGGAAACGAGTGGAACTGAGCAGTATGAAAGTGTAACGGGATTAAATTAAAGAGTTTCAACTGTTGCTTGTTATTGTGGTTCTGACAACAAAGATCCCACAAACAGCAATGAAAAGGATGGCCAGTTAATCTGCTTTTTGGTGGTGTTGATTGGGGGAGGATTGTCGTCCAGGTTTTCAAATATGCGCGCAGCAAGATTCCACAAACAGTAATGACAAAATAACAATGACATAATGCAGATGTAAAACGAGTGGAACCGAGCAGTATGAAAGTATAACGGGATTAAATTAAAGAGCTACCGGGAGTGGGGTTCACCCAGGTGTAAACCAATTGGATCTTAAGTCCTTAACCACTCGGCCCTGTGCTTAATGACACTTTATTTAACTTTCCACGGGCCACTGGTGAAAGAAGACTGAACGACCACTTTTCCATCTCTTTGTTGGATCATGTCCAGAGTCAAATTATGTGAGGAACGCGGGAGAGAGTGAGGGAGAGAAAGAAAGAGACAGAGACCCATTCAGAAAAACGTCGAAAATGTGAGGCCCACACACACACGGACAGACACACATCGAGTGACTCAAACAGACAGAGAGAGACAGACGATCGATAATTTGGCACATTTTTGTTCTATTTCTGTTGTAGATTTTGTGAAATCTTGCAGATCAATTCCAATTAGCATAAAACTCGAGGTGTTAAAAGCCGTACATTTTTAATTCACTGAAGAATGAGTAATTCCACAAGAAGTTTGCTGCATGTTAAAATGCAGATAATGGGATCCCCAGTCGGCAGGATCCGAACCTGCGCGGAGAGATCCCAATAGATTTTTAGTCCATCGCCTGAACCACTCGGGGACACTCACCACCATATAAACTCAGCGAGGAGGATGGCCGCGTGCTTAAGGTATTGGGTTCACCATCCCATGGGTTTATACCCGCGTGGTTTCAAACCCCACTTCTGATAATTGTTATTGGCGTTGCATTTTGATACTGCTCATTGACACGCCTGTTCGATCCGCCTTCTGCACCTTTTATTCTGTCTTTGCTGTTTGTGGGAACTTGCTGTCCGCAAATTTCGAAACCTGGACGATAATCAACACCACCAAAAAGCCGATGAACTGGCCATCCATTTCATTGCTGTTTGTGAGATCTTTCTGGTGAACCTCCTCTTCGCCCTTTCCGAATACTGTCTCTCTCTGTCTCTCCCTGTCCCTCACCACGACACTAACGAGGAACTGGCACAGGACGGAAAATGAAGCTTTTAAAGGCAGCAAAATTTCCAGTACCGGTCGGGAAATTGAACCGCGGGTGCAAAGAATAACAGGCAAGGATTCTCACCACTTTACGAACGAGGAGCTGGTGTCGTCTGGTGATGGACACGCACCACAGATGGCGTTAGACAGCCTTCAAATTTCAGTGAATCTATTTTAAACATTTATTTGATGACAATGAGCTAAACTTCCTCCTTCAACTCACACCACCAAAATGCAAATTAATTGGCCATTCATTTCACTGTTGTATGCGGGATCTTTCTGATAAACCTCCTCTGCGCCCTGATCAGGGCCTCTCTCAGGCTCCGTCTCTCTTCCTGTGTCTCGCTCTCTGTTTCCCTTTCTTTCGATTTCTCTCTCTCTCTCTCTCTCTGTTTAGGGTTGCTGGATTAGCCCGGGTCTTCTCACAGCTCGATTCGGCGTATTCATTCCTTGCAAATTTTTGGGGTTCTGACAACGAGGTGAAGGATGAGGCAGAGAGCAGGTTTTAAAATCGCTGGAATATCAGTGAAATTAAATTGTGGAAAGTGGGATGGTCCGAGTTCGACATTCAGTGTATTTTCCACATCAAACAGTGGAGATAAATTGCAAGATCAATGAAAGTGAAGCTTTTAAATGCAGCAGCACTGGAACCTCGACACAGGAGAATTTAACCTGGACCAACCGCTTGACAGACGGGGAGACTCAGCACTGCACGAACGAGGAACTGGCGTGAGCGGGTGATGGACACTCCCCACAAATGGCGTGAGACACGCTTCAAATTTCAGTGAATCTGTTCCAACCATTCATTTCATGACAAAGAAAAGCGTAGAAGAAGTGACAGTCAGGTACATTACACAGAGAACAAATTTGCGAATTGACCAGGATGGCCGAGAGGTTAAGGCGTTGGACTTAAGATCCAATGGGTTTATACCCGCGTGGGTTCGAACCCCACTCCTGGTATGTATTAATCTGTTGAATTTTGATACAGCTCATTGACTCTCTTTTTCCATTTGCATCACAGAATCACAGAAAGTTAACACCACGAAAGGAGGCCTTTCCGCCCATCGAGTCCTTGCCGGCTCTTTGCAAGACCAATCCAGCTGGTCCCACTCCCCAGCCCGATCCCCGTAGCGCTGCAATTTTTTCCTTTTAAGTACTTATCCTGTTCCATTTTGAAAGTCATGATTGAATCTGCCCCCATCTCCCCGTCGGGGTGCTGAATTAGCCCGGGTCTGTTCACAACGCGACTCTGCCTTTCATTTCTTGCTCATTCTGGTGGTTCTGACATCGAGGTGACGCGGGGAGTGAGATTTAAAATCGCTGAAGTATCAGTGAAATTATTCTGTGGAAAGTGGGATTGTCTGAGTTATTTTATGTGTGTTTTTTCACACGTCCAATGTTGGAGATAAATGAAAACTTTAAAGGTAGAAGAAGTTCATCGTCCAGGTGTACTTGAAGCCAGGTCGACCAGGGATACCCACCACCATACAAACGAGTGACTGGCATGAACATCCGACGCCCTGAGCGACGGTTGATACCGATACCAGTTCCGTGACTCTGTGTTGCAGAGCGCTGGATTATTGCCATTTTAAGTGAGCAGCATTGGGTTTTAAACAAGTAGTCGTGGCCGAGTGGTTAAGGCGATGGACGAGAAATCCATTGGGGTCTCCCCGCGCAGGTTCGAATCCTGCCGACTACGGTTTAGATTTTTCTTTTCATAGCTTTTATCTCTGCTTTTCAACCAATCCGAGTGTGTGTCAAATGAAAATGCGAGAATTCATTATTAAGAAGCAGTGGCAGGACATTCGCGGACTCACAATACAATCTAAAATAGTCAACATGGTTTTATGAATGGGAAATCGTGTCTGACAATTTTATTTGAGTTCTTTGAGGAAGTAACGAGCAGGGTGGATGAAGGGGAACCAATGGATGCAGTATATTTGGATTTACAAAAGGCATTCGATGAGATGCCACATAAAAGGTGATATCCCTGCTGCTTGTTATTCTCCACGCTTGCACACACCCATGCCTTCTGCCGCTTCCAGCCACGCTGCAGCCACTGCTTCTGGCCTTTACCTCGCAGAGAAGAACAGGCACAAGATAAGAGCTCATGGATTGAGGATTGGCGAACGAACAGAAAACAGAGATTCGGGATAAAAGGGTCATTTTCAAAATGACAATCTATAACTAGTGGGGTCCCACAGGGATCAGAGCTGGGGCCTCAACTATTTACAATATATTTCAATGACTTGGATGAAGAGACAGAGTGTATAGTGGCCAAATTTGCTGATGATACGAAAATAAGTGGAAAAACAAGTTGTGAGGGTGACACAAAGAATCTGCAAAGGGATATTGACAGGTTAAGGGAATGGGCAAAACATTGGCAGATGGAATATAATGTGGGAAAATCTAAATTCATCCACTTTGGAGGAAAAATAAAAAAGCAAAATATTGTTTGAATAGAGAAATACAACAAAATGCTGCAGTACAGAGGGATCTGGGTGTCCTCGTACACGAAACACAAAACGTCAACACACAGGTGCAGCAGGTAATCCAGAAGGCAAACTGAATGTTGGACTATTGTGAGAAAGACAGAGAAACGGACACTCCCACTGAAAAGCTCAGAAAAAGTGAGACACACACACATTACACACAGAGCCATGGTCGTTCTTTGTGCCCGTCTGTTGCAGATTATCTATCTGTGTATCAGTGTCTGTTTGTACATGGCTGCGTGTGTGTAATGTGTCTGTGCGAGTGTGTCTCACAGCTGAGTGCAGTGGATACAACAAAAGTTACGGGCCCCGAAACATCCCGGCTCTCGTGCTGAAGACTTGTGCTCCAGAACTAGCGGCGCCTCCAGCCAAACTGTTCCAGTACAGGTGCAACACTGGCATCCACCCGACAATGTGGAAAGTTGCCCAGGTGTGTCCTGTCCATAAAAAGCAGGACACAACAAATCTGGCCAATTACCGCCCCATCAGTCTACTCTCAATCATCAACAAAGTGATGGAAGGTGTCGTCGACAGTGCTATTAAGCGGCACCTGCTCACCAATGCTCAGTTTGGGTTACGCCAGGACCATTCGGCTCCAGACCTCATTACAGCCTTTGTCCAAACATGGAGAAAAGAGCTGAATTCCAGAGGTGGGGTGAGAGTGACTGCCCTTGACATCAAGGTTGCATTTGACCGAGTGTAGCACCAAGGAGCCCTCGTAAAATTGAAGTCAATGGGAATCAGGGTTAAAACTCTCCAGTGGCTGAAGACATACCGAGCACAAAGGAAGATGGTTAGTGGTTGCCAAAGGCCAATCATCTCAGCCCCAGGACACTGCTGCAGAAGTTCCTCAGGTCCATCCACCACCCTAAACATTCACTCCCTTCACCACCGGCGCACAGTGGCTGCAGTGTGTACCATCTACAGGATGCACTGCAGCAACTCGCCAAGGCATCTTCGACAGCACCTCCCAAACTCATGACCTCTACCACCTGGAAGGACAAGGGCAGCAGGCGCATGGGAACAACACCACCTGCACGTTCCCCTCCAAGTCACACACCATCCCGACTTGGAAATATATCGCCGTTCCTTCATCGTAGCTGGGTCAAAATCCTGGAACTCCCTTCCTAAGAGTACTGTGGGAGAACCTTCAACACACGGACTGCAGCGGTTCAAGAAGGCGGCTCATCACCACCTTCTCAAGGGCAATTAAGGATGGGCAATAAATGCTGGTCTCTCCAGCGACGCCCACATCCCATGAACGAATAAAATAAAACAACGCGACTGTTTATTTCATTTCTTGCTCATTATTGTGGTTCTGTTATCAAGGTGACGCAGAGAGGAAGGTTTAAAATCGCTGGAATGTCAGTGAAATTATATTGTGGAAAGTGGGATAGTCCGAGTCACTTTCTCAGTGTTTTTTCACGCATCCAATGTTTGAGATGAATTGCAAGAGAAATGAACGTGAAACTTTTAAAGGCAGCGAAAGTGCAACCTCCCCGTAAGAGAATTGAACCCCCGGTCACTTGCGTGATAAGCGGTGATACTCACCAGTACACCAACGAAGAACTGGTGTGGGTCAGTAAAGGACACTCACCACAGATGGCGTTAAACATGCTTCAAATTTCAGTGAATCTATTCTAACCATTTATTTGATGACCTTTCGTCTCTGCGGTTCAATCCACACGTGTGTCTGTCTGTCAGTGAGTGTACCTGTGTGTGTGTGTGTGTGTGTGTGTGTGTGTTAGTATCTGTCTGTGTATCAGTGTCTGCGTGTGTACATGGCTGTGTATGTGTGTGTCTAAAATGAAAATGCTAGAATCCATTATTAAGGAAATTATCCTTCCTCCCTCAACTAACAAAACCAAAACGCAGATTGACTGACCATCCATTTCATTGTTGTATGTGGGATCTTTCTGGTAAACCTCCACTTGGAGATAAATTGCAAGAGGAATGAAAGTGAAGCTTTTAAAGGCAATAAAAATGTAACCTCCCGGTGGGGAGATTGAACCCTGGTTTCCAAGGGCCACTGTTGAAAGAAGACTGACCTTTCACATTTCCATCTCTCTGTTCGTCAAGGTCCAGAATAACGTGATGTGGGGAGAGCGGGAGAGAGTGACAGAGAGAGAAAGACAGAGAAAGAGAGACCCACTCAGAGAAGCTTAGAAAAAGTGAGACACACACACACACACACATTTCGACACATTACACACGCAGGCATATATATATATATATATATATATATACACACAGGCACATTACACACGCAGGCATACACACATATACAAACATTTTTATACTCGAATTTTTGGAGCAAAACCAGACGAAAGTTCAAGTTTATTGGAAAGCTTTGCGCACAAAGGGAGAGTGGGAAGCTTCCTCAAGCTCGCACCTCACTCTCAAAGAAACATCAGCACTAAACATACACACAGGCACATTACACAAAGAGGCATAATCGTGAAATCTCTCTCTCTCTCCCTCTAAGTTTCAACGTGTGTCTCACGATCAGTCTTTGTGTGTGTGTGTCTCTCTCTGTCTCCGTCTTTCTCTCTCTGTCTCCGTCTTTCTCTCTCTGTCTCCGTCTCTCTCTGTCGCTCTGTCTCTGTCTCTTTTTCTCCCACCCTCCCTCTCTCTCTCTGATTCTCTCTCTCTCTCTCTCTCTATCTCTGTCTGTCTGTCTATCTCTCTCTCTGTCTCTTTGTCTCTCCCCTCCCTCTCTCTAATACCCGCAGATCTGAGAATCACAGGGTCAAAGAAGGAAACAGATCGGAACACATTTGTGCTCTGCAACAGACGGGCCCCAAGAATTCAGTCCCCAAACAGTCTCCGCTCAATAATATTCTGAAAGTGACAATCACCTCTTTCATTCTTTTTCTGTTCTATTTTTCTCTGTCGTTTTTGAAGAAGAAGCGAGGCAAAGAAGTAAAATTTGTAATTGGCGTCTTAAAAATGCTTCCTCCCCGTCGGGGAGCTAAATCCCTGGCTGAGGGGGGATATCTCACCACGATGGAGAATATCCAATTGGAAATGATTTTTCCGAAGCCTTTTAATCGCCCCACGTCCCCGTGTCTCCCCATCTCAGGGAGGAGGTCAAAGTCGCCTGAAAAACTTGGACCATTTAACGATTCAACCGGAGCCGTTTTCCTGGGAGTCGGTTTTGAAACAGGACACAGGCTCAATGTGTTCCAATCTGTTTCCTTCTTTGACCCTGTGATTCTCAAATCTACGGGTATTGGACAGATGGAGGGAGAGAGACTGACACAGACTCAGACAGACCGAGAGAGTCTCTTTCTGTCCCAGTGAATCTCTCTCTCTTTCTGAGTGTATCTCGCACCCCACATCATCTTGTTCTGGATCTGAACTAACAGAGAGATGGAAATTTGAACGGTGAGTCTTCTTTCAACAGTGGCCCGTGGAAAGTTCAACAAACTGTCATCAATTCGGTCATTTCGTTAAAATTTATAGCCTGAAGCAGGTACGGACGGGGATCGAACCCGCGCTCTTCGGTTTACGAGACCGACGCCTTTCCACTTGGCCACCGCACCTCATAAGCCAAACGCGGATGATAATGTTCTTCAGCGGGTGAAGTCATGTCAACAGGTTTTTGCAACTGATTGCGACAATCGACTGATTGAGGAACAATGGATTTCAATTATTCCGCCTTAACGAATAATTTCATCACAGTTTATTGAACGGGCTATTGTGGAAAGAGTCAAAGAGAGAGAGAGATAGAAAGAGAGAGAGAGAGAGAGAGACAGATAGAGAGAGAGAGATGGACAGATGGAGAGATAGACACAGATGGAGACAAGGGAGCGGGGCGGAGCGGGGGGGGGGGGGGTGGGGGGCGGAGAGAGAGACCTCAACAGAGTTTAAAATCGCTGGAATATCAGTGAAATTAATTTGTCCAAACTGGGATGATCCGAGTTAGACTTTCAATGTATTTTCCACATCAAATATTGGAAATACATTTCTTTCTGTTTGTTTCTCTCTCTCTCTCTCTCCCTCTCCCTCTCTGTTTCGAGCGGCTGAATTAGCCCGGGTCTGCTCACAGCTCGATTCTGTGTATTCATAACTTGCACATTATTCGTGTTCTGAAATCGAGGTGAAGAGTGAGGCAGAGAGCAGGTTTTAAAATCGCTGGAATATCAGTGAAATTAAATTGTGCAAAGTGGGATGGTCCGAGTTCGATTTTCAGTGTATTTTTAACATCAAATATTGGAGATCAATTGCAAGTGAAAGTTTTTCGGACGGAGGGAGGTGTACAGTGGTGTTTCCCTTTAGGTCGGTATGAATGACATGGACTTGGGTGTACAGGGCAAAATGTTAAAAATTGCAGATGACACAAAACTTGGAAGTGTAGTGAACAGTGAGGAGGACAGTGATAGACTGCAACAAATATATATTCCTTAAGGCACAAAAACCCAACAGGAAAAGTGGTCCAACCGTGGCTTACAAGATAAATTAAAGATAGTATTAAATCAAAGGAAGAGGCAAATAAAGTTGCCAGAAAAAGCAGTAAACCTGAGGATTGGGAGCATTTTAGAATTCAGCAAAGGAGGACCAAGAAATTGATAAAGAGGGAAAATAGAAAATGAGAGTAAACTGGCAAGAAACAGAACGGACTCTAAAAGCTTCGACAGGGATGTAAAAAGCTGAAGACTAGCGGTCGTGCTGGAAGGACCAGGATGACCGAGTGGTTCAGGCTTTGGATTTAAGATCCAGTGGATTTATCCCCGCGTGTTTCCGAACCCCACTCCTCGCAGCTGTTACTTCGGTTACATTTTGATCCTGCTCATTGTCACTCTTCTTCATTTGCATGATAGAAATGTTACCGCACGGAAGGATCGTTGCAATTTTAAGTGAACAGCATTTAACTGAAATCAAGTCGTCGTGACCGAGTGGTTTCGGCGATCGACTGAAAATCCACTCGGGTCTCCCCGCGCAGGTTTGAATCCTGCCGACTGCAGTTCAGAGCTTTCTTTCTCAAAGCTTCCAACCTGTCCGTGTGGGTGCGTGTGTCAATTCTTCAACGCTTTTCAAATTCTCTTTCTCCTCTACCGACATCATTCCATTCTGGACCTTGACTGACGAAGAGATGAAAGAAATGACACTCCGGCACATTACACACAAATTCAAAACGCAGGATGACCGAGTGATTAAGAGTTTAAACGTAAGATTCAATGGGTTTTACCAGCGTGGGTTCAAACCCCACTCCTGATAGTTGTTATTACGGTTGTATTTTGACTCATTTTCACTCTTCTCCCATTTCCATCACACCGTCAGAGAAAGGTTACAGCACGAAATGGGGCCATTCGGCCCATCGAATCTGTGCCTCGTCTGTGCAAGATCAATCCAGCTCGTTCCTTTTCTTGTAACCCTGCATTTTTTTCCTTCCAAGTACTTATCCAATTCCCTTTTGAAGGCCATGATTGAATCTGCCTCCACCACCCCCTCGGGCAGTGCATTCCAGATCACAACCACTCGCTGTGTTAAAAAGCTGTTCCTCTCGTCACCTTTGGTTCTTTTGCCAATCACCTTAAAGCTATGTCCTCTAGTTCTTGACCCTTCCACCAATGGGAACAGTTTCTCTCGATCTACTCTGTCTGGACCCTTCATGATTTTGATCACCTCGATCAAATCTCCTCGCAACCGTCTCTGTTCCAAGAATCACAACCCCAGATTCTCCAGTCTACCCAAGTAACTAAAGTCCCTCATCATTGGAATCGTTCCAGTAAATCTCTTCTGCACCCTCTCTAAGACCTTCACATCTTTCCTAAAGTGCGGTGCCCAGAACTGGACAAAATATTCCAGTTGTGGTCAAACCAGTGTTTTATAAAGGTTCATCATGACTTCCATACTTATGTACTTGTGGCTCTATTTATAAAGCCGAGGATCCCGTTGCTATTTAAACGGTTTCTCAACATACCCTGCCACCTTTAACGATTTGTGCACATAAACCCCCAGATCTCTCTGTTCCTTTATCCCTTTTAGCGTTGTGCCCTCCAGTTTACATTGCGTCTTCTCAGTCTTCCTACCAAAATGTATCAATTCGCATTTTTCTGCTTTAAATTTCATCTGCCACGTGCCCGCCCAAGCCACCAGTCTGTCTGTTTCCTCTTGACGTCTATCACTATCCTCCTCACTGTATACGACCCTTCCAAGTTTTGTGTCATCTGCAAATTTTGGAATTGTGCCCTGTACACCCAAGTCCAAGTCATTAATATGTATCAAGAAAAGCAGTGGTCCCAGCACTGACCCTGGGGAACACCACTGTACACCTTCCTCCAGTCCGAATAACAACCGTTTACCACTTCTCTCTGTTTCTGTTCACCAGTCATTTCTGTGTCCATGTTGCTACAGCCCCCTTTATTCCATGGGCCGCAGTCTTGATGATAAGCCTACCATGCAGAACTTTATCAAACGCCTATTGAAAGTCCAGATACACCACATCAACCACATTGTTATCGGAAGAGATATTTCTGTGGAGACTTCGTTTTAGCAAGGAGACAATCGGCCGCCTCTGTGAGATGTCACAAGAGGAGCTTCAGCCACCTTCTATTTCCTGCAGGGCCTCGTCAGTGGCATGTGGGTCATTTCAGTCAGGACCCGGTGACATGTGTAACATCACCCAGAGCCCTGTGAGAGTCTGAATTCATCAGCCCACAGATGCACCCTCACACAGAGCCCTGTGAGTGTCTGAATTCATCAGCCCACAGATATACCATCACCCAAAGCCCTGTGAGTGTCTGAATTCATCAGCCCACAGAGACACCATCACTCAGAGCCCTGTGAGAGTCTGAATTCATCAGCCCACAGATACACCCTCACCCAGAGCCCTGTGAGAGTCTGAATTCATCAGATCACAGAGACACCATCACCCAGAGCACTGCGAGAGTGAATTCATGAGGTCACGGGCGCGATATTCCGCAGGGTTTCCCAGTTCATCAACCTTGACATGTCCCCAGATCGACAAAGGAATCGGTCTACCGTGTTCCACAGGATTGCTGGATTCCGCAAATGGAGAGGTCTACAGTGTTCCACAGGATCGCTGGATTCCCCAAAGGGAGAGGCCTAGCGTGTTCCACAGGATCGCTGGATTCCCCAAAGGGAGAGGTCGACCATGTTCCACAGGATCGCTGGATTCCCCAAATGGAGAGGTCTACCGTGTTCCCCAGGATCGCTGGATTCCCCAAAGGGAGAGGTCTACCGTGTTCCAAAGGATCGCTGGATTCCCCAAAGGGAGAGATCTACAGTGTTCCACAGGATCGCTGGATTCCCCAAAGGGAGAGGCCTACCGTGTTCCCCAGGATCGCTGGATTCCCCAAAGGGAGAGGCCTACCGTGTTCCACAGGATCGCTGGATTCCCCAAAGGGAGCGGTCTACCGTGTTCCACAGGATCGCTGGATTCCCCAAAGGGAGTGGTCTACCGTGTTCCACAGGATCGCTGGATTCCCCAAAGGAAGAGATCTACCGTGTTCCACAGGATCACTGGATTCCCCAGAGTGCAGGGTGCTGTCGATGGAACCCATGTGATATGGAAGGCACCCAATGAGGCACCTGTCACTAACATCACCAGGAAGGGGTTTAATTGGTTAAATGTGAGAATCCTTTGCGATGCCGACCTGTGGATCATGAGTGTAAGTACAGATCACAAGGGAAGTGCCCATGATGCCTTCGTCCTTCGCCACTCAGACTTGCAATGATACCTTCACCGGAGAGCAGCAAGGATCTGGATGGATATCAGGTGACAAGGGCGACCCGCTGAAGCCGTGGCTGATGACAACCTGCCACAGGACCAATAGTACAGCTCAGGAGAGGAACACCCGTGCCCATGTGTGCTCGCGCCAAGTCATGGAGAAGAGAATCGGGGAGCTGAAATCACGCTTTCGATACTTGGACAGATCGGGGGATCTTTGCCGTACTCAGCTGTCAAGGTGTCCAGGGTTGTGGTTGTCTGATGCGCATTGCACAACTTTACCCTGCGGGAAGGACTGACCTTTGATCAGGAAGACGAGATGCCGCTGGGAATGGACGAGATGCAGGATGACAACTCGGATGTTGCTGGGGCCTTGTTTGGTGCCCACACTCCCACCCCAGAGGAAACCGTCGCTGCAGGGGACAGGACAGCGAAAGAGCACCCAGTGGCTGATGCTTTCAGACATCGATGAAAGTGACGAATTGTCTCTCCGCCCCCTCCCGGGAAAGCAGATAACAGGACAAGCAAGATTGAAAGTGAAACAGTGAGCTTTAATTGCAGCATCAAAAAATTAGTGCAAAACTTTACATTAACATTTTGAAGTCGTTAGTTATTGCAAAACTTTATTGTGAACATTGAGGTGTGTAGTGCAAAACTTTAAATAATAATTACGTTTACTTATTAATTTTTTTGATTGAAAGCATTTGTAATGTTAACATGGTTTATATTCAGAAAATCTTCGAACAATTACAAATGACTTCTGATTAAGATTGAAGGGCAGCAGTAGCAGCCACAAAAATTATCACACAAACAATCAGGAGCGATTCATTACATAATAAAATATCAACAAGCGAATAAAAACAAACAACCAAAACATCAACCGAACAAACAGCAATAAGATTTACAGACGCCCCCTTGCGGCATGCTCGAGGGTCGCTGTGACACTCGGAACAAGAGAAAGTGAACTCTGTGCGAAAGGAGCATCCTATTTCCTCGTGGCCCCCATCCCTCCCTGTGATCGAGCCCCTCTTTAGCCAAGGGCACGAAATCTGTGTCTTACAAAATGGCTGTAATCAGGGAGTTCGGAGCTGGAGTGCTGCTGTTCCACGGGGACATGAGTAAAAGTAGCGTTAGGTGCAGGTTCAGCTCCTGACTCTTGGGCCTGTACTCTGTCTGCGGCAGGAAGTGGCACGGGGTGTGTCACGGGCTTCAGGTGCAGCACAGACGTACTCGCATTCAACTCCATGAAATGTACGAGAGCCTGGTGAATATTTGTCAGCTGGGCAATGTTCTGCCCAGTATGGGCCAGCTGGGCAATGTTCTGTCCAGTATGGGCCAGCTGGACAATGTTCTGTCCAGTATGGACCAGCTGGGCAATGTTCTGTCCAGTATGGGCCAGCTGGGCAATGTTCTGTCCAGTCTGGGCCAGCTGGGCAATGTTCTGTCCAGTATGGGCCAGCTGGGCAATGTTCTGTCCAGTATGGGCCAGCTGGGCAATGTTCTGTCCAGTATGGGCCAGATGGGCAATGTTCTGTCCAGTATGGGCCAGATGGGCAATGTTCTGTCCAGTATGGGCCAGATGGGCAATGTTCTGTCCAGTATGGGCCAGCTGGACAATGTTCTGTCCAGTATGGGCCAGCTTGACATGAATGTTGTGTCCAGCATCATTGATCTCCTGTCTCATGGAGACGAAACAGTCATGGGAATTGTCGCTCTCATCAGCCGTCAATCGTCTCACTTGTTGACCGTTGATGTCCTCTCCCAATGCATCATGCACATGGCGGGGAGGGGGAGGGGGATGACGTCTACGTCGCCTCACGGGGTACTGGGGCGCATCTACCCCAACTCGCATCGGTTCCTCACACTCCGACAGGTCGGACTCAGCTGACGGCTGCCTGTGAGAGGGGGATTATTTGTGTCTCGCACAGAGCCAGAGGGGCCGGGAGTTGGAGAGGCGGTGAGGTGAGGCTCCTCATCGTAAAGCGCTCCCCCCACATCAACACCCTGAGGGTGGCAGGTGGGGTCCGGAGCTGAAAAACCATCGCTCTCTGCAGACCGAACACCATCACTCTCTGCAGCCCAAACACCGTCACCCTCTGCAGCACAAACACCATCACTCTCTGCAGCCCAAACACCATCACTCTCTGCAGCACAAACACCATCACTCTCTGCAGTCCAAACACCATCACTCTCTGCAGCCCAAACACCATCACTCTCTGCAGCCCAAACACCATCACCCTCTGTAGCACAAACACCATCACTCTCTGCAGCCCAAACACCATCACCCTCTGCAGCACAAACACCATCACCCTCTGCAGCACAAACACCATCACCCTCTGCAGCCCAAACACCATCACTCTCTGCAGACCAAACACCATCACTCTCTGCAGACCGAACACCATCACTCTCTGCAGCCCAAACACCATCACCCTCTGCAGCCCAAACACCATCACCCTCTGCAGCCCAAACACCATCACTCTCTGCAGACCGAACACCATCACTCTCTGCAGCCCAAACACCATCACCCTCTGCAGCCCAAACACCATCACTCTCTGCAGCACAAACACCATCACCCTCTGTAGCACAAACACCATCACCCTCTGCAGCCCAAACACCATCGCTCTCTGCAGCACAAACACCATCACTCTCTGTAGCACAAACACCATCACCCTCTGCAGCACAAACACCATCACTCTCTGCAGCCCAAACACCATCACCCTCTGCAGCACAAACACCATCACTCTCTGTAGCACAAACACCATCACCCTCTGCAGCACAAACACCATCACCCTCTGCAGCGCAAACACCATCACCCTCTGCAGCACAAACACCATCACTCTCTGCAGCCCAAACACCATCACCCTCTGCAGCACAAACACCATCACCCTCTGTAGCACAAACACCATCACCCTCTGCAGCACAAACACCATCACCCTCTGCAGCACAAACACCATCACACTCTGCAGCCCAAACACCATCACCCTCTGCAGCGCAAACACCATCACCCTCTGCAGCACAAACACCATCACTCTCTGCAGCACAAACACCATCACTCTCTGCAGCACAAACACCATCACTCTCTGCAGCACAAACACCATCACCCTCTGCAGCCCAAACACCATCACCCTCTGCAGCACAAACATCATCACCCTCTGCAGCACAAACACCATCACCCTCTGCAGCACAAACACCATCACCCTCTGCAGCCCAAACACCATCACTCTCTGCAGCACAAACACCATCACTCTCTGCAGCCCAAACACCATCACCTTCTGCAGCACAAACACCATCACTCTCTGCAGCCCAAACACCATCACTCTCTGCAGCACAAACACCATCAACTTCTGCAGCACAAACACCATCACTCTCTGCAGCCCAAACACCATCACTCTCTGCAGCCCAAGCACCATCACCCTCTGCAGCACAAACACCATCACCCTCTGCAGCCCAAACACCATCACCCTCTGCAGCCCAAACACCATCACCCTCTGCATCACAAACACCATCACCCTCTGCAGCCGCCGACTCAACACCTTCTGCAGCCCGAGTGTCCTCAGACGGCTGTGCACCTGTGGGAAGGAAGAACAAAATGTTCCACTGGTGAAGCATGTTCATCGGTCACATCACAGACGCCCACACGCTGCACGAGCATGGTCAGACTCGAATCTCCTTTTCCCATCCTTCAGACAACACGCACGTTTTAAACATGCAGCTGGCCAATAGAGGAATGTCAAACTCACCTTTCCTCGCTCCAGTGTCTCATCGGTCACCAGGCACTAAACTGGAAGTGTTGCCCTGCAGCTGATTGGCCCTTTCTTCATGCTCGGTCATCTCCCTCATAAAGGCTGAACCGCCGCCGGTCTTCGACCTCTCACGGTTATTAAAAGCCATTTTACTCTACAGGATATTTAACAATAAAAATCAGATTGTGCTTGTTTGTGCGAGAGAGATAAATTGGGGGTTTGGAGACGGGGTCTAATTCATTAATTTTAATTCAACATCTCAAATCTCTGGAGTTGGGATAAAAGATCTCGAAAAGCATTCAGTGAGGGCCGTCCACAATGGCAACTGAGTTTTCCGACCAGTTGCCATTGGATTGAACCTTGACCACACCACCCAGAAACAACCTGTATTTGTGCATTAGGAAAACTCAGCACATTTAAATTTGAAATTTTGAATTTCAAAAACTCTCTATACATCCTGGCCGACTGCATTAAATCATTGATCTTTTGCGGCCCTGTTCCGCTCTCCGTGACACGGTGCTGTTCGTGCTCAGAACCTGTGCCACCTCCTTCCACACCAACACGCTAACTTTCTGTGCCGCCCGAGACTTCCGTTCCCCAGAAGCCGCCGAAGCCTCACCTCAACCTCATTGAGGAGTGTGTAGAGGTCTTCATCACAACATTTGTTTCACCTCTTCTCATTCATCTTTTGCTGTTCCATCATTTTTCTCAGTGTAAAAACAGCCTTTTCAAAAACAGTTCATTTTATTTTACACTCCTTTTTAAAGACTGTTTATTTAAGTTTCCACTGCTTTTTAAAAATGCATTTAAATTCGGCTTTTTATAAAAAGTTTATTTTGAATTTACAATTGCATGAAGAACACTAACTTTCAATGAGAAGTCTGCTCACCTCTTTGAGCAATGAAGGCTGGAGCTGTGGGCGTGACTTCACTTCCTGACAGATTTTGTGGGCGTGTCTTCTCCTCTCACAGACATTTCCAGCCGCGGCAACCAACGCTGCTCAGAGGCTCGGGGGACAGAGCAGGATTGGATTCATGGTCCAATTCAAACAATTCGACGCCGAAGAGCCCGCCGGAAGGAATTTCGTTAATTTAAATCGAAGGAGCGGCGGTGAACGTTGATTCGACGCTCCGAACAATTTCTGGCAAGATCTGCCTCATGCTTCCTCACTGACCATTGCATTATCAGACTCCATGTACACTTACTGACCATTGTATTATCACTCCCATGTATCCTTACTGACCATTGTATTATCAGTCCACGTGTACACTTACTGACCAGTGTATTATCAGTCCGCATGTACAGTTACTGACCATTGTATTATCAGTCCACATGTACACTTACTGACCAGTGTATTATCAGTCCACATGTACACTTACTGACCATTGCATGATCAGCCGCAGCGTATACTTATTGACCATTGTATTATCAGCCCCCATGTATACTGACTGACCATTGTATTATCAGCCCCCATGTATACTTACTGACCATTCTATTATCACTCCCATGTATACTTAAAGACCATTTTATTATCATCACCCATGTATACTTAAAGACCATTGTATTATCAGCCCTCATATGTACTTACTGATCATGATATTATCAGCCCCCATGTATCCTTACTGACCATTGTATTATCAACCCCCATGTATAATTACTGACCATTGTATGATCAGCCGCCATGTATCCTTACTGACCATTGTATTATCAGTCCCCATGTATACGTACGGACCATTCTATTATCACTCCCATGTATCCTTACTCACCATTATATTATCACTCCCATGTGTACTTCAAGACTATTGTATTATCAGCCCCCATGTATACGTACTGGCCATTGTATTGTCAGCCCCCGTGTACACTTACTGACCATTCTATTATCAGCCCCCGTGTACACTTACTGACCATTCTATTATCAGCCGCCGTGTATACCTACTGGCCATTGTATTGTCAGCACCCTTGTATACTTATTGACCATTGTATTAATACTCCCCGTGGATAATTACTGACCATTGTATTATCGGCCCCCATGTCTACATACTGACCACTGTATTATCGACCCCCATATATCCTGAGTAACCATTGTACTATCAGGCCCCATGCATCCTTACTGACAATTGAATTATCAGGCCCCATGTATCCTTCGTAACCATTATATTTTCAGGCCACATGCATCCTTTGTAACCATTATATTATCAGACCCCATGTATCCTTGGTAAATATTGTATTATCAGGCCCCATGTATCCTTACTGACCATTGCATTATCAGCCCTCATGTATACTTGCTGACCGTTATATCATCAGCTCCCATTTATACTTCCTGACCATTATATTATCAGCCCCCATGTATCCTTACTGACCATTGTATTATCAATCCCCATCTTTACTTACGGGCCATAGTATTATCAGCCCTCATGTATCCTTACTGACCATTCTATTATCAGTCCCCATGTACACTTACTGGCCATTGTATTTTCAGCCACCATGTATCCTTAGTAACCATTGTATTATCAGGCCCCACGCATCCTTTGAAACCATTGTATTATCAGCCCCCATGTATCCTTCGTAACCATTGTATTATCAGCCCCCATGTATCCTTCGTAACCATTGTATTATCAGCCCCCATGTATAGTCACTGAGCATTTTATTATCAGCCGCAATGTATCCTTACTGACCATTGTATTATCAGCCCCCATGTATGCTTACTGACCATTGTAAAATCAGACCCCATGTATACTTACTGACCATTATATTATCAGTCTCCATGTATCCTTAGTGACCATTTTAATATCAGCCCCCATGTATACTTACTGACCATTGTATTATCAGGCCCCATGCATCCTTAGTAACTACCGTATTATCAGACCCCATGCATCCTTAGAAACCATTGTATTATCAGCCCCTATGCGTCCTTACTGACCATTGTAATATCAGATCCCATGTATACTTACTGACCATTATATTATCAACCCCCATGTATCCTTACTGACCATTGTAATGTCAGACCCCATGTATACTTACTGACCATTATATGATCAGTCCCCATGTATACTTACTGACCATTATATTATCAGCACCCATCTTTACTTACTGACCATTGTATTATCGGCCCCCGTGTATACTTACTGGCCATTGTATTTTCAGCCCCCATGTATCCTTATTAACCATTGTATTATCAGGCCCCCTGAATTCGTGGTAACCATTGAATTATCAGCCCCCATGTATACTTGCTGACCACTGTATTATCAATCCCATGTATCCTGACTGACGATTGTATTATGAACCGTCATGTATTCTTACAGACCATTGCATTATCACTCACATGTATTCGTACTGTCAATTGTAATATCTGTGTCGAATTATCTTTACTGACCATTGTATTACCACCACTATGTGTTCTTAGAGACCACTCCATTATCAGCCCCTGTGTCTTCTTACTGACCATTGCATTATTTGCCTAAAATATCCTAAATGAGCATGTAAATGTCAGATCCCATGTATTCTAACCGACTGTTGAATTAACGGCCCCATGTTTCCTTAATGAATAGTGTATTATCACCCCCGTGTATTTTTATGGATCATTGTGTTATCACCCCCGTGTATTTTTACTGATCATTGTATTATTACCACCGATGTATCCTTATTGCCATTGCATTATCACACCACATGTATAATTACTGACCATTGTATTATCAATCCCATCTCTCCTTGCTGACCATTACATTATCAGCCCCCAAGTATCCTTACTGCCCATTGTATTATAACCCCCATGTATCATAATTGACCATTGTATCATCTGCATCCAAGTATCCTTATCGACCATTGCATTATCACATCTCAAGTATCCGTACTGACCGTTGTATTATCACCCCTACACATTATTAGTGACCATTATATTATCTGCCCCATTTACAGTTATTGACCATTGCAGTATCACACCCCACGTATCCTTACTGACCATTGTCGGATAAACCCCAGGTGTTCTTCCTGACTGCTGTATTATCATCCCGCTGTGTTCTTACTGACCGTTACATTATCACACAAATGTGTTCTTTCTGACCATTGCATTAGCAAACCCCGTGTTTCCTTACTGATCATTGCATTATCTGCATTCAAGAATCCTTCCGGAACATTCAGTTGTCACCCACATGTATCCGTACAGGACATTGCATTATCACACCAAATGTGTTCTTACTGACCATTATATTATCAGCCCCCGTGTACCCTTACTGACCATTGTATTATCAGTCCCCCTGGACCCTAACTGACCATTGTATTATCAGTCCCCATGTATCCTTACTGACCATTGTATTATCAGTCCCCATGTATCCTTACTGACCATTGTATTATCAGCCCCCATGTAACATTACTGACCATTGTATTATCAGCCCCCATGTATCCTTACTGACCATTGTATTATCAGCCACCATGTATCATTACTGACCATTATATTATCAGCCCCCATGTCTCCTTACTGACCATTACTTGATCTGCTTCAATCTATCCTTGTTGTCTTTTGCACTTTTGTTAACTCCATCCCAGAAAACGTATTTGAAACATTCTGAAATTGCCGGCTGAATTCAAATCACAGAAGAAATCTGAACTCTGTCAGTGAAGCTGCTCTCTCTTCACATCAGCACTGCAAGACTGCGGGATTCAGATTTTCTTTTTTACGTCATTTTCTTTCAGTAATATTCAGAACTTTCGGTAGCTTCACTGAACATCAGTAAAATGCTTGTTTACCTGTAATTTTCAATATGGAGTGATGGTGTTTAGGGATTAACGGAACCTGTTTGTTCACTGACCTTAATTAATGTCAATGTGTCGTTTAATTGTCTCACTGGAGAGTTCCCTCTGGGCCATAAATAGGGACTGTTTTCAAGGCGTCACAGCAGAGTGTTTGATGCAGCTTTGCCTCGAGTACAAACAGTGATCATTGGATCTCAGAGATAATGAAGTCATGTTCTGGTATATTCCAACTGAGCTTCGGATTCTGTGGGCAATTTTTGATGTACAAAAGATTTACTATCCGCTCCTCGCTGCTGTTGGTGTTCCTGGTAAGTCATTATTTCAGCAATTAATTCTGTAAACCACATTTAACTGTATTTACTGTCCTTGTCCTTTAGACCCGGTTATTAATTGTATTCACTGTAATCCTCTTGTTCAGTGTCTGGAAATGCACCTTGTTTCCTTCATGTAACATGTGAACAGTTGCCGATTCAATGGTCCCAATCCAATGAACAGTCTGTTCTTTTTATGACTTTCTTCAACTGATGGTCATTTTTTAGGATTTGCCTGTTATTTGAGTCTCGTACACAAGGAATGTTGGTGGACGATTCTCTTTATTGAACAGTTTGCCGTCTGCTCTCTGCACTGAACCCTAGTATCGGATCAGAAATATGTGTTCATAGAGTAAGACAGCTGCCTGGAGCTGAATCATTATTGGGTATTGCCCAATATTACAGAGTGTATTGGTGACCTATCTGTTAGCGCTGGTTTCCACAGATCAGTGTCATTAACTATAACCAGCAGACCTTAAAACTCCTGTTACCTGTGAACAAGTAACTTGAATTGTCTTTCCCAGGGGTTTCTAACTGTTTCAGCATTGTTTTTTCCAAGTTGTTTTCTGTTGAGGTTCTGATCAGTTGTTTTGAGAACCAAAAGCCAGTTCGAAGCTTTTCGAAGCTTCTACTCATCGTTGCTTTCATTCAGATCAGTTGTTGTTGAAAACCGAAGCTTCTCAAAGTTTCTGCACGTTGCTGCCTTTGCAGTTTAAACTTACAATGTCCAAATCTAATGTCCAAAGGGGGAAAGTTAACCCTTTTATTCACGGTTCTCTCTCGTCTCCTCTTCAAATCTGCCGTCATCACGCCATCCTCAAAAAGAAATCCATCATCCCTCGGTCCTTGTAAATTACGGCCCCCATCTCCAACCTCCCTTTCCTCTCCTTGAACGTGTTGTCGTTTCCAAAATCTGTGCCCATCTTTCCTGCAAATGCATTAGAAACCTCTCCAATCAGGTTTCCACCGCTGACACAGCACTGAGACGGCCCGAATCAAAGTTACGAATGAAATCCCATGTGACTGACCGTGGAAAACTATCCCTCCTCTTCCTTCTTGGCCTGTCTGCAGCCTTTGACACGGGTGTCCGCACCAGCCACCTCCAACGCCTCTCGTCCGTTGTCCAACTGGGTGGGACTGCCCTCGCCTGCTTCCATTCCTATCAATTCAGGATTAGCTAGGGATTCTCCTGCAATGATTCATCTTCCCGCCCCCGCACCGTTATCTCTGGTGTCCCACAAGGAACAATCCTTGACCTCCTCCTATTTCACATATTCAAGCTTCCCCTCGGTGACATCATCCGAAAACACAAAGTCAGATTCCACATGGAACTGACACCCAGCTGTTTCTCACCACCGCCTCTCTCGACCCCTTCACTGCGAATCCAACGTCCAGTCCTGGATGAGCAGAAATTTCGTCCATTTAAACATTAGAAAGACTGAAGCCATTGTCTTCGGCCCCCAACACAAATTCCGTTCATTCGCAACTGATTCCATCCCCCTCCCTGGTCACAGTCTGAGGCTGAACCGGACTAGTAGGCGTTCTATTTGACCCTGAGCTGAGCTTCTGTCCCCATGTCCTCTCCATCACCAAGATCGCCGACTTCCACCTCCCGAACATCATCGTCTCTGCCCCAGCCTCAGCCCATCTTCTGCTGAAATCCTGATCAGCGGTTTTGTTACCTCCAGACTCGACTATTCCAATGCTCTTCTCGCCGGTCTCCCACCCACCACCCTCCATAAACTTGAGCTCATCCAAAACTCTGCTGCCCGCATCCAAACTCGCACCAAGTCCCGTTCACCCATCACCCCTCTGCTTGCTGACCTACATTGGCTCCCGGTCGAGCGAAGCCTCAATTTAAAAATTCGTAAACTCGGGTTACATAGAATTACATAGAATTTACAGCTCACAAACAGGCCATTCGGCCCAACTGGTCTATGCCGGTGTTTATACTCCACACGAGCCTCCTCCCATTCTACTTCATCTCACCCTATCAGCATATTCTTCCATTCCTTTCTCCCTCTTGTACTTAGTTAACTTCTCCTTAAATGCATCTATTCAATTCGCCTCAACTATTCCTTGTGGTAGCGAGCTCTACATTCTAACCAGTCCCTGGGTAACTCAGTCTCTCCTGAACTGCTTATTGGATTTGTTGGTCATTATCTTATATTTATGACCACTAGTTTTGTCCCTCCACTCCACCACAAGTGAAAAAAAGGAGAGAAAAGAGTCCCAGCCTGTTCAGCCTCTCCTGATAAGTATATCCTCTCAGTTCTGGTATCATCATTGTAAATCTGTTTTGCACTCACTCCAGTGCCTTTAAACCATTGTTATTAATGGAGATCACAACTGTGCACAATACTCCAAGAGTGGACTAACCACTGGTTATAAATCACTGGTCAGGCCTCAGCTGTCCAATTGTCTCCAATTATGGGCATCACACTTTAGGAAGGATTTCAAGGCCTTGGAGAGGGTGCAGTTTAGATTTAGTAGAATGTTCCCAGGGATGAGCGACCAGGCTGCTGCTTTTACTCTCAGTCTGATCTACAATTCCCTGTTTTTCTCTTCCTTACAGTGAACTTAGTGACGATTGTGATCCTGTCTCGAGGAAGGTGCGGTCTCTCCAAATGTGTCACCCGTTACCTGGTGTCCATGGCAGCGGCGGATCTACTGGTCGTTATCACTGATCTCATATTCAGGCAAATTCCTATTCTTTATTGGACTCAGTTTCAGTTCATTTGGGGCTTTAAATTGTGTAATATTCACGCCGTCCTGCTTTACGCAGCCACTGACTGTTGTGTCTGGTTCACAGTCACTTTCACCTTTGATCGATTTGTGGCTATTTGTTGCCAGAAGCTGGAAACAAAATATTGCACCGAGAAAACGGCGGCTGTGGTTCTGGGAACAGTGAGTGTGCTGTTCTGTGTGAAGAACACTTTCTGGTACTTTATGCTTGGAGGTGAATATTGGATTGGTAATTCTCCCTGGTTTTGTTTTGCATCAGATTATGTTCGTTATTCACAGGTGTGGACATTAATTGTATTCCTTCATTATATTGTAACCCCATTTGTTCCATTTGTTCTGATTCTGCTGCTCAATGTTTTAACCGTCAGACACATTTTAGTGTCGAGCAGAGTCCGCAGGAAACTCCGGGCCCACAGCAGTGGGGAGAGTCCCAGTGACCCAGAGATGGAGAAGAGAAGGAAATCCATCATTTTACTGTTTGTTATATCGGGGAATTTTATCCTGTTATGGGTGGTGTTTCTGTTGTTTTCTGTGTGGAAACGATTATATGTGTTAGACTTTATTCCTGTGATTCGACCTGATTTTGTACAAGAACTGGGATTTATGCTCCAGCTCCTGAGTTGCTGCACCAACACGTGTATTTATGCCGTGACCCAGACTAAATTCAGAGAGGAGTTGAAGAATGTGGTGAAATATCCCTTTACTGGAATTGTTAAATTCATTAAATAATGAGAAGACTTTCCATCATCACAAGGTGTTGGTCTGGTGTTCTGCCCAATCCCCTCATCTCTGGGATACAAACACAGTGAGGCCGGTTTTCATCTTTCACCGCCCTGATTTAGTGACGAACAGGGACGGTAGAGGTGGGGAAGTCCGCGGAGATCAGTCCCGCTTGATTCCTGCTGGTTTTTAGCCCCGTTCAGTCCTCTGGTGCGGCCTGGGGCGGGTGGATGAAGCTCCCGTCCGCCAGGCTCTTGTTTCATGTGTTTGCACAAGGCGGGGCACACATGCAGCCCGTGGTGTGAGGACCAGAGAATCATATTTTAAGAATCATTTTACGTCTCCTTAGGAACAGAGGAACAGGAGTCGGCCATTGAAACCCTCGACCGTGTTCCCCCATTCTATTAGATCAAGTTCGATCTGTATATTAACTCCATTTACCCGCCTTGGATTTGAACACTTAATACCCGCCCCGAACAAAAATCGATCAATCTCAGTTTTGAAATTATCAATTGATCCCCAGCCTCAACAGCTTTTTGGAGGAGAAGGTTCCAGATTTCCACTGCCCTTTGTGTGAATAAATGATTCCTGACATCACCCCTGAACAGACTACCATTAATTTTAAGGTTATGGCCCATTGTTCTGGACTCCCCCACCAGAGGAAATAGTTTCTCTCTATCTTCCCCATCAAATCCTTTAATCACCTTAAATACGACCATTGGATCAGCCCTTAATCTTCTGTACTGAAGGGAATACAAACCTAGTCTGTGCAGTCTGTCCTCATAATTTAAACTTTTTAGCCCCGGTGTCATTCTGGTGAATCTGTGCTGTACCCCCTCCAAGGCCCAGATATCCTTCCTGAGGTGCGCTGCCCAGAACTGAATTCAGTCTCCAGATGGGGTCTAACCAGAGCTCAGCACAGCTTTAACATAACTTCCACCCTTTGTGTTCCAGCCCTTTTTGATCAGGCTCAAAGTTCCATTTGTCTTTTCAATTATTTTTTGGACCAATTCTTCAGCTTTTAGTGATTTCTGGACTTGGACCCCACAATCTCTCTGCTCTTCCACAGTTCCCAGCATCTCACCATTTAGATAATCTGATCTATCTTTCTTAGGTCGAAAGTGGATGACCTCACACTTTTCCACATTGAACTCCATCTGCCACAGTTTTGCCCATTCATTTAATCTTTCAACGTCCCTTTGCAACTATCTGCTCCCATCTACAATATTTATTGTGCTTCCTAACTTACTGTCGTCAGCGAACTTCGGCTGTCTATTCCTTCATCCAAGTCATTTATAAATACAGTGAAAAGCTGAATCCCCAGTACAGATCCCTGGGGACACCACTGGTCACATCCTGCTGATTTGAGTCCATACCCATTATCCCCACTCTCTGTCTCCCACCTCCTAACCAATTCCCTGTCCAAGCCAATGGGTTGTCTCCAATTCCATGCACTCTCGATTTTGTCAACAGACTCTTATGTGGAACCTTGTCGAACGCCTTCTGGAAGTTCATATAAATAACATCCATAGACACTCCTAATCTACCACATTAATTAGCTCCTCAAAAAAATCAACTAGCTTCGTTCGACATGGTAGCAGGAGAGGTCGATAAGGTGGTTAAGGAGGCAGATGGAATGCTTTCCTTTATTAGCTGAGGCACAGAATAAAACAGCAGGGATGTTATGCTGGAACTGTATAAAACACTAGTTAGGCCACAGCTTGAGTACTGCGCACAGTTCTGGTCACCACATTACAGGAAGGATGTAATTGCACTGGAGAGGGTGCAGAGGAGATTTACAAGGATTTTGCCAGGATTGGAGAATTTTAGCTGTGATGACAGATTGGATAGTCTGTGGTTGTTTTCCTTGAAACAGAGGAGGCTGAGGGGTGATTTGATTGAGGTGTACAAAATTATGTAGGGCCTAGGTAGAGTGGATCAGAAGGACCTATTTCCCTGAGCGGAGTGATCAATAACCAGGGGGCATAGATTTAAATTTATTAGTAGAAGGATTAGAGCGAAAATGAGGAAAATATTTTCAACCACAGGGCGGTGGGGGCCTGGAACTCACTGCCTGAGAGGGCGGTAGAGGCAGAAACGCTTAACTCATTAAAAAAATACCTGGATGTGCACCAGAAGAGCCGTGACCTGCAGGGCTACGGACCAAACTCGGGAAAATGAGATTAGGCTGGGTGGCTCGTTTATCAGCCGGCGCGGACACGATGGGCCGAATGGCCTCCATCTGTGCCGTAAATTTTCGATAATTCTATGATTCTAAGAGGTCCAGGATCAATTTATAGCTTATTGAGTTAGACTTGTCACTGTCCCGGACACTCCCTGTCCCTCAGTATCTGTGTCCGGGGAGAAGCTGATGGATTTGTGTTACCTTCTTCAGGTGAATCTTTGTGTTCATCGAGGTGATGGGTGTCAGAGCCTGGAAATGGGACATTTAATCAGTCAGAGCACCTCTTGTCAGTATCCGGGACTCCCAGGTCAGGCACAGAGCAGTTTACATACAACAACAACAACTTGCATTTATGTAGCGCCTTTAACATAATAAAAGTTCCCAAGGCGTTTCACAGGAGCGATTATCAAACAAAATTTGACACTGAGCCACATAAGTAGATATTAGGACAGGTGACCAAAAGCTTGGTCAAAGAGGTAAGATTTAATGAGCGTCTTAAAGGAGGAGAGAGAGGCGGAGATGCGGAGAGGTTTAGGGAGGGAATTCCAGTGATTCGGGTCAAGGCAGCTGAAGGCACGGCCGCCAATGGTGGAGTGATTTAGGACAAGGGCAGAAATCTCGGAGGGTTGTAGGGCTGGAGGAGGATACAGAGATAGGGAGGGGCGAGGCCGTGGAGGAATTTGGAAACAAGGATGAGAAGTTTAAAATCGAGGTGTTCCCAGACCGACCAAAAGCAAGCACAGGGGGTGATGGATGAACAGGAATTGGTGCGAGTTGGAATACGGGGAGCAGAGTTTTGGATCAGCTCAAGTTTATGGAGGGTGGAAGATGAGAGGCCGGCCAGGAGATCATTGGAATTATCAAGTCTAGAGGCAACAAATGCATGGATGAGGGTTTCAGCAACAGATGAGCTGAGGTGGGCTGGAGATGCGCAATGTTATGGAGGTGGAAGGAGGCGGTCTTGGTGATGGAGAGGATATGTGAGTAAATCTCCCTCTACACTGTCCCATCAAACACTCCCAGGGCAGGTACAGCACGGGTTAGATACAGAATAACGCTCCTTCTGCACTGTCCCATCAAACACTCCCATGGCAGCGACGGCACGGTTCACATTTTTTTTTCGTTCATAGGATGTGGGCATCGCTGGCAAGGCCAGCGTTTATTGTCCATCACTAACTGCCCTTGAGAAGGTGGTGGTGAGCCGCCTTCTTGAACCACTGCAGTCCGTCGGGTGAAGGTTCTCCCACAGCGCGGTTAGGAAGGGAGTTCCAGGATTTTGACCCAGCGACGATGAAGGAATGGCGATATATTTCCAAGTCGGGATGGTGTGTGACTTGGAGGGGAACATGGAGGTGGTGGTGTTCCCATGTGCCTGCAGCTCTTGTCCTTCTAGGTGGTAAAGGACGCGGGTTTGGGAGGTGCTGTTGAAGAAGCCTTGGCGAGTTGCTGCAGTGCATCCTGTGGATGGTACACACTGCAGCCACAGTGCGCCGGTGGTGAAGGAAGTGAATATATGGGTGGTGGATGGGGTGCCAATCAAGCGGGTTGCTTTGTCCTGAATGGTGTCGAGCTTCTTGAGTGTTGTTGGAGCTGCACTCACCCAGGAAAGTGGAGAGTATTCCATCACACTCCTGAATTGTGCTTTGTTGATTCTAGAAAGGCTTTGTGGAGTCAGGAGGTGAGACACTCGCCGCAGAATACCCAGCCTCTGACCTGCTCTTGTAGCCACAGTATTTATATGGCTGGTCCAATTTCATTCTGGTCAACGGTGACCCCCAGGATGTTGATGGTGGGGGATTCGGCGATGGTAATGCCATTGAATGTTCAGGGGAGGTGGTTAGACTCTCTCTTGTTGGAAATGGTCATTGCCTGGCACTTGTCTGGCGCGAATGTTACTTGCCACTTATGAGCCCAAGCCTGGATGTTGTCCAGGTCTTGCTGCATGCAGGCGCGGACTGCTTCATTATCTGAGGGGTTGTGAATGAAACTGAACACTGTGCAATCATCAGCGAACATCCCCAATTCTGACCTCATGATGGACTGCAGGGGAATCAAGGGATATGGGGATCGGGCAGGAAAGTGGAGTTGAGGAAGAAGATCAGCCATGATCATATTGAATGGCGGAGCAAGCACGAGGGGCCGAATGGCCTACTCCTGCTGCTATTTCTTATGTTCTTATCTTCTTATACAAAATCACAGATGGCGTAATGAATGTTGATTTCAGAGAGTAAGGATGGAGGAAGGAGGGAGAGTGTGTAGAATGGGGAATTTACAGATTAGGAGGGACAGGAGACGACCGAATATTCTACAGAAAGACCAACAACGTGTATTTATACAGAGCATTTAACGAAGTAAAACATCCCAAGGTGCTTCACAGGAGTGAAATCAAATAAAATTTGATGGTAGAATTTGAAACTGGAGACAAGAAACTAGAATTGTCTGTTCTGAAATTCTATCCTGTAATTAAAGTAGGAACTTTGGTAAACTCCTTTTACAGGATATTAGAAGGGGAGGATTTACAGATGGGAAACTCAAACCAAACATCACGTCAAGGTCTGACAGTCACTCGATTCATCAGGACCTGAATATCATCGGCCTTTGGATATAGAATGAAAAATCACCAATCCCAGCAGTGAGAAACTGTACACGTGTTCTGTGTGTGAACATCCTTTCAGCCAATCGTCCAGCCCATGAGACACAAACACAGACGTGCCGGGAATCAACAGTGCAAATGTGGGGACTGTGGGAAGGGGTTCAGTTGCTGGAAACTCATCGACCCAGTCACACGGGGAGAGGCCGTTCACCAGCTGAGTGTGGGAATGGATTCACTCGATCATCCCATTCACTGACACACCGGCACAGTCACACCGGAGAGAGACCGGTTAGAGAAAAAGTACGAGGTAAACTAATGGGTCTAAAGGCTGACTGGTCCCTGGGAACTGATGGCTTGCATCCAAGGGTCTTCAAGGAAGTGGCTGCAGAGATAGTGGATTGGAAAACCGCAAACGTAACGCCCCTATTCAAGAAGGGAGTGAGACAGAAAGCAGGTAACGATAGACCAGTTAGCCTAACATCTGTCATTGGGAAAATGCTAGATTCCATTATTAAGGAAGTAGTAGCAGGACATTTGGAGACTCATAATACAATCAAGGAGAGTCAACGTGGTTTTATGAAGGGAAAAACATGTCTGACAATTTATTAGAGTTCTTTGAGAATGTAACGAGCAGGGTGGATAAAGGGGAATCAATGGATGCAGTATATTTGGATTTCCAAAAGGCATTTGATAAGGTGCCACATAAAAGGTTACTGCACAAGATAAGAGCTCATGGTGTTGGGGGTAATATACTGGCATGGAGAGAGGATTGGCTAACAAACAGAAAACAAGGATAAAAGTGTCATTTTCAAAATGGCAATCTGTAACTAGTGGGGTGCCGCAGGGCTCAGTGCTGGGGCCTCAACTATTTACAATATAAATCAATGACTTCAATGAAGGAACAGAGTGTCTTGTGGCCAAATTTGCTGATGATACAAAGATAGGTGGAAAAGCAAGTTGAGATGAGGACACAAAGTGTCTGCAAAGGGATATTGACGGGTTAAGTGAATGGGCAAAAATTTGGCAGATGGAATATAATGTGGGAAAATGTGAAGTCATCCACTTTGGGAGGAAAAATAAAAAAACAAACTATTATTTGAATGGAGAAATACTACAGAATGCTGCGGTACAGAGGGATCTGGGTGTCCTTGTACATGAAACACAAAAAGTCAACATACAGGTGCAGCAAACAAACATAAGATTGGCCTTTATTTCGAGGGGGATGGAGTATACAAGCAGGGAAGTCATGCTACAACTGTACAGGGTGCTGGTGAGACCACACCTGGAGTACTGCGTACAGTTCTGGTGCCCCTATTTAAGGAAGGACATACTTGCATTGGAGGCAGTTCAGAGAAGGTTCACTAGGTTGATCCCGGGTATGGAAGGGTTAGCTTATGAGGAAAGACTGAACAGATTGGGTCTATACTCACTGGAGTTTAGAAAAATGAGAGGAGATCTTATTGAAACATACAAGATTCTGAGGGGACTCGATAGGGTAGATGCTGAGAGGATGTTTCCCCTCATGGGGGAATCTGAAACGAGTGGCATAGTCTCAGAATCAGGGTTCGCCCGTTTAAGACGGAAATGAGGAGGAATTTCTTCTCCCAGAGGGTCGTGATTCTTTGGAATTCTTTACCCCAAAAAGCTGTGGAGGCTGAGTCATTGAATACATTCAAGGCTGAGTTAGACAAATTGTTGATCAGCAAGGGAGTCAAAGGATACAGGGAAAGGGCGGGAACGTGGAGTTGAGGTAAAAATCAGATCAGCCATGATCTCATTGAATGGCGGAGTGGGCTCGAGGGGCCGAATGGCCGACTCCTGCTCCTATCTCTTCAGATCTCCCCGGTGCGCCGTCATGTGATCTCCCCGGTGCACCGTCATGTGATGTCCTGGTGCCCCGTCATGTGATCTCCCCAGTAGTTACCTGAAGTTGATCTTCCAGTTACAGTGGTGGTGGTGAAAACCTCAAGTTAACCGAGGGAACTTGGACTGGGGAATCTGAGGTTTGTGTGAAAGGAGTGAGTAATAAAAAGGAAATTAATAAAAACTGATTCAATAAGAGAAAGAAACATGTGAATTATACTAAAGTGAGCAATAAAAAGAAACTAAAAGAATACAAATTAAACCCATCTGATAATCAATGTTTAATATTAAATATGAATCAGTTGTCTCTGGAAATAGATAAATAAATAACTGCAAAGAAAGAATGAAATCTCCAGGACCTGATGGTTTTTCCCTCAGGGTATTAAAGGAAACAGGTGGGGAAATTACAGAAACATTAGTCATAGTTTCACAAAGCTCTCTGGACTCGGGAATTGTGCCCTTGGATATGAAAATATCACTCCAATATTTAAGAAAGGAGGAAGAGACAGAAAAGGAAACGACAGATATGTCAGTTTAACGTCAGGAGTGGGGAAGTTACTGGATCTATCACCAGAGACAGAATGATTGAGCACTTGAACAAGTCTGAGCTGATCAAAGAGAGTCAGCGTGGATTTGTGAAGGGTGGGTCATGTCTGACTAATCTAGATGAGTTTTTTGAAGTCACTAACAGGCTGTACAGGGAGTGTCGATGGACATTGTCTGTGTGGACTTCCAGAAGGCATTTGATAGGGTTCAGCACAAGAGATTATTCGCAAAGATAAAAGTGCACAAAATTGAAAGTGACCTTGTGACTTGTGTTGGGAGGTGGGAGACAGAGAGTGGGGATAAAGGGAACGTTCTTTGATTGGTGGGATGTGACAAGTGGTGTTCCCCAGGGATCTGGACTGGGGTCTCAGCTTTTCACCATATTTATCAATAACTTGGATGAAGGAAGAGAGAGTTTTATATCCAAGTTTCCAGATGACACTAAGTTAGGAGACACAGTAAGTTGTGTGGATGGGAGCAGGAAGTTACAAAGGGACAGATTTTGTGAGTGGACAAAACTGTGGCAGATGGAGTTCAGTGTGGGGAAGTGTGAGATCATCCACTTTGGATACAAGAAGGAAACATTGGAGTATTTTCTTAAAGTGAGAGACTGGGAACTGTGGAGGAGCAAAGGGATTTGGGTGACCATGTACACAAATCACTAAAAGCGAGTGCCCAGATACAAAAAGTAATCACAAAGTCTAATGGAATGTCGGCCTTTATCTCGAGGGCTGGAATACAAAGGGGAGGAAGTTATGCTTCAGTTCCACAGAGCCTCGGTCAGAGCCCCTCTGGAGTACATATATCCAGAATATTAAACTCCAGCCCAGTTATAGGCGTTATTAATATCAGAAACAAACCCCAACTGTCAGAATGAACAGTTCAGTCCTGGATGTGATGAACAAAAGCAATAACAGCAGAATCCAACCCCTGCATCACAGGTGAACTCGCTGGTGTCTCAGCAGAGTGGATGAACGAGTGAATCTCTTCCCACACACGGAACAGTTGAACGGCCTCTCCCCAGTGTGAACTCGCTGGTGTGTGAGCAGGTGTGATGACTGAGTGAATCCCTTCCCACACACGGAGCAGGTGAACGGCCTCTCCCCAGTGTGAACTCGTTCATGTTTCAGCAGATCCCTTGTTCCCTTGAAGCTCTTCCCACAGTCAGAACATTTAAACGGTCTCTTATCAGTGTGAACAAGTTGGTGTGTCAGTCGGTGCTGTGACTGAATGAATCCCTTTCCACACACGGAGCAGGTGAACGGTCTCTCCCCAGTGTGAACTCGCTGGTGTCTCAGCAGGGTGGATGAATGAGTGAATCTCTTCCCACACACTGAGCAGGTGAACGGCCTCTCCCCAGTGTGACTGCGTCGATGAGTTTCCAACTCAGACGGGTAATTATATCCCTTCCCACAGTCCCCACATTTCCACGGTTTCTCCGTGGTCCGGGTGTCCTTGTGTCTCTCCAGGTTGGACGATCAGTTGAAGCCTCGTCCACACACAGAACACGTGGACGGTTTCTCCCCGCTGTGAATGGTGCGATGTTTTTTCAGACTGTGTGACTGGTGAAAGCTCTTTCCACACTCAGTGCACTGGAACACTCTCACTCGGGTGTGTGTGTCTCGGTGATTTTCCACTCACACTGATGTTTGAAATCTTTACCCACAGACAGAACAGACAAACATTTCTCCTTCCACATTCAAAGGCTGATGATATTCAGGTCCTGATGAATCGTGGGACTCGGTCAGATCTTGACGTGATGTTTGGTTTGAGTTTCCGTCTGCAAATCCTCCCCTTCTAATCCCCTGTAAAAGGAGTTTACAAAAGTCCTCACTGTAAATACAGGATAGAAATTCAGAACAGAAAATTCTAGTTTCTATGGAACATTCTTCCCGCTCATTCCCCCAGACTGTAAATCCCCGTCCCACACACTCTCCCCTCCTCCCTGTGCTGAAATCCAAACCCATCGCACCATCTCCATCATTTCTTCCCTCCACTCCCAGTTTCCTCCCTCCCTCTACTCTGGTCGGGTTCAGTTCTCCACCCCCTGGGAGCAGAGTGAGAGGAAAATAAATGAGGCACAGGGACCCTGAAGCCCCGCCCACTCTTTGTTCACAGTCACAGGGACCCTGAAGCCCCGCCCACTCTTTGTTCACAGTCACTGGGACCCTGAAGCCCCGCCCACTCTTTGTTCACAGTCACTGGGACCCTGAAGCCCCGCCCACTCTTTGTTCACAGTCACAGGGACCCTGAAGCCCCGCCCACTCTTTGTTCCCGGTCACTGGGACCCTGAAGCCCCGCCCACTCTTTGTTCACAGTCACAGGGACCCTGAAGCCCCGCCCACTCTTTGTTCACAGTCACTGGGACCCTGAAGCCCCGCCCACTCTTTGTTCCCGGTCACTGGGACCCTGAAGCCCCGCCCACTCTTTGTTCACAGTCACTGGGACCCTGAAGCCCCGCCCACTCCTTGTTCACCGTCACTGGGACCCTGAAGCCCCGCCCACTCTTTGTTCACAGTCACTGGGACCCTGAAGCCCCGCCCACTCTTTGTTCACAGTCACAGGGACCCTGAAGCCCCGCCCACTCTTTGTTCACAGGCACAGGGACCCTGAAGCCCCGCCCACTCTTTGTTCACAGGCACAGGGACCCTGAAGCCCCGCCCACTCTTTGTTCACCGTCACTGGGACCCTGAAGCCCCGCCCACTCTTTGTTCACCGTCACAGGGACCCTGAAGCCCCGCCCACTCTTTGTTCACCGTCACTGGGACCCTGAAGCCCCGCCCACTCTTTGTTCACCGTCACTGGGACCCTGAAGCCCCGCCCGCTCTTTGTTCACAGTCACAGGGACCCTGAAGCCCCGCCCACTCTTTGTTCACCGTCACGAGGACACTGAAGCCCCGCCCACACTTTGTTCACCGTCACTAGGACCCTGAAGCCCCGCCCACTCTTTGTTCCCAGTCACTGGGACCCTGAAGCCCCGCCCACTCTTTGTTCACCGTCACTGGGACCCTGAAGCCCCGCCCACTCTTTGTTCACCGTCACAGGGTCCCTGAAGCCCCGCCCACTCTTTGTTCACCGTCACAGGGGCCCTGAAGCCCCGCCCACTCTTTGTTCACAGGCACAGGGACCCTGAAGCCCCGCCCACTCTTTGTTCCCGGTCACTGGGACCCTGAAGCCCCGCCCACTCTTTGTACCCCGTCACTGTGACCCTGAAGCCCCGCCCACACTTTGTTCCCAGTCACTGGGACCCTGAAGCCCCTCCCACTATTTGTTGACAGTCACTGGGACCCTGAAGCCCCGCCCACTCTTTGTTCACAGTCACTGGGACCCTGAAGCCCCGCCCACTCTTTGTTCCTGGTCACAGGGACCCTGAAGCCCCGCCCACTCTTTGTTCACCGTCACAAGGATCCTGAAGCCCCGCCCACTCTTTGTTCACAGTCACTGGGACCCTGAAGCCCCGCCCACTCTTTGTTCACAGTCACAGGGACCCTGAAGCCCCGCCCACTCTTTGTTCACAGTCACTGGGACCCTGAAGCCCCGCCCACTCTTTGTTCACCGTCACAGGGACCCTGAAGCCCCGCCCACTCTTTGTTCACAGTCACTGGGACCCTGAAGCCCCGCCCACTCTTTGTTCACAGGCACAGGGACCCTGAAGCCCCGCCCACTCTTTGTTCACAGGCACAGGGACCCTGAAGCCCCGCCCACTCTTTGTTCCCAGTCACTGGGAACCTGAAGCCCCGCCCACTCTTTGTTCACAGTCACAGGGACCCTGAAGCCCCGCCCACTCTTTGTTCACAGTCACTGGGACCCTGAAGCCCCGCCCACTCTTTGTTCACAGTCACAGGGACCCTGAAGCCCCGCCCACTCTTTGTTCACCGTCACTGTGACCCTGAAGCCCAGCCCACTCTTTGTTCCCGGTCACTGGGACACTGAAGCCCCGCCCACTCTTTGTTCCCAGTCACTGGGACCCTGAAGCCCCGCCCACTCTTTGTTCCCAGTCACTGGGACCCTGAAGCCCCGCCCACTCTTTGTTCCTGGTCACTGGGACCTGAAGCCCCGCCCACTCTTTGTTCCCGGTCACTGGGACCCTGAAGCCCCGCCCACTCTTTGTTCACCGTCACAGGGACCCTGAAGCCCCGCCCACTCTTTGTTCCAGGTCACTGGGACCCTGAAGCCCCGCCCACTCTTTGTTCCCGGTCACAGGGACCCTGAAGCCCCGCCCACTCTTGGTTCCCGGTCACAGGGACCCTGAAGCCCCGCCCACTCTTGGTTCCCTGTCACAGGGACCCTGAAGCCCCGCCCACTCTTTGCTCCCGGTCACTGGGAATCTGAAGCCCCGCCCACTCTGTTCCCAGTCACTGGGAACCTGAAGCCCCGCCCACTCTTTGTTCACAGTCACAGGGACCCTGAAGCCCCGCCCACTCTTTGTTCACAGTCACTGGGACCCTGAAGCCCCGCCCACTCTTTGTTCACAGGCACAGGGACCCTGAAGCCCCGCCCACTCTTTGTTCACAGGCACAGGGACCCTGAAGCCCCGCCCACTCTTTGTTCCCAGTCACTGGGAACCTGAAGCCCCGCCCACTCTTTGTTCACAGTCACAGGGACCCTGAAGCCCCGCCCACTCTTTGTTCACAGTTACTGGGACCCTAAAGCCCCGCCCACTCTTTGTTCACAGTCACAGGGACCCTAAAGCCCCGCCCACTCTTTGTTCACCGTCACTGGGACCCTGAAGCCCAGCCCACTCTTTGTTCCCGGTCACTGGGACACTGAAGCCCCGCCCACTCTTTGTTCCCAGTCACTGGGACCCTGAAGCCCCGCCCACTCTTTGTTCCCAGTCACTGGGACCTGAAGCCCCGCCCACTCTTTGTTCCCGGTCACTGGGACCCTGAAGCCCCGCCCACTCTTTGTTCACCGTCACAGGGACCCTGAAGCCCCGCCCACTCTTTGTTCCAGGTCACTGGGACCCTGAAGCCCCGCCCACTCTTTGTTCCCGGTCACAGGGACCCTGAAGCCCCGCCCACTCTTGGTTCCCGGTCACAGGGACCCTGAAGCCCCGCCCACTCTTGGTTCCCTGTCACAGGGACCCTGAAGCCCCGCCCACTCTTTGCTCCCGGTCACTGGGAATCTGAAGCCCCGCCCACTCTGTTCCCTGTCACTGGGAACCTGAAGCCCCGCCCACTCTTTGTTCCCGGTCACATGGACCCTGAAGCCCCGCCCACACTTGGTTCCCGGTCACAGGGACCCTGAAGCCCCGCCCACTCTTGGTTCCCGGTCACAGGGACCCTGAAGCCCCGCCCACTCTTGAGCAAAGATGGCCGCGCATGCTCCGTGATCCCTGAACTCTGACCAAGATGCCGGCCAGTTCCCCTCTCACCCGGGCGGCCGCCGGTCGGGCCTGTCACCGCGGTATAAACACGGGGCCTGTGGGCTCTTATTCGGGGCCTGAGGCCTGCACCGGGTGTTTATGAAGCTTCCCTGCCCACCCACAGGTCCAATTCCTCCCCCGCGCCCACCGTCTCCGACCGGATCCCGACCCGCCTGTTCCCTCAGTCCGTCTCCACCACTCGCACCGCGCATGCTCAGAGCACAGCCCAGTCCCGCGCACTGGGCTCCTGTAGTCACTGATAGGGCACTTTCTGGGCCGCGGGGGATTCTGGGTAAAGTCTCCGCCATTGAAGGTCCGAATCGGTGAACAGAAATTTCGTCATCGCTTCGAGATTGGGGCCAGAGGGACAATAAACATTAAACAAAATCAATCAATAAATTATACAGAAACCCGAGTGCCCGGGCCCTCAGACAGGGAGCGAAGTTCACCGGTCGCCACTTTTCCTTCACCAACTCGCACCTCAGGCCCCGCCCAGTCCGGTTCAATTGATCAATGTTTTCCAACTGTGTTTTCCAACTCGAGTTCAGGCCTGTTATTCTCAGAGAAACTTCGAGGCTTCATTTTTTCTGTGTGCTGTGAGGACCGATATCGTTCATCTTGATCTATTTCTAGTTTAATAAGTTTTGCTGAATGTGGCCCAGGCCAAGTGTCAGGAGATCGGATCAGGCCCACCATAGAAAATGAGTTTGACCCCCCTGAGATAGTCAATGTGAACCGGATTATCCTCATCCACTGACCCAGCAACTTCCTCAAAAAACTCAAGCAAGTTTGTAAGACGTGACCTTCTTTTCCGGATGCCGTGTTGAGTGTCTCTCACGGCCCCTCCCCATTCCCCTCGCAATAAACGCCAACATTCCATTTGCCTTCCCAATCACTTCTTGTATCTGCAGACCAACTTTCTGTGATTCATGTACTACGATACCCAGATCCCTCTGTACTTCAGAATTCTGCAATCTTTCTCCATTTAAATAAAATACTGCTTTTCTATTCCTCCTGCCAAAGTGGACAAGTTCACATTTTCCCACATTATACTCCATCTGCCAAATTTTTGCTCACTCACTTAACCTATCCACATCCCTTTGCAGACTCCTTATGTCCTCTTCACAACTTATTTTCCTACCTACCTTTGTCTCATTAGCAAATTTAGCAACAATACATTCGCTCCCTTCATCCAAGGCATTGATATAGATTGTAAATATTTAAGCCAGATCTTTACAAAACACTGGTTAGGCTTCAGCTGGAGTATTGTGTTCATTCTGGGCAGCACACTTCAGGAAGGATGTCAAGGCCTGAGAGAGGGTGCAGAGGAAATTTACTGGACTGGTACCAGGGATACAGAATTCAGTTACATGGAGAGACTGGAGAAACTGGAGTTGTTCTCCTTGGAGCAGGGAAGGTTAAGGGGAGATTTAATCGAGGTGTTCAAAGTCATGAAGGGTCTTGATAGACTGAATGGTGAGAAACTGTTTCCAGTGGCAGGAGATCAGTAACCAGAGGACACAGCATTCAGGTAATTGGCAAAAGAACTTGAGGTGAGATGAGGAGAATATTTTAACGCAGCCATTTATTATGAGCTGGAATACACTGCATGAAAGGGTGGGGGAATCAGAGTCAATTATAATTTTCAAAAGGGAATTGGATAAATACTTGAATAGGATAAATTTGCAGGATAAAGGGCATGAGAATGGGACCAATTGGATAGCTCTTTCCCAAAGCCAACACAGGCATGATGGGCCTAATGGCCTCCTTCTGTGCTTTATCATTCAATGATTCTATGATAAAGGGCCAGACACTGCTTCATCCTTCACTAACAGGGTCCCTATTAACAGTCGCTCCCTTCTGTATTCAGTGCAGTGAATGGAAACCTGTCTATTTTAGTGAGTTCCGCCTTTCTAAAATCTCTCACTATTTTCGAAGATCCATTTGACTCACTTGTTTCATTTTGAAAGACTTCTGATTTTTCAACTGTGTGTTGATGGTTTTGTTTAAAGGTAGAATGACATTTGTTTCAAAATATTCTGTTCTAACCCCCGGCCCAGTTTAAAACCCTCTGCACTACTGACCAGGAAGATCACAAGTCCAATCCTTGATCTCAGCCAAGGCAGCAGTTCAGGGTCTGGAATTGGCCTCAGTACCACTGGGCTAAATAAGAGTAACCCTGCTCTCGAAGGAGATCCAGTGACACCAACTGGGAAATTTATGGCTGTCATTTGAGGGCAGGACTGGACTCGACCGTGATGCCTACCACAGTGGATAATCCTGCTGTCACTCACTGTGTGGGCCCATGTATAAATGTTTCCTTACTGTTAGATTATTAACTAAGTCTGGCTCATTACTCATTACTGAATCCAGTCCACCCTCCTTAAAACCTACCTCTTTGACCAAGCTTTTGCTCACCTGTCCTAATATCTCCTTATGTGGTTCAGTGTCAAATTTATTTTGTTAATCGCTCCTGTGAAGAGCCTTGGGACGTTTTACTACGTTAACGGTACTGGATAAATGTATCAATAAAACAGGGAACTCTTGGAAACACACTGCAGGTCCTTCTTTATCTGGACAGCAAATCACTGCTGTTGTGTTCAACCAGCAGTTAACATAAGAACATAAGAAATAGGAGCAGGAGTCGGCCATATGGCCCCTCGAGCCTGCTCCACCATTCAATAAGATCATGGCTGATCTTCTGCCTCATTTAACATGTATCCAGAATATTAAACTACAGCCCAGTTATCGGGGTTATTAACATCAGAAACAAACCCCAACTGTCAGAATGAACATGGTTCAGTCCTGGATGTGATTAACAGCAGCAATAACAGCAGAATCCAACCCCGGAAGTCACAAGTGAACTCGCTGGTGTCTCCGCAGGTTGGATGAATGAGTGAATCCCTTCCCACACACGGAGCAGGTGAACGGCCTCTCCTCAGTGTGAGTGCGTCGATGATGTGTCAGCAGTTCCCATTTGCTCTTAAAGCTCTTCCCACAGTCAGAACATTTAAACGGTCTCTTATCAGTGTGAACAATTTGGTGTGTCAGTAGGTGCTGTGACTGAATGAATCCCTTTCCACACATGGAGCAGGTGAACGGTCTCTCCCCAGTGTGAGCACGCTGGTGGGCAATGAGAGTGGATGACTGCCTGAACCTCTCCCGCAGTGAGAGCAACTGAACGGTCTCTCGTCAGTGTGAATTCGCTGGTGTCTAATCAGTCCCTCCGAGCTTTTAAACCTGTTCCCACAGTCAGAGCATTTAAAAGGTCTCTCCCCAGTGTGAATAAGCTGGTGTGTTCGGAGGGCGGATGACTCAGTGAATCCCTTCCCACACAGAGAGCAGGTGAACGGCCTCTCCCCAGTGTGACTGCGTCGATGAGTTTCCAGCTGGGAGGGGTAATTGAATCCCTTCCCACAGTCCCCACATTTCCACGGTTTCTCCATGGTCCGGGTGTCCTTGTGTCTCTCCAGGTTGGACGATCAGTTGAAGCCTCGTCCACACACAGAACACGTGGATGGTTTCTCCCCCCTGTGAACGGTGCGATGTTTTTTCAGACTGTGTAACTGGTTAAAGCTCTTTCCACACTCAGTGCACTGGAACACTCTCACTCGGGTCTGAGAGTCTCGGTGATTTTCCACTCACACTGATGTTTGAAATCTTTTCCCACAGACAGAACAGACAAACATTTCTCCTTCCACATTCAAAGGCCGATGATATTCAGGTCCTGATGAATCGAGGGACTCTGTCAGATCTTGACGTGATGTTTGGTTTGAGTTTCCCGTCTGCAAATCCTCCCCTTCTAGTGTCCTGTAAAAGGAGTTTACAAAAGTCATCACTGTAAATACAGGCTAGAAATTCAGAAATGAACAGAAAATGCTGGAAACACTCAGCAAGTCAGTCAGCATCGGTGGAGAGAGAAAGAGAGTTAACGTTTCAGGTCGATGACCTTTCATCAGAACTGGTAGTAGGAAAGATTTCAAAAAATTGCCGAGTACAGAGACAAGGAATGGGATGGGGGAAAGAAGGGGGAGGGGTGGAAAGAACAAAAGGGAAGGTCTGTGATAGGGTGGAGGGCAGGATTGATTAAATGACGAAAAGGATAATGGTGCAAGGCAAAGGGGGTGTTAATGGGACAAGTAAAGAAACAAAAGATGGGTCTAGAGGAGGTGTAAATGGCAACAGCAGAACCATTACCAGCACCTGCTGTCTGAAAAATGGGAGCAGTGGTTCTGATCTGAAGTTATTGAAATCAGTGTTGAGTACGGAAAGTTGTAAAGTACCTAAACGAGAGATGAGGTGCTGTTCCTCGAGCTTCTTTGGAACAGTGTAAGAGGCCGAGGACAGAGTGGGAGTGGGATGGAGAATTAAAATGGCAAGCGACCGGCAGGTCAGGGTCAGGCTTGCGGACTGATCAGAGGTGTTCAGCAAAGCGATCACTCAATCTGCGTTTGGTCTCCCCAATGTAGAGGAGACCGCATCGTAAGCAGCCAATACAGTACAGTAAATTGAAAGAAGTACAAGTAAATCACTGGTTCACCTGCGTCTGGGGCCCTGGACGGTGGGAAGGGAGGAGGGGAATGGTCAGTTGTTGCATGCCCTGCGCTCACACGGGAAGGTGCTGTGGGAAGGGGAGCGGGTGTTGGGGGTGATGGAAGAGTGGACCAGGGTGCCACAGAGGGACCGATCCCTTCGGAATGCTGAAAGAGGAGGGGAGGGGAAGATGTGTTTGGTGGTGGGATCACGCTGGAGGTGGCGGAAATGGCGGAGGATGATACATTGAATGTGGAGGCTGGTGGGGTTGAAGGTGAGTGCAAGAGGGACTTGATCTTGGTTCTGGGAGGGAGGGGAAGGAGTGAGGGCAGAAGTGAGGGAAATGGGACGGACACGGTCGTGGACCCGGTCGACCACAGTGGGGGGGGGGGGGGGGGAGGAATCCTGGGCCGAGGGTAAAGGGAGACATATCGGAAGCACTGGTGTGAGAGGTGGCATCGTCGGAACAGATGCGAGGGAGACGGAGAAAGTGGGAGAATGGAACCGAGTCCTTCCAGGGTGGGAGGAAGTGTAATCAGGGTGGGGGTGGGAGTGGTGGGCTTCTAGTAAATATTGGTGGGCAGCCTCTGGGCTGAAGTGGAGGAAGGGAAGAGGTGGAGATGGAGCATGTGAAGGCGAGGGAGGGAGGCTGGAGATTGGAAGCAGGGTTGATGAAATGGAGAGAGAGAAGTGGAGGAAGGGGAGAGGTGGAGATGGAGCATGTGAAGGCGAGGGAGGGAGGCTGGAGATTGGAAGCAGGGTTGATGAAATGGAGAGAGAGAAGTGGAGGAAGGGGAGAGGTGGAGATGGAGCATGTGAAGGCGAGGGAGGGAGGCTGGAGATTGGAAGCAGGGTTGATGAAATGGAGAGAGAGAAGTGGAGGAAGGGGAGAGGTGGAGATGGAGCATGTGAAGGCGAGGGAGGGAGGCTGGAGATTGGAAGCAGGGTTGATGAAATGGAGAGAGAGAAGTGGAGGAAGGGGAGAGGTGGAGATGGAGCATGTGAAGGCGAGGGAGGGAGGCTGGAGATTGGAAGCAGGGTTGATGAAATGGAGAGAGAGAAGTGGAGGAAGGGGAGAGGTGGAGGTGGAGCATGTGAAGGCGAGGGAGGGAGGCTGGAGATTGGAAGCAGGGTTGATGAAATGGAGAGAAGTGGAGGAAGGGGAGAGGTGGAGATGGAGCATGTGAAGGCGAGGGAGGGAGGCTGGAGATTGGAAGCAGGGTTGATGAAATGGAGAGAGAGAAGTGGAGGAAGGGGAGAGGTGGAGATGGAGCATGTGAAGGCGAGGGAGGGAGGCTGGAGATTGGAAGCAGGGTTGATGAAATGGAGAGAGAGAAGTGGAGGAAGGGGAGAGGTGGAGATGGAGCATGTGAAGGCGAGGGAGGGAGGCTGAAGATTGGAAGCAGGGTTGATGAAATGGAGAGAGAGAAGTGGAGGAAGGGGAGAGGTGGAGATGGAGCATGTGAAGGCGAGGGAGGGAGGCTGGAGATTGGAAGCAGGGTTGATGAAATGGAGAGAGAGAAGTGGAGGAAGGGGAGAGGTGGAGATGGAGCATGTGAAGGCGAGGAAGGGAGGCTGGAGATTGGAAGCAGGGATGATGAAATGGAGAGAGAGAAGTGGAGGAAGGGGAGATGGAGCATGTGAAGGCGAGGGAGGGAGGCTGGAGATTGGAAGCAGGGTTGATGAAATGGAGAGAGAGAAGTGGAGGAAGGGGAGAGGTGGAGATGGAGCATGTGAAGGCGAGGGAGGGAGGCTGGAGATTGGAAGCAGGGTTGATGAAATGTAGAGAGAGAAGTGGAGGAAGGGGAGAGGTGGAGATGGAGCATGTCAAGGCGAGGGAGGGAGGCTGGAGATTGGAAGCAGGGTTGATGAAATGGAGAGAGAGAAGTGGAGGAAGGGGAGAGGTGGAGATGGAGCATGTGAAGGCGAGGGAGGGAGGCTGGAGATTGGAAGCAGGGTTGATGAAATGGAGAGAGAGAAGTGGAGGAAGGGGAGAGGTGGAGATGGAGCATGTGAAGGCGAGGGAGGGAGGCTGGAGATTGGAAGCAGGGTTGATGAAATGGAGAGAGAGAAGTGGAGGAAGGGGAGAGGTGGAGATGGAGCATGTGAAGGCGAGGGAGGGAGGCTGGAGATTGGAAGCAGGGTTGATGAAATGGAGAGAGAGAAGTGGAGGAAGGGGAGAGGTGGAGATGGAGCATGTGAAGGCGAGGGAGGGAGGCTGGAGATTGGAAGCAGTGTTGATGAAATGGGGAGAGAGAAGTGGAGGAAGGGGAGAGGTGGAGATGGAGCATGTGAAGGCGAGGGAGGGAGGCTGGAGATTGGAAGCAGGGTTGATGAAATGGAGAGAGAGAAGTGGAGGAAGGGGAGAGGTGGAGGTGGAGCATGTGAAGGCGAGGGAGGGAGGCTGGAGATTGGAAGCAGGGTTGATGAAATGGAGAGAAGTGGAGGAAGGGGAGAGGTGGAGATGGAGCATGTGAAGGCGAGGGAGGGAGGCTGGAGATTGGAAGCAGGGTTGATGAAATGGAGAGAGAGAAGTGGAGGAAGGGGAGAGGTGGAGATGGAGCATGTGAAGGCGAGGGAGGGAGGCTGGAGATTGGAAGCAGGGTTGATGAAATGGAGAGAGAGAAGTGGAGGAAGGGGAGAGGTGGAGATGGAGCATGTGAAGGCGAGGGAGGGAGGCTGGAGATTGGAAGCAGGGTTGATGAAATGGAGAGAGAGAAGTGGAGGAAGGGGAGAGGTGGAGATGGAGCATGTGAAGGCGAGGGAGGGAGGCTGGAGATTGGAAGCAGGGTTGATGAAATGGAGAGAGAGAAGTGGAGGAAGGGGAGAGGTGGAGATGGAGCATGTGAAGGCGAGGAAGGGAGGCTGGAGATTGGAAGCAGGGATGATGAAATGGAGAGAGAGAAGTGGAGGAAGGGGAGATGGAGCATGTGAAGGCGAGGGAGGGAGGCTGGAGATTGGAAGCAGGGTTGATGAAATGGAGAGAGAGAAGTGGAGGAAGGGGAGAGGTGGAGATGGAGCATGTGAAGGCGAGGGAGGGAGGCTGGAGATTGGAAGCAGGGTTGATGAAATGGAGAGAGAGAAGTGGAGGAAGGGGAGAGGTGGAGATGGAGCATGTCAAGGCGAGGGAGGGAGGCTGGAGATTGGAAGCAGGGTTGATGAAATGGAGAGAGAAGTGGAGGAAGGGGAGAGGTGGAGATGGAGCATGTGAAGGCGAGGGAGGGAGGCTGGAGATTGGAAGCAGGGTTGATGAAATGGAGAGAGAGAAGTGGAGGAAGGGGAGAGGTGGAGATGGAGCATGTGAAGGCGAGGGAGGGAGGCTGGAGATTGGAAGCAGGGTTGATGAAATGGAGAGAGAGAAGTGGAGGAAGGGGAGAGGTGGAGATGGAGCATGTGAAGGCGAGGGAGGGAGGCTGGAGATTGGAAGCAGGGTTGATGAAATGGAGAGAGAGAAGTGGAGGAAGGGGAGAGGTGGAGATGGAGCATGTGAAGGCGAGGGAGGGAGGCTGGAGATTGGAAGCAGTGTTGATGAAATGGAGAGAGAGAAGTGGAGGAAGGGGAGAGGTGGAGATGGAGCATGTGAAGGCGAGGGAGGGAGGCTGGAGATTGGAAGCAGGGTTGATGAAATGGAGAGAGAGAAGTGGAGGAAGGGGAGAGGTGGAGATGGAGCATGTGAAGGCGAGGGAGGGAGGCTGGAGATTGGAAGCCGGGTTGATGAAATGGAGAGAGAGAAGTGGAGGAAGGGGAGAGGTGGAGATGGCGCATGTGAAGGCGAGGGAGGGAGGCTGGAGATTGGAAGCCGGGTTGATGAAATGGAGAGAGAGAAGTGGAGGAAGGGGAGAGGTGGAGATGGAGCATGTGAAGGCGAGGGAGGGAGGCTGGAGATTGGAAGCAGGGTTGATGAAATGGAGAGAGAGAAGTGGAGGAAGGGGAGAGGTGGAGATGGAGCATGTGAAGGCGAGGGAGGGAGGCTGGAGATTGGAAGCAGGGTTGATGAAATGGAGAGAGAGAAGTGGAGGAAGGGGAGAGGTGGAGATGGAGCATGTGAAGGCGAGGGAGGGAGGCTGGAGATTGGAAGCCGGGTTGATGAAATGGAGAGAGAGAAGTGGAGGAAGGGGAGAGGTGGAGATGGAGCATGTGAAGGCGAGGGAGGGAGGCTGGAGATTGGAAGCCGGGTTGATGAAATGGAGAGAGAGAAGTGGAGGAAGGGGAGAGGTGGAGATGGAGCATGTGAAGGCGAGGGAGGGAGGCTGGAGATTGGAAGCCGGGTTGATGAAATGGAGAGAGAGAAGTGGAGGAAGGGGAGAGGTGGAGATGGAGCATGTGAAGGCGAGGGAGGGAGGCTGGAGATTGGAAGCCGGGTTGATGAAATGGAGAGAGAGAAGTGGAGGAAGGGGAGAGGTGGAGATGGAGCATGTGAAGGCGAGGGAGGGAGGCTGGAGATTGGAAGCAGGGTTGATGAAATGGAGAGAGAGAAGTGGAGGAAGGGGAGAGGTGGAGGTGGAGCATGTGAAGGCGAGGGAGGGAGGCTGGAGATTGGAAGCAGGGTTGATGAAATGGAGAGAAGTGGAGGAAGGGGAGAGGTGGAGATGGAGCATGTGAAGGCGAGGGAGGGAGGCTGGAGATTGGAAGCAGGGTTGATGAAATGGAGAGAGAGAAGTGGAGGAAGGGGAGAGGTGGAGATGGAGCATGTGAAGGCGAGGGAGGGAGGCTGGAGATTGGAAGCAGGGTTGATGAAATGGAGAGAGAGAAGTGGAGGAAGGGGAGAGGTGGAGATGGAGCATGTGAAGGCGAGGGAGGGAGGCTGAAGATTGGAAGCAGGGTTGATGAAATGGAGAGAGAGAAGTGGAGGAAGGGGAGAGGTGGAGATGGAGCATGTGAAGGCGAGGGAGGGAGGCTGGAGATTGGAAGCAGGGTTGATGAAATGGAGAGAGAGAAGTGGAGGAAGGGGAGAGGTGGAGATGGAGCATGTGAAGGCGAGGAAGGGAGGCTGGAGATTGGAAGCAGGGATGATGAAATGGAGAGAGAGAAGTGGAGGAAGGGGAGATGGAGCATGTGAAGGCGAGGGAGGGAGGCTGGAGATTGGAAGCAGGGTTGATGAAATGGAGAGAGAGAAGTGGAGGAAGGGGAGAGGTGGAGATGGAGCATGTGAAGGCGAGGGAGGGAGGCTGGAGATTGGAAGCAGGGTTGATGAAATGTAGAGAGAGAAGTGGAGGAAGGGGAGAGGTGGAGATGGAGCATGTCAAGGCGAGGGAGGGAGGCTGGAGATTGGAAGCAGGGTTGATGAAATGGAGAGAGAGAAGTGGAGGAAGGGGAGAGGTGGAGATGGAGCATGTGAAGGCGAGGGAGGGAGGCTGGAGATTGGAAGCAGGGTTGATGAAATGGAGAGAGAGAAGTGGAGGAAGGGGAGAGGTGGAGATGGAGCATGTGAAGGCGAGGGAGGGAGGCTGGAGATTGGAAGCAGGGTTGATGAAATGGAGAGAGAGAAGTGGAGGAAGGGGAGAGGTGGAGATGGAGCATGTGAAGGCGAGGGAGGGAGGCTGGAGATTGGAAGCAGGGTTGATGAAATGGAGAGAGAGAAGTGGAGGAAGGGGAGAGGTGGAGATGGAGCATGTGAAGGCGAGGGAGGGAGGCTGGAGATTGGAAGCAGTGTTGATGAAATGGAGAGAGAGAAGTGGAGGAAGGGGAGAGGTGGAGATGGAGCATGTGAAGGCGAGGGAGGGAGGCTGGAGATTGGAAGCAGGGTTGATGAAATGGAGAGAGAGAAGTGGAGGAAGGGGAGAGGTGGAGGTGGAGCATGTGAAGGCGAGGGAGGGAGGCTGGAGATTGGAAGCAGGGTTGATGAAATGGAGAGAAGTGGAGGAAGGGGAGAGGTGGAGATGGAGCATGTGAAGGCGAGGGAGGGAGGCTGGAGATTGGAAGCAGGGTTGATGAAATGGAGAGAGAGAAGTGGAGGAAGGGGAGAGGTGGAGATGGAGCATGTGAAGGCGAGGGAGGGAGGCTGGAGATTGGAAGCAGGGTTGATGAAATGGAGAGAGAGAAGTGGAGGAAGGGGAGAGGTGGAGATGGAGCATGTGAAGGCGAGGGAGGGAGGCTGGAGATTGGAAGCAGGGTTGATGAAATGGAGAGAGAGAAGTGGAGGAAGGGGAGAGGTGGAGATGGAGCATGTGAAGGCGAGGGAGGGAGGCTGGAGATTGGAAGCAGGGTTGATGAAATGGAGAGAGAGAAGTGGAGGAAGGGGAGAGGTGGAGATGGAGCATGTGAAGGCGAGGAAGGGAGGCTGGAGATTGGAAGCAGGGATGATGAAATGGAGAGAGAGAAGTGGAGGAAGGGGAGATGGAGCATGTGAAGGCGAGGGAGGGAGGCTGGAGATTGGAAGCAGGGTTGATGAAATGGAGAGAGAGAAGTGGAGGAAGGGGAGAGGTGGAGATGGAGCATGTGAAGGCGAGGGAGGGAGGCTGGAGATTGGAAGCAGGGTTGATGAAATGGAGAGAGAGAAGTGGAGGAAGGGGAGAGGTGGAGATGGAGCATGTCAAGGCGAGGGAGGGAGGCTGGAGATTGGAAGCAGGGTTGATGAAATGGAGAGAGAAGTGGAGGAAGGGGAGAGGTGGAGATGGAGCATGTGAAGGCGAGGGAGGGAGGCTGGAGATTGGAAGCAGGGTTGATGAAATGGAGAGAGAGAAGTGGAGGAAGGGGAGAGGTGGAGATGGAGCATGTGAAGGCGAGGGAGGGAGGCTGGAGATTGGAAGCAGGGTTGATGAAATGGAGAGAGAGAAGTGGAGGAAGGGGAGAGGTGGAGATGGAGCATGTGAAGGCGAGGGAGGGAGGCTGGAGATTGGAAGCAGGGTTGATGAAATGGAGAGAGAGAAGTGGAGGAAGGGGAGAGGTGGAGATGGAGCATGTGAAGGCGAGGGAGGGAGGCTGGAGATTGGAAGCAGTGTTGATGAAATGGAGAGAGAGAAGTGGAGGAAGGGGAGAGGTGGAGATGGAGCATGTGAAGGCGAGGGAGGGAGGCTGGAGATTGGAAGCAGGGTTGATGAAATGGAGAGAGAGAAGTGGAGGAAGGGGAGAGGTGGAGATGGAGCATGTGAAGGCGAGGGAGGGAGGCTGGAGATTGGAAGCCGGGTTGATGAAATGGAGAGAGAGAAGTGGAGGAAGGGGAGAGGTGGAGATGGAGCATGTGAAGGCGAGGGAGGGAGGCTGGAGATTGGAAGCCGGGTTGATGAAATGGAGAGAGAGAAGTGGAGGAAGGGGAGAGGTGGAGATGGAGCATGTGAAGGCGAGGGAGGGAGGCTGGAGATTGGAAGCAGGGTTGATGAAATGGAGAGAGAGAAGTGGAGGAAGGGGAGAGGTGGAGATGGAGCATGTGAAGGCGAGGGAGGGAGGCTGGAGATTGGAAGCAGGGTTGATGAAATGGAGAGAGAGAAGTGGAGGAAGGGGAGAGGTGGAGATGGAGCATGTGAAGGCGAGGGAGGGAGGCTGGAGATTGGAAGCCGGGTTGATGAAATGGAGAGAGAGAAGTGGAGGAAGGGGAGAGGTGGAGATGGAGCATGTGAAGGCGAGGGAGGGAGGCTGGAGATTGGAAGCCGGGTTGATGAAATGGAGAGAGAGAAGTGGAGGAAGGGGAGAGGTGGAGATGGAGCATGTGAAGGCGAGGGAGGGAGGCTGGAGATTGGAAGCCGGGTTGATGAAATGGAGAGAGAGAAGTGGAGGAAGGGGAGAGGTGGAGATGGAGCATGTGAAGGCGAGGGAGGGAGGCTGGAGATTGGAAGCCGGGTTGATGAAATGGAGAGAGAGAAGTGGAGGAAGGGGAGAGGTGGAGATGGAGCATGTGAAGGCGAGGGAGGGAGGCTGGAGATTGGAAGCCGGGTTGATGAAATGGAGAGAGAGAAGTGGAGGAAGGGGAGAGGTGGAGATGGAGCATGTGAAGGCGAGGGAGGGAGGCTGGAGATTGGAAGCAGGGTTGATGAAATGGAGAGAGAGAAGTGGAGGAAGGGGAGAGGTGGAGATGGAGCATGTGAAGGCAAGGGAGGGAGGCTGGAGATTGGAAGCAGGGTTGATGAAATGGAGAGAGAGAAGTGGAGGAAGGGGAGAGGTGGAGATGGAGCATGTGAAGGCGAGGGAGGGAGGCTGGAGATTGGAAGCAGTGTTGATGAAATGGAGAGAGAGAAGTGGAGGAAGGGGAGAGGTGGAGATGGAGCATGTGAAGGCGAGGGAGGGAGGCTGGAGATTGGAAGCAGGGTTGATGAAATGGAGAGAGAGAAGTGGAGGAAGGGGAGAGGTGGAGATGGAGCATGTGAAGGCGAGGGAGGGAGGCTGGAGATTGGAAGCCGGGTTGATGAAATGGAGAGAGAGAAGTGGAGGAAGGGGAGAGGTGGAGATGGAGCATGTGAAGGCGAGGGAGGGAGGCTGGAGATTGGAAGCCGGGTTGATGAAATGGAGAGAGAGAAGTGGAGGAAGGGGAGAGGTGGAGATGGAGCATGTGAAGGCGAGGGAGGGAGGCTGGAGATTGGAAGCCGGGTTGATGAAATGGAGAGAGAGAAGTGGAGGAAGGGGAGAGGTGGAGATCGAGCATGTGAAGGCGAGGGAGGGAGGCTGGAGATTGGAAGCAGGGTTGATGAAATGGAGAGAGAGAAGTGGAGGAAGGGGAGAGGTGGAGATGGAGCATGTGAAGGCGAGGGAGGGAGGCTGGAGATTGGAAGCCGGGTTGATGAAATGGAGAGAGAGAAGTGGAGGAAGGGGAGAGGTGGAGATGGAGCATGTGAAGGCGAGGGAGGGAGGCTGGAGATTGGAAGCCGGGTTGATGAAATGGAGAGAGAGAAGTGGAGGAAGGGGAGAGGTGGAGATGGAGCATGTGAAGGCGAGGGAGGGAGGCTGGAGATTGGAAGCAGGGTTGATGAAATGGAGAGAGAGAAGTGGAGGAAGGGGAGAGGTGGAGATGGAGCATGTGAAGGCGAGGGAGGGAGGCTGGAGATTGGAAGCAGGGTTGATGAAATGGAGAGAGAGAAGTGGAGGAAGGGGAGAGGTGGAGATGGAGCATGTGAAGGCGAGGGAGGGAGGCTGGAGATTGGAAGCAGGGTTGATGAAATGGAGAGAGAGAAGTGGAGGAAGGGGAGAGGTGGAGATGGAGCATGTGAAGGCGAGGGAGGGAGGCTGGAGATTGGAAGCAGGGTTGATGAAATGGAGAGAGAGAAGTGGAGGAAGGGGAGAGGTGGAGATGGAGCATGTGAAGGCGAGGGAGGGAGGCTGGAGATTGGAAGCAGGGTTGATGAAATGTACACCGCATGGAATGTTGGGTAAGAGCTCCGCCATTGAAAGCCCATATCAGTGAATCGGAAATTAAATTCTGTGATCCGATTGAGATAAAATTAATAAACAAATTCCCGGCACGTCTGTGTTTGTGTCTCACGGGCTGGACGCTTGGCTGAAGGTGCGATCACACAGAACACGTGTACAGTTTCTCACCGCTGTGATTGGTGATTTTTCCTTCGACATTCAAAGGCCGATGATATTCAGGTCCTGATGAATCGAGTGACTGTCAGACCTTGACGTGATGTTTGGTTTGAGTTTCCCATCTGCAAATCCTCCCCTTCTAATATCCTGAAAAAGGAGTTTACCAAAGTTCTTATTTTAAGTACAGGATAGAATTTCAGAACAGACAATTCTAGTTTCTTGTCTCTAGTTTCAAATTCAAGTATCAAATTTTGTTTGATTTCACTCCTGTGAAGCACCTTGGGATGTTTTACTTTGTTTAATGCTCTGCGTAAATACAAGTTGTTGGTGTTTCTGCAGAATATTCTGTCCCCTCCCAAGCTGTAAATTCCCCATTCTACACACTCTCCCACCATCCTCACTGTCTAAAATCAACATTCATTGCACTGTCTGTGATTTTGTTTCTCTCCTGAAGGTGCTCAATCTGACTGGGTGCAGTTCCACAGATAATAATTACCCTCTCGTACCACCACAAGGTCCAGCAGGAGTGCAGTGCAGATTCACCAGAATGTTACCAGGACTCCAAGGGTTAAATTATGATAGATTACATAAACTACGCTTGTATTGCCTGGAATATACAAGGTTTAGGGTGATTTGATTGAGGTTTTTAGGATTTTGAAAGGAATTGATAGGGTAGATGGAGAGAAACGTTTCCGCTGTTGGGAGAGTCCAGGACAAGGGGACATGATCTTAAAATCAGAGCCAGGCCATTCAGGAGAGAAATTGGGAAACACTTCTTCACACAATGGGTGGTAGAAATGTAGATATCTCTCCCACAAAAAGCGGTAGATGCTCAATTAATAATTTTAAATCTGAGATCAATAGATCTTTTCCAGCCAAGGGTATAAAGGGATCTGGAGCCAAGGCGGGTGGGTGGAGATTAGATCCAGATCAGCCATGATCTCATTTAATGGCAGAATAGGCTCGAGGGGTTGAATGGCCTGCTCCTGTTCTTATGTTCCATTCTTCTTAAATTTTTATTTTTAAGGCCTCCATGAGAAAGTGGGGGGAGGGATTATTTGCGGAAGTGTCCCATTTTACAGGACCACCCATGTCATCCCGACAGGCCAATACACAGAGTCAAGTCAAATAATGACTCCATTTTCCTGATTGAGGATGTATTCCAGCCCCTGCGGTGCCCACCGGTCACGGAAAGCCTCAAGCGAAGCAGCAGACACCGCGTGATCCCTCTCCAGGGCCACCCGAGTCTGGAGAATGCCACGGTAGGGAGGCAGACAGTCGGAGCGACCGCCCCAACGGGCCGCGTCTAGCCTGGACCTGAAGATGGCCACTTTGGTCAGGCCCAGGAGCAGACCCACGTGGAGGCCCTCCGACTTTTCCCTCTCCCCACCCCGGGTTTGTGGGGACTGGTCCGTGCAACATTCTCCACCCCAGACACCCAATGGTGCAGGGGAGGACTCCCGCGTAGACAGCCCTCCATTGGGGAAACCCGCCTCCGCTTCATTCTTAATGCACGAGCAGACACAGTGAGTATCAGCAGGATTTTCCACTGTGGTAGGCATCACAGCAGAGTCCAGTCCTGCCCACAATTGACATCCATACATTTCCCAGTTGGTGTCACTGGATCGCCATCATGAGCAGGGACACGGGCTGATTTTTACTCTTATTTAGCCCAGTGGCACTGAGGCCGACTAAAGCCCGTGAAAGACTGCATTGTCAGTGGTTTGGCCTGACTGTGTGTGGGGGCGGGGTCTGATTGTGTGGGGGGCGGGGCCTGACTCTGTGTGGAGGGGGCGGGGCCTGAGTATCTGGAGAGGGGGCGGGGCCAGACTCTGTGTGGAGGGGGCGGGGACTGACTCTGTGTGTGAGGCGGGGCCTCAGTCTGTGTGGAGGGGCGGGGACTGACTCTGTGTGGAGGAGGCGGGGCCTCAGTCTGTGGGGAGGGGGCGGGGCCCGGATACGTGTGGAGCGGGCGGGGCCTCAATCTGTGTGGAGGGGCGGGGCCTGACTCTGTGGGGGAGGGGGCGGGGCCTGACTCTGTGTGGAGGGGGCGGGGCCTGAGACTGTGTGGAGGGGCGGGGCCTGCGTCTGTGTGGAGGGGCGGGGCCTGAGTCTGTGGGGAGGGGGCGGGGCCTGATTCTGTGTGGGGGCGGGGTCTGATTACGTGGGGGGCGGGGCTCAATTCAGTGTGGAGGGGGCGGGGCCTGACTCTGTGTGTAGTGGCGGGGCCTGACTCTGTGTGGAGGGGGTGGGGCCTGAGTCTGTGTGGAGGGGGCGGGCCTGCCTCTTTTGGAGGGGGCGGGGCCTGACTCTGTGTGGTGTGGGCGGGAACGACTCTGTGTGGAGGAGGCGGGGCCTGCCTCTGTTGGAGGGGGCGGGGCCTGACTCTGTGTGGTGGGGGCGGGTCCGACTCTGTTGGAGGGGGCGGGGCCTGACTCTGTGTGGAGGGGGCGGGGTCTGCCTCTGTTGGAGGGGGCGGGGCCTGACTCTGTGTGGTGTGGGCGGGAACGACTCTGTGTGGAGGAGGCGGGGCCTGCCTCTGTTGGAGGGGGCGGGGCCTGACTCTGTGTGGTGTGGGCGGGAACGACTCTGTGTGGAGGAGGCGGGGCCTGCCTCTGTTGGAGGGGGCGGGGCCTGACTCTGTGTGGTGGGGGCGGGGCCTGCCTCTGTTGGAGGGGGCGGGGCCTGACTCTGTGTGGTGGGGGCGGGGCCTGCCTCTGTTGGAGGGGGCGGGGCCTGACTCTGTGTGGTGGGGGCGGGTCCGACTCTGTTGGAGGGGGCGGGGCCTGACTCTGTGTGGTGGGGGCGGGTCCGACTCTGTTGGAGGGGGCGGGGCCTGACTCTGTGTGGAGGGGGCGGGGTCTGCCTCTGTTGGAGGGGGCGGGGCCCATCTCTGTTGGAGGGGACGGGGTCTGCCTCTGTTGGAGGGGGCGGGGCCCATCTCTGTTGGAGGGGACGGGGTCTGCCTCTGTTGGAGGGGACGGGGTCTGCCTCTGTTGGAGGGCGCGGGGCCTGACTCTGTGTGGTGGGGGCGGGGCCTGCCTCCGTTGGAGGGGGCGGGGCCTGACTCTGTGTGGAGGAGGCGGGGCCTGACTCTGTTGGAGGGGGCGGGGCCTGACTCTGTGTGGTGGGGGTGGGGCCTGCCTCTGTTGGAGGGGGCGGGGCCTGACTCTGTGTGGAGGGGGCGGGGCGTGCCTCTGTTGGAGGGGCGGGGCCTGCCTCTGTTGGAGGGGGCGGGGCCTGACTCTGTGTGGTGGGGGCGGGGCCTGCCTCCGTTGGAGGGGGCGGGGCCTGACTCTGTGTGGTGGGGGCGGGTCCGACTCTGTGTGGAGGAGGCGGGGCCTGACTCTGTGTGGTGGGGGCGGGGCCTGACTCTGTGTGGAGGGGGCGGAGCCTGCCTCTGTTGGAGGGGGCGGGGCCTGACTCTGTGTGGTGGGGGCGGGGCCTGCCTCCGTTGGAGGGGGCGGGGCCTGACTCTGTGTGGTGGGGGCGGGTCCGACTCTGTGTGGAGGAGGCGGGGCTCGTTTCTGTGTGGAGGGGGCGGGGCCTGACTGTAAGTGCGGAGGCGGGACCTGACTACGTGTGGGGGGGCGGTGCCCTGACAGCGTGTGGGGGGGCGGGGCCTGATGTGTGGAGTGGGGGCGGAGCCTGTCTGTGTGGGGGGGCGGGGCCTGACTGTGTGGAGTGGGGGCGGAGCCTGACTGTGTGTGGGGGCGGGGCCTGACTGTGTGATGGGGGGCGGGTCCGCGGGCTCTGACGTTTCAGTGACGGTTGGAACTGCCCCTGCTCCCCCGTGCGGGAGACCCCGCCCTTTCGCTGTCCCCGGAGCTCAGCGCGCAGGCGCAGGAGAGGCTCTGAGCGGTCCACAGACGGAGCCGGAGGTCGGCGAGCGCCCGGTCCGGAGATTCATAAACCGGAGGGAGGCCGTTTAAAGACGGAGTGCGGCCGCAGGGAACGAATACGATCCTCTGGTCCCGCGTGTCTTCAGCCGGGCGGCAGATGCGAGACTTCTCCCCGAGGACAGGCCCGGGTTACCTGGGGAACCGGCCGCCATCTTGGTACAGGAGGAGGGAGCGTCACTGCGCGTGCGCGGCCATCTTGGTGCAGGAAGACCGAGTCCAGGACCAGGTAAATGTGAGAGACTGAGGATCAATAGTGGGGAGTCTGGTAAATGTCCCCTCTTCACCCGTGAGAGGGATACTGAGGGTCAATAGTGGGGAGTCTGGTAAATGTCCCCTCTTCACCCGTGAGAGGGACACTGAGGGTCAATAGTGGGGAGTCTGGTAAATGTCCCCTCTTCACCCGTGAGAGGGACACTGAGGGTCAATAGTGGGGAGTCTGGTAAATGTCCCCTCTTCACCTGTGAGAGGGACACTGAGGGTCTATAGTGGGGAGTCTGGTAAATGTCCCCTCTTCACCTGTGAGAGGGACACTGAGGGTCAATAGTGGGGAGTCTGGTAAATGTCCCCTCTTCACCCGTGAGAGGGACACTGAGGGTCAATAGTGGGGAGTCTGGTAAATGTCCCCTCTTCACCCGTGAGAGGGACACTGAGGATCAATAGTGGGGAGTCTGGTAAATGTCCCCTCTTCACCTGTGAGAGGGACACTGAGGGTCTATAGTGGGGAGTCTGGTAAATGTCCCCTCTTCACCCGTGAGAGGGACACTGAGGGTCAATAGTGGGGAGTCTGGTAAATGTCCCCTCTTCACCTGTGAGAGGGACACTGAGGGTCTATAGTGGGGAGTCTGGTAAATGTCCCCTCTTCACCCGTGAGAGGGACACTGAGGGTCAATAGTGGGGAGTCTGGTAAATGTCCCCTCTTCACCCGTGAGAGGGACACTGAGGGTCAATAGTGGGGAGTCTGGTAAATGTCCCCTCTTCACCCGGGAGAGGGACACTGAGGGTCAATAGTGGGGAGTCTGGTAAATGTCCCCTCTTCACCCGTGAGAGGGACACTGAGGGTCTATAGTGGGGAGTCTGGTAAATGTCCCCTCTTCACCTGTGAGAGGGACACTGAGGGTCTATAGTGGGGAGTCTGGTAAATGTCCCCTCTTCACCCGTGAGAGGGACACTGAGGGTCAATAGTGGGGAGTCTGGTAAATGTCCCCTCTTCACCTGTGAGAGGGACACTGAGGGTCTATAGTGGGGAGTCTGGTAAATGTCCCCTCTTCACCCGTGAGAGGGACACTGAGGGTCAATAGTGGGGAGTCTGGTAAATGTCCCCTCTTCACCTGTGAGAGGGACACTGAGGGTCAACAGTGGGGAGTCTGGTAAATGTCCCCTCTTCACCCGTGAGAGGGACACTGAGGGTCAATAGTGGGGAGTCTGGTAAATGTCCCCTCTTCACCCGTGAGAGGGACACTGAGGGTCAATAGTGGGGAGTCTGGTAAATGTCCCCTCTTCACCTGTGAGAGGGACACTGAGGGTCAATAGTGGGGAGTCTGGTAAATGTCCCCTCTTCACCTGTGAGAGGGACACTGAGGGTCAATAGTGGGGAGTCTGGTAAATGTCCCCTCTTCACCTGTGAGAGGGACACTGAGGGTCTATAGTGGGGAGTCTGGTAAATGTCCCCTCTTCACCCGTGAGAGGGACACTGAGGGTCAATAGTGGGGAGTCTGGTAAATGTCCCCTCTTCACCCGTGAGAGGGACACTGAGGGTCAACAGTGGGGAGTCTGGTAAATGTCCCCTCTTCACCCGTGAGAGGGACACTGAGGGTCAATAGTGGGGAGTCTGGTAAATGTCCCCTCTTCACCCGTGAGAGGGACACTGAGGGTCTATAGTGGGGAGTCTGGTAAATGTCCCCTCTTCACCTGTGAGAGCGACACTGAGGGTCAATAGTGGGGAGTCTGGTAAATGTCCCCTCTTCACCCGTGAGAGGGACACTGAGGGTCTGTAGTGGGGAGTCTGGTAAATGTCCCCTCTTCACCTGTGAGAGGGACACTGAGGGTCAATAGTGGGGAGTCTGGTAAATGTCCCCTCTTCACCCGTGAGAGGGACACTGAGGGTCAATAGTGGGGAGTCTGGTAAATGTCCCCTCTTCACCCGTGAGAGGGACACTGAGGGTCTGTAGTGGGGAGTCTGGTAAATGTCCCCTCTTCACCTGTGAGAGGGACACTGAGGGTCAATAGTGGGGAGTCTGGTAAATGTCCCCTCTTCACCAGTGAGAGGGACACTGAGGGTCAATAGTGGGGAGTCTGGTAAATGTCCCCTCTTCACCCGTGAGAGGGACACTGAGGGTCAATAGTGGGGAGTCTGGTAAATGTCCCCTCTTCACCCGTGAGAGGGACACTGAGGGTCAATAGTGGGGAGTCTGGTAAATGTCCCCTCTTCACCCGTGAGAGGGACACTGAGGGTCAATAGTGGGGAGTCTGGTAAATGTCCCCTCTTCACCCGTGAGAGGGACACTGAGGGTCAATAGTGGGGAGTCTGGTAAATGTCCCCTCTTCACCCTTGAGAGGGACACTGAGGGTCTGTAGTGGGGAGTCTGGTAAATGTCCCCTCTTCACCTGTGAGAGGGACACTGAGGGTCAATAGTGGGGAGTCTGGTAAATGTCCCCTCTTCACCCGTGAGAGGGACACTGAGGGTCAATAGTGGGGAGTCTGGTAAATGTCCCCTCTTCACCTGTGAGAGGGACACTGAGGGTCAACAGTGGGGAGTCTGGTAAATGTCCCCTCTTCACCCGTGAGAGGGACACTGAGGGTCAACAGTGGGGAGTCTGGTAAATGTCCCCTCTTCACCCGTGAGAGGGACACTGAGGGTCAATAGTGGGGAGTCTGGTAAATGTCCCCTCTTCACCCGGGAGAGGGACACTGAGGGTCTATAGTGGGGAGTCTGGTAAATGTCCCCTCTTCACCCGTGAGAGGGACACTGAGGGTCAATAGTGGGGAGTCTGGTAAATGTCCCCTCTTCACCTGTGAGAGGGACACTGAGGGTCAATAGTGGGGAGTCTGGTAAATGTCCACTCTTCACCTGTGAGAGGGACACTGAGGGTCAATAGTGGGGAGTCTGGTAAATGTCCCCTCTTCACCCGTGAGAGGGACACTGAGGGTCTATAGTGGGGAGTCTGGTAAATGTCCCCTCTTCACCCGTGAGAGGGACACTGAGGGTCTATAGTGGGGAGTCTGGTAAATGTCCCCTCTTCACCCGTGAGAGGGACACTGAGGGTCAATAGTGGGGAGTCTGGTAAATGTCCCCCCTTCACCCGTGAGAGGGACACTGAGGGTCAATAGTGGGGAGTCTGGTAAATGTCCCCTCTTCACCCGTGACAGGGACACTGAGGGTCAATAGTGGGGAGTCTGGTAAATGTCCCCTCTTCACCCGTGAGAGGGACACTGAGGGTCAATAGTGGGGAGTCTGGTAAATGTCCCCTCTTCACCCGTGAGAGGGACACTGAGGGTCAATAGTGGGGAGTCTGGTAAATGTCCCCTCTTCACCCGTGAGAGGGACACTGAGGGTCAATAGTGGGGAGTCTGGTAAATGTCCCCTCTTCACCCGTGAGAGGGACACTGAGGGTCAATAGTGGGGAGTCTGGTAAATGTCCCCTCTTCACCTGTGAGAGGGACACTGAGGGTCAATAGTGGGGAGTCTGGTAAATGTCCCCTCTTCACCCGTGAGAGGGACACTGAGGGTCAATAGTGGGGAGTCTGGTAAATGTCCCCTCTTCACCCGTGAGAGGGGCACTGAGGGTCAATAGTGGGGAGTCTGGTAAATGTCCCCTCTTCACCTGTGAGAGGGACACTGAGGGTCAATAGTGGGGAGTCTGGTAAATGTCCCCTCTTCACCCCGTGAGAGGGACACTGAGGGTCTATAGTGGGGAGTCTGGTAAATGTCCCCTCTTCACCCGTGAGAGGGACACTGAGGGTCTATAGTGGGGATTCTGGTAAATGTCCCCTCTTCACGCGTGAGAGGGACACTGAGGGTCAATAGTGGGGAGTCTGGTAAATGTCCCCTCTTCACCCGTGAGAGGGACACTGAGGGTCAATAGTGGGGAGTCTGGTAAATGTCCCCTCTTCACCTGTGAGAGGGACACTGAGGGTCAATAGTGGGGAGTCTGGTAAATGTCCCCTCTTCACCCGTGAGAGGGACACTGAGGGTCAATAGTGGGGAGTCTGGTAAATGTCCCCTCTTCACCTGCGAGAGGGACACTGAGGGTCAATAGTGGGGAGTCTGGTAAATGTCCCCTCTTCACCTGTGAGAGGGACACTGAGGGTCAATAGTGGGGAGTCTGGTAAATGTCCCCTCTTCACCTGTGAGAGGGACACTGAGGGTCAATAGTGGGGAGTCTGGTAAATGTCCCCTCTTCACCCGTGAGAGGGACACTGAGGGTCAATAGTGGGGAGTCTGGTAAATGTCCCCTCTTCACCCGTGAGAGGGACACTGAGGGTCAATAGTGGGGAGTCTGGTAAATGTCCCCTCTTCACCCGTGAGAGGGACACTGAGGGTCAATATTGGGGAGTCTGGTAAATGTCCCCTCTTCACCTGTGAGAGGGACACTGAGGGTCAATAGTGGGGAGTCTGGTAAATGTCCCCTCTTCACCCGTGAGAGGGACACTGAGGGTCTGTAGTGGGGAGTCTGGTAAATGTCCCCTCTTCACCTGTGAGAGGGACACTGAGGGTCAATAGTGGGGAGTCTGGTAAATGTCCCCTCTTCACCCGTGAGAGGGACACTGAGGGTCAATAGTGGGGAGTCTGGTAAATGTCCCCTCTTCACCTGTGAGAGGGACACTGAGGGTCAACAGTGGGGAGTCTGGTAAATGTTCCCTCTTCACCCGTGAGAGGGACACTGAGGGTCAACAGTGGGGAGTCTGGTAAATGTCCCCTCTTCACCCGTGAGAGGGACACTGAGGGTCAATAGTGGGGAGTCTGGTAAATGTCCCCTCTTCACCCGTGAGAGGGACACTGAGGGTCAATAGTGGGGAGTCTGGTAAATGTCCCCTCTTCACCCGTGAGAGGGACACTGAGGGTCAATAGTGGGGAGTCTGGTAAATGTCCCCTCTTCACCCGTGAGAGGGACACAGAGGGTCAATAGTGGGGAGTCTGGTAAATGTCCCCTCTTCACCCGTGAGAGGGACACTGAGGGTCAATAGTGGGGAGTCTGGTAAATGTCCCCTCTTCACCCGTGAGAGGGACACTGAGGGTCAATAGTGGGGAGTCTGGTAAATGTCCCCTCTTCACCTGTGAGAGGGACACTGAGGGTCAATAGTGGGGAGTCTGGTAAATGTCCCCTCTTCACCCGTGAGAGGGACACTGAGGGTCTATAGTGGGGATTCTGGTAAATGTCCCCTCTTCACCCGTGAGAGGGACACTGAGGGTCAATAGTGGGGAGTCTGGTAAATGTCCCCTCTTCACCCGTGAGAGGGACACTGAGGGTCAATAGTGGGGAGTCTGGTAAATGTCCCCTCTTCACCCGTGAGAGGGACACTGAGGGTCAATAGTGGGGAGTCTGGTAAATGTCCCCTCTTCACCTGCGAGAGGGACACTGAGGGTCAATAGTGGGGAGTCTGGTAAATGTCCCCTCTTCACCTGTGAGAGGGACACTGAGGGTCAATAGTGGGGAGTCTGGTAAATGTCCCCTCTTCACCTGTGAGAGGGACACTGAGGGTCAATAGTGGGGAGTCTGGTAAATGTCCCCTCTTCACCCGTGAGAGGGACACTGAGGGTCAATAGTGGGGAGTCTGGTAAATGTCCCCTCTTCACCCGTGAGAGGGACACTGAGGGTCAATAGTGGGGAGTCTGGTAAATGTCCCCTCTTCACCTGCGAGAGGGACACTGAGGGTCAATAGTGGGGAGTCTGGTAAATGTCCCCTCTTCACCTGTGAGAGGGACACTGAGGGTCAATATTGGGGAGTCTGGTAAATGTCCCCTCTTCACCTGTGAGAGGGACACTGAGGGTCAATAGTGGGGAGTCTGGTAAATGTCCCCTCTTCACCTGTCCCAGGGGTCAGTGTGAGGAGAGTGATGTTGAGTTGGGGAGAATCACGAAATTTATGAGACGAAGGAGGCCAATCGGCCCATCTTGTCCGTGCCAGTTGAAAAAGAGCTATCCAGCCGAATCCCACTTTCCAGCTCTTGGTCCGTAGCCCTGTAGGTTACGGCACTTCAAGTGCATATCCTGGTTCCCTTTAAATGTGATGAAGGTTGCTGCGTCTCCCACCCTTTCAGACAGTGAGTTCCAGACCCTCACCACCCTCTGGGTGAAAAATAATTTTCAAGTCCCCTCCAATCCTTCTACCAATACTTTAAATCAATGCCCCCTGGTCACTGACCCCTCTGTGAAGGAAAATAGGTCCTTCCTATCCACTCCATCTCACCCCTCATAATTTTATACACCTCAATTAAATCTCCCCTCAGCCTCTTCTGTTCCAAAGAAAACAACCCCAGCCGATCCAATCTTTCCTCATAGGTAAAATTCTCCAGCCCTGGCAATATCTTTGTAAATCTCCACTGTACCCTCCCGAGTGCAATCACATCTTTCCTGTAATGTGGTGACCAGAACTGTATGCAGTACTCTAGTTGCAGCTTAACTATTGTTTTTTCAGTTCGAGCATAACCTTTCTGCTCTTATATTCTATGCCTCGGCTAATAAAGGAAAGTATCATGGATGCCTTTTTAACCAACTTATCTACCTGTCCTGCTACCTTCGCGGATTTGTGGATATGCACTCCAAGGTTCCTTTGTTCCTCTACACCTCTCAGTATCCTCCCATTTACTGTATACTTTTTCTTTTTTATTCGTTCATGGGATGTGGGCGTCGCTGGCAAGGCCAGCATTTATTGCCCATCCCTAATTGCCCTTGAGAAGGTGGTGGTGAGCCGCCGCCTTGAACCGCTGCAGTCTGTGTGGTGAAGATTCTCCCACGGTGCTATTAGGGAGGGAGTTCAGGGATTTTGACCCAGCGACGATGAAGGAACGGCGATATATTTCCAAGTCGGGATGGTGTGTGACTTGGAGAGGAAGATGCAGGTGGTGGTGTTCCCATGTGCCTGCTGCCCTTGTCCTTCTAGGTGGTAGAGGTCGCAGGTTTGGGAGATGTTGTTGAAGAAGCCTTGGCGAGTTGCTACAGTGCATTCTGTGGATGGTGCACACTGCAGCCACAGTGCACCGGTGATGAAGGGAGTGACTGTTTAGGGTGGTGGATGGGGTGCAATCAAATGGGCTGCTTTGTCCTGGATGGTGTCGAGCTTCTTGAGTGTTGTTGGAGCTGCACTCATCCAGGCAAGTGGAGAGTATTCCACCACACTCCTGACTTGTGTCTGGTAGATGGTGGAAAGGCTTTGGGGAGTCAGGAGGTGAGTCACTCGCCGCAGAATACCCAGCCTCTGACCTGCTTTTGTTGCCACTGTATTTTTCGGGCTGGTCCAGTTGAGTTTCCGGTCAATGGTGACCCCCAGGATGTTGATTGTGGGGGATTCAGCGATGGTAATGCCGTTGAATGTCAAGGGAAGATGGTCATTGCCTGGCACAAATGTTACTTGCCTGGCACAAATGTTACTTGCCACTTATCAGCTCAAGCCTGGATGTCGTCCAGGTCTTGCTGCATGTGGGCACGGATTTCTTCCTTATCTGAGGGGTTGTGAATAGAACCGAACACTGCAATCATCAGTGAACGTCCCCATTTCTGACCTTATGATGGACGGAAGGTCATTGATGAAGCTGCTGAAGATGGTTGGGCCGAGGACACTGCCCTGAGGAACTCTTGAAGCAATGTCCTGGGGTTGAGATGATTGGCCTCCAACAACCACTACCATCTTCCTTTGTGCGAGGTATAACTCCAGCCACTGGAGAGTGTTCCCCTGATTCCCATTGACTTAAATTTTACTCGGGTTCCTTGGTGCCACACTCTGTCAAATGCTGCCTTGATGTCAAAGGCAGTTACTCTCACCTCACCTGTGAAATTCAGCTCTTTTGTCCATGTTTGGACCAAGGCTGTAATGAGGTCTGGAGCAGAGTGGTCCTGGCGGAACCCAAACTGAGAATTGGTGAGTAAGTGTTGCTTGATAGCACTGTCGACGACACCTTCCATCACTTCGCTGATGATTGAGAGTTGACTGATGGGGCGGTAATTGGCCGGATTGGATTTGTCCTGCTTTTTGTGGACAGGACATACCTGGGCAATTTTCCACATTATCGGGTAGATGCCAGTGTTGTAGCTGTACTGGAACAGTTTGGCTGGAGGCGCAGCTAGTTCTGGAGCACAAGTCTTCAGCACTACAGCCGGGATGTTGTCAGGGCCCATAGCATTTGTGCACTCAGCCGTTTCTTGATTTCACGTGGAGTGAATCGAATTGGCTGAAGTCTGGCTTCTGTGATGGTGCGGATAGCGGTTGGAGGCCAAGATGGATCATCCACTCGGCACTTCTGTTTGAAGATGGTTGCAAATGCACACGCTTCAGCCTTGTCTTTTGCACACGCTTCAGCCTTGTCTTTTGCACTCACATGCTGGACTCTGCTATCGTTGAAGATGATGTGGAGATGCCGGTGATGGACTGGGGTAGACAAATGTAAGGAATCTTACAACACCAGGTTATAGTCCAACAGTTTTATTTGAAAATCACAAGCTTTTGGAGGCTTTCTCCTTCGTTAGGTGAGTCACCTGACGAAGGAGAAAGCCTACGAAAGCTTGTGATTTTCAAATAAAACTGTTGGACTATAACCTGATGTCCTATCATTGAAGATGGGGATGTTTACAAAGCCTCCTCCTCCTGTTAGTTGTTCAATTGTCCAGCACCATTCACGAATGGATGTGACAGGACTGCACAGCTTTGATCTGATCGGTTGTTTGTGGAATCATTTAGCTCTGTCTGTAGCATGTTGTTTCCACTGATTAGCATGCATGTCATCCTGTGTTGTAGCTTCACCAGGTTGGCACCTCATTTTTAGGTACACCTGGTGCTGCTCCTGGCATGCTCTTCTACACTCCTCATTGAACCAGGGTTGATCCCCTGGCTTGTTGGTAATGGTAGAGTGACAGAAGACAGAGCTGGCTAAAGTGAACTGGGAACTGAGGTTAAGGGATGTGTCAGGAGAGATCCAATGGCAGACATTTCATGGGATATTTCATAACACTCAGCAAAGATACATTCCAGTGAGAAAGAAAGACTCGAGGGGAAGGACGTACCATCCGTGGCCAACGAAGGAAGTTAAAGATAGTATCAAATTGAAAGAATAAACATACAATTCCGCAAAGATTAGTAACAGGTCAGAAGATTGGTCAAAATATAAAAAACAGCAAAGAATGACTAAAAGAATAATGAGGGAGAGATTTGAGTTCCAGATAAAGCGAGCTAGAAATATAATAACAGATAGTAAGAGTTTCTCCAGGTATTTAAAAAGAAGAGTAAGTAAAGTGAGAGTTGGTTCTCCAGAGAGTGATTCTGGGGAATTAATAATGGAGAATAAGGAAATGGTGGATGAATTGAACAGATATTTTGCGTCCGTCTTCACTGTAGAGGATACAAATAACATGCCAGAAATAATTGTGGATCAAGAGGTGAAAGGGAGGGAGGAACTTAAAACATTTACAATCACCAGGGAAAGGGTTTTGAAAAAAATATTAAATCTAAAAGCTGACAAGTTCCCAGGCCCTGACGGACTTCATCCGAGGGTCTTAAAAGAAGTGGCTGCAGAGATAGTCGATGCATTGGTATTAATTTTCCAAAATTCCCTAGGTTCTAGAAGGGTCCCATCAGATTGGAAAATAGCAAATATAACTCCTCTATTCAAGAAAGGAGGGAGACAGAAAGCCGGAAACTACAGGCCAGTTAGCTTAACATCTGTCATGGGGAAAATGCGAGAATCTATTATTAAGGAGGTTCTAGCAGGGCACTTGGAAAATCTCAATGCAATCAGGCAGAGTCAACACGGCTTTGTGAAAGGGAAATCATGTTTGACTAATTTATTCGAGTTCTTTGAGGAAGTAACAAATAACGTGGATAAAGGGGACCCTGTGGATGTGGTGTACTTGGAGATCCAGAAGGCTTTTGACAAGGTGCCACATCAAAGGTGACTACACAAAATAAGAACTCATGGTGTAGGGGGTAACGTATTTGCATGGATAAAGGATTGGTTAGCTAACAGGAAACAGAGAGTAGGCATAAATGGGTCATTTTCAGGTTGGCAAGATGTAACAAGTGGAGTGCCACAGGGATCAGTGCTTGGGCCTCAACTATTTACAATCTATATCAATGACTTGGATGAAGGGACCGAATGTATGGTTGCTAAATTTCCTAATGAGACAAAGGTAGTTCGGAAAGTAAGTTGTGAAGAGGACATAAGGAGTTTATAAAGGGATATCGATAGGTTAAGTGAGTGAGCAAAAATTTGGCAGATGGAGTATAATGTGGGAAAATGTGAACTTGTCCACTTTGGCAAGAGGAATAGAAAAGCAGTATTTTATTTAAATGGAGAGAGATTGAAGAACTCTGAAGTACAGAGCGATCTGGGTATCGTGGTACATGAATCACAGAAAGTTAGTCTGCAGGTACAGCAAGTGATTAGGAAGGCAAATGGAATGTTCTCATTTACTACAAGGGGAATGGAATATAAAAGTGGAAATGTTTTACTACAGTTGTTCAGGGCATTGGTGAGACCACATCTAGAATAATGTGCGCAGTTTTGGTCTCCTTATTTAAGAAAGGACATAATTGCTTTGGAGGCGGTTCAGAGAAGGTTCACTCGACTGATTCCTGGGATGAGGGGGTTATCTTATGAGGAAAGGTTGGACAAGTTGGGCCTGTATACATTGGAGTTTAGAAGGATGAGAGGTGATCTTACTGAAACACATAAGATCCTGAGGGGAATAGAAGGGATAGATGCTGAGAGGATGTTTCCCCTTGTGGGAGAGACTAGAACTCGGGGCCACAGTTTAAAAATAAGGGGTCTCCCATTTAAGACGGAGATGAGGAGAAATTTTTTCCCTGAAGGTTGTGAGTCTGTGGAACTCCCTTCCCCAGAGAGCGGGGGAGGCAGGGTCATTGAATATTTTTAAGGCCGAGTTAGATAGATTCCTGATTATCAAGGGAGTCAAATGTTATAGTAGGTAGACGGGAAAGTAGGGTTGATGTCACCATCAGATCAGCCATGATCTTATCAAATGACAGAGCAGGCTCGAGGGGCCGAATGGCCTACTCCTGCTCTTAATTCGTATGTGCATACGAGTGAGGAATATGCCGCGCCATGAGGTTACAGATTGTGTTGGATTACAATTCTGCTGCTGCTGATGGCCCACAGCGCCTCACGGATGCCCAGTTTTGAGCTGCAAGATCTGTTCTGAATCTATCCCATTTCGCACGATGGCAGTGCCACACAACACGTTGGATGGTGTCCTCAGTGTGAAGACAGGACTTGGCTCCACAAGGACTGTGCGGTGGTCACTCCTACCAATACCGTCATGGACAGATGCTTGCCTTGTTTGCCCTCCCCAATTGCATTACCTCACACTTCTCTGGATTGAATTCCATTTGCCACTTTTCTGCCCACCTGACCAGTCCATTGATATCTTCCTGCAGTCTACAGCTTTCCTCCTCACTACCAACCACACGGCCAATTTATGTATCATCTGCAAACTTCTTGATCAAGTCCTCCACATTCAAGTGTAAATCATTAATATATACCACAAAAAGCAAGGGACCTCGTACTGAGCCTTGAGGAACCCCACTGGAAACAGCCTTCCAGTTGCAAAAACATCCGTCAACCATCACCCTTTGCTTCCTGCCACTGAGCCAATTTTGGATCTGACTCGCCACTTGCCCTTTGATCCCAAGGGATTTTACTTTTTTGACCAGTCTGCCATGTGGGACCTTGTCAAAAGACTTGCTAAAATCCATGTATACTGCATCAAACGCGTTGCCCTCATCGACAATCCTTGTTACCTCCTCATAAGAGTCAATCAAGTTAGTCAGACACGACATTCCCTGAACAAATCCATGCTGACTGTCCTTGATTAATCCGTGCCTTTCTAAATGACGATTAATTCTGTCCCTCAGAATTGTTTCCAATCATTTGCCCACCACCGAGGTTCGGCTGACTGGCCTGTAATTACTCAGTCTATCCCTTTCTCCCTTTTTAAACAATGGTACACTGTATTTAAAAGAAAGCTGATTTATTTGAGACTGATACAGAATATTAAATTCCAGCCCAGTTATAGGGGTTATTATCAGAAACAAACCCTGTGGAAATGCATAAAGAGATACCTGACCATATTAACTCTCTCTAATACACCGAACCCACAAATGTAGAAATGCATGATGGATATTTGACCATATTAACTGACCAGCTAATTCAATGTAAAGCTCACAGAATAGTTTCTCATGAAAAACACACAGAAGCACAATTGTGTTATTACTTTGGGCTCTCTCTCATGCTGATAACTGTCTGACTAACAGAAATGAATGACCATATAGCCTTGAGACTAGGTACAGACTCACTGATATTAAGGACAGTTTCTGAGGGAAAAGCACTTTCCCAGGCCTGTGTCCAAAATCACCAGACGGCCATGGGAACCAGAGGGTGGGTTCCCTATTTTGATTGACTAACTACCTGAACCAATAAAGAATGTATGTGTACGCCCATATTCCATGACAGGTGGGCGTTGTTAATGAACTGTATAAACGTGAGCTGTTTCTTGAACTCAGCGAAGACGTATCATCAACCAGTGTTTGAGGGACACTTCCTCTTGTACGAGTTTCTTCATAAACTCTTGCTTGTCTGAATGAAGTGATTGGGAGTTGATGCATTGTATATAATAGGTAATATTAAGTTTAAGTTTTCGACAACCCCAACGATCAGAATGAACATGGTTCAGTCCTGGATGTGATTAACAACAGAATCCAACTCCTGTGGTAACATGTGAACTCGCTGGTGTGACTGCAGGTTGGTTGACTGAGTGAATCCCTTCCCACAAATGGAGCAGGTGAACGGCCTCTCCCCAGTGTGAACTCGCTGGTGAATCAGCAGGTTGGTTGGCTGAGTGAATCTCTTCCCACAAACGGAGCAGGTGAACGGCCTCTCCCCGGTGTGAACTCGCTGGTGAATCAGCAGGTTGGTTGACTGAGTGAATCCCTTCCCACACACGGAGCAGGTAAACGGCCTCTCCCCAGTGTGAGTACATTGGTGTCTCAGTAGAGCATTCCTGCTTTTAAACCTCTTCTCACAGTCAGAACATTTAAAAGGTCTCTTATCAGTGTGAACAAGTTGGTGTTCAATGAGACTGGATGAACAAGTGAATCCCTTCCCACACACGGAGCAGGTGAACGGTCTCTCCCCAGTGTGAACTCGCTGGTGTTTCATCCAGTCGCCTGAATGAGTGAATCCCTTTCCACACTCTGCGCAGATGAACGGCCTCTCCCCGGTGTGAACTCGCTGGTGTCTCAGCAGGGCGGATGACTGAGTGAATCCCTTCCCACATGCGGAGCAGGTAAACGGCCTCTCCCCAGTGCGAGTACATTGGTGTCTCAGTCGAGCATTCCTGCTTTTAAACCTCTTCTCACAGTCAGAACATTTGAAAGGTCTCTTATCAGTGTGAACAAGTTGGTGTTCAATGAGACTGGATGAACAAGTGAATCCCTTCCCACACACGGAGCAGGTGAACGGTCTCTCCCCAGTGTGAACTCGCTGGTGTTTCAGCCGGTCGGCTGAATGAGCGAATCCCTTCCCACACACGGAGCAGGTGAACGGCCTCTCCCCGGTGTGAACTCGCTGGTGTCTGAGCAGGGCGGATGACTGAGCGAATCCCTTCCCACACACGGAGCAGGGAAACGGCCTCTCCCCAGTGTGAACTCGCTGGTGTCTGAGCAGGGCGGCTGACTGAGCGAAACCCTTCCCACACTCTGCGCAGGTGAACGGCCTCTCCCCGGTGTGAACTCGCTGGTGTCTCAGCAGGGTGGATGACTGAGTGAATCCCTTCCCACACACGGAGCAGGTAATCGGCCTCTCCCCAGTGTGAGTACGTTCGTGTCTCAGTAGAGCATTCCTGCTTTTAAACCTCTTCTCACAGTCAGAACATTTAAAAGGTCGCTTATCACTGTGAACAAGTTGGTGTGAAATGAGGCTGGATGAACAAGTGAATCCTTTCCCACACACGGAGCAGGTGAACGGCCTCGCCCCAGTGTGAACTCGCTGGTGTTTCAGCAGGGTGGATGACTGAGTGAATCCCTTCCCATATGAGGAGCAGGTAAACGGCCTCTCCCCAGTGTGACTGCGTCGATGAGTTTCCAGCTGGGATGGGTAATTGAATCCCTTCCCACAGTCCCCACATTTCCACGGTTTCTCCGTGGTCCGGGTGTCCTTGTGTCTCTCCAGGTTGGACGATCAGTTGAAGCCTCGTCCACATACAGAACACGTGGACGGTTTCTCCCCGCTGTGAATGGTGCGATCTTTTTTCAGGCTGTGTAACTGGTTAAAGCTCTTTCCACACTCAGTGCACTGGAACACTCTCACTCGGGTGTGTGTGTCTCGGTGATTTTACAGTCACACTGATGTTTGAAATCTTTTCCCACAGACAGAACAGACAAACATTTCTCCTTCCACATTCAAAGGCCGATGATATTCAGGTCCTGATGAATCGAGTGACTCGGTCAGATTGACATGAGGTTTGGTTTGAGTTTCCAGTCTGTGAATCCTCCCCTTCCAATCCCCTGTAAAAGGAGTTTACAAAAGTCCTCACTGTAAATACAGGATAGAAATTCAGAACAGAAAATTCTCGTTTCTACAGAATATTCTTCCCGCTCATTCCCACAGACTGCAAATCCCAATCCCACACACTCTCCCTCCTCCCTGTGCTGAAATCCAAACCCATCGCACCATCCCCAACATATTTCATTCCATCTGAGTTAACTCTCCCTCCCGCTGAAGGTGCTGACTCTGGCTGGGTTCAGATCTGCACCCACTGGTTCGTCTCTCTCTCCTCCCCTGAAGGTGCTGACTCTGACTGGGTTCAGTTCCACACTCACTGGTTCCCCTCTCTCTCTCTCTCTCTCTCTCTCTCTCCCCTGAAGGTGCGGACTCTGACTGGGTTCAGTTCCACACTCACTGGTTCCCCTCTCTCTCCTCCCCTGAAGGTGCTGACTCTGACTGGGTTCAGTTCTACACTCACTGGTTCCCCTCACTCTCTCCCCTGAAGGTGCTGACACTTCCTGGGTTCAGATCTGCACTCACTGGTTCCACTCTCTCTCCTGCCCTGAAGGTGCTGACTCTGGCTGGGTTCAGTTCCACACTCACTGGTTCCATTCTCTCTCCTCCCCTGAAGGTACTGACTCTGACTGGGTTCAGTTCCACACTCACTGGTTCCCCTCCCTCTCCTCCCCTGAAGGTGTTGACTCTGACTGGGTTCAGTTCTACATTCTCTGGTGCCCCTCTCTCTCCTCCCCTGAAGGTGCTGACTCTGACTGGGTTCAGTTCGACACTCACTGGTTCCCCTCTCTCTCCTCCCCTGAAGGTGCTGACTGACTGGGTTCAGTTCCACACTCACTGGTTACCCTCTCTCCTCCCCTGAATGTGCTGACTCTGACTGGGTTCAGTTCGACACTCACTGGTTCCCCTCTCTCTCCTCCCTGAAGGTGCTGACTCTGACTGAGTTCAGTTCTACACTCACTGGTTCCCCTCTCTCCTCCCCTGAAGGTGCTGACTCTGAATGGGTTCAGTTCCACACTCACTGGTTCCCCTCTCTCTCCTCCCCTGAAGGTGCTGACTCTGACTGGGTTCAGTTCTACACTCACTGGTTCCCCTCTCTCTCCTCCCCTGAAGGTGCTGACTCTGACTGGGTTCAGTTCTACACTCACTGGTTCCCCTCTCTCTCCTCCCCTGAAGGTGCTGACTCTGACTGGATTCAGTTCTACAGTCACTGGTTCCCCTCTCGCTCCTCCCCTGAAGGTGCTGACTCTGACTGGGTTCAGTTCTGCACTCACTGGTTCCCCTCTCTCTCCTCCCTGAAGGTGCTGACTCTGACTGGGTTCAGTTCTACACTCACTGGTTCCCCTCTCTCTCCTCCCCTGAAGGTGCTCACACTGACTGGGTTCAGTTCTACACTCACTGGTTCCCCTCTCTCTCCTCCCCTGAAGGTGCTGACTCTGACTGGGTTCAGTTCAACACTCACTGGTTCCCCTCTCTCTCCTCCCTGAAGGTGCTGACTCTGACTGGGTTCAGGTCTGCACTCACTGGTTCCCCTCTCTCTCCTCCCCTGAAGTTACTGACTCTGTCTGTGTCTTCCAAACACTCTGTCCCTCCCTATATACTGTCCATCTGCAACATCTCCCAATTTTGGTGATGGGCTCTCCTTGACCTATCTCCAATTCTCCCTCTTATACAAACGCTCACGAACACATCCCAATTTTTCTTTGAATGAGACGCTCTGTGACCCGTAACCATTTCTACTTCCTTGACAGACGTTCCCTGATCCATCATCATTCAGGTCTGGTTTTGAGCAGGTGGGGCGGGGCGGGGGAGGAGGAAAGAGATAATGTTCACTCTTTTATATTGGGGTCTGGGGATAATGTTCACTGTTTTATATTGGGGTCTGGGGGGATAATGTTCACTGTTTTATATTGGGGTCTGGGGGGGGATAATGTTCACTGTTTTATATTGGGGTCTGGGGGGATAATGTTCACTGTTTTATATTGGGGTCTGGGGGGATAATGTTCACTGTTTTGTATTGGGGTCTGGGAGGGATAATGTTCACTGTTTTATATTGGGGTCTGGGGGGGATAATGTTCACTGTTTTATATTGGGGTCTGGGGGGATAATGTTCACTGTTTCATATTGGGGTCAGGGGGGGATAATGTTCACTGTTTTATATTGGGGTCTGGGGGGATAATGTTCACTGTTTTATATTGGGGTCTGGGGGATAATGTTCACTGTTTTATATTGGGGTCTGGGGGGGATAATGTTCACTGTTTTATATTGGGGTCTGGGGGGGATAATGTTCACTGTTTTATATTGGGGTCTGGGGGGGATAATGTTCACTGTTTTATATTGGGGTCTGGGGGGGATAATGTTCACTGTTTTATATTGGAGTCTGGGGGGGATTATGTTCACTGTTTCATATTGGGGTCAGGGGGGGATAATGTTCACTGTTTTATATTGGGGTCTGGGGAGGATAATGTTCACTGTTTTATATTGGGGTCTGGGGGGATAATGTTCACTGTTTCATATTGGGGTCTGGGGGGGATAATGTTCACTGTTTTAAATTGGGGTCTGGGGGGGATAATGTTCACTGTTTTATATTGGGGTCTGGGGGGATAATGTTCACTGTTTTAAATTGGGGTCTGGGGGGGATAATGTTCACTGTTTTATATTGGGGTCTGGGGGATAATGTTCACTGTTTTATATTGGGGTCTGGGGGGATAATGTTCACTGTTTTATATTGGGGTCTGGGGGGGATAATGTTCACTGTTTTAAATTGGGGTCTGGGGGGGATAATGTTCATTGTTTTATATTGGGGTCTGGGGGACAATGTTCACTGTTTTATATTGGGGTCTGGGGGGGATAATGTTCACTGTTTTATATTGGGGTCTGGGGGGGATAATGCTCATAGTTTTATATTGGGGTCTGGGGGGGGATAATGTTCACTGTTTTATATTGGGGTCTGGGGGGGGATAATGTTCATAGTTTTATATTGGAGTCTGGGGGGGATAATGTTCACTGTTTTATATTGGGGTCTGGGGGGGATAATGTTCACTGTTTTATATTGGGGTCTGGGGGGGATAATGTTCACTGTTTTATATTGGGGTCTGGGGGGATAATGTTCACTGTTATATGTTGGGGTCTGGGGGATAATGTTCACTGTTTTATATTGGGGTCTGGGGGGGGATAATGTTCACTGTTTTATATTGGGGTCTGGGGGGATAATGTTCACTGTTTTATATTGGGGTCTGGGGGGATAATGTTCACTGTTTTATATTGGGGTCTGGGGGGATAATGTTCACTGTTTTATATTGGGGTCTGGGGGGGACAATGTTCACTGTTTCATATTGGGGTCTGGGGGGATAATGTTCACTGTTTTATATTGGGGTCTGGGGGGATAATGTTCACTGTTTTATATTGGGGTCTGGAGGCGAAAATGTTCACTGTTTTATATTGGGGTCTGGGGGGATAATGTTCACTGTTTTATATTGGGGTCTGGGGGCGATAATGTTCACTGTTTTATATTGGGGTCTGGGGGGGATAATGTTCACTGTTTTATATTGGGGTCTGGGGGGGATAATGTTCACTGTTTTATATTGGGGTCTGGGGGGGATAATGTTCACTGTTTTATATTGGGGTCTGGGGGGGGATAATGTTCACTGTTTTATATTGGGGTCTGGGGGGATAATGTTCACTGTTTTATATTGGGGCCTGGGGGGATAATGTTCACTGTTTTATATTGGGGTCTGGGGGGGACAATGTTCACTGTTTTATATTGGGGTCTGGGGGGATAATGTTCACTGTTTTATATTGGGGTCTGGGGGGGATAATGTTCACTGTTTTATATTGGGGTCTGGGGGCGAAAATGTTCACTGTTTTATATTGGGGTCTGGGGGGATAATGTTCACTGTTTTATATTGGGGTCTGGAGGCGATAATGTTCACTGTTTCATATTGGGGTCTGGGGGGGATAATGTTCACTGTTTTATATTGGGGTCTGGGGGGGATAATGTTCACTGTTTTATATTGGGGTCTGGGGGGGATAATGTTCACTGTTTTATATTGGGGTCTGGGGGGATAATGTTCACTGTTTTATATTGGGGTCTGGGGGGGATAATGTTCACTGTTTTATATTGGGGTCTGGGGGGGATAATGTTCACTGTTTTCTATTGGGGTCTGGGGGCGATAATGTTCACTGTTTTATATTGTGGTCTGGGGGGATAATGTTCACTGTTTTCTGTTGGGGTCTGGGGGTGATAATGTTCACTGTTTTATATTGGGGTCTGGGGGTGATAATGTTCACTGTTTTATATTGGGGTCTGGGGGGGATAATGTTCATTGTTTTATATTGGGGTCTGGGGATAATGTTCACTGTTTTATATTGGGGTCTGGGGATAATGTTCACTGTTTTATATTGGGGTCTGGGGGGGATAATGTTCACTGTTTTATATTGGTGTCTGGGGATAATGTTCACTGTTTTATATTGGGGTCTGGGGGGGATAATGTTCACTGTTTTATATTGGGGTCTGGGGGGATAATGTTCACTGTTTTCTATTGGGGTCTGGGGGGATAATGTTCACTGTTTTATATTGGGGTCTGGGGGGATAATGTTCACTGTTTTCTGTTGGGTTCTGGGGGGGATAATGTTCACTGTTTTATATTGGGGTCTGGGGGGGATAATGTTCACTGTTTTATATTGGGGTCTGGGGGGGATAATGTTCACTGTTTTATATTGGGGTCTGGGGGGGATAATGTTCACTGTTTTATATTGGGGTCTGGGGGATAATGTTCGCTGTTTTATATTGGGGTCTGGGGGATAATGTTCACTGTTTTATATTGGGGTCTGGGGGGATAATGTTCACTGTTTCATATTGGGGTCTGGGGGATAATGTTCGCTGTTTTCTATTGGGGTCTGGGGGGATAATGTTCACTGTTTTATATTGGGGTCTGGGCGGGATAATGTTCACTGTTCTATATTGGGGTCTGGGGGGGATAATGTTCACTGTTTTATATTGGGGTCTGGGGGGGATAATGTTCACTGTTTTATATTGGGGTCTGGGGGCGGATAATGTTCACTGTTTTATATTGTGGTCTGGGGGGATAATGTTCACTGTTTTCAGTTGGGGTCTGGGGGGGATAATGTTCACTGTTTTCTATTGGGGTCTGGGGGGATAATGTTCACTGTTTTATATTGGGGTCTGGGGGGATAATGTTCACTGTTTTATATTGGGGTCTGGGGGGATAATGTTCACTGTTTTATATTGGGGTCTGGGGGATAATGTTCGCTGTTTTATATTGGGGTCTGGGGGGATAATGTTCACTGTTTTATATTGGGGTCTGGGCGGGATAATGTTCACTGTTTTATATTGGGGTCTGGGGGGGATAATGTTCACTGTTTTATATTGGGGTCTGGGGGGATAATGTTCACTGTTTTATATTGGGGTCTGGGGGGGATAATGTTCACTGTTTTATATTGGGGTCTGGGGGGATAATGTTCACTGTTTTATATTGGGGTCTGGGGGATAATGTTCACTGTTTTATATTGGGGTCTGGGGGGATAATGTTCACTGTTTTATATTGGGGTCTGGGGGGATAATGTTCACTGTTTTATATTGGGGTCTGGGGGGGGATAATGTTCACTGTTTTATATTGGGGTCTGGGGGGGATAATGTTCACTGTTTTATATTGTGGTCTGGGGGGATAATGTTCACTGTTTTCTGTTGGGGTCTGGGGGTATAATGTTCACTGTTTTATATTGGGGTCTGGGGGTGATAATGTTCACTGTTTTATATTGGGGTCTGGGGGGGGATAATGCTCACTGTTTTATATTGGGGTCTGGGGGGATAATGTTCACTGTTTTATATTGGGGTCTGGGGGCGATAATGTTCACTGTTTTATATTGGGGTCTGGGGATAATGTTCACTGTTTTATATTGGGGTCTGGGGGGGATAATGTTCACTGTCTTATATTGGGGTCTGGGGATAATGTTCACTGTTTTATATTGGGGTCTGGGGGGGATCATGTTCACCGATTTATATTGGGGTCTGGGGGGATACTGTTCACTGTTTTATATTGGGGTCTGTGGATAATGTTCACTGTTTTATATTGGGGTCTGGGGGGGGGATAATGTTCACTGTTTTGTCTTGGGGTCTGGGGGGGGATAATGTTCACTGTTTTATATTGGGGTCTGGGGGATAATGTTCGCTGTTTTATATTGGGGTCTGGGGGGGATAATGTTCACTGTTTGATATTGAGGTCTGGGGATAATGTTCACTGTTTTATATTGGGGTCTGGGGGGATAATGTTCACTGTTTTATATTGGGGTCTGGGGATAATGTTCACTGTTTTATATTGGGGTCTGGGGGGTTAATGTTCAGTGTTTCATATTGGGGTCTGGGGATAATGTTCACTGTTTTATGTTGGGGTCTGGGGGGGATAATGTTCACTGTTTGATATTGGGGTCTGGGGATAATGTTCACTGTTTTATATTGGGGTCTGGGTGGATAATGTTCACTGTTTTATATTGGGGTCTGGGTGGATAATGTTCACTGTTTTATATTGGGGTCTGGGTGGATAATGTTCACTGTTTTATATTGGGGTCTGGGGGGATAATGTTCACTGTTTTATATTGGGGTCTGGGGGGATAATGTTCACTGTTTTATATAGGGGTCTGTGGGGGATAATGTTCACTGTTTTATATTGGGGTCTGGGGGGGATAATGTTCACTGTTTTATATTGGGATCTGGGGGGGATAATGTTCACTGTTTTATATTGGGGTCTGGGGGGGATAATGTTCACTGTTTTATATTGGGGTCTGGGGGGGATAATGTTCACTGATTATATTGGGGTCTGGGGATAATGTTCACTGTTTTATATTGGGGTCTGGGGGGATAATGTTCACTGTTTTATATTGGGGTCTGGGGGGTATAATGTTCACTGTTTTCTATTGGGATCTGGGGGGACAATGTTCACTGTTTTATATTGAGGTCTGGGGATAATGTTCACTGTTTTCTATTGGGGTCTGGGGGGACAATGTTCACTGTTTTATATTGGGGTCTGGGGGGATAATGTTCACTGTTTTATATTGGGGTCTGGGTGGATAATGTTCACTGTTTTATATTGGGGTCTGGGGGGGATAATGTTCACTGTTTTATATTGAGGTCTGGGGATAATGTTCACTGTTTTATATTGGGGTCTGGGGGGGATAATGTTCACTGTTTTCTATTGGGGTCTGGGGGGTATAATGTTCACTGTTTTATATTGGGGTCTGGGGGGGATAATGTTCACTGTTTTATATTGAGGTCTGGGGATAATGTTCACTGTTTTATATTGGGGTCTGGGGGGGATAATGTTCACTGTTTTCTATTGGGGTCTGGGGGGATAATGTTCACTGTTTTATATTGGGGTCTGGGGGGACAATGTTCACTGTTTTATATTGGGGTCTGGGGGGACAATGTTCACTGTTTTATATTGGGGTCTGGGGGGATAATGTTCACTGTTTTATATTGGGGTCTGGGGGGGATAACGTTCACTGTTTTATATTGAGGTCTGGGGATAATGTTCACTGTTTTATATTGGGGTCTGGGGGGGATAATGTTCACTGATTATATTGGGGTCTGGGGATAATGTTCACTGTTTTATATTGGGGTCTGGGGGGATAATGTTCACTGTTTTATATTGGGGTCTGGGGGGTATAATGTTCACTGTTTTCTATTGGGATCTGGGGGGACAATGTTCACTGTTTTATATTGAGGTCTGGGGATAATGTTCACTGTTTTCTATTGGGGTCTGGGGGGACAATGTTCACTGTTTTATATTGGGGTCTGGGGGGATAATGTTCACTGTTTTATATTGGGGTCTGGGTGGATAATGTTCACTGTTTTATATTGGGGTCTGGGGGGGATAATGTTCACTGTTTTATATTGAGGTCTGGGGATAATGTTCACTGTTTTATATTGGGGTCTGGGGGGGATAATGTTCACTGTTTTCTATTGGGGTCTGGGGGGTATAATGTTCACTGTTTTATATTGGGGTCTGGGGGGGATAATGTTCACTGTTTTATATTGAGGTCTGGGGATAATGTTCACTGTTTTATATTGGGGTCTGGGGGGGATAATGTTCACTGTTTTCTATTGGGGTCTGGGGGGATAATGTTCACTGTTTTATATTGGGGTCTGGGGGGACAATGTTCACTGTTTTATATTGGGGTCTGGGGGGACAATGTTCACTGTTTTATATTGGGGTCTGGGGGGATAATGTTCACTGTTTTATATTGGGGTCTGGGGGGGATAACGTTCACTGTTTTATATTGAGGTCTGGGGATAATGTTCACTGTTTTCTATTGGGGTCTGGGGGGATAATGTTCACTGTTTTATATTGTGGTCTGGGGGGATAATGTTCACTGTTTTCTGTTGGGGTCTGGGGGGTATAATGTTCACTGTTTTATATTGGGGTCTGGGGGGGATAATGTTCACTGTTTTATATTGAGGTCTGGGGATAATGTTCACTGTTTTCTGTTGGGGTCTGGGGGGGATAATGTTCACTGTTTTATATTCGGGTCTGGGGGGGATAATGTTCACTGATTATATTGGGGTCTGGGGATAATGTTCACTGTTTTATATTGGGGTCTGGCGGGGATAATGTTCACTGTTTTATATTGGGGTCTGGGGGATAATGTTCACTGTTTGATATTGGGGTCTGGGGGGTTAATGTTCAGTGTTTTATATTGGGGTCTGGGGGGATAATGTTCACTGTTTTATATTGGGGTCTGGGGATAATGTTCACTGTTTTATATTGGGGTCTGGCGGGGATAATGTTCACTGTTTTATATTGGGGTCTGGGGGGGATAATGTTCACTGTTTTATATTGGGGTCTGTGGGGGATAATGTTCACTGTTTTATATTGGGGTCTGAGGGGATAATGTTCACTGTTTTATATTGGGGTCTGTGGGGGATAATGTTCACTGTTTCATATTGGGGTCTGTGGGGGATAATGTTCACTGTTTAATATTGGGGTCTGGGGGGGATAATGTTCACTGTTTTATATTGGGGTCTGTGGGGGATAATGTTCACTGTTTAATATTGGGGTCTGGGGGGGATAATGTTCACTGTTTTATATTGGGGTCTGAGGGGATAATGTTCAGTGTTTTATATTGGGGTCTGGCGGGGATAATGTTCACTGTTTTATATTGGGGCCTGTGGGGGATAATGTTCACTGTTTTATATTGGGGTCTGAGGGGATAATGTTCAGTGTTTTATATTGGGGTCTGAGGGGATAATGTTCACTGTTTTATATTGGGGTCTGGTGATAATGTTCACTGTTTAATATTGGGGTCTGGGGGGATAATGTTCACTGTTTTATATTGGGGTCTGGGGGGATAATGTTCACTGTTTTATATTGGGGTCTGGTGATAATGTTCACTGTTTAATATTGGGGTCTGAGGGGATAATGTTCAGTGTTTTATATTGGGGTCTGGGGGGGATAATGTTCACTGTTTTATATTGGGGTCTGGGGGGATAATGTTCACTGTTTTATATTGGGGTCTGGGGGTGATAATGTTCACTGTTTTATATTGGGGTCTGGGGATGATGTTCACTGTTTTATATTGGGGTCTGGGGGGGATAATGTTCACTGTTTTATATTGGGGTCTGGCGGGGATAATGTGCACTGTTTTATATTGGGGTCTGGGGGATAATGTTCGCTGTTTTATATTGGGGTCTGGGGGGGATAATGTTCGCTGTTTTATATTGGGGTCTGGGGGGGATAATGTTCACTGTTTTTTTGGGGGTCTGGGGGGATAATGTTCACTGTTTTATATTGGGGTCTGGGGGGATAATGTTCACTGTTTTATATTGGGGTCTTGGGGGGATAATGTTCACTGTTTTATATTGGGGTCTGGGGGATAATGTTCACTGTTTTATATTGGGGTCTGGGGGGATAATGTTTACTGTTTTATATTGGGGTCTGGGGGGATAATGTTCACTGTTTTATATTGGGGTCTGGGGATAATGTTCACTGTTTTATATTGGGGTCTGGGGGGGATAATGTTCACTGTTTTATATTGGGGTCTGGGGATAATGTTCGCTGTTTTGTATTGGGGTCTGGGGGGGATAATGTTCACTGTTTTATATTGGGGTCTGGGGATAATGTTCACTGTTTTATATTGGGGTCTGGGGGGGATAATGTTCACTGCTTTATATTGGGGTCCGGGGGGGATAATGTTCAATGTTTTATATTGGGGTCTGGGGGGATAATATTCACTGTTTTATATTGGCGTCTGGGGGAGGATAATGTTCACTGTTTTATATTGGGGTCTGGGGATAATGTTCGCTGTTTTATATTGGGGTCTGGGGGGATAATATTTACTGTTTTATATTGGGGTCTGGGGGGATAATGTTCACTGTTTTATATTGGGGTCTGGGGGGATAATGTTCACTGTTTTATATTGGGGTCTGGGGCGGCACTCGGTGTTTTCGCAAGTCTGCGTCTCCTGCGCCTGCTCAGCTCACACTGTCCATCAATGGGCCTCTCCCACCCCTCAGCTCACACTGTCCAACAATGGACCTCTCCCACCCCTCAGCTCACACTGTCCAACAATGGGCCTCTCCCACCCCTCAGCTCACACTGTCCAACAATGGGCCTCTCCCACCCCTCAGCTCACACTGTCCAACAATGGGCCTCTCCCACCCCTCAGCTCACACTGTCCAACAATGGGCCTCTCCCACCCCTCAGCTCACACTGTCCAACAATGGGCCTCTCCCACCCCTCAGCTCACACTGTCCAACAATGGGCCTCTCCCACCTCTCTCTGAGTGGCTTTCAACAGATGGAACCCTGTGGGGTGGAGCAAACATTTCAACATTTGTTCGTGAAATGGATGAATTCAGGACAGACAGCAGGGATTATTTGAGGAATAACACAGTGTGGTGATAAAGGGAATGCAGTGGGTGTTGTGTGGATGGATTGTCTGAAGGTGTTTGAGAAGGTGCCGCACAGGAGGCTTGTTGATAAAATTAAGGTTCACGGAATTGAAGGGAGTGGGGCAGTGTGGACAGGAAGTTGGGGAAAGGGCAGAAAACAGAGAGTCGTGGATAATGGATATTGTTCAGACTGGAGGGATGTAAACAGTGGTGTCCCCCAGGGTCAGTGTTGGGCCCATTGCTCTTCTCAATACAGGGAAATGATCTGGGCTCGGGTATATAGGGCACAAGATGAAAATCTCCAGATAATTCAAATGCCACCAAGATAGTGAGTGTGGGGAACTGTGAAGAGGACTGGAATTTATTATCCAGTGTCACGGACACTGGATAATAAATTGGACAGATAGATGGCAGATGAAATTTAATGCAGAGAAATGTGAAGTGATACATTTTGGGGAGAGGAAAAGTGAGAGGCTCCGTTGATAAAGCTGTTCAGAAACTATATCCCAGATTTTAATAAATAGGGGTGAATAGTGTTAATCATTGGTTATTGATTGCTGTACACTGTCCCAAACACTCCCAGGGCAGGTACAACACGGGTTAGATACAGAGCAAAGCTCCCTCGACACTGTCCCATCAAACACTCCCAGGGCAGGTACAGCACGGGTTAGATGCAGAGTAAAGCTCCCTCTACACTGTCCCATCAAACACTCCCAGGGCAGGTACAGCACGGGTTAGATACAGAGTAAAGCTCCCTCTGCACTGTCCCAAACACTCGCAGGGCAGGTACAGCACGGGTTAGATACAGAGTAAAGCTCCCTCTACACTGTCCCATCAAACACTCCCAGGGCAGGTACAGCACGGGTTAGATACAGAGTAAAGCTCCCTCTACACTGTCCCATCAAACACTCCCAGGGCAGGTACAGCACGGGTTAGATACAGAGTAAAGCTCCCTCTACACTGTCCCATCAAACACTCCCAGGGCAGGTACAGCACGGGTTAGATACAGAGTAAAGCTCCCTCTGCACTGTCCCATCAAACACTCCCGGGGCAGGTACAGCACGGGTTAGATACAGAGTAAAGCTCCCTCTACACTGTCCCATCAAACACTCCCAGGGCAGGGACAGCACGGGTTAGATACAGAGTAAAGCTCCCTCTACACTGTCCCATCAAACACTCCCGGGGCAGGTACAGCACGGGTTAGATACAGAGTAAAGCTCCCTCTACACTGTCCCATCAAACACTCCCAGGGCAGGTACAGCACGGGTTAGATACAGAGTAAAGCTCCCTCTACACTGTCCCATCAAACACTCCCAGGGCAGGTACAGCACGGGTTAGATACAGAGTAAAGCTCCCTCTACACTGTCCCATCAAACACTCCCAGGGCAGGTACAGCACGGGTTAGATACAGAGTAAAGCTCCCTCTACACTGTCCCATCAAACAATCCCAGGGCAGGTACAGCACGGGTTGAGATTCTGAGTGAAATATCCTGAAGCCCCGCCCACTCTGTTCCTGTACCAAGATGGCCGCGCATGCGCAGTGACGCTCCATCCTCCTGTACCAAGATGGCGGCCGGTTACCCCGGTAACCCGGGCCTGTCTCCGAGGAGAAGTCCCGCAGTTGCCGTCCGGCTGCTCACACTCGGGACCAGAGGATCCGACTCGGGTCCTGCGGCCCCGCTCCATGTTTATAAGCCGTGGGGCGCGGCCTCCGCCCGGTTTCTCAGTGTCCTGTCCCCGGCCCCCCGCCTACCTGCTCCCGACCCTCCGACTCCGTCTGGCGACCGCGCAGAGCTTCTCCCGCGCCTGCGCGCTGGGCTCCTGGAGACGTCAGAACCGAGGCCCCGCCCCCACCCACTGGCCCCGCCCCCTCATGGAGCTGCTCCCTCGCGCGAGGCCCCGCTGGTTTTGGGCGGAATGAGACCGCGCGCTGTTCCTCCTCCCACTGCCTGTGGGAATGGGGCAGATATTTAAAGGGACAGGCACTCCCCTTTGATTATAGTTAAAGGTAAGGAATCTTACAACACCAGGTTATAGTCCAACAAATTTATTTTAAAATCAAAAGCTTTCGGAGATTATCTCCTTCGTCAGATGAATGAATGAAAAGGTTCTCAAATCGCATATCTTATACTATGTTGGGACAGCATCACACCAATCAAAAGGTGTCGTTGTTCTTCAAACAGGCCAGTCACGGAGAACAGCACGTCCCAGTACACTGGATATAAATTGTGTCTATTACACAGGCAGGCAGAAAGAAACTCAAAATGGCAGAGAGAGAGAGAGAGAATTTTTAAAAACATATAAATTTTTCCCCCTTTTTGCTGGTGGGGTTACGTGTAGCGTGACATGAACCCAAGATCCCGGTTGAGGCCGTCCTCATGGGTGCGGAACTTGGCTATCAACTTCTGCTCGACGATTTTGCGTTGTCGTGTGTCTCGAAGGCCGCCTTGGAGAACGCTTACTCTCTCTGCCATTTTGGAACAAAGGCGAGTAAATGGAGTTGAGGTCCAGATCAGCCACCATCTAATAGAATGGTGGAACAAGCTGGAGGGTCTGAATGGCCTCCTCCTGTTCCCATGCTCATGAGTGATTAATGTTAGCGGTCTGGCAAGCACCACAAGTGGGGTCTAATCGCGTCGACCCCGCCCCCCACAACAGCTTGTTTCAACAACAATTTGCCCCTGTGCAAGATCCTGCGGTAAACTTTAAAGAGGAGAGGTGTGAAATATTGGATAAGGTGAACATAACGAGAGAGGAAGTACTGGAAGGACTGGAATCCTTGATTGTTCATAAGTCACCAGGGCCGGATGGATTGTTTCCGAAGCTCTTGACGAAAGCCAGGGAGGAAATAGCGGATGCTCTGAGGATCATTTTCCAATCCTCACTAGATACAGGGGAGCTCCCGCAGGACTGGAATACTGCAAACGTCGTACCATTGTTTGAATAGGGTACGAGGGGAAGGCCGAACAATTATAGGCTGGTCAGTCTTACCTCGGTGGTGGGCAAACTATTAGAATCAATACTGAGAGATAGGATAAACTGTCACTTGGAAAGACATGGTTTAATCAGGGATAGTCAGCATGGATTTGTTCAGGGAAGGTCATGCCTGACAAATCTGATTGAATTCTTTGAGGAAGTGACAAGGAGGATTGATGAGGGTAGTGCAGTGGATGTTGTCTACCTGGAATTTGGTAAGGAATTTGACAAGGTCCCAAGTGGCAGACTGGTCAGAAAGGTAAAAGTCCATGGGATACAAGGAAATGTGGCAAATTGGATCCAAAAATTGGCTCAGTAACAGGAAACAAAGGGTCAAAGTCGATGGATGTCTTTGCGAATGGAAATCCGTTTCCGGTGGTGTGCCACGGGGCTCAGTGTTGGGTCCCTTGCAGTTTGTGGTATATATTAATGATTTGGACTTGAATATCGAGGGCATAATTCGCAAATTTGCAAGCAACACAAAAATTGGATGTGTGGTTGATAGTGAAGAGGATAGCTGTCGACTCCAAGAAGATATCAATGGGTTGGTGGTGTGGGCGGAAAAGTGGCAAATGGAGTTCAACCCGGAGAAGACTGGGGGGAACAACAGCACTTGGGGAAGGCAACCAGTAAAAGGGAATACGCAATAAACGGAATATATTGAGAGGGGTCGAGGGAATACGCAATAAACGGAATATATTGAGAGGGGTCGAGGAAGTGAGAGACCTTGGAGTGCATGTGCACAGGTCCCTGAAGGTGGCAGTACAGGTAGATAAAGTTGTGAAGAAGGCACACGGAATGCTCTCCGTTCTTAGCCGAGGTATAGAATACAAAAGCAGGGATGTAATGATGGAACTGTATAAAACGCTGGTAATGCCACAGCTGGAGTATTGTGCGCAGTTCTGGTCACCACATTACAGGAAGGACGTAATTGCTCTGGAGAGAGTGCAGAGGAGATTTACAAGAATGTTGCCAGGGCTTGAAAATTGCAGCTGCAAGGAGAGATTGGATAGGCTGGGGTTGTTTTCCTTGGAGCAGAGGAGGCTGAGGGGAGACTTGATTGAGGTGTACAAAATCATGAGGGGCCCAGGTTGAGGAGGCAGGAAGTAACTGTTTCCCCTAGCGGAGAGTTCAAGAACAAGAGGAAATAGATTTAAACTGATTGGCGGAAGGATTGGAGGGGACATGAGGAAAAGCTTTTTTTACCCAGAGGGCGGTGGGTGTATGGAATTCGGAGCCCGAATTGGTGGTAGAAGCAGGGACCCTCAACTCTTTTAAAAAGTACCTGGATCTGCACCTAAAGTGCTGTAAGATGCAGGGCTACGGACCAGGTGCTGGGAGGTGGGATTAGAATGGGCACATGGTTGTTCTTCGAGCTGGCGCGGACACGATGGGCCGAATGGCCATCTTCTGTGCTGAATCTTTTCCATGGTTCTATGGTTCTATCCCTTTTCAAAGCACTGATGTTGTCGCCCTTCCCGTTAGGTATTTTCACCGCTGAATTTCATTTGCCCCTTTCTATAACTACTTTAATCCAAATTATATTATGATCACAATTACCCAGATGTTCTCCCAATGAAACACAGTCCACTTGCCTTACTTCATTCCATAAAATTGGATCCAGCACCGCCTCCTTCCTCTTTGGGCGAGAAACATACTGATTAAGAAAGTTCTACAAAACACATTTTAGGAATTTTTCACCCTCCTTGCCCTTTACGATGTTCTTCCCCCCAGTCTTCACTGTTTCTGTGGAAATAGTTCCAATATCTAACCCGAAGACAGTTTCCCTTCCTGGGCTTCATTCGATTGAATCTACACTGTGCTCTCGATGGCTTTAATCTAGTTTCTATAATGGGATGCACAAAGATGCACACAATACTCTGGAAATGTGGGCTAACCCATGTTTTGTACAAATTTGTCATTGCTTCTTTATTTTTGCACTGTGTGACCCTACTTATAAAATTCAAAATGCTGTTTGCATTTGTTTATGATTTATGGAGCTGCCGTCACAATTCCATGGAATTATACATTTAAGTACTTAATTCTCACTTTCACTCAACATCATTCGGCGTCTTTTCATTAACTGTATACACAAATTCATTGATTTGCTTCCAATATCTATCACTTTACATTAAAATACAGCTTCCTCGTGTCTGCTCAATCCAGCCAAGCTGCCTGCATCGTTCTTTAATGTTGTTATAGTCTTCCTCATATTTTGCCAAACTCTGCTTTTGTTTCTCAGCAAAATTAGAGATTGTCTAAGTCCAAATCATCTCTAGAAACAGTGGGAGTTAGTGGGGTTTGGCACATGGACATTCCTTGATTAACCCGAGCACTGCTACCTGCTCCACAGTTTTAGATCTAATGATGGATTCTAAGAGTTTCTCCACAAACAAGATTGGAACCTTTGGTCTACACGTATCCAATGGATTTCTCTCTCCCTCCCGTACCAAAAACAACAATCTAATTTCATACCAAGACACCACAATGTCAGAACATACGGGGCCTTTCTCAATCAGCCCCAGGGAGCAGTGATATCGTAGATTGGATGGCAAAAAGTGAATCAGCCCCTAACCGACGAGACTAACGATTAAAGCTTCATCCGAGTCATCAGCCAGGGTGCAGTAAAATGAGTTATAACCAAAGAGAAAAAAGACAAATAATTAATAAATCCTCATCTTAGTAACTGTAGCTGGTTTCATCTTCGATAGCAGACTCCCTGAAGATTGCCTCACAGTGGGACAAACCTATTTCAATGTGCTGTCTGTGGACAAACCAATTTATGTTGTTCGAACAAAAAGATTTCTCCGAGTAGCTGCCGATGTTAATGTATCTCATCAAATCCGCCTATTATATAAATCTCTTTCTGATACAAGAATATTAGCCCAGAAATTACTTTTGCTCATACAGTGGACAACTAATGAACACATTCAAATGAAAATCAACAACAACTTGCATTCACAGACCGCCTTTAATGTAATAAACTTTCCCAAGGGGATTCACAGGGGCTGGAAGTAAAACAGGCACAAACGGAATCAGGAGGGATGATGAAATCCTTCGGCAAGGAGGGTTTAAGGGGGGTGTAAAACGAGAGACGGAGGGGATCAGGTTGGTTTTAGTTGTGTGAAGGAATGGCCACCAATGGTGGGATGAAGACAGAGGAGGATGGTAAAGTATAACAATAACTACCTGGATTGATAAAGCGCCTTTAACATGGATAAAAATTAAAGGGATTCACAGAGAGATAATCAGACAAAAATGGACCCCAGCCAAAGATGGGGATATTCGTTGAGGGACAAAAGTTTGGAGCAAGAGATGGATAGAAAGAAAGAAAGAAAGTTGCATTTATACAGCGCATTTCACAATCTCAGTCTGTCCCAAAGTGCTTTGCAGCCACTGTTATAATGTAAGAAACACAGCGGCCAAACTGCACACAGCAAGATCCCACAAACCGTAATATGAAATTGAGAAGATCATCTGGTTTTAGTGATGTTGGTTGAGGCATAAATATTGGCCCAGACCACCGGGGAGAACTTCCCTGCTCTTCTTCGAATAGTGCCATGGGATCTTGTACATCGACTTGAGGGGTCAGACTGGCCCTCGGTTGAACGTCTCATCTGAAGGACAGCACCTCTGACAGTGCAGCATTACCTCAGTACAGCACTGAAATGAAGATATTGTGTTCAAGTCTCTGGAGTGGGTCTATGAACCCACAACCTTCTCAACTTCTAACTCAGAGGCAAGAGTGCCACCCACTGAATCACAGCTGACATTGAAAGGGAGTAATGTAGATGGAGGGGCTCAGAGAGCACATTCTGGGGCGTGGCTGTGGCTTAACGATCAGCTGCCAAAAGTAGGGCAAAGAGACTGTGGATACACCAGCAGCCAGAGGTGGACGAGAAGGGCGAGGGACTGTAAAGATGGAGGAGATTGCAGAGATAGGGAGGGGTGAGGCTTTTATGTATTTCAGCGTAAGAAAGAAAAAAATAAAGACTTAGGAGACTGGAAGCCAATGCAGATGAGTCGGGGCTTGGAAGATTGGTGAAGGAGTTAATGAGGGATACGTTACAGGGAGCAAAGCTTTGGATGAGTTGAAGTTTTTGGAGATACCAGAGAGGAGAAGAAAGGCCATAGAGGGTAGAAAGGCATGGCTAATGGTTGTAGAAGCTTAGCAGGGTGAGTGGAACGGGCGTTATTAAGGACCTGGAAGTAGGCGGTCTTTGTGATGGAGAGGATATGGGGTCAGAAGCTCAGCACGGGGTCGAATGGGACGTAAAAGTTACGAACATTCAGATTCAGCCTCAGACTAAAGCCAGGCATGGGGATGGAATCAGTGCCGAGGATGTGGAGATTGTGCGACCAAAGATCATGACATTCCAAGGAAATTGGAGGAAATTTAAAACAGGATGTCGATCTGAAAACACAAAGACATTGCAAAGGTCGAGGGAGGAGGTTGTTTTGTCAGTGTTCATCTGAAAGGAGGTCCATGTTTGTGGACGAAGTCACCAAAGGGCAGCATGCAGATGAGGACAAGGAGGGAGCCAAGGATTGAACCTTTAGAGACGTCAGAGATAACGGTGATCGGGTGGGAAGAGAAGCTTCTCCTGGTTACGATCAGATAGGTGAGTGGAAACAAGCGAGGGTAGTCCCACCAAAAGGGGCCAATGTCTGATGAGCGAGGAGGTCATGAGTGGATTTGCTGTCGGTGCATAGGGAAATGTGCAGGGCTATGGGGAAAGAGCAGGCGGGTGGGACGAATTGGATAGTTCTTTCAAAGAGCCGGCACAAGCACGATGGGTCGAATGGCCTCCATCAAATTCTATGATTTTATTTGTGGAGGAGACGAGGGGGATGCAGATGGGTGGGTCATGGACGGATTTAAATTCAAGGATGAGGATTCTAAATTTCAGGGATATGGGAGTGGGAGCCAGTGAGGGTCAGTGAGGCCGAGCGGGACCTGGTGCTGGTTGGTCACAGGCAACAGAGTTTTGGACGAGCTCAGGTTTATGGAAGGTGGAGGATCGGTGGCCGGACAGGACTGTATTGGAGGAATGGAGTCTGGAAGGGACAGAGGCATGGATGAGGGTTTCAATGGCAATGGGCAGAGGAAGGAAAGGAGGCGGGTGAGGGAAACAGGGGGCCTTTGTGATGGAGGTCAAATCAGGTCATGAGCTCAGCTCGGCGTTACACGGGGCTAACTTTACTGGACCCGTTAACCAATGTAGAATAAACGGGTAAACCCCTGCAGTAAAATAGCGGAGAGTGGAATCCCAATGGGGCACTTTCAGTCTCCGTCCCCTAATATCACCCACAGTCATTTCTCGGCTGCAATCCTCAACCTGCCCTTTAACTCTCCGCGTGTTAAGGAATCAAAATTCATTTTTTGATTGGGAAACTGCAGGAACAGAGTGAAACGGGTCTGGTTGAGTCCCTGGATTCAATGTGCACTGCGGATAAATCGGTATACATTATAAATGAATCGCCAAGAGTGAACATGACCAATACAATTATATGAAAACTGTAAATGAAGCCGCTCATTATTGTTGGATCAGTCCTGTATGAGCACAGATTCTAACTTTATTCCTGAGAGAGGTCTCATTAAGATAATGTCCTGGACTTTGAGATGTTTGTGTTGCATCCACCATATGATTTATATCGGAGTCAAAGCTGCTGATGTAATGTGTTTGTTCAAGTGACTGTAACTAATAGCAATGATCAGGAGTATAACCGTGTCAGTGGAAACTTGTCTCCTGTATAAATCAGGGTTCATTGGAATTGATCAGTTCAGAGTGTCTTCTGGATTTATGGTTCCCAGACCAACAGAAGTGACTGCTTCTCACAGCAATGGGATATCCAGTAATGTTTCAGATAGAAGATATTTATTATCCTGCTCTTGCAGCCGTTGGAGTGCCAGGTTAGCAGTTATTTGGGCGGTTAATGGTGTAAATCGGTGTTTACTGTGCTGCTGTACTTTGCAAAATATTTTTTCTCCCTGCATGTTTTACACAGTGTCCTGTTCTGTTCTATCAGTTGAATGATGGAATGTGTTAAGTTGGTCTTGTAGGAGCTGGTCTGTAATGATCTTTGTGAATCCAAACCTGGCATTGTTACTGGACAATTCTCTGTACTGAATGTACTGTTCAATAATGGTATCTCCTTAACTTCTAAACGTTCAGACTTGTCGCAATTCCATTATATCTGTAGTGACCTTTGAATATCACAAACTGGCATTGTTACTGGATAAATCTCTGTACTGAATGTATTGGAATCAGGTGTCTGGGCTAAGAGCTGGTATCAGACCATCAGGAGCTGTTAACAGTTTCATGTTGTGGAACCAACGTGTCCTGGAATATGTTTTCATAAATGTGTTTTCAGTGATTGATAATGAAACAGCTCACGGTCTCAGTGTTACAAGGAGGCAGAGCAATGTCCCCCCTCCCCAATAACATGGTTCAGTTTAACAGGGGATTCAGTGTATTTATTGATTATCACTTATGAAACATTATTTCATAATGTTCATCTGACACGGCTCCAGAGGTCTGGTTATTGAACTGAGTTTGCTGCTGAATCTTTCACATCTCCTTCTCTGCTTCACTGTGGATGGGTTCATTCTAAAATACAATGTTTTGGTGTTGTGCTGTGTCAGTTTGCACTGAGTCTGTTGGGATCCTGAGCCCTTCTATTTGTCTGTCGATTCGAAGTTGCAGCGGTGACGTTGGCGTTTTGTTAATTGAACAACAGCTCCACCTAATGGTGTACTTTATAATTACAGGAGAAGGAATTTCAATTATTGTGAAGTTTGTCTGGAAGAGGCATTTGATTCTGTTTCTTCCATGATTTGCAGATGAAGCAAACAGTGTAGGCGAACAGGTGGAGACTTGGAAATCTGTAGTAACATTAAACTATTCCACAGAAGCTTCACTATTTAACAAATTGACACTGAGAATGGAATCTGTGGAACACGGGGCTGGTGAACGGAATGCACGGCAGGATGTTAGGATTGAATCGGATGTGAAATAGGGACATTGAGAAAGAGAGTAGAGAGTGGAGAATAATAGATAGAGGAGCGATAGAAACAGAAACAGAGACGGAAAGGGAAAATGAGAGGAGGGGGGAGGAGTAGTGCGAGAAGAGAAAGAGATAGAAAACGGGAGAGACAGGGAGGGAGAGAGAGTTAGCGAGAGAGAGAGAGAGAATGCGTGAGAGAGCGACAGCAGGGTGAATAATTCATCGGAATGAACTGTTGAAACTTCCAGTTCAATTATGCAGAGGAAATGTGACTTGAAGATGTTAATAGGAAGTTGTCAGATTGTGAGAGCTGGGTGTGTTTATCGTTATCAGGGCCTCAGTCTGTTTTGGTGATTGTTACTTTTCCTTATTCACTGACTGAATAAATAAACATAATTCGAATGTATTTAAAGCTTGGATCAATGATTTCTTGATCCTAATGAATCATTAGGATACTGTATTCTGAAAACTCGGTATCAGCGGAATTCAATGAAGATCGAGGTTGATTTAATGAATACATTTTAATTTAATTTTAATTGAATGTGCAAAGTAAATTTAATGAACACATTTTATACCCAACGAGCTCTGCACCAATAATCACTGAAATGAACCGTTCAATGTATGAGTTGGATTGTGTTAGTGGGACCGATAGATTAGATTTCCTCTCACACTCTGCTGCAGTCTCTCCCTGTGAATCCCAGCCTCTCCAACCACCACATTGAATCCTCTGTCTCCTCATCCATTGCTTCAGTTTATCCGCTTTCTCAAACTATCTGCTCCTGACTCCCCTCCTGCTCCGACATGTCCTTTTCCTTGTCTACCTCCCAATCTCACTCACTGGCTCGGCCCCCAGCTGCCTCTTCCAATCCGATACAAAATCTCAAACTTGCCGGTGCGACTCTCGGCCTTTCCCCGTTTTGTGTCAGCCCCTGTAGGCTCTCTTCACCCAGAGCAACAAACCAGCTGCACCTCCCCGAGTCCCCTCACCTTCCCGGCCATCGCTCTCTTTCCCGTCAGTCTGGAGACAAATCCGGCTTCAGCACGTTGGATTCGCGCTCGGTAAAACTCCATCTCTCTTCCCCACTGGCACTGCGCTCTCACTCGGCCCTTCCAGTGGATCCAGTGCTCATTTATTCACTTTCTTGAGCGATTTCACAATTCATTATTGATAATTGAGTTTATAAACATTTCTCTGCCTGAAAGCGCTGTTCAGTTGAATGAATCAGTTTCCACCGTTCGATGCAGCAACAAAGCTGGAAATTTAACCCCAGATCCTGTCAAATTGCTGCTTTGGCTCCAGGTCTGATCAGTAATTTCTCTGCTTCCTTTTCTCTCTCTCACAGTTAACTTGGTGGCGATTGTGATCCTGTCCCGAGGAAAGTGCGGGCTCTCCAAATGTATCAGTCGCTACCTGGTGGGAATGGCAGTGGCCGATCTCCTGGTCGTTATCACAGATCCAATATTGACACGGGTTGGTCTAAGTTATTTCCCCAATTCATTCTTGTTCATTACTCCCGTGTGTCGTCCCATTATGTTCTTGGGTTATGCAGCCACGGTGGTTTCTGTCTGGCTCACAGTCGCTTTCACCTTTGATCGATTTGTGGCAATTTGTTGTGAGAATCTTAAAACAAAATATTGCACCGAGAAAATGGCGGCTGTAGTTATAGGAACAGTGAGTGTGTTGGGCTGTTTAGAGAGTGTTCCCTGGTACTTTATATATCAACCTTACCTTATAATTGATAATGTTCCCCGGCATTGTATCTTTAAACTGAACTTCCGCACTTCCCCAGTGTGGGCCGCATTTGAGTTATTTCACCTCATTTTAACCCCTTGTGTCCCGTTCTTTCTGATTTTGCTGCTCAATGTTATGACGGTCAGACGCATTTTGGTGGCCAGTCAAGTCCGCAGGGGACTCCGGGGCCGCAGCAATGGAGAGAATCACAAGGATCCAGAGATGGAGAACCGAAAGAAATCCATCATTTTACTCTTCAGTATATCGGGCAGTTTTATCCTATTATGGGTGACCCAGGTTGTAAATAACATTTATCGGCGAATTTCAGACACTCGGTATTATAATTCCTACACTGACCCTCGTTTTATCACACAAGCCACATCAGGAATGCTGCAGCTTCTCAGTTCCTGCACAAACACGTGTATTTATGTCCTGACCCAGGCGAAATTCAGAGAGGAGCTGAAGAACGCGGTGAAATACCCACTCAATCTAATTGTTAAACTAGTGAAATCATAGAAAGAGCTGAAGGGTTTCAAGCACTAGAACTATTTCTAGCCATTTCATACTCCACCCGCTGCACTTCCCACCGGGTGGAAAGTACATGTTACATCAGCTGAAATAATCTTAAATCTGATTCCAATATTGCATTTAATTGATAATCTGACCTATTGAGGCGTGATTCGCTCTGCAGACAGCACATGAATTGTTGCTCAAACAGGCGGCACCGAAGAGCTCAGCTGGACTTTAACTAAATGGCCGCCCTGCAAAATGGGCAAACCTGTCAATCAAATGAGCTGCTGTGGGCCTGATCAGAATGGGTGCACTCCACATAAATGGAGAGATCGCATGACAGAGATAGATAGACAGACAGACAGATCAACAAACAGAGAGATAGATAGAGAGATAGAAAGAAAGATAGATAGATAGATAGATAGATAGATAGATAGATAGATAGATAGATAGATAGATAGATGCAAGGAGAGGAAGAGACATGGTGACACATCGAGATAAACTTACATATAGAGGCAGATAGAAAGGGGAAATAAGAGATAGTTAGAGCCATAAACTGAGAGAAAAGCAGATAATTGAGAAAGAAATCGTGAAAAAAGTGAAAGAAAGGAAGACTTCGAGAAAAAAAAAGTGAAAGTGACTGAAGAGCCGAAAGGGGCAGAGAGAAAAGAACAGCTAACAAGTTAAAGAAAGGTGTAAATAAACAGAGTAAGAGATTTAGATGGAGAAACAGCTAGAGACAATAAAAAAACAAATAAACAGAAAAGAGAGCAAGAGAGAGAGAAAGAATGAAGTGCAGAAACATAGATGGGACAGGAAGATAAATAGAAAAGAGAAGAGAGATGGATAAAATGGAAGGAGAAAAATATAATGAGAAAGAAATACACGGAGAAAAAGTACAAACAGGAAAGGAGCAAGTATAAATTAGAAAACAGAGACAGGAAGTGAATAACACAGATTAAGAGAAAGAGAGTGAGTTTACCAGTGAGAGAAAGTTGAGAGAAACAGGTAGACAAATGGAGAAAGAGACTCAGATGGAAAGTCGACAGAAAGTGAGAGGCACACAGGGAAAATTACAAAGAGAGATTGAAACAGGGCGAAAGAGACAAAAGAAGTGAAACAAGGGTAATTGGAGACACAGAAAGAATCAGTGCGGGAGAGAGACAGACAGCAAAGGAGACAAAGTGAGACAACAAAAGAAAGAGGCGGATATTTTCTGGTCTACAAATGGACAATGTAATTCATCAAAACGGAATTAGTACAGTGCCCTTTATATTAACACATCTCAAAACACTTCACGCAATGAATTACTTCTGAACTGCGGAGACAGCTATGTAAACACACGTGTAAATGAATATAATTACTATATATATGTCTGAACAGAAGAAGCGGGTGTGTTTATGTTGCTATCCAAACATCCAATTGTACTGTTAATTTTCTTCATTTGCATAAAAGATAATGTTGGACTAATGTGCAAGAATTAATGATGCATTTACGGAGTCTGCGTACAACGAAATTAAAGTTGTTTGTGAATTCATAAAAAAGAAAGAGGCGGAGAAAGTGAAGAGAGAAATGGAGAAAAGGAGAGACAGAACAAAGAGCGTGAAAGGCAGAGAGAAAGAGTTGAATAGGTGCTGAGAATGCAAAAAAGACAGAGACAGACAGAGAGAGTGGGGAGAGAACGAGCGAGAGGGACAGCGAGGCAAATGGGAAGAAGATAGAAAGATGAAAGACAGAAACATAGAGATATAAAGAGAGAAGCAACGGGTGATAGAGAAAAAATATACAGATGGAACAGCGATACAGAGACAGAAATTAAAAGAGGGTGAAGCAACAAGACAGAAAGATGCCAGAAAGGAGACTGAGAAAGATAAATATATTGACAGAGACAGAACCAATGAAAGACAGGCAGATACAAAAAAAACAGCAAGGTAGAGACAGGAATGTGATGAACACACAGAGAGCACGAAATTATCATAAAACAACTCATTGTAATCAGCTTGGAGTGGGTGAGTGCAGAAGCAGAACAGCAGCAGATGAAGCAGGCGAGCCAGTTAATGGCTGTTCTGGGGGAACAGATTTCGGGTTTAATTTTGACAGTTGTAAATATGATGCCTGGAGGCTGCACAATAAAGTCTCTCAGTCTTGTGTAACTGACCCTGCCCTTTAGTTACAGCAGGAGTTTTACCAGCTGCTCTGTAGAGTGTGCAACTTTCCCACTGACCTGCTGTATTCTGTAATAAATCAGCCTGTACTCTTACCCCTTCTGTTGTGTTAGTAAACTGGTCAGGGTCCCACAGCACTGTAACAAAAAGCAAAATATTCTAAATTTGAAAGAACAAAGCTTATCGCTCCGGGCATGGAGAATTGTGTTCAGCAAAAAAATCATCCAATCAGAAAAAAAGGCGTGGGATATCTGCACGTATCTATACATATAAAAAATCTGTATTTTTGTTTGAAAAACACAAAGCAAGAGAGGAATCATGGATAGAGGGGTGTATCAGATTATCTCATTCAAATGACCGCATGCAGAATAAGAAGGATAGAAAATCGTGCATGTCTAAAGCACCTTTCACAGTGTCAGGTCGTCCCAAAGCTCTTTATAATCAATGAAATATTTTTAACTGTACTCACTGTTGTAATGCAGGGAGCCAATTTGAGTACAGCAAGCTCCCATAAACAGCAATGAAGAAAATGATGAGATAATGTGTTTCAGGTCTTGGTTGAGTGATAAATATTGGCCAGGACATGGGAGAGAACGCCACTGCTCATCTTCGAATAGTACCATGGGATCTTTTACATCCCCCTGTGAGGTCCTCAGTTTAATGTCTCATCCGAAAGACGGCACCTCCGACAGTGCAGCACTCCCTCAGTACAGCACTGGAGTGTCAGCCTAGATTTTCAGCTCAAATCCCTGGAGTGTAAACTGTGCCCAGGCAAGGACCATGACTTGGTTAAATAAAGTTTACCAATCCATATATTAAATTTAAGGCTCCAGAAATCAGACACCAGCTTGTGCAACCTGGACTCCAGGTTCCAACATTTCTCTCAAAATGATTGCTGATTTTATTTTCATCCGCCAATTGTACAGTGTCCACAGAAAGAAGCTAAACGGAATAAAATCAAAAAAGAGATCCTTCTTAATAACATGAATCAATGCGACTAGTTGTAATGTAGGGGACGGCAACACACAGCAATTTGGAGATGCGTGTAACAAGGATGCTACAGTAATCATGGGTGACTTTAATCTACATATAGACTGGCCAAACCAAACTTGCAATGATATTGTGGAGGATGAATTCCTGGTGTGTGTACGAGATGGATTTTTTAAAACCAGCACGTTGAGGAGCCAACGAGGGAACAGATTATCCTAGATTGGGTATGGTACAATGAGAAGGGGTTAATTAATAATCTTATTGTGCGGGTCCTTTAGGGAAGAATGACCATAACATGATAGAATTCTTCATTCAGATGGAAAGTGAAGTAGTCCAATCCGACACTAGGGTCCTAAATCTAAATAAAGGAAACTACGAAGGTATGAGGAGTGAGTTGGCTATGATAGATTGGGGAGCTTCATGAAAAGGCATGACGGTGGATAGGCAATGGTTAACATTTAAGGAACGAATGCATGAATTGCAACAGTTATACATTCCTTTCTGGCGCAAAAACACAAAAGGAAAAGCGGCCCAACCATGGCTAACAAAAGAAATTAAGGATAGTATTAGATCCAAAGAGAAGTCAAAAAAAGTTGCCAGAAGAAGCAGCAAGCCTGAGGATTGGGAACAGTTTAGAATTGATAGAAAAAGGACTAAGAGATTGATTAAGAGGGGAAAAATAGAGTATGAGAGTAAACTTGCAAGGAATATCAAAGCGAACTGTTAAAGCTTCTATGTAAAAAGGCAAAGATTAGTGAAGACAAAAGAAGGTCCCTTACAGTCAGAAACGGGAAACAGGGAAATGGCAGAGCAATTAAACAAATACTTTGGTTCTGACGTCACGGAAGAGGACACAAATAACTTCCCAGAAATGGGAGGGAACCAAGGGTCCAGTGAGAAGGAGATAAAAATCGTAATTAGTATTGGTAAAAAAAAGTAGTACTGGAGAAATTAATGGGACTGAAAGTCGATAAATCCCCAGGGCCTGATAATCTGCATCCCAGAGGTGGCCATGGATATCGCGGATGCATTGGTTGTCATCTTCGAAAATACTATAGATTATGGAACAGTTCCTGCAGATTGGAGGCTTTGAAATGTAACCCCACTATTTATAAAAGGAGGGAGAGAGAAAACACGGAACCTAACATCAGTTAGCCTAACATCAGTAGTAGGGAAAATGCTGGAGACCATTATAATGGATGTGATAACAGGACACATAGAAAATATCAACGGGATTAGACAAAGTCAACATGGATTTATGAAGGGAAATCGTGTTTGACAAACCTACTGGAGTTTTTTGAGGATGTATCTGGTAGAATAGATAAGGGAGAACCAGTGGATGTGGTACATTTGGATTTTCAGAATGCCTTTAATAAAGACCCACAAAAGAGGTTCGTGTGAAAAATAAAAGCACATGGGATTGGGGACAATACACTGGCATGGATTGAAAATTGGTTAACAGTCAGGAAACAGAGGGCAGGAATAAATGGGTCTTTTTCTGGGTGGCAGGCGGTGACTAGTGGGGTACCGCAGGGATCAGTGCTTGGGCCCCAGCTATTCACAATATATATCAATGATTTGGATGAGGCAACCAAATGTAATTTTTCCAAGTTTGCTGACGATACAAAATTAGGTGGGATTGTGAGTTGTGTGGAGGATGCAAAGAGGCTTCAAGGCGATTTAGGCAAGTTGAATGAGTGGGAACATACATGTCAGACGCAGTATAACGTGGATAAATGTGAAGTTATCCACTTCAGAAGGAAAAACAGAAAGGCAGAGTATTAATTAAATGGTGATAGATTAGGAAATGTTGATGTACAAAGGGACCTGAATGTCCTTGTACGCCAGTCACTGAAAGCAAGAATGCAGGTGCATCAAGTCTTTCGAAGGTTAATGGAATGTTGGCCTTCATTGCAAGAGGGTTTGAGTACAGGAGCAAGGAAGTCTTACTGCAGTTAATTAGGTGCTTGATGAGACCACACCTGGAGTATTGTGTGCCGTTTTGGTCACCTTACAGAAGAAAGGATATACTTTCCACAGAGTGAGTGCAGCGAAGGTTCACCAGACCGACTCCTGGGATGGCAGGACTGTGGCATGAGGAGAGATTGGGCCGACTCGGCCTGTATTTACGAGAGTTTCGAAGAATGAGAGGGAATCTCATTGAAACGTATAAAATCCTGACAGGGCGAGACAGACTGGATGCAGGGAGGATGTTTTTCACGGTTGGGGGTCCATAACGAGGGGTCACAGTCTCAGGATACAGGGTAAGACATTTAGGACTGAAATGAGGAGAAATTTCTTCACTCAGAGGGTGGGGAACCTGTGGAATTCTCTACCACAGAAGGCTGTGGAGGCCAAGTCACTGAATATATTGAAGAAGGAGATAGACAGATTTCTAGACAAAGAAGTCATCGAGGGGTATGGGGAAAGAGCGGGAATATGGTATTGAGACTGAGGATCAGCCATGATCATATTGAATGGTAGAGCAGGCTCGAAGGGCCGAATGGCCTACTCCTGCTCCTATTTTCTATGTTTATATGTTTCTATGTAAAAAGGAAGAGAGCAGCAAAAGTAAACGTTGGTCCCTTGGAGGCTGCAACAGGAGAAATTCCCATCGGGAATCAGGAAATGGCAGATGCGTTAAACAAGTATTTTTTCTCTGTCCTCACAGTAGAAGACATAAAAAGCATCCCAAAAATAAGGGGGTTCCAATGGGTAAATGAGAAGGACGAACTTAAAACAAGTAATATCACGAGAGAAAAGGTACTGGACAAACTAATGGGACTAAAAGCCGCCAAATCCCCTGGGCCTGATGGCCTAAATCCGAAGGATCTAAAAGAGGTAGCTGCAGAGATTGTGGATGCATTGGTTATGGTCTTCCAAAATTCTCCAGCTTCCGAAACGGTCCCAGTGGATTGGAAGGCAGCAAATGTTATCCCGTTATTCAAGAAGGGAGGGAGAGAGAAAACAGGGAACTACAGGCCAGTTCCCTGACCTCGGTCGTCGGGAAAATGCTGGAATCCATTGTTAAGGAAGTGGCGACAGGGCACTTCGAACATCATAATGTGATTAGGCAGAGTCAACATGGTTTTATGAAAGGGAAGTCGTGTTTGACAAATTTATCTGAGTTTTTTGAGGATGCAACGAGAAGGGTAGATAAAGGGGAAGGAGTGGATGTCGTATATTTGGATTTTCAAAAGGCATTCAATAAGGTGCTACCGAAAAGGTTGTTACACAATATAAGGATTCATGGCGTAGGGGTAACATATTATAATGGATAGAGGATCGGTTAACGGACAGAAAATAGAATAAGGATAAACGGGTCATTTTCAGGTTGGCAGGCTGCAACGAATGAGGTCCCTGATGAATCGGTGATTGGGCCTCAGCTATTTATAATCTATATCAATGACTTCGATGAAGGGACTGAGTGTATTGTATCGACTTTGCTGATGATACAAAGCTGCGTGGGAAAGTAAGCTGTGAAGAGGATACAAAGAGTCTGCAAAGGGATATAGACAGGCTAAGTGAATGGTCAAGAAGGTGGCAGGTGGACTATAATGTGGGGAAAGGTGAGGTTATTCACTTCGGTAGGAAGAATAGAAAATCAGAATGTTTTCATATGGTGAGAAACTATGAAATGTTGGTGTTCAGAGAAAATTGGGTGTCCTGGAACAAGAAACACAAAAAAGTGAGTGTGCAGGTGCAGCAAGCAATTCGGAAGGCAAATTGTATGTTGCCGTTTATTGCAAGGGGGTTCGAGTGCATGAGTAAAGAAGTCTTACTACAGTTGTACGGGACATTGGTGAGACCTCACCTGGAGTACTGCGAAAGTTTTGGTCTCCTTATCTAAGGAAGGATATACTTGCCTTAGAGGCGGTGTATGAAGGTTCACCAGATTAATTTCTGGGATGAGAGGATTCTCCTGTGAGGAGAGATTCAGTAGAATGGGACTATACTCTGGATTTTATAAGAATGTGAGGTGATTTCATTGAAACATATAACATTCTGAGGTTGCTAGACAGGGTCGATGCTGAGAGGCTGTTTTCCCCACTGGAGAGTCTGGAACGAGGGAGCATAGTCTCAGGGTAAGGGGTTGGCCATTCAAGACTGAGATCAGGAGGAATTTCTTCACTCGGAGGGTTGTGAACCTTTGGAATTCTTTACCCTAGAGGTCTTTCTGGATGCTGATTCATTCAATATATTCAAGACTGAGATCGATAGATTTTTGGACTGTCGGGGAATCAAGGGATATGGGGATCGGGCGGGAAAGTGGCGTTGAGGTCGAATGTCAGCCATGATATTATTGAATGGCGGAGCAGGCTCGAGGTGCCGGATGGCTTACTCCTGCTCCTGTTTCTTATGTTCCTATGTTGTTCGATACTCTATTTTTCAAATGTTAAAGAAGGGTGTTATTTCCCAAACAGAATTAAAACGATGGGATTCTTGTCATTCTCCAGTGATTTGAGCCGGCCATTCCATATCCAGCCCCAGTGCTACCATGAGGCTATCAATGTCTGTTCATGGATTTCCAAGTGTCTTATCTTTAATTCGAGTTGGAGAGAATGGTTCTGTTACCTTTTCAGCATTGAAATCTGTTTATTCAGAGAGAGAAATCCACGTGGGACACCGGGATTCAATTCCCCGACGGGGAGGTTACACTTTTGCTGCCTTTAAAAGTTTCACTTTCATTTCTCTTGCAATTTATCTGCAATATTGGATGCGGAAAATACACTGAAAGACAAACTCGGACCATCCCACTTTCCACAATTTAATTTCACTGATATTCCAGCGATTTTAAAAGCTGCTCTCTGCCTCACCCTTCACCTCGATGTCAGAACCAACAGTTAATCTGTTTTTTGGTGGTGTTGTTTGACGAAAGATTATCGTCCAGGTTTCCAAGCATGCGCATGGCAAGGTCCCACAAACCGCAATGACAAAGTAACAGGTACATAATGCAGATGGGAAACGCGTGGAACTGAGCAGTATGAAAGTGTAACGGGATTAAATTAAAGAGCTACCGGGGGTGGGGTTCACCCTGCTGTGAACCAATTGGATCTGAAGTCCTTAACCACTCGGTCTGGTGTTTCATGACATTTTATTAAACTTTCCACGGGCCACTGGTGAAAGAAGACTGAGCGACCACTTTTCCATCTCTTTGTTGGATCATGTCCAGAGTAAAATTATGTGAGGAACGCGGGAGAGAGTGAGGGAGAGAAAGAAAGAGACAGAAACCCATTCAGAAAAACGGAGAAAATGTGAGGCCCACACACACACGGACAGACACACATCGAGTGACTCAAACAGACAGAGAGAGACAGACGATCGATCATTTGGCACTTTTTTTTCTATTTCGATCGTAGATTCCGTGAAATCTTGCAGATCAATTCCAATGAGTATAAATCTCGAGGTGTTAAAAGCCATGCATTTTTAATTCACGAAAGAATGAGTAATTCTACAAGAAGTTTGCTGCATGTTGAAACGCAGATAATGGGATCCCCAGTCGGCAGGTTCCGAACCTGCGCGGAGAGATCCCAATAGATTTTTAGTCCATCGCCTGAACCACTCGGGGACACTCACGATTCCGTCAACTCAACGGATAGAATGGCCGCGAGGTCAAGGCATTGGATTCAAAATCCATCTGGTTCTGTAACGGGAAGGTTTCAAATCCCATTTCTGGTAAATGTTATTTTCGTCACATTTTGATACAGCTCATTGACACTCTTGTTCCATCTGCCTCATGCACCTGTCACTCTGTCATTGCTGTTTGTGTGAACTTGCTTTCCTCAAATTTCGAAACCTGGACGATAATCAACACCACCAAAAAGCAGATGAACTGGTCATCCTTTTCATTGCTGCATGTGAGATCTTTCTGATAAACCTCCTCTGCGCCCTTTCCGATGCCTGACTCTCTCTGTCCCTCAACACTACACGACGGGTGTCCGAATAACAGGCGAGGAGACTCACCACGATACAAACGAGGAGCTGGTGTCGTCTGGTGATGAACACACTCCACAGGTGGCGTTGGACATTCTTCGAATTTCAGTGAATCTGTTTTCAGCATTTATTTGATGACAAAGAAAAGCGTAGTAGAAGTGACACTCAAGTACATTACACATAAGACGCACGTCTGGAGGGACCAGGATGGCCGATTGGTTAAGGCGTTGGATTTAAAATCCAATGGGTTTATACCCGCGTGGGTTCAAACACCACTCCTGGTAGCTGTTTTTCCCGTGACATTTTTTTGCTGCTCATTGACTCTCCTTCCATTTGCATCACAGAATCATGGAAAGGTTGCAGCCCGGAAGGAGGCCTTGCGGCACATCGAGTCTCTCAGGATCAGTCTTTGCCTCTCTCTCCCTCTGTCTCTCCCTCTCTCCCTCCCTCTGCCTCTCTCTCCGTCTCAACCTCTGTCTCTCTCTCTCTCTCTCTCTGTCTGTTTGTCTCTCCCCCTCCCTCTCTCTAATACCCGCAGAGCTGAGAATCTCAGGGTCAAAGAAGGAAACAGATCGGAACACATTTGTGCTCTGCAACAGACGGGCCCCAAGAATTCAGTCCCCAAACAGTCTCCGCTCAATAATATTCTGAAAGTGACAATCACCTGTTTCATTCTTTTTCTGTTCTATTTTTCTCTCTCGTTTTTGAAGAAGAAGCGAGGCAAAGAAGTAAAATTTGTAGTTGACGTCTTAAAAATGCTTCCTCCCCGTCGGGGAATTAAATCCCTGGCTGAGGGGGGATATCTCACCACGATGGAGAATATCCAATTGGAAATGATTTTTCCGAAGCCTTTTCAATCGCCCCACGTCCCCGTGTCTCGCCATCTCAGGGAGGAGGTCAAAGTCGCCAGAAAAACTTTGACCATTTAACGATTCTAGCGGAGCCGTTTTCCTGGGAGTCGGTTTTGAAACAGGACACAGGCTCAATTTTCTCCAATCTGTTTCCTTCTTTGACCCTGTGATTCTCAAATCTGCGGGTATTGGACAGATGGAGGGAGAGAGACTGACACAGACTCAGACAGACCGAGAGAGTCTCTTTCTGTCCCAGTGTCTCTCTCTCTTTCTGAGTGTCTCTCTTTATCACTCTTTTCCTCGCACCCTACTTCACTTTATTCTGGATCTTAACTAACAGAGAGATGGAAATGTGAACAGTGAGTCGTCTTTCAACAGTGGCCCGTGGAAAGTTCAACAAACTGTTGTCAAATAGGTCATTTCATGAAAAATTGAAGCCGGCACGGACGGGGATCGCACGGACAGACACATCACACACTCACACATAGAGGTGTCCGTGGCTGTGTGTGTGTGTGTGTGTGTGTGTGTCATGTGTCTGAGCGTGTGTGTCACTTCTTCAACGCTTCTCAGAGTTTCTCTCTGTCACACTTTCCCCGCTCCACACATCATTTCATCCTGGACTTTGACTGACAATGAAAATGAAGCAGTGAGACTCAAGTATATTACACACCAAACCAAAACGCAAAAAGACCAGGATGGCCGAGTGGTTAAGGCGTTGGACTTAAGATCCAATGGGTTTATACCCGCGTGGGCTCGAACCCCACTCCTGGTAGTTGTTACATTTTGATACTGCTCATTTTCACTCTTCCATTTGAATGAGAGAAACATGGAAAGGTGACAGCACGGAAGGAGGCGATTCGGCCATTCGGTCCGTGCCGGCTCCATGCAAGAGCATTCCAGTTATTCCCACTCCCCCGTCCTATCCCTGTAGCCCTCCAATCTTTTTCCTTTCAAGTACTTATCCAGTTCCCTTTTGAAAGCCATGATTGAATCTGCCTCCACCACCCCCTCGGGCAGTGCACTCCAGATCACAACCACTCTGTGCAAAAAAGTTTTTCCTCGTGTCACCTTTGGTTATTTTGCCAATCACCTTAAATCTATGTCCTCAGATTCTTGACCCTTCGCCAATGGGAACACTTTCTCTCTATCGACTCTGACTGGACCCTTCATTATTTTGAATTCCTCTATCGAATCTCCTCTCAACCGTCTCTGTTCCAAGGAGAGCAATCCCAACTCCCCCAGTCTATCCACATAACTAAAGTCCCTGATCCCTGGAATCATTCCAATAAATCTCTTCTGCACCCTCTCTAAGGCCTTCACATCTTTCCTAAAGTGCGGTGCCCAGAACTGGAAACATTACTCCAGTTGAGGCCGAACCAGTGTTTAAAAAAGCTTTATCATGACTTCCATACTTTTGTTCTCCATGCCTCTATTTTAAAGCCAAAGACCCAGGATGCTTTTCTAACCACTTTCTCAACCTGCCCTGCCACCTTCAACGATTTGTGCGCATATACCCCCAGATCTCTCTGCTCCTGCACCCCTTTAGACTTTTGCCCTCTAGTTTATATTGCCTCATCTCATTCTTCCTCCCAAAATGTATGACTTCGTATTATTTTGCGTTAAATTTCACCTGCCATGTATCCGCCCATTCCACCAGCCAGTCCATATTCCCTTGAAGTCTATCACTATCCTCCTCACTCTTTACGACTCCTTCAAGTTTTGTGTTATCTGAAAATTTAGAAATTGTGCCCTGGAAATCCAAGTCCAAGTCATTAATATATATCAAGAAAAGTAGTGGTCCCAGCAGCGACCCCTGGGGAACACCACTGTACACCTCCTTCCAGTGTGAAAAACAACCGTTCACCAGTTATCTCTCTTTGCTGTCCCTTCGTCAATTCTGTATCCATGTTGCTACTGCCCTCTTCATTCCAGGGGCCGCAATCTTGATGATAAGCCTACCGGCAATTTATCAAAAGCCTTTTGAAAGTCCATACACACCACACCAACTGCATTGGTATGGGAAGAGATATCTGTGTGGAGACTTCGTTTTTGCAAGGAGGCAATCGGCCGCCTCTGTGAGATGTTACAAGAGGAGCTTCAGCCACCTTCTACTTCCTGCAGGGCCTCGTCAGTGGCATGTGGGTCAATTAAGTCACGCCCTGGTGACATGTGCAACATCACCCAGAGCCATGTGAGAGTCTGAATTCATCAGGTCACAGATACACCATTACCCAGAGCCCTGCGGGAGTCTGAATTGATCAGGTCACAGATACACCATTAGCCAGAGCCCCGCGGGAGTCTGTATTCATCAGGTCACAGATACACAATCACCCAGAGTCCTGTGAGAGTGGATTCATGAGGTCACGGGCGCGATATTCCGCGCGGTTTCCCAGTTGATCAAACTTGACATGTCCCCAGCGCGGTAAAGGGAGAGGTCGACCGTGTTCCACAGGATCGCTGGATTCCCCAATGGGAGATGTCTACCGCGTTCCACACGATCGCTGGATTCCCCAAAGGGAGAGATCTACCGTGTTCCACAGGATCGCTGATTTCCCCAAAGGGAGAGATCTACCGCGTTCCACAGGATCGCTGGATTCCCTAAAGGGAGAGGTCTACCGTGTTCCACAGGATCGCTGGATTCCCAGATTACAGGGGGCTGTCGACGGATTCCATGTGACGTTCAAGGCACCCAATGAGGCACCTGTCACTAACAACAACAGGAAGGTGTTTAATTGGTTAAATGTGAGGATCCTTTGCGATGCCGACCTGTGGATCATGAGTGTAAATACAGATCACAAGGGAAGTGCCCATGATGCCTCCGTCCTTCGCCTCTCAGACTTGCAATGATACCTTCACCGGAGAGCAGCAAGGATCTGGATGGATATCAGGTGACAAGGGCGACCCGCTGAAGCCGTGGCTGATGACACCCAACCACAGGACCAATAGTACAGCTCAGGAGAGGTGCAGCCGTGCCCACGTGTGCTCGCGCCAAGTCGTGGAGAGGAGAATCGGGGAGCTGAAATCACGCTTTCGATACTTGGACAGGTCGGGGGATCTTTGCTGCACTCACCTGTCAAGGTGTCCAGGGTTGTGGTTGTCTGAAGCGCATTGCACAACTTTACCCTGCGGGAAGGACTGACCTTTGACCAGGAAGACGAGATGCCTCTGGGAATGGATGAGATGCATGATGGCAACCCGGATGTTGCTGGGGCCATTGTTGGTCCCCCCACCCCCGAGGAAACCGTGGCTGCAGGAGACAGGACAGCGAGAGAGCACCCAGTGGCTGATGCTTGCAGACATCGATGAAAATGGGTAATTGCCTCCTCGCCCCCTCCCAGGAAAGCAGATAACAGGACAAGCGAGATTGAAAGTGAAACAGTGAGCTTTAATTGCAGCATCAAAAAATTAGTGCAAAACTTTACATTAACATTTTGAGGCAGTTAATTATTGTAAAACTTTATTGTGAACATTGAGGTGTGTAGTGAAAAACTTTAAATACAAATTACGTTAACTCATTAATTTTCTTGTTTGAAAGCAATTGTGATGTTAACATGGTTTATATTCAGAAAATCTTCGAACAATTACAAATGATTTCTGATTAAGTCTGAAGGGCAGCAGCAGCAACAAAAATTATCAGACAAACAATCAGGAGAGATTCAATACATCACAAAATATCAACAAGCGAATAAAAACAAACAAACAAAACACCAACCGAACAAACAGCAATAAGATTTACAGACGCCCCCTTGCGGCATGCTCGAGGGTCGCTGTGACACTCTGAACAAGAGGAGGTGAACTCTGCACTCGAGGAGCATCCTATTTCCTCCTGGCCCCCATCCCACCCTGATATCGAGCCCCTCTTGAGCCAAGGGCACGAAATCTGTGCCTTACAAAATGGCTGTAATCAGGGAGTTCGGAGCTGGAGTGCTGCTGTTCCACGGGGACATGAATAAAAGTAGCGTCAGGTGCAGGAATAGCTCCTGGCTCTTGGGCCTGTACTCTGTCTGCGGCAGGAAGTGGCACGGGGTGTGTCACGGGCTTCGGGTGCAGCACAGCCGTACTCGCATTCAACTCCATGAAATTTACGAGAGCCTGGTGAATATTTGTCAGCTCGGCAATGTTCTGTCCAGTATGGGCCAGCTGGGCAATGTTCTGTCCAGTATGGACCAGCTGGGCAATGTTCTGTCCAGTATGGGCCAGCTGGGCAATGTTCTGTCCAGTATGAGCCAGCTGGGCAATGTTCTGTCCAGTATGGGCCAGCTGGGCAATGTTCTATCCAGTATGGACCAGCTGGGCAATGTTCTGTCCAGTATGGGCATGCTGGGCAATGTTCAGTCCAGTATGGGCCAGCTTGGCGCGAATGTTGTGTCCAGCATCCTTGATCTCCTGTCTCATGGAGACGAAACAGTCACGGCACTTGTCGCTCTCATCAGCCTTCAATCGTCTCACTTGTTGACCGTTGATGTCCTCTCCCAATTCATCATCCACATGGGGGGCGAGGGGGGATGACGTCAACGTCGACTCACGGGGGACTGGGGCGCATCTACCCCAACTCGCATCGGTGCCTCACACCCCGACAGGTCGGACTCAGGGATTGTGTGTGTCTCGCACAGAGCCAGAGGAGCCTGGAGTTGGAGAGGCGGTGAGGTGAGGCTCCTCATAGTAAAGCACTCCCCCCACATCAACACCCTGAGGGTGGCAGGTGGAGTCAGGAGCTGAAACACCATCACCCTCTGCAGCCCAAACACCATCACTCTCTGCAGCACAAACACCATCACCCTCTGCAGTACAAACACCATCACTCTCTGCAGCACAAACACCATCACTCTCTGCAGCACAAACACCATCACTCTCTGCAGCACAAACACCATCACCCTCTGAAGACCAAACACCATCACCCTCTGCAGCACAAACACCATCACCCTCTGCAGCACAAACACCATCACCCTCTGCAGCACAAACACCATCACTCTCTGCAGCACAAACACCATCACCCTCTGCAGCACAAACACCATCACTCTCTGCAGCACAAACACCATCACCCTCTGCAGCACAAACACCATCACCCTCTGCAGCACAAACTCCATCACGCTCTGCAGCCGCCGACTCACCACCTTCTGCAGCCCGAGTGTCCTCAGACGGCTGTGCACCTGTGGGAAGGAAGAACCAAATGTTCCACTGGTGAAGCATGTTCATCGGTCACATCACAGACGCCCACACGCTGCACGACCATGGTCAGACTCGAATCTCCTTTTCCCATCCTTCAGGCAACACGCAGGTTTTAAACATCAAGCTGGCCAATAGAGGAATGTGAAACTCACCTTTCCTCGCTCCAGTGTCTGATCGGACACCAGGCACTAAACTGGAAGTGTTGCCCTGCAGCTGAGTGGCCCTTTCTTCATGCTCGGTCATCTCCCTCATAAAGGCTGAACCGCTGCCGGTCTTCGACCTCTCACGGTTGTGAAAAGCCATTTTACTCTCCAGGATATTTAACAATAAAAATCAGTTTGTGCTTGTTTGTGAGAGAGATAAGTTGGGGGTTTGGAGACAGGGTCTAATTCACTAATTGTAATTTAACACCTCAAATCTCTGTCGTCGGGATAAAAGATCTCTAAAAGCATTTAGTGAGGCCCGTCCACAATGGCAACTGAGTTTTACGACCAGTTGCCATTAGATTGAAACTTGACCACACCACCCAGAAACAACCTGTGTTTATGCATTAGTTAAACTCAGCACATTTAAATCTGAACTTTTGAATTTCTCTAACTCTCTATACATCCTGGCCGACTGCATTAAATCATTGATTTTTTGCGGCCCTGTTCCGCTCTCCGTGACACGGTGCTGTTCGTGCTCAGAACCTGTGCCACCTCCTTCCACACCAACAAGCTAACTTTCTGTGCCGCCCGAAACTTCCGTTCCCCAGAAGCCCCGAAGCCTCACCTCAACCTCATTGAGGAGTGTGGAGAGGTCTTCATCACAACATTTGTTTCACCTCTTCTCATTCATCTTTTGCTGTTCCATCATTTTTCTCAGTGTAAAAACAGCCTTTTCAAAAATAGTTCATTTTATTTTACACTCCTTTTTAAAGACTGTTTATTTAAGTTTCCACTGCTTTTTAAAAATGCATTTAAATTCGGCTTTTTATAAAAAACTTTGTTTTGAATTTACAATTACATGCTGAACACTAACTTTCAATGAGAAGTCTGTTCACCTCTTTGAGCAATGAAGGCTGGAGCTGTGGGCGTGACTTCACTTCCTGACAGATTTTGTGGGCGTGTCTTCTCCTCTCACAGACATTTCCAGCCGCGGCAACCAACGCTGCTCAGAGGCTCGGGGGACAGAGCAGGATTGGATTCATGGTCCAATTCAAACAATTCGACGCCGAAAAGCCCGCTGGAAGGAATTTCGTTAATTTAAATCGAAGGAGCGGCAATGATCGTCGATTCGACGCTCCGAGCGATTTCTGGCAAGATCTGCCTCATGGATCCTTCCTGACAATTGTATTATCAGACTCCATGTATCCTTACTGACCATTGTATTATCAGCCCCTATATATCCTTACTGACCATTGTATTATCAGCCCCCATGTATCCTTACTGACCATTGTATTATCAGCCCCAGTGTATCCTGACTGACCATTGTAATATCAGTCCCCATGTGTCCTTCCTGACCATTGTATTATCAGTCAACATGTGTCCTTACTGACCATTGTATTATCAGTCCCTATGTATCCTCACTGACCATTGTATTATCAGTCCCCATGTGCCCTGACTGATCATTGTATCATCAGTCCACATGTATCCTTACTGATCATTGTATCATCAGTCCACATGTATCCTTACTGACCATTGTATTATCAGCCACCATGTATCCTTACTGACCATTGAATTATCAGCCCCCATATATCCTTACTGACCATTGTATTATCAGTCGCCATGTGTCCTTAATGATCATTGTATTATCAGTCCGCATGTACACCGACTGACCATTGTATTATCCGCCGCAGTGTATACTTACTGACCATTCTATTGTCACTCCCATGTATACTTAATGACCATTGCATTGTCAGCCCCCGTTTATACTTACTGACCATTGTATTATCAGCCCCTGTATACTTACTGACCATTGTATTATCAGCCCCTGTATACTTACTGACCATTGTATTATCAGCCCCTGTATACTTACTGCCTGTTGTATTATCGCTCCCATATATTCTGACTGACTGTTGCATTACCACCTTCATATCTTCTTACTGACCATTACATTATCTTTCCCATGTATTCTTACTCAGCATTGTATCAGCACACCACATATATCCTTACTGACAATTGTTTGTATTCTTACTGACCATTTTATTTTCATCCACATACATTCTCACTGACAACTGTATTATCTTCATCCAAGTATCTTTACTGACCATTGCACTGACACATCCCAGGTACTCTTCCTGACCATTGTATTATCCCACCACATGTATTCCTACTGACCATTGCATTATCACACAATATGTGTCCACACTGACCATTCTGTGATCACCCCATTTTTACTGACTGACCATTGTATTATCAGCCCCCATGTATCCTGACTGACCATTGTATTATCACTCCCCGTGTATCCTGACTGACCATTGTATTATCACTCCCCGTGTATCCTTACTGACCAACGGATTATCAATCCCATGTATTCTGACTGGCCATTCTATTATGAACCTTCATGTATTCTTAATGACCATTGCATTATCACTCACATGTATTCGTACTGACAATTGTAATATCTGTGTCCAAGTACCTTTACTGACCATTGTATTACCACCACCATGTGTTCTTACAGACCACTCTATTATCAGCCCCCAAATATCCTTACTGACCATTGTATTATTTGCCTAAAGTATCCTAAATAAGCATGTAAATGGCAGATCCTATGTATTCTTACTGACCATTAAATTAACGGCCCCGTGTATCCTTAATGAATATTGTATTATCAGCCCCGTGTATTTTTACTGATCATTGCATTATTACCACCGATGTATCCTTACTGCCATTGCATTATCACACCCCATGTATAATTACTGACCATTGTATTATCAATCCCATCTCTCCTTACTGACCATTACATTATCAGCCCCCAAGTATCCTCACTGCCCATTGTATTATAACCCCCATGTATCATAATTGACCATTGTATCATCTGCATCCAAGTATCCTGATCGACCATTGCATTATCACATCTCAAGTATCCGGACTCACCATTGTATTATCACCCCTACACATTATTGGTGACCATTATATTATCTGCCCCATTTACAGTTACTGACCATGGCAGTATCACACCCCATGTATCCTTACTGACCATTGTAGTATAAACCCAGGTATTCTTACTGACTACTGTATTATCATTCCGCTGTGTTCTTACTGACCATTACATTATCACACAAATGTGTTCTTCTGACCATTGCATGAGCAAACCCCGCTAATGATCATTGCATTATCTGCATTCAAGAATCCTTACAAAACATGCAGTTGTCACCCACATGTATCCGTAAAGGACATTGCATTTACACCAAATGTGTTCTTACTGACCATTGTATCATCAGCCCCCGTGTATCCTTACTGACCATTGTATTATCAGTCCCCGTGTATCCTTTCTGACCATTGTATTATCAGCCCCCATGTATCCTTGCTGACCATTGTATTATCATCCCCCATGTCTCCTTACTGACCATTGTATTATCAGCCCCCGTGTATCCTTACTGACCATTGTATTATCAGCCCAATGTATCCTTGCTGACTATTATATTTTCAGTCCCCATGTATCCTTACTGACCACTATATTATCAGTCCCAATATATACTGACTGACCATTACTTTAATCTATCCTTGTTGTCTTTTGCACTTTTGTTAACTCCACCCCAGAAAACGTATTTGAAAAATTCTGAAATTGCCGGCTGAATTCACAGAAATAATCTGAACTCTGTCAGTGAAGCTGCTCTCTCTTCACATCAGTACTGTCAGACTGCGGGATTCATATTTTCTTTTTTTACATAATTTTCTTTAAGTAATATTCAGAACTTTCGGTAGCTTCACTTCACATCAGTAAAATGCTTGTTTACCTGTAATTTTCAATATGGAGTGACGGTGTTAAGGGATTTACCTAACCTGTTTGTTTACTGACCTCAATTAATGTCAATGTGTCGTTTAATTGTCTCACTGGAGAGTTCCCTCAGGCCATAAATAGGGACTGTTTTCAAGGCGTCACATCAGAGTGTTTGATGCAGCTTTGCCTCCAGTACAAACAGTGATCATTGGATCTCAGAGATAATGAAAGAATGTTCTGGTATATTCCAATTCAGCTTCGGATTCTGTGGGCAATTATTGATGTGCAACTGATTTACTATCCGCTCCTCGCTGCTGTTGGCGTTCCTGGTAAGTCATTATTTCAGCAGTTTATTCTGTAAACCATGTTTAATTGTATTTACTGTCCTTGTCCTTTAGACCCGGTTATTAATTGTATTCAGTGTAATCCTCTTGTTCAGTATCTGGTAATGCACCTTGTTTCCTTCATTTAACATGTGAACAGTTGCCGATTCACTGCCCCAGTTCGATGAACACCATTTCCTTTTCATAACTTTCTTCAACTGATGGTCATTTTTTAGGATTTGCCTGTTATTTGAGTCTCGTACACAAGGAATGTTGGTGGAGGATTCTCTTTATTGAACAGTTTGCCGTCTGCTCTCTGCACTGAACCCTAGTATCGGATCAGAAATATGTGTTCATAGAGTAAGACAGCTGCCTGGAGCTGAATCATTGTTGGATATTGTCCAATATTACAGAGTGCATTGGTGACCTATCTGTCAGCGCTGGTTTCCACAGATCAGTGTCATTAACTATAACCAGCAGACCTTAAAACTCCTGTTACCTGTGAACAAGTAACTTGAATTGTCTTTCCCAAGGGTTTCTAACTGTTTCAGCATTGTTTTTTCCAAGTTGTTTTCTGTTGAGGTTCTGATCAGTTGTTTTGAGAACCGAAATCCAGTTCGAAGCTTTTCGAAGCTTCTACTCATCGTTGCTTTCATTCAGATCAGTTGTTGTTGAAAGCTGAAGCTTCTCAAAGTTTCTGCACATTGCTGCCTTTGCAGTTTAAACTTTCAATGTCCAAATGCAATGTCCAAAGGGGCAAAGTTAACTCTTTCATTCACGGTTCTCTCTCGTCTCCTCTTCAAATCTGCCGTCATCACCCCATCCTCAAAAATAATCCATGACCCCTCGGTCCTTGTAAATTACGGCCCCCATCTCCAACCTCCCTTTCCTCTCCTTGAACGTGTTGTCGTTTCCAAAATCTGTGCCCATCTTTCCTGCAAATGCATTAGAAACCTCTCCAATCAGGTTTCCACCACTGCCACAGCACTGAGACGGCCCGAATCAAAGTCACAAATGAAATCCCATGTGACTGACCGTGGAAAACTATCCCTCCTCTTCCTTCTTGGCCTGTCTGCAGCCTTTGACACGGGTGTCCACACCATCCACCTCCAACGCCTCTCGTCCGTTGTCCAACTGGGTTGGACTGCCCTCGCCTGCTTCCATTCCTATCAATCCAGGCTGAGCCAGAGAATCTCCTGCAATGATTCATCTTCCCGCCCCCGCACCGTTATCTCTGGTGTCCCACAAGGAACAATCCTTGACCTCCTCCTATTTCACATATTCAAGCTTCCCCTCGGTGACATCATCCGAAAACACAAAGTCAGATTCCACATGTAAATGACACCCAGCTGTTTCTCACCACCGCCTCTCTCGACCCCTTCACTGCGAATCCAACGTCCAGTCCTGGATGAGCAGAAGTTTCGTCCATGAGAAAGACTGAAGCCATTGTCTTCGAACCCCATCAAAAATTCCGTTCATTCGCTCCTGATTTCATCCAGTTCCCTGGTCACAGTCTGAGGCTGAACCGGACCAGTAGGCGTTCTATTTGACCCTGAGCTGAGCTTCTGACCCCATATCCTCTCCATCAACAAGATCGCCGACTTCCACCTCCCGAACATCGCCCGTCTCCGCCCCAGCCTCAGCCCATCTACTGCTGAAATCCTGACCCATGGTTTTGTTACCTGCGGACTCGACTATTAACTTGAGCTCATCCAAAACTCTGCTGCCCGCATCCAAACTCGCGCCAAGTCCCGTTCACCCATCACACCTCTGCTTGCTGACCTACATTGGCTCCCGGTCGAGCGAAGCCTCTATTTAAAAATTGCTAAACTCGGGTTACATCGAATTACATAGAATTTACAGCTCTCAAACAGGCCATTCGGCCCAACTGGTCTATGCCGGTGTTTATGCACCACACGAGACTCCTCCCATTCTACTTCATCTCACCCTATCAGCATATTCTTCCATTCCTTTCTCCCTCTTGTACTTAGTTAACTTCTCCTTAAATGCATCTATTCTATTCGCCTCAACTATTCCTTGTGGTAGCGAGCTCTACATTCTAACCAGTCCCTGGGTAACTCAGTCTCTCCTGAACTGCTTATTGGATTTGTTGGTCATTATCTTATATTTATGACCACTAGTTTTGTCCCCCCACTACACCACAAGTGAAAAAAAGGAGAGAAAAGAGTCCCAGCCTGTTCAGCCTCTCCTGATAAGTATATCCTCTCAGTTCTGGTATCATCATTGTAAATCTGTTTTGCACTCACTCCAGTGCCTTTAAACCATTGTTATTAATGGAGATCACAACTGTGCACAATACTCCAAGAGTGGACTAACCACTGGTTATAAATCACTGGTCAGGCCTCAGCTGTCCAATTGTCTCCAATTATGGGCATCACACTTTAGGAAGGATTTCAATGCCTTGGAGAGGGTGCAGAGTAGATTTAGTAGAATGGTCCCAGGGATGAGCGACCAGGCTGCTGCTTTTACTCTCAGTCTGATGTACAATTCCCTGTTTTTCTCTTCCTTACAGTGAACTTAGTGACGATTGTGCTCCTGTCTGGAGGAAGGTGCGGTCTCTCCAAATGTGTCACTCGTTACCTGGTGTCCATGGCAGCGGCGGATCTACTGGTCGTTATCACTGATTTGATATTCAGGCAAATTCCTATTCTTTTTTGGACTCAGTTTCAGTTCATTTGGGGCTTTAAATTGTGTAATATCCACGCCGTCCTGCTTTACGCAGCCACAGACTGTTCTGTCTGGTTCACAGTCACTTTCACCTTTGATCGATTTGTGGCTATTTGTTGCCAGAAGCTGAAAACAAAATATTGCACCGAGAAAACGGCGGCTGTGGTTCTGGGAACAGTGAGTGTGCTGTTCTGTGTGAAGAACACTTTTTGGTACTTTATGCTTGGAGGTGAATATTGGATTAGTAATTCTCCCTGGTTTTGTTTTGCATCAGATTATGTTCGTTATTCACAGGTGTGGGCAGTAATTGAATTCCTTCACTATATTGTAACCCCATTTGTTCCATTTGTTCTGATTCTGCTGCTCAATGCTTCAACCGTCAGACACATTTTAGTGTCGAGCAGAGTCCGCAGGAAACTCCGGGCCCACAGCAGTGGGGAGAGTCCCAGTGACCCAGAGATGGAGAAGAGAAGGAAATCCATCATTTTACTGTTTGTTATATCGGGGAATTTTATCCTGTTATGGGCGGTGTTTCTGTTGTTTTCTGTATGGAAACGATTATATGTGTTAGAATTTATATCTGTGATTCTACCTAAATTTGTACAAGAACTGGGATTTATGCTCCAGCTCCTAAGTTGCTGCACCAACACGTGTATTTATGCCGTGACCCAGACTAAATTCAGAGAGGAGTTGAAGAATGTGGTGAAATATCCCTTTACTGGAATTGTTAAATTAATTAAATAATGAGAAGATTTTCCATCATCACAAGGTGTTGGTCTGGTGTTCTGCCCAATCCCCTCATCTCTGTGATACAAACACAGTGAGGCCGGTTTTCATCTTTTACCGCCCTGATTTAGTGACAAACAGGGACGGTCGAGGTGGGGAAGTCCGCGGAGATCAGTCCCGCTTGATTCCTTCTGGTTTTTAGCCCCGTTCAGTCCTCTGGTGCGGCCTGGGGCGGGTGGATGAAGCTCCGGTCCGCCAGGCTCTTGTTTCATGTGTTTACACAAAGCGGGCGGGCGGGGCACACATGCAGCCCGTGGAGTGAGGACCAGAGAATCGTATTTTAAGAATCATTTTACTTCACCTTAGGAACAGAGGAACAGGAGTCGGCCATTGAAACCCTCGAGCGTGTTCCCCCATTCTATTAGATCAAGTTCGATCTGTGTATGAACTCAATTTACCCGCCTTGGATTTGAACACTTAATACCCGCGCCAAACAAAAATCGATCAATCTCAGTTTTGAAATTTTCAATTGATCCCCAGCATCAACAGCTTTTTGGAGGAGAGGGTTCCAGATTTCCACTGCCCTTTGTGTGAAGAAGTGATTCCTGACATCACTCTTGAACGGACTACCTTTAATTTTAAGGTTATGCCCCCTTGTTCTGGACTCCCCCACCAGAGGAAATAGTTTCTCTCTATCTTCCCCATCAAATCCTTTAATCATCTTAAATACGACCATTAGATCTGCTCTTAATCTTCTATGCTGAAGGGAATACAAGCCTGGTCTGTGCAGTCTGTCCTCATAATTTAACCTTTTTAGCCCCGGTATCATTCTGGTGAATCTGTGCTGTTCCCCCTCCAAGGCCCATATATCCTTCCTGAGGTGCGCTGCCCAGAACTGAATTCAGTCTCCAGATGGGGTCGAACCAGAGCTCAGCACAGCTTTAACATAACTTCCACCCTTTGTGTTCCAGCCCTTTTTGATCAGGCTCAAAGTTCCATTCGTCTTTTCAATTATTTTTTGTACCTGTCCTTCAGCTTTTAGTGATTTCTGGACTTGGACCCCACAATCTCTCTGCTCTTCCACAGTCCCGAGCATCTCACCATTTAGATAACCGGATCTAACTTTCTTAGGTCGAAAGCGGATGACCTCACACTTTCCCACATTGAACTCCATCTGCCACAGTTTTGTCCATTCATTTAATCTTTCAACGTCCCTTTGCAACTATCTGGTCCCATCTACAATATTTATTGTGATTCCTAACTTATTGTCGTCAGCGAACTTAGTTATACGGCTGTCTATTCCTTCATCCAAGTCATTTATAAATACTGTGAAAAGCTGAATCCCCAGTACAGATCCCTGGGGACACCACTGGTCACATCCTGCTGATTTGAGTCCATACCCATTGTCCCCACTCTCTGTCTCCCACCTCCTAACCAATTCCCTGTCCAAGCCAATGGGTTGTCTCCAATTCCATGCACTCTCGATTTTGTGAACGGACTCTTATGTGGAACCTTGTCGAACGCCTACTGGAAGTTCATATAAATAATATCCATAGACACTGCCAATCTACCACCTTAATTAGCTCCTCAATAAAATCAACTAGCTTCGTTAGACATGGTTGCAGGACAGGTAGATAAGGTGGTTAAGAAGGCAGATGGAAGGCTTTCCTTTATTAACTGAGGCATAGAATATAAAAGCAGGGATATTATGCTGGAACTGTATAAAACACTAGTTAGGCCACAGCTTGAGTACTGCGCACATTTCTGGTCAACACATTATAGGAAGGATGTAATTGCACGAGAGAGGCTGCAGAGGAGATTTCCGAGGATTGTTGCCAGGACTGCAGAATTATCGCTCTGATGACAGATTGGATAGTCTGTGGTTGTTTTCCTTGGAACATAGGAGGCTGAGGGGTAATTTGATTGAGGTGTACAAATTTGTGTCGGGCCTCGGTAGAGTGAATCAGAAGGACCGATTTCCCTGAGCGGAGGGATCAATAACCAGGGGGCATAGATTTAAAGTGATTGGTGGAAGGATTAGAGCAAAAATGAGGAAAATGTTTTCACCCAGAGGGCGGTGGGGGCCTGGAACTCACTGCCTGAGAGGGCGGTAGAGGCAGAAACCCTGAACTGATTTAAACAATACCTGGATGTGCACCTGAAGAGCCGTGAACTGCAGGGCCACGGACCAAACTAGGGAAAGTGGGATTGGGCTGGGTGGCTCGTTTCTCAGCCGGCGCAGACACGATGGGCCGAATGGCCTCCTTCTGGGCCGTAAATTTTCCATGATTCTATGATTCTAAGAGGTCCAGGATCAATTTATAGCTTATTGAGTAAGACTTGTCACTGTCCCAGACTTTCCCTGTCCCTCAGTATCTGTGTCCGGGGAGAAGCTGATGGATTTGTGTTACCTTCTTCAGGTGAATCTTTGTGCTCATCGAGGTGATCGATGTCAGAGTCTGGAAATGGGACATTTAATCAGTCAGAGCACCTCTTGTCAGTATCCGGGACTCCCAGGTCAGGCACAGAGCAGTTTACATACAACAACGACAACTTGCATTTATGTAGCGCCGTTAACATAATAAAAGGTCCCAAGGCGTTTCACAGGAGCGATTATCAAACAAAATTTGACTCCGAGCCACACAAGGAGATATTGGGACCGGTGACCAAAAGCTTGGTCAAAGAGGTAAGATTTAATGAGCGTCTTAAAGGAGGAGAGAGAGGCGGAGAGGCGGAGAGGTTTAGGGACGGAATTCCAGAGCTGAGGGCCGAGGCAGCTGAAGGCACGGCCGCCAATGGTGGAGTGATTTAGGAGAAGGGCAGAAAACTCGGAGGGTTGTGGTGCTGGAGGAGGATACAGAGATAGGGAGGGGCGAGACCATGGAAGAATTTGGAAACAAGGATAAGAATTTTAAAATCGAGGTGTTCCCAGACCGACCAAAAGCAAGCACAGGGGGTGATGGATGAACAGGAATTGGTTCGAGTTGGAATACGGGGAGCAGAGTTTTGGATCAGCTCAAGTTTATGCAGGGTGGAAGATGAGAGTCCGGCCAGGAGATCATTGGAATAGTCAAGTCTAGAGGTAACAAATGCATGGATGAGGGTTTCAGCAACAGATGAGCTGATGTGGGCTGGAGATGCGCAATGTTACGGAGGTGGAAGCAGGCAGTCTTGGTAATGGAGAGAATATGTGAGTAAATCTCTCTCTTCACTGTCCCATCAAACACACCCGGGCAGGTACAGCATGGGTCAGATACAGAGTAAAGCTCCTTCTGCACTGTCCAATAAATCATTCCCAGGGCAGGTACAGCACGGGTTAGATACAGAGTAAAGCTCCTTCTACACTGTCCAATAAAACACTCCCAGGGCAGCGACAGCACGGGTTAGATACAGAAGAAAGCTCCTTCTACACTGTCCAATAAATCACTCCCAGGGCAACGACAGCACGGTTTACATTTTTTTTCGTTCATGGGATGTGGGCGTCGCTGGCGAGGCCGGCATTTATTGCCCATCCCTAATTGCCCTTGAGAAGGTGGTGGTGAGCCGCCTCCTTGAACCGATGCAGTCCGTCTGGTGAAGGTTCTCCCATGGTGCTATTTGGTAGGGAGTTCCAGGATTTTGACCCAGCGACGATGAAGGAATGGCGATACATTCCCAAGTCGGGATGGTGTGTGACTTGGAGGGGAACATGGAGGTGGTGGTATTCCCATGTGCCTGCTGCTCTTGTCCTTCTCGGTGGTAGAGGTCGCGGGTTTGGGAGGTGCTGTCGAAGAAGCCTTGGCGAGTTGCTGCAGTGCATCCTGGGGATGGTACACACTGCAGCCACGGTGCGCCGGTGGTGAAGGGAGTGAATGTTTCGGGTGGTGGATGGGGTGCCAATCAAGAGGGCTGCTTTGTCCTGGATGGTGTCGAGCTTCTTGAGTGTTGTTGGAGCTGCACTCATCCAGGCAAGTGGAGAGTATTCCATCACACTCCTGAATTGTGCTTTGTTGATGGTGGAAAGGCTTTGGGGAGTCAGGAGGTGAGACACTCGCCGCAGAATACCCAGCCCTTGACCTGCTCTTGTAGCCACAGTATTTATATGACTGGTCCAGTTAGTTTCTGGTCAATGGTGACCTCCAGGATGTTTATGGTGGGGGATTCGGCGATGGTAATGCCGTTGAATGTTATGGTGAGGTGGTTAGACTCTCTCTTGTTGAAGATGGTCATTGCCTGGCACTTGTCTGGCGTGAATGTTACTTGCCACTTATGAGCCCAAGCCTGGATGTTGTCCCGGTCTTGCTGCATGCGGGCTCGGATTGCTTCATTACCTGAGGGGTTGCGAATGAAACTGAACACTGTGCAATCATCAGCGAACATCCCCAATTCTGACCTCATGATGGACTGTAGGGGAATCAAGAGATCTGGGGATCGGGCGGGAAAGTGGAGTTGAGGTCGAAGATCAGCCGTGATCATATTGAATGGCGGAGCAAGCACGAGGGGCCGAATGGCCTACTCCTGCTGCTATTTCTTATGTTCTTATCTTCTTATACAAAATCACAGATGGTGTAATGAATGTTGATTTCAGACAGTAAGGATGGAGGGAGGAGGGAGAGTGTGTGGAATGGGGAATTTACAGATTAGGAGGGACAGGAGGGGACAGAATATTCGACAGAAACACCAACAACTTGTATTTATACAGAGCATTTAATGAAGTAAAACATCCCAAGGTGCTTCACAGGAGTGAAATCAAATAAAATGTGACAGTAGAATTTGAAACTGGAGACAAGAAACGAGAATTGTCTGTTCTGAAATTCTATCCTGTAATTAAAGTAGGAACTTTGGTAAACTCCTTTTACAGGATATTAGAAGGGGAGGATTTACAGATGGGAAACTCAAACCAAACATCACGTCAAGGTCTGACAGTCACTCGATTCATCAGGACCTGAATATCATCGGCCTTTGGATGTCGAAGGAAAAATCACCAATCACAGCGGTGACAAACTGGTCACGTGTTCTGTGTGTGAAAATCCTTTCAGCCAATCGTCTGGCCCGTGAGACACAAACACAGATGTGCCGGGAATCAACAGTTCAAATGTGGGGACTGTGGGAAGGGATTCAGTTGCTGGAAACTCATCGACCCAGTCACACGGGGAGAGGCCGTTCGCCAGCTGAGTGTGGGAATGGATTCACTCGCTCATCTCACCTACTGCCACATCTGAATCTTCGTAATGGGGAGAATCCGTTCACCAGCTCTGTGTGGAAAGGGATTCACTCGATCATCCCATTTACTGACACACCGGCACAGTCTCACCGGAGAGAGACCGGTTAGAGAAAAAGTACCAGGTAAACTAATGGGTCTAAAGGCTGACAAGTCCTCTGGACCTGATGGCTTGCATCCAAGGGTCTTAAAGGAAGTGGCTGCAGAGATAGTGGATGCATTGGTTGTAATCTTCCAGAATTCACTCGATTCTGGAAAGGTCCCAGCGGATTGGAAAACCGCAAACATAACACCCTATTCAAGAAGGGAGTGAGACAGAGAGCAGGTAACTATAGACCAGTTAGCCTAACATCTGTCATTGGGGAAAATGCTAGATTCCATTGTTAAGGAAGTAGTAGCAGGACATTTGGAGACTCATAATACAATGAAGGGGAGTCAACATGGTTTTATGAAAGGGAAAACATGTCTGACAATTGATTAGAGTTCTTTGAGAATGTAACGAGCAGGGTGGATAAAGGGGAACCAATGGATGCAGTATATTTGGATTTCCAAAAGGCATTCGATAAGGTGCCACATAAAAGATTACTGCACAAGAGAAGAGCTCATGGTGTTGGGGGTAATATACTGGCATGGATAGAGGATTTGCTAATTAACAGAAAACAACGAGTCAGGATAAAAGGGTCATTTTCAAAATGGCAATCTGTAACTAGTGGGGTGCCGCAGGGCTCAGTGCTGGGGCCTCAACTATTTACAATATATATCAATGACTTCAATGAAGGAACAGAGTGTCTTGTGGCCAAATTTGCTGATGATACAAAGATAGGTGGAAAAGCAAGTTGAGATGAGGACACAAAGTGTCTGCAAAGGGATATTGACGGGTTAAGTGAATGGGCAAACATTTTGCAGTTGGAATATAATGTGGGAAAATGTGAAGTCATCCACTTTGGGAGGAAAAATAAAAAAGCAAAATATTATTTCTATGGAGAAATACTACAGAATGCTGCAGTACAGAGGGATCTGGGTGTCCTCGTACATGAAACACAAAAAGTCAACATACAGGTGCAGCATGCAAACGGAATATTGGCCTTTATTTCGAGGGGGATGGAGTATAAAAGCAGGGAAGTCATGCTACAACTGTACAGGGTGCTGGTGAGACCACACCTGGAGTACTGCGTACAGTTCTGGTGCCTTTATTTAAGGAAGGACATACTTGCATTGGAGGCAGTTCAGAGAAGGTTCACTCGGTTGATCCCGGGTATGGAAGGGTTGTCTTATGAGGAAAGATTGAACAGGTTGAGTCCATACTCATTGCAGTTTAGAAAAATGAGAGGAGATCTTATTGAAACATACAAGATTCTGAGGGGACTCGACAGGATCGATGCTGAGAGGATGTTATCCCTCAGGGGGAATCTAAAACTCGGGGTCATTGTCTGAGAATAAGGGGTCGCCCGTTTAAGACAGAAATGAGGAGGAATTTCTTCTCCCACAGGGTCGTGATTCTTTGGAAATCTTTACCCCAAAAGCTGTGGAGGCTGAGTCATTGAATACATTCAAGGCTGAGTTAGACAAATTGTTGATCAGCGAGGGGGTCAAAGGATATGGGGAAAGGGCGGGAAAGAGGAGTTGAGGTAAAAATCAGATCAGCCATTGAATGGCGGAGCAGGCTCGAGGGGCTGAATGGCCTGCTCCTGCTCCTATCTCTTATGGTCTCCCCGGTGCCCCGTCATGTGATCTCCCCGGTGCCCCGTCATGTGATCTCCCCAGTAGTTGCCTGAAGTTGATCTTCCAGTTAGTGGTGGGGGTAAAAACCTCAAGTTAACCGAGGGAACTTAGACTGGGGAATCTGAGGTTTGTATGAAAGGAGTGAGTAATAAAAAGGAAATTAATAAAAACTGATTGAATAAGAGAAAGAAACAGGTGAATTATACTAAAGTGAGCAATAAAAAGTAACTAAAAGAATACAAATTAAACCCATCTGATAATCAATGTTCAGTATTAAAATATGAATCAATTATCTCTGGAAATTGATAAATAAATAACTGCAAAGAAAGAATGAAATCTCCAGGGCCTGACGGTTTTCCCTCAGGGTATTAAAGGAAACAGGTGGGGAAATTACAGAAACATTAGTCATAGTTACCCAAAGCTCTCTGGACTCGGGAATTGTGCCTTTGGATATGAAAATACCACTCCAATATTTAAGAGAGGAGGAAGAGAGAGAAAAGGAAACGACAGATCTGTCAGTTTAACGTCAGGAGTGGAGAAGTTACAGGAATCTATCACCAGAGACAGAATGATTGAGGACTTGAACAAGTCTGAGCTGATCAAAGAGAGTCAGCGTGGATTTGTGAAGGGTGGGTCATGTCTGACTAATCTAGATGAATTTTTTGAAGTCACTAACAGGCTGGACAGGGAGTGTCGATGGACATTGTCTGTGTGGACTTCCAGAAGGCATTTGATAGGGTTCAGCACAAGAGATTATTCGCAAAAATAAAAGTGCACAAAATTGAAAGTGACCTTGTGACTTGTGTTGGGAGGTGGGAGACAGAGAGTGGGGATAAAGGGAACGTTCTTTGATTGTTGGGATGTGACAAGTGGTGTTCCCCAGGGATCTGGACTGGGGTCTCAGCTTTTCACCATATTTATCAATAACTTGGATGAAGGAATAGAGAGTTTTATATCCAAGATTCCAGATGACACTAAGATCGGAGACACAGTAAGTTGTGTGGATGGGAGCAGGAAGTTACAAAGGGACAGATTAAGTGAGTGGACAAAACTGTGGCAGATGGAGTTCAGTGTGGGGAAGTGTGAGATCATCCACTTTGGATACAAGAAGGAAACATTGGAGTATTTTCTTAAAGTGAGAGACTGGGAACTGTGGAGGAGCAAAGGGATTTGGGTGTCTGTGCACACAAATCACGAAAAGCTAGTGCCCAGATACAAAAAGTAATCACAAAGACTAATGGAATGTTGGCCTTTATCTCGAGGGCTGGAATACAAAGGGGAGGAATTCATGCTTCAGTTCCACAGAGCCTCGGTCAGAGCCCCTCTGGTGTACATATATCCAGAATATTAAACTCCAGCCCAGTTCTGAGGGTTATTTACATCAGAAACAAACCCCAACTGTCAGAATGAACATGGTTCAGTCCTGGATGTGATGAACAGCAGAATGCAACCCCCGCATCACAGGTGAACTCGCTGGTGTGTCAGAAGGTGGGATGAACGAGTGAATCCCTTCCCACACACGGAGCAGGTGAACGGCCTCGCCCCAGTGTGAACTCGCTGGTGTTGCAGCAGGTGTGACGACTGAGTGAATCCCTTCCCACACACGGAGCAGGTGAACGGCCTCTCCCCAGTGTGAGTACGTTGGTGTCTCAGCAGGTTGGATGAACAAGTGAATCCCTTCCCACACACGGAGCAGGTGAACGGCCTCTACCCAGTGTGAACTTGCCGGTGTTGCAGCAGCTTGGAAGACTCAGTGAATCCCTTCCCACACACGGAGCAGGTGAACGGCCTTTCCCCAGTGTGACTGCGCTGATGAGTTTCCAGATGGGATGGGTAATTGAATCCCTTCCCACACACTGAGCAGGTGAACGGCATCTCCCCAGTGTGACTGCGTCGATGAGATGCGAGCCGGGAGGGGTAATTGAATCCCTTCCCACAGTCCCCACATTTCCACGGTTTCTCCGTGGTCCGGGTGTCCTTGTGTCTCTCCAGGTTGGACGATCAGTTGAAGCCTCGTCCACAAACAGAACACGTGGACGGTTTCTCCCCTCTGTGAATGGTGCGATGTTTTTTCAGGCTGTGTAACTGGTTAAAGTTCTTTCCACACTCAGAGCACTGGAACACTCTCACTCGGGTGTGTGTGTGTCTCGGTGATTTTCCACTCACACTGATATTCAGGTCCTGATGAATCGAGGGACTGTCAGATCCTGACGTGAGGTTTGGTTTGAGTTTCCGTCTGCAAATCCTCCCCTTCTAATACCCTGTAAAAGGAGTTTACAAAAGTCCTCACTGTAAATACAGGATAGAAATTCAGAACAGACAATTCTAGTTTCTATATAATATTCCTCCCGCTCATTCCCCCAGACTGTAAATCCCCGTCCCACACACTCTCCCTCCTCCCTGTGCTGAAATCCAAACCCATCGCACCATCTCCATCATTTCTTCCCTCCACTCCCAGTTTCCTCCCTCCCTCTACTCTGGTCGGGTTCAGTTCTCCACCCCCTGGGAGCAGAGTGAGAGGAAAATAAATGAGGCACAGGGACCCTGAAGCCCCGCCCACTCTTTGTTCACCGTCACAGGGACCCTGAAGCCCCGCCCACTCTTTGTTCACAGTCACAGGGACCCTGAAGCCCCGCCCACTCTTTGTTCCCGGTCACAGGGACCCTGAAGCCCCGCCCACTCTTTGTTCACAGTCACTGGGACCCTGAAGCCCCGCCCACTCTTTGTTCACAGTCACAGGGACCCTGAAGCCCCGCCCACTCTTTGTTCACAGTCACAGGGACCCTGAAGCCCCGCCCACTCTTTGTTCACAGTCACAGGGACCCTGAAGCCCCGCCCACTCTTTGTTCCCGGTCACAGGGACCCTGAAGCCCCGCCCACTCTTTGTTCACAGTCACTGGGACCCTGAAGCCCCGCCCACTCTTTGTTCCCGGTCACTGGGACCCTGAAGCCGGTCGGGCCTGTCACCGCGGTGTAAACACGGGGCCTGTGGGCTCTTATTCGGGGCCTGAGGCCTGCACCGGGTGTTTATGAAGCTTCCCTGCCCAACCCCAGGTCCAATTCCTCCCCGGCGCCCACCGTCTCCGACCGGATCCCGACCCGCCTGTTCCCTCAGTCCGTCTCCATCACTCGCAGCGCGCATGCTCAGAGCACCGCCCAGTCCCGCGCCTGCGCACTGGGCTCCTGTAGTCACTGATAGGGCACTTTCTGGGCCGTGGGGTATTCTGGGTAAACTCTCCGCCATTGACGGTCCGAATCGGTGAACAGAAATTTCGACATCGCATCGAGATTGGGGCCGGAGGGACAATAAACATTAAACAAAATCAATCAATAAATTATACAGAATCCCGAGTGCCCGGGCCCTCAGACAGGGAGCGAAGTTCACTGGTCGCCACTTTTCCTTCACCAACTCGCACCTCAGGCCCCGCCCAGTCTGGTTCAATCGATCAATGTTTTCCAACTGTGTTTTCCAACTCGAGTTCAGGCCTGTCATTCTCAGAGAAACTTCCAGGCCTCGTTTTTTCTGTGTGCTGTGAGGACCGATATCGTTCATCTTGATCTATTTCTGGTTCAATAACTTTGCTGAAGCTTTCTTTGTCGAGGCGGGTACAATTTTGTCTTTTAAAAAGCATTTGGACAGTTACATGGGTAAGATGGGTATCGAGGGATATGGGCCAAGTGCAGGCAATTGGGACCAGCTTAGTGGTATAAACTGGGCGACATGGACATGTTGGGCCGAAGGGCCTGTTTCCATGTTGTAAACTTCTATGATTCTATTCTATGAATGTGGCCCAGGCCAAGTGTCAGGAGATCGGATCAGGCCCACCATAGAAAATGAGTTTGACCCCCCTGAGATAGACAATGTGAACCGGATTATCCTCATCCACTGACCCAGCAACTTCCTCAAAAAACTCAAGCAAGTTTGTGAGACGCGACCTTCTTTTCCGGAAGCCGTGTTGAGTGTCTCTCACGGCCCCTCCCCATTCCCCTCGCAATAAACGCCAACATTCCATTTGCCTTCCTGATCACTTCTTGTATCTGCAGACCAACTTTCTGTGATTCATGTACTACGATACCCAGATCCCTCTGTACTTCAGAGTTCTGCAATCTTTCTCCATTTAAATAATATACTGCTCTTCTGTTCCTCCTGCCAAAGTGGACAAGTTCACATTTTCCCACATTATACTCCATCTGCCAAATTTTTGCTCACTCACTTAACCTATCCATATCCCTTTGCAGACTCCTTATTCCTCTTCACAACTTATTTTCCTACCTACCTTTGTCTCATTAGCAAATTTAGCAACAATTCATTCGCTCCCTTCATCCAAGTCATTGATATCGATTGTAAATATTTGAGCCAGATCTTTACAAAACACTGGTCAAGCTTCAGCTGGAGTATTGTGTTCATTCTGGGCAGCACACTTCAGGAAGGATGTCAAGGCCTGAGAGAGGGTGCAGAGGAGATTTACTGGACAGGGATACAGGATTCAGTTACATGGAGAGACTGGAGAAACTGGAGTTGTTCTCCTTGGAGCAGGGAAGGTTAAGGGGAGATTTAATCGAGGTGTTCAAAGTCATGAAGGGTCTTGATAGACTGAATGGTGAGAAACTGTTTCCAGTGGCAGGAGATCAGTAACCAGAGGACACAGCATTCAGGTAATTGGCAGAAGAACTAGAGGTGAGATGAGGAGAATATTTTAACGCAGCCATTTGTTATGAGCTGGAATACACTGCATGAAAGGGTGGGGGAATCAGAGTAAATTATAATTTTCAAAAGGGAATTGGATAAATACTTGAATAGGATAAATTTGCAGGATAAAGGGCATGAGAATGGGACTAATTGGATAGCTCTTTCCGAAAGCCAACACAGGCATGATGGGCCTAATGGCCTCCTTCTGTGCTTTATCATTCAATGATTCTATGATAAAGGGCCAGACACTGCTTCATCCTTCACTAACAGGGTCCCTATTAACAGTCGCTTCCTTCTGTATTCAGTTGTAAACAATTTTACAACACCAAGTTATAGTCCAGCAATTTTATTTTAAATTCACAAGCTTTTGGAGACTTCCTCCTTCCTCAGGTAAATGTTTACATTTACCTGAGGAAGGAGGAAGTCTCCGAAAGCTTGTGAATTTAAAATAAAATTGCTGGACTATAACTTGGTGTTGTAAAATTGTTTACAATTGTCAACCCCAGTCCATCACCGGCATCTCCACATTCTGTATTCAGTGCAGTGAATGGAAACCTGTCTATTTTAGTAAGTTCAGCCTTTCTAAAATCTCTCACTATTTTTGAAGATCCATTTGACTCACTTGTTTCATTTTGAAAGACTTCTGATTTTTCTACTGTGTGTCGATGGTTTTGTTTAAAGGTGGAATGACATTTGTTTCAAAATATTCTGTTCTAACCCCCGGCCCAGTTTAAAACCCTCTGCACGACTGACCAGGAAGATCGCAAGTCCAATCCTTGAACTCAGCCAAGGCAGCACTTCAGGGGCTGGAATTGGCCTCAGCACCACTGGGCTAAATAAGAGTAACCCTGCTCTCGAAGGAGATCCAGTGACCTCAACTGGGAAATTTATGGCTGTCATTTGAGGGCAGGACTGGCCTCGACCGTGATGCCTACCACAGTGGATAATCCTGCTGTCACTCACTGTGTGGGCCCATGTATAAATGTTCCCTTACTGTTAGATTATTAACTAAGTCTGGGCTCATTACTCATTACTGAATCTAGTCCACCCTCCTTAAAACCTACCTCTTTGACCAAGCTTTTGCTCACCTGTCCTAATATCTCCTTATGTGGTTCAGTGTCAAATTTATTTTGTTAATCACTCCTGTGAATGGCCTTGGGACGTTTTACTATGTTAACGGCACTGGATAAATGTATCAATAAAACAGGGAACTCTTGGAAACACACTGTAGGTCCTTCTTTATCTGGACAGCAAATCACTGCTGTTGTGTTGAACCAGCAGTTAACATAAGAAATAGGAGCAGGAGTCGGCCATATGGCCCCTCGAGCCTGCTCCACCATTCAATAAGATCATGGCTGATCTTCTGCCTCATTTAACATGTATCCAGAATATTAAACTCCAGCCCAGTTATCGGGGTTATTAACATCAGAAACAAACCCCAACTGTCAGAATGAACATGGTTCAATCCTGGATATGATTAACAGCAGCAATAACAGCAGAATCCAACCCCAGAAGTCACAGGTGAACTCGCTGGTGTCTCCGCAGGTTGGATGAATGAGTGAATCCCTTCCCACACACGGAGCAGGTGAACGGCCTCTCCCCAGTGTGAACTCGCTGGTGTGTCAGAAGGTGGGATGAACGAGTGAATCCCTTCCCACACACAGAGCAGGTGAACGGCCTCTCCTCAGTGTGAGTGCGTCGATGATGTGTCAGCAGTTCCCATTTGCTCTTAAAGCTCTTCCCACAGTCAGAACATTTAAACGGTCTCTTATCAGTGTGAACAAGTTGGTGTGTCAGTAGGTGCTGTGACTGAATGAATCCCTTTCCACACATGGAGCAGGTGAACGGTCTCTCCCCAGTGTGAGCACGCTGGTGGGCAATGAGAGTGGATGACTGCCTGAACCTCTTCCCGCAGTGAGAGCAACTGAACGGTCTCTCGTCAGTGTGAATTCGCTGGTGTCGAATCAGTCCCTCCGAGCTTTTAAACCTGTTCCCACAGTCAGAGCATTTAAAAGGTCTCTCCGCAATGTGAATAAGCTGGTGTGTTCGGAGGGCGGATGACTGAGCGAATCCCTTCCCACACAGAGAGCAAGTGAACGGCCTCTCCCCAGTGTGACTGTGGTGATGAGTTTCCAGCTGGGACGGATAATTGAATCCCTTCCCACACACGGAGCAGGTGAACGGCCTCTCCCCGGTGTGACTGCGTCGATGAGTTTCCAGCTGGGATGGGTAATTGAATCCCTTCCCACAGTCCCCACATTTCCACGGTTTCTCCATGGTCCGGGTGTCCTTGTGTCTCTCCAGGTTGGACGATCAGTTGAAGCCTCGTCCACACACAGAACACGTGGACGGTTTCTCCCCGCTGTGAATGGTGTGATGTTTTTTCAGGCTGTGTAACTGGTGAAAGCTCTTTCCACACTCAGTGCACTGGAACACTCTCACTCGGGTCTGAGTGTCTCGGTGATTTTCCACTCACACTGATGTTTGAAATCTTTTCCGACTAACACAACAGACAAACATTTCTCCTTCCACATTCAAAGGCCGATGATATTCAGGTCCTGATGAATCGAGTGACTCGGTCAGATCTTGACGTGATGTTTGGTTTGAGTTTCCCGTCTGTAAATCCTCCCCTTCCAATACCCTGTAAAAGGAGTTTACAAAAGTCATCACTGTAAACACAGGATAGAAATTCAGAACAGACAATTCCAGTTTTTCTGGATCATTTTTTCATCTTTTGAGCCTCAAAAGCTGTAAATCCCCATCCCACACACTCTCCCTCCTCCCTGTGCTGAAATCTGAACCCATTGCACCATCTCCTACATTTTTTCCTCTGCTCTGCTGGGTTCAGTTCCACACTCATTGGTTCCCCTCTCTCTCCTCCCCTGAAGGTGCTGACTCTGACTGGGTTCAGTTCCACACTCACTGGTTCCTCTCTCTCTCCTCCCCTGAAGGTGCTGACTCTGACTGGGTTCAGTTCTGCACTCACTGGTTCCCCTCTCTCTCCTCCCCTGAAGATGCTGACTGTCCTTCCCATATCCTAACTCGCACCAAGTCCCATTCACCCATCACCCTTGTGCTCACTGACCAACAGTGACTCCCGGTCCAGCAACGCCTCATATTTAAATTCCTCATCCTTGTGTCCAAATCCATCCATGGCCCTCGCCCCTCCCCTATCTCTGTAACCTCCTCAATGGCCCTCGCCCCTCCCCTATCTCTGTAACCGACTCCAGCCCTCCCCTATCTCTGTAACCTACTCCAGCCCTCCGCCCCTCCCCTATCTCTGTAACCTCCTCCAGCCCTCCGACCCTCCCCTATCTCTGTAACCTCCTCCAGCCCTCCGACCCTCCCCTATCTCTGTCATCTCCTCCAGCCCTCCGACCCTCCCAGATCTCCGCTATCCTCCAATTCCGGCCTCTTGCTCCTGCCCCATTCCCTTCGCCCCACCATTGGGGGCCGTGCCTTCAGCTGTCTGAGCCCCAAACTCTGGAATTCCCTCCCTGAACCTCTCCCCCTCTCTCTCCTCCTTCAATCCCCCCTCTTTGACCCAGCTTTCGGTGCCCTGTCCTAATCTCTCCTCATTCCTCTCTTCCCGCTCCTGTGAACCCTCTTGACCCATTTTGCTCCGTTAAAGGCGCGATAGAAATGCAAGTTGTTGTTGACTGTGCGGGTTCAGTTCGAGCGGAGATTGGGTCGGGCCCGATCCCGGGAAGCGGCGGGTAGTGGAGGGGGGATGATGCCGCCTGTTTTCTCTCGGGTCCTGGGCCCTACACTCGGTGTTTCTGGGCCCTGTGATCCCCGCCCTTTATTAACCCGCTCTCTCCACACCTCCTCTGACCTGCTCGAACCGCGCTCTCTGCCTCAGACCCTTCGGGCCGCGCATGCTCAGCTCACACTGACCAACAATCAGCCTCTCCTGCGCCGGCGCACTGGGCTCCTCTCAGATCGATAGGGGACATTCCGGCGCGCGGTGCAGTCTGGGGACGGACCGCCGCCATTGGAGCTCCGACCCGACCGTCAGTTTCTCTGATGGGACTGAGATTGGGGGCGGGGGAAAAGCGCTTTTGGAGCAGCGGAGGGCGGAGCGGAAATAATAAAATACAATAAACCAAAACCGAGAGCCCAAGGCACGCTGGGTAATGGAGACCGCCATTAAACCGTCAGAAACACTCACAGCGCAGGCGCGCACCGCCTCGCCTCGAAAAAACTTTGGGAAATGTATTTTTCCCCAAATCTGTTAATAATTTACTCTCATTACACTTTGGAACTGACGGGCTGGATTGATGTTTATTTTCCAATTGCAGCTCAGGACCTTCAATCCCAGCGTCAACCCGGAGCAAATGCGCTCCCGACCAATAGGAAGAGCGGAGAGGGACTGGAGGAACGAGCGGGCGGTTGGTCCTCCAACCAATCGGAGTGTGTGAGGGGCGGGACTTGCGGCGGAGGGTCTGAGCCCGGATCTCACTCCTTCTCTGGAACTCTGCCGAATTTTTGAAACTTGATTCATCTCAAGATAAAAGTCCAGAAGAAAACTGGACCTTTCAGTTGTGGCTTTAAACAGATGAAACCCTGTGGTGTCGAGCAAACAGTTCAACATTTGTTAGTAAAATGACTCTGATGAAGTAATGGAGAGCCATGCATCCAAGTTTGCTGATGACACTGAGTGCGGAGGCACAGTAAATAGTGTAGATGGGAGCAGAAAGTTGCAAGGGGGCAATAATAGATTCAGTGAGTGGGCAAAACGGTGGCAGGTGGAGTTGAATGTGGGGAAATGTGAATTCACCCACTTTGAACCTAAGACAGAGATCAGAGTATTTACCAAACGGCAAGCAGCGAGAAACTGTGGAGGAGCAGAGAGATTTCGGGGTCCAAGTACCGAAATCACTAAAAGCTAGTGGACAGTTACAAAAAATAATGTTAAAGGCTAAAGGAATGATGGCCTTCATCTCAAGGGGGCTGGAATATAAAGGGGTGGAAGTGATGTTACAGTTGTACAGAGCTCTGGTTAAACCCCATCTGGAGACTGCCTTCAGTTCTGGGCACTGCACCTCAGGGAGGATATACTGGCCTTGGAAGGGGTGCAGCACAGATTCACCAGAGTGATACTGACAGATTGCATAGACTGGGCTTGTTTTGAGTGGAGCTTGGAAGATTAAGGGGTGATCTAATCGAGGTGATTGAAGGATTTGATAGGACAGATAGAGAGAAACTACTTCCTCTGGTGGGGGAGTCCAGAACAAGGGGGCATAACCTTAAAATTAGAGCGAGGCCATTCAGGGGTGATGTCAGGAATCACTTCTTCGCACAAAGGGCAGTGGAAATCTGGAACTCTCTCCCTGAGAGCAGTCGAGGCTGGGGGTCAAGTGAAAATTTCAGATCTGAGATTGATAGATTTTTGATAGGCGAGGGTATTAAAGGTTATGGTACCAAGGCGGGTGGATGGAGTTAAGATACAGATCAGATATGATACAATTAAATGGCGGAACAGGTTGGAGGGGCTGAATGGCCTCCTCCTGTTCATAATGATTAAATGTTCCTATTCTCTGCACAATTACAGAACGGACCCATTGTTAATAGGAGCTCCGTTAATGAAATCCCCTGACATTCAAAGAGAAACGGGACTGTCCCTTTAACTATAAACAAAGGGGAGTGCCTGTCCCTTTAAATATCTGCCCCATTCCCACAGGCAGTGGGAGGAGGAACAGCGCGCGGTCTCATTCCGCCCAAAACCAGCGGGGCCTCGCGCGAGGGAGCAGCTCCATGAGGGGGCGGGGCCAGGGGGTGAGGGCGGGGCCTCGGCTCTGACGTCCCCAGGAGCCCAGCGCGCAGGCGTGGGAGAGGCTCTGCGCGTTCGCCAGACGGAGTCGGAGGGTCGGGAGCAGGTAGGCGGGAGGCGGGAGGCGGGGGGGCCGGGGGGGCCGGGGGGCCGGGGACAGGACACTGAGAAACCGGGCGGAGGCCGCGCCCCACGGCTTATAAACATGGAGCGAGGCCGCAGGAACCGAGTCGGATCCTCTGGTCCCGAGTGTGAGCAGCCGGACGGCAACTGCGGGTCTTCTCCCCGGAGATAGGCCCGGGTTACCGGGGGAACCGGCCGCCATCTTTGTACAGGAGGATGGAGCGTCACTGCGCATGCGCGGCCATCTTTGTACAGGATGAGGGAGCCTCACGGCGCTTGCGCGGCCACCTTGGTACAGGTACAGAGTGGGCGGGGCTTCAGGATATTTCACTCAGAATCTCAACCCGTGCTGTACCTGCCCTGGGAGTGTTTGATGGGACAGTGTAGAGGGAGCTTTACTCTGTATCTAACCCGTGCTGTACCTGCCCCGGGAGTGTTTGATGGGACAGTGCAGAGGGAGCTTTACTCTGTATCTAACCCGTGCTGTACCTGCCCCGGGAGTGTTTGATGGGACATTGTCGAGGGAGCTTTACTCTGTATCTAACCCGTGCTGTACCTGCCCCGGGAGTGTTTGATGGGACAGTGTAGAGGGAGCTTTACTCTGTATCTAACCCGTGCTGTACCTGCCCCGGGAGTGTTTGATGGGACAGTGTAGAGGGAGCTTTACTCTGTATCTAACCCGTGCTGTACCTGCCCCGGGAGTGTTTGATGGGACAGTGTAGAGGGAGCTTTGCTCTGTATCTAACCCGTGCTGGACCTGCCCCGGGAGTGTTTGATGGGACAGTGCAGAGGGAGCTTTACTCTGTATCGAACCCGTGCTGTACCTGCCCCGGGAGTGTTTGATGGGACAGTGTAGAGGGAGCTTTACTCTGTATCGAACCCGTGCTGTACCTGCCCTGGGAGTGTTTGATGGGACAGTGTAGAGGGAGCTTTACTCTGTATCGAACCCGTGCTGTACCTGCCCCGGGAGTGTTTGATGGGACAGTGTAGAGGGAGCTTTACTCTGTATCTAACCCGTGCTGTACCTGCCCCGGGAGTGTTTGATGGGACAGTGTAGAGGGAGCTTTACTCTGTATCTAACCCGTGCTGTACCTGCCCCGGGAGTGTTTGATGGGACAGTGCAGAGGGAGCTTTACTCTGTATCGAACCCGTGCTGTACCTGCCCCGGGAGTGTTTGATGGGACAGTGTAGAGGGAGCTTTACTCTGTATCGAACCCGTGCTGTACCTGCCCCGGGAGTGTTTGATGGGACAGTGTAGAGGGAGCTTTACTCTGTATCGAACCCGTGCTGTACCTGCCCCGGGAGTGTTTGATGGGACAGTGTAGAGGGAGCTTTACTCTGTATCTAACCCGTGCTGTACCTGCCCCGGGAGTGTTTGATGGGACAGTGCAGAGGGAGCTTTACTCTGTATCTAACCCGTGCTGTACCTGCCCCGGGAGTGTTTGATGGGACAGTGCAGAGGGAGCTTTACTCTGTATCTAACCCGTGCTGTACCTGCCCCGGGAGTGTTTGATGGGATAGTGTAGAGGGAGCTTTCCTCTGTATCTAACCCGTGCTGTACCTGCCCTGGGAGTGTTTGATGGGACAGTGCAGAGGGAGCTTTACTCTGTATCTAACCCGTGCTGTACCTGCCCCGGGAGTGTTTGATGGGACAGTGCAGAGGGAGCTTTACTCGGTATCTAACCCGTGCTGTACCTGCCCCGGGAGTGTTTGATGGGACAGTGTAGAGGGAGCTTTCCTCTGTATCTAACCCGTGCTGTACCTGCCCTGGGAGTGTTTGATGGGACAGTGCAGAGGGAGCTTTCCTCTGTATCTAACCCGTGCTGTACCTGCCCCGGGAGTGTTTGATGGGACAGTGCAGAGGGAGCTTTCCTCTGTATCTAACCCGTGCTGTACCTGCCCCGGGAGTGTTTGATGGGACAGTGTAGAGGAAGCTTTACTCTGTATCTAACCCGTGCTGTCCCTGCCCTGGGAGTGTTTGATGGGACAGTGTAGAGGGAGTTTTACCCAGAATCTCAACCCATGCTGTCCCTGCCCTGGGAGTGTTTGATGGGACAGTGTGGAGGGAGCTTTACTCGGTATCTAACCCATGCTGTACCTGCCCCGGGAGTGTTTGATGGGACAGTGTGGAGTGAGCTTTACCCTGTATCTAACCCGTGCTGTACCTGTTCTGGGATTGTGAGACGGGACAGTGTGGAGGGAGCTTTATTCGGTATCGAACCCATGCTGTCCCTGCCCTGGGAGTGTTTGATGGAACAGTGCAGAGGGAACTTTACACTCTATCTCACCTTATTGTACCTGCCCTGGGAGTGTTTGATGGGACAGTGCAGAGGGAACTTTACACTCGATCTCACCCGTGCTGGACCTGCCCCGGGAGTGTTTGATGGGACAGTGTCGAGGGAGCTTTACCCTGTATCTAAACTGTGCTGTTCCTGCCCTGGGAGTGTTTGATGGGACAGTGTGGAGTGAGCTTTGCTCTGTATCTCACCCGTGCTGTACCTGCCCTGGGAGTGTTTGATGGGACAGTGCAGAGGGAGCTTTCCTCTGTATCTAACCCGTGCTGTACCTGCCCCGGGAGTGTTTGATGGGACAGTGCAGAGGGAGCTTTCCTCTGTATCTAACCCGTGCTGTACCTGCCCCGGGAGTGTTTGATGGGACAGTGTAGAGGAAGCTTTACTCTGTATCTAACCCGTGCTGTCCCTGCCCTGGGAGTGTTTGATGGGACAGTGTAGAGGGAGTTTTACCCAGAATCTCAACCCATGCTGTCCCTGCCCTGGGAGTGTTTGATGGGACAGTGTGGAGGGAGCTTTACTCGGTATCTAACCCATGCTGTACCTGCCCCGGGAGTGTTTGATGGGACAGTGTGGAGTGAGCTTTACCCTGTATCTAACCCGTGCTGTACCTGTTCTGGGATTGTGAGACGGGACAGTGTGGAGGGAGCTTTATTCGGTATCGAACCCATGCTGTCCCTGCCCTGGGAGTGTTTGATGGAACAGTGCAGAGGGAACTTTACACTCTATCTCACCTTATTGTACCTGCCCTGGGAGTGTTTGATGGGACAGTGCAGAGGGAACTTTACACTCGATCTCACCCGTGCTGGACCTGCCCCGGGAGTGTTTGATGGGACAGTGTCGAGGGAGCTTTACCCTGTATCTAAACTGTGCTGTTCCTGCCCTGGGAGTGTTTGATGGGACAGTGTGGAGTGAGCTTTGCTCTGTATCTCACCCGTGCTGTAACTGCCCCGGGAGTGTTTGATGGGACAGTGCAGAGGGAGCTTTACTCTGTATCTAACCCGTGCTGTACCTGCCCCGGGAGTGTTTGATGGGACAGTGTGGAGGGAGCTTTACTCGGTATCTGACCAATGCTTTAACTGCCGCGGGAGTGTTTGATGGGACATTGTAGAGGGAGCTTTACCCTGTATCTAACGTGTGCTGTATCTGCCCTGGGAGTGTTTGATGGGACAGTGTCGAGGGAGCTTTACTCTGGATCTAACCTGTGCTGTCCCTGCCCTGGGAGTGTTTGGGACAGTGTCGAGGGAGCTTTACTCTGTATCTAATCCGTGCTGTACCTGCCCTGGGAGTGTTTGATGGGACAGTGTAGAGGGAGCTTTACTCGGTATCTGACCAATGCTTTAACTGCCGCGGGAGTGTTTGATGGGACATTGTAGAGGGAGCTTTACCCTCAATCTAACCCATGCTGTACCTGCCCCGGGAATGTTTGATGGGACAGTGTAGAGGGAGCTTTACCCTGTATCTAACGTGTGCTGTGTCTGCCCTGGGAGTGTTTGATGGGACAGTGTCGAGGGAGCTTTACTCTGGATCTAACCTGTGCTGTCCCTGCCCTGGGAGTGTTTGGGACAGTGTCGAGGGAGCTTTACTCTGTATCTAATCCGTGCTGTACCTGCCCTGGGAGTGTTTGATGGGACAGTGTAGAGGGAGCTTTACTCGGTATCTGACCAATGCTTTAACTGCCGCGGGAGTGTTTGATGGGACATTGTAGAGGGAGCTTTACCCTCAATCTAACCCATGCTGTACCTGCCCCGGGAATGTTTGATGGGACAGTGTAGAGGGAGCTTTACCCTGTATCTAACGTGTGCTGTGTCTGCCCTGGGAGTGTTTGATGGGACAGTGTCGAGGGAGCTTTACTCTGGATCTAACCTGTGCTGTCCCTGCCCTGGGAGTGTTTGGGACAGTGTCGAGGGAGCTTTACTCTGTATCTAATCCGTGCTGTACCTGCCCTGGGAGTGTTTGATGGGACAGTGTAGAGGGAGCTTTACTCGGTATCTGACCAATGCTTTAACTGCCGCGGGAGTGTTTGATGGGACATTGTAGAGGGAGCTTTACCCTCAATCTAACCCATGCTGTACCTGCCCCGGGAATGTTTGATGGGACAGTGTAGAGGGAGCTTTACCCTGTATCTAACGTGTGCTGTGTCTGCCCTGGGAGTGTTTGATGGGACAGTGTCGAGGGAGCTTTACTCTGGATCTAACCTGTGCTGTCCCTGCCCTGGGAGTGTTTGGGACAGTGTCGAGGGAGCTTTACTCTGTATCTAATCCGTGCTGTACCTGCCCTGGGAGTGTTTGGGACAGTGTGCAGCAATCAATAACCAATGATTAACACTATTCACCCCTATTTATTAAAATCTGGGATACAGTTTCTGAACAGCTTCATCAACGGAGCCTCTCACTTTTCCTCTCCCTATTCTTCTTCCCAAAATCTATCACTTCACATTTCTCTGCATTAAATTTCATCTGCCATCTATCTGTCCATTTTATTATCCAGTGTCCGTGACACTGAAGTCACTTCCAGTGCTCTTCACAGTTCCCCACACTCCCTATCTTGGTGGCATTTGAATTATCTGGAGATTTTCATCTTGTGCCCGAAATACCTGAGCCCAGTTCATTTCCCTGTATTGAGAAGAGCAATGGTCCCAACACTGAACCTGGGGGACACCACTGTTTACATCCCTCCAGTCTGAACAATATCCATTATCCACGACTCTCTGTTTTCTGCCCTTTCCCCAACTTCCTGTCCACGCTGCCCCACTCCCTTCAATTCCGTGAGCCTTAATTTTATCAACAAGCCTCCTGTGCGGCACCTTCTCAAACACCTTTAGACAATCCATCTACACAACACCCACTGCATTCCCTTTATCACCACACTGTGTTATTTCCTCAAATAATCCCTGCTGTCTGTCCTGAATTCACCCATTTCACGAACAAATGTTGAAATGTTTGCTCCACCCCACAGGGTTCCATCTGTTTAAAGCCAAACAGAGAGAGGTGGGAGAGGCCCATTGTTGGACAGTGTGAGCTGAGAGGTGGGAGAGGCCCATTGTTGGACAGTGTGAGCTGAGGGGTGGGAGATGCCCATTGTTGGACAGTGTGAGCTGAGGGGTGGGAGAGGCCCATTGTTTGACAGGGTGAGCTGAGGGGTGGGAGAGGCCCATTGTTGGACAGTGTGAGCTGGGGGGTGGGAGAGGCCCATTGATGGACAGGGTGAGCTGAGGGGTGGGAGAGGCCCATTGATGGACAGGGTGAGCTGAGCAGGCGCAGGAGACGCAGACTTCAGTGAACACCGAGTGCCCCACAGACCCCAATATAAAACAGTGAACATTATCCCCCCCAGACCCCAATATAAAACAGTGAACATTATCCCCCCCAGACCCCAATATAAAACAGTGAACATTATCCCCCCAGACCCCAATATAAAACAGTGAACATTATCCCCCCCCAGACCCCAATATAAAACAGTGAACATTATCCCCCCCAGACCCCAATATAAAACAGTGAACATTATCCCCCCAGACCCCAATATAAAACAGTGAACATTATCCCCCCCAGACCCCAATATAAAACTGTGAACATTATCCCCCCCAGACCCCAATATAAAACAGTGAACATTATCCCCCCCCAGACCCCAATATAAAACAGTGAACATTATCCCCCCCAGACCCCAATATAAAACAGTGAACATTATCCCCCCCAGACCCCAATATGAAACAGTGAACATTATCCCCCCCAGACCCCAATATAAAACAGTGAACATTATCCCCCCCAGACCCCAACATAAAACAGTGAACATTATCCCCCCAGACCCCAATATAAAACAGTGAACATTATCGCCCCCAGACCCCAATATAAAACAGTGAACATTATCGCCCCCAGACCCCAATATAAAACAGTGAACATTATCCCCCCAAACCCCTCCCCCCAGACCCAAATGACGACGGATCAGGGAACGTCTGTAAAGGAAGTTGGAATGGTAACTGGTCAGAGAGCGTCTCTTTGATAGAGAAATCGGGATGTGTCAGTGAATATAAGAAGGAAAAATGGAGATGGGTCAAGGAGAGCCCATCACCAAAATTGGGAGATGTTGTGGAAGAGGGGGAGAGAACTTCACGGGGAGGGAGAGAGGGGAACCAGTGAGTGCAGAACTGAACCCAGTCAGAGTCAACACCTTCAGAGGGAGGGAGAGAAAACTCAGATGGAATGAAATATGTTGGGGATGGTGCGATGGGTTTGGATTTCAGCACAGGGAGGAGGGAGAGTGTGTGGGACGGGGATTTACAGTCTGGGGGAATGAGCGGGAAGAATATTCTGTCGAAACTAGAATTGTCTGTTCTGAATTTCTATCCTGTATTTACAGTGAGGACTTTTGTAAACTCCTTTTACAGGGGATTGGAATGCGAGGATTCACAGACGGGAAAATCAAACCAAACCTCAAGTCAATCTGACCGAGTCACTCGATTCATCAGGACATGAATATCATCGGCCTTTGAATGTGGAAGGAGAAATGTTTGTCTGTTCTGTCTGTGGGAAAAGATCAAACTTCATTGTGACTGGAAAATCACTGAGTCACACACACCCGAGTGAGAGTGTTCCAGTGCACTGATTGTGGAAAGAGCTTTACCTCGTGACACAGCCTGAAAAAACATCGCACCATTCACAGCGGAGAGAAACCGTCCACGTGTTCTGTGTGTGGACGAGGCTTCAACTGATCGTCCAACCTGGAGAGACACAAGGACACCCAGACCACGGAGAAACCGTGGAAATGTGGGGACTGTGGGAAGGGATTCAATTACCCATCCCAGCTGGAAACTCATCGACGCAGTCACACTGGGGAGAGGCCGTTTATCTGCTCCTCATATGGGAAGGGATTCACTCAGTCATCCACTCTGCTGAGACACCACCGATTTCAAACTGGGGAGAGGCCGTTCACCTGCTCCGTGTGTGGGAAAGGATTCACTTGTTCATCCAGCCTCATTTCACACCAACTTGTTCACAGTGATAAGAGACCTTTTAAATGTTCTGACTGTGAGAAGAGGTTTAAAAGCAGGAATGCTCTACTGAGACACCAACGTACTCACACTGGGGAGAGACCGATTATCTGCTCCGTGTGTGGGATGGGATTCACTCAGTCATCCACCCTGCTGAGACACCAGCGAATTCACACCGGGGAGAGGCCGTTCACCTGCGCAGAGTGTGGGAAGGGATTCGCTCATTCAGCCGACCGGCTGAGGCACCAGCGAGTTCACACTGGGGAGAGACCGTTCACCTGCTCCGTGTGTGGGAAAGGATTCACTTGTTCATCCAGTCTCATTGAACACCAACTTGTTCACAGTGATAAGAGACCTTTAAAATGTTCTGACTGTGAGAAGAGGTTTAAAAGCAGGAATGCTCTCCTGAGACACCAACGTACTCACACTGGGGAGAGGCCGTTCACCTGCTCCGCATGTGGGAAAGGATTCACTCGGTCATCCGCCCTGCTGATTCACCAGCGAGTTCACACTGGGGAGAGACCGTTCACCTGCGCAGAGTGTGGGAAGGGATTCACTCAGTCATCCGCCCTGCTGATTCACCAGCGAGTTCACATTGGGGAGAGGCCGTTCACCTGCTCAGAGTGTGGGAAGGGATTCACTCAGTCATCCGCCCTGCTGATTCACCAGCGAGTTCACACGGGGGAGAGACCGTTCACCTGCTCTGTGTGTGGGAAGGGATTCACTTGTTCATCCAGTCTCATTGAACACCAACCTGTTCACACTGATAAGAGACCTTTTAAATGTTCTGACTGTGGGAAGAGCTTTAAAAGCACAAACGGACTGCTGACACAGAAACGCACTCACACTGGGGAGAGACCGTTCACCTGCTCTGTTTGTGGGAAGGGATTCACTCAGTCATCCAACCTGCAGTCACACCAGCGAGTTCACATGTTACCACAGGAGTTGGATTCTGCTGTTAATCACATCCAGGACTGAACCATGTTCATTCTGATAGTTGGGGTTTGTTTCTGATAATAACCCCTATAACTGGGCTGGAGTTTAATATTCTGTATCAGTCTCAAATGAATCAGCTTTCTTTTAAATACAGTGTACCATTGTTTAAAAAGGGAGAAAGGGATAGACTGAGTAATTACAGGCCAGTCAGCCTCACCTCGGTGGTGGGCAAATGATTGGAAACAATTCTGAGGGACAATATTAATTGTCATTTAGAAAGGCACGGATTAATCAAGGACAGTCAGCATGGATTTGTTCAGGGAATGTCGTGTCTGACTAAGTTGATTGACTCTTATGAGGAGGTAACGAGGAGGGTCGATGAGGGCAACGCATTTGATGTAGTATCCATGGATTTTAGCAAGTCTTTTGACAAGGTCCCACATGGCAGACTGGTCAAAAAAGTTAAATCCCTTGGGATCAAAGGGAAAGTGGCTAGTCGGATCCAAAATTGGCTCAGTGGCAGGAAGCAAAGGGTGATGGTTGACAGATGTTTTTGCAACTGGAAGGCTGTTTCCAGTGGGGTTCCTCAAGGCTCACTATTGGTCCCTTGCTTTTTGTGGTATATATTAATGATTTGCACTTGAATGTGGAGGACTTGATCAAGAAGTTTGCAGATGATACATAAATTGGCCGTGTGGTTGGTCGTGAGGAGGAAAGCTGTAGACTGCAGGAAGATATCAATGGACTGGTCAGGTGGGCAGAAAAGTGGCAAATAGAATTCAATCCAGAGAAGTGTGAGGTAATGCAATTGGGGAGAGCAAACAAGGCGAGTATCTGTCCATGACGGTATTGGTAGGAGTGACCACCGCACAGTCCTTGTGGAGCCAAGTCCCGTCTTCACACTGAGGACACCATCCAACGTGTTGTGTGGCACTGCCATCGTGCTAAATGGGATAGATTCAGAACAGATCGAGCAGCTCAAAACTGGGCATCCGTGAGACGCTGTGGGCCATCAGCAGCAGCAGAATTGGAATCCAACACAATCTGTAACCTCATGGTGTTCATATTCCTCACTCGTATAAACATATGAATTAAGAGCAGGAGTAGGCCATTCGGCCCCTCGAGCCTGATCTGTCATTTGATAAGATCATGGCTGATCTGATTGTGACATCAACCCAACTTTCCCATCGACCTACTATAACATTTGACTCCCTTGATAATCAGGAATCTATCTAACTCGGCCTTAAAAATATTCAATGACCCTGCCTCCCCCGCTCTCTGGGGAAGGGAGTTCCACAGACTCACGACCTTCAGGGAAAAAAATTTCTCCTCATCTCCGTCTTAAATGGGAGACCCCTTATTTTTAAACTGTGGCCCCTAGTTCTAGTCTCTCCCACAAGGGGAAACATCCTCTCAGCATCTATCCCTTCTATTCCCCTCAGGATCTTATGTGTTTCAATAAGATCACCTCTCATCCTTCTAAACTCCAATGTATACAGGCCCAACTTGTCCAACCTTTCCTCATAAGATAACCCCCTCATCCCAGGAATCAGTCGAGTGAACCTTCTCTGAACTGCCTCCAAAGCAATTATGTCCTTTCTTAAATAAGGAGACCAAAACTGCACACAGTATTCCAGATGTGGTCTCACCAATGCCCTGAACAACTGTAGTAAAATATTTCCACTTTTATATTCCATTCCCCTTGTAGTAAATGAGAACATTCCATTTGCCTTCCTAATCACTTCTTGTACCTACATACTAACTTTCTGTGATTCATGTACTACGATACCCAGATCCCTCTGTACTTCAGAGTTCTTCAATCTCTCTCCATTTAAATAATATACTGCTTTTCCATTTCTCTTGCCAAAGTGGACAAGTTCACATTTTCCCACATTATACTCCATCTGCCAAATTTTTGCTCACTCACTTAACCTATCTATATCCCTTTATGAACTCCTTATGTCCTCTTCACAACTTACTTTCCTACCTACCTTTGTCTCATTAGCAAATTTAGCAACAATACATTTGGTCCCTTCATCCAAGTCATTGATATAGATTGTAAATAGTTGAGGCCCAAGCACTGATCCCTGTGGCACTCCACTTGTTACATCTTGCCAACCTGAAAATGACCCATTTATGCCGACTCTCTGTTTCCTGTTAGCTAACCAATCCTTTATCCATGCTAATATGTTACCCCCTTCACCATGAGTTCTTATTTTGTGTAGTCACCTTTGATGTGGCACCTTGTCAAAAGCCTTCTGGATATCCAAGTGCACCTCATCCAAAGGGTCCCCTTTATCCACGTTGCTTGTTACTTCCTCAAAGAACTCTAATAAATTATTCAAACACGATTTCCCTTTCACAAAGCCGTGTTGACTCTGCCTGATTGCATTGTGATTTTCTAAGTTCCCTGCCAGAATCTCCTTAATAATAGATTCTCGCATTTTCCCCATGACAGTTGTTAAGCTAACTGGCCTGTAGTTTCCGGCTTTCTGTCTCCCTCCTTTCTTGAATAGAGGAGTTATATTCGCTATTTTCCAATCTGATGGGACCCTTCCAGAACCTGGGGAATTTTGGAAAATTAATACCAATGCATCGACTATCTCTGCAGCCACTTCTTTTAAGACCCTCGGATGAAGTCCGTCAGGACCTGGGAACTTGTCAGCTTTTAGATTTAATATTTTTTCAAGACCCTTTCCCTGGTGATTGTAAATGTTTTAAGTTCCTCCCTCCCTTTCACCTCTTGATCCACAATTATTTCTGGCATGTTATTTGTATCCTCTACAGTGATGACGGATGCAAAATATCTGTTCAATTCATCCACCATTTCCTTATTCTCCATTATTAATTCCCCAGACTCACTCTCTGGAGGACCAACACTCACTTTACTTACTCTTCTTTTTAAATACCTGTAGAAACTCTTACTATCTGTTATTATATTTCTAGCTCACTTTCTCTGGTACTCACATCTCTCCCTCATTATTCTTTTAGTCATTCTTTGCTGTTTTTTATATTTTGACCAATCTTCTGACCTGTCACTAATCTTTGTGGAATTGTATGTTTTTTCTTTCAATTTGATACTATCTTTAACTTCCTTAGTTGGCCAAGGATGGTATGTCCTTCCCCTCGAGTCTTTCTTTCTCACTGGAATGTATCTTTGCTGAGTGTTATGAAATATCCCATTAAATGTCTGACACTGCATCTCGACTGACATATCCCTTAACCGAAGTTCCCAGTTCACTTTAGCCAGCTCTGTCTTCTGTCACTCTACCATTACCAACAAGCCAGGGGATCAACCCTGGTTCAATGAGGAGTGTAGAAGAGCATGCCAGGAGCAGCACCAGGTGTACCTCATCATGAGGTGCCAACCTGGTGAAGCTACAACACAGGACGACATGCATGCTAAACAGTGGAAATAACATGCTATAGACAGAGCTAAACGATTCCACAACCAACGGATCAGATCAAAGCTCTGCAGTCCAGTCACATCCAGTCGTGAATGGTGGTAGACAATTAAACAACTCACGGGAGGAGGAGGCTCCATGAACATCCCCATCCTCAATGATGGCAGAGTCCAGCATATGAGTGCAAAAGACAAGGCTGAAGCGTTTGCAACCATCTTCAGCCAGAAGTGCCGAGTGGATGATCCATCTTGGCCTCCTCCCGCTATCCGCACTATCACAGAAGCCAGTCTTCAGCCAATTCGATTCACTCCACGTGATATCAAGAAACGGCTGAATGCACAAAGCCCCTGACAACATCCCGGCTGTAGTGCTGAAGACTTGTGCTCCAGAACTAGCTGCGCCTCGAGCCAAACTGTTCCAGTACAGCTACAACACTGGCATCTACCCGACAATGTGGAAAATTGCCCAGATATGTCCTGTCCACAAAAAGCAGGACAAATCGAATCCGGCCAATTACCGCCCCATCAGTCTACTCTCAATCATCAGCAAAGTGATGGTAGGTGTCGTCGACAGTGCTATCAAGCGGCACTTACTCACCAATTCTCAGTTTGGGTTCCGCCAGGACAACTCGGCTCCAGACCTCATTGCAGCGATGGTGCAAACATGGACAAAAGAGCTGAATTTCAGAGGTGAGGTGAGAGTGACTGCCCTTGACATCAAGGCAGCATTTGACAAGAGTGCAGCACCAAGGAGCCCTCGTAAAATTGAAGTCATTGGGAATCAGGGGGAAGACTCTCCAGTGGCTGGAGTCATACCTCGCACAAAGGAAGATGTGATGTGGAGATGCCGGTGATGGACTGGGGTTGACAATTGTAAACAATTTTACAACACCAAGTTATAGTCCAGCAATTTTATTTTAAATTCACAAGCTTTCGGAGGCTTCCTCCTTCCTCAGAACATTTACCTGAGGAAGGAGGAAGCCTCCGAAAGCTTGTGAATTTAAAATAAAATTGCTGGACTATAACTTGGTGTTGTAAAATTGTTTACAAAGGAAGATGGTTGTGGTTGTTGGAGGCCAATCATCTCAACCCCAGGACATTGCTGCAGGAGTTCCTCAGGGCAGTGTCCGAGGCCCAACCATCTTCAGCTGCTTCATCAATAACCTTCCATCCATCATAAGGTCAGAAATGGGGACGTTCACTAATGATTGCACAGAGCTCGGTTCCATTCGCAACCCCTCAGACAATGAAGAAGTCCGTGCCCGCATGCAGCAAGACCTGGACAACATCCAGGCTTGGGCTGATAAGTGGCAAGTAACATTTGCGCCAGACAAGTGTCAGGCAATGACCATCTCCCCTTGACATTCAACGGCATTACCATCGCTGTATCCCTCACCATTGACCAGAAACTGAACTGGACCAGCCACGTAAATACTATGGGTACAAGAGCAGGTCAGACGCTGGGTATTCTGTGGCGAGTGACTCACCTCTTGATTCCCCAAAGTCTTTCCACCATCTGCAAGGCACAAGTCAGGAGTGTGATGGAATACTCTCCACTTGCCTGGATGAGTGCAGCTCCAACAACACTCAAGAAACTTGACACCATCCAGGACAAAGCAGCCCGCTTGATTGGCACCCCATCCACCACCCTGAACAGTCACTCCCTTCACCACCGGCGCACAGTGGCTGCAGTGTGTCCCATCCACAGGATGCACTGCAGCAACTCACCAAGGCTTCTTCGACAGCACCTCCCAAACCCGTGACCTCTACCACCGAGAAGAACAAGGGCAGCAGGCACATGGGAACAACACCACCTGACATTCCCCTCCAAGTCACACACCATCCCGACTTGGAAATATATCGCCATTCCTCCATCGTCGCTCGGTTAAAATCCCTGAACTCTCTACCGAATAGCACCGTGGGAGAACATTCAACACACAGACTGCAGCGGCTCAAGAAGGCGGCTCGCCACCACCTTCTCAAGGGCAATTAGGGATGGGCAATAAATGCTGGCCTTGCCAGTGAGGCCCACATCCCATGAACGAATAAAAAAAAGAAAAAGTATACAGTAAATGGAAGGATACTGAGAGGTATTGAGGAACAAAGAGACCTTGGAGTGCATGTCCACAAATCCCCGAAGTTAGCAGGACAGGTAGATAAGTTGGTTAAAAAGGGAGACAGGATACTTTCCTTAATTAGCCGAGGCATAGAATATAAGAGCAGAAAGGTTATGCTCGAACTGTATAAAACAATAGTTAGGCTCCAGCTAGAGTACTGCATACAGTTCTGGTCACCACATTACAGGAAAGATGTGATTGCACTCGGGAGGGTACAGTGGAGATTTACAAAGATATTGCCAGGGCTGGAGAATTTTAGCTATGAGGAAAGATTGGATAGGCTGGGGTTGTTTTCTTTGGAACAGAAGAGGCTGAGGGGAGATTTAATTGAGGTGTATAAAATTATGAGGGGCAAGATGGAGTGAATAGGAAGGACCGACTTTCCTTGGCAGAGGGGTCAGTGACCAGTGGGCATTGATTTAAAGTATTGGCAGAAGGATTAGAGGGAACTTGAATTTTTTTTTCATCCAGAGGGTGGTGGGGGTCTGGAACTCCACACCTGAAAGGGTGGACGAGGCAGCAACCTTCATCACATTTAAAGGGAACCAGGATATGCACTTGAAGTGCCGTCACCTACAGGGCGATGGACCAAGAGCTGGAAAGTGGGATTAGGCTGGATCGCTCTTTTTCAACTGGCATGGACAAGATGGGCCGATTGGCCTCCTTCGTCTCATAAATTTCTATGATTCTCCCCACCTCAACATCACTCTCCTCACACTGACCCCTGCGACAGGGGAAGAGGGGACATTTACCAGACTCCCCACTAAAAACCCTCAGTGTCCCTCTCACGGGTGAAGAGGGGACATTTACCAGACTCCCCACTAAAAACCCTCAGTGTCCCTCTCCAGGATGAAGAGGGGACATTTACCAGACTCGCCACTATTGACCCTCAGTGTCCCTCTCATGGCTGAAGAGGGGACATTTACCAGACTCCCCACTATTGACCCTCAGTGTCCCTCTCACGGGTGAAGAGGGGACATTTACCAGACTCCCCACTATTGACCCTCAGTGTCCCTCTCACGGGTGAAGAGGGGACATTTACCAGACTCCCCACTATTGACCCTCAGTGTCCCTCTCACGGGTGAAGAGGGGACATTTACCAGACCCCCCACTATAGACCCTCAGTGTCCCTCTCACGGGTGAAGAGGGGACATTTACCAGACTCCACACTATAGACCCTCAGTGTCCCTCTCACGGGTGAAGAGGGGACATTTACCAGACTCCCCACTATTGACCCTCAGTGTCCCTCTCAGGGGTGAAGAGGGGACATTTACCAGACTCCCCACTATTAACCCTCAGTGTCCCTCTCACGGGTGAAGAGGGGACATTTCCCAGACTCCCCACTCTTGACCCTCAGTGTCCCTCTCAGGGGTGAAGAGGGGACATTTACCAGACTCCCCACTATGGACCCTCAGTGTCCCTCTCACGGGTGAAGAGGGGACATTTACCAGACTCCCCACTATTGACCCTCAGTGTCCCTCTCAGGGGTGAAGAGGCGACATTTACCAGACTCCCCACTATTGACCCTCAGTGTCCCTCTCACGGGTGAAGAGGGGACATTTACCAGACTCCCCACTATTGACCCTCAGTGTCCCTCTCACAGGTGAAGAGGGGACATTTACCAGACTCCCCACTATTGACCCTCAGTGTCCCTCTCACGGGTGAAGAGGGGACATTTACCAGACTCCCCACTATTGACCTCAGTGTCCCTCTCACAGGTGAAGAGGGGACATTTACCAGACTCCCCACGATTCACCCTCAGTCTCTCACATTTACCTGGTCCTGGACTCGGTCTTCCTGTACCAAAATGGCCGCGCATGCGCCGTGACGCTCCCTCCTCCTGTAGCAAGATGGCGGCCGGTTCCCCCGGTAACCCGGGCCTGTCCCCGGGGAGAAGCCTTCAGCTGCCGCCCGGCTGAAGACACGCGGGACCAGAGGATCCTTTTCGTTCCCTGCGGCCGCACTCCATCTTTAAACGACCGACGGCAGGGCCTCCCTCCGGTTTATGAATCTCCGGACCGGGCGCTCGCCGACCGTCTTCAGACCTCCGACTCCGTCTGTGGACCGCTCAGAGCCTCTCCCGCGCCTGCGCGCTGAGCTCCGGGGATAGGGAAAGGGCGGGGTCTCCCGTGCGGGGGAGCAGGGGCGTTTTTTTTTATTCGTTCACGGGATGTGGGCGTCGCTGGAGAGAGCAGCATTTATTGCCCATCCCTAATTGCCCCTTGAGAAGGTGGTGGTGAGCCGTCTTCTTGAACCGCTGCAGTCCGTGTGTTGAAGGTTCTCCCACAGTGCAGTTAGGAAGGGAGTTCCAGGATTTTGACCCAGCTCCGATGAAGGAACGGCGATATATTTCCAAGTCGGGATGGTGTGTGACTTGGAGGGGAACGTGCAGGTGGTGTTGTTCCCATGTACCTGCTGCTCTTGTCCTTCTAGGTGGTAGAGGTCGCGGGTTTGGGAGGTGCTGTCGAAGAAGCCTTGGCGAGTTGCTGCAGTGCATCCTGTGGATAGTGCACACTGCAGCCACGGTGCGCCGGTGGTGAAGGGAGTGAATGTTTAGGGTGGTGGATGGGGTGCCAATCAAGCGGGCTGCTTTATCTTGGATGGTGTCGAGCTTCTTGAGTGTTGTTGGAGCTGCATTCATCCAGGCAAGTGGGGAGTATTCCATCACGCTCCTGACTTGTGCCTTGTAGATGGTGGAAAGGCTTTGGGGAGTCAGGAGGTGAGTCACTCGCCGCAGAATACCCAGCCTCTGACCTGCTCTAGTAGCCACAGTATTTATATGGCTGGTCCAGTTAAGTTTCTGGTCAATGGTGACCCCCAGGATGTTGATGGTGGGGGATTCGGCGATGGTAATGCCGTTGAATGTCAGGGGGAGGTGGTTAGACTCTCTCTTGTTGGAGATGGTCATTGCCTGGCACTTATCTGGCACGAATATTACTTGCCACTTATGAGCCCAAGCCTGGATGTTGTCCAGGTCTTGCTGCATGCGGGCTCGGACTGCTTCATTATTTGAGGGGTTGCGAATGGAACTGAACACTGTGCAATCATCAGCGAACATCCCCATTTCTGACATTATGATGGAGGGAAGGTCATTGATGAAGCAGCTGAAGATGGTTGGGCCTAGGACACTGCCCTGAGGAACTCCTGCAGCAATGTCCTGGGGCTGAGATGATTGGCCTGCAACAACCACTACCATCTTCCTTTGTGCTCGGTATGACTCCAGCCACTGGAGAGTTTTCCCCCTGATTCCCATTGACGGTTCCAACCATCAATGAAACGTCAGAGCCCGCTGGCCCGCCCCATCCACACACAGTCAGGCCCCGCCCAAACATGGTCAGGCCCCGCCCAAACATGGTCAGGCCCCGCCCACACACAGTCAGGCCCCGCCCCCACACTGAGCCAGGCCCCGCCCCCCACACAGTCAGGCCTCGCCCCCACTCCCTGAGTCAGGCCCCGCGCCCACTCGCTGTTTCAGGCCCCGCCCCCACACACACAGTCAGGCCCCGCCCACACAACACAGTCAGGTCCCGCCCTCACACACAGTCAGGCCCCACCCACATACAGACAGTCAGGCCCTGCCCCCACAGTCCCCGCCCTCACACACAGACAGGCCCTGCCCCCCACACAGCCCCCTCCACACACAGTCAGGCCCCGCCCAAACATTGTCAGGCCCCGCCCACACACTGTCAGGCCCCGCCCCCACACTGAGCCAGGCCCCGCCCAACACATAGTCAGGCCCCGCCCCCACTCCCTGAGTCATGTCCCGCCCCCACAACACAGTCAGGTCCCGCCCTCACACACAGTCAGGCCCCACCCACATACAGACAGTCAGGCCCTGCCCCCACAGTCCCCGCCCTCACACACAGACAGGCCCCGCCCCCACACAGCCCCCGCCCACACATGGTCAGGCCCCGCCTCCCATTCGGAGTCAGGCCCCGCCCCCCACACCCGTGAGAGGGATGCTTCGGGTCTGTAGTGGGAAGTCTGGTAAATGTCCACTCTTCACCCGAGAGAGGAACACTGAGGATCTGTAGTGGAGAGTCTGGTAAATGTCCCCTCTTCACCCGTGAGAGGGACACTGAGGGTCTGTAGTGGGGAGTCTGGTAAATGTCCCCTCTTCACCTGTGAGAGGGACACTGAGGGTCTGTAGTGGGGAGTCTGGTAAATGTCCCCTCTTCGCCAGTGAGAGGGACACTGAGGGTCAATAGTGGGGAGTCTGGTAAATGTCCCCTCTTCACCCGTGAGTGGGACACTGAGGGTCTGCAATGGGGAGTCTGGTAAATGAGGGGGTTATCTCATGAGGAAATGTTGGACAAGTTGGTCCTGTATACACTGAAGTTTGGAAGAATGAACGATGATTTCATTGAAACAGATAAGATCCTGAGGGGACTAGAAGGGATAGATGCTGAGACGATGTTTCCCCTTGTGGGAGAGACTAGAACTCGGGGCCACAGTTTAAAAATAAGGGGTCTCCCATTTAAGACGGAGATGAGGAGAATTTTTTTCTCTGAGAGTCGTGAGTCTGTGGAAATCCCTTCCCCAGAGAGCGGTGGAGGCAGGGTCATTGAATATTTTTAAGGCTGAGTTCGATATATTCCTGATTAACAAGGAGTCAAATGTTATCGTAGGTAGACGGGAAAGTAGGGTTGCGGTCAGAATCAGATCAGCCATGATCTTATCAAATGACAGAGCAGGCTCGAGGGGCCGAATGGCCTACTCCTGCTCTTAATTCATATTTTCGGATGTTCCTACCTTTTGTGCTCTATGCCTCCATTAATAAAGCCCAGGATCCCGTCTGTTTTTTAACGGCCTTCTCAACTTCTCCTGCCACCTTCAAAGATTTGTGTACATACATCCCCAGGTCTCTCTGGTCCGGCACCCCCTGTAAAATGTACTATTTAGTTTATATTTTGCCTCTCCTCATTATTCCTTCCAAACTGTATCACTTCACACTTCTCTGTGTTAAATTTAAGCCGCCATGTGTCTGCCCATTTCACCGGTCTGTCTCTGTCCCCCTCACTCTGTTACTATGCTCCACCTGGTTTACCACATTTCCCAGTTTCTTGTCATCTTCAAACTGTGAAATTGTGCGCTGTAAACCCAAGTGCCAACCTCACGGAGACAGGGCCCGCCTGTCCCTTTCAGAATGAGTGAGGGGATGAGCTGGAAATCCCTTGATGAAGTTTTCTGGGGTGGGGGAGAACGAGCAGTCTCTTTATTCTGATCATTGAGGGCGATCTCCATCACCCAGCGGGCCTTCGGGTGTGAAACCGCTCGATGTGGCGCTGGGCCGCGGGCTCTTGTGTTTCTGTCCATTGGATTGATTCCCGCTCCGCCCCGATCCCGCCCGTCGGATCAGTGAAATCTCCAATTAATGACAGTCAATGGCGGCAGGAACTACCCATAACGCCCCGCGGGAGTGAATACGCCCTATCCCGTTTAAAGGGGCCCAGCGCGGAGGCGCGGAGGAGACGCTGCGCTGGCGCCAGTCGGAGCTGCGGGTCCGGATGCAGGTGGACGGGAGCCGGGGGGCCGGGGATTAATAAACCGGGGAACAGATTTCAAACATCAGTGTGAGTGGAAAATCACCGAGACACACACACCCGAGTGAGAGTGTTCCAATGCACTGAGTGTGGAAAGAGCTTTAACCAGTTACACAGTCTGAAAAAACATCACACCATTCACAGCGGGGAGAAACCGTCCACGTGTTCTGTGTGTGGACGAGGCTTCAACTGATCGTCCAACCTGGAGAGACACAAGGACACCCGGACCACGGAGAAACCGTGGAAATGTGGGGACTGTGGGAAGGGATTCAATTACCCATCCCAGCTGGAAACTCATCGACACAGTCACACTGGGGAAAGGCCGTTCACCTGCTCTCTGTGTGGGAAGGGATTCACTGAGTCTTCCACCCGACTGACACACAGAGATTCTACACTGCTGAAAGACCTTTTAAATGCTCTGACTGTGGGAACAGCTTTAAAAACTCTGCCGATCTGATTCCACACCAGCGAGTTCACACTGACGAGAAACCTTTCAGTTGCTCTAAATGTGGGAAGAGGTTCAGGATGTGATCCAACCTCACTGCACACCAGCGAGTTCACACTGGAGAGAGGCTGTTCACCTGCTCCATGTGTGGGATGGGATTCACAACGACATCCCACCTGCGGAGACACCAGCGAGTTCATTTGTGACTGCAGGGGTTGGATTCTGCTGTTGTTGCTGCTGTTAATCACATCCAGGACTGAACCATGTTCATTCTGACAGTTGGGGTTTGTTTCTGCTGATGTTAATGACCCCGATAACTGGGCTGGTGTTTAATATTCTGGATACATGTTCAATAAATCAGCTTTGTTTGAAACACATTGTTGTAAATTTTGGTCTTTCCCACCTGAATGTTTAGCATCACCTGACTGGAGCTCAGAAAGGACAATCTGGGGGGAGGATCGTCCGATGGGAACGGAACTTCAGCCCGGACACAGTCCTTCAGGGCCACACAGAGAGGGGCAAACGGCACTTTGGGCTTTCTTCTCTCTCTTCATTGACAGCAGAGTCGCCGTGTGGGTTAATCTTGAGGCGTGAGAGTAATGTGTCCCAGCCGCTCTCTTCCATGGTCCAGAGCTCCAGGCACGGAACAGAAGGCTCCTTTACAACTGTGTTTAGAGTCAGGAAGAACAACGGGGAATGCTGGAAACATGCTGTAAATCAGAGATTGGTGTAAAACTGTGATCTGTTCCTGACTGAAAGGGAAACGGCAGGTTTAAGTTTCCAGTCTAAAACTGACTGGGAATTATTCTGCAAAGATTGAACCTGTTTGTGTTACAGTCCTGAGTCTACTATATTAAGGCGGGTGTTAAATCATTTAAAATAAACCTGTTTAAAATAAATGGGTTAAAGTTTGCATTAAAATAGCGGAGGGAGGAATTCACAGGAGCCTGTTAACGGCTGGTACAATTATCCACCAATCATTTGATCTCCAGATAAAGAAGGACCTGCAGTGTGTTTCCAGATTCCCTGTTTTATTGATGTGAGTGAGTTAGACACCATTAACCCAGTTCGGATCAATATGTTTACAGGAGTTTACAGGAGACCGAGGAAAATATCACCCACAATTGAGGGAGACAAAATCAGCCATTAGAGAAGCTGAGATATGTTTGGTGTTTAAAGAGATGGGACGGGTGCTCTGTGAGCCACTTGCCTGGATCTTCAACAGCTCAATAGAGTCAGGGATTGTTCCCTGAGATTGGAAGGTAACTCACTGAGTTCCCATTCTCAAAAAAGGGAATAAATCCGAGCCAGGGAACAAGAGGCCCGTCAGTGAGACCTCGACCAAAGGGAAGATTCTTGAAGGAATCCGAAGAGATTCTGTTTATGATCACGGGGAAAGAGGAGGGGCCGTTAGAGACACTCAACACAGCTTCCAGAAAAGAAGGTCGCGTCTTGGAAATATGCTTGAATTTTTGAAGAAGTTGCTGGGTCAGTGGATGAGGATAATCCGGTTCACATTGTCCATCTCAGGGGTTTTTTGAAGAAGTTGCTGGGTCAGCGGATGAGGATAATCCGGTTCACATTGTCTGTCTCAGGGGTGTTTTTTGAAGAAGTTGCTAGGTCAGTGGATGAGGATAATCCGGTTCACATTGTCTTTCTCAGGTGGGTCAAAATCATTTTCTATGGTGGGCCTGATCCGATATCCTGACACTTGGCCTGGGCCACATTCAGCAAAACTTATTAAACTAGAAATAGATCAAGATGAACGATATCGGTCCTCACAGCACATAGAAAAAAAAGGCCTCGAAGTTTCTCTCAGAATGACAGGCCTGAACTCGAGTTGGAAAACACAGTTGGAAAACATTGATCAATTGAACCAGACTGGGCGGGGCCTGAGGTGCGAGTTGGTGAAGGAAAAGTGGCGACCGGTGAACTTCGCTCCCTGTCTGAGGGCCCGGGCACTCGGGTTTCTGTATAATTTATTGATGGATTTTGTTTAATGTTTATTGTCCCTCCGGCCCCAATCTCGATGCGATGACGAAATTTCTGTTCACCGATTCGGACCTTCAATGGCGGAGAGTTTACCCAGAATCCCCCGCGGCCCAGAAAATGCCATATCAGTGACTACAGGAGCCCAGTGCGCAGGCGCGGGACTGGTCTGTGCTCTGAGCATGCGCGGTGCGAGTGGTGGCGACGGACTGAGGGAACAGGCGGGTCGGGATCCGATAGGAGACGGTGGGCGCGGGGGAGGAATTGGACCTGTGGGTGGGCAGGGAAGCTTCATAAACACCCGGTGCAGGCCTCAGGCCCCGAATAAGAGCCCACAGGCCCCGTGTTTACACCGCGGTGACAGGCCCGACCGGCGGCCTCCCGGGTGAGCGGGGAACTGGCCGCCATCTTGGTCACAGTTCAGGGATCACGGCGCATGCGCGTCCACCTTGGGGCAAAGTCTGGGCGGGGCTTCAGGGTCCCAGTGACCGGGAACGAAGAGTGGGCGGGGCTTCAGGGTCCCAGTGACCAGGGACAAATAGTGGGCGGGGCTTCAGGCTCCCAGTGACCAGGAACAAAGAGTGGGCGGGGCTTCAGGGTCCCAGTGACCAGGAACAAATAGTGGGCGGGGCTTCAGGGTCGCTGTGACCATGAACAAGGAGTGGGCGGGGCCTCAGTGTCCCAGTGACCGGGCACAATGAGTGGGCGGGGTTTCAGTTTCCCAGTGACCAGAAACAAGGAGTGGGCGCGGCATCAGTGTCCTAGTGACTGGGAATAATGAGTGGGCGGGGCTTCAGGATCCCAGTGACCAGGAACAATGAGTGGGCGGGGCATCAGGATCCCAGTGACCGGGAACAAGGAGTGGGCGGGGCTTCATTGTTCCCTTGGCCATGAACAAAGAGTGGGCGGGGCTTCATGGTCCCAGTGACCAGGAACAAAGAGTGGGCGGGGCTTCACGGTCCCTGTGACCGGGAACAAAGAGTGGGCGGGGCTTCAGGGTCCCTGTGACTGGGAACAAAGAGTGGGCGGGACTTCAGGGTCCCAGTGACCAGCAACAAAGAGCGGGCGGGGCTTCAGTGTCCCTGTGACTGTGAACAAAGAGTGGGCGGGGCTTCAGGGTCCCAGTGACGGTGAACAAAGAGTGGGCGGGGCTTCAGGGTCCCTGTGACGGTGAACAAAGAGTGGGCGGGGCTTCAGGGTCCCTGTGCCTCATTTATTTTCCTCTCACTCTGCTCCCAGGGGGTGGAGAACTGAACCCGACCAGAGTAGAGGGAGGGAGGAAACTGGGAGTGGAGGGAAGAAATGATGGAGATGGTGCGATGGGTTTGGATTTCAGCACAGGGAGGAGGGAGAGTGTGTGGGACGGGGATTTACAGTCTGGGGGAATGAGCGGGAAGAATGTTCCATAGAAACTAGAATTGTCTGTTCTGAATTTCTATCCTGTATTTACAGTGAGGACTTTTGTAAACTCCTTTTACAGGGGATTAGAAGGGGAGGATTTGCAGATGGGAAACTCAAATCAAACATCTCGTCAGGATCTGACAGTCCCTCGATTCATCAGGACCTGAATATCATCGGCCTTTGAATGTGGAAGGAGAAATGTTTGTCTGTTGTGTCTGTGGGAAAAGTTTTCAAACATCAGTGTGAGTGGAAAATCACCGAGACTCTCAGACCCGATTGAGAGTGTTCCAGTGCACTGACTGTGGAAAGAGCTTTAACCAGTTACACAGCCTGAAAAAACATCGCACCATTCACAGCGGGGAGAAACCGTCCACGTGTTCTGTGTGGACGAGGCTTCAACTGATCGTCCAACCTGGAGAGACACAAGGACACCCGGACCACGGAGAAACCATGGGAATGTGGGGACTGTGGGAAGGGATTCAATTACCCATCTAAGCTGGAAACTCATCGAAGCAGTCACACCGGGGAGAGGCCGTTCATCTGCTCCGTGTGTGGGAAGGGATTCACTGATTCATCCACCCTGCTTGCACACGAGCGAGTTCACACTGGGGAGAGACCGTTCACCTGCTCCGTGTGTGGGAAGGGTTTCACTCAGTTATCCCACCAGCTGAGACACCAGCGAGCTCACTCCAGGGAGAGGTCGTTCACCTGCTCCGTGTGTGGGAAAGGATTCACTCAGTCATACAGCCTCAGTGAACACCAACTTGTTCACACTGATAAGAAACCGTTTAAATGTACTAACTGTGAAGAGCTTCAAGAGGACAAGGGACCTGCTGAAACATGAACGGGTTCACACTGGGGAGAGGCCGTTCACCTGCTCCGTGTTTGGGAAGCGATTCACTCTGTCATCCCACTGGCTGAGACAACAGCGAGTTCACCTGTGATGCAGGGGTTGGATTCTGCTGTCATTGCTGCTGTTAATCACATCCAGGACTGAACCATGTTCATTCTGACAATTGGGGTTTGTTTCTGATATCAATAACCCCGAGAACTGGGCTGGAGTTTAATATTCTGGATATATGTACTCCAGAGGGGCTCTGACCGAGGCTCTGTGGAACTGAAGCATAAATTCCTCAACTTTGTATTCCAGCTCTCGAGATAAAGGCCAACATTCCATTAGTCTTTGTGATTAATTTTTGTATCTGGGCACTAGCTTTTAGTGATTTGTGTACATGGACACCCAAATCCCTTTGCTCCTCCACAGTTCCCAGTCTCTCACTTTAAGAAAATACTCCAATGTTTCCTTCTTGTATCCAAAGTGGATGATCTCACACTTCCCCACACTGAACTCCACCTGCCACAGTTTTGTCCACTCACTTAATCTGTCCCTTTGTAACTTCCTGCTCCCATCCACACAACTTACTGTGTCTCCGAACTTAGTGTCATCTGGAAACTTGGATATAAAACTCTCTCTTCCTTCATCCAAGTTATTGATAAATATGGTGAAAAGCTGAGACCCCAGTCCAGATCCCTGAGGAACACCACTTGTCACATCCCACCAATCAAAGAACGTTCCCTTTATCCCCACTCTCTGTCTCCCACCTCCCAACACAAGTCACAAGGTCACTTTCAATTTTGTGCACTTTTATTTTTGCGAATAATCTCTTGTGCTGAACCCTATCAAATGCCTTCTGGAAGTCCACACAGACAATGTCCATCGACATTCCCTGTCCAGCCTGTTGGTGACTTCAAAAAACTCATCTTGATTAGTCAGACATGACCCACCCTTCACAAATCCACGCTGACTCTCTTTGATCAGCTCAGACTTGTTCAAGTCCTCAATCATTCTGTCTCTGGTGATAGATTCCAGTAACTTCCCCACTCCTGACGTTAAACTGACAGATCTGTCGTTTCCTTTTCTCTCTCTTCCTCCTTTCTTAAATATTGGAGTGATATTTTCATATCCAAAGGCACAATTCCCGAGTCCAAAGAGCTTTGTGAAACTATGACTAATGTTTCTGTAATTTCCCCACCTGTTTCCTTTAATACCCTGAGGGAAAAACCATCAGGTCCTGGAGATTTCATTCTTTCTTTGGGAACAGATAAATAAATAACGTCAGAGATAATTGATTCATATTTTAATATTAAACATTGATTATCAGATGGGTTTAATTTGTATTCTTTTAGTTACATTTTATTGCTCACTTTGGTATAATTCACCTGTTTCTTTCTTTTATTGAATCAGTTTTTATTAATTTCCTTTTTATTACTCACTCCTTTCATAGAAACCTCAGATTCCCCAGTCTAAGTTCCCTCGGTTAACTCGAGGTTTTCACCACCACCACTGGAACTGGAAGATCAACTTCAGGTAACTACTGGGGAAATCACATGACGGGGCACCAGGAAATCACACGACGGGGCACCGGGGAGATCACATGACGGGGTACTGGGGAGATCATAAGAGATAGGAGCAGGAGTAGGCCATTCGGCCCCTCGGGCCTGCTCCACCATTTAATGAGATCATGGCTGATCTGATTTTTACCTCAACTCCACTCTCCCGCCCTTTCCCCGTATCCTTTGACTCCTTTGCTGATCAACAATTTGTCTAACTCAGCCTTGAATGTATTCAATGACTCAGCCTCCACAGCTTTTTGGGGTAAAGAATTCCAAAGAATCACGACCCTGTGGGAGAAGAAATTCCTCCTCATTTCCATCTTAAACGGGCGAACCCTTATTCTCAGACAATGACCCCGAGTTCTAGATTCCCCCATGAGGGGTAACATCCTCTCAGCATCTACCCGATCGAATCCCCTCAGAATCTTATATGTTTCAATAAGATCTCCTCTCATTTTTCTGAACTCCAATGAGTATAGACTCAACCTGTTCAATCTTTCCTCATAAGACAACCCTTCCATACCCGGGATCAACCTCGTGAACCTTCTCTGAACTGCCTCCAATGCAAGTATGTCCTTCCTTAAATAAGGGCACCAGAACTGTACGCAGTACTCCAGGTATGGTCTCACCAGCACCCTGTACAGTTGTAGCATGACTTCCCTGCTTTTATACACCATCCCCCTCGAAATAAAGGCCAATATTCTGTTTGCCTGCTGCACCTGTATGTTGACTTTTTGTGTTTCATGTACGAGGACACCCAGATCCCTCTGTACCACAGCATTCTGTCGTATTTCTCAATTCAAATAATAGTTTGTTTTTTCTTTTTCCTCCCAAAGAGGATGACTTCACATTTTCCCACATTATATTCCATCTGCCAAATTTTTGCCCATTCACTTAACCCGTCAATATCCCTTTGCAGACACTTTGTGTCCTCATCGCAACTTGCTTTTCCACCTATCTTTGTATCATCAGCAAATTTGGCCACAAGAGACTCTGTTCCTTCATCCAAGTCATTGATATATATTGTAAATAGTTGAGGCCCCAGCACTGATCACTGCGGCAACCCACTAGTTACAGATTGCCATTTTGAAAATGACCCTTTTATCCCGACTCTTTGTTTTCTGTTAATTAGCCAATCCTCTATCCATGCCAGTATATTACCCCCAACACCATGAGTTCTTATCTTGTGCAGTAACCTTTTATGTGGCACCTTATCGAATGCCTTTTGGAAATCCAAATATACTGCATCCATTGGTTCCCCTTTATCCACCCTGCTCGTTACATTCTCAAAGAACTCTCATCAATTGTCAGACATGTTTTCCCCTTCATAAAACCATGTTGACTCTCCTTGATTGTATTATGAGTCTCCAAATGTCCTGCTACTACTTCCTTAATAATGGATTCCAGCATTTTCCCCAATGACAGATGTTAGGCTAACTGGTCTATAGTTACCTGCTTTCTGTCTCACTCCCTTCTTGAATAGGGGTGTTACGTTTGCGGTTTTCCAATCCACTATCTCTGGAGCCACTTCCTTGAAGACCCTTGGATGCAGTTATGGAAAGTCTTCTCATTATTTAATAAATTTAACAATTACAGTAAAGGGATATTTCACCACATTCTTCAACTCCTCTCTGAATTTAGTCTGGGTCACGGCATAAATACACGTGTTGGTGCAGCAACTCAGGAGCTGGAGCATAAATCCCAGTTCTTGTACAAATTTAGGTAGAGTCACAGGAATAAAGCGTAACAGATACATTCGTTCACATACAAAATACAACAGAAACACCGCCCATAACAGGATCAAATTCCCCGATATAACAAACAGTAAAATGATGGATTTCCTTCTCTTCTCCATCTCTGGGTCACTGGGACTCTCCCCACTGCTGTGGGCCCGGAGTCTCCTGCGGACTCTGCTCGACACTAAAATGTGTCTGATGGTTGAAGCATTGAGCAGCAGAATCAGAATAAATGGAACAAAAGGAGTTACAATATAATGAAGGAATTCAATTACTGCCCACACATGTGAATAAAGAACATCCCATGATGCAACACAAAACCAGGGATTATTGCTGATCCAATATTGATCTCCAAGCATAAAGTACCAGAAAGTGTTCTTCACACAGAACAGCACACTCACTGTTCCCAGAACCACAGCCGCCGTTTTCTCGGTGCAATATTTTGTTTTCAGCTTCTGGCAGCAAATGGCGACAAATCGATCAAAGGTGAAAGTGACTGTGAACCAGATCGAACAGTCTGTGGCTGCGTAAAGCAGGACGGCGTGGATATTACACACTTTAAAGGCCCACATGAACTGAAACTGTGTCCAATAACGAATAGGAATTTGCCTGAATATCAGATCAGTGATAACGACCAGTAGGTCCGCCGCTGCCATGGACATCAGGTAACGGGTGACACATTTGGAGAGACCGCACCTTCCTCGAGACAGGATCACAATCGTCACTAAGTTCACTGTAAGGAAGAGAAAAACAGGGAATTCTACTTCAGACTGGGAGTAAAAGCAGCAGCCTGGTCGAATTCAGAGTGAAATGTTCAGCGTTATTATTGAATCCAGGGACAGAATCTAATTACTGGTGGAGTTGAGTTCGAAGATCAGCCATGATCTTATTGAATGGCGGAGCAGGCTCGAGGGGCCGGATGGTCTACTCCTGCCCCTATTTCTTATGTTCTTATGTACTTTCCTTGTGACAGAACTTTCTGCTGCGGAGAGGGTTTGTTGTAAAGGACCGCCCCGGTGTGGAAGGAAACCAAAACCACCAGCAGGCCCCAGCTCCAATCCAGGGCCTGTCGTGGGTCGGCAGTTGGAAATTACAATGGCCTCAGTGACCTTGGGTTAGGAGATGAAGTAGAACGCCTACGAGTCCGATTTAACCTAAGATCCTGGCCAGGGAGGGGGATGGATTCAGTCACGAGGGAACGGAATTTGTGATCGGGGCCGAAGACAATGGCTTCAGTCTTCGCAATGGTTAAATGGACGAAATTTCTGCTGATCCAGGACTGGACGTCGGACAAGTAGTCTGACAAATCAGAGGCAGTGAAGGGGCCGGGAGAGGCGGTGCTGTGGTACTGCTGGGTGTGAGTGTACACCTGGAATCTGACAGTGTGCTTTCGGAGGATGTCGCCGAGGGGAAGCTTGCACATGTGAAATAGGAGGATTGTTCCTTGGGTGACTCCAGAGATAACGGTGCGGGGGCGGGAAGATATGCCGATCGAGGAGATTCTCTGAAGAAGCCTGGATGAATAGGAATGGAACCGGGCGAGGGCAGTCCCAACCTGTTGGACAACGGACGAGAGGCGTTTGAGGTGGATGGTGTGGTCTCCCGTGTCAAAGGATGAAGAGGGATAGTTTACTACGGTCAGTCACATAGGATGTGATTTGTGACTTTGATTCGGCCCGATTCCGCGCTGTTGCAGGGGCGGGAACCTGATTGGAGAGGTTACTGGTGCAGTTTCAGGCAAGAAAGGCATATATTTGGGAGGTGACAACAAGTTTCAGGAGAGGAAAGGGAGGTTGGAGACGGGGGCGGTAATTTGCAAGGACAGAGAGGTCATGGATGGTTTTTTTGAGGAAGGGGGAATACGGGAGATTTGAAAGGAAGGTGACAGTACCAGACAAAAGAGAACCGGGAAGGAAAGGGTTAACTTCGCCCCTTTAGATATTACATTTGGACATTGTAAGTTTAAACTGCAAAGGCAGCAATGTGCAGAAACTTCGAGAAGATTCGAACAGGCTTTTGGTTCTCAAAACAACTGATGGGAACCTCAACAAATAGCAACTTGGAAAAACAGTGCTGAGAGAGTTTGAAATCTTTGGGAGAGACAATTCAAGTTACTTACACCTGGTTTCACACGGGGAAAAGGCTGTTGGAGATTTCACACGGTGATTTCACTCGGTGATTTCACTCGGTGGTTTCACTCGGTGATTTCACTCGGTGGTTTCACTCGGTGGTTTCACTCGGTGATTTCACACGGGGAAAAGACTGTTGGAGATTTCACACGGTGATTTCACTCGGTGGTTTCACTCGGTGATTTCACACGGTGGTTTCACTCGGTGATTTCACACGGTGGTTTCACACGGTGGTTTCACATGGTGGAAAGGCTGCACCTGGGGCCACATGGTTTTTATTGGCCCAGCCAACAGTCCATTGTCAATGCAATAGTGGGTGAGTGGCCAAAATGGGAATTCTCTTAACTTTTACTCACACCCCAACTGGCAAAATCATATAAAGTTGGGACATCGTGGCAGACTCTTTAATGTCGTTGTAGGAACCTTAAGAAGCTTCGCCTGGAGGAAGGACGTCCAACAACAAAAGAAGAAAACTTCAAGAGAGAGAGAGCTGATCGATCTTCTGCCTTGAGGCTGAAATCCTTGGTTTTAAGTTTGAATGTATTGTTTGATTTGTTTGATGCTTGTAAGAATTATGTAAATCCTTAACTAATCACTTTGATTAACGAACCGACAACATACATCTTTGACTGACTATAGTCCAGGCCCTAAAATCGTTTACAATATCAGCTAGCATGGGGATCAGGAAGGGAAGTTGTGTGGTCGGCAGTTCAGTGGGAAAAGGGCCGAGGGAGCAGCAGATTGGTTTCATGGTCAAGATGAGCTCGGAGAGGGCATGAGGGGAGATAGAAGAGAAACAAGAGAAAGATGTGGATTCAGGGTTAGGGCTGGGGTGCAGGGAACTTCGGGAAGATTGGCTCGGTGGACTGGAGGAAGGTAGAGAAGCGGCAGAGGCAGCTGAATGAATGGTCTCAATCTTAGTGACAAAGAAGTCCATGAGCTCCTCGCACTTGAACGAAGTGAGGGTGGACGAGGCAGGGAAGAGGGGTTGAAGAAGACGGTTTGTAGTGAAGAGAAGCCGGGACATCTTCGCATTTCAGGGTGATCCTGGAATAGTGAGGAGTTTTCACAGAGGAGAGCAGGGCCCGATAGTGCTTGATGAGGTCCAGCGAGATCTGGCGATTAATGGCTTATCCAGATGTGCGCCATAAGTGTTCAAATCTGCGTCCCTTGGACCTTAAGGAGCAACGATGGAAGTCGTGCCAAGGAGAACGAACAGGGTGAGAGAGAGTAAGGGGTTTACTGGGGTCAAGGGTATCAAAATGTGGAGGTGAAGGTGAGATTGAGCAGATCAGTAGCTGCAGAAGTATCGTGGCGAATGGAGGGTCAAAGGTGAAACAGTTGGGAATTTCAAAGTGATTTGAAGGAATGGGATTAAATCAAAACCAAAGGAAATAAATGAATTCAAACATAACTGAATAAACAACAACAATTTGCATTTATATAGCGCCTTTAACATCGTAAAACATCCCAATGCGCTTCAACAGTAGATGTCAGATAGTCCATGTGGACATCACTGAGATCTCCTGTAATGTGGCCCACGGGAACGGGACGAAATGAAAACAGTGGAAATCAATCAACTCAATCATAACTGAATAAATAATTTACTGGAACAAATATTATAGTTTAAAGCCTGCCCTGACCATCTAACACCAATGACCATAAGGCAGAGCGGGAGACGTTTGAAAGTAAGACAGCTGCCTGGAGCTGAATCATTATTGGATATTGTCCAATATTTCAGAGTGTGTTGGTGATCTGACTGTTAGCGCTGGTTTCCACAGATCAGTGTCATTAACTGTAACCAGCAGACCTTAAAACTCCTGTTACCTATGAACACATATTTCTGATCCGATACTCGGGTTCAGTGCAAAGAGCAGAGGGCAAACTGTTCAATGAAGAGAACCGTCCACCAACATTCCTTGTGTACGAGACTCAAATAACAGTCAAATCCTAAAAAATGACCATCAGTTGAAGAAAGTAATGAAATGTAATGAAAAGGACAGACTGTTCATTGGACTGGGACCAGTGAATCGGCAACTGTTCACATGTTACATGAAGGAAACAAGGTGCATTACCAGACATTGAACAAGAGGCTTACACTGAATACAATTAATAACCGGGTCTAAAGGACAAGGACAGTAAATACAGTTAAACATGGTTGACAGAATTATTTGCTGAAATAATGACTTACCAGGAACACCAACAGCAGCGAGGAGCGGATAGTAAATTCTTTGTGCATCATAGAGTGCCCACAGAATCCGAAGCTCAGTTGGAACATACCAGAACATTCTTTCATTATCTGTGAGATCCAATGATCACTGTTTGACCTGGAGGCAGAGCCGCATCAAACACTCTGATGTGACGCCTTGAAAACAGTCCCTATTTATATCTTGGGGGAACTCACCAGTGAGACAATTAAACGACACACTGACTGACATTAATTACAGTCACTGAAGAAACAGGTTAGATTAATCCCTTAACACCATCACTCTATATTGTCAATTATAGGTAAACAAGTATTTTACTGACATGAAGTGATGGTACCGATAATTCGAAATATTACTTCAAACAAAATTGTGAAGGAAGAAAATATGAATCCCGCAGTCTTACAGTACTGATGTGAAGAAAGAACAGCTTCACTGACAAGGTTCAGATTATTTTTGTGATACGAATTCAGCCGGCAATTTCAGAATTTTTCAAATCTGTTTCTGGGTTGGACTTCGCAAAAGTGCGAAAGACAAAAATGATTGATAGAAGCAGATCAAATAATGGCCAGTAAGGATACATGGGACCTGATATAACAATTGTCAGTAAGGATACATTGAGATGATAATAAAATGGTCAGTAAGGATACATGGGGGCTGATAATACAATGGTGAAAAAGGATACATGGGGGCTGTTAATACAATAGTCAGTAAGGATACATGGGGTCTGATAATACAATGGTCAGTAAAGATATATGGGGGCTGATAATACAACGGTCAGTCAGGATAAATGGGTGCTGATAAAATAATGGTCATTAAGGATACATGGGGGCTGATAATACAATGGTCGGTAAGGAAACATGGTGTCTGATAAGGTAATGGTCAGTCAGGATCAATGAGGCTGATAATACAATGGTAGGTACGGATAAATGAGCGATGATAATACAATGGTCATTAAGGAAACACGGGGTCTGAGATTACAATTGTCAGTATGGATACAGGAGAATGATAATACAATGGTCAGTTAGCATACATGGGGCTGATTATACAATGGTCAGAAAGGATGCAGGTGGATGATAATGCAATTGTCTTCAAGGATACATGACTCTGATAATGGAATGGTGAGTAAGGATACAAGAGGATGATAATACAATGGTAACTCAGGATACCGAAGGATGATAACACAATGGTCAGTAAGGATATCTGGGGTTGATAATGCAACGGTCAGTTAGGATACATGGTGCTGATAATTCAATGGTCATTAAGGATAGATGGGGCTGATAATACAATGGTCAGTGAGGATACATGGGGCTGATAATGCAATGTTCCAGAAGGATAGGTGGGGCTGAAAATATAATGGTCAGTAAAAATACAGCAACCTGAGAATACAATTGTCAGTGAGGGTACATGGGGTCTGATAATACAATGGTCAGTCACGATACATAAGGGCTGATAATACAATGGTCAGAAAGGATACACGGTGGCTGATAAAGCAATGAATAAAAGGGCAGTCAAAGGAAGCGTGCGACTGATTTGGGACAAAAAAGATCTTCTTGTGGAGGCAGCGGGCAAGGCTGAGGTACTAAATGAATACTTCGCATCAGTCTTCAAGTGAGAAGTGGATGCTGCCACTGTCACAGTAAAGGAGGAGGTAGCAGCGATATCAGATAGGGCAAAAATAGGTAAAGAGGAGGTACTTGAAAGTTTGGCAGCACTCAAAATAGAAATATCACCCGATCCAAACGAGATCCATCCGATGTGACTGAGGGAAGTAAGGGTAGAAATTGCAGAGGCTCTGGCCACAATCTTCCAACCCTCCTTCGACATGGGGCAATGCCAGATTATTGGAGGAACGCAATTGCTATACCCATGTTCAATAAAGGGGCGAGTGATAAATCCGGCAATTACAGGCCAATCAGCCTAACGTCAGTGGTGGGGAAACTTTTAGAGACAATAATCCACGACAAAATTAATTTGCACTTGGAAAAGAATTGACTAATAAGTGAATGTCAGCATGGATTTGTCAACGGAAAATCGCGTTTCACTAACTTGATTGAGTTCTTTGATGAAGTAATGGAGAGGGTTGATGAGGGCAGCGGGGTTGATGTTGTGTACATGGACTTTCAAAAGGCCTTTCATGAAGTACCACATAATAGACTTGTTAGGAAAATTAAAGCACATTGGATTAAAGGGACAGTGGCAGCTTGGATAAAATATTGGCTTAGGGTCAGCAAGCAGAGAGTAGTGGTGAACGGTTGTTTTGCAGACAGATGGGAAGTATACAGTGGTGTTCCTCAGGGGTTGGTGTTAGGACCATTGCTCTATGTGATATACATTAATGGCCTGGACATCGGTACACAGGGTATAATTTCAAAGTTTGCAGATGATACGTAACTCAGGAATGCAAGAAACAATGTGGAGGATAGCAACAGATTTCAGGAGGACATGGATAGACTGGTAAAATGGGCAGACACATGGCAGATGAAATTTAATGCAGAGAATGTGAAGTGATACATTTTGTTAGGAAGAATGAGGAGAGGTAATATAATCTAAATGGTACAATTTTAAACTGGGTACCGGAACAGAGAGACCTGGGGAGTTATGCACACAAATGTTTCAAGTTGGCAGGGCAAGTTAAAAAGGCTGTTGAAAAAGCACATGGGATCCTGGGCTTTATTAACAGAGGCATAGAGTACAAAAGCAAAGAAGTTATGCTGAACATTTATAAAACACTGGTTTGGCCTCAGCTGGACAATTGTGTTCAGTTATGTGCACCACACAGGAGGAAGGATGTGAAGGCCTTAGAGAGGGTGCAGAAGAGATTTACTAAAATGGTACCAGAGATGAAGGACTTCAGTTGTGTGGAAAGACTGGAGAAGCTGGGATTGTTCTCCTTAGTGCCGAGAAGGTTAAGTGGAGATTTGATCGAGGTGTTCAAAATCATGAACAATTTTGACAGAATAAACAAGGAGAAACTGTTTCCATTGGCAGATGGGTCGGTAACGAAAGCCACAGATTTAAGGTGATTGGCACAAGAACCAGAGGCGACATGAAGAAACATTGTTTTAATACAGATCTTTGTAATGATGTGGAATCCATGGCCTGAAAGGACAGTGAAATCAGATTGAATAGTAACTCTCAAAAGGGAATTGGATAAATACTGGAACAGAAAAAAAAATAGAGGCTCGAGGGGCTGAATGGCCTCTTCATGTTCCGAAGCTAACTCCACTTACCCATAATGCCTGTAATAGCCATATTATCATTGTTTAATGATAAAATCTATAGAGAACCACAGTTATTTTCCAACAATGGTAACTTATTTTAACCCTGGCGAATGGTTTTCCTCTTGAACGAACGATTGTCTTTGAAATGGGACACACACTGACCGCCCATTATTCTCCCATCATTGGTCACCGCCCACCAGCTGCCATCCTGTGCCCACGAAGATGAGTCTGACGGACAGATTAATCCCATTTTAAATGATCTTCCTCCACATTTACCAGGAATACAAGTGTCTGCCGCCTTCCACAAAGAGGCGCGAGGCATTGTCTGTGACTCCGTGCAGCAGCCTCGATGAGAAGTTTAAACCAAAGGGAAGTAAGTCTGAAATTGCAGATAAATCCTTGGATTTCTGTCCCATTCACCATAAACCTGGGTTCGGGTAAAGATACATTGATCACCTATTCCTCTATTCCCCGGACATTCTTGAGGCGAAGATCCTGTCCAGGTTTGGCTGCTCCCTGGGGAGCTCCCTTTGCTCTGTCGCTCTATCCTTGACAATCCGTTGCCATCCATTGCCCTTTCTCCTCCAATCATCTCTTTTCCACTTTTTTAGTTCCCCTGGCTCCAATAGTGGGTGCATTTGAGCCCGAACTACAAGTTCAAGCTACAAGTTTAAAGTTATCTGGACCCACTGCCCATCCCCCGACCATGCCTGCTCTTTGTTTTCATCACTGAGCGCTGGATCTTTGCTCAAATTTGGATTCCAAATTTCTGGACTTCTCTGCCGTCAAGACGACGCTTCTCCACTGGACTACACTGCAAGACTCAGCTGCTGTGACTCTGATCTGCTGTTCAGTTGCTTAAGTTTTCAGGGAACTTTGACCAGCCCACAGCCCAACCCCCACCACTGCTGTTATCTGCTGAGCTGATGACTGTCCCATTGGTCCGACTGGTTTTTCAGTTTTATTTTACTGAAGTGAGAATTCCTGACCAGAAATTCACTCTCCTGGGCCGTAGTCCATCTCTCCACCGCTTCTGGATCTTACAATGACCTCCAACTTCGACACCGTTTTTCTGCCCCACGATCGATTCTGCACACATCCGGGCTCTTCATTCTCACGGAAATACCTCCAGCAGTGCGTTCTCTGATACTTCAAATAGCTTCTGGATTCTCTCTCCCTCCACTCCTGTCTCCGAACCAGGACATCAGTTCGTTGATGCTCCAAGCTGACTCCACCCTATCTACGTCATCTTTATCCCACCAAGGGACTTCCAACTGTAACTTTGTTCTCCCTCCTATTGTCTTCTCGATGTCCTGTTTATTGCCAGGACATTTCTATCCCAATCTTGCTCTGTAACCGGGCCGATGTAACCTGAGTTTCCCTGTGTCCATTCACGTGTGTGTTTTTGCGGCCGCTCCAGACCCGAGCCCATCGCTTCTATTTCCCCTTTTTTCTTCTTTTCTCTTTACCCCTCCTAGGCCCCTCCCTCCTGTCGTCATGCCTCCTTTCATTTCTCTCCTCTCGGGTACTCTGACCCCCAATCCCTATCCCAACCCTTCAGCAATCCTCCACCTTCCTACTCTCCAACCGCCATCCCAGGCTTGACTCCCTCTTAGATAATCCCACAGCTTCCCTCTGTGCCTCTCTTGACATCCTCTGAAGGGCCCATCGAGACACTGGTCGCTCCCTCCTTGTGAGCAGCAACCCCAACTGCCCCTTCCGACTCTCTCACCGACCTTCCAACCCAACGTATCCGCTGCGGGCTAACCTTCCTGTCCCACTCACCCCTCCCAGCCCTGACACTGTCCATTCTGCCAGCGGATCAGCTAACGTCGCCCCTCTCCGCATCTCCCTCCAGAATGTCCGTTCACTTGTGATCAAAGCCTTTGCCATCCATGATCTTAATGTGGATGATTGCATCGATATCGTGGCCTTGACAGAAACCTGGCTGACGGGTGATGACACCTTCCCCCTTAATTAAGCCTGACGCTTGGTTATATCTATCACTTGACCCGCCCAGACCGCCGCGGTGGCGGTGTGCATCTTATCACCAAATTTCACCAATGTCTGACCCCCTACTCCTCTGGCACCTTCTCCTCCTTTGAGCATCTCACGTTGTTCCGCTCCTCTCACCTCTCCGAAAAAATCCTCGTTCTCCACCGCCACCCAAATCCCACGCCACGTTTCTCACCGAGATATCGTCACTGCTTCCCTCCCTCAACCTCTGCACCGAGCGACTTCTCATCCTCGGTGATTTCAATCTCCATATTTACTCACCATTATCTCTCTTCTCTGAGTTCACTGCCCTCCTATCCTCCCTTAATCTCTCATATGAACATACGAACTGGGCATGCAGGGGGTGCTTTTGGCCGTCAGCAGCAGCAGCAGAATTATACTCCAACACAATCTGTAACCTCATGGCGCGACATATTCCTCACTCGTACGAACATACGAATTAAGAGAAGAAGTAGGCCATTCGGCCCCTCGAGCCTGCTCTGCCATTTGATAAGATCATGGCTGATCTGATTGTGACATCAACCCTGCTTTCCCGTCTCCCTACTATAACATTTGACTCCCTTGATAATCAGGAATCTATCTAACTCAGCCTTAAAAATATTCAATGACCCTGCCTCCACCGCTCTCTGGGGAAGGGAGTTCCACAGACTCAAGTTCCTCTGAGAGAAAAAAATTCTCCTCATCTCCGTCTTAAATGGGAGACCCCTGGTTTTTAAACTGTGGCCCTAGTCTCTCTAGTCTCTCCCACAAGGGGAAACATCCTCTCAGCAGCTGCCCATTCCAGTCCCCTCAGGATCTTATATGTTTCAATAAGATCACCTCTCATTCTTCTTATCTCCAGTGTATACAGGCACAACGTGTCCAACCTTTCCTTATAAGATAACCACCTCAACCCAGGAATCAGTCGAGTGAACCTTCTCTGAACCGCCTCCCAAATAATTATGTCCTTTCTTAAATAAGGAGACCAAAACTGCACACAGTATTCTAGATGTCGTCTCACCAATGCCTGTACAACTGTAGCAAAACATCTCCACTTTTATATTCCATTCCCATTGCAATAAATGACAACATTCCATTTGCCTTCCCAATCACTTGCTGTACCTGCATACTAACTTTTTGTGATTCATGTACTAGGACACCCAAATCCCTCTGTACCTCAGAGTTCTGCAATCTCTCTTCATTTAAGTAATGTACTGCTTTTCTATTCCTCTTGCCAAAGTGGACAAGTTCACATTTTCCCACATTATACACCATCTGCCAATTTTTTGCCCACTCAACCTATTTAACCTATTTATATCCCTTTGTAGACTCCTTATGTCCTCTTCACAACTTACTTTTCACAACTTACTTCACAACCTACCTTTGTGTCATAAGCAAATTTAGCAACTACACATTCGGTCCCTTCATCCAAGTCATTGATATGGATTGTAAATATTTGAGACCCAAGCACTGATCCCTCTGGCACTCTACTTCCTGCAACTTGCTGACCTGAAAATGACCCATTTTTGCCTACTCTCTGTTTCCTGTCAGCTAACCAATCCTTTACCATACGGTCGCTCTCCCACCATATCAATTCCCCATCCCATATTCATAGCCACCGCCTCGACCTTGCCATCTCACGTGACCTCTCTACTCCTATCGTGTCAATCACGGATACGGCCATCTCTGACCACTAAGTTGTATCCCTCTCCAACCGTATCGACACACCCCCTCCCAACTGCACTTCTTTCTGTGTTCGTCCCTGGAACAAACTCTACACCAAATCACTTATAAAGGCAATTTCAAATTCACAACTGTCTAGCCTTTGCCCCTCCATTCTCCACGAAATTTCTGTAGCTACTGATCTGCTCAGTCACAACCTCACCTCCACCTTTGATGCCCTTGTCCCCATTAAAACCATTATTCTCTCTCACCCGGGTCGCTCCGCCTAGTACGGCCCCTGTTTCCGCTCCCTTAAGTCCAGGGGACGCAGACTGGAAAGTTTATGCTGCACAATTGGTTTCGCCATTCATCGCCAGATCTGGCTGGACCACATAAAGCACTATCGGGTCCTGATCTCCTCTGCCAAAACTGCTCACTTTTCCAGGATCACCATTGGCGGCCGTGCCTTCAGCTGCCGAGGCTCCAAGTTCTGGAATTTCCTCTCTAAATCTCTCCGCCTCTCGACCTCTCTCGCCTCCTTTAGGATGATGCGAACAAACTACCTCTTTGACCAAACGTTTGGTCACCTGTCCTAATATCTCCTTATGTTGCTCGGTGTCAAAGTTTGTTTGATGATCGCTCCTGTGAAGCATCTTGGGACGTTTTACTACATTAAAGGCGCCATTTAATTGCAAGTTGTTGTTGATGTCGAATATATGCGGGTATTATAGAGTGGCAGCAGCATTAAATAACGGTAAATTATTGGGGTTAAGAATCTCCACTGGTGCTGCTCACAAGTGAGCTAGAGAACACCCTGGTTAATCTCGTTCCAATATGTAAACTGGCCCACTGATGTACCGCGAGTGAACCAGTCCGACTGTATTTTTATTAAAGACTGGTCGACCTCTCGTTGCATTGCTTGTCAGGGGTGATCGGGTGAAGAGGGATTAGATGGCAGAGGATAATGGCACAAGGAGTGCTAACCTCGTTCAACCCTAATTTTAAATTCCCATGATGTGGAGATGCCGGTGATGGACTGGGGTTGACAATTGTAAACAATTTTACAACACCAAGTTATAGTCCAACGATTTTATTTGAAATCTACAAACTTTCGGAGGCTTCATCCTTCCTCAGGTAAATGTCAGGAACTCCTCGAAGCCTATGCATTTATAAATCACAGAACAATACATGGTGATTACAGAGAGACTTTGCAACTGCCCGTTGCCAAGGCAATCACCGTGTTCAGACAGAGAGGTGTTACCTACAGAACCCCCGAATATACATTCAACAAAAAAAACAAACAGGAAAAAAAAACAGAGAGAGACAGAAACATCCGGAAGGCACAGAAAGCCAGCAAATGACCTGTTATATTAAAAACAGATAGATATTGTTCGCTGGTGGGCTTACGTGTCGCGTAACATGAACCCAAGATCCCGGTTGAGGCCGTCCTCATGGGTGCGGAACTTGGCTATCAATTTCTGCTCGACGATTTTGCGTTGTCGTGTGTCTCGAAGGCCGCCTTGGAGTACGCTTACCCGAAGGTCGGGGGCTGAATGTCCCTGACTGCTGAAGTGTTCCCCGACTGGGAGCGAACCCTCCTGTCTGGCGATTGTTGCGCGGTGTCCGTTCATCCGTTGTCGCAGTGTCTGCATGGTCTCGCCAATGTACCATGCTCTGTGGCATCCTTTCCTGCAACGTATGAGGTAGACAACGTTGGCCGAGTCACAGGAGTATGAACCATGCACCTGGTGGGTGGTGTCCTCTCGTGTGATGGTGGTATCTGTGTCGATGATCTGGCATGTCTTGCAGAGGTTACCGTGGCAGGGTTGTCTGGTGCCGTGGACGTTGTTCTCCTGAAAGCTGGGTAATTTGCTGCGAACGATAGTCTGTTTGAGGTTGGGTGGCTGTTTAAAGGCGAGTAGTGGAGGTGTGGGGATGGCCATAGCGAGGTGTTCGTCATCATTGATGACATGTTGAAGGCTGCGGAGAACATGGCGTAGTTTCTCCGCTCCGGGGAAGTACTGGACGACGAAGGGTACTCTGTTGGCTGCGTCCCGTGTTAGTCTTCTGAGGAGGTCTATGCGATTTTTCGCTGTGGCCCGTCGGAACTCTCGATAGATGAGTCGAGCGTCATATCCCGTTCTTACCAGGGCTTCTTTCAGAGTCTGTAGGTGTCCATCGCGTTCCTCCTCGTCTGAGCAGACCCTGTGTATTCGCAGGGCCTGTCCACAGGGGATGGCCTCTTTGACGTGGTTAGGGTGGAAGCTGGAAAATTGGAGCATCGTGAGGTTGTCCGTGGGCTTGCGGTAGAGTGAGGTGCTGAGGTGCCCGTTTTTGATGTAGATTCGTGTGTCCAAGAAAGAAACTGATTCTGAGGAGTTGTCCATGGTGAGCTTGATGGTGGGATGGAACTTGTTGATGTTATCGTGTAGTCTCTTCAGTGATTCTTCGCCGTGGGTCCATAGAAAGAAAATGTCGTCGATGTATCTGGTGTATAGCGTTGGTTGGACTCCTCCGGAGGGTCGCTGCCCTCAGCTGGACAAGTATGCCCAAGCTTTCAGGAAATGCGTCAATGCCAGATTCATCAGGCGCACTCAGAAGACAGTCCAGAATGTCACCCGAGCACAACGCAACGCCATCAACGCTCTCAAGACCAACCGCAACATCGTCATCAAACCAGCGGACAAAGGAGGAGCCATTGTCATACAGAACAGAACAGACTGTTGCAAAGAAGCATACCGACAACTGGACAACCAGGAACACTACAGACGGTTACCCGCAGATCCGACCAAAGAACACACCCACCAGCTCAACAAACTGATCAAGACCTTCGATCCAGACCTTCAAAGCATCCTACGCGCTCTCATCCCACGTACTCCCCGCGTGGGAGACATCTACTGCCTCCCAAAGATACACAAAGCCAACACACCCGGACGTCCTATCGTATCAGGCAACGGAACCCTGTGTGAGAACCTCGCTGGATACATCGAGGGCATCCTGAAACCCATCGTACAGGGAACCCCCAGCTTCTGTCGCGACACTACAGACTTCCCACAAAAACTCAGTACCCACGGACCAGTTGAACCAGGAACACTTCTCACCACGATGGACGTCTCGGCACTCTACACCAGTATCCCCCACGATGACGGCATCGCTGCGACACCATAAATACTCAACACCATCAACAGCCAATCTCCAGACGCCATCCTACAACTCAACCGCTTCATCCTGGATCACAATGTCTTCACCACAATACGCCAACATTTTCATGCACAAGTTCGAGCAGGACTTCTTCACTGCACAAGACCTCCAACTAACCAGATACATCGACGACATTTTCTTTCTATGGACCCACGGTGAGGAATCACTAAAGAGACGACACGATAACATCAACAAGTTCCATCCCACCATCAAGCTCACCATGGACTACTCCTCAGAATCAGTTTCTTTCTTGGACATACGAATCTCCATCAAAGACGGGCACCTCAGCACCTCACTCTACTGCAAGCCCACGGACAACCTCACGATGCTCCACTTTTCCAGCTTCCACCCCAACCACGTCAAAGAGTCCATCCCCTATGGACAGGCCCTGCGAATTCACAGGGTCTGCTCAGACGAGGAGGAACGCGATGGACACCGACAGACTCTGAAAGACGCCCTGGTAAGAACGGGATTTGACGCTCGACTCATCTATCGAGAGTTCCGACGGGCCACAGCGAAAAATCGCAGAGACGTCCTCAGGAAACGAACACGGGACGCAACCAACAGAATACCCTTCGTCGTCCAGTACTTCCCCGGAGCGGAGAAACTACGCCATGTTCTCCGCAGCCTTCAACATGTCATCGATGACGACGAACACCTCGCTATGGCCATCCCCACACCTCCACTACTCGCCTTTAAACAGCCTCCCAACCTCAAACAGACCATCGTTCGCAGCAAATTACCCAGCTTTCAGGAGAACAGCGTCTCCGACACCACACAACCCTGCCACGGTAACCTCTGCCAGACATGCCAGATCATCGACGCAGATACCACCATCACACGAGAGGACACCACCCACCAGGTGCATGGTTCATACTCCTGTGCCTCGGCCAACGTTGTCTACCTCATACGTTGCAGGAAAGGATGCCACAGAGCATGGTACATTGGCGAGACCATGCAGACACTGCGACAACGGATGAACGGACACCGCGCAACAATCGCCAGACAGGAGGGTTCCCTCCCAGTCGGGGAACACTTCAGCAGTCAGGGACATTCAGCCCCCGACCTTCCGGTAAGCGTACTCCAAGGCGGCCTTCGAGACACACGACAACGCAAAATCGTCGAGCAGAAATTGATAGCCAAGTTCCGCACCCATGAGGACGGCCTCAACCGGGATCTTGGGTTCATGTTACGCGACACGTAAGCCGACCAGCGAACAATATCTATCTGTTTTTAATATAACGGGTCATTTGCTGTCTTTCTGTGCCTTCCGGATGTTTCTGCCTCTCTCTGTTTTTTTTTCCTGTTTGTTTTTTGTTGTTGAATGTATGTCTTGAAGGAGGTGTTTAACCATGTAAGTAAAAAAAAAACATTAAAAAATCACAATGAACATGTCTGCTTTGGAATGTTCAGCCACCGATCTTCGGGTAAGCGTTCTCCAAGGCGGCCTTCGAGACACACGACAACGCAAAATCGTCGAGCAGAAGTTGATAGCCAAGTTCCGTACCCATGAGGACGGCCTCAACCGGGATCTTGGGTTCATGTCACGCGACACGTAACCCCACCAGCAAAAAGGGGGAAAAAAAGTTATGTTTTTAATATTCTCTCTCTCTCTCTCTCTGCCATTTGTGTTTCTTTCTGTCTGTCTGTTAAATTGACACAATGTATATCCAGTGTACTGGGACGTGCTGTTCTCCGTGACTGGCCTGTTTGAACAACAACGACACCTTTTGATTGGTGTGATGCTGTCCCAGCCTAGTATAAGATATGCCGATCTGTATCTCACTCCATTTCCCCGCCTTAGCTCCATATCCCTCGATCCCCAGACCAAATAAAAGGGGAGGTTTTATTACTTAATACTTTGTACTGAAAACAGAATCTGATCCTGTTCAGAAACTAGAAACCAGGGAAACAGACAGACTAAGTGAGTGGGCAAAACTGGGGCAGAATTTATATTTAATGTGGGCAAGTGTGAGACCATCTACTTTGGGTCAGAGAAAAACAAAGGAGAATATTGTCTTAATGGGGAGAGATTAGGAACCGTGGATGAGCAGAGAGATTTGGGGTTCAAGTACACAAATCACCAAAATTATTCAAAAGCCCATTGGGCTGTTGGCCTTTATCTCAAGAGGGCTGGAATACAAAGGGGTGGAAATTATGCTTCAATTGTTTGGAGCTCTGGTTCGACCCCATCAGGAGACTGTCTTAAGTTCTGGGCACCGAACGTCAGGAAGGATATATTGGCCTAGGAGGGGGAGCAGCACAGATTCACCAGAATGATACAGGGGCTTAAATCGCTACATTATAAGGACAGGTTGCATAAAATTTGCTTGTATTCCCTTTAATTTAGAAGGTTGTGGGGAGTTCTGATCGAGGCGTTTAAAATGATCAGGGGATTAGATAGGGGAGATACGGAGAAACTATTTCCTCTGGTGGGGGAATCCAGAGCAAGGGGGCTAATCTTAAAATTATAACGAGGCTGTTCAAGGGAGATGTCAGAAAGCATTTCTTCTCAAAAAGTGTCGTAGAAATCTGGAACCGTCTCCCCCAAAAGGCTGTGGATGCTGGGGGTCAATTGAAGCTTTAAAGACTGAGATTGATAAGGTTTTTGTTGGGTGAGGGGATCAAAGGATACGGAACAAAGGCGAGTAAATGGAGTTGAGGTCCAGATGAGCCACCATCTAATAGAATGGTGGAACAAGCTGGAGGGTCTGAATGGCCTCCTCCTGTTCCTATGCTTATGAGTGATTAATGTTAGCGGTCTGGCAAGCAGCACAAGTGGGGTCTAATAGCGTCGACCCCGCCCCCCACAACAGCTTGTTTCAACAACAATTTGCCCCTGTGCTAGATCCTGCGGTAAACTTTAAAGAGAGGTGTGAAATATTAGATAAGGTGAACATAACGAGAGAGGAAGTAATGGAAGGACTGGAATCCTTGATTGTTGATAAGTCACCAGGGCCGAATGGATTGTTTCCGAAGCTCTTGACGAAAGCCAGGGAGGAAATAGCGGATGCTCTGAGGATCATTTTCCAAACCTCACTCGATGCAGGGGAGCTCCCGCAGGACTGGAATACTGCAAACGTAGTACCATTGTTTAAATAGGGTATGAGGGAAAGGCCGAACAATTATAGGCCGGTCAGTCTTACCTCGGTGGTGGGCAAACTATTAGAATCAATACTGAGAGATAGGATAAACTGTCACTTGGAAAGACATGGTTTTATCAGGGATAGTCAGCATGGATTTGTTCAGGGAAGGTCATGCCTGACAAATCTGATTGAATTCTTTGAGGAAGTGACAAGGAGGATTGATGAGGGTAGTGCAGTGGATGTTGTCTACATGGAATTTGGTGAGGAATTTGACAAGGTCCCACATGGCAGACTGGTCAGAAAGGTAAAAGTCAATGGGATACAGGGAAATGTGGCAAATTGGATCCAAAAATTGGCTCAGTAACAGGAAACAAAGGGTCAAAGTCGATGGATGTCTTTGCGAATGGAAATCCGTTTCCGGTGGTGTGCCACGGGGCTCAGTGTTGGGTCCCTTGCAGTTTGTGGTATGTATTAATGATTTGGACTTGAATGTCGGGGGCATAATTGGCAAATCTGCAAGCAACACAAAAATTGGATGTGTGGTTGATAGTGAAGAGGATAGCTGTAGACTCCAAGAAGATATCAATGGGTTGGTGGTGTGGGCGGAAAAGTGGCAAATGGAGTTCAACCCGGAGAAGTGTGAGGTAATGCACTTAGGGAAGGCAACCAGTAAAAGGGAATACGCAATAAACGGGAATATATTGAGAGGGGCAGAGGAAGTGAGAGACCTTGGAGTGTATGTGCACAGGTCCCTGAAGGTGGCAGTGCAGGTAGATAAGGTTGTGAAGAAGGCACACGGAATGCTCTCCGTTCTTAGCCGAGGTATAGAATACAAAAGCAGGGATGTAATGATGGAACTATATAAAACGCTGGTAATTCCACAGCTGGAGTATTGTGCGCAGTTCTGGTCACCACATTACAGGAAGGACGTAATTGCTCTGGAGAGAGTGCAGAGGAGATTTACAAGAATGTTGCCAGGGCTTGAAAATTGCAGCTACAAGGAGAGATTGGATAGGCTGGGGTTGTTTTCCTTGGAGCAGAGGAGGCTGAGGGGAGACTTGATTGAGGTGCACAAAATCATGAGGGGCTCAGGTTGAGGAGGCAGGAAGTAACTGTTTCCCCTAGCGGAGAGTTCAAAAACAAGAGGAAATAGATTTAAACTGATTGGCGGAAGGATTGGAGAGGACATGAGGAAAAGCTTTTTTTACCCAGAGGGCGGTGGGTGTATGGAATTCGGTGCCCGAATTGGTGGAAGAAGCAGGGACCCTCAACTCTTTGAAAAAGTACCTGCATCTGCACCTAAAGTGCTGTAAGCTGCAGGGCTACGGACCATGTGCTGGGGGGTGGGATTAGAATGGGCACATGGTTGTTCTTCGAGCTGGCGCGGACACGATGGGCCGAATGGCCATCTTCTGTGCTGAATCTTTTCCATGGTTCTATGGTTCTATCCCTTTTCAAAGCACTGATGTTGTCGCCCTTCCCGTTAGGTATTTTCAGCGCTGAATTTCATTTGCCCCTTTCTATAACTACTTTAATCCAAATTATATTATGATCACTATTACCCAGATGTTCTCCCAATGAAACTCAGTCCACTTGCCTTACTTCATTCCATAACACTGGATCCAGCACCGCCTCCTTCCTCTTTGGGCTAGAAACATACTGATTAAGAAAGTTCTACAAAACCCATTTTAGGAATGTTTCACCCTCCTTGCCCTTTACGATGTTCCAATATCTAACCCGAAGACAGTTTCCCTTCCTGGGCTTCATTCGATTGAATCTACACTGTGCTCTCTATGGCTTTAATGTAGTTTATATAATGGGATGCACAAAGCTGCACACAATACTCTGGAATTGTGGGCCAACCCATGTTTTGTACAAATTTGTCATTGCTTCTTTATTTTTGGACTGTGTGACCCTACTTATAAAATTCAAAATGCTGTTTGCATTTGTTTATGATTTATGGAGCTGCCGTCACAATTCCATGGAATTATACATTTAAGTACTGAATTCTCACTTTTACTCAACATCATTCGGCGTCTTTTCATTGACTGTATACACAAATTCATTGATTTGCTTCCAATATCTATCACTTTACATTAACATACAACTGCCTCGTGTCTGCTCAATCCAGCCAAGCTGCCTGCATCGTTCTTTAATGTTGTTATCGTCTTCCTCATATTTTGCCAAACCCAGCTTTTGCTTCTCAGCAAAATTAGAGATTGTCTAAGTCTAAATCATCTCTAGAAACAGTGGGAGTTAGTGGGGTTTGGCACATGGACATTCCTTGATTAACCCGAGCACTGCTACCTGCTCCACAGTTTTAGATCTGATGATGGATTCTAAGAGTTTCTCCACAAACAAGATTGGAACCTTTGGTCGACACGTATCCAGTGGATTTCTCTCACCTTCCCGTACCAAAAACAACAATCTAATTTCATACCAAGACACCACAATGTCAGAACATACGGGGCCTTTCTCAATCAGCCCCAGGGAGCAGTGATATCGCAGATTTGATGGCAAAAAGTGAAACAGCCCCTAACCGAAGAGACTAACTATTAAAGCTTCATCCGAGTCATCAGCCAGGGTGCAGTAAAATGAGTTATAACCAAAGAGAAATAAGACAAATAATTAATAAATCTTCATCTTAGTAACTGCAGCTGGTTTCATCTTAGATAGCAGACTCCCTAAAGGTTGCCTCACAGTGGGACAAACCTATTTCAATGTGCTGTGTGTGGACAAACCAATTTATGTTGTTCGATCAAAAAGATTTCTCCGAGTAGCTGCCGATGTTAATGTATCTCATCAAATCCGCCTATTATAGAAATCTCTTTCTGATACAAGAATATTAGCCCAGAAATTACTTTTGCTCGTACTGTGGACAACGAATGAACACATTGCAATGAAAATCAACAACAACTTGCATTCACAGACCGCCTTAAATGTAATAAACATTCCCAAGGGGATTCACAGGGGCTGGAAGTAAAACATTCACAAACGGAATCAGGAGGTATGATGAAATCCTTCGACAAGGAGGGTTTAAGGGGGGTGTAAAACGAGAGACGGAGGGGATAAGGTTGGTTTTAGTTGTGTGAAGGAATGGCCACCAATGGTGGGATGAAGACAGAGGAGGATGTTAAAGTATAACAATAACTACCTGGATTGATAAAGCGCCTTTAACATGGATGAAAATTAAAGGTGCTTCACAGAGATATAATCAGACAAAAATGGACCCCAGCCAAAGAAGGAGATATTCGTAGAGGGACAAAAGCTTGGAGCAAGTGATGGGTAGAAAGAAAGAAAGAAAGTTGCATTTTTTAGCGCATTTCACGATTTCACTATTTCCAAAGTGCTTTGCAGCCGAAGAAATACTATTGTAATGGAAGAAACACAGCCGCCAAACTGCACACAGCAAGATCCCACAAACAGCAATGTGAAATTTAGCAGATCATCTGGTTTTAGTGATGTTGGTTGAGGCATAAATATTGGCCAGATCACCGGGGAGAACTTCCCTGCTTTTCTTCCAATAGTGCCATGGGATTTTGTACATCGACTTGAGGGGACGGACAAGTCCTCGGTTTAACATCTCATCTGAAGGACGGCACCTCTGACAGTGCAGCATTACCTCAGTACAGCACTGAACTGAAGATTTCGTGTTCAAGTGTCTGGAATGGGTCTATGAACCCACAATCTTCACAGCTTCCAACTCCGAGGCAAGAGTGCCACCAACTGAATCACAACTGACACCTGAAAGGGAGTAATGGAGATGGGGAGAGTTTGGGAACACATTCTGGGGCGTGGATGTGGCTGAAGAATAAGCTGCCAAAAGTCGGCCAAAGATAGTGTGGAGACACAAGCAGCCAGGGGTGGAGGAGAAGAGAGAGGGCTGTAAAGCTGGGGGCGGTTGCAGAGATAGGGAGGGGTGAGGCTCTTATGTATTTAAGTTTCTAAGAAAGTAAAAAATAAAAACTTAGGAGACTGGAAGCCAATGCAGCTCAGTGAGGGCTTGGATGATTGGTGAAGGAGTTAGTAAGGGAAAGGTTGCAGACAGCAGAGTTTTGGATGAGTTGAAATTTTTGGAGATGCCGGAGAGGTGAACAAAGGCCAGAGAGGGTAGAAAGGCATGGTAAGGGTTTTAGTAGCAGATTGGCAGGGCGAGTGGAACGGGAGTTATTCCGGACCCGGAAGTAGGCGGTCTTTGTGATGGAGAGGATCTGGGGTCAGAAGCTCAGCACGGGGTCGAATACGACGTCAAAGTTACGATAAGTGAGGAATCTCAATGGGGCACTTTCAGTCTCCGTCCCCTAATATCACCCACAGTCATTTCTAGGTTGCAATCCTCAACCTGCCCTTTAACTCTCCTCGTGATAGAGACTCAGAATTCATATTATAACTGGTAAACTGCAGGACCAGAGTGAAACGGGTCTGGTTGAGACCCTGGATTTGATGGACACGGCGGATAAATCGGTATAAATTTTAAATGAATCGCAAAGAGTGAACATGGCCAATACAATTATATGAAAACTGTAAATGAAGCCGCTCATTATTGTTGGATCAGTCCTGTATGAGCACAGATTTTAACTTTATTCCTGAGAGAGGCCTCATTAAGATAATGTCATGGACTTTGAGATGTTTGTGTTGCATCCACCACATTATTTATATCGGAGTCAAAGCTGCTGATGTCATGTGTTTGTTTAAGTGACTGTAACTAATAGCAATGATCAGGAGTATAACCGTGTCAGTGGAGTCTTGTCCCCTGTATAAATCAGGGTTCATTGGAATGTATCAGCTCAGAGCACCTGCCGGAGTTATGGTTTCCAGAACAACGGAAGTGACTGCTTCTCACAGAAATGGAATATCCAGTAATTTATCAGATAGAAGATATTTACTATCCTGCCCTTGCAGTAATTGGAGTGCCGGGTAAGCTGTTATCTCAGCTGTTAATGGTGTAAATCGGTGATAACTGTGCTGCTGTACTTGGCAAAATATTTTTGCTCCCTGAATGTCTCACACAGTCGCCTGTTCTGTTCTACCAGTTGACTGATGGAGTCTCTGCTCTTTCAGTTACAGGACTGATCAGTAATGATCCTTGTATATCCAACCCTGCCCTTGTTACTGGATAATTGTCTGCACTAAGTGTACTGTTCAATAATGGCATCTCTTCAATTGTAAACTTTCGGTCTTGTAGCAATTCCATTATATCTGTAATGAACTTTTTATGTCCAACCCTGCCATTGTCACTGAATTATTCTCTGTACTAAATGTATTGGAATCAGGTGTCTGGGCTAAGAGCTGGTATCAGACCATCAGGAGCTCGGAACAGTTTCATGTTGTGGAAAGAACGTGTCCTGCAGTATTTTTTCAAAAATGTGTTTTGAGTGATTGATGACGAGACAGCTCACGGTCTCAGTGTTACAAGGAGGCAGCGCAATGTCCTCCCTCCCCAGTAACATGGTTCAGCTTAACTGGGATTTCAATGTATTTATTGGTTCTCACTCTTATGAAATATTATTTCATTGTGTGTATCTGGCGCAGCTCCAAAGTTCTGGCTACTGAACTGAGTTTGCTGCTGACTCTTTCACATCTCCTTCTCTGTATCACGGTGGATGAGTTCATTGTAAAATGCAATGTTTTGAGGGTATGATAAATCAGTTTGCACTGTATCCATTGGAATCCTGAGCCCTTCTATTTATCTGTCGATTTTTTGCAGCAGCGGTGATGTTGGCGTTTTGTGAATTGAACAACAGCTCCATCTATTGGTGTACTTTATAATTACAGGAGAAGGAATTTCAATTATTGTGAGGTCTGTCTGGAAGAGACATTTGATTCTGTTTCTTCCATGATTTGCAGATGAAGTTAACAGTGTAGGTGAACAGGTGGAGACTTGGATCTTCTGTAGTAACATTAAACTATTCCACAGAGGATTCACAATTTAACAAACTGAAACTGAGAATCGGATCCGTGGAACACGGCGCTGGTGAACAGAATGCGCTGCAGGATGTTAGGATTGAATCGGATGTGAAAAGGGGCATTGAGAAAGAGTAGAGATGGCAGAATAACAGATAGAGAAGCGATAGAGACAGAGACGGAGACGGAAAACGAGAGGGAGGGGGAAAAAGAACATGAGAAGAGAGAGAGAAAGAGAGAGAGAATGGGAGAGAGACAGAGATAAAGCGGTCATGCGGTGAATCATTCATCGGAATGAACTGTTGAAGCTTCCAGTGCAATTATGAAGAGGTAATGTGACTTGAAGATGTCAATAGGAAGTTGTCAGATTGTGAGAGTTTTATTGCACTCTCGCTGAGTGTGTTTATCGCTATCAGGACCTCAGTCTATTTTGGTGATTGTTACTTTTCCTTATTCACTGACTGAATAAATAAACATAATTCAAATGTATTTAAAGAATAGAATTCGTGATTTCTTGATCCTAATGAATTATTAGGATACTGTATTCAAAAACTCAGAATCAGCAGAATTCACTGAAGAACGTGGTTGATTTAATTCATAACTTTTAATTTAGTTTTAATTGAATGTGCAAAGTAAATTTAATGAACACATTTTACATCCAACGAGCTGTTCCCTGACACCAATAACCACTGAAGTGAACCGTTCAGTGTATTAGTTGGATTGTGTTAGTGGGACCGATAGATTAGATTTCTTCTCACACTCTGCTGCAGTCTCTCCCTGTGAATCCCAGCCTCTCCAACCACCACATTGAATCCTCTGTCTCCTCATCCATTGCTTCAGTTTATCCGCTTTCCCAAACAATCTGTTCCTAACTCCCCTCCTGCTCCGACATGTCCTTTTCCTTGTCTCCCTCCCAATCTCACTCATTGCCTCTGTCTCCAGCTGCCTCTTCCAATCCGATCCGAAGCCTCAAACTCACGGCCACCGCTTTCGGCCTTTCCCCGTTTTGTGTCAGCCTCTGTCGGTTCTCTTAACCCAGGGCAACAAACCAACTGCACCGCCCCCTGTCCCCTCACCTTTCCGGCCTTCGCTCTCTTTCCCGTCAGTCTGGAGCCCAAATTCGGCTTTAACCCGTTGGATTCCCGCTCGGTAAAACTCCTTCTCCCTTCCCCACCGGCACTGCGCTCTCACTCGGCCCTTCCAGTGGATCCGGTGCTCATTTATTCACTTTCTTTATCGATTTCACAATTCATTATTGATCATTGAGTTTATAAACATCTCTCTGCCCGAAAGCGCTGTCCAGGTGAATGAATCAGTTTCCACCGTTCGATGCAGCAACAAAGCTGGAAATTTAACCCCAGATCCTGTCAAATTGCTGTTTTGGCTCCAGGTCGGATCAGTAATTTCTCTGCTTCCTTTTCTCTCTCTTACAGTTAACTTGGTGGCGATTGTGATCCTGTCCCGAGGAAAGTGCGGGCTCTCCAAGTGTGTCAGTCGCTACCTGCTGGGAATGGCAGCGGCCGATCTCCTGGTCGTTATCACTGATCCGATATTGACACGGGTTGGTCAAATTTATTTCCCCAATTCATTCTTGTTCATTACTCCCGTGTGTCGTCCCATTATGTTCTTGGGTTCTGCAGCCACGGTGGTTTCTGTCTGGCTCACAGTCGCTTTCACCTTTGATCGATTTGTGGCCATTTCTTGTGAGAATCTTAAAACAAAATATTGCACCGAGAAAATGGCGGCTGTAGTTATAGGAACAGTGAGTGTGTTGGGCTGTTCAGAGAGTGTTCCCTGGTACTTTATATATGAACCTTACCTTATAATTGATAATGTTCCCCGGGATTGTGTCTTTAAACTGAACTTCCGCACTTCCCCAGTGTGGACCGCATTTGAGTTCATTCACCTCATTTTAACCCCTTGTGCCCCCTTCTTATTGATTTTGCTGCTCAATGTTCTGACGGTCAGACGTATTTTAGCAGCCAGTCGAGTCCGCAGGGGACTCCGGGGCCGCAGCAATGGAGAGAATCAGAAGGATCCAGAGATGGAGAACCGAAAGAAATCCATAATTTTACTCTTCAGTATATCGGGCATTTTTATCCTATTATGGGTGACCCAGGTTGTAAATAACATTTATCGGCGAATTACAGACATTCGGTATTTTAATTCATTCACTGACCCTCGTTATATCACAGAAGCCACATCAGGAATGCTGCAGCTTCTCAGTTCCTGCACAAACACGTGTATTTATGTCCTGACCCAGGCTAAATTCAGGGAGGAGCTGAAGAACGCGGTGAAATACCCACTCAGTCTAATTGTTAAATTAGTGAAATCATAGAAAGAGCTGAAGGGTTTCAAGCACTAGAACTATTTCTGGCCATTTCATACTCCACCTCCTGCACTTCCCACCGGATGGAAAGTAGATTTTATATTAGCTGAAATAATCTCAAATCTGATTCTTATATTACATCATATTGATAATCTGACCTATTGAGGCGTGATTCGCTCTGCAGACAACACATGAATTGTTGCTCAAACAGGCGGCACCAAAGAGCTCAGCTGGACTTCAACTAAATGGCCGCCCTGCAAAATGGGCAAACCTGTCAATGAAAGTAGGTGCTGTGGGCCTGATCGGAATGGGTGGACTCCATATAAATGGAGAGATAGAATGACAGAGATAGACAGACAGACAGACCAACAAACAGATAGATAGATAGATAGATAGATAGATAGATAGATAGATAGATAGATAGATAGATAGATAGATAGATAGATAGATAGATAGATAGATAGATACATGGAGAGGAAGAGACAGGGTTACACATAGAGATAACCTTACAGATAGAGGCAGATAGAAAGGGGAAATGAGAGACCGTTAGAGCCATAAACAGAGAGAAAAGCAGATAATTGAGAATGAAATCGTGAAGAAAGTGAAAGAAAGGAAGACGTAGAGAAAAAGAAATTGAAAGTGATTGACGAGCAGAAAGGGGCAGAGAGAAAAGGAGAGTTAACAAGTTAGAGAAAGACGGAAAGAAACAGAGTAAGTGATTTAGATGGAGAAACAGCTCGAGACAATCAGAAAGAAAAAGAAATAAACAGAAAAGAGGGAGAGAGGGAGAAAGAATAAAGGGCAGAAACAGAGAGGGAACAGGAAGATAAATAGAAAAGACAAGAGAGATGGAAAAAACATGGAAGGAGAAAAATATAATCAGAAAGAAATACAGGGAGAAAAAGCACAAACAGGAAAGGAGCATCTTTCCATGAGAAAACAGAGACAGGAAATGATTAACACAGATTAAGGGAAAGAGAGAGAGTTTACCAGCGAGAGAAAGTTGAGAGAAACAGGTCGACAAATGGTGAAAGAAACTCACAGGTGCAGAAAGAAAGTGGACAGAAAGTGAGAGGCACACAAGGAAAATTACAAAGAGAGATTGAAACAGGGCGATAGAGACAAAAGAAGTGAAGCAAAGAGAACTGGAGAAACAGAAAGAATCAGTGCAAGAGAGTGACAGACAGCAAAAGAGACAAAGTGAGACAACAAAAGAAAGAGGCGGATATTTTCTGGTCTACAAATGGCAATGTAATTCATTAAAACGGAATTTGTACAGTGCCCTTTATATTAACACATCTCAAAACACTTTACACAATGAATTAATTCTGAACTGCGGAGACAGCTATGTAAATAAATATGTTTATGAATATAATTACTATATATGTATCTGAACAGAAGAAATGGGTATTTTTATGTTGAAAAAACATCCAATTTTACTGTTACTTTTTCTTCATTTGTATAAAAGATAATGTTGGACTAATGTGCAAGAATTAATTATGCATTTACGTCGTCTGCGTACAACCAAATTAAAGTTGATTGTGAATTCATAAAAAAGAAGGAGATGGAGAAAGTGAAGAGAGAAATAAAGAAAAGGAGAGACAGAACAGAGAGAGTGAAAGGCAGAGCGAAAGAGAGAGAAAGAGTTGAAAAGGGGGTGAGAAGGCAAAAAAGACAGAGATAGACAGAGAGAGTGGGGAGAGAACGAGCGAGAGGGACAGCGAGGCAAATGGAAAGAAGAGATAAAGATGGAAGACAGAAACATAGAGATATAAAGAGAGAAGCAAAGGGTGACAGAGAACAATGTAGAAATGGAACAGTGATACAGAGATAGAAATTAAAAGAGGGTGAAGTAACAAGACAGAAAAATGCCAGAAAGAAGACTGAGAAAGATAAATATATTGACAGAGAGACAGAACCAGTGAAAGACAGACAGATAAAAAAAAGAGCAAGGTCGAGCCAGGAATGTGATTAACACACAGAGAGCACGAAATAATCATAAAACAACTCATTGTAATCAGCTTGGAGTGGGTGAGTGCAGAAGCAGAACAGCAGGAGATGAAGCAGGCGAGCCAGTTAATGTCTGTTCTGGGGGAACAGATTTTGGGTTTAATTTTGACAGTTGTAAAGATGATGCCTGGAGGCTGCACAATAAAGTCGCTCAGTCTTGTGTAACTGACCCTGCCCTTTATTTACAGCAGGAGTTTTACCAGCTGCTCTGTACAGTGTGTAACTTTCCCAGTGACCTGCTGTATTCTGTATTAAATCAGCCTGTACTCTTACCCCTTCTGTTGTGTTAGTAAACTGGACAGGGTCCCACAGCACTGCAACAAAAAGCAAAATATTCCAAATCTGAAAGAACAAAGTTTATCGTTTCGGGCGTGGAGAATCTTCTTCATCAAAATTCTTCCAATCAGAAAAATAGACGTGGGCAATCTACACGTATATACATTAAAAAAAACAATATTTATGTATGCAAAAAGCACAAATCAAGAGAGGAATCATGGGTTGAGGGGTGTATCAGATTATCTCAGTCAAATGACCCCATGCAGAATGAGAAAGATAGAAAGTCTTGCATGTCAATCGCGCCTTTCCCAGTGTCACGTTGTCCCAAAGCGCTTTACAATCTATGACATACTTTTAACTGTACTCACTGTTGTAATGCAGGCAGCCAATTTGAGCACAGCAAGCTCCCATAAACAGCAATGAAGAACATGATGAGATAATCTATTTTAGGTCTTGGTTGAGTGATAAATATTGGCCAGGACATCGGGGAGAACTCCACTGCTCTTCTTCGAATAGTACCATGGGATCTTTTACATCCACCTGTGAGGGCCTCAGTTTAACGACTCAACCGAAAGACGGCATCTCCAACAGTGCAGCGCTCCCTCAGTACTGCACTGGAGTGTCAGCCGAGATTTTCTGCTCAAATCCCTGGAGTGTGAACTGTGGCCAGGCAAGGACCATTTTTTACCAATCAATATTTGAAAGTTAAGCGTCCAGCAATCAGGCATCAGCTCATGTAACCTGAACTCCAGGTTACAACATTTCTCTCAAAATGATAGCTGATTTTATTTTCATCCGCCATTTGTGCAGTGTCCATAAAATAAGGTAAACGGAATAAAATGAAAACAAAAAATATTCTTCATGATAACATGAATCAATACCAGCAGTGGTAATATAGGGAATGGCATCAAATAGGGAATGAGAGATGCATGTAACAAGGGCACTGTAGTAATCATGGGTGACTTTAATCTACATCTTGACTTGGCCAAACCAAATTGGTAATAATACTGTGGAGGATGAATTCCTGGAGCGAGTCTGAGATGGTTTTTTAGACCAGTACGTTGAGGAGACAACTCGGGAACAGGCTATCCCTAATTGGATATTGTGCAATGAGAAGGGGTTAATTAATGATCTTGTTTGCGTGGTCCTTTTGGAAAGAATGGCCATAACATGATAGAATTCTTCATTTAGATGGAACGTGAAATAGTCCAATCGAAACTAGGGTCCTAAATCTAAACCAAGGAAACGACGAAGAATGAGGAGTGAGTTGGCTGTGATAGATTGGGGATTACCATGATGGTGGATAGGCAATGGTTAACATTTAAGGAATGAATGCATGAACTGCATCAATTATACATTCCTTTCTGGCGCAAAAACAGAAAAGGAAAAGCGGCCCAAACATGGCTAACAAAAGAAATTAAGCATAAATTTAGATCCAAAGAGGAGTCATATAAAGATGCCAGAAAATGTAGCAAGACTGAGGATTGGGATCAATTTTTAATTCAGCAAAAAAGATTAAAAGGGGAAAATAGAGCATGAGAGTAAACTTGCAAGGAACGTAAAAGCAAACTGTTAAAGCTTCTGCAAGTATGTAAAAAGAAAAAGATTAGTGAAGACAAATGTAGGTGCCTTACAGTCAGAAACGGGAGAATTTATAATGGGGAACAAGGAAATGGGAGAGCAATTAAACAAATACTTTGGTTCTGTCTTCACGGAAGAGGACACAAGCAACTTCCCAGATATGCTCGGGAACCAAGGGTCGAGTGAGAAGGAGGTGTTAAAGGAAATTAGTGTTTGTAAAAGAATAGTGCTGGAGAAATTAATGGGACTGAAAGCCGACAAATCCCCAGTGCCTGATAATCTGCATCCCAGAGTATTAAAATAGTTCGCTATGGAAATAGTGGATGCATTGGTTGTCATCTTCAAAAATTGTATAGTTTTTGGAGAAATGTCTGCAGATTGGAGGGTGGCAAAGGTAACCACACGATTTAGAAAAGGGGGGAGAGAGAAAACAGGGAACTGCAGATCGGTTAGCCTAACATCAATAGTAGGGAAAATGCTCGAGTCTATTGTAAAGGATGTGATAACAGGACACTTCGAAAATATCAATGGGATTAGACAAAGTCAACATGGATTTATGAAAGGGAAATCTTGTTTGACAAACGTACTGGAGGTTTTTGAGGGTGTAACTGGTAGGATAGATAAGTGGGAACCACTGGATGTGGTGCATTAAGATTTTCAGAAGGCCTTTGAGAAACTCCCACATAAGAGATTCGTGTACAAACTTAAATCACATGGGATTGGGGTTAATATACTGGCATGGATTGAAAATTGGTTAACAGACAGGAAACAGAGAGTTGGAATAAATGGGTCTTTTTCGGGGTTGCAGGTGGTAACTCGTGGGGTACCGCAGGGATCCGTTCTTTGGTCCCCTGATTTGGATGAGGCAACAAAATGTAATATTTCCAAGTTTGCTGATGATACAAAACTAGGTGGGATGGTGAGTTGTGAGGATGATGCAAAGAGGCTTCAAGGCGATTTAGACAAGTTGAGTGAGTGGGCAAATACATGGCTGATGCAGTATAACGTGGATAAATGTGAAGTTATCCACTTCGGATGGAAAAACAGAAAGGCAGAGTATTATTTAAATAGTGATAGATTGGGAAACGTTGATGTACAAAAGGACCTGGGTGTCCTTGTACACCAATCACTGAAAGCAAGCATGCAGGTGCAGCAAGCAGTTAGGAAGGCAAATGGTATGTTGGCCTTCATTGCAAGTGGATTTGAGTACAGGAGAAAAGATGTCTCACTGCAGTTTTCAGGGCCTTGGTGAGACCACACCTGTTTGTGTGCAGTTTTGGCCTCCTTACCTAAGAAAGGATATACTTGCCATGGAGGGAGTGCAGCGAAGTTTCACCAGATTGATTCTTGGGATAGCAGCATTGTCGTATGAGGAGATATTCGGTCGACTAAGCCTGTATTCACCAGAGTTTAGAAGAAAAAGAGGGGATCTCATTGAAACGTATAAAGCTCTGACAGGGCTGGACAGGCTGGATGCAAGGAGGATTTTTCCCCTGGCTGGGGAGTCCAGAACGAGGGGTCACAGGCTGGGAAACGGAGCAGGACATTTGGGACTGAGATGAGGAGACATTTCTTCATTCAAAGGGTGGTGAACCAATGGAATTCTCTACCCAGAAGGCTGTGGAGGCCATGTCACTGAAAATATTTAAGAAGGACATTGATAGATTTCTAGACACAGAAGGCATGAAGGGGTATGGGGAGAGAGCGGGAATATGGTATTGAGATAAAGAAACAGCCATGATCATATTGAATGGCGGAGCAGGCTCGAAGGGCCGAATGGTCTACTCCTGCTCCTATTTTCTTTGTTTCTATGTTTCGATGTAAAAAGGAAGTGAGTAGCAAATGTAAACATTGGTCCCTTGCAGGCTGAGACAGGAGAAATTATAATAGGTAATCAGGAATAAGCAGATACGTTGAACAAATATTTTTTTTCTCTGTTTTCACAGTGGAAGAGACTAAAAGCATAACAAAAATAATGGGGAACCAGGGGGTAAAAGAGAGGAAGGAACTTAATACAATTAATATCACTGGACAAAAAGTACTGGACAAACTAATGGGACTAAAAGCCGACAAATCCCCTGAACCCGATGGCCAACATCCGTGAGTTCTAAAAGAGGTGGCTGCAGAGATAGTGGATGCATCGGTTATGATCTTCCCAAATTCTCTACATTCTGGAATGGTCCCAGTGGATTGGAATGCAGCAAATGTTATCCCGCTATTCAAGAAGGGAGGGGGAGAAAAAACAAGGAATGACAGGCCAATTAGCCTGACCTCTTGCCGTCGGGAATATGCTGGAATCCATTATTAAGGAAGTGGTAACAGGGCACTTAGAACATCATAATATGATTCGGCAGAGTCAACATGGTTTAATGAAAGGGGAATCGTGTTTGACAAATTTATTCGAGTTTTTTGAGGATGCAACTAGCAGGATAGATAAAGGGGAACCAATGGATGTCGTACATTTGGATTTTCAAAAGACATTCGATAAGATGCCACATCAAAGGTTGTTGCACAATGTAAGGGTTCATGGAGTTGGGATAATCCATTCGCACGGATAGAGGATTGGTTAACGGACAGAAAATAGAGTACGGATAAATGGGTCATTTTCAGGTTGGCAGGCTGTAACTAGTGGGGTGCCGCAAGGATCGGAGCTTGGGCCTCAGCTATTTACAATCTATATCAATGGCTTAGATGAACAGACCGAGTGTAATGCATCCAAGTTTGCTGGTGATACAAAGCTCGGTCGGAAAGTAAGCTGTGAGGAGGACACAAAGAGTCTGCAAAGGGATATAGACAGGCTAAGTGAATGGGTAAGAAGGTGCCAGGTGGAGTATGATGTGGGGAAATGTGAGGTTTTACAATTCGGTATGAAGAATAGAAAAGCAGAATATTTTTATATGTTGAGAAATTAGTAAAATTTGGTGTTCAGGGAGAATTGGGTGTCCTCGTACAAGAAACACAAAAAGTGATTATGCAGGTGCAGCAAGCAATGAGGAAGGCAAACGGCATGTTGGCGTTTATTGCAAGGGGGTTGGAGTACAACTGTAAGGAAGTCTTACTACAGTTGTACAGGGCATTGGTGAGACCTCACCTGGAGTACTGCGCAGAGTTTTGGTCTCCTTATCTAAGGAAGGATATACTTGCCTTTGAGGCGGTGCAACGAAGGTTCACTAGATTAATTCCTGGGGTGAGAGGTTTGTCCTATGAAGAGAGGTTGAGTAGAATGGGACTATACTTTCTGGAGTTTAGAAGAATGAGAGGTGATTTCATTGGAATATATAAGATTCTGAGGGTGCTTGACAGGGTACATGCCGAGAGGCTGATTTCTCTGGCTGGAGAGTCGAGAAGTAGGGGGCATAGTCTCAGGGTAAGGGGTCGGCCATTCAAGACTGAGATGAGGAGGAATTTCTTCACGCAGAGGGTTGTGAATCTGAGGAATTCTCAACCCCAGAGGGCTGTGGATGCTGAGTCATTCAATATATTCAAGACTGAGATCGATAATTTTTTCAACTCTCGGGGAATCAAGGGATATGGGGATCGGGCGGGAAGTGGAGTTGAGGTCGAAGATCAGCCATGATCTTATTGAATGGCGGTGCAGGTTCGAGGGGCCGAGTGGCCTACTCCTGCTCCTATTTTATGTTCTTATGCTCTTATATTGCTTAATGCTTTATTTAAAAAAATTAAATAAGTGATTTGATTCCCAAACAGAATTAAAACGATGGGATTCTTGTCATTCTCCAGTGATTTGAACCGGCCATTCCATATCCAGACCCAGTGCTACCATCAGGCCATCAATGTCTGTTCATGGATTTCCAAGTGTCTTCTCTATAATTCGTGTTGGAGAGAATGTTCCTGTCACGTTTTCAACATTGGAATCTGTGTATTCAGAGAGAAAAATCCACGCGGAAGACCAGGATTCAATTCCCTGACAGGGAGGTTACACTTTTGCTGTCTTTAATAGATTCACTTTCATTTCTCTTGTAATTTACCTGCAATATTGGATGCGGAAAATACACTGAAAGACAAACTCGGACCATCCCGCTTTCCACAATTTAATTTCACTCATATTCCAGCGATTTTAAAAGCTGCTCTCTGCCTCACCCTTCACCTCGATGTCAGAACCAACAGTTCATCTGTTTTTTGGTGGTATTGTTTGAGGAAAGATTATCGTCCAGGTTTCCAGCCATGCGCACAGCAAGGTCCCACAAACCGCAATGACAAAGTAACAGGTACATAATGCAGATGGGAAACGAGTGGAACTGAGCAGTATGAAAGTGTAACGGGATTCAATTCAAGAGCTGCCTGGAGTGGGGTTCACCCGGTTGTGAACCAATTGAATCTTAAGTCCTTAACCACTCGGCCTGGTGCTTCATGACACTTTATTTAACTTTCCACGGGCCACTGGTGAAAGAAGATGAACGACCACTTTTCCATCTCTTTGTTGGATCATGTCCAGAGTCAAATTATGTGAGGAACGCGGGAGAGAGTGAGGGAGAGAAAGAAAGAGACAGAGACCCCCTCAGAAAAACGGAGAAAATGTGTGGCGCGCGCACACACACACAAACAGACAGAAACACATCGGGTGACTCAAACACACAGAGAGAGACAGACTATCGGTCATTTGGCACATTCTTTGTTCTATTTCTGTCGTCGATTTCGTGAAATCTTGCAGATCAATTCCAACGAGCATAAAACTCGAAGTGTTCAAAGCCGTGCATTTTTAATTCACTGAAGAATGAGAAGTTTGCTGCATGTTAAACCGCTGATAATGGCATCCGCAGTCGGCAGGATCCGTACCTTCGCGGAAAGATCCCAATGGATTTCTGATCCATCGCCTTCACCACTCGGGGATACTCAGCACCATCTCAACACATCGACAAGCATGGAGGCGTGGGGTTAAAATATTAGACTAAAAATCCAACGGGTTTATACCCGCGTGGGTTCGAAACCCATTTCTGATAACTGTTATTTCCGTTACATTTTGATGTTGCTCATTCAAACTCTTGTTCCATCTGCCTCATGCACCTGTTACTCTGTCATTGCTGTTTGTGGGGCCTTGCTGGTCGCAAATTTCCAAACCTGGACGATAATGAACACCACCAAAAAGCAGATGAACTGACCATCCTTTTCATTGCTGTATGTGAGATCTTTCTGGTGAATCTCCTCTCCGCCCTTTCCGATGTCTTTGTCTCTCTGTCTCTCCCTGTCCCTCACAACAACACGAACGAGGAACTGGCACAGGACGAAAAGTAAAGATTTTGAAGGCAGCAAAAGTTCCACTTTCGGTCGGGGAATTGAACCGCGGGTGTTCGAGTTCCAGGCGAGGATACTCACCACAATCCTAACGAGGAGCTTGTGTAATCTGGTGATGGACACTCACCACAGATGGCGTTGGACACCCTTCAAATTTCAGTGAATCTATTTTGAACATTTATTTGATGACAATTTGCGAAACTTCCTTCTTCAACTAACACCACCAAAACGCAGATTAACTGGCCATTCATTTCATTGTTGTATGTGGGATATTTCTCGTAAACCTCCTCTGCGCCCTCATCAGTGCCTCTCTCACTCTCCGTCTCTCTTCCTGTGTCTCGCTCTCTGTTTCTCTTTCTTTCTGTTTCTCTCTCTCTCTCTGTTGCGGGCTGCTGAATCAGCCCGGGATTGCTCACAGCTCGATTCTGCGTCTTCATTTCTTGCACATTATTCGGGTTCTGCCATCGAGGTGAAGAGTGAGGCAGAGAGCAGGTTTTAAAATCGCTGGAATATCAGTGAAATTAAATTGTGGAAAGTGGGATGGTCGGAGTTCGACTTTCAGTGTATTTTCCACATCAAATATTGGAGATAAATGAAAATGAAGCTTTTAAAGGCAGAAACACCGGGACTTCGACATTGGAGAATTGAACCCTGATCAACCGCGTGACAGATGGCGATATTCAGCACGACACCAACGTGGAACTGGCGTGAGCAGTTGATGGACACTCCCCACAGATGGCGTCAGACACGCTTCAAATTTCATTGAATCCATTCCAACCATGAATTTGATGACAAAGAAAAGCGTAGAAGAAGTGACACTCAAGTACATTACATATAGAACAAGATTCTGAAACGACCAGGATGGCCGAGTGGTTAAGGCGTTGGACTTAAGATCCAATGGGTTTATACCCGCGTGGGTTCGAACCCCACTCCTGGTAGTTGTTACATTTTGATACTGATCATTGACTCTCTTTTGCAATTTGCATCACAGAATCAGAGAAAGGTGACAGCACGGAAGGAGGCCTTTTGGCCCATCGTGTCCGTGCCGCCTCCATGCAAGACCAATCCAGCTGGTCCCACTACCCGCCCTATCCCCCTTGCAATGCACTTTTTTTTTCCGTTCAAGTACTTATCCCTTTCCGTTTTGAAAGCCATCATTGAATCTGCCTCTGTCAGCCACTTCGGGATGCTGAATTAGACCGGGTCTCTTCACAACGCGACTCTGCTTTTCATTTCTTGCTCATTATTGTTGTTCTGACATCGAGGTGACGCGGAGAGTGAGATTTAAAATCGCTGAAATATCAGTGAAATTATATTGTGGAAAGTGGGATTGTCCGAGTTCGTTTATCAGTCTTTTTATCACACGTCCAATGTTCGAGATATATGATATCTTTAAAGGCAGAAGAAGTTCATCGTCCAGGTGTATTTGAAGCCAGGTCGACCATGTAATAGGTAGGGATACCCACCACGATCCAAACGAGCAACGAGCGTGAACAACCGACCCCCTCACCGACGGTTGATACCCACACCAGTTCTGCGGCTCGGTGTCGCAGAGCGCTGGATTATTACGATTTTAAGTGAGCAGCATTGTGCTTTTAGCAAGTAGTCGTGGCCGAGTGGTTAAGGCGATGGACTAGAAAACCATTGGGGTCTCCCCACGCAGGTTCGAATCCTGCCGACTACGGTTTAGAGTTACCATTTTGTCATTTAATCTCTGCGTTTCAACCGATCCGAGTGTGTGCAAAATGAAAATCCATTGTCAAGAAGTCGGAGCAGGACATTCGCGGACTCATCATACAATCTAGAATAGTCAACATGGTTTTATGAATGGGAAATCGTGTCTGACAATTTTATTAGAGTTATTTGAGGAAGTAACGATCAGGGTGGATAAAGGGTAACCAATGGATGCAGTATATTTGGATTTCCAAAAGGCATTCGATAAGGTGCCACATAAAAGGTGATATCCCTGCTGCTTGTTATACTCCACGCTTGCACACACCCGTGCCTTCTGCCGCTTCCTGCCACTGCTTCTGACCTTTACCACGCAGAGAATAACAGGCACAAGATAAGAGCCCATAGATTGGGGATTTGCCAACTCACAGAAAACAAAGAGTCGGGATTAAAGGTCATTTTCAAAATGGCATTCGGTAACTGACGGATGCCGCAGGGATCAGTGCTCGGGCCTCAACTATTTACAATATGTATCAATGACTTGGATGAAGGGACAGAGCGCATTGTGGCCAAATTTGCTGATGATACGAAAATATGTGGAAAAGCAAGTTGCGAGGGTGACACAAAGTAACTACAAAGGGATATTGACAGGTTAAGCGAATGGGCAAACATTTGGCAAATGGAATATAAGGTGGGAAAAAGTGAATTCATCCACTTTGGCAGGAAAAATAAAAATGCAAAATATTATTTCAATGGAGAAATACTACAAAATGCTGCAGTACTGAGGGATATGAGTGTCATCGTACATGAAACACAAAAAGTCACCATGCAGGTGCAGCAGGTAATCCAGATGGCGAACGAAATATTGGACTATTGAGAGAAAGAAGAAGAAAATATTGACCATTTAATGATTCAACCGGAGCCGTTTTCCTGGGAGTCGGTTTTGAAAAAGGACACAGGTTCAATTTGTTCCAATCTGTTTCCTTCTTTGACCCTGTGATTCTCAAATATGCGGGTATTGGACAGATGGAGGGAGAGAGACTGACACAGACTCAGACAGACCGAGAGAGTCTCTTTCTGTCCCAGTGTCTCTCTCTCTTTCTGAGTGTCTCTCTTTCCCACTCTTTTCTTCGCACCTCACATCACTTTATTCTGGATCTTAACTAACAGAGAGATGGAAATGTGAACAGTGAGTCTTCTTTCAACAGTGGCCCGTGGAAAGTGAAACAAACTGTCATCAAATCGGTCATTTCATTAAAAGTTAAAGCTGGAAACAGGTACGGACGGGGATCGAGCTCGCGCTTTTCTATTATAATGAGACCAACGCTTTTCCAATTGGCCACCGCACCCCACAAGCCAAAAACGGATGATAATGTTCTTCATCGGGTGAAGTCAGATCAACAGCTTTTAGCAACTGATTGCGACAATCGACTGATTGAGGAGCAATGGATTTCGACTATTCCGCCTGAACTAATAATTTCATGACAGTTCATTTCACGGGCCATTGTGGAAAGATTCACAGAGAGAGAGATCGAAAGAGACAGAGAGAAAACGAGGGAGAGAGATAGAGACATGGGGAGAGAGAGATAGAGAGACCTTAACAGAGAGTTTTAAAATCGTTGGAGTATCAGTGAGATTAAATTTTGGAAAGTGGGATGGTCCGAGTTAGTCTTTCAATGTTTTTTCCACATCAAATATTGGAAATAAATTCCTTTCTGTATGTCTCTCTCTCTCTATTTTGAGCTGCTGAATTAGCCCGGGTCTGCAAACAGCTCGATTCTGCGGATTTATAACTTGCACATTATTAGTGTTCTGAAATCGAGGTGAAGAGTGAGGCAGAGAGCAGGTTTTAAAATCGCTGGAATATCAGTGAAATTAAATTGTGGAAAGTCGGATGGTCCGAGTTCGACTTTCAGTGTATTTTCCACATCAAATAGTGGAGATCAATGAAAGTGAAGCTTTTAAAGGCAGAAACACCGGGATTTCGACATTGGAGAATTGAACGCTGATCAACCGCGTGACAGATGGGGATATTCAGCACGACACGAAGGAGGAACTGGCGTGAACAGTTGATGGACACTCCCCACTGTTGGCGTTGGACACGCTTCAAATTTCATTGAATCCATTCCAACCATTTCTTTGATGACAAACAAAACCGTAGAAGAAGTGACTCTCAAGCACATTACACATAGAGCAACATTATGAAAGGACTAGGATGGCCGAGTGGTTAAGGCGTTGGATTTAAGATCCGATGGTTTTATACCCGCGTGGGGTCCGAACCCCACTCCTGGTAGGTGCGGTTTGCGTTACATTTTGATACTGATCATTGACTCTCTTTTGCCATTTGCTTCACAGAATCAGAGAAAGGTGACAGCACGGAAGGAGGCCTTTTGGTCCATCGTGTCCGTGCCGGCTTTATGCAAGACCAATCCAGCTAGTACCACTCCCCCGCGCTATCCCTCCAGCACTGCAACCTTTTTCCTTTCAAGTACTTATCCCGTTCCGTTTTGAAAGCCATCATTGAATCTGCCTCCATCAGCCACTCGGGATGCTGAATTAGCCCGGGTCTCTTCACAACGCGACTCTGCCTTTCATTTCTTGCTCATAATTGTGGTTCTGACATCGAGGTGACGCGGAGAGTGAGATTTAAAATCGCTGAAATATCAGTGAAATTAGATTGTGGAAAGTGGGATTGTCCGAGTTCGTTCATCAGTCTTTTTATCACACGTCCAATGTTGGAGATAAATGATATCTTTGAAGGCAGAAGAAATTCATCGTCCAGGTGTATTTGAAGCCAGGTCGACCAAGTAATAGGTAGGGATACCCACCACGATCCAAACGAGCAACGAGCGTGAACAACCGACCCCCTCACCGACGGTTGATACACACACCAGTTCTGCGGCTCGGTGTCGCAGAGCGCTGGATTATTACGATTTTAAGTGAGCAGCATTGTGCTTTTAGCAAGTAGTCGTGGCCGAGTGGTTAAGGCGATGGACTAGAAATCCATTGGGGTTTCCCCGCGCAGGTTCGAATCCTGCCGACTACGGTTTAGAGTTATCCTTTTATCTCTGCGTTTCAACAGACACGAGTGTGTGCAAAATGAAAATCCATTGTCAAGAAGTCGGAGCAGGACATTCGCGGACTCATCATACAATCTAGAATAGTCAACATGGTTTTATGAATGGGAAATCGTGTCTGACAATTTTATTAGAGTTATTTGAGGAAGTAGCGATCAGGGTGGATAAAGGGGAACCAATGGATGCAGTATATTTGGATTTCCAAAAGGCATTCGATAAGGTGCCACAGAAAAGGTGATATCCCTGCTGCTTGTTATACTCCACGCTTACACACACCCGTGCCTTCTGCCGCTTCCTGCCACTGCTTCTGACCTTTACCACGCAGAGAATAACAGGCACAAGATAAGAGCTCATAGATTGGGGGTTTGCTCACTAACAGAAAACAAAGAGTTGGGATTAAAGGGTCATTTTCAAAATGGCAATCGGTAACTGATGGGTGCCGCAGGGCTCAGTGTTGGGGCCTCAAGTATTTACAATATATATCAATGACTTGGATGAAGGGACAGAGTGCATTGTGGCCAAATTTGCTGATGATACGAAAATAGGTGGAAAAGCAAGTTGCGAGGGTGACACAAAGTATCTACAAAGGGATATTGACAGTTTTAGCGAATGGGCAAAAATTTGGCAGATGGAATATAAGGTGGGAAAATATGAATTCATCCACTTTGGCTGGAAAAATAAAAAAGCAAAATATTATTTCAATGGAGAAATACTACAAAATGCTGCAGTACAGAGGGATCTGGGTATCATCGTGCATGAAACACAAAAATTCAAAATACAGGTGCAGCAGGTCATCCAGAAGGCAAACGGAATATTGAGAGAAAGACAGAGAAACCATTGACCATTTTACGATTCAACCGGAGCCGTTTTCCTGGGAGTCGGTTTTGAAACAGGACACAGGGACAATGTGTTCCAATCTGTTTCCTTCTTTGACCCTGTGATTTTCAAATCTGCGGGGATTGGACAGATGAAGGGAGAGAGAGTGACACAGACTCAGACAGACCGAGAGAATCTCTTTCTGAGTGTCTCTCTTTATCACTCTTTTCCTCGCACCCCACATCACTTCATTCTGGATCTCAACGAACAGAGAGATGAAAATGTGAACAGTGAGTCTTCTTTCAACAGTGGCCCGTGGAAAGTGAAACAAACTGTCATCAAATTGATCATTTCATTAATATTTGAAGCTGAAAACAGGAACGGACGCGGATCGAACCCGCGCGGTTTTGTTTAGGAAACCGATGCTTCGTCACTTGGCCACCGCACCCCTCGATCGATAACGGGATAATAATGCTCTTCATCGGCTGAAGTCAGATCAACAGCTTTCAGAAACTGATTGCGACAATCGACTGATTGAGGAGCAATGGATTTCGACTTTTCCGCCTGAAGTCATAATTTCATGACAGTTCATTTCACGGGCCATTGTGGAAAGATTCACAGAGAGAGAGATAGAAAGAGACAGAGAGAGAAAACGAGGGAGAGAGATGGAGACATGGGGAGAGAGAGATAGAGAGACCTTAATAGAGAGTTTTAAAATCGTTGGAGTATCAGTGAGATTAAATTTTGGAAAGTGGGATGGTCCGAGTAAGTCTTTCAATGTTTTTTCCACATCAAATATTCGAAATAAATTTCTTTCTGTATGTCTCTCTCTCTCTATTTAGAGCGGCTGAATTAGCCCGGGTCTGCAAACAGCTCGATTCTGCGTATTCATTACTTGCACATTATTAGTGTTCTGAAATCGAGGTGAAGAGTGAGGCAGAGAGCAGGTTTTAAAATCGCTGGAATATCAGTGAAATTAAATTGTGGAAAGTCGGATGGTCCGAGTTCGACTTTCAGTGTATTTTCCACATCAAATAGTGGAGATCAATGAAAGTGAAGCTTTTAAAGGCAGAAACACCGGGACTTCGACATTGGAGAATTGAACGCTGATCAACCGCGTGACAAATGGGGATATTCAGCACAACACGAACGAGGAACTGGCGTGAGCAGTTGATGGACACTCCCCACAGATGGCGTTTGACACGCTTCAAATTTCATTGAATCCATTCCAACCATTTATTTGATGACAAAGGAAAGCGTAGAAGAAGTGACACTTAAGTACATTACACATAAAGCAAGATTGTGAAAGGACCAGGATGGCCGAGTGGATAAGGCGTTAGATTTAAAATCCAATGGGTTTCTACCCGCGTGGATTCAAGCCCCACTCGTGGTAGATATTGTTTCCGTTATATTTTGATACTGATCATTGACTCTCTTTTGCCATTTGCATCACAGAATCATAGAAAGGTAACAGCACGGAATGAGGCCTTTTGGCCCATCGTGTCCGTGCCGGCTCCATGCAAGACCAATCCAGCTGGTCCCACTACCCCGCCCTATCCCCCGAGCACTGCAATTTTTTTCCTTTCAAGTGCTTATCCCGTTCCGTTTTGAAAGCCATCATTGAATCTGCCTCCATCAGCCACTTCGGGATGCTGAATTAGCCCGGGTCTGTTCACAACGCGACTCTGCCTTTCATTTCTTGCTCATTATTGTGGTTCTGACATCGAGGTGACGCGGAGAGTGAGATTTAAAATCGCTGAAATATCAGTGAAATTAGATTGTGGAAAGTGGGATTGTCCGAGTTCGTTCATCAGTGTTTTTTCACACGTCCAATTTTGGAGATAAATGAAAACTTTAAATGTCGTAGAAGTTCATCGTCCAGGTGTATTTTAAGCCAGGTCGACCATGTAATAGGTAGGGATACCCACCACTATACAAACGAGTAACTTGCGTGAACAATCGACCCCCTGACCGACGGCTGACACCGACACCAGTTCTGCTGTTCTGTGTCGCAGAGCGCTGGATTATTGCGATTTTAAGTGAGCAGCATTGTGCTTTTAGCAAGTAGTCGTGGCCGAGTGGTTAAGGCGATGGACTAGAAATCCATTGGGGTCTCCCCGCGAAAGTTCGAATCCTGCCGACTACGGTCCAGAGTTTTCTTTTCCGACCTTTCATCTCTGCGTTTCAACCGATACGAGTGTGTGTCAAATGAAAATGCTCGAATCCATTATTAAGAACTCGGAGCAGGACATTCGCGGACTCATGATACAATCTAGAACAGTCAACATGGTTTTATGAATGGGAAATCGTGTCTGAAAATTTTATTGGAGTTCTTTGAGGAAGTAACGATCAGGGTGGATAAAGGGGAACCAATGGATGCAGTATATTTGGAGTTCCAAAAGGCATTCGAAAACGTGCCATATAAAAGGTGGTATCCCTGCTGCTTGTTATTCTCCACGCTTGCACCCACCCGTGCCTTCTGCCGCTTCCTGCCACTGCTTCTGACCTTTACCTCGCAGAGAATAACAGGCACAAGATAAGAGTTCATAGATTGGGGATTTGCTAACGAACAGAAAACAAAGAGTCGGGATTAAAGGGTCATTTTCAAAATGGCAATCGGTAACTGATGGGTGCCGCAGGGATCAGTGCTGTGGCCTCAACTATTTACAATATATATCAATGACTTGCATGAAGGCACAGAGTGTATTGTTGCCAAATTTGCAGATGATACGAAAATAGGTGGAAAAGCAAGTTGCGAGGGTGACACAAAGGGATATTGACAGGTTCAGCGAATGGGCAAAAATTTGGCAGATGGAATATAAGGTGGGAAAATGTGAAGTCATCCACTTTGGCAGGAACAATAAAAAAGCAAAATATTATTTCAACGGAGAAATATTACAAAATGCTGCAGTACAGAGGGATCTGGGTGTCATCGTACATGAAACACATAAAGTCACCATACAGGTGCAGCAAGTAATCCAGAAGGCAAAGGGAATATTGGACTATTGAGAGAAAGACAGAGAAACGGACACTCACACAGAAAAGCTGAGAAAAAATGAGACACACACACATTACACACAGAGGCACGGTCGTTCTTGGTGCCCGTCTGTTGCAGCGCGATGGATCGTTGCAATTTTAAGTGAGCAGCATTTAGCTGAGCTCTCGCAGTCGTGGCCGAGTTGTTTCGGGCGATGGATAAAAAATTCAATGGGGTCTCCCCGTGCAGGTTCAGAGCTTTGTTTTCAGACCCTTCACGTCTGCGTTTCAACCGACATGTGTGTGTCTGTCTGTCAGTGTGTGTACTTGTGTGTTTGAGTATCTATCTGTGTATCAGTGTCTGCTGAGTCAGTGTGTGTGTATTGTGTCTGTCCGTGTGTGTCTCACTTATTCAACGCTTTTCAGAGTGTCTCTCTGTCACTCTTTCCCCCGCTCCCCACATCATTTCATTCTGGACTTTGACTAACAAAGAGATGGAATATGTGAAAGACAAGCCTTCTTTCAACACATTGTGAGCTAGTTGCCAAGACTGATGCCCACTGAGCGACGGCTGATAACTATACCAGTCATGCGGCTCTGCGTCAATTGTTTGTCCGATTACGCTGGTGTGAAGCGCCTTGGGGCGTTTTGCTGCGTTAAAGACTCGATATCAATGCAAATTTTTGTTGTGGGCAATTGTGATTGCATCAAACTGAGAGAGTTGAGGGGAGAGCTGCACCGCCACCACTGGAGACGATTGGTATTGCAGGCATCTCCTGTTTTGTGAGTTTCACCGGCCTCCCTCTTCTCAGACCCCTTGCGAACCTTGTCCGGTTCCCGGTTTGGGAACCTCTGCTCTGCTCAGCTCTCTGGTGGGGTGGGGCTTGAACCCACAATCTTCAGACTCAAAGGCCAGAGTGGAGCAGAGAAGAGAGATCTGAGATTCGCTGGAATATCAGTGCAATTAATTTCGGGAAGGTGGGAACATTTTATCAATAGATTTTCTGCATCCAATATTGTAGATAAATGGCCAGAAACATAAAAGTGAGACTTTTAATGCCACAATTGAACCTCGGTCTCCCGCGTGCTCCCACTAACGGAGAACTGATGCACGAAGTGAATGTCCTCTCACCACAGGTGGTCTGAGACATGTTTTATGTTCCAGTCAATCTTTTTAAACTGTTTATTCGATGATAGTTTGTTTAACTTTCCATGGGTCTCTGTTGAAAGAGGTCTTACATTTCACAATTCCATCACTTTGTTGGTCAAGGGACAGAGCAAAATGATGTGGGGAGATGGGGACAAAATGACAGGGAGAAAGAAAGACTGTGAGACACTCAGAAAAGCGTGGAAGTGACCCTCAGGCACGTTGCACACAAACTTTCCACCGGCCTCTGTTGAACGAAAACTTACCTTTCACATTTCCATCTCTTTGTTAGTCAAGGTCCAGAATAAAGTGATGTGTGGAGCGCGGGAAAGAGTGACAGAGAGAGAGAGAAAGACAGAGAAAGAGGAGACCCACTCAGAAAAGCTCAGAACAAGTGAGACAAACATACACATTACACACACAGGCCTCGTGAACCTTGGTGCCTGTGTGTTGCAGAGCGATGGGTCGTTGCCATTTTAAGTGAGCAGGTTTTAGTTGAGGTTAAGTCGTTGTGCTGAAGGCAATGGACCAGAAATCTATTGGGGCCTCCCCGCAGCTTCGAATCCTGCCGACAACGGTTCACAGCTTTCTTTTCAAACCTTCCATATCTGCGTTTAAACATACACGTGTGTGTCTGTATGTCAGTGTGTGTAACTGTATGTGTGATTATCTATCTGTGTATCAGTGTCGATTTGTACATGGCTGCGTGTGTGTAATGTGTCTGTGCGTGTGTGTCTCACAGCTGAGTGCAGTGGATACAACAAAAGCTACGGGCCCCGACAACATCCCCGCTCTAGTGCTGAAGACTTGTGCTCCAGAACTGTCCCAGTACAGATACAACACTGGCATCTACCCGACAATGTGGAAAATTGCCCAGGTCTGTCCTGTCCATAAAAAGCAGGACACAACCAATCCGGCCAATTACCGCCCCATCAGTCTACTCGCAAACATCAACAAAGTGATGGAAGGTGTCGTCGACAGTGCTATCAAGCCGCACCTGCTCACCAATGCTCAGTTTGGGTTACGCCAGGACCACTCGGCTCCAGACCTCATTACAGGCTTTGTCGAAACATGGACAAAAGAGCTGAATTCCACAGGTGGGGTGAGAGTGACTGCCCTTGACATCAAGGCAGCATTTGACCGAGTGTAGCACCAAGGAGCCCTCGTAAAATTGAAGTCAATGGGAATCATGGTGAAAATTCTCCAGTGGCTGAAGACATACCGAGCACAAAGGAAGATGGTTAGTGGTTGCCAAAGGCCAATCATCTCAGCCCCAGGACACTGCTGCAGAAGTTCCTCAGGTCCATCCACCACCCTAAACATTCACTCCCTCCACCACCGGCGCACAGTGGCTGCAGTGTGTACCATCTACAGGATGCACTGCATCAACTCGCCAAGGCATCTTCGACAGCACCTCCCAAACCCGCGACCTCTACCACCCAGAAGGACAAGGGCAGCAGGCGCATGGGAACATCATCACCTGCACGTTCCCCTCCAAGTCACACACCATCCCGACTTGGAAATATATCGCCGTTCCTTCATCGTAGCTGGGTCAAAATCCCGGAACTCCCTTCCTAACATCACTGTGGGAGAACCTTCACCGCACGGACTGCAGCGGTTCAAGAAGGCAGCTCATCACCACCTTCTCAAGGGGCGATTAGGGATGGGCAATAAATGCTGGTCTCTCCAACGACGCCCACATCCCATGAACGAATAAAATAAAACAACGCGACTCTGCCTTTCATTTCATGCTCATTATTGTGGTTCTGTCATCAAGGTGACGCAGAGAGGAAGGTTTAAAATCGCTGGAATATCAGTGAAATTATATTGTGGAAAGTGGGATAGTCCGAGTTAGTTTATCAGTGTTTTTTCACGCATCCAATGTTGAAGATAAATTGCAACAGAAATGAAAGTGAAGCTTTTAAAGGCAATAAGATTTGATATATTTCGTCGGGGAATTAAGCCCCGGCCTCTTGCATAACAGGCGGGGATATTCACCACGATACTAACGAGGAACTGCCGTGGGCTAATTCAGGACACTCACCACAGATGGCGTCAGACGCGCTTCAGGTTTCAGTGAATCTATTTTAACCATTTATTTGATGACAATTTGCTTAACTTTCCACGGGCCACTGTTGAAAGAAGACTTACCTTTCACATTTCCATCTCTTTGTTCATCAAGGTCCAGAATAAAGTAATGTGGGGAGCGCGGGAGAGAGTGACAGAGAGAGAGAATGGCAGAGAAACGGCGACTCACTCAGAAAAGCTTCGAAAAAGTGAGACACACAAATACAGGTACATTCCACACAGGCATCCTGATTCTTAATGCTCGTCTGTTACAGAGCGATGGATCTTTGTAATTTTAATATGAACAGCATTTCGAACAGGTCAAGTCGTCGTCCCGAAATCCATTGGATTCTCCCCGCGTATGTTCGAATCCTGCCGACTACGGTTCAGAGCTTTCTTTTCAAACCTTTCATCTCTCCGTTTCAATCTGGTCGAGTGTTTGGGTGTCTGCTTGTGTGTGTCTCACTTTTACAACGCAATTCAGAGTGTTTCTCTGTCTTTTAAAAGCGGTTAAAGTTGGGCCTCCCCGGTCTCCCGCTGGACAGACGATACTAACGAGGAACTGCCGTGAGTCGGTCAAGGACAATCACCACGGATGGCGTAAGATGAGCTCCAATTTTCAGTGACTCTATTTCAACCATTTAGTTCATTGCAATTCGCTTAACTTAGTGGTGCTCCCGAGCCACTCTTGGTGATGAACATGGATGTTCCCCACCCAGAGTGCCCCTGCTACCGTCAGTGATTCCTCTAAGTGCTGCTCAACATGGAGGAGGACTGATTCATCAGCTGAAGGAGGGCGGTAGGTGGTAATCAGCAGGAGGTTTCCTTGCCCATGTTTGACCTGATGCCATGAGATTTCATGGGGTCCGGAGTCAATGCTGAGGACTCCCTCCTGACTGCATATCACTGTACCGCCACCTCTGGTGGGTCTGTCCTGCCGGTGGGAGTGGACAGACCCAGGGATGGTGATGGAAGAGTCTGGGACGTTGGCCGAAAGGTATGATTCTGTGAGTATGGCTATGTCAGGCTATTCTTGGGACAGCTCTCCCAATTTTGTTACAAGTCCCAAGATGTTGGTGAGGAGGACTTTGCATTGTCGACTGGGCTTGGTTTGCCTTTGTTGTGTCCGGTGCCTCGTGGTCCGTGATAGCCTTTCAGTGTATTTTCCGCATCAAATATTAGTGATACATTGCAAGAGAAATGAACGTGAAACTTTTGAAGGCAGCGAAAGTGCAACCTCCCCGTTGGAGAATTGAACCCCCGGTCACTTGCGTGATAAGCGGTGATACTCACCAGTACACTAACGAAGAACTGGTGTGGGTCAGTAAAGGACACTCACCACAGATGGCGTTAAACAGGATTCAGATTTCAGTGAATCTATTTTAACCATTTGTTTGATGACCTTTCATCTCTGCGGTTCAATCTACACGTGTGTCTGTCTGTCAGTGAGTGTACCTGTGTGTGTGTGTGTGTGTGTGTGTGTTAGTATCTGTCTGTGTATCAGTGTCTGCGTGTGTACATGGCTGTGTATGTGTGTGTCTAAAATGAAAATGCTAGAATCCATTATTAAGGAAATTATCCTTCCTCCCTCAACTAACAAAACCAAAACGCAGATTGACTGACCATCCATTTCATTGTTGGATGTGGGATCTTTCTGGTAAACCTCCACTTGGAGATAAATTGCAAGAGGAATGAAAGTGAAGCTTTAAAGGCAATAAAAATGTAACCTCCCGGTCGGGAAATTGAACCCTGGTTTCCACGGGCCACTGTTGAAAGAAGACTGACCTTTCACATTTCCATCTCTCTGTTCGTCAAGGTTCAGAATAACGTGATGTGGGGAGAGCGGGAGGGAGTGACAGAGCGAGAAAGACAGAGAAAGAGAGACCCACTCAGAAAAGCTTAGAAAAAGTGAGACACACACAAACACACACACATTTAGACACATTACACACGCAGGCATCACATATATATATATATATATACACACACATACACACAGGCGCATTACACACGCAGGCATACATACAAATATAAACATTTTTAGACTCGAATTTTTGGAGCAAAACCAGACGAAAGTTCAAGTTTATTGGAAAGCTTTGCGCACAAGGGGAGAGTGGGAAGCTTCCTCAAGCTCGCACCTCACTCTCAAAGGAACATCAGCACTAAACATACACACAGGCACATTACACACACCGGCATTTATATGTACACATGCACTCAGGCACATTACACAAAGAGGCATAATCGTTAAATCTCTCTCTCTCTCTCCCTCTAAGTTTCAATGTGTGTCTCACGTTCAGTCTTTGTGTGTGTGTCTCTCTGTCTCTGTCTCTCTGTCGCTCTCTCTCTGTCTCCGTCTCTCTCTCTCTGTCTGTCTGTCTCTCTCTCTCTCTCTCTGTGTCTGTTTGTCTCTCCCCCTCCCCCTCTCTAATACCCGCAGATCTGAGAATCACAGGGTCAAAGAAGGAAACAGATCGGAACACATTTGTGCTCTGCAACAGACGGGCCCCAAGAATTCAGTCCCCAAACAGTCTCCGCTCAATAATATTCTGAAAGTGACAATCACCTGTTTCATTATTTTTCTGTTCTATTTTTCTCTGTCGTTTTTGAAGAAGAAGCGAGGCAAAGAAGTAAAATTTGTAGTTGGCCTCTTAAAAATGCTTCCTCCCCGTCGGGGAACTAAATCCCTGGCTGAGGGGGGATATCTCACCACGATGGAAAATATCCAATTGGAAATGATTTTTCCGAAGCCTTTTAATCGCGCCACGTCCCCGTGTCTCCCCATCTCAGGGAAGAGGTCAAAGTCGCCAGAAAAACTTTGACCATTTAACGATTCTACCGGAGCCGTTTTCCTGCGAGTCGGTTTTGAAACAGGACACAGGCTCAATGTGTTCCAATCTGTTTCCTTCTTTGACCCTGTGATTCTCAAATCTGCGGGTATCAGACAGATGGAGGGAGAGAGACTGACACAGACTCAGACAGACCGAGAGAGTCTCTTTCTGTCCCAGTGTCTCTCTTTATCACTCTTTTCCTCGCACCCCACATCACTTTATTCTGGATCTTAACTGATAGAGAGATGGAAATGTGAACAGTGAGTCTTCTTTCAACAGTGGCCCGTGGAAAGTTAAACAAACTGTCATCAATTCGGTCATTTCATTAAAATTTGAAACCTGAAGCAGGTACGGATGGGGATCGAACCCGCGCTCTTCGGTTGACGAGAACGACGCCTTTCCACTTGGCCACCGCACCCCATGAGCAAAACGCGAAAGATAATGTTCTTCAGCGGGTGAAGTCAGATCAACAGGTTTCTGCAACTGATTGCGACAATCGACTGATTGAGGAAAAATGGATTTCGACTGTTCCGCCTGAACGAATAATTTGATGACAGTTTATTTAACGGGCTGTTGTGGAAAGATTCACAGAGAGATAGAAAGAGACAGACAGAAAGAGAGAGAGAGAGAGACAGATAGAGGGAGAGAGATGTACAGATGCAGAGATGGACACAGATGGAGACAAGGGGGCGGGGCGGGGCGGAGCCGGGGGGGTCGGTCGGGTGCAGAGAGAGACCTGAATGGAGTTTAAAATCGCTGGAATATCAGTGAAATTAAATTGTCAAAGTGGGATTATCCGAGTTAGTCTTTCAATGTATTTTCCACATCAAATATTGGAGATAAATTGCAAGTGAAAGTTTTTCGGACGGAGGGAGGTGCACAGTGGTGTTCCCTCGGGGTCGGTATTGGGACCACTGTTTTTTTGATATATATTAATGACTTGGACTTGGGTGCACAGGGCAAAATGTTAAAAATTGCAGATGACACAAAACTAGGAAGTGTAGTAAACAATGAGGAGGACAGTGATAGACTGCAACAAATATATATTCCTTAAGGCACAAAAACCCAACAGGAAAAGTGATCCAACCGTGGCTAACAAGATAAATTAAAGATAATATTAAATCAAAGGAAGAGGCAATAAAGTTGCCAGAAAAAGCAGTAAGCCTGAGGATTGGGAGCATTTTAGAATTCAACAAAGGAGGACCAAGAAATTGATAAAGAGGGAAAATAGAAATTGAGAGTAAACTGGCAAGAAACATAACGGACCCCAAAAGCTTCTACAGGGATGTAAAAAGCTAAAGACTAACGGTCGTGCTGGAAGGACCAGGATGACCGAGTGGTTCAGGCTTTGGATTTAAGATCCAGTGGATTTATCCCCGCGTGTTTCCGAACCCCACTCCTCGCAGCTGTTACTTCGGTTACATTTTGATCCTGCTCATTGTCACTCTTCTTCATTTGCATGATAGAAATGTTACCGCACGGAAGGATCGTTGCAATTTTAAGTGAACAGCATTTAACTGAAATCAAGTAGTTGTGACCGAGTGGTTTATGCGATCGACTGAAAATCCACTCGGGTCTCCCCGCGCAGGTTTGAATCCTGCCGACTACGGTTCAGAGCTTTCTTTCTCAAAGCTTTCATCTCTGTATTTCAATCTGTCCGTGTGGGTGCGTGTGTCAATTCTTCAACGCTTTTCAAAGTCTCTTTCTCCACTCCCGACATCATTTCATTCTGGACCTTGACTGACGAAGAGATGAAAGAAATGACACTCCGGCACATTACACACAAATTCAAAACGCAGGATGACCGAGTGCTTAAGAGTTTAAACGTAAGATTCAATGGGTTTTACCAGCGTGGGTTCAACCCCCACTCCTGATAGTTGTTATTACGGTCGTATTTTGACTCATTTTCACTCTTCTCCCATTTCCATCACACCGTCAGAGAAAGGTTACAGCACGAAAGGAGGCCATTCGGTCCATCGAATCTGTGCCTTGTCTGTGCGAGATCATTCCAGCTCGTCCCTTTTCTTGGAGCCCTGCATTTTTTTCCTATCAAGTACTTATCCAATTCCCTTTTGAAAGCCACGATTGAATCTGCCTCCACCACCCCCTCGGGCAGTGCATTCGAGATCGCAACCACTCGCTGTGTTAAAAAGGTGTTCCTCACGTCACCTTTGGTTCTTTTGCCAATCACCTTAAAGCGATGTCCTCTAGTTCTTGACCCTTCCACCAATGGGAATAGTTTCTCTCCATCTACTCTCCATCTACTCTGTCTGGACCCTTCATGATTTTGAACACCTCGATCCGTTCCAAGAATCACAACCCCAGCTTCTCCAGTCTATCCACGTAACTAAAGTCCCTCATCATTGGAACCGTTCTAGTAAATCTCTTCTGCACCCTCTCGAAGACATTCACATCTTTCCTAAAGTGTGGTGCCCAGAACTGGACAAAATATTCCAATTGTGGTCAAACCAGTGTTTTATAAAGGTTCATCATGACTTCCATACTTTCGTACTTGTGCCACTATTTATAAAGCCTAGGATCCCGTTGCTTTTTTAAACGCTTTCTCAACATACCCTGCCACCTTTAACGATTTGTGCACATAAACCCCCAGATATCTCTGTTCCTTTATCCGTTTTAGCGTTGTACCCTCCAGTTTACATTGCGTCTTCTCATTCTTCCCACTAAAATGTATCAATTCGCATTTTTCTGCTTTAAATTTCATCTGCCACGTGCCCGCCCAAGCCACCAGCCTGTCTGTTTTCTCTTGACGTCTATCAGTGTCCTCCTCACTGTATACGATCCTTCCAAGCTTTGGAAATTTTGGAATTGTGCCCTGAACACCCAAGTCCAAGTCATTAAGATATATCAAGAAAAGCAGTGGTCCCAGCTCTGACCCTGGGGAACACCACTGTACACCTTCCTCCAGTCCGAAAAACAACCGTTTACCACTTCTCTCTGTTTCTGTTCCCCAGTAATTTCTGTACCCATGTTGCTACAGCCCCCTTTATTCAATGGGGCCGCAGTCTTGGTGTTAGGCCTACCATGCGGAACTTTATCAAACGCCAATTGAAAGTCCATATACTCCACATCAGCCACATTGTTGTCTGAAGAGATATTTCTGTGGAGACTTCGTTTTCGCAAGGAGGCAATGGGCCGCCTCTGTGAGATGTCACAAGAGGAGCTTCAGCCACCTTCTATTTCCTGCAGGTCCTCGTCAGTGGCATGTGGGTCATTTCAGTTAGGCCCCGGTGACATGTGTAACATCACCCAGAGCCCTGTAAGAGTCTGAATTCATCAGCCCACAGATATACCCTCACCCAGAGCCCTGTGAGTGTCTGAATTAATCAGCCCACAGATATACCATCACCCAGAGCCCTGTGAGTGTCTGAATTCATCAGCCCACAGAGACACCCTCACCCAGAGCCCTGTGAGAGTCTGAATTCATCAGCCCACAGAGACACCATCACCCAGAGCCCTGTGAGTGTCTGAATTCATCAGCCCACAGAGACACCCTCACCCAGAGCCCTGTGAGAGTCTGAATTCATCAGCCCACAGAGACACCATCACCCAGAGCCCTGTGAGTGTCTGAATTCATCAGCCCACAGAGACACCATCACCCAGAGCCCTGTGAGTGTCTGAATTCATCAGCCCACAGAGACACCCTCACCCAGAGCCCTGTGAGAGTCTGAATTCATCAGCCCACAGATACACCATCACCCAGAGCCCTGTGAGAGTCTGAATTCATCAGCCCACAGATACACCCTCACCCAGAGCCCTGTGAGAGTCTGAATTCATCAGGTCACGGATACACCATCACCCAGAGCGCTGTGAGAGTCTGAATTCATCAGCCCACAGATACACCATCACCCAGAGCCCTGTGAGAGTCTGAATTCATCCGATCACAGAGACACCATCACCCAGAGCTCTGCGAGAGTGAATTCATGAGGTCACGGACGCGATATTCCGCAGGGTTTCCCAGTTCATCAACCTCGACATGTCCCCAGATCGACAAAGGAATAGGTCTACCGTGTTCCACAGGATCGCTGGATTCCGCAAATGGAGAGGTCTACCGTGTTCCACAGGATCACTGGATTCCGCAAATGGAGAGGTCTACCGTGTTCCACAGGATCGCTGGATTCCCCAAAGGGAGAGGTCTACCGTGTTCCCAGGATCGCTGGATTCCCCAAAGGGAGCGGTCTACCGTGTTCCCCACGATCGCTGGATTCCCCAAAGGGAGAGATCTACCGTGTTCCACAGGATCGCTGGATTCCCCAAAGGGAGAGATCTACCGTGTTCCCCACGATCGCTGGATTCCCCAAAGGGAGAGATCTACCGTGTTCCACAGGATCGCTGGATTCCCCAAAGGGAGAGATCTACCATGTTCCACAGGATCGCTGGATTCCCCAAAGGGAGAGGTCTACCGTGTTCCCCAGGATCGCTGGATTCCCCAGAGTTCATGGTGTAGTCGATGGAACCCGTGTGATATGGAAGGCACACAATGAGGCACCTGTCACTAACATCAACAGGAAGGGGTTGAATTGGTTAAATGTGAGGATCCTTTGCGATGCCGACCTGTGGATGTGGAGATGCCGGTGATGGACTGGGGTTGACAATTGTAAACAATTTTACAACACCAAGTCATAGTCCAACAATTTTTATTGGAAATCGACAAGCTTTCGGAGGCTTCCTCCTTCCTCAGGTAAATGTTTACCTGAGGAAGGAGGAAACCTCCGAAAGCTTGTAGATTTCAAATAAAAATTGTTGGACTATAACTTGGTGTTGTAAAATTGTTTACACCTGTGGATCATGAGTGCAAATACAGATCATAAGGGAAGTGCCCATGATGCCTTCGTCCTTCGCCACTCAGACTTGCAATGATACCTTCACCGGAGAGCAGCAAGGATCTGGATGGATATCAGGTGACAAGGGCGACCCGCTGAAGCCGTGGCTGATGACACCCGACCACAGGACCAATAGTCCAGCTCAGGAGAGGGACAACCGTGCCCACGTGTGCTCGCGCCAAGTAGTGGAGAGGAGAATCGGGGAGCTGAAATCACGCTTTCGATACTTGGACAGGTCGGGGGATCTTTGCCGTACTCACCTGTCAAGGATTCCAGGGTTGTGGTTGTCTGCTGTGCGTTGCACAATTTTTCCCTGCGGGAAGGACTGACCTTTGACCAGGCAGGCAGGCAGGATGCCGCTGGGAATGGACGAGAATCACGATGACAACCCGGATGTTGCTCGGGCCTTGGTTGGTTCCACCCATCCCCACCCCCGAGGAAACCGGGGCTGCAGGGGACAGGGCAGCGACAGGGCACCCAGTGGCTGATGATTTTAGACATCGATGGAAGTGGGTGATTGACTCCCAGCCCCCTCCCAGGAAAGCAGATAACAGGACAAGCAAGATTGAAAGTGAAACAGTGAGCTTTAATTGCAGCATCAAAAAATTAGTGCAAAACTTTACATTAACATTTGAGGTAGTTAGTTATTGGAAAACTTGATTGTGAACATTGAGGTGTGTGGTGAAAAACTTTAAATAAAAATTGAGTTAACTTATTCATTTTCTAGTTCGAAAGCAGTTGTGATTTTAACATGGTTCATATTCAGAAAATCTTCGAACAATTACAAATGACTTCTGATTAAGTTTGAAGGGCAGCAGCAGCAGCAACAAAAATTATGACACAAACAATCAGAAGAGATTCATCACATAACAAAATATCAACAAGCGAATAAAAACAAACAACCAAAACACCAACCGAACAAACAGCAATAAGATTTACAGACGCCCCCTTGCGGCAAGCTCGAGGGTCGCTGTGACACTCTGAACAAGAGGAGGTGAACTCTGCACTCGAGGAGCATCCGATTTCCTCCTGGCCCCCATCCCTCCCTGTGATCGAGCCCCTCTTGAGCGAAGGGCACGAACTCTGTGTCTTACAAAATGGCTGTAATCAGGGAGTTCGGAGCTGGGGTGCTGCTGTTCGACGGGGACATGAATAAAAGCAGCGTCAGGTGCAGGAATAGCTCCTGGCTCTTGGGCCTGTACTCTGTCTGCGGCAGGAAGTGGCACGGGGTGTGTCACGGGCTTCAGGTGCAGCACAGCCGTGCTCGCATTCAACTCCATGAAATGTACGAGAACCTGGTGAATATTTGTCAGCTCGGCAATGTTCTGTCCAGTATGGGCCAGCTGGGCAATGTTCTGTCCAGTATGGGCCAGCTTGACGCTAATGTTCTGTCCAGCATCCTTGATCTCCTGTCTCATGGAGACGAAACAGTCACGGTACTTGTCGCTATCATCAGCCGTCAATCGTCTCAATTGTTGACCGTTGATGTTCTCTCCGAATTCATCATCTACATGGGGGGAGGGTGGGGGGGGGGGGGGAGGAGGGAGGAGGGGGATGACGTCGACTTCGCCTCACGGGGGACTGGGGCGCATCTACCCCAACTCGCATCGGTTCCTCACACCCCGACAGGTCGGACTCAGCTGGCGGCTGCCTGTGAGAGGGGGATTGTGTGTGTCTCGCACAGAGCCAGAGGGGCCTGGAGTTGGAGAGGCGGTGAGGTGAGGCTCCTCATGGTCAAGCGCTCCCCCCACATCAACATCCTGAGGGTGGCAGGTGGAGTCAGGAGCAAAAATATCATCGCCCTCTGCAGCCCAAACACTATCACTCTCTGCAGCACAAACACCATCACCCTCTGCAGCACAAACACCATCACTCTCTGCAGCACAAAGACCATCACCCTCTGCAGCCCAAACACCATCACTCTCTGCAGCACAAACACCATCACCCTCTGCAGCACAAACACCATCACCCTCTGCAGCACAAACACCATCACCCTCTGCAGCCCAAACACCATCACCCTCTGCAGCACAAACACCATCACCCTCTGCAGCACAAACACCATCACCCTCTGCAGCACAAACACCATCACCCTCTGCAGCACAAACACCATCACCCTCTGCAGCACAAACACCATCACCCTCTGCAGCCCAAACACCATCACTCTCTGCAGTACAAACACCATCACTCTCTGCAGCACAAACACAATCATCCTCTGCAGCACAAACACCATCACCCTCTGCAGCCCAAACACCATCACTCTCTGACGCCGCCGACTCACCACCTTCTGCAGCCCGAGTGTCCTCAGACGGCTGTGAACCTGTGGGAAGGAAGAACAAAATGTTCCACTGGTGAAGCATGTTCATCGTTCACATCACAGACGCCCACACGCTGCACGAGCATGGTCAGACTCGAATCTCCTTTTCCCATCCTTCAGACAACACGCAGGTTTTAAACATGCAGCTGGCCAATAGAGGAATGTGAAACTCACCTTTCCTCGCTCCAGTGTCTCATCGGTCACCAGGCACTAAACTGGAAGTGTTGCCCTGCAGCTGAGTGGCCCTTTCTTCATTCTCGGTCATCTCCCTCATAAAGGCTGAACCGCCGACGGTCTTCGACCTCTCACGGTTATTAAAAGCCATTTGACTTTACAGGATATTGAACAATAAAAATCAGTTTGTGCTTGTTTGTGTGAGAGAGATAAGTTGGGGGTTTGGAGACAGGGTCTAATTCACTAATTGTAATTTAACATCTCAAATCTATGGAGTTGGGATAAAAGATCTCTAAAAGCATTTAGTGAGGCCCGTCCACAATGGCAACTGAGTTTTACGACCAGTTGCCATTCGATTGAACCTTGACCACACCACCCAGAAACAACCTGTGTTTATGCATTAGTTAAACTCAGCTCATTTAAATCTGATCTTTTGTGTGTCAAAAACTCTCTATATATCCTGGCCGACTGCATTAAATCATTGATTTTTTGCGGCCCTGTTCCGCTCTCCGTGACACGGTGCTGTTCGTGCTCAGAACCTGTGCCACCTCCTTCCACACCAACACGCTAACTTTCTGTGCCGCCCGAGACTTCCGTTCCCCAGAAGCCGCCGAAGCCTCACCTCAACCTCATTGAGGAGTGTGTAGAGGTCTTCATCACAACATTTGTTTCACCTCTTCTCATTCATCTTTTGCTGTTCCATCATTTTTCTCAGTGTAAAAACAGCCTTTTCAAAAACAGTTCATTTTATTTTACACTCCTTTTTGAAGACTGTTTATTTAAGATTCCGCTGCTTTTTATAAACGGTTCATTTAAATTCGGCTTTTTATAAAAAGTTTATTTTGAATTTACAATTACATGAAGAACACTAACTTTCAATGAGAAGTCTGCTCACCTCTTTGAGCAATGAAGGCTGGAGCTGTGGGCGTGACTTCACTTCCTGACAGATTTTGTGGGCGTGTCTTCTCCTCTCACAGACATTTCCAGCCGCGGCAACCAACGCTGCTCAGAGGCTCGGGGGACTGAGCAGGATTGGATTCATGGTCCAGTTCAAACAATTCGACGCCGAAAAGCCCGCCGTCAGTAATTTCGTTAATTTAAATCGAAGGAGCGGCGGTGACCGTTGATTCGACGCTCCGAGCGATTTCTAGCAAGATCTGCCTCATGTATCCTTCCTGACAATTGTATTATCAGCCCCCGTGTGTCCTTACTGACCATTGTATTATCAGCCCCAGTGTATCCTTACTGACCATTATATTATCAGTCCCCATGTGTCCTTACTGATCATTGTATTATCAGTCCACATGTGTCCTTACTGACCATTGTATTATCAGTGCCCATTTGTCCATACTGATCATTGTATTATCAGTCCACATGTACACTTACTGACCATTGTATTATCCGCCGGCGTGTATACCCACTGACCTTTCTATTATCACTCACATGTATACTTCATGACCATTGTATTATCATCCTTCATTTATCCTTACTGACCATTATATTATCACACCCATGTATACTTAATGATCATTGTATTGTCAGCCCCCTTGTATCCTTACTGACCATTGTATTATCAGCCACCGTTTATACTTACGGACCATTGTATTATCAACCCCCATGCACACTTACTAACCATTGTATTATCAGCCCCTGTATACTTACTGTCCATTGTATTATCAGCCCCTGTATACTTACTGTCCATTGTATTATCAGCCCCTGTGTGCTTACCGACCATTGTCTTATCAGCCTCTGTATACTTACTGGTCATTGTATTATCATCCCCCCTGTATACTTACTGGCCATTGTATTATCAGCCGCCGTGTATACTTACTGACCACTGTATTATCAGTCTCCGTGTCTGCTTACTGACCATTTTATTATCAACCTCCATGTATACTTACTGGCCATTGCATTATCAGCCCCCATGTATATTACTGACCATTATATTATCAGCCCCCATGTATAATTGCTGACCATTGTATTATCAGCCCCCATGTATACTTACTGACCACTATATTATCGGCCCCCATTTATACTTACTGGTCCTTGTATTATCAGCCCCCATCTTTACTTACTGACCATTCTATTACCACTCCCATGTATTCTTACTGGCCGTTGTATTATCACTCCCATATATTCTGACTGACTGTTGCATTACCACCGTCATATCTTCTTACTGACCATTACATTATCTTCCACATGTATCCTTACTCAGCATTGTATCAGCACACCACATATATCCTTACTGACAATTGTTTATATTCTTACTGATCATTTTATTTTCACCCACATATATTCTCACTGATAATTGTATTCTCTGCATCCAAGTATCTTTACTGACCATTGCACTGACACATCCCAGGTACTCTTACTGACCATTGTATTTTCCCACCACATGTATTCCGACTGACCATTGCATTATCACACAATATGTGTCCTTGCTGACCATTCTCTGATCACCCCCATTTATACTTACTGACCATTGCATTATCACACCCCATGTATAATTACTGACCATTGTATTATCAATCCCATCTCTCCTTCCTGACCATTACATTATCAGCCCCCATGTATCCTTACTGCCCATTGTATTGTAACCCCGATGTATCATAATTGACCATTGTATCATCTGCATCCAAGTATCCTTATCGACCATTGCATTATGACATCTCAAGTATCCGTACTCACCATTGTATTATCACCCCTACACATTATTAGTGACCAGTATATTATCTGCCCCATTTACAGTTACTGACCATGGCAGTATCATAACCCACGTATCCTTACTGACCATTGTTGAATAAACCCCAGGTATTCTTACTGACTACTGTATTATCATTCCGCTATGTTCTTACTGACCATTACATTATCACACAAATGTGTTCTTTCTGACCATTGCATTAGCAAACCCCGTGTTTCCTTAATGATCATTGCATTATCTGCATTCAAGAATCCTTACAAAACATTCAGTTGTCACCCACATGTATCCGTAAAGGACATTGCATTATCACACCAAATGTGTTCTTACTGACCATTGTATTATCAGACCCCGTGTATCCTTACTGACCATTGTATTATCAGCCCCCATGTATCCTTACTGACCATTGTATTATCAGTCCCCATGTATCCTTACTGACCATTGTATTATCAGCCCCCATGTCTCCTTCCTGACCATTTTATTACCAGCCCCAATGTATCCTTACTGACCATTGTATTATCAGTCCCCATGTATCCTTACTGACCATTGTATTATCAGCCCCAATGTATCCTTACTGACTATTATATTATCAGTCCCCATGTATCCTTACTGACCATTACTTTATCTGCTTTAATCTATCCTTGTTGTCTTTTGCACTTTTGTTTACTCCACCCCAGAAAACGTATTTGAAAAATTCTGAAATTGCCGGCTGAATTCACAGAAATAATCTGAACTCTGTCAGTGAAGCTGCTCTCTCTTCACATCAGTACTGTAAGACTGCGGGATTCATATTTTCCTTTTTTACATCATTTTTTGTAAGTAATATTCAGACCTTTCGGTAGCTTCACTTCACATCAGTAAAATGCTTGTTTACCTGTTATTTTCAATATCGAGTCATGGTGTTCAGGGATTAACCCGACCTGTTTGTTTACTGACCTTAATTAATGTCAATGTGTCGTTTAATTGTCTCACTGGAGAGTTCCCTCAGGCCATAAATAGGGACTGTTTTCAAGGCGTCACAGCGGAGTGTTTGATGCAGCTTTGCCTCCAGTACAAACAGTGATCATTGGATCTCAGAGATAATGAAGTCATGTTCTGGTATATTCCAACTCAGCTTCGGATTCTCTGGGCAATTATTGATGTACAAAAGATTTACTATCCGCTCCTCGCTGCTGTTGGTGTTCCTGGTAAGTCATTATTTCAGCAATTAATTCGGTAAACCATGTTTAACTGTATTTACTGTCCTTGTCCTTTAGACCCGGTTATTAATTGTATTCAGTGTAATCCTCTTGTTCAGTATCTGGTAATGCACCTTGTTTCCTTCATGTAACATGTGAACAGTTGCCGATTCACTGCCCCAGTTCGATGAACACCATTTCCTTTTCATAACTTTCTTCAACTGATGGTCATTTTTAAGGATTTGACTGTTATTTGAGTCTCGTCCACAAGGAGTGTTGGTGGACGATTCTCTTTATTGAACAGTTTGCCCTCTGCTCTCTGCACTGAACCCTAGTATCGGATCAGAAATATGTGTTCATAGAGTAAGACAGCTGCCTGGAGCTGAATCATTGTTGGATATTGTCCAATATTTCAGAGTGTATTGGTGACCTATCTGTAAGCGCTGGTTTCCACAGATCAGTGTCATTAACGATAACCAGCAGACCTTAAAACTCCTGTTACCTGTGAACAAGTAACTTGAATTGTCTTTCCCAAGGGTTTCCATCTGTTTCAGCATTGTTTTATCCAAGTTGTTATCTGTTAAGGTTCTTATCAGTTGTTTTGAGAAACAAAAGCCAGTTCGAAGGTTTTCGAAGCTTCCACTCATCGTTGCTTTCATTCTTATCAGTTGTTGTTCAAAACCGAAGCTTCTCAAATTTCTGCACATTGCTGTCTTTGCAGTTTAAACTTACAATGTCCAAATGTAATGTCCAAAGGGGCAAAGTTAACCCATTCATTCACGGTTCTCTCTCGTCTCCTCTTCAAATCTGCCGTCATCACCCCATCCTCAAAAAAAATCCATGACCCCTCGGTCCTTGTAAATTACGGCCCCCATCTCCAACCTCCCTTTCCTCTCCTTGAACGTGTTGTCGTTTCCAAAATCTGTGCCCATCTTTCCTGCAAATGCATTTGCAACCTCTCCAATCAGGTTTCCGCCGCTGCCACAGCACTGAGACGGCCCGAATCAAAGTCACAAATGACATCCCATGTGACTGACCGTGGAAAACTATCCCTCCTCTTCCTTCTTGGCCTGTCTGCATCCTTTGACACGGGTGTCCACACCATCCACCTCCAACGCCTCTCGTCCGTTGTCCAACTGGGTGGGACTGCCCTCGCCTGCTTCCATTCCTATCAATTCAGGATTAGCTAGGGAATCTCCTGCAATCATAGAATCATAGAAGTTACAACATGGAAACAGGCCCTTCGGCCCAACATGTCCATGTCGCCCAGTTTATACCACTAAGCTAGTCCCAATTGCCTGCACTTGGCCCATATCCCTCGAAACCCATCTTCCCCATGTAACTGTCCAAATGCTTTTTAAAAGACAAAATTGTACCCGCCTCTACTACTGCCTCTGGCTGCTCGTTCCAGACACTCACCACCCTTTGAGTGAAAAAATTGCCCCTCTGGATCCTTTTGTATCTCTCCCCTCTCACCTTAAATCTGTGCCCCCTCGTTATAGACTCCCCTACCTTTGGGAAAAGATTTTGACTATCGACCTTATCTATGCCCCTCATTATTTTATAGACTTCTATAAGATCACCACTTAACCTCCTACTCTCCAGGGAATAAAGTCCCAGTCTGTCTAACCTCTCCCTGTAAGTCAAACCATCAAGTCCCGGTAGCATCCTAGTAAATCTTTTCTGCACTCTTTCTAGTTTAATAATATCCTTTCTATAATAGGGTGACCAGAACTGTACACAGTACTCCAAGTGTGGCCTCACCAATGCCCTGTACAACTTCAACAAGACATCCCAACTCCTGCATTCAATGTTCTGACCAATGAAACCAAGCATGCTGAATGCCTTCTTCACCACCCTATCCACCTGTGACTCCACTTTCAAGGAGCTATGAATCTGTACTCCTAGATCTCTTTGTTCGATAACTCTCCCCAACGCCCTACCATTAACGGAGTAGGTCCTGGCCCGATTCGATCTACCAAAATGCATCACCTCACATTTATCTAAATTAAACTCCATCTGCCATTCATCGGCCCACTGGCCCAATTTATCAAGATCCCGTTGCAATCCTAGATAACCTTCTTCACTGTCCACAATGCCACCAATCTTGGTGTCATCTGCAAACTTACTAACCATGCCTCCTAAATTCTCATCCAAATCATTAATATAAATAACAAATAACAGCGGACCCAGCACCGATCCCTGAGGCACACCGCTGGACACAGGCATCCAGTTTGAAAAACAACCCTCGACAACCACCCTCTGTCTTCTGTCGTCAAGCCAATTTTGTATCCAATTGGCTACCTCACCTTGGATCCCATGAGATTTAACCTTATGTAACAACCTACCATGCGGTACCTTGTCAAATGCTTTGCTGAAGTCCATGTAGACCACGTCTACTGCACAGCCCTCATCTATCTTCTTGGTTACCCCTTCAAAAAACTCAATCAAATTCGTGAGACATGATTTTCCTCTCACAAAACCATGCTGACTGTTCCTAATTAGTCCCTGCCTCTCCAAATGCCTGTAGATCCTGTCCCTCAGAATACCCTCTAACAACTTACCCACTACAGATGTCAGGCTCACTGGTCTGTAGTTCCCAGGCTTTTCCCTGCCGCCCTTCTTAAACAAAGGCACAACATTTGCTACCCTCCAATCTTCAGGCACCTCACCTGTAGCGGTGGATGATTCAAATATCTCTGCTAGGGGACCCGCAATTTCCTCCCTAACCTCCCATAACGTCCTGGGATACATTTCATGAGGTCCCGGAGATTTATCTACCTTGATGCGCGTTAAGACTTCCAGCACCTCCCTCTCTGTAATATGTACACTCCTCAAGACATCACTATTTATTTCCCCAAGTTCCCTAACATCCATGCCTTTCTCAACCGTAAATACCGATGTGAAATATTCATTCAGGATCTCACCCATCTCTTGTGGTTCCGCACATAGATGACCTTGTTGATCCTTAAGAGGCCCTACTCTCTCCCTAGTTACCCTTTTGCCCTTTATGTATTTGTAGAAGCTCTTTGGATTCACCTTTGCCTGATCTGCCAAAGCAATCTCATATCCCCTTTTTGCCCTCCTGATTTCTCTCTTAACTCTACTCCGGCAATCTCTATACTCTTCAAGGGATCCACTTGATCCCAGCTGCCTATGCATGTCATATGCCTCCTTCTTATTTTTGACTAGTGCCTCAATCTCCCGAGTCATCCAAGGTTCCCTACTTCTACCAGCCTTGCCCTTCACTTTATAAGGAATGTGCTTACCCTGAACCCTGGTTAACACACTTTTGAAAGCCTCCCACTTACCAGACGTCCCTTTGCCTGCCAACAGACTCTCCCAATCAACTTCTGAAAGTTCCTGTCTAATACCATCAAAATTGGCCTTTCCCCAATTTAGAATTTTAACTTTTGGGCCAGACCTATCCTTCTCCATAGCTATCTTAAAACTAATGGAATTATGATCACTTGTCCCAAAGTGATCCCTCACTAACACTTCTGTCACCTGCCCTTCCTTATTTCCCAAGAGGAGGTCAAGTTTTGCCCCCTCTCTAGTCGGGCCATCCACATACTGAATGAGAAATTCCTCCTGAATACACTCAACAAATTTCTCTCCATCCAAGCCCCTAATGCTATGGCTGTCCCAGTCAATGTTGGGAAAGTTAAAGTCCCCTACTATTATCACCCTATTTTTCTTGCAGCTGTCTGTAATCTCCTTACATATTTGCTCCTCAATTTCCCGTTGACTATTTGGGGGTCTGTAGTACAATCCTATCAAAGTGATCTCTCCCTTCTTATTTTTCAGTTCTACCCATATGGACTCAGTGGGCGAACCCTCGGATATATCCCCTCTCACTACTGCCGTGATGTTCTCCCTAATCAAGAACGCAACTCCCCCTCCTCTCTTACCTCCTGCTCTATCTTTCCTATAGCATCTGTACCCTGGAACATTGAGCTGCCAGTCCTGCCCCTCCCTTATCCATGTTTCAGTAATAGCTATAACATCCCAGTCCCATGTACCCATCCATGCCCTGAGTTCATCTGCCTTGCCCATCAGACTTCTTGCATTGAAATAAATGCAGTTTAATCTAGACTTCCCTTGGTCTTTGCCCTGCTTTCTCAGACCATCTGTCCGGTCATGTTCTGTACACTCTCCCTTACTGCCTTTTGTTTCTGTCACCACTTTATTTCCCACTGACTTCCTGCATCGGTTCCCATCCCCCTGCCACATTAGTTTAAACCCTCCCCAACAGCACTGGCAAACACTCCCCCTAGGACATTGGTTCCAGTCCTGCCCAGATGCAGACCGTCCAATTTGTACTGGTCCCACCTCCCCCAGAACCGGTTCCAATGGCCCAGGAATTTGAATCCCTCCCTCTTGCACCATCTCTCAAGCCACGTATTCATCTTAGCTATCCTGTCATTCCTACTCTGACTAACCCGTGGCACTGGTAGCAATCCTGAGATTACTACCTTTGAGGTCCGACTCTTTAGTTTAACTCCTAACTCCCTAAATTCAGCTTGTAGGACCTCATCCTGTTTTTACCTATATCGTTGGTGCCTATATGCACCACGACAACTGGCTGTTCACCCTCCCCCTCCAGAATGTCCTGCAGCCGCTCCGAGACATCCTTGACCCTTGCACCAGGGAGGCAACATACCATCCTGGAGTCTCGGTTGCGTCCGCAGAAACGCCTGTCTATTCCCCTTACAATCGAGTCCCCTATCACTATAGCTCTGCCACTCTTTTTCCTGCCCTCCTGTGCAGCAGAGCCAGCCACGGTGCCATGAACCTGGCCACTGCCACCTTCCCCTGGTGAGCCATCTCCGCCAACAGTATCCAAAACGGTATACCTGTTTTGGAGGGAGATGACCGCAGGGGACCCCTGCACTGCCTTCCTACTCTTCCTCTGTCTGTTGGTCACCCATTCACTATCTCCCTCAGTAATTTTTATCTGCGGTGTGACCAACTCACTGAACGTTCTATCCACGACTTTCTCAGCATCGCGGATGCTCCAAAGTGAGTCCATCCGCAGCTCCAGAGCCGTCAAGCGGTCAAACAATAGCTGCAGCTGGACACACTTCCCGCAGGTGAAGGAATCAGGGATACAGGAAGGAGCCCTGAATTCCCACATCCCACAAGAGGAACATGACACGGCGCTGGGATCTCCTGCCATGACTTAACCCTTAAATTAGCTTAAGAACAACTACAATGTCAAGAGAAAAAAAAAGGAAAGAAAAACTACTTACCACTCCCTTTAAGGAGTTTACTCCTTTAAATTGTTCTCAATTTAGAGAATGTTAACTACACTAGGGACTTTGATTCACTAAAAAATAAACGCTACTTCCTATAAGACCTGCAGACCTTCCCTTTCCTTTTATTTCAGTCACTGTCGATAAGGAGAAATACTCACCTGAACCTACTCACCAATCAGGTGCCTCCCCTGTGTCGCGTCCCGATCTGATTCCTGACGTCACTTCGAACTCGGTCGCAGCTCGGCTCCTCTCAGCGCTCTGAAATCCCGCCTTTTATCGGACGCTCCCTCCGCTCGGCTCCGCTCCTCTCAGCTGTTCTCAGCGCTCTGAAATCCCGCCTTTTATCGGACGCTCCCTCCGCTCGGCTCGGCTCCTCTCAGCTGTTCTCAGCGCTCTGAAATCCCGCCTTTTATCGGACGCTCCCTCCGCTCGGCTCCGCTCCTCTCAGCTGTTCTCAGCGCTCTGAAATCCCGCCTTTTATCGGACGCTCCCTCCGCTCGGCTCCTCTCAGCTGTTCTCAGCGCTCTGAAATCCCGCCTTTTATCCGACGCTCCCTCCGCTCGGCTCCGCTCCTCTCAGCTGTTCTCAGCGCTCTGTAATGCCGCCTTTTATCGGACGCTCCCTCCGCTCCGCTCCTCTCAGCTGTTCTCAGCGCTCTGAAATCCCGCCTTTTATCGGACGCTCCCTCCGCTCGGCTCGGCTCCTCTCAGCTGTTCTCAGCGCTCTGAAATCCCGCCTTTTATCGGACGCTCCCTCCGCTCGGCACGGCTCCTCTCAGCTGTTCTCAGCGCTCTGAAATCCCGCCTTTTATCGGACGCTCCCTCCGCTCGGCTCGGCTCCTCTCAGCTGTTCTCAGCGCTCTGAAATCCCGCCTTTTATCGGACGCTCCCTCCGCTCGGCTCGGCTCCTCTCAGCGCTCTGAAATCCCGCCTTTTATCGGACGCTCCCTCCGCTCGGCTCGGCTCCTCTCAGCGCTCTGAAATCCCGCCTTTTATCGGACGCTCCCTCCGCTCGGCTCCGCTCCTCTCAGCTGTTCTCAGCGCTCTGAAATCCCGCCTTTTATCGGACGCTCCCTCCGCTCGGCTCGGCTCCTCTCAGCTGTTCTCAGCGCTCTGAAATCCCGCCTTTTATCGGACGCTCCCTCCGCTCGGCTCCGCTCCTCTCAGCTGTTCTCAGCGCTCTGAAATCCCGCCTTTTATCGGACGCTCCCTCCGCTCGGCTCCTCTCAGCTGTTCTCAGCGCTCTGAAATCCCGCCTTTTATCGGACGCTCCCTCCGCTCGGCTCCGCTCCTCTCAGCTGTTCTCAGCGCTCTGTAATCCCGCCTTTTATCGGACGCTCCCTCCGCTCCGCTCGGCTCCTCTCAGCTGTTCTCAGCGCTCTGAAATCCCGCCTTTTATCGGACGCTCCCTCCGCTCGGCTCGGCTCCTCTCAGCTGTTCTCAGCGCTCTGAAATCCCGCCTTTTATCGGACGCTCCCTCCGCTCGGCACGGCTCCTCTCAGCTGTTCTCAGCGCTCTGAAATCCCGCCTTTTATCGGACGCTCCCTCCGCTCGGCTCGGCTCCTCTCAGCTGTTCTCAGCGCTCTGAAATCCCGCCTTTTATCGGACGCTCCCTCCGCTCGGCTCGGCTCCTCTCAGCGCTCTGAAATCCCGCCTTTTATCGGACGCTCCCTCCGCTCGGCTCGGCTCCTCTCAACCCTCTGAAATCCCGCCTTTTATCGGACGCTCCCTCCGCTCGGCTCGGCTCCTATCAGCTGTTCTCAGCGCTCTGAAATCCCGCCTTTTATCGGACGCTCCCTCCGCTCGGCTCGGCTCCTCTCAACGCTCTGAAAACCCGCCTTTTATCGGACGCTCCCTCCGCTCGGCTCGCCTCCTATCAGCTGTTCTCAGCGCTCTGAAATCCCGCCTTTTATCGGACGCTCCCTCCGCTCCGCTCGGCTCCTCTCAGCAATGATTTATCTTCCCGCCCACACACCGTTATCTCTGGTGTCCCACAAGGAACAATCCTTGACCTCCTCCTATTTCACATATTCAAGCTTCCCCTCGGTGACATCATCCAAAAACACAAAGTCAGATTCCACATGGAACTGACACCCAGCTGTTTCTCACCACCGCCTCTCTCAACCCCTTCACTGCGAATCCAACGTCCAGTCCTGGATGAGCAGAAATTTCGTCCATTTAAACATTAGAAAGAGTGAAGCCATTGTCTTCAGCCTCTATCACAAATTCCGTTCATTCGCTACTGATTCCATCCCCCTCCCTGGTCACAGTCTGAGGCTCAACCGGACTAGAAGGCGTTCTATTTGACCCTGAGCTGAGCTTCTGTCCCCAGTTCCTCTCCATCACCAAGATCGCCGACTTCCACCTCGCGAACATTGCCCGTCTCTGCCCCAGCCTCAGCCCACCTTCTGCTGAAATGCTGACCCTTGGATTTGTTACCTCCAGACTCGACTATTCCAATGCTCCACTGGCCGGTCTCCCACCCACCACCCTCCATAAACTTGAGCTCATCCAAAACTCTGCTGCCCGCATCCAAACTCGCACCAAATCCCGTTCACACATCACCCCTCTGCTTGCTGACTGACATTGGCCCCCGGTCGAGCGAATTTAATAATTCCTAAACTCGGGTTACATAGAAATACATAGAATTTACAGCTCACAAACAGGCCATTCGGCCCAACTGGTCTATGCCGGTGTTTATGCTCAACACGAGACTCCTCCCATTCTACTTCATCTCACCCTATCAGCATATTCTTCAATTCCTTTCTCCCTCTTGTACTTAGTTAACTTCCGCTTAAATGCATCTATTCTATTCGCCTCAACTTTTCCTTGTGGTAGCGAGCTCGACATTCTTACCAGTCCCTGGGTAATTCAGTCTCTCCTGAACTGCTTATTGGATTTGTTGGTCATTATCTTATATTTATGACCACTAGTTTTGTCCCCACACTACACCACAAGTGAAAAAATGAGAGAAAAGAGTCCCAGCCTGTTCAGCCCCTCCTGATAAGTATATCCTCTCAGTTCTGGTATTATCATTGTAAATCTGTTTTGCACTCACTCCAGTGCCTTTAAACCATTGTTATTAATGGAGATCACAACGGTGCACAATACTCCAAGAGTGGACTAACCACTGGTTACAAATCACTGGTCAGGCCTCAGCTGTCCAATTGTCTCCAATTATGGGCATCACACTTTAGGAACGATTTCAAGGCCTTGGAGAGGGTGCAGAGGAGATTTAGTAGAATGTTCCCAGGGATGAGCGACCAGGCTGCTGCTTTTACTCCCAGTCTGATGTACAATTCCTTGTTTTTCTCTTCCTTACAGTGAACTTAGTGACGATTGTGATCCTGTCTGGAGGAAGGTGCGGTCTCTCCAAATGTGTCACCCGTTACCTGGTGTCCATGGCAGCGGCGGATCTACTGGTCGTTATCACTGATCTGATATTCATGCAAATTCCTATTCTTTATTCGTCTCAGTTTCAGTTCATTTGGAACTTTAAACTGTGTAATATCCACGCCGTCTTGCTGTACTCAGTCACAGACTGTTCTGTCTGGTTCACAGTCACTTTCACCTTTGATCGATTTGTGGCCATTTGTTGCCAGAAGCTGAAAACAAAATATTGCACCGAGAAAACGGCGGCTGTGGTTCTGGGAACAGTGAGTGTGCTGTTCTGTGTGAAGAACACTTTCTGGTACTTTATGCTTGGAGGTGAATATTGGATGAGTAATTCTCCCTGGTTTTGTTTTGTATCATTGGATGTTCTTTATTCACAGGTGTGGGCAGTAATTGTATTCCTTCATAATATTGTAACCCCATTTGTTCCATTTGTTCTGATTCTGCTGCTCAATGCTTTAACCGTCAGACACATTTTAGTGTCGAGCAGAGTCCGCAGGAGACTCCGAGCCCACAGCAGTGCGGAGTGTCCCAGTGACCCAGAGATGGAGAAGAGAAGGAAATCCATCATTTTACTGTTCGTTATATCGGGGAATTTTATCCTGTTATGGGCGGTGTTTCTGTTGTATTCTGTATGGAACCGATTGTATGTGTTAGACTTTATTCCTGTGTCTCTACCTGAATTCGTAAATGAACTGGGATTTATGCTCCAGCTCCTGAGTTGCTGCACCAACACGTGTATTTATGCCGTGACCCAGACTAAATTCAGAGAGGAGTTGAAGAATGTGGTGAAATATCCCTTTACTGGAATTGTTAAATTCATTAAATAATGAGAAGACTTTCCATCATCACACGGTGTTGGTCTGGTGTTCTGCCCAATCCCCTCATCTCTGTGATACAAACACAGTGAGGCCGGTTTTCATCTTTCACCGCCCTGATTTCGTGACTAACAGGTACGGTAGAGGTGGGGAAGTCCGCGGAGATCAGTCCCGCTTGATTCCTGCTGGTTTTTAGCCCCGTTCAGTCCTCTGGTGCGGCCTGTGGCGGGTGGATGAAGCTCCCGTCCGCCAGGCTCTTGTTTCATGTGTTTGCACAAAGCTGGCGGGCGGGGCACACATGCAGCCCGTGGACTGAGGACCAGAGAATCATATTTTAAGAATAATTTTCCGTCTCCTTAGGAACAGAGGAACAGGAGTCGGCCATTGAAACCCTCGAGCGTGTTCCCCCATTCTATAAGATCAAGTTCGATCTGTATATTAACTCAATTTACCCGCCTTGGATTTGAACACTTTATACCCTCGACTATCAAAAATCGATCAATCTCAGTTTTGAAATTTTCAATTGATCCCCAGCCTCAACAGCTTTTTGGAGGAGAGGGTTCCAGATTTCCACTGCCCTTTGTGTGAAGAAATGATTCCTGATATCACCCTTGAACGGACTACCTTTAATTTTAAGGTTATGGCCCATTGTTCTGGACTCCCCCACCAGAGCAAATAGTTTCTCTCCATCTTCCCCATCAAATCCTTTAATCATCTCAAATACGACCATTAGATCTGCCCTTAATCTTCTATACTGAAGGGAATACAAGCCTGGTCTGCACAGTCTGTCCTCATAATTTAACCTTTTTAGCCCCGGTATCATTCAGGTGAATCTGTGCTGTACCCCCTCCAAGGCCCATATATCCTTCCTGAGGTGCGCTGCCCAGAACTGAATTCAGTATCCAGATGGGGTCTAACCAGAGCTCAGCACAGCTTTAACATAACTTCCACCCTTTGTGTTCCAGCCCTTTTTGATCAGGCTCAAAGTTCCATTCGTCTTTTCAATTATTTTTTGTACCTGTCCTTCAGCTTTTAGTGATTTCTGGACATGGACTCCACAATCTCTCTGCTCTTCCACAGTTCCCAGCATCTCACCATTTTGATACCCTGATCTATCTTTCTTAGGTTGAAAGCGGATGACCTCACACTTTCCCACATTGAACTCCATCTGCCAGAGTTTTGCCCGTTCACTTAATCTTTCAACGTCCCTTTGCAACTATCTGCTCCCATCTACAATATTTATTGTACTTCCTAACTTACTGTCGTCAGAAAACTTAGATACACGGCTCTCTATTCCTTCATCCAAGTCATTTATAAACATAGTGAAAAGCTGAATCCCCAGTACAGATCCCTGAGGACACCACTGGTCACATCCTGCTGATTTGAGTCCATACCCATTATCCCCACTCTTTGTCTCCTACCTCATAACCAATTCCCTGTCCAAGCCAATGGGTTGTCTCCAATTCCATGCACTCTCGATTTTGTTAACGGACTCTTATGTGGAACCTTGTCGAATGCCTTCTGGAAGTTCATATAAATAATATCCATAGACACTCCTAATCTACCACATTAATTAGCTCCTCAAAAAAATCAACTAGTTTTGTTTGACATGGTAGCAGGAGAGGTCGATAAGGTGGTTAAGAAGGCAGATGGAATGCTTTCCTTTATTAGCCGAGGCATAGAATAAAAAAACAGGGATGTTATGCTGGAACTGTATAAAACACTAGTTAGGCCACAGCTTGAGTCCTGCGCACAGTTCTGGTCAACACATTACAGGAAGGTTGTAATTGCACTTGAGAGGGTGCAGTGGAGATTTACGAGGATGTTGCCAGGACTGGAGAATTTTAGCTGTGATGACAGATTGGATAGTCTGTGGTTGTTTTCCTTGAAGCAGAGGAGGCTGAGGGGTGATATGACTGAGGTGTACAAAATTATGAGGGGCCTAGATAGAATGGATAGGAAGGACCGATTTCCCTGAGCGGAGGGGTCAATGAAGAGGGGGCATAGATTTAAAGTCATTGGTCGAAGGATTAGAGCGAAAATGAGGAAAATCTTTCACCCAGAGGGCGGTGGGGGTTTGGAACTCACTGCCTGAGAGGGTGGAAGAGGCAGAAACCCTTAACTCATTTAAAAAATACCTGGATGTGCACCTGAAGAGCCGTGACCTGCAGGGCTACGGACCAAATGCGGGAAAGTGGGATTTGGCTGGGTGGCGCGTTTCTCAGCCGGCGCGGACAAGATGGGCCGAACGGCCTCCTTCTGTGCCGTAAATTTTCTATAATTCTATGATTCTAAGAGGTCCAGGATCAATTTATAGCTTATTGAGTAAGACTTGTCACTGTCCCAGACTCTCCCTGTCCCTCGGTATCTGTGTCTGGGGAGAAGCTGATGGATTTGTGTGACTTTCTTCAGGTGAATCTTTGTGCCCATCGAGGTGATGGGTGTCAGAGTCTGGAAATGGGACATTTAATCAGTCCGAGCACCTCTTGTCAGTATCCGGGACTCCCAGGTCAGGCACAGAGCAGTTTACATACAAGAACAACAACTTGCATTTATATAGCGCCTTTAACATTATAAAAGCTCCTAAGGCGTTTCACAGGAGCGATTATCAAACATAATGTGACACTGAGCCATATATGGAGATATTAGGACCGGTGACCAAAAGCTTGTTCAAAGAGGTCAGATTTAATGAGCGTCTTAAAGGAGGAGAGAGAGTAGGAGAGGTTTAGATGGGGAATTCCAGAGCTGAGGGCCGTGGCAGCTGAAGGCACGGCCGCCAACGGTGGAGAGATTTAGGAGAAGCGCAGAAATCTCGGAGGGTTGTTGGGCTGGAGGAGGATACAGAGATAGGGAGGGCCGAGACCATGGAGGAATTTGGAAACAAGGATGAGAATTTTAAAATCGAGGTGTTCCCGTCCGACCAAAAGCAAGCACAGGGGTGATGGATGTACAGGACTTGGTGCGAGTTAGAATACGGGCAGCAGAGTTTTGGATGAGGTCAAGTTTATGGAGGGTGGAAGGTGAGAGGCCGGCCAGGAGATCATTGGAATAGTCAAGTCTAAAGGTAACAAATGCATGGGCGAGGGTTTCAGCAACAGATGAGCTGAGGTGGGCTGGAGATGCGCAATGTTACGGAGGTGGAAGTAGGCGATCTTGGTGATGGAGAGGATATGTGAGTAAATCTCTCTCTACACTGTCCCAACAAACACTCCCAGGGCAGGTACAGCATGGGTTCGGTACAGAGTAAAGCTCCCTCTACACTGTCCCATCAAACACTCCCAGGGCAGGTACAGCACGGGTTAGATACAGAGTAAATCTCCCTCTACACTTTCCCATCAAACACTCCCAGGGCAGCGACAGCACAGCTTTGCCCCGTATCTAACCCGTGCTGTATTTAACTTATGGGTTTTAGAGATATTAACACAACATGGCTAAAATAAATTAACATCAAATATCTGATATAGTGTGTATTCTGGGAAAGAGGAGTTTAGTCTGAGATGGAAACTCAAACAGGCCCTTCATTGCAGACAGGTCACCATGGCAACACAGATCAGACATTCCAAACCCCAGAATCGGCTGGTTGGAATCTCTGATCAGATGAGGAGAAAGAACAGGACTTTGTCTGTTATTAACCATAAGAAAAGTTTAAACCACTGATAACAGAATAGGTTAAATTAGAATGTGTGATGTTTATATCTAAAATTGTGAAAATATAAGAAATAACATAATTAACAGTAGGCAGGGTGGTTTAGGGATAATGAGAAAATTACTGGAGAAGTGTAATTTCTGTGAAACAAGGAATGTGTCTTCCTGTAAATCACAGATTAGAGAAATTCCGGCTGTCTTTTCCTCGATTCCTGCCTCAACCCAGCCGAGAAGACAATGAGTGAGGTACAGAGATGGGTCACTACAGGGCATAAAAGTGAGGGGATAGTGATGGAAGGGACTGGAGACACTGGAGATCGAGCTCAGGGCGCCTGAGGTTCCATCCAGCGGGCTGACCTCGTGTAAGTTATTGTGGACACATGGGACTTGCATGTTTACTCAGATTGACGGATCGATATGAGATATAATAGAGGACAGAGAATCTGCTCATCTCATATTACTTAATAAAGTATGAAAGTTGCAGATGCTAGACTCTCAAACCTGCTAATTTATAAGACAAGGTGTTCGCTACAATCTTAAACCACTAAGTCTCTCTGCTACTTTACTCATTTTAAAGTTTTGCCTTTTACTGTACATTTCATCTCCTTATTCTTCCTCCCAAAATCTATCACCTCACATTTCTCTGCATTAAATTTCATCCGACATCTACCTGCCCCATTTACTAACCTGCATATGTCACACTGAAATCACTTACAGTCCTCTTCACAGTTAGCCCTGGTCCCTTTGGAGATTTTGATCTTGTGTCCGATATACCCGAGCCCAGATCATTTCCCTGTATTGAGAAGAGCAATGGTCCCAGCACTGACCCTGGGGGACACCATTGTTTACATCTCTCCAGTCTGAACAATATCCATTATCCACGACTCTCTGTTTTCTGCCCTTTCCCCAACTTCCTGTCCACGCAGCCCCACTCCCTTCAATTCCGTGAGTATTCATTTTATCAAAGATCCTCCTGTGCGGCACCTTCTCAAACACCTTCAGACAATCCATCCACACAACACCCACTGCATTCACTTTATCCCCACTCTGTGTTATTCCCCCATTACTCCCTGCTTTCTGTCCTGAATTGATCCATTTTACGAACTAATGTAGAAATCTTTGCTCCGCCCCACGGGGTTCCATCTGTTTGAAGCCACAACAGAAAGGTCCAGTTTTCTCCTGGAGTTTGAGATCAATCAGGTTTCAAAATGTTGCAGAGTTTCAGCCAATGAGGGAGATCCGGGCTCAGCCCCGCCCACTCGGTGCCGCAAGCCCCGCCCCCTCTCACTCCCATTGGTTGGAGGACCCGCCACTCCGCTCGGTCCTCCAGCCCCGCCCCCGCACTTCCTATTGGCCCGGAGCTCCCGTCAATCACCAGGACAGTGTGAGCTGAGCATGCGCGGCGGGCGGGCGGCGACTGAGGGAGAGGTGGCGGAAAAAGAGCTGGAGAGAGCGGGTTAATAAAGGGCGGGGATCTCAGGGCCCAGAAACACCGAGTGTCGGGCCCAGGACCCGAGAGAAAACAGGCGGCATCATCCCCCCTCCATTATCCCCCTCCACGACCCGCCGGTTCCGGTTTCTCCAGTTTGGTTGCGGCCGGAAATTCAGTGCAACCTCGGCATTCTCAGCGAGTTAGGGAGTGTCTGGAAATGAAGGAGAAAAGGTGATTGTTCATGGAGCATCGGTAAAGAACGTCGATGTGGCAAGACATACAGTCCCTCTACACCTCCATCTCTCACCAGGACATACAGTCCCTCTACACCTCCATCCCTCACCAGGACATACAGTCGCCCTACACCTCCATCTCTCACCAGGACATACAGTCCGTCCGCACCTCCATCTCTCACCAGGACATACAGTCCCCCTACACCTCCATCTCTCACCAGGACATACAGTCCCTCTACACCTCCATCTCTCACCAGGACATACAGTCCCTCTACACCTCCATCTCTCACCAGGACATACAGTCCCTCTACACCTCCATCTCTCACCAGGACATACAGTCCCTCTACACCTCGATCCCTCACCAGGACATACAGTCCCTCTACACCTCCATCCCTCACCAGGACATACAGTCCCTCTACACCTCCATCTCTCACCAGGACATACAGTCCCTCAACACCTCCATCCTTCACCAGGAAATACAGTCCCTCTGCACCTCCATCCCTCACCAGGACAGACAGTCTCCCGACCTGGGCATTCTCAGCGAGCTAGGGAGCATCCGTGAATGATGGAGAAATCGTGCTGGGTCAGGGAGCATCTGCAAATAAAGGAGATATAGTGACTGTCAGGGAGCGTCTGTAAAGGAAGGAGAAATGATGATGGTCAGGGAGCATTTGTAATTAAAGGAGAAATGGTGACAGGTCAGGGACTGTCCGTAAATGAAAGAGAAATGCTGACGCTCAGCTGGCGTCTGCAAATGAAGGAGCAATGATTACGGTCAGGGAGTGTCTGCAAATGAAGGATACATGGTGACAGGTCAGGGAGTGTCTGTAAATAAAGGAGAAATGATGACAGTAGGGAGTGTCTGTAAATGAAGGAGAAATGGTGATTGCCAGGGAGCGTCTGTAAGCGAAGGAGAAATGGTGATTGTCAGGGAGCGTCTGTAAATGAAGGAGAAATGGTGATGGTCAGGGAGCGTCTGTAAATGAAGGAGAACTGCTGATCGTCAGGGAGTGTCTGTAAATGAAGGAGAAATGGCGATCGGCATGGAGTGTCTGTAAATGAAGGAGAAATTGTGACGAGTAAGGGAATCATCTATAATTCAAGGAAAAATGGAGTCCAGTCAAGGAGAGTCTGTTGGAAAGGAGAAATGTCGATGGGCCAGGGACTAACTTGAAAATAAGAAGAAATGGTGATTGCTCAGGGAACATCGGAAAGGAACATAGATATGGAGGGAAATGCAGTCCCTCGACACATCCATCTCTCACCAGGACATACAGTCCCTCTACACCTCCATCCCTCACCAGGAAGTACAGTACACCTACACCTCCATCTCTCACCAGGACATACAGTCACCCGACACCACCATCCCTCACCAGGGCATACAGTCCGCCTACACCTCCACTTCTCATCAGGACATACAGTCCCTCTACACCTCCATCTCTCACCAGGACATACAGTCCCCCTACACCTCCATCCCTCAACAGAACATACAGTCCCTCTACACCTCCATCCCTCACCAGGACATACAGTCCCCCTACACCTCCATCCCTCAACAGAACATACAGTCCCTCTACACCTCCATCTCTCACCAGGACATACAGTCCCTCTACACCTCCATCCCTCACCAGGACATACAGTCCCTCTACACCTCCATCTCTCACCAGGACATACAGTCTCCCAACACCTCCATCTCTCACCAGGACATACAATATCCCCAAACCTCCATCTCTCACCAGGACATACAGTCCCACCACACCTCCATCCCTCACCAGGACATACAGTCCCTCTACACCTCCATCTCTCACCAGGACATACAGTCCCTCTACACCTCCATCCCTCACCAGGACATCGAGTCCCTCTGCACCTCCATCCCTCACCAGGACATACAGTCCCCCGACTACCTCCATCTCTCACCAGGACATACAGTCCCTCTACACCTCGATCCCTCACCAGGACATACAGTCCCGCTACACCTCCATCCCTCACCAGGACATACAGTCCCTCTACACCTCCATCTCTCACCAGGACATACAGTCCCTCAACACCTCCATCCTTCACCAGGACATACAGTCCCTCTGCACCTCCATCCCTCACCAGGACAGACAGTCTCCCGACCTGGGCATTCTCAGCGAGCTAGGGAGCATCTGTGAATGATGGAGAAATCGTGCTGGGTCAGGGAGCATCTGCAAATAAAGGAGATATAGTGACTGTCAGGGAGCGTCTGTAAAGGAAGGAGAAATGATGATGGTCAGGGAGCATTTGTAATTAAAGGAGAAATGGTGACAGGTCAGGGACTGTCCGTAAATGAAAGAGAAATGCTGACGCTCAGCTGGCGTCTGCAAATGAAGGAGCAATGATTACGGTCAGGGAGTGTCTGCAAATGAAGGATACATGGTGACAGGTCAGGGAGTGTCTGTAAATAAAGGAGAAATGATGACAGTAGGGAGTGTCTGTAAATGAAGGAGAAATGGTGATTGCCAGGGAGCGTCTGTAAGCGAAGGAGAAATGGTGATTGTCAGGGAGCGTCTGTAAATGAAGGAGAAATGGTGATGGTCAGGGAGCGTCTGTAAATGAAGGAGAACTGCTGATCGTCAGGGAGTGTCTGTAAATGAAGGAGAAATGGCGATCGGCATGGAGTGTCTGTAAATGAAGGAGAAATTGTGACGAGTAAGGGAATCATCTATAATTCAAGGAAAAATGGAGTCCAGTCAAGGAGAGTCTGTTGGAAAGGAGAAATGTCGATGGGCCAGGGACTAACTTGAAAATAAGAAGAAATGGTGATTGCTCAGGGAACATCGGAAAGGAACATAGATATGGAGGGAAATGCAGTCCCTCGACACATCCATCTCTCACCAGGACATACAGTCCCTCTACACCTCCATCCCTCACCAGGAAGTACAGTACACCTACACCTCCATCTCTCACCAGGACATACAGTCACCCGACACCACCATCCCTCACCAGGGCATACAGTCCGCCTACATCTCCACTTCTCATCAGGACATACAGTCCCTCTACACCTCCATCCCTCAACAGAACATACAGTCCCTCTACACCTCCATCCCTCACCAGGACATACAGTCCCTCGACACCTCCATCTCTCTCCAGGACATACAGTCCCTCTACTCCTCCATCCCTCACCAGGACATACAGTCCCTCTACACCTCCATCTCTCTCCAGGACATACAGTCCCTCTACTCCTCCATCCCTCACCAGGACATACACTCCCTCTGCACCTCCATCCCGCGCCAGAACATACAGTCCCCCTACACCTCCATCCCTCACCAGGACATACAGTCCCTCTACACCTCCATCCCTCACCAGGACATACAGTCCCTCTACACCTCCATCTCTCACCAGGACATACAGTCTCCCAACACCTCCATCTCTCACCAGGACATACAATATCCCCAAACCTCCATCTCTCACCAGGACATACAGTCCCCCTACACCTCCATCCCTCACCAGGACATACAGTCCCCCTACACCTCCATCCCTCACCAGGACATACAGTCCCTCTACACCTCCATCTCTCACCAGGACATACAGTCCCTCGACACCTCCATCTCTCACCAGGACATACAGTCCCCCTACACCTCCATCTCTCACCAGGACATACAGACCCCCTACACCTCCATCCCTCACCAGGACATACAGTCCCTCGACACCTCCATCCCTCACCAGGACATACAGTCCCCCTACACCTCCATCTCTCACCAGGACATACAGACCCCCTACACCTCCATCCCTCACCAGGACATACAATCCCTCTACACCTCCATCCCTCACCAGGACATACAGTCCCTCGACACCTCCATCCATCACAAGTACATATAATCTCCCCACCTGGGCCTTCTCAGCGTGTTAGGGAGCGTCTGTAAATGAAAGAGAAGTAATGACGGTCAGGACGCATCTGTGAATGATGGAGAAATCGTGCCGGGTCAGGGAGCATCTGTAAATGAAGGAGAAATGATAATGGTCAGGGAGCATTTGGAAATGAAGGAGAAATGGTGACAGTTCAGGGAGCGTCTGTAAATGAAGGAGCAATAATCACGGTCAGGGAGTGTCTGTAAATGAAGGAGACAAGGTGACAGGTCAGGGAGTGTCTGTAAATAAAGGAGAAATGATGACAGTAGGGAGTGTCTGTAAATGATGGAGAAATGGTGATGGTCAGGGAGCGTCTGTAAATAAAGGAGAAATGGCGATTGTCAGGGAGCGTCTGTAAATGAAGGAGAAATGGTGATGATCAGGGAGCGTCTGTAAATGAAGGAGAAATGGTGATGGTCAGGGAGCGTCTGTAAATGAAGGATAACTGGTGATAGTCAGGGAGTGTCTGCAAATTAAGGAGAAATTGCGATCGGCAGGGAGTGTCTGTAAATGAAGGAGAAATTGTGACAAGTAACGTAATCATCTGTCATGCAAGGAGAAATGGAGACCAGTCAGGGAGCGTCTGTAATAAAGGAGAAATGTCGATGGTCCAAGGACTAACTTTAAAAGAAGAAATGGTGATTGCTCAGGGAACATCGGTAAAGAACGTGGATATGGCAGGGCATACAGTTCCTCTACACCTCCATCTCTCACCAGGACATACAGTCCCCCTACAACTCCATCCCTCGCCAGGACATACAGTCCCTCTACACCTCCATGTCTCACCAGGACATACAGTCCCCCTACAACTCCATCCCTCACCAGGACATACAGTCCCTCTACACCTCCATCCCTCGCCAGGACATACAGTCCCCCGAAAACTCCATCCCTCGCCAGGACATACAGTCCCCCGAAAACTCCATCCCTCGCCAGGACATACAGTCCCCCGAAAACTCCATCCCTCGCCAGGACATACAGTCCCCCGAAAACTCCATCCCTCGCCAGGACATAAAGTCCCCCGAAAACTCCATCCCTCGCCAGGACATACAGTCCCCCGAAAACTCCATGTCTCCCCATGACATTCAGTTCCCCCACATCTCCATGAGAACATAAGTACATAAGAAATAGGAGCAGGAGTAGGCCAATCGGCCCCTCAAGCCTGCTTCGCCATTCAATAAGATCATGGCTGATCTGATCCTAACCTTAAATCTAAATTATTGTCCAATTTCCTGCCCGCTCCCCGTAACGCCTAATTCCCTTTACTTCTCGGGAAATGTCTATTTCTGTTTTAAATTTATTTAATTATGTAGCTTCCATAGCTTCCTGGGACAGCAAATTCCACAGACCTACTATCCTCTGAGTGAAGATGTTTCTCCGCATCTCAGTTTTGAAAGAGCAGCCCGTTATTCTAACATTATGCCCCCTAGTTCTAGTTTCACCCATTTTTGGGAACATCCTTACGGCATCCACCACAGTAAATACTGTCCCTCTACACCTCCATCCCTCACCATGACATACAGTCCCCCTACTCCTCCATCTCTCGCCATGATATATAGTCCCTCTGCACCTCCATCTCTCGCCAGTTCATACAGTCCCTCTACACCTCCATCCCTCACCAGGACAGAGAGTCACCCGACACCTCCATCTCTCACCAGGACATACAGTCCCTCCACACCTCCATCTCTCACCAGGACATACAGTCCCTCTACACCTCCATCCCTCACCAGGACATACAGTCCCTCCTCACCTCCATCTCTCACCAGGACATGCAGTCACCCTACACCTCCATCTCTCACCAGGACAGACAGTCTCCCCACACCTCCATCTCTCACCAGGACATACAGTCCCTCTACACCTCCATCCCTCACCAGGACATACAGTCCCCCTACACCTCCATCCCTCACCAGGACATACAGTCCCTCCACACGTCCATCCCTCACCAGGACATAGAGTCACCCGACACCTCCATCTCTCACCAGGACATACAGTCACCCGACACCTCCATCTCTCACCAGGACATACAGTCCCTCTACACCTCCATCTCTCACCAGGACATACAGTCCCTCTACTCCTCCATCTCTCTCCAGGACATACAGTCCCTCCACACCTCCATCTCTCACCAGGACATACAGTCCCTCTACTCCTCCATCTCTCTCCAGGACATACAGTCCCTCCACACCTCCATCTCTCACCAGGACATACAGTCCCTCTACACCTCCATCTCTCACCAGGACATACAGTCCCTCCAAACGTCCATCTCTCACCAGGACATACAGTCCCTCCACACCTCCATCTCTCACCAGGACATACAGTCCCTCTACACCTCCATCCCTTGCCAGGACATAAAGTCCCTCTACACCTCCATCTCTCACCAGGACATACAGTCCCTCTACACCTCCATCTCTCACCAGGACATACAGTCCTTCTACACCTCCATCTCTCACCAGGACATACAGTCCCTCTACACCTCCATCCCTCACCAGGACATACAGTCCCTCTACACCTCCATCCCTCACCAGGTCATACAGTCCCTCTACACCTCCATCCCTCACCAGGACATACAGTCCCTCTACACCTCCATCCCTCACCAGGACATACAGTCCCTCTACACCTCCATCTCTCACCAGGACATACAGTCCCTCTACACCTCCATCTCTCACCAGGACATACAGTCCCTCTACACCTCCATCCCTCACCAGGACATACAGTCCCTCTACACCTCCATCCCTCACCAGGACATACAGTCCCTCTACACCTCCATCCCTCACCAGGACATACAGTCCCTCTACACCTCCATCCCTCACCAGGACATACAGTCCCTCTACACCTCCATCTCTCACCAGGACATACAGTCCCTCTACACCTCCATCCCTCACCAGGACATACAGTCCCTCTACACCTCCATCTCTCACCAGGACATACAGTCACTCTACACCTCCATCCCTCACCAGGACATACAGTCCTTCTACACCTCCATCTCTCACCAGGACATACAGTCCCCCTACACCTCCAACCCTCCCCAGGACATACAGTCCCCCTACACCTCCATCCCTCCCCAGGACATACAGTCCCTCTACACCTCCATCTCTCACCAGGACATACAGTCCCTCTACACCTCCATCCCTCACCAGGACATACAGTCCCTCTACACCTCCATCTCTCTCCAGGACATACAGTCCCTCTACACCTCCATCTCTCACCAGGACATACAGTCCCTCTACACCTCCATCTCTCACCAGGACATACAGTCCTTCTACACCTCCATCTCTCACCATGACATACAGTCCCTCTACACCTCCATCCCTTTCCAGGACATACAGTCACCCGACACCTCCATCTCTCACCATGACATACAGTCCCTCTGCACCTCCATCCCTTTCCAGGACATACAGTCCCCTTGCACCTCCATCTCTCAACAGGACATACCGTCCCTATACACCTCCATCCCTCACCAGGACATACAGTCACTCTACACCTCCATCTCTCACCAGGACATACAGTCGCCCGACACCTCCATCTCTCACCAGGACATACAGTCCCTCTGCACCTCCATCCCTCACCAGGACATACAGTCCCTCTGCACCTCCATCCCTCACCAGGACATACAGTCCCCCTACACCTCAATCTCTCACCAGGACATACAGTCCCTCTGCACCTCCATCCCTCACCAGGACATACAGTCCCCCTACACCTCAATCTCTCACCAGGACATACAGTCCCCTCTGCACCCCGCCCTTGAATTTCAGTTTGTTCATCTCATATTAAATTGAAAAGCATGGTTTACGATCCCTGTGTCACGTCGACAAAAGGATGTACAGATATTACTGGGCAATATACCGAGCTGAGGATATTCCAGGGCCTCACCCACCTCTATTAATGAGCGTGTTGGAACAAGCCGGGTAATCAGCACAGTGATTGTCTGATTGATCAGATTTAGGACTCTACGAATAAACTTTGACCTTTCCAACCATTACGGAATCGCCCAGATTGAGTCTGAGCCGGACGATAAATCTCCCGATCTTTGAGGGCACTATATTCAGTCGGAATGAAGACTTTAAAGGTATAATTCATTGTCACCTTGCACTTCAACTGGATTCAACAGATGATCACATTCTGATCTTGCTGTGTGCAAATTGGCGGCCGCATTTCCTACATTAAAGCGGGGACCAAAATTCAAAATTATTAATTGGCTCGAAAGCCCCTTGCGATGTCCTGAGGCGTTTTATAAATGCAAATTCTTACTTTTTTTCGAACAACTATATTTAGATTCTCCGCTACTCAACGTAACAACTCCGGTTACTTGAATCATTCTCAACATTCACGACTTATTCACTTTCATTCAGATTAAATTACTGACTCCGTCTTATGGACGACGAACCCAGAACTGACAATTGTTCCATGACCAACCCATGTGAGTGTGGAACTGAACCCGGTCAGAGTCAGCACCTTCAGGGGGAGGAGAGAGAGGGGAACCAGTGAGTGTAGAACTGAACCCAGTCAGAGTCAGCACCTTCAGGGGAGGAGAGAGAGAGGAACCAGTGAGTGCGGAACTGAACCCAGTCAGAGTCAGCACCTTCAGGGGAGGAGAGAGAGGGGAACCAGTGAGTGTAGAACTGAACCCAGTCAGAGTCACCACCTTCAGGGGAGGAGAGAGAGAGGAATCAGTGAGTGTGGAACTGAACCCAGTCAGAGTCAGCACCTTCAGGGGAGGAGAGAGAGGGGAATCAGTGAGTGTGGAACTGAACCCAGTCAGAGTCAGCACGTTCAGGGGAGGAGAGAGAGGGGAATCAGTGAGTGTGGAACTGAACCCGGTCAGAGTCAGCACCTTCAGGGGTGGCTTGAAACTCGGAGAAGGAAATATGTTGGAGATGGTGCGATGGGTTTGGATTTAAGCACAGGGAGGAGGGACAATGTGTTGGACGCCGATTTTCAGTCTGGGTAATGAGCAGGAAGAATATTCTGTAGAAACTAGAATTGTCTGTTCTGAATTTCTATCCTGCATTTATCCTGATGACTTTTGTAAACTCCTTTTACAGGGTATTAGAAGGGGAGGATTTGCAGACGGGAAACTCAAACCAAACATCACGTCAAGATCTGACAGAATCCCTCGATTCATCTGGACCTGAATATCATTCGCCTTTGAATGTGAAAGGAGAAATGTTTGTCTGTTCTGTCTGTGGGAAAAGATCAAACATCAGTGTGACTGGAAAATCACCGAGACACACACACACCCGAGTGAGAGTGTTCCAGTGCACTGAGTGTGGAAAGAGCTTTAACCAGTCTCACAGCCTGAAAAAACATCGCACCATTCACAGCGGGGAGAAACCGTCCACGTGTTCTGTGTGTGGACGAGGCTTCAACTGATCGTCCAACCTGGAGAGACACAAGGACACCCGGACCACGGAGAAACCGTGGAAATGTGGGGACTGTGGGAAGGGATTCAATTCCCCATCCCAGCTGGAAACTCATCAGCGTGATCACACTGGGGAGAGGCCGTTCACCTGCTCCGTGTGTGGGAAGGGATTCACTCGTTCATCCCACCTCACTGTGCACCGACTTGTTCACACTGATAAAGGACCCTTTAAATGTTCTGACTGTGAGAAGAGATTTTAAAGCAAAAGGAATCTGCAGAGACACCAACGTATTCACACTGGAGAGGCTGTTTAAAATGTTCTGAGACACCAGTGAGTTCACCTGTGATGCAGGGGTTGGATTCTGCTGTTATTTCTGCTGTTAATCACATCCAGGACTGAACTGTGTTCATTCTGACAGTTGGGGTTTGTTTCTGCTGATGTTAATAACCCCTATAACTGGGCTGGAGTTTAATATTCTGGATACACGGCAAATAAATCAGCTTTGTTTTAAACACCTTGTTGTCGATTTTTGCATTTCCCACTTGAGTGTTTAGCATCACCTGACTGGAGCTCAGAAAGGACAATCTCGGGGGAGGATCGTCCGGTGGGAACAGAACTTCAGCCCGGACACAGTCCTTCAGGGCCACACTGAGAGGGGCAAACGGCACTTTGGGATTTCTCGCCTCTCTTCACTGACAGCAAAGTCACCGTGAGGGTCCTGGCAAGGGGCTCACAGAGCACCCGTCCCATCTCTTCAAACACCCTTGGGTGGATATCATCTGGACCTGGAACACAATCTATTTTGAGATTTGTTCTTTTATCCAAGATGACATCCCTTTCTATTTTAATATTTCTGATGTTATTGTTGACAGAACATCCCACAGAATGAAACAGGGCCAATAAGGAAAAAAGTACTCCTTAAAATTCCTCTTTGGCTGTTCTCTGTTATTAAACCCATTTAAAATAAATGGGATAAATTCTGCATTAAAATAGCAGAGGGAGGAGTTCACAGGCTGGGAGAATTATCCACGAGTCATTTGATCTCCAGATAAAGAAGGACCTGCAGTGTGTTTCCAGAATTCCCTGTTTTATTAATGTGTGCGGGTAAGACACCAGGATAACTAAAAATACACGACCTGGACCATCCCCGGGACATCCCTGGCGGTGGGGGTGGTGTTGGGAGGGGCGGTCATTACGATTGAAAGTTGCTCCGGGAAGAGAAGATCTTTGGAAATGATGGTGGACAATTGTGGTATTAATAGTCAACGTTTTTCCAGCTACGTCAGAAGTCAGAAGAACGTTAATAAGATTTTGAATCACTGAAGGACAGTTCAGGACAGATTCAAACAGATTCCCAAGCTATGACAGAGCTGTTAAATGATTATTTCACATCAGTCTCCACTCGTGTGAATGATGCTCAGATTCCAGCTGTGGGATCTGGTGTCGACAATAACATCAGAAATATTAAAATTAGATCATAATAACATAAGAAATAGGAGCAGGAGTAGGCCAACTGGCCCCTCGAGCCTGCTCCGCCATTCAATGAGATCATGGCTGATCTGATCGTAACCTCAAATCCCCTGGGCCCTCTCCGCCACCCACAGGGCATTGACCGATCCGAACTCAGCTTCATGTCCAATTTCCTGCCCGCTCCCCATAACCCCTAATTCCCTTTACTTCTAGGAAACTGTCTGTTTCTGTTTTAAATTTATTTAATGATGTAGCTTCCAAAGCTTCCTGAGGCAGCAAATTCCACAGACCTACTACCCTCTGAGTGAAGAAGTTTCTCCTCATCTCAGTTTTGAAAGAGCAGCCCCTTATTGTAAGATTATGCCTCCTGGGAACATCCTTACCGCATCCACCCGATCAAGCCCCTTCACAATCTTTCTGTTTCAATAAGATCGCCTCTCATTCTTCTGAACTCCAATGAGTAGAGTACCAATCTACTCAACCTCTCCTCATATGTCCGCCCCCTCATCCCCGGGATTAACCGAGTGAACCTTCTTTGTACTGCCTCGAGAGCAAGTATGTCTTTTCTTAAGTATGGACACCAAAACTGTATGCAGTATTCCAGGTGTGGTCTCACCAATACCTTATATAACTGCAGCAATACCTCCCTGTTTTTATATTCTATCCCCCTAGCAATAAAAGCCAACATTCCGTTGCCCTTCTTGATCACCTGCTGCACCTGCATACTAACTTGTTGATTTTTTTGCACTAGGACCCCCAGATCCCTTTGTACTGCAGTACTTTAGAAAGTGATGTCATCTTGTATAAAATAGGAAATCTCAGAATAGATTGTGCTCCAGACCCTGATGATATCCACCCAAGGGTGTTTAAAGAGATGGGACGGGTGCTCTGTGAGCCCCTTCCCTGGATCTTCAACAGCTCAATGGAGTCAGGGATTGTTCCCTGAGATTGGAAGGTAACTCACGTCGTTCCCATTCTCAAAAAAGGGAACATTCTGGTCCGGAATGCTCCTGTCTTGTTTGACTTCCTGTACTCCTAATCTGTTTTGCATCCACAACTGTCTGCCGCAGTGATTATTAGCGATAAACCACAAGCACATCGCACTCTCTGCTGCACACTCCTTGTAAGCATTATCTCTGGTGTCAGCTGTGACTCAGTGGGTAGCTCTCTCGCCTCTGAGTCAGAGGGTTGTGAGTTTAAGTCCCACTCCAGAGACTTGAACACATAATCCAGGATGACACTCGCAGTGCCAGTACTGAGGGAATGCTGCACTGAAGGAAGTCCCGTCTTTCGAATGAGTCATTAAACCGAGGCCCCATCTGACCTCTCGGGTATCCTTTGATCGTGAAAGGCGCCATTTTAATGCAAGTCTTTCTTTCCTTCTGTGTCCTCTACAATGGGGAGGAAAACTGCAAGAAGAGGGGGAAAGAGGAGCCCGTTCTTCTCATTGCAACCTGCGAGCTTTACCCTGTAACCTTTACTCTGCAGATAAATTAACTCCCTTGTTTAATTTATCAAATTAAGTTTATTTTCTTTTAAATTTAGTTTTACGCAATAAGTTACTGAGCCCACATTCCGACAAAAGAAGAAAACAGAAGAGATAATCACCACCAACCACCTGCCTGTCGACTTGTGACGTTACACTGCAGTTTGGTTTTGTTGTTGCAGTGACCCGCTCTCGGTCCCCCTCCCCCCGGTACGCTCCTCTCCGCTGACTAATCAAATGCAGCTCACCCCTTACTGCACCGAATCCCCAATTACAGTCTCGATCGAAACCAAACTCCGTCAATAGCTGCTGCTCCGTCCGTCCGTTCGTAAAACCCTTCTGAATTTATGCTCGCTAGAATGCCAATCACTTGAGTCAGCCCCAGCTGACAGTAGATTACCAGTTCTAACCAGTCATCTAATTAACTCGGTGACCAATTGGCAGTTCAGGCTGCTTGTTTACCACTAACTGAAAACTGCAAGTTAAGATTAAATTTGAGTGAAATGCTTGATGCCAAACTTAGTCAAATTTTAGATAAAGATCAAACCAGAAAAATCCCCTCACTCACAAAATTCCCAATTATGGACTCTGTCGAAACCAGACTCTGTTGATAACTGCTACTCCGTGCTCCCTCACTCGAACTGCTGGTCAGGATTGAGGACTGGGGTTGGAGTAGTCGTTCGGGCTGATGGGTAGGATTGAGGATTGGGGTTTGTTGTGAGGGATGGTGGTCAAGATTGTGGATTGGGGTTAGTGGTTTGAGCTGGTGGTTAGGATTGAGGATTGGGGTTAGTAGTTCGGCCTGGTGGGTAGGATTAAGGATTGGGCTTAGTGGTTGAGACTGGTGGTTAGGATTGAGGATTGGGGTTAGTGGGTGGGACTGGTGGTCAGTATTGAGGATTGGGGTTAGTGGTTTGGGCTGGTGGTTAGGATTGAGGATTGGGGTTAGTGGTTTGGGCTGGTGGTCAGGATTGAGGATTGGGGTTAGTGGTTTGGGCTGGTGGTCAGGATTGAGGATTGGGGTTAGTGGTTTGAGCTGGTGGTTAGGATTGAGGATTGGGGTTAGTGGTTTGGGCTGGTGGTCAGGATTGAGGATTGGGGTTAGTGGTTTGAGCTGGTGGTTAGGATTGTGGATTGGGGTTAGTGGTTTGGGCTGGTGGTTAGGATTGAGGATTGGGGTTAGTAGTTCGGGCTGGTGGGTAGGATTAAGGATTGGGCTTAGTGGTTGAGACTGGTGGTTAGGATTGAGGATTGGGGTTCGTGGTTTGGGCTGGTGGTTAGGATAGAGGATTGGGGTTAGTGGTTTGGGCTGGTGGTCAGGATTGAGGATTGGGGTTAGTGGTTTGGGCTGGTGGTTAGGATTGAGGATTGGGGTGAGTAGCTCGGGATGGTGGTCAGGATTGAGGATTGGGGTTAGTGGTTCGGGATGGTGGTCAGGATTGAGGATTGGGGTTCGTGGTTCGGGCTGGTGGTCAGGATTGAGGATTGGGGTGAGTAGCTCGGGATGGTGGTCAGGATTGAGGATTGGGGTTAGTGGTTCGGGATGGTGGTCAGGATTGAGGATTGGGGTTCGTGGTTCGGGCTGGTGGTCAGGATTGAGGATTGGGGTTAGTGGTTCGGGATGGTGGTCAGGATTGAGGATTGGGGTTAGTTGCTCGGGATGGTGGTCAGGATTGAGGATTGGGGTTAGTGGTTTGGTTTGGTGGTCAGGATTGAGCTCGGTCATGGAGAAAGTTTTGAAAGAGCGTCTTAAAGGAGGAGAGGGAGACAGAGCCGTTTAGGAAGAGAATTCCAGAGCTTTGGGCCTCTGAAGGCGCGGCTGCTGTTAAGGACAGCATTTATTGTCCATCCCTAATTGCCCTTGAGAAGGTGCTGGTGAGCCGCCTTCTTGAACCGCTGCAGTCCATGTGGTGAAGGTTCTCCCGCAGTGCTGTGGTTAGTGGTTAGAGCGGGTGTGTCGGATTGAGGTTGTGGAGGTCATGGGTTTGGGAGGTGCTGTCGAAGAAGCCTTGGCGAGTGCATTCTGCAGATGGTACACACTGCCGCCACGGTGCTTCTGTGGGGAAGGGAGTGAGCATTTAGGGTGGTGGATGGGGTGCCATTCAAGCGGGCTGCTTTGTCCTGCATGGTGTCGAGTTTCTTGAGCGTTGTTAGAGCTACACTCATCCAGGCAAGTGGAGAGTATTCCATCACACTCCTGACTTGTGCCTTGTAGATGGTGCAAAGACTTTGGCGAGTCAGGAGGTGAGTCATTCGCCGCAGAATACCCAGCCTCTGATCTGCTTTGTAGCCACAGTATTATATGGCTGGTCCAGTTAAGATTCTGATCAATGGTGACCCCCAGGATGTTGATGGTGGGGGAATCGGCGATTGTAATGCTGTTGAATGTCAAGGCGAAGTAGTTAGACTCTCTCTTGTTGGAGATGGTCATTGCCTGGCACTTGTCTGACGCGAATGTTACTTGCCTCTGATCAGACAAGCCTGGATGTTCTCCAGCTCTTGCTGCATGCGGGCTCGGACTGCTTCGAAATCGGAGAGGTTGCGAATCGAACTGAACATTGTGCAATCTTCAGCGAACATCCCCACTTCTGATCTTATGATGGAGGGAAGGTCATTGGAAGGTCCTACGGAATAAAGAACGACAAGGGGGAAGATCCTGTCTCTTTCATTCTGTTTTACAGATGTTTTTTGTTATCAGTGTACTGTCTCTTTAAGAAGCCGGTTGACTATTACTGCCCCTTTAAAAAGTCTGATGAATGTTACTCTCCCTATAAAAGCCGAGTGATTTTTTTCCCACCTGTTAACACCAATTGCATTATGTTCTGTTTTTTTTTATTTATGAATTACACTGTGTTATTCCCCCATTACTCTCCACTCACTGTCCTGAATTGATCCATTTTACTAACTAATGTTGAAATCTTTGCTCCGCCCCACAGGGTTCCATCTGTTTGAAGCCACAACAGAAAGGGCCAGTTTTCTCCTGGAGTTTGAGATCAATCAGGTTCAAAAATGTTGCAGAGTTTTAGCCAATGAGGGAGATCCGGGCTCAGCCCCGCCCACTCTGTGCCGCAAGTCCCGCCCCTCACTCACTCCCATTGGTTGGAGGACCCGGTGCACGCACGGTCCTCCAGCCCCGCCCCCGCTCTTCCTATTGGCCCGGAGCTCCCGTCAATCACCCGGGCAGTGTGAGCTGAGCATGCGCGGTGGGCGGGCGGCGACTGAGGGAGAGGCGGAGGGGAAAGAGCTGGAGAGAGCGGGTTAATAAAGGGCGGGGATCACAGGGCCCAGAAACACCGAGTGTGGGGCCCAGGACCCGAGAGAAAACAGGCGGCATTATCCCCCCTCCACTACCAGCCCTCCATTATCCCCCCTCCACTACCCCCCCTCCATTCTCCCCCCTTTCCCCCCGTTATTGACCCGCCGGTTCCCGGTTTCGCTCAAGCGGAAACGCAACGAGCGGACCATGGGCCCTGCGCATGCGCCAAACTGCGGGACAGTCTGGGAGCGTCTGTAAACGAAAGAAAAATAACGAGGGTCAGGGAGTGTCTGTAAATGAAGGATAAAAGGTGACGGTCAGGGAGTGTCTGTAAATGAAGGAGAAATGGTGAAGGTAAGGGAGCGTCTGTAAATAAAGGAGAAAAAGTGACGGGTCAGGGAGTGTCTGGAAATAAAACTGAAATGGTGATGATCTGGGAGTGTCTGTAAGTGAAGGTGAAATCATGATGCATCAGGCAACGTCTGTAAATGAAAGAAAAATAATAATGTGTCAAGGACATTTGTAAATGAAGGAGAATTCATGCTGGAGCAGGCAGCTTCTGTAAATGAAGGAAAAATCATGGGTCAGTGATCGTCCATAAACGAAGAGAAATGGAGACGAGTCAGGGGGTGTTAGAGAATCATACTTACCTATTTAACGCGCAGGTTAAAAATCAACATAACAACAATATAAAGACAAATCATCAGCAATATTATATCAGCGCTTTTCATCAGTTCACTTCAAGGCAGTTTGCAAAACTCTGTTGCCAGTCTGATTAACCCTTTCCTTAAAGAGAGACAACTCCTGCGACTTCCCCCTCGACCATGTCCCCACCACTGAAGATCATCAATTCTCAGACCGTTACTGACCTCATCTCTTCAGGAGGAGAAACCAGTCATTATAGAACTGAACCCAGTCAGAGTCAGCACCTTCAGGGCAGGAGAGAGAGGGGAACCAGTGAGTGCAGAACTGAACCCAGTCAGAGTCAGCACCTTCAGGGGAGGAGAGAGAGGGGAACCAGTGAGTACAGAACTGAGCCCAGCCAGAGTCAGCACCTTCAGGGGAGGAGAAAGGGAGGGGAACCAGTGAGTGCAGAATTGAACCCAGCCAGAGTCAGCACCTTCAGGGGAGGAGAGAGAGGGGAACCAGTGAGTGTAGAACTGAACCCAGTCTGAGTCAGTACCTTCAGGGGAGGAGAGAGAGAGGGGAACCAGTGAGTGCAGAACTGAACCCAGCCAGAGTCAGCACCTTCAGGGGAGGAGAGAGAGGGGAACCAGTGAGTGTAGAACTGAACCCAGTCAGAGTCAGCACCTTCAGGGGAGGAGAGAGGGAGTGGAACCAGTGAGTGCAGAACTGAACCCAGCCAGAGGAGTGGGAGTGAGAAAACTGGATATGGAGTAAGGAATTTAGAAATGATGCGTTGGGTTTGGATTTCAGCATAGGGAGGAGGGAGAGTTTGTGGGACGGGGTTTTACAGCTTTAGGGGAACAAGAGATGAAAGAATGTTCCATAGAAACTAGAATTGTCTGTTCTTAATTTCTATCCCGTATTAACAGTGATGACTTTTGTGAACTCCTTTTACAGGACATTAGAAGGGGAGGATTTGCAGACTAGAATCTCAAATCAAACATCACGTCAAGTTCTGACAGAGTCACTCGATTCATCAGCACCTGAATATCATCGGCCTTTGAGTATGGAAGGAAAAAGCACCATTCACAGAGGGGAGAGGCCGTGGAAATGTGGGGACTGTGGGAAGGGATTCAATTGCCCGTCCCAGCTCGAAACTCATCGACGCAGTCACACTGGGGAGAGGCCGTTCATCTGCTCCGTGTGTGGGAAGGGATTCACGAAATCATCCCACCTCATTGAACACAAATTTGTTCACATTGATAAGAGACCGATTAAATGTTCTGACTGTGAGAAGAGCTTTAAAAACACAAAGGATCTTTTGACACACCAGCGAGTTCACACTGGGGAGAGACCGTTCACCTGCTCCGTGTGTGAGAAGCGATTCACTCAGTCTTGCCACCTGCTGACACACCAGCGAGTTCACACTGCAGAGAGGCCGTACCTCTGCTCTGTGTGTGGGAAGGGATTCACTCAGGCTTCCAACCTGTTGAGACACCAGCGAGTTCATACTGGGGAGAGGCCGTTCACCTGCTCCGAGTGTGGAAGCAAATTCAGTTTTTCAGCCAGCCTCAGTAAACACCAACTTGTTCACACCAATAAGAGACCTTTTAAATGTTCTGACTGTGAGAAGAGCTTTAAAAGCACGAAGCATCTGCTGAAACACCAACGTACTCACACTGGGGAGAGGCCGTTCACCTGCTCCGCATGTGGGAAGGGATTCACTCAGTCATCCCACCTGCTGAGACACCAGCGACTTCACACTGGGGAGAGGCCGTTCACCTGCTCCGTGTGTGGGAAGGGATTCACTCAGTCATCCCACCTCCTGTCACACCAGCGAGTCCACAAGTGACTGCAGTGGTTGGATTCTGCTGCTATTGCCGCTGTTAATCACATCCAGGACTGAACCATGTTCATTTTTGCAGTTGGGGATTGTTTCTGCTGATGTTAATTACATGTAGCCGTGGTATCCAGGGAAGGGATCGGTAACACGCTGCAATTTAATGTTTTGATAAATGTGAAATAAATCAGCTTTGCTTCAAACACACAGTTTGTCAAGTCCTTGAGTTCTCCAAGGTACGAGGAGACTATTTGACGTCCTGTTACCCACTGTTCCATTTTTGGATCTTTCTCCTTTCTAACTCTGGATTATTTCAGTTCTCAGACCTTCAGTTACTCTCATGGACAAGTCCCAGCTCCCCATACCTCCCAGATTCCTTCTCCTAACCTCAGTATCCAGGGAAGGTATCGGTAACAGGCCCTGGATCTCTAAACACGAAACCCAGTCTGTTAATTACTCCACTGTAGGGGTGAGGGCTGTAACAGGTGAGTGTGATCCTCGCCCAACCAATGTGTGATGCTTCTGCAGTCAAATATCCTGCTGCCACTCACTGCCCCGACTGACGGGTGAAGAGTTGCCACTTAACTGGTCTTGGAGCTTGACCACAGCCTATGGATCTGTGACCCCAGTGGGAGTCGGGACCTTCAGGAGAGGAGAGGAGAAAATGGTGAGAAACCCCCTGTGAGCAGAGTGAGAATAAAATAAATGAGGCACTGGGACCCTGAAGCCCCGCCCACTCTTCGTTCCCGGTCACTGGGACCCTGAAGCCCCGCCCACTCTTTGTTCCCGGTCACTGGGACCCTGAAGCCCCGCCCACTCTTTGTTCCCTATCACTGGGGCCCTGAAGCCCCGCCCACTCTTTGTTCCCGGTCACTGGGACCCTGAAGCCCCGCCCACTCTTTCTTCCCGGTCACTGGGACCCTGAAGCCCCGCCCACTCTTTGTTCACCGTCACTGGGACCCTGAAGCCCCGCCCACTGTTTGTTCCTGGACCAGGAAGGCTGCGCCTGCGCAGTTCTGCTGACTAACCTTCCACGACAAAACTGGCGGTCGGAGACCCGCGCCTGTTATCGGGGGATGAGGCTCACGGCTGCAATCCGGGTGAACACGCCCGGTCCGGTGGCCTCTGAGGCCGCACTCTATCTTTATAAACCCTGCGGCGTGGGCTTGCCCGGTTTATTAATCTCCTGCCCCCGGGCTCTTTTACCTGCTCCGGACCCGCGGCTCCGGACAGAAGTCTCTCTCGCGCCTGCGCGCTGGTCTCCTGTATTGGGGAATAGGGCGTATTCGCACTCGCGCTGCACTCCGGGTAACGCGGACCGCCATTCAAACCATTTTATTGTCATTTGCTGTGATTGGCGGGGTCCGGGGGGACGGTGGGGGAAACGGGGGGATCAGCGAAAATAAATGGAACTTGATCGGAACATTGGAGCCCGGGGCTCGGCCGCCACATGGAGCGGTCTCCGCCCCGCGCCAGGCTCGCTGGGCCGCCATTAACCGGAAGCAACAGGAGACTGTCGCCATTCTGAAAGGGACAGTGAGCGCACTGTCTCTGCCGTTGGCAGTTAAAGTGCTCCCTTCGACTCCAAGTTGTGTTTTTGTGGTAGTGAAACGCACAGTGCTTCTCCTCAACCGTGGGGCTGAGGCGGATCATTAAAGGGACAGTGGTTCCCTTCTTTTACATAGAATTACTTCGAGATGACAGCAGAGAAACAGGCCATTCTACCCAACTGGTCCAAGCCGGTGATCATGCTCCACACGACCCTCCTCCCTGCATCATTTAACCATTTTCTGTGCATGTTTATGATTAAAGGTACAGTTCCACTTCTTACCTGTTGGAGTGGTGCAAATATTTAAAGGGACAGTGACTACACTTTCTGTATATATTTATAGTTAAAGTTACAATGCACCTCCTTACCTGTGGCAGTTGGCGGGGTTTCAGGGTCTCTGTTCCCAACCTGGTTCCAGTCAAAATCATGAACTCATTTAATGTGTTCTCACGCTGCACACAGGTGATTCTCACCGTTCTCTTAGCTCCTCCCCTCAAGCTGCTGACACGCGCTGGGGTGACAGTCTGATTCCCAGAGATTTCTGAACGAACAACCCCAGGGTCGACTTCCATTTAAAAGTCCCAGGGTTAGAATCCCCATCTACACTCCCAGGGTTAGAATCCCCATCTACACTCCCAGGGTTAGAATCCCCATCGACACTCCCAGGGTTAGAATCCCCATCTACACTCCCAGGGTTAGAATCCCCATCGACACTCCCAGGGTTAGAATCCCCATCTACAGTCCCAGGGTTAGAATCCCCATCGACACTCCCAGGGTTAGAATCCCCATCTACACTCCCAGGGTTAGAATCCCCATCTACACTCCCAGTGTTAGAATCCCCATCGACACTCCCAGGGTGAGAATCCCCATCTACACTCCCAGGGTTAGAATCCCCATCGACACTCCCAGGGTTAGAATCCCCATCTACACTCCCAGGGTTAGAATCCCCATCTACACTCCCAGTGTTAGAATCCCCATCTACACTCCCAGTGTTAGAATCCCCATCGACACTCCCAGGGTTAGAATCCCCATCGACACTCCCAGGGTTAGAATCCCCATCTACACTCCCAGGGTTAGAATCCCCATCTACACTCCCAGGGTTAGAATCCCCATCTACACTCCCAGGGTTAGAATCCCCATCTACACTCCCAGGGTTAGAATCCCCATCTACACTCCCAGGGTTAGAATCCCCATCTACACTCCCAGGGTTAGAATCCCCATCTACACTCCCAGGGTTAGAATCCCCATCTGCACTCCCAGGGTTAGAATCCCCATCTGCACTCCCAGGGTTAGAATCCCCATCGACACTCCCAGGGTTAGAATCCCCATCGACACTCCCAGGGTTAGAATCCCCATCTACACTCCCAGGGTTAGAATCCCCATCTGCACTCCCAGGGTTAGAATCCCCATCTACACTCCCAGGGTTAGAATCCCCATCTACACTCCCAGGGTTTGAATCCCCATCGACACTCCCAGGTTTAGAATCCCCATCGACACTCCCAGGGTTAGAATCCCCATCGACACTCCCAGGATTAGAATCCCCATCTACACTCCCAGGGTTAGAATCCCCATCGACACTCCCAGGGTTAGAATCCCCATCTACACTCCCAGGGTTAGAATCCCCATCTGCACTCCCAGGGTTAGAATCCCCATCTACACTCCCAGGGTTAGAATCCCCATCTACACTCCCAGGGTTTGAATCCCCATCGACACTCCCAGGTTTAGAATCCCCATCGACACTCCCAGGGTTAGAATCCCCATCGACACTCCCAGGGTTAGAATCCCCATCTACACTCCCAGGGTGAGAATCCCCATCTACACTCCCAGGGTTAGAATCCCCATCTACACTCCCAGGGTTAGAATCCCCATCTACACTCCCAGGGTTAGAATCCCCATCTACACTCCTAGGGTTAGAATCCCCATCTACAGTCCCAGGGTAAGAATCCCAAAGGAACATAGGAACAGGAATAGCCCATTCAGCCCCTTGTGCCTGCTCCGCCATTTGATAAGATCATGGCTGATCTGTGATCTAACTCCATCTACCTGCCTTTGGCCCATATCCTTTAATACCTTTTGTTGCCAAAAAGCTATCTATCTCAGATTTAAATTTAGAAATTGAGCTAATATCAATTGCCGTTTGCGGAAGAGAGTTCCAAACTTCTCCCACCCTTTGTGTGTAGAAATGTTTTCTAATCTCGCTCCTGAAAGGTCTGGCTCTAATTTGTATACTGTGCCCCCAACTCCTAAAATCCCCAACCAGCGGAAATAGTTTCTCTCTATCCACCCTATCTGTTCCCCTTAATATCTTATAAACTTCGATCAGATCACCCCTTAACCTTCGAAACTCGAGAGAATACAACCCCAATTTATGTAATCTCTCCTCGTAACTTAACCCTTGAAGTCCAGGTATCATTCCAGTAAACCGACGCTGCACTCCCTCCAAGGCCAATATGTTCTTCCGAAGGTGCGGTGCCCAGAACTGCTCACAGTGCTCCAGGTGTGGCCTAACCAGGGTGTTGTACAGCTGCAGCATAACTTCTGCCCCCTTGCACTCCAGTCCTCCAGATATAAAGGCCAGCATTCCATTAGCCTGCTTGATTATTTTCTGCACCTGTTCAATGATGTATGCACTTGAACCCCTAAGTCCCTTTGGACATCCACTGTTTTTAACTTTATACCATTTAGAAAGTACCCTGTTCTATCCTTTCTTGATCCAAAGTGGATGACCTCACATTTGTCGACATTGAATTCCATTTGCCACGATCCCCGAGTGCAGTCCCAGGTTTAGAATCCCCGTGTACAATCCCAGGGTTAGAATCCCCGTGTGCAGTCCAAGGGTTAGAATCTCTTTATACAGTGTAGAGGGTGCAGTCGGAAAATGTCTGCCTGCGTGTGTAAATTGTCTTCAGTCGGTTGTATCTGTGTGTAGCATGCTTGCAATTTCCTTCTGTGTGTCGAATGTGTGTTGTTTGTGTGTAGTTTGAGTGTGCAATTTGTATCTATGTGTAGTGTGTGTTGTTTGTGTGTACTATGTGTAGTTTGTGTCTGTGTTTGTTTGTATGTGTGTAACTTGTGACTGTTTGAAGCATGTGTGTTGTTTGTATGTGTGAGTTAGGTATTTTTCATTCGTTCATGGGATGTGGGTGTCGCTGGAGGGCCAGCATTTATTGCCCATCCTTAACTGCCCTTGAGAAGGTGGTGGTGAGCCGCCTTCTTGAACCATGCAGTCCATGTGGTGAAGGTTCTCCTACAGTGCAGCTAGGAAGGGAGTTCTAGGATTTTGACGCAGCGACGATGAAGGAACAGCGATATATTTCCAAGTCGGAATGGTGTGTGACTTGGAGGGGAACGTGCAGGTGGTGTTGTTCCCATGAGCCTGCTGCTCTTGTCCTTCCAGGTGGTAGAGATCATGGGTTTGGGAGGTGCTGTCGAAGAAGCCTTGGCGAGTTGCTGCAGTGCATTCTGTGGATGGTACACACTGAAGCCACAATGCGCCGGTGGTGAAGGGAGTGAATGCTTCGGGTGGTGGATGGGGTGCCAATCAAGCGGGCTGCTTTGTCCTGGATGGTGTCGAGCTTCTTGAGTGTTGTTGGAGCTGCACTTGTCCAGGCAAGTGGAGAGTATTCCATCACACTCCTGACTTGTGAACTGGGAACTGAGGTTCAGGGATATGTCAGTCGAGATGCAGTGGCAGACATTGAATGGGATATTTCATAACACTCAGCAAAGATACATTCCAGTGAGAAAGAAAGACTCCAGGGGAAGGACGTACCATCCTTTGCCAACTAAGGAAGTTAAAGATAGTATCAAATTGAAAGAAAAAGCATACAATTCCGCAAAGATTAGTGACAGGTCAGAAGATTGGTCAAAATATAAAAAACAGCAAAGAATGACTAAAAGAATAATGAGGGAGAGAGTTGAGCACGAGAGAAAGCGAGCTAGAAATATAATAACAGATAGTAAGAGTTTCTACAGGTATTTAAAAAGAAGAGTAAGTAAAGTGAGTGTTGGTCCTGGAGAGAGAGTGAGTCTGGGGAATTAACAATGGAGAATAAGGAAATGGTGGATGAATTGAACAGATATTTTGCATCCGTCTTCACTGTCGACTATACAAATAACATGCCAGAAATAATTGTGGATCAAGAGGTGAAAGGGAGGGAGGAACTTAAAACATTTACAATCACCAGGGAAAGGGTTTTAAAAAAAATATCAGATCGAAAAGCTGACAAGTTCCCAGGTCCTGACGGACTTCATCCGAGGGTCGTAAAAGAAGTGGCTGCAGAGATAGTAGATGCATTACTATTAATTTTCCAAAATTCCCAAGGTTCTGGAAGGGTCCCATCAGATTGGAAAATAGCAAATATTCCTCTCTATTCAAGAAAGGAAGGACACAGAAAGCCGGAAACCACAGGCCAGTTAGCTTAACATCTGTCATGGGGAAAATGCGAGAATCTATTATTAAGGAGGTTCTGGCAGGGCACTTAGAAAATCTCAATGCAATCAGGCAGAGTCAACACGGCTTTATGAAAGGGAAATCGTGTTTGACTAATTTATTAGAGTTCTTTGAGGAAGTAACAAGCAACGTGGATAAAGGGGACCCTGTGGATGTGGTGTACTTGGATATCCAGAAGGCTTTTGACAAGGTGCCACATCAAAGGTGATGGCACAAAATAAGAACTCATGGTGTAGGGGGTAACATATTTGCATGGATAAAGGATTGGTTAGCTAACAGGAAACAGAGAGTCGGCATAAATGGGTCATTTTCAGGTTGGCAAGATGTAACAAGTGGAGTGCCACAGGGATCAGTGCTTGGGCCTCAACTATTTACAATCTATAACAATGACTTGGATGAAGGGACCAAATGTATTGTTGCTAAATTTGCTATTGAGACAAAGGTAGGTTGGAAAGTAAGTTGTGAAGAGGACATAAGGAGTTCATAAAGGGATATAGATAGGTTACGTGAGTGAGCAAAAATTTGGCAGATGGAGTATAATGTGGGAAAATGTGAACTTGTCCACTTTGGCAAGAGGAATAGAAAAGCAGTATATTATTTAAATGGAGAGAGATTGCAGAACTCTGAAGTACAGAGGGATCTGGGTATCGTAGTACATGAATCACAGAAAGTTATTATGTCGGTACAAGAAGTGATTAGGAAGGCAAATGGAATGTTGTCATTTACTACAAGGGGAATGGAATATAAAAGTGGAAATGTTTTACTACAGTTGTTCAGGGCATTGGTGAGACCACATCTGGAATACTGTGTGCAGTTTTGGTCTCCTTATTTAAGAAAGGACATAATTGCTTTGGAGGCGGTTCAGAGAAGGTTCACTCGACTGATTCCTGGGATGAGGGGGTTATCTTATGAGGAAAGGTTGGACAAGTTGGGCCTGTATACATTGGAGTTTAGAAGGATGAGAGGTGATCTTATTGAAACACATAAGATCCTGAGGGGAATAGAAGGGATAGATGCTGAGAGGATGTTTCCCCTTGTGGGAGAGACGAGAACTAGGGGCCACAGTTTAAAAATAAGGGGTCTCCCATTTAAGACGGAGATGAGGAGAATTTTTTTTCCCTGAAGGTTGTGAGTCTGTGGAACTCCCTTCCCCAGAGAGCGGGGGAGGCAGGGTCATTGAATATTTTTAAGGCCGAGTTAGATAGATTCCTGATTATCAAGGGAGTCAAATGTTATAGTAGGTAGACGGGAAAGTAGGGTTGATGTCACAATCAGATCAGCCATGATCTTATCAAATGACAGATCAGGCTCGAGGGGCCGAATGGCCTACTCCTGCTCTTAATTCGTATGTTTATACGAGTGAGGAATATGAACACCATGAGGTTACAGATTGTGTTGGATTCCAATTCTGCTGCTGCTGATGGCCCACAGCGCCTCACGGATGCCCAGTTTTGAGCAGCGAGATCTGTTCTGAATCTATCCCATTTAGCACGATGGCAGTGCCACACAACACGTTGGATGGTGTCCTCAGTGTGAAGACGGGACTTGGCTCCACAAGGACTGTGCGGTGGTCACTCCTACCAATACCGTCATGGACAGATACTCGCCTTGTTTGCCCTCCCCAATTGCATTACCTCACACTTCTCTGGATTGAATTCCATTTGCCACTTATCTGCCCACCTGACCAGTCCATTGATATCTTCCTGCAGTCAACAGCTTTCCTCCTCACTACCAACCACACGGCCAATTTATGTATCATCTGCAAACTTCTTGATCAAGTCCTCCACATTCAAGTGCAAATCATTAATATATACCACAAAAAGCAAGGGACCAATAGTGAGCCTTGAGGAACCCCACTGGAAACAGCCTTCCAGTTGCAAAAACATCTGTCAACCATCACACTTTGCTTCCTGCCACTGAGCCAATTTTGGATCCGACTAGCCACTTTCCCTTTGATCCCAAGGGATTTAACTTTTTTGACCAGTCTGCCATGTGCGACCTTGTCAAAAGACTTGTTAAAATCCATGTATACTACATCAAATGCGTTGCCCTCATCGACCCTCCTCGTTACCTCCTCATACGAGTCAATCAACTTAGTCAGACACGACATTCCCTGAACAAATCCATGCTGACTGTCCTTGATTAATCCGTGCCTTTCTAAATGACAATTAATACTGTCCCTCAGAATTGTTTCCAATCATTTGCCCACCACCGAGGTTCGGCTGACTGGCCTGTAATTACTCAGTCTATCCCTTTCTCCCTTTTTAAACAATGGTGCACTGTATTTAAAAGAAAGCTGATTTATTTGAGACTGATACAGAATATTAAACTCCAGCCCAGTTATATTGGTTATTATCAGAAACAAACCCCAACTGTCAGAATGAACATGGTTCAGTCCTGGATGTGATTAACAGCAGAATCCAACTCCTGTGGTAACATGTGAACTCGCTGGTGTGACTGCAGGTTGGATGACTGAGTGAATCGCTTCCCACACTCTGAGCAGGTGAACGGTCTCTCCCCAGTGTGAACTCGCTGGTGAATCAGCAGGTTGTATGACTTAATGAATCCCTTCCCACACTCTGAGCAGGTGAACGGTCTCTCCCCATTGTGAGTGCGTTGGTGTGTCAGCAGTCCGTTTGTGCTTTTAAAGCTCTTCCCACAGTCAGAACATTTAAAAGGTCTCTTATCAGTGTGAACAGGTTGGTGTTCAATGAGACTGGATGAACAAGTGAATCCCTTCCCACACACAGAGCAGGTGAACGGTCTCTCCCCAGTGTGAACTCGCTGGTGAATCAGCAGGGCGGATGACTGAGTGAATCCCTTCCCACACTCTGAGCAGGTGAACGGCCTCTCCCCAGTGTGAACTCGCTGGTGAATCAGCAGGGCGGATGACTGAGTGAATCCCTTCCCACACTCTGCGCAGGTGAACGGCCTCTCCCCAGTGTGAACTCGCTGGTGAATCAGCAGGGCGGATGACCGAGTGAATCCTTTCCCACATGCGGAGCAGGTAAACGGCCTCTCCCCAGTGTGAGTACGTTGGTGTCTCAGTAGAGCATTCCTGCTTTTAAACCTCTTCCCACAGTCAGAACATTTTAAAGGTCTCTTATCACTGTGAACAAGTTGGTGTTCAATGAGACTGGATGAACAAGTGAATCCTTTCCCACACACGGAGCAGGTGAACGGCCTCTCCCCAGTGTGAACTCGCTGGTGCCTCAGCAGGTCGGCTGAATGAGCGAATCCCTTCCCACACTCTGCGCAGGTGAACGGCCTCTCCCCGGTGTGAATTCGCTGGTGTCTCAGCAGGGTGGATGACTGAGTGAATCCCATCCCACACACGGAGCAGATAATCGGTCTCTCCCCAGTGTGAGTACGTTGGTGTCTCAGGAGAGCATTCCTGCTTTTAAACCTCTTCTCACAGTCAGAACATTTAAAATTTCTCTTATCACTGTGAACAAGTTGGTGTGAAATGAGGCTGGATGAACAAGTGAATCCTTTCCCACACACGGAGCAGGTGAACGGCCTCTCCCCAGTTTGAAATCGGTGGTGTCTCAGCAGAGTGGATGACTGAGTGAATCCCTTCCCATATGAGGAGCAGATAAACGGCCTCTCCCCAGTGTGACTGCGTCGATGAGTTTCCAGCTGGGATGGGTAATTGAATCCCTTCCCACAGTCCCCACATTTCCATGGTTTCTCCGTGGTCTGGGTGTCCTTGTGTCTCTCCAGGTTGGACGATCAGTTGAAGCCTCGTCCACACACAGAACACGTGGACGGTTTCTCCCCGCTGTGAATGGTGCGATGTTTTTTCAGGCTGTGTAACTGGTTAAAGCTCTTTCCACAGTCAGTGCACTGGAACACTCTCACTCGGGTGTGTGTGACTCAGTGATTTTCCAGTCACAATGAAGTTTGATCTTTTCCCACAGACAGAACAGACAAACATTTCTCCTTGACTTGAGGTTTGGTTTGATTTTCCCGTCTGTGAATCCTCGCCTTCCAATACCCTGTAAAAGGAGTTTACAAAAGTCCTCACTGTAAATACAGGATAGAAATTCAGAACAGACAATTCTAGTTTCGACAGAATATTCTTCCCGCTCATTCCCCCAGACTGTAAATCCCCGTCCCACACACTCTCCCTCCTCCCTGTGCTGAAATCCAAACCCATCGCACCATCCCCAACATATTTCATTCCATCTGAGTTTTCTCTCCCTCCCTCTGAAGGTGTTGACTCTGACTGGGTTCAGTTCTGCACTCACTGGTTCCCCTCTCTCCCTCCCCGTGAAGTTCTCTCCCCCTCTTCCACAACATCTCCTAATTTTGGTGATGGGCTCTCCTTGACCCATCTCCATTTTTCCTTCTTATATTCACTGACACATCCCGATTTCTCTATCAAAGAGACGCTCTCTGACCAGTTACCATTCCAACTTCCTTTACAGACGTTCCCTGATCCGTCGTCATTTGGGTCTGGGGGGAGGGGTTTGGGGGGATAATGTTCACTGTTTTATATTGGGGTCTGGGGGGGATAATGTTCACTGTTTCATATTGGGGTCTGGGGGGATAATGTTCACTGTTTTATATTGGGGTCTGGGGGGATAATGTTCACTGTTTTATATTGGGGTCTGGGGGGGATTATGTTCACTGTTTCATATTGGGGTCTGGGGGGATAATGTTCACTGTTTTATATTGGGGTCTGGGGGGGATAATGTTCACTGTTTTATATTGGGGTCTGGGGGGGATAATGTTCACTGTTTTATATTGGGGTCTGGGGGGGATAATGTTCACTGTTTTATATTGGGGTCTGGGGGGATAATGTTCACTGTTTTATATTGGGGTCTGGGGGGATAATGTTCACTGTTTTATCTTGGGGTCTGGGGGGGATAATGTTCACTGTTTTATATTGGGGTCTGGGGGGGATAATGTTCACTGTTTTATATTGGGGTCTGGGGGGGATAATGTTCACTGTTTTATATTGGGGTCTGGGTGGATAATGTTCATTGTTTTATATTGGGGTCTGGGGGGGATAATGGTCACTGTTTTATATTGGGGTCTGGGGGGGATAATGTTCACTGTTTTATATTGGGGTCTGTGGGGGACTCGGTGTTCACTGAAGTCTGCGTGTCCTGCGCCTGCTCAGCTCACACTGTCCAACAATGGGCCTCTCCCACCCCTCAGCTCACACTGTCCAACAATGGGCCTCTCCCACCCCTCAGCTCACCCTGTCAAACAATGGGCCTCTCCCACCCCTCAGCTCACACTGTCCAACAATGGGCCTCTCCCACCCCTCAGCTCACACTGTCCAACAATGGGCCTCTCCCACCCCTCAGCTCACACTGTCCAACAATGGGCCTCTCCCACCCCTCAGCTCACACGGTCCAACAATGGGCCTCTCCCACCCCTCAGCTCACACTGTCCAACAATGGGCCTCTCCCACCCCTCAGCTCACACTGTCCAACAATGGGCCTCTCCCACCCCTCAGCTCACACTGTCCAACAATGGGCCTCTCCCACCTCTCTCTGTGTGGCTTTAAACAGATGGAACCCTGTGGGGTGGAGCAAACATTTCAACATTTGTTCGTGAAATGGGTGAATTCAGGACAGACAGCAGGGATTATTTGAGGAATAACACAGTGTGGTGATAAAGGGAATTCAGTGGGTGTTGTGTAGATGGATTGTCTGAAGGTGTTTGAGAAGGTGCCGCACAGGAGGCTTTTTGATAAAATTAAGGTTCACGGAATTGAAGGGAGTGGGGCAGCGTGGACAGGAAGTTGGGGAAAGGGCAGAAAACAGAGAGTCGTGGATAATGGATATTGTTCAGACTGGAGGGATGTAAACAGTGGTGTCCCCCAGGGTCAGTGTTGGGTCCATTGCTCTTCTCAATACAGGGAAATGAACTGGGCTCGGGTATATAGGGCACAAGATTAAAATCTCCAGATAATTCAAATGCCACCAAGATAGTGAGTGTGGGGAACTGTGAAGAGGACTGGAAGTGACTTCAGTGTCACGGACACTGGATAATAAATTGGACAGATAGATGGCAGATGAAATTTAATGCAGAGAAATGTGAAGTGATACATTTTGGGAAGAAGAATAGGGAGAGGAAAAGTGAGAGGCTCCGTTGATGAAGCTGTTCAGAAACTATATCCCAGATTTTAATAAATAGGGGTGAATAGTGTTAATCATTGGTTATTGATTGCTGCACACTGTCCCAAACACTCCCAGGGCAGGTACAGCACGGATTAGATACAGAGTAAAACTCCCTCTGCACTGTCCCAAATACTCCCAGGGCAGGGACAGCACAGGTCAGATCCAGAGTAAAGCTCCCTTGACACTGTCCCATCAAACACTCCCAGGGCAGATACAGCATTGGTCAGATACCGAGTAAAGCTCCCTCTACACTGTCCCATCAAACACTCCGAGGGCAGGTACAGCACGGGTTAGATAGAGAGTAAAGCTCCCTCCACACTGTCCCATCAAACACTCCCAGGGCAGGGACTGCACGGGTTATGTGCAGAGTAAAGCTCCCTCTGCACTGTCCCATCAAACACTCCCGGGGCAGTTACAGCACGGGTGAGATACAGAGCTAAGCTCACTCCACACTGTCCCATCAAACAGTCCCGGGAAGGTACAGCACGGGTTTGGTGCAGAGTCAAGGTCCCTCTACAGTGTCCTAAACACTCCCGGGGCAGGAACAGCACAGTTTAGATAAAGGGTAAAGCTCCCTCGACACTGTCCCATCAAACACTCCCGGGGCAGGTACAGCACGGGAGAGATGGAGTGTAAAGTTCCCTCTGCACTGTCCCATCAAACACTCCCAGGGCAGGTACAATAAGGTGAGATAGAGTGTAAAGTTCCCTCTGCAATGTTCCATCAAACACTCCCAGGGCTGCGACAGCACGGAATCGATACCGAATAAAGCTCCCTCGACACTGTCCCATCAAACACTCCCAGGGCAGGGACAGCACGGGTTAGATACAGAGTAAAGCTCCCTCCACACTGTCCCATCAAACACTCCCAGGGCAGGGACAGCACGGGTTAGATCCCGAGTAAAGCTCCCTCGACATTGTCCCACCAAACACTCCCAGGGCAGGGACAGCACGGGTTAGATACCGAGTAAAGCTCCCTCCACACTGTCCCATCAAACACTCCCGGGGCAGGTACAGCATGGGTTAGATACAGGGTAAAGCTCCCTCCACACTGTCCCTTCAAACATTCCCAGGGCAGGTACAGCACGGGTTACGTACAGAGTAAAGCTCCCTCTGCACTGTCCCATCAAACACTCCCGGGGCAGGTACAGCACGGGTTAGACACAGAGTAAAGCTCCCTCTACACTGTCACATCAAACACTCCCAGTGCAGGGACAGCACGGGTTACGTACAGAGTAAAGCTCCCTCTACACTGTCCCATCAAACACTCCCAGGGCAGGGACAGCACGGGTGACGTACAGAGTAAAGCTCCCTCCACACTGTCCCATCAAACACTCCCAGGGCAGGTACAGCACGGGTTAGATACAGAGTAAAGCTCCCTCTGCACTGTCCCATCAAACACTCCCAGGGCAGGTACAGCACGGGTTAGATACAGAGTAAAGCTCCCTCTGCACTGTCCCATCAAACACTCCCGGGGCAGGTACAGCACGGGTTAGATGCAGAGTCATGCTCCCTCTACACTGTCCCATCAAACACTCCCAGGGCAGACACAGCACGGGTTAGATACAGAGTAAAGCTCACTCCACACTGTCCCATCAAACACTCCCGGGGCAGGTACAGCACGGGTTAGATACAGAGTAAAGCTGCCTCTACACTGACCCATCAAACACTCCCAGGGCAGGTACAGCACGGGTTAGATACAGAGTAAAGCTCCCTCTGCACTGTCCCATCAAACACTCCCGGGGCAGGTACAGCACGGGTTAGATACAGAGTAAAGCTCCCTCTGCACTGTCCCATCAAACACTCCCAGGGCAGGTACAGCACGGGTTAGATACAGAGTAAAGCTCCCTCTACACTGTCCCATCAAACACTCCCAGGGCAGGTACAGCACGGGTTAGATACAGAGTAAAGCTCCCTCTGCACTGTCCCATCAAACACTCCCTGGGCAGGTACAGCACGGGTTAGATACAGAGTAAAGCTCCCTCTGCACTGTCCCATCAAACACTCCCGGGGCAGGTACAGCACGGGTTAGATACAGAGTAAAGCTCCCTCTGCACTGTCCCATCAAACACTACCAGGGCAGGTACAGCACGGGTTAGATACAGAGTAAAGCTCCCTCTGCACTGTCCCATCAAACACTCCCAGGGCAGGTACAGCACGGGTTAGATACAGAGTAAAGCTCCCTCTGCACTGTCCCATCAAACACTCCCGGGGCAGGTACAGCACGGGTTAGATACAGAGTAAAGCTCCCTCTACACTGTCCCATCAAACACTCCCAGGGCAGGGACAGCACGGGTTAGATACAGAGTAAAGCTCCCTCTACACTGTCCCATCAAACACTCCCGGGGCAGATACAGCACGGGTTAGATACAGAGTAAAGCTCCCTCTACACTGTCCCATCAAACACTCCCAGGGCAGGTACAGGGTTAGATACAGAGTAAAGCTCCCTCCACACTGTCCCATCAAACACTCCCAGGGCAGGGACAGCACGGGTTAGATACAGAGTAAAGCTCCCTCTGCACTGTCCCATCAAACACTCCCAGGGCAGGTACAGCACGGGTTAGATACAGAGTAAAGCTCCCTCTACACTGTCCCATCAAACACTCCCAGGGCAGGTACAGCACGGGTTAGATACAGAGTAAAGCTCCCTCTACACTGTCCCATCAAACACTCCCGGGGCAGGTACAGCACGGGTTAGATACAGAGTAAAGCTCCCTCTGCACTGTCCCATCAAACACTCCCAGGGCAGGTACAGCACGGGTTAGATACAGAGTAAAGCTCCCTCTGCACTGTCCCATCAAACACTCCCGGGGCAGGTACAGCACGGGTTAGATACAGAGTAAAGCTCCCTCTACACTGTCCCATCAAACACTCCCAGGGCAGGTACAGCACGGGTTAGATACAGAGTAAAGCTCCCTCTACACTGTCCCATCAAACACTCCCGGGGCAGGTACAGCACGGGTTCGATACAGAGTAAAGCTCCCTCTGCACTGTCCCATCAAACACTCCCGGGGCAGGTACAGCACGGGTTAGATACAGAGTAAAGCTCCCTCTACACTGTCCCATCAAACACTCCCAGGGCAGGTACAGCACGGGTTAGATACAGAGTAAAGCTCCCTCTACACTGTCCCATCAAACACTCCCAGGGCAGGTACAGCACGGGTGAGATACAGAGTAAAGCTCCCTCTACACTGTCCCATCAAACACTCCCAGGGCAGGTGCAGCCCGGGTTGAGATTCTGAGTGAAATATCCTGAAGCCCCGCCCACTCCGTCCCTGTACCAAGGTGGCCGCGCATGCGCCGTGACGCTACCACATCCTGTACCAAGATGGCCGCGCGTGCGCAGTGACGCTCCCCCTCCTGTACTAAGATGGCGGCCGGTTCCCCCGGTAACCCGGCCTATCTCCGGGGAGAAATCCCGCAGTTGCCGTCCGGCTGCTCACACTCGGGATCAGAGGATCCGACTCGGGTCCTGCGGCCCCGCTCCATGTTTATAAGCCGTGGGGCGCGGCCTCCGCCCGGTTTCTCAGTGTCCTGTCCCCGGCACCCCGCCTACCTGCTCCCGACCCTCCGACTCCGTCTGGCGACCGCGCGGACCCTTTCCCGCGCCTGCGCGCTGGGCTCCTGGAGACGTCAGAGCCGAGGCCCCGCCCTCACCCACTGGCCCCGCCCCCTCATGGAGCTGCTCCCTCGCGCGAGGCCCCGCTGGTTTTGGGCGGAATGAGACCGCGCGCTGTTCCTCCTCCCACTGCCTGTGGGAATGGGGCAGATATTTAAAGGGACAGGCACTCCCCTTTGTTTATAGTTAAAGGGACAGTCCCGTTTCTCTTTGAATGTCACGGGATTTCATGAACGGAGCTCCTATTAACAATCGGTCCGTTCTGTCATTAGTGCAGAGATTCGGAACATTTAATCATTATGAACAGGAGGAGGCCATTCAGCCCCTCCAACCTGTTCCGCCATTTAATTGTATCATATCTGATCTGTATCTTAACTCCATCTACCCGCCTTGGTACCATAACCTTTAATACCCTCGCCTATCAAAAATCTATCAATCTCAGATCTGAAATTTTCACTTGACCCCCAGCCTCGACTGCTCTCAGGGAGAGAGTTCCAGATTTCCACTGCCCTTTGTGCGAAGAAGTGATTCCTGACATCGCCCCTGAATGGCCTCGCTCTAATTTTAAGGTTATGCCCCCTTGTTCTGGACTCCCCCACCAGAGGAAGTAGTTTCTCTCTATCTGCCCTATCAAATCCTTCAATCACCTCGATTAGATCACCCCTTAATCTTCCAAGCTCCACTCAAAACAAGCCCAGTCTATGCAATCTGTCAGTATCACTCTGGTGAATCTGTGCTGCACCCCTTCCAAGGCCAGTATATCCTCCCTGAGGTGCAGTGCCCAGAACTGAAGGCAGTCTCCAGATGGGGTTTAACCAGAGCTCTGTACAACTGTAACATCACTTCCACCCCTTTATATTCCAGCCCCCTTGAGATGAAGGCCATCATTCCTTTAGCCTTCAAAATTATTTTTTGTAACTGTCCACTAGCTTTTAGTGATTTCGGTACTTGGACCCCGAAATCTCTCTGCTCCTCCACAGTTTCTCGCTGCTTGCCGTTTGGTAAATACTCTGATCTCTGTCTTAGGTTCAAAGTTGGTGAATTCACATTTCCCCACATTCAACTCCACCTGCCACCGTTTTGACCACTCACTGAATCTATTATTGCCCCCTTGCAACTTTCTGCTCCCATCTACACTATTTACTGTGCCTCTTTGCTCAGTGTCATCAGCAAACTTGGATACATGGCTCTCCATTACTTCATCAGAGTCATTTTACGAACAAATGTTGAACTGTTTGCTCGACACCACAGGGTTTCATCTGTTTAAAGCCACAACTGAAAGGTCCAGTTTTCTTCTGGACTTTTATCTTGAGATGAATCAAGTTTCAAAAATTCGGCAGAGATCCAGACACGGAGCGAGATCCGGGCTCAGACCCTCCGCCGCAAGTCCCACCCCTCACACACTCCAATTGGTTGGAGGACCAACTGCCCGCTCGGTCCTCCAGTCCCTCTCCGCTCTTCCTATTGGTCGGGAGCGCATTTGCTCCGGGTTGACGCTGGGATTGAAGGTCCTGAGCTGCAATTGGAAAATAAACATCAATCCAGCCCGTCAGTTCCAATGTGTAATGAGAGTAAATTATTAACAGATTTGGGGAAAAAGACATTTCCCAAAGTTTTTTCGAGGCGAGGCGGTGCGCGCCTGCGCTGTGAGTGTTTCTGACGGTTTAATGGCGGTCTCCATTACCCAGAGTGCCCCGGGCTCTCGGGTTTAGGTGTATTTTTATTTTATTTTATTTCCGCTCCGCCCTCCGCTGCTCCAAAAGCGCTTTTCCCCCGCCCCCAATCTCAGTCCCATCAGAGAAACTGAGGGTCGGATCGGAGCTCCAATGGCGGCGGTCCGTCCCCAGACTGCACCGCGCGCCGGAATGTCCCCTATCGATCTGAGAGGAGCCCAGTGCGCCGGCGCAGGAGAGGCTGATTGTTGGTCAGTGTGAGCTGAGCATGCGCGGCCCGAAGGGTCTGAGGCAGAGAGCGCGGTTCGAGCAGGTCAGAGGAGGTGTGGAGAGAGCGGGTTAATAAAGGGCGGGGATCACAGGGCCCAGAAACACCGAGTGTAGGGCTCAGGACCCGAGAGAAAACAGGCGGCATTATCCCCCCTCCACTACCCGCCGCTTCCCGGGATCGGGCCCGACCCAATCTCCGCTCGAACTGAACCCGCAGAGTCAACAACAACTTGCATTTCTATCGCGCCTTTAACGGAGCAAAATGGGTCAAGAGGGTTCACAGGAGCGGGAAGAGAGGAATGAGGAGAGATTAGGACAGGGCACCGAAAGCTGGGTCAAAGAGGGAGGATTGAAGGAGGAGAGAGAGGGGGAGAGGTTCAGGGAGGGAATTCCAGAGCTTGGGGCTCAGACAGCTGAAGGCACGGCCCCCAATGGTGGGGCGAAGGGAATGGGGGAGGAGCAAGAGGCCGGAATTGGAGGAGAGCAGAGATCTGGGAGGGTCGGAGGGCTGGAGGAGGATACAGAGATCGGGGAGGGGCGGAGGAACATGGAGGAGGTTACAGAGATAGGGGTGGGTCGGAGGGCGGGAGGAGGTTACAGAGACAGGGGAGGGTCGGAGGAGGTTACAGAGATAGGGGAGGGTCGGAGGGACATGGAGGAGGTTACAGAGATAGGGGAGGGTCGGAGGAGGTTACAGAGATAGGGGAGGGTCGGAGGGACATGGAGGAGGTTACAGAGATAGGGGAGGGTCGGAGGAGGTTACAGAGATAGGGGAGGGTCGGAGGGACATGGAGGAGGTTACAGAGATAGGGGAGGGCTAGAGGAGGTTACAGAGATAGGGGAGGGGCGGAGGGCTGGAGAAGGTTACAGAGATCGGGGAGGGGCGAGGGCCATGGAGGTGGTGACAGAGATAGGGGAGGGTCGGAGGGCTGGAGAAGGTTACAGAGATAGGGGAGGGGCGAGGGCCATGGAGGAGGTTACAGAGATTGGGAGGGGCGAGGGCCATGGATGGATTTGGACACAAGGATGAGGAATTTAAATATGAGGCGTTGCTGGACCTGGAGTCACTGTAGGTCAGTGAGCACAAGGGTGATGGGTGAATGGGACTTGGTGCGAGTTAGGATATGGGAAGGACAGTCAGCACCTTCAGGGGAGGAGAGAGAGGGGAACCAGTGAGTGTGGAACTGAACCCAGCAGAGCAGAGGAAAAAATGTAGGAGATGGTGCAATGGGTTCAGATTTCAGCACAGGGAGGAGGGAGAGTGTGTGGGACGGGGATTTACAGCTTTTGAGGCTCAAAAGATGAAAAAATGATCCAGAAAAACTAGAATTGTCTGTTCTGAATTTCTATCCTGTATTTACAGTGATGACTTTTGTAAACTCCTTTTACAGGGGATTAGAAGGGGAGGATTCACAGACGGGAAACTCAAACCAAATATCACGTCAAGATCTGACAGAGTCACTCGATTCATCAGGACCTGGATATCATCGGCCTTTGAATGTGGAAGGAGAAATGTTTGTCTGTTGTGTTTGTCGGAAAAAATTTCAAACATCAGTGTGAGTGGAAAATCACCGAGACTCTCAGACCCGAGTGAGAGTGTTCCAGTGCACTGAGTGTGGAAAGAGCTTTCACCAGTTACACAGTCTGAAAAAACATCACACCGTTCACAGCGGGGAGAAACCGTCCACGTGTTCTGTGTGGACGAGGCTTCAACTGATCGTCCAACCTGGAGAGACACAAGGACACCCGGACCACGGAGAAACCGTGGAAATGTGGGGACTGTGGGAAGGGGTTCAATTACCCATCCCAGCTGGAAACTCATCGACGCAGTCACACTGGGGAGAGGCCGTTCACCTGCTCCGTGTGTGGGAAGGGATTCAATTACCCGTCCCAGCTGGAAACTCATCACCACAGTCACACTGGGGAGAGGCCGTTCACTTGCTCTCTGTGTGGGAAGGGATTCACTCAGTCATCCGCCCTCCGAACACACCAGCTTATTCACACTGCGGAGAGACCTTTTAAATGCTCTGACTGTGGGAACAGGTTTAAAAGCTCGGAGGGACTGATTAGACACCAGCGAATTCACACTGACGAGAGACCGTTCAGTTGCTCTCACTGCGGGAAGAGGTTCAGGCAGTCATCCACTCTCATTGCCCACCAGCGTGCTCACACTGGGGAGAGACCGTTCACCTGCTCCATGTGTGGAAAGGGATTCATTCAGTCACAGCACCTACTGACACACCAACTTGTTCACACTGATAAGAGACCTTTTAAATGTTCTTACTGTGGGAAGAGCTTTAAGAGCAAATGGGAACTGCTGACACATCATCGACGCACACACACTGAGAGGCCGTTCCCCTGCTCCGTATGTGGGAAGGGATTCACTCGTTCATCCCACCTTCTGACACACCAGCGAGTTCACACTGGGGAGAGGCCGTTCACCTGCTCCGTGTGTGGGAAGGGATTCACTCATTCATCCAACCTGCGGAGACACCAGCGAGTTCACCTGTGACTTCCGGGGTTGGATTCTGCTGTTATTGCTGCTGTTAATCACATCCAGGACTGAACCATGTTCATTCTGACAGTTGGGGTTTGTTTCTGATGTTAATAACCCCGATAACTGGGCTGGAGTTTAATATCCTGGATACATGTTAAATGAGGCAGAAGATCAGCCATGATCTTATTGAATGGTGGAGCAGGCTCGAGGGGCCGTATGGACTACTCCTGCTCCTATTTCTTATGTTCTTATGTTAACTGCTGGTTCAACACTCTAGCAGTGATTTGCTGTCCAGTTAAAGAAGGACCTGCAGTGTGTTTCCAAGAGTTCCCTGTTTTATTGATACATTTATCCAGTGCCGTTAACATAGTAAAACGTCCCAAGGCCCTTCACAGGAGCGATTAACAAACAAAATTTGACACTGAACCACATAAAGAGATATTAGGACAGGTGAGCAAAAGCTTGGTCAAAGAGGTAGGTTTTAAGGAGGGTGGACTCGATTCAGCGATGAGTAATGAGCCAGACTTAGTTAATAATCTAACAGTAAGGGAACATTTATACATGAGCCCACACAGTGAGTGACAGCAGGATTATCCACTGTGGTGGGCATCACGGTCGAGTCCAGTCCTGCCCTCAAGTGACATCCATAAATTTCCCAGTTGAGGTCACTGGATCTCCATCGAGAGCAGGGTTACTCTTATTTAGCCCAGTGGTACTGAGGCCAATTCCAGCCCCTGAACTGCTGCCTTGGCTGAGATCAAGGATTGGACTTGTGATCTTCCTGGTCAGTGGTGCAGAGGGTTTTAAACTGGGCCGGGGGTTAGAACAGAATATTTTGAAACAAATGTCATTCCACCTTTGAACAAAACCATCGACACACAGTAGAAAAATCAGAAGTCTTTCAAAATGAAACAAGTGAGTCAAATGGATCTTCAAAAATAGTGAGAGATTTTAGAAAGGCTGAACTCACTAAAATAGACAGGTTTCCATTCACTGCACTGAATACAGAAGGGAGCGACTGTTAATAGGGACCCTGTTAGTGAAGGATGAAGCAGTGTCTGTCCCTTTATCATAGAATCATTGAATGATAAAGCACAGAAGGAGGCCATAAGGCCCATCATGCCTGTGACAGCTTTAAGAAAGAGCTATCCAATTGGTCCCATGCTCATGCCCTTTATCCTGCAAATTTATCCTATTCAAGTATTTATCCAATTCCCTTTTGAAAATTAGAATTGACTCTGATTCCCCCATGCTTTCATGCAGTGTCTATCTCGGGTGTTTTTTGAAGAAGTTGCTGGGTCAGTGGATGAGGATAATCCGGTTCACATTGTCTGTCTCAGGGGTGTTTTTTGAAGAAGTTGCTGGGTCAGTGGATGAGGATAATCCGGTTCACATTGTCTATCTCAGGGGGTTCAAACTCATTTTCTATGGTGGGCCTGATCCGATATCCTGACACTTGGCCTGGGCCACATTCAGCAAAACTTATTAAACTAGAAATAGATCAAGATGAACGATATCGGTCCTCACAGCACACAGAAAAAATGAGGCCTCGAAGTTTCTCTCAGAATGACAGGCCTGAACTCGAGTTGGAAAACACAGTTGGAAAACATTGATCAATTGAACCGGACTGGGCGGGGCCTGAGGTGCGAGTTGGTGAAGGAAAAGTGGCGACCGGTGAACTTCGCTCCCTGTCTGAGGGCCCAGGCACTCGGGTTTCTGTATAATTTATTGATTGATTTTGTTTAATGTTTATTGTCCCTCCGGCCCCAATCTCGATACGATGACGAAATTTCTGTTCACCGATTCGGACCTTCAATGGCGGAGAGTTTACCCAGAATCCGCGGCGGCCCAGAAAGTGCCCTATCAGTGACTATAGGAGCCCAGTGCGCAGGCGCGGGACTGGTCTGTGCTCTGAGCATGCGCGGTGCGAGTGGTGGCGACGGACTGAGGGAACAGGCGGGTCGGGATCCGGTCGGAGACGGTGGGCGCGGGGGAGGAATTGGACCCATGGGTGGGCAGGGAAGCTTCATAAACACCCGGTGCAGGCCTCAGGCCCCGAATAAGAGCCCACAGGCCCCGTGTTTACACCGCGGTGACAGGCCCGACCGGCGGCCGCCCGGGTGAGCGGGGAACTGGCCGCCATCTTGGTCAGAGAAGTAAGGGATCACGGCGCGTGCGCGGCCATCTTTGTTCACGAGCGGGCGGGGCTTCAGGGTCCCGGTGACAAAGTGGGCGGGGCTTCAGGGTCCCAGTGACCAGCAACAAAGGGTGGGCGGGGCTTCAGGGTCCCAGTGATGAGGAACAAAGAGTGGGCGTGGCTTCAGGGTCCCAGTGATGAGGAACAAAGAGTGGGCGGGGTTTCAGGGTCCCAGTGACCAGCAACAAAGGGTGGGCGGGGCTTCAGGGTCCCAGTGATGAGCAACAAAGAGTGGGCGGGGCTTCAGGGTTCCTGTGCCTGTGAACAAAGAGTGGGCGGGGCTTCAGGGTCCCTGTGCCTGTGAACAAAGAGTGGGCGGGGCTTCAGGGTCCCAGTGACTGGGAACAAAGAGTGGGCGGGGCTTCAGGGTCCCCGTGAGTGGGGACAACGAGTGGGCGGGGCTTCAGGGTTCCTGTGACCGGGAACAAAGAGTGGGCGGGGCTTCAGGGTCCCTGTGACAGGGAACAAAGAGTGGGCGGGGCTTCAGGATCCCTGTGACAGGGAACAAAGAGTGGGCGGGGCTTCAGCGTCCCTGTGACAGGGAACAAAGAGTGGGCGGGGCTTCAGGGTCCCTGTGACAGGGAACAAAGAGTGGGCGGGGCTTCAGGGTCCCAGTCAGTGGGGACAAAGAGTGGGCGGGGCTTCAGGGTCCCAGTGACCGGGAACAAAGAGTGGGCGGGGCTTCAGGGTCCCTGTGATGGTGAACAAAGAGTGGGCGGGGCTTCAGGGTCCCTGTGACCAGGAACATAGAGTGGGCGGGGCTTCAGGGTCCCAGTCAGTGGGGACAAAGAGTGGGCGGGGCTTCAGGGTCCCAGTGACTGTGAACAAAGAGTGGGCGGGGCTTCAGGGTCCCAGTGACTGTGAACAAAGAGTGGGCGGGGCTTCAGGGTCCCAGTGACTGGGAACAAAGAGTGGGCGGGGCTTCAGGGTCCCTGTGACGGTGAACAAAGAGTGGGCGGGGCTTCAGGGTCCCTGTGATGGTGAACAAAGAGTGGGCGGGGCTTCAGGGTCCCAGTGACCAGGAACAAAGAGTGGGCAGGGCTTCAGGGTCCCAGTGACTGGGAACAAAGAGTGGGCGGGGCTTCAGGGTCCCAGTGACTGGGAACAAGGAGTGGGCGGTGCTTCAGGGTCCCTGTGACCGGGAACAAAGAGTGGGCGGGGCTTCAGCGTCCCTGTGACTGGGAACAAAGAGTGGGCGGGGCTTCAGGGTCCCAGTGACTGTGAACAATGAGTGGGCGGGGCTTCAGGGTCCCTGTGACGGTGAACAAAGAGTGGGCGGGGCTTCAGGGTCCCAGTGACTGTGAACAAAGAGTGGGCGGGGCTTCAGGGTCCCAGTGACTGGGAACAAGGAGTGGGCGGGGCTTCAGGGTCCCAGTGACTGGGAACAAGGAGTGGGCGGGGCTTCAGGGTCCCAGTGACTGGGAACAAGGAGTGGGCGGGGCTTCAGGGTCCCAGTGACTGGGAACAAGGAGTGGGCGGGGCTTCAGGGTCCCAGTGACTGGGAACAAAGAGTGGGCGGGGCTTCAGGGTCCCAGTGACTGGGAACAAAGAGTGGGCGGGGCTTCCGGGTCCCAGTGACTGGGAACAAGGAGTGGGCGGGGCTTCAGGGTCCCTGTGACTGGGAACAAAGAGTGGGCGGGGCTTCAGGGTCCCAGTGACTGGGAACAAAGAGTGGGCGGGGCTTCAGGGTCCCAGTGACTGGGAACAAAGAGTGGGCGGGGCTTCAGGGTCCCAGTGACTGGGAACAAAGAGTGGGCGGGGCTTCAGGGTCCCTGTGACGGGGAACAAAGAGTGGGCGGGGCTTCAGTGTCCCAGTGACTGGGAACAAAGAGTGGGCGGGGCTTCAGGTTCCCTGTGATGGTGAACAAAGAGTGGGCGGGGCTTCAGGGTCCCTGTGACGGTGAACAAAGAGTGGGCGGGGCTTCAGGGTCCCTGTGACTGGGAACAAAGAGTGGGCGGGGCTTCAGGGTCCCAGTGACCGGGAACAAAGAGTGGGCGGGGCTTCAGGGTCCCTGTGACTGGGAACAAAGAGTGGGCGGGGCTTCAGGGTCCCTGTGACTGTGAACAAATAGTGGGCGGGGCTTCAGGGTCCCTGTGCCTCATTTATTTTCCTCTCACTCTGCTCCCAGGGGGTGGAGAACTGAACCCGACCAGAGTAGAGGGAGGGAGGAAACTGGGAGTGGAGGGAAGAAATGATGGAGATGGTGCGATGGGTTTGGATTTCAGCACAGGGAGGAGGGAGAGTGTGTGGGACGGGGATTTACAGTCTGGTGGAATGAGCGGGAAGAATGTTCCATAGAAACTAGAATTTTGTGTTCTGAATTTCTGTCCTGTATTTACAGTGAGGACTTTTGTAAACTCCTTTTACAGGGGATTAGAAGGGGAGGATTTGCAGACGGAAACTCAAACCAAACATCACATCAAGATCTGACAGTCACTCCATTCATCAGGACCTGAATATCATCGGCCTTTGAATGTTGAAGGAGAAATGTTTGTCTGTTCTCTCTGTGGGAAAAGATTTCAAACATCAGTGTGAGTGGAAAATCACCGAGACACACACACCCGAGTGAGAGTGTTCCAGTGCACTGAGTGTGGAAAGAGCTTCAACCAGTTTCACAGCCTGAAAAAACATCGCACCATTCACAGCGGGGAGAAACCGTCCACGTGTTCTGTGTGTGGACGAGGATTCAACTGATCGTCCAACCTGGAGAGACACAAGGACACCCGGACCATGGAGAAACCGTGGAAATGTGGGGACTGTGGGAAGGGATTCAAATACCCGTCTGGGCTGGAAACTCATCGACACAGTCACACCGGGGAGAGGCCGTTCACCTGCTCTGTGTGTGGGAAGGGATTCGCTCGTTCATCCCATCTGCTGAGACACCAGCAAGTTCACACCGGGGAGAGGCCGTTCACCTGCTCCGTGTGTGGGAAGGGATTCACTCGTTCATCCAACCTGCTGATTCACCAGCGAGTTCATACTGGGGAGAGGCCGTTCACCTGCTCCGTGTGTGGGAAGGGATTCGCTCATTCATCCCACCTGCTGACACACCAGCGAGTTCACACTGGGGAGAGGCCGTTCACCTGCTCCGTGTGTGGGAAAGGATTCACTCAGTCATCCAGCCTCATTTCACACCAACTTGTTCACACTGATAATAGACCGTTTAAATGTTCTGACTGTGAGAAGAGCTTCAAGGGAACAAGGGATCTGCTGAAACATGAACGAGTTCACACTGTGGAGAGGCCGTTCACCTGCTCCGTGTGTGGGAAGGGATTCACTCAGTCATCCACTTTGCTGACACACCAGCGAGTTCACACTGACGAGAGGCCGTTCACCTGCTCCGTATGTGAGAAGGGATTCACTTGTTCATCCCACCTGCTGACACACCAGCGAGTTCACACTGGGGAGAGGCCGTTTACCTGCTCCGTATGTGAGAAGGGATTCACTTGTTCATCCCACCTGCTGACACACCAGCGAGTTCACACTGGGGAGAGGCCGTTCACCTGCTCCGTGTGTGGGAAGGGATTCACTCAGTCATCCCACCTGTTGAGACACCAGCGAGTTCACCTGTGATGCAGTGGTTGGATTCTGCTGTTAATCACATCCAGGACTGAACCACGTTCTTTCTGACAGTTGGGGTTTGTTTCTGATGTTAATAACCCCGAGAACTGGGCTGGAGTTTAATATTCTGGATATATGCACTCCAGAGGGGCTCTGACCGAGGCTCTGTGGAACTGAAGCATAACTTCCTCCCCTTTGTATTCCAGCCCTCGAGATAAAGGCCAACATTCCATTAGTCTTTGTGATTAATTTTTGTATCTGGGCACTAGCTTTTAGTGATTTGTGTACATGGACACCCAAATCCCTTTGCTCCTCCACAGTTCCCAGTCTCTCACTTTAAGAAAATACTCCAATGTTTCCTTCTTGTATACAAAGTGGATGATCTCACACTTCCCCACACTGAACTCCATCTGCCACAGTTTTGTCCACTCACAAAATCTGTCCCTTTGTAACTTCCTGCTCCCATCCACACAACTTACTGTGTCTCCTAACTTAGTGTCATCTGCAAACTTGGATATAAAACTCTCTCTTCCTTCATCCAAGTTATTGATAAATATGGTGAAAAGCTGAGACCCCAGTCCAGATCCCTGGGGAACACCACTTGTCACATCCCACCAATCAAAGAACGTTCCCTTTATCCCCACTCTCTGTCTCCCACCTCCCAACACAAGTCACAAGGTCACTTTCAATTTTGTGCACTTTTATTTTTGCGAATAATCTCTTGTGCTGAATCTTATCAAATGCCTTCTGGAAGTCCACACAGACAATGTCCATCGACACTCCCTGTCCAGCCTGTTAGTGACTTCAAAAAATTCATCGAGATTAGTCAGACATGACCCACCCTTCACAAATCCACGCTGACTCTCTTTGATCAGCTCAGGCTTGTTCAAGTCCTCAATCATTCTGTCTCTGGTGATAGATTCCAGTAACTTCCCCACTCCTGACGTTAAACTGACAGGTCTGTCGTTTCCTTTTCTCTCTCTTCCTCCTTTCTTAAATATTGGAGTGATATTTTCATATCCAAGGGCACAATTCCCGAGTCCAGAGAGCTTTGTGAAACTATGACTAATGTTTCTGTAATTTCCCCACCTGTTTCCTTTAATACCCTGAGGGAAAACCATCAGGTCCTGGAGATTTCATTCTTTCTTTGCAGTTATTTATTTTTCTATTTCCAGAGATAATTGATTCATATTTAATATTAAACATTGATTATCAGATGGGTTTAATTTGTATTCTTTTCGTTACTTTTTATTGCTCACTTTGGTATAATTCACCTGTTTCTTTCTTTTATTGAATCAGTTTTTATTAATATCCTTTTTATTACTCACTCCTTTCATACAAACCTCAGATTCCCCAGTCTAAGTTCCCTCGGTTAACTTGAGGTTTTCACCCCCACCACTGTAACTGGAAGATCAACTTCAGGTAACTACTGGGGAGATCACATGACGGGGCACCGGGGAGACCATAAGAGATAGGAGCAGGAGCAGGCCATTCAGCCCCTCGAGCCTGCTCCGCCATTCAATGGCTGATCTGATTTTTACCTCAACTCCTCTTTCCCGCCCTTTCCCCATATCCTTTGACTCCCTTGCTGATCAACAATTTGTCTAACTCAGCCTTGAATGTATTCAATGACTCAGCCTCCACAGCTTTTGGGGTAAAGATTTCCAAAGAATCATGACCCTGTGGGAGAAGAAATTCCTCCTCATTTCCGTCTTAAAAGGACGACTCCTTATTCTCAGACAATGACCCCGAGTTCTAGATTCCTCCATGAGGGGTAACATCCTCTCAGCATCGATCCTGTCGAATCCCCTCAGAATCTTTTATGTTTCAATAAGATCTCCTCTCATTTTTCTGAACTCCAATGAGTATAGACCCAACCTGTTCAATCTTTCCTCATAAGACAACCCTTCCATACCCGGGATCAACCTCGTGAACCTTCTCTGAACTGCCTCCAATGCAAGTTTGTCCTTCCTTAAATAAAGGCACCAGAACTCTACGCAGTACTCCAGGTATGGTCTCACCAGCACCCTGTACAGTTGTAGCATGACTTCCCTGCTTTTATACTCCATCCACCGAGAAATAAAGGCCAATATTCTGTTTGATTGCTGCACCTGTATGTTGACTTTTTGTGTTTCATGTACGAGGACACCCAGATCCCTCTGTACCGCAGCATTCTGTCGTATTTCTCCACTGAAATAATATTTTGCTTTTTTATTTTTCCTCCCAAAGTGGATGACTTCACATTTTCCCACGTTAAATTCCAACTGCAAAATTTTTGCCCATTCACTTAACCCGTCAATATCCCTTTGCAGACACTTTGTGTCCTCATCGCAACTTGCTTTTCCACCTATCTTTGTATCATCAGCAAATTTGGCCACAAGACACTCTGTTCCTTCATTGAAGTCATTGATATATATTGTAAATAGTTGAGGCCTCAGCACTGAGCCCTGCGGCACCCCACTAGTTACAGATTGCCATTATCCCGGCTCTTTGTTTTCTGTTTGTTAGCCAATCCTCTATCCATGCCAGTATATTACCCCCAACACCATGAGCTCTTATCTTGTGCAGTAATCTTTTATGTGGCACCTTATCGAATGCCTTTTGGAAATCCAAATATACTGCATCCATTGATTCCCCTTTATCCACCCTGCTCGTTACTTTCTCAAAGAACTCGAATAAATTGTCAGACATGTTTTCCCCTTCATAAAACCATGTTGACTCTCCTTGATTGTATTATGAGTCTCCAAATGTCCTGCTACTACTTCCTTAATAATGGAATCTAGCATTTTCCCAATGACAGATGTTAGGCTAACTGGTCTATAGTTACCTGCTTTCTGTCTCACTCCCTTCTTGAATAGGGGTGTTACGTTTGCGGTTTTCCAATCCACGATCTCTGCACCCACCTCCTTTCAGACTCTTGGATGCAAGCCATCAGTTCGAGGGGACTTGTCAGCCTTTAGACTCATTAGTTTACCTAGTACTTTTTCTCTAACCGGTCTCTCTCCGGTGTGACAGTGCCGGTGTGTCAGTAAATGTGATGATCGAGTGAATCCCTTTCCACACACACAGCTGGTGAACGGATTCTCCCCATTACGAAGATTCTGGTGTGGCAGTAGGTGAGATGAGCGAGTGAATCCATTCCCACACTCAGCTGGCGAACGGCCTCTCCCCGTGTGACTGGGTCGATGAGTTTCCAGCAACTGAACCCCTTCCCACAGTCCCCACATTTCCACTGTTGATTCCTGGCACGTCTGTGTTTGTGTCTCATGGGCTGGACGATTGGCTGAAAGGATGTTCACACACAGAACACGTGACCAGTTTCTCACTGCTGTGATTGGTGAGTTTTCCTTCTGTATCCAAAGGCCGATGATATTCAGGTCCTGATGAATCGAGTGACTGTCAGACCTTGACGTGATGTTTGGTTTGAGTTTCCCATCTGTAAATCCTCCCCTTCTAACATCCTGTAAAAGGAGTTTACCAAAGATCCTACTTTAATTACAGGATAGAATTTCAGAACAGACAATTCTAGTTTCTTGTCTCTCGTTTCAAATTCTACCATCAAATTTTATTTGATTTCACTCCTGTGAGGCACCTTGGGATGTTTTACTTCGTTAAATGCTCTGTATAAATACAAGTTGTTGGTGTTTCTGACGAATATTCGGTCGTCTCCTGTCCCTTCCAAGCTGTAAATTCACCATTCAACACTTTCTCCCTCCTCCCTCCGTCCTTACTGTCTGAAATCAACATTCATTCCGCCATCTGTGATTTTGTATAAGAAGATAAGAACATAAGAAATAGCAGCAGGAGTCGGCCATTCGGCCCCTCGTGCTTGCTCCGCCATTCAATATGATCATGGCTGATCTTAGATCTCAACTCCACATTCCCGCCCGATCCCCATATCCCTTGATTCCCCTACAGTCCATCATGAGGTCAGAATTGGGGATGTTCGCTGATGATTGCACAGTGTTCAGTTTCATTTGCAAATTCTCAGATAATGAAGCAGTCCGAGCCCGCATGCAGCAAGACCTGGACAACATCCAGGCTTGGGCTCATCAGTGGCAAGTAACATTCGCGCCAGACAAGTGCCAGGCAATGACCATCTTCAACAAGAGAGAGTCTAACCACCTCCCCTTAACATTCAACGGCTTTACCATCGCCGAATCCCCCACCATCAACATCCTGGGGGTCACCATTGACCAGAAACTAACTGGACCAGCCATATAAATACTGTGGCTACAAGAGCAGGTCAGAGGCTGGGTATTCTGCGGCGAGTGTCTCACCTCCTGACTCCCCAAAGCCTTTCCACCATCAACAAAGCACAATTCAGGAGTTTGATGGAATACTCTCCACTTGCCTGGGTGAGTGCAGCTCCAACAACACTCAAGAAGCTCGACACCATCCAGGACAAAGCAGCCCGCTTGATTGGCACCCCATCCACCACCCTAAACATTCACTTCCTTCACCACCGGCGCACCGTGGCTGCAGTGTGTACCATCCCTTGGATGCACTTCAGCAACTCGCCAAGGCTTCTTCGACAGCACCTCCCAAACCCGCGACCTCTACCACCTAGAAGGACAAGAGCAGCAGGCACATGGGAATTCCACCACCTCCATGTTCCCCTCCAAGTCACACACCATCCCGACTTGGAAATATATCGCCGTTCCTTCATCGTCGCTGGGTCAAAATCCCGGAACTCCCTACCAAATAGCACCGTGGGAGAACCTTCACCAGACGGACTGCAGCGGTTCAAGGAGGCGGCTCACCACCACCTTCTGAAGGGCAATCAGGGATGGGCAATAAACGCTGGCCTTGCCCGCCACGCCCACATCCCATGAACGAAAAAAAAATGTAAACCGTGCTGTCGTTGCCCTGGGAATGTTTTATTGGACAGTGTAGAAGGAGCTTTATTCTGTATCTAACCCGTGCTGTACCTGCCCTGGGAGTGTTTGACGGGACAGTGCAGAGAGAGATTTGCTCACATATCCTCTCCATCACCAAGACCGCCTACTTCCACCACTGTAACATTGCGCATCTCCAGCCGACTTGACTTCTCCAATGCTCTCCTGGCCGGCCTCTCATCTTCCACCCTCCATAAACTTGAGCTCATACAAAACTCTGCTCCCCGTATTCCAACTCGCACCAAGTCCTGTACATCCGTCACCCCTGTGCTTGCTTTGGTCGGTCTGGGAACACCTCGATTTTAAAATTCTCATCCTTGTTTCCAAATTCTTCCATGGTCTCGCCCCTCCCTATCTCTGTATCCTCCTCCAGCCCCACAACCCTCCGAGATTTCTGCCTTTCTCCTAAATCACTCCACCATTGGCGGCCGTGCCTTCAGCTGCCTCGGCACTCAGCTCTGGAATTCCCTCCCTAAACCTCTCCGGATCTCCGCCTCTCTCTCCTCCTTTAAGACGCTCATTAAATCTTACCTCTTTGAACAAGCTTTTGGTCACCTGTCCTCATATCTCCTTATGTGGATCGGAGTCAAATTTTGTTTGATAATCGCTCCTGTGAAACGCGTTGGGACCTTTTATTATGTTAAAGGCGCTACATGAATGCAAGTTGTTGTTGTTGTATGTTAATTGCTCTGTGCCTGACCTGGGAGTCCCGGATACTGACAAGAGGTGCTCTGACTGATTAAATGTCCCATTTCCAGACTCTGACATCCATCACCTCGATGAGCACAAAGATTCACCTGAAGAAGGTAACACAAATCCATCAGCTTCTCCCCGGACACAGATACTGAGGGACAGGGAGTGTCCGGGACAGTGACAAGTCTTACTCAATAAGCTATAAATTGATCCTGGACCTCTTAGAATCATAGAATTATAGAAAATTTACCGCACAGAAGGAGGCCATTCGGCCCATCGTGTCCGCGCCGGCTGAGAAACGAGCCACCCAGCCCAATCCCGCTTTCCTGCATTTGGTCCGTAGCCCTGCAGGTCACAGCTTTTCAGGTGCACATCCAGTTATTTTTTTACATGAGTGAAGGGTTTCTACCTCTACCACCCTATCAGGCAGTGAGTTCCAGGCCCCCACCGCCCTCTGGGTGAAAATATTTTCCTCATTTTCGCTCTAATCCTTCTACCAATCACTTTAAATCTATGCCCCCTGGTTATTGATCCCTCTGCTCAGGGAAATAGGTCCTTCTGATCCACTCTACCTAGGCCTTGCATAATTTTGTACACCTCAATCAAATCATCCCTCAGCCTCCTCTGTTCCAAGGAAAGCAACCACAGACTATCCAATCTGTCATCACAGCTAAAATTCTCCAGTCCTGGCAACATCCTCGTGAATCTCCTCTGCACCCTCTCTCGTGCAATGACATCCTTCCTGTAATGTGGTGACCAGAACTGTGCGCAGCACTCAAACTGTGGCTGAACTAGTGTTTTATACAGTTCCAGCATAACATCCCTGCTTTTATGTTGCATGCCTCAGCTAATAAAGGAAAGCATTCCATCTGCCTTCTTAACCACCTTATCTACCTGTCCAGCTACCATGTCTAACGAAGCTAGTTGATTTTTTTGAGGAGCTAATTAATGTGGTAGATTAGGAGTGTCTATGGATGTTATTTATATGAACTTCCAGATGACATTCGACAAGGTTCCACACAAGACTCTGTTCACAAAATCGAGAGTGCATGGAATTGGAGGCAATCTATTGACTTGGACAGGGAATTGGTTATGAGGTAGGAGACAGAGAGTGGGGATAATGGGTTTGGACTCAAATCAGCAGGATGTGACCAGTGGTGTCCCCAGGGATCTGTACTGGGGCCTCAGCTTTTCACTATGTTCATAAATGACTTGGATGAAGGATTAGAGAGCCGTGTATCCAAGCTCGCTGACGACAGTAAGTTAGGAAGCACAATAAATATTGTAGATGGGAGCAGATCGTTGCAAAGGGACGTTGAAAGATTAATTTAATGGGCAAAACTGTGGCAGATGGAGTTAAATGTGGGAAAGTGTGAGGTCATCCACTTTCGACCGAAGAAAGATCGATCAGGGTATCTAAATATTGAGATGTTCGCAACTGTGGAAGAGCAGAGAGTTTGTGGGGTCCAAGTCCAGAAATCACTAAAAGCTAATGGACAGGTACAACAAAATAATCGAAAAGCTAATGGAACGTTGGCCTTTATTTCAGGGGGTGGAAAACAAAAGGGTGGAAGTTATGTTAAAGCTGTGCTGAGCTCTGGTTAGACCCCATCTCGAGACTCCGTTCAGTTCTGGGCAGCGCACCTCAGGAAGGATATATGGGCCTTGGAGGGGGGACAGCACAGATTCACCAGAATGATACCGGGGCTAAAAAGGTTAAGTTACGAGGACAGACTGCACAGACGAGGCTTGCATTCCCTGAAGTATAGAAGATTGAAGGCTGATCTCATTAAGGTGTTTAAGATGATGAAAGGATTTGATGGGGTCGATGGGGAGAAACTATTTCCTCTGGTGGGGGAGTCCAGAAGAAATGGGCATAACCTTAAAATTTGTGGTAGTCCGTTCAAGGGTGATGTCAGAAAGCATTTCTTCACACAAAGGGCAGTGGAAATCTGGAACCCTCTCCTCCAAAAAGCTGTTGACGCTGGGGATGAGTGGAAAATTTCAAAACTCCGATTGATAGATCTTTGCTCGTTAAGGTTATTAATGGTTACAAATCCAAGGGGGGAAATGGAGGTAAGATACAGGTCAGCCCTGATCTAATTGAATGGAGGAAAAGGTTTAAGGGGCTGAATGGCCTCTTTCTGTTCCAAAGGAAACGTAAAATTATAATTAAAAGATGATTCTCTGGTCCTCACTCCATGGGCTGCATGTGTGCCCCGCCCGCCCGCTTTGTGCAAACACATGAAACAAGAGCCTGGCGGACGGGAGCTTCCTACACCCGCCCCAGGCCGCTCCAGAGGACTGAGCGGGGCTAAAAACCAGCAGGAATCAAGCGGGACTGATCTCCGCGGACTTCCCCACCTCCACCGTCCCTGTTAGTCACTAAATCAGGGCGTTAAAAGATGTAAACCGGCCTCACTGTGTTTGTATCACAGAGATGAGGGGATTGGGCCGAACACCAGACCAACACCTTGTGATGATGGAAAGTCTTCTCATTATTTAATGAATTTAACAATTCCAGTAAAGGGATATTTCACCACATTCTTCAACTCCTCTCTGAATTTAGTCTGGGTCACGGCATAAATACACGTGTTGGTGCAGCAACTCAGGAGCTGGAGCAGAAATCCCAGTTCTTGTACAAATTCAGGTAGAGACACAGGAATAAAGTCTAACAGATACAATCGGTTCCATACAAAATACAACAGAAACACCGCCCATAACAGGATAAAATTCCCCGATATAACAAACAGTAAAATGATGGATTTCCTTCTCTTCTCCATCTCTGGGTCACTGGGACTCTCCCCACTGCTGTGGGCCCGGAGTCTCCTGCGGACTCTGCTCGACACTAAAATGTATCTGACTGTTAAAACATTGAGCAGCAGAATCAGAAGAAATGGAACAAATGGGGTTACAATATAATGAAGCAATTCAATTATTGCCCACACCTGTGAATGACGAACATCCCATGATATATAACAAAACCAGGGAGAATTACTAATCCAATATTCACCTCCAAGCATAAAGTACCAGAACGTGTTCTTCACACATAACAGCACACTCACTGTTCCGAGAACCACAGCCGCCGTTTTCTCGGTGCAATATTTAGTTTTCAGCTTCTGGCAACAAATGGCCACAAATCGATCAAAGGTGAAAGTGACTGTGAACCAGACAGAACAGTCTGTGCCTGCGTAAAGCAGGACGGCGTGGATATTACACACTTTAAAGGCCCACATGAACTGAAACTGAGTCCAATAAAGAATAGGAATTTGCCTGAATATCAGATCAGTGATAACGACCAGTAGATCCGCCGCTGCCATGGACACCAGGTAACGGGTAACACATTTGGAGAGACCGCACCTTCCTCGAGACAGGACCACAATCGTCACTAAGTTCACTGTAAGGAAGAGAAAAACAGGGAATTATACTTCAGACTGAGAGTAAAAGCAGCAGCCTGGTCGCTCATCCCTGGGAACATTCTACTAAATCTCCTCTGCACCCTCTCCAAGGCCTTAAAATCCTTCCTAAAGTGTGATGCCCAGAATTGGAGACAATTGGACAGCTGAGGCCTGACCAGTGATTTATAACCAGTGGTTAGTCCACTCTTGGAGTATTGTGCACAGTTGTGATCTCCATTAATAACAAGGGTTTAAAGGCACTGGACTGAGTTCAAAACAGATTTACAATGATGATACCAGAACTGAGAGGATATACTTATCAGGAGAGGCTGAACAGGCTGGGACTCTTTTCTCTCCTTTTTTTCACTTGTGGTGTAGTGGGGGGACAAATCTCGTGGTCATAAATATAAGATAATGACCAACAAATCCAATAAGCAGTTCAGGAGAAATTGAGTTACCCAGGGACTGGTTAGAATGTTGAGCTCGCAAACACAAGGAATAGTTGAGGCGAATAGAATAGATGCATTTAAGGGGAAGTTAACTAAGTACAAGAGGGAGAAAGGAATTGAAGAATATGCTGATCGGGTGAGATGAAGTAGAATGGGAGGAGGCTCGTGTGGAGCATAAACACCGGCATAGACCAGATGGGCCGAATGGCCTGTTTCTAAGCTGTAAATTCTATGTATTTCTATGTAACCCGAGTTTAGGAATTTTTAAATTGAGGCTTCGCTCGACCGGGGGCCAATGTAAGTCAGCAAGCAGAGGGGTGATGGGTGAACGGGACTCGGTGCGAGTTTGGATGCGGGCAGCAGAGTTTTGGATGAGCTCAAGTTTATGGAGGGTGGTGGGTGGGAGACCGGCCAGTAGAGCATTGGAATAGTCGAGTCTGGAGGGAACAAAAACACGGATCAGGATTTCAGCAGAAGATGGGCTGAGGCAGGGGCAGAGACGGGCAATGTTCGGGAGGTGGAAGTCGGCGATCTTGGTGATGGAGAGGATATGGGGTCAGAAGCTCAGCTCAGGGTCAAATAGAACGCCTACTGGTCCGGTTCAGCCTCAGACAGTGACCAGGGAGGGGGATGGAAACAGTTGCGAATGAACGGAATTTATGATCGGGGCTGAAGACAATGGCTTCAGTCTCTCTAATGTTTAAATGGACGAAATTTCTGCTCATCCAGGACTGGACGTTGGATTCGCAGTGAAGGGGTCGAGAGAGGCGGTGGTGAGAAACAGCTGGGTGTCAGTTCCATGTGGAATCTGACTTTGTGTTTTCGGATGATGTCACCGAGGGGAAGCTTCAATATGTGAAATAGGAGGAGGTCAAGGATTGTTCCTTGTGGGACACCAGAGATAACGGTGTGTGGGCGGGAAGATGAATCATTGCAGGAGATTCTCTGGCTAAGCCTGGATTGATAGGAATGGAAGCAGGCGAGGGCAGTCCCACCCAGTTGGACAACGGACGAGAGGCGTTGGAGATAGATGGTGTGGGCACCCGTGTCAAAGGCTGCAGACAGGCCAAGAAGGAAGAGGAGGGATAGTTTTCCACGGTCAGTCACATGGGATGTCATTTGTGACTTTGATTCGGGCCGTCTCAGTGCTGTGTCAGCGGTGGAAACGTGATTGGAGAGGTTGCTAATGCATTTGCAGGAAAGATGGGAACAGATTTTGGAAAAGACAACACGTTCAAGGAGAGGAAAGGGAGGTTGGAGATGGGGGCGGTAATTTACAAGGACCGAGGGGTCATGGATTTTTTTTGAGGATGGGGTGATGACGGCAGATTTGAAGAGGAGACGAGAGAGAACCGTGAATGAAAGGGTTAACTTTGCCCCTTTGGACATTACATTTGGACATTGTAAGTTGAAACTGCAAAGGCAGCAATGTGCAGAAACTTTCAGAAGCTTCGGTTTTCAACAACAACTGATCTGAATGAAAGCAACGATGAGTAGAAGCTTCGAAAAGCTTCGAACTGGCTTTTGTTTCTCAAAACAACTGATAAGAACCTTAACAGATAACAACTTGGGAAAAACAATGCTGAAACAGTTAGAAACCCTTGGGAAAGACAATTCAAGTTACTTGTTCACAGGTAACAGGAGTTTTAAGGTCTGCTGGTTATAGTTAATGACACTGATCTGTGGAAACCAGCGCTAACAGATAGGTCATCAATACACTCTGAAATATTGGACAATATCCAATAATGATTCAGCTCCAGGCAGCTGTCTTACTCTATGAACAAATATTTCTGATCCGATACTAGGGTTCAGTGCAGAGAGCAGACGGCAAACTGTTCAATAAAGAGAATCGTCCACCAACATTCCTTGTGTACGAGACTCAAATAACAGGCAAATCCTAAAAAATGACCATCAGTTGAAGAAAGTCATAAAAAGAACAGACTGTTCATTGGACTGGGACCAATGAATCGGGAACTGTTCACATGTTACATGAAGGAAACAAGATGCATTACCAGACACTGAACAAGAGGATTACACTGAATACAATTAATAACCGGGTCTGAAGGACAAGAACAGTTAAACATGGTTTACAGAATTAACTGCTTAAATAATGACTTACCAGGAACGCCAACAGCAGCGAGGAGCGGATAGTAAATCTGTTGTACATCAATAATTGCCCACAGAATCCGAAGCTGAATTGGAATATACCAGAACATTCTTTCATTATCTCTGCGATCCAATGATCACTGTTTGTACTGGAGGCAAAGCTGCATCAAACACTCTGATGTGACGCCTTGAAAACAGTCCCTATTTATGGCCTGAGGGAACTCTCCAGTGAGACAATTAAACGACACATTGACATTAATTGAGGTCAGTAAACAAACAGGTTAGGTAAATCCCTTAACACCGTCACTCCATATTGAAAATTACGGGTAAACAAGCATTTTACTGATGTGAAGTGAAGCTACCGAAAGTTCTAAATATTACTTAAAGAAAATGATGTAAAAAAAGAAAATATGAATCCCGCAGTCTGACAGTACTGATGTGAAGAGAGAGCAGCTTCACTGACAGAGTTCAGATTATTTCTGTGAATTCAGCCGGCAATTTCAGAATTTTTCAAATACGTTTTCTGGGGTGGAGTTTCCAAAAGTGCAAAAGACAACAAGGATAGATTAAAGTAATGGTCAGTCAGGATATATTGGGACTGATAATATAGTGGTCAGTGAGGATACATGGGGACTGATAATATAATGGTCAGCAAGGATACATTGGGGCTGATAATACATTGGTCAGTAAGGATACACGGGGGCGGATAATACAATGGTCAGTAAGGATAAATGGGGGCTGATAATACAATGGTCAGTAGGGATACATGTGGGCTGATAATACAGTGGTCAGCAAGGATACATGGGGGCTGATAATACAATGGTCAGAAAGGATACATGGGAGCTGATAATACAATGGTCAGAAAGGATACAGGGGGACTGATAATACAATGGTCAGTAAGGATACATGGGTACTGATAATACAGTGGTCAGTGAGGATACACGGGGGCTGATGATACAATGGTCAGTAAGAACACATTTGGTGTAAATGCAATGTCCTTCACGGATACATGTGGGTGACAACTGAATGTTTTGTAAGGATTCTTGAATGCAGATAATGCAATGATCAGTAAGGAAACACGGGGTTTGCTAATGCAATTGTCAGAAGAACACATTTGTGTGATAATGTAATGGTCAGTAAGAACACAGCGGAATGATAATACAGTAGTCAGTAAGAATACCTGGGTTTATACTACAATGGTCAGTCAGGATACATGGGGTGTGATACTGCCATGGTCAGTAACTGTAAATGGGGCAGATTATATCATGGTCACCAATAATGTGTAGGGGTGATAATACAATGGTGAGTACGGATACTTGAGATGTGATAATGCAATGGTCGATAAGGATACTTGGATGCAGATGATACAATGGTCAATTATGATACATGAGGGTTATAATACCATGGGCAGTAAGGATACTTGGGGGCTGATAATGTAATGGTCAGTAAGGAGAGATGGGATTGATAATACAATGGTCAGTAATTATACACGGGGTGTGATAATTCAATGGCAGTAAGGATACATCGGTGGTAATAAAGCAATGATTAGTAAAAATACACGGGGCTGATAACACAATATTCATTAAGGATACATGGGGCCGTTAATTTAATGGTCAGTAAGAATACATAGGATCTGCCATTTACATGCTTATTTAGGATACTTTAGGCAAATAATACAATGGTCAGTAAGGATACATGGGGGCTGATAATAGAGTGGTCTGTAAGAACACATGGTGGTGGTAATACAATGGTCAGTAAAGGTACTTAGACACAGATATTCCAATTGTCAGTACGAATACATGTGAGTGATAATGCAATGGTCATTAAGAATACATGAAGGTTCATAATAGAATGGCCAGTCAGAATACATGGGATTGATAATACACTGGTCAGTAAGGATACACGGGGAGTGATAATACAATGGTCAGTCAGGATACATGGGATTGATAATACAATGGTCAGTCAGTAAAAATGGGGGTGATCACAGAATGGTCAGTATGGACACATATTGTGTGATAATGCAATGGTCAGTAGGAATCCATGTGGTGGGATAATACAATGGTCAGTAAGAGTACCTGGGATGTGTCAGTGCAATGGTCAGTAAAGATACTTGGATGCAGATAATACAGTTGTCAGTGAGAATGTATGTGGATGAAAATAAAATGGTCAGTAACAATACAAACAATTGTCAGTAAGGATATATGTGGTGTGCTGATACAATGCTGAGTAAGAATACATGGGAAAGATAATGTAATGGTCAGGAAGAAGATATGACGGTGGTAATGCAACAGTCAGTCAGAATATATGGGAGTGATAATACAACGGCCAGTAAGAATACATGGGAGTGGTAATAGAATGGACAGTAAGTAAAGATGGGGGCTGATAATACAATGGTCAGTAAGTAAAGATGGGGGCTGATAATACAATGGCCAGTCAGTATACATGGGGGCCGATAATATAGTGGTCAGTAAGTATACATGGGGGCTTTTATTTTTTTATTTTTTTTATTCGTTCACGGGATGTGGGCGTCGCTGGCAAGGCCGGCATTTATTGCCCATCCCTAATTGCCCTCGAGAAGGTGGTGGTGAGCTGCCTTCTTGAACCGCTGCAGTCCGTGTGGTGACGGTTCTCCCACAGTGCTGTTAGGAAGGGAGTTCCAGGATTTTGACCCAGCGACAATGAAGGAACGGCGATATATTTCCAAGTCGGGATGGTGTGTGACTTGGAGGGGAACGTGCAGGTGATGTTGTTCCCATGCGCCTGCTGCCCTTGTCCTTCTAGGTGGTAGAGGTCGCGGGTTTGGGAGGTGCTGTCGAAGAAGCCTTGGCGAGTTGCTGCAGTGCATCCTGTGGATGGGACACACTGCAGCCACAGTGCGCCGGTGGTGAAGGGAGTGAATGTTTAGGGTGGTGGATGGGGTGCCAATCAAGCGGGCTGCTTTGTCCTGGATGGTGTTGAGCTTCTTGAGTGTTGTTGGAGCTGCACTCATCCAGGCAAGTGGAGAGTATTCCATCACACTCCTGACTTGTGCCTTGTACATGGTGGAAAGGCTTTGGGGAGTCAGGAGGTGAGTCACTCGCCGCAGAATACCCAGCCTCTGACCTGCTCTCGTCGCCACGGTATTTATATGGCTGGTCCAGTTAAGTTTCTGGTCAATGGCTGATAATACAATGGTCAGTAATTATACACGGCGGCTGATAATAGAATGGTCAGTAATACACATGGGTGCTGATAATACAATGGTCAGGAAGGATGCATGGGGGCTGATAATATAATGGTCAGTAAGTATACACGGCGGCTAATAATAGAATGGTAAGTAATATACATGGGGGCTGACAATACAATGGTCAGTAAGTATAAACGGGGGCTGACAATGCAATGGTCGTTAAGTATACATGGGAGTGACAATAGAATGGTCAGTAATTCTACACGGCGGCGGATAATACAATGGTCAGTAGGTGTACATGTGGACTGATAATACAATGATCATTAAGGACACATGGCGACTGATAATTCAATGGTCAGTGAGGATACATGGGGACTGATAATACAATGGTCAGTAAGGACACATGTGGACTGATCATACAATGGTCAGTAAGGATACATGGGGGCTGATAATACAATGGTCTGTAAGGACACATGTGGACTGATCATACAATGGTCAGTAAGGACACATGGGGTCTGATAATACAATGGTCAGTAAGGATAAATGGGGGCTGATAATACAATGGTCAGTAAGGACACATGTGGACTGATCATACAATGGTCAGTAAGGATACATGGGGGCTGATAATACAATGGTCAGTAAGGACACATGTGGACTGATAATACAATGGTCAGTAAGGATACATGGGGGCTGATAATACAATGGTCAGTAAGGACACATGGGGGCTGATAATACAATTGTCAGGAAGGATCCATGAGGCAGATCTTGCCAGAAATCGCTCGGAGCGTCGAATCGACGGTCATTGCCGCTCCTTCGATTTAAATTAACGAAATTACTGACGGCGGGCTTTTCGGCGTCGAATTGTTTGAATTGGACCATGAATCCAATCCTGCTCTGTCCCCCGAGCCTCTGAGCAGCGTTGGTTGCCGCGGCTGGAAATGTCTGTGAGAGGAGAAGACACGCCCACAAAATCTATCTGGAAGTGAAGTCACGCCCACAGCTCCAGCCTTCATTGCTCAAAGAGGTGAGCAGACTTCTCATTGAAAGTTAGTGTTCTGCATGTAATTGTGAATAAAAAAAATAAACTTTTTATAAAATGCCGAATTTAAATGAACCGTTTATAAAAAGCAGTGGAAAGTTAAATAAACAGTCTTTAAAAAGGAGTGTAAAATAAAATGAACTGTTTTTGAAAAGGCTGTTTTTACACTGAGAAAAATGATGGAACAGCAAAAGATGAATGAGAAGAGGTGAAACAAATGTTGTGATGAAGACCTCTCCACACTCCTCAATGAGGTTGAGGTGAGGCTTCGGCGGCTTCTGGGGAACGGAAGTCTCGGGCGGCACAGAAAGTTAGCGTGTTGGTGTGGAAGGAGGGAGCACAGGTTCTGAGCACTAACAGCACCGTGTCACGGAGAGCGGAACAGGGCCGCAAAAAATCAATGATTTAATGCAGTCGGCTAGGATATATAGAGAGTTTTAGAAATTCAAAAGTTCAGATTTAAATGTGCTGAGTTTAACTGATGCATGAACACAGGTTGTTTCTGGGTGGTGTGGTCAAGGTTCAATCTAATGGCAACTGTTCGTAAAACTCAGTTGCCATTGTGGACGGGCCTCACTAAATGCTTTTCGAGATCTTTTATCCCTACTCCAGAGATTTGAGGTGTTACAATTAGTGAATTCGACCCTGTCTCCAAACCCCCAACTTATCTCTCTCACACAAACAAGCACAAACTGATTTTTATTGTTTAATGTCCTTTGGTGTAAAATGGCTTTTAATAACCGTGAGAGGTCGAAGACCGGCGGCGGTTCAGCCTTTATGAGGGAGATGACCGAGCATGAAGAAAGGGCCACTCAGCTGCAGGGCAACACTTCCAGTTTAGTGCCTGGTGTCCGATCAGACACTGGAGCGAGGAAAGGTGAGTTTGACATTCCTCTATTGGCCAGCTGCATGTTTAAAACCTGCGTGTTGTCTGAAGGATGGGAAAAGGAGATTCGAGTCTGACCATGCTCGTGCAGCGTGTGGGCGTCTGTGATGTGACCGATGAACATGCTTCACCAGTGGAACATTTTGTTCTTCCTTCCCACAGGTTCACAGCCGTCTGAGGACACTCGGGCTGCAGAAGGTGGTGAGTCGGCGGCGGCAGAGGGTGATGGTGTTTGTGCTGCAGAGGGTGATGGTGTTTGGGCTGCAGAGGGTGATGGTGTTTGCACTGCAGAGTGTGATGGTGTTTCAGCTCCTGACCCCACCTGCCACCCTCAGGGTGTTGATGTGGGGGGAGCGCTTGACCATGAGGAGCCTCACCTCACCGCCTCTCCAACTCCAGGCCCCTCTGGCTCTGTGCGAGACACACACAATCCCCCTCTCACAGGCAGCCGCCAGCTGAGTCCGACCTGTCGGGGTGTGAGGAACCGTTGGTAGTTGGGGTAGATGCACCCCAGTCCCCCGTGAGGCGAAGTAGACGTCATCCCCATCCCCCCTCCCCCTCGCCCCCCATGTTGATGATGAATTGGGAGAGGACATCAACGGTCAACAAGTGAGACGATTGACGGCTGATGAGAGCGACAAGTACCGTGACTGTTACGTCTCCATGAGACAGGAGATGAAGGATGCTGGACAGAACATTAGCGCCAAGCTGGCCCATACTGGACAGAACATTCGCGCCAAGCTGGCCCATACTGGACAGAACATTGCCCAGCTGGCCCAGACTGGACAGGACATTGCCCAGCTGGCCCATCTTGGACAGAACATTGCCAAGCTGGCCCATACTGGACAGAACTTTGTCCAGCTGCCCCATACTGGACAGAACATTGCCCAGCTGGCCCAGACTGGACAGAACATTGCCCAGCTGGCCCATACTGGACAGAACATTGCCCAGCTGGCCCATACTGGACAGAACATTGCCCAGCTGACCCATACTGGACAGAACATTGCCCAGCTGGCCCATACTGGATAGGACATTGCCCAGCTGGCCCATATTGGACGGAACATTGCCAAGCTGGCCCACACTGGTCAGAACTTTGTCCAACTGCCCCATACGGGACAGAACATTGCCCAGCTGGCCCATACTGGACAGAACATTGCCCAGCTGACCCATATTGGGCAGAACCTTGGCCAGCTGGTCCATACTAGACAGAACATTGCCCAGCTGGCCCATACTCGACAGAACATTGCCCAGCTGGCCCACACTGGACAGAACATTGCCCAGCTGACAAATATTCACCAGGCTCTCGTACATTTCATGGAGTTGAATGCGAGCACGGCTGTGCTGCACCTGAAGCCCGTGACACCCCCCGTGCCACCTCCTGCCGCAGACAGATTGCAGGCCCAAGAGCCAGGAGCTATTCCTGCACCTAACGCTGCTTTTACTCATGTCCCCGTGGAACAGCAGCACCCCAGCTCCGAACTCCTTGATTACAGCCATTTTGTAAGACACAGATTTCGTGCCCTTGGCTCAAGAGGGGCTCGATCACAGGGAGGGATGGGGGCCTGGAGGAAATAGGATGCTCCTCGAGGACAGAGTTCACCTCCTCTTGTTCAGAGTGTCACAGCGACCCTCGAGCATGCCGCAAGGGGGCGTCTGTAAATCTTATTGCTGTTTGTTCGGTTGATGTTTTGGTTGTTTGTTTTTATTCGCTTGTTGATATTTTGTCATGTGATGAATCTCTTCTGATTGTTTGTGTGATAATTTTTGTTGCTGCTGCTGCTGCCCTTCAAACTTAATCAGAAATCATTTGTAATTGTTCGAAGATTTTCTGAATATAAACCATGTTAACATCACAAATGCTTTCAAACAACAAAATTAATAAGTTAACCTAATTTTTATTTAAAGTTTTGCACTACACACCTCAATGTTCACAATAAAGTTTTGCAACAACTAAATACCTCAAAATGTTAATGTAAAGTTTTGCACTAATGTTTTGATGCTGCAATTAAGGCTCACTGTTTCACTTTCAATCTTGCTTGTCCTGTTATCTGCTTTCCTGGGAGGGGGCGGGGAGGCAATTACCCATTTTCATCGATGTCAAAAAGCATCAGCCACTGGGTGCTCTCTCGCTGCCCTGTCTCCTGCAGCCACGGTTTCCCCGGGGGTGGGGATGGGGGAACCAACAATGGCCCGAGCAACATCCGGGTTGTCATCCTGCATCTCATCCATTCCCAGAGGCATCTCGTCTTCCTGGTCAAAGGTCAGTCCTTCCCGCAGTGTAAAGTTGTGCAATGCGCATCAGACAACCACAACCCTGGACATCTTGAGAGGTGAGTACGGCAAAGTTCCCCCGACCTGTCCAAGTATCGAAAGCGTGATTTCAGCTCCCCGATTCTCCTCTCCACTACTTGGCGCGAGCACACGTGGGCACGGTTGCTCCTCTCCTGAGCTGGACTATTGGTCCTTCGGTAGGGTGTCATCTGCCACGGCTTCAGCGGGTCGCCCTTGTCACCTGATATCCATCCAGATCCTTGCTGCTCTCCGGTGAAGGTATCATTGCAAGTCTGAGTGGCGAAGGACGAAGGCATCATGGGCACGTCCATTGTGATCTGTATTTACACTCATGATCCACAGGTCGGCATCGCAAAGGATCCTCACATTGAACCAATTAAACCCCTTCCTGTTGATGTTAGTGACAGGTGCCTCATTGGGTGCCTTCCATATCACATGGGTTCCATCGACTACACCATGAACTCTGGGGAATCCAGCGATCCTGTGGAACACGGTAGATCTCTCCATTTGGGGAATCCAGCGATCCTCTGGAACACGGTAGACCTCTCCCTTTGGGGAATCCAGCGATCCTGTGGAACACGGTAGACCTCTCCACTTGCGGAATCCAGCGATCCTGTGGAACACGGTAGATCTCTCCATTTGCGGAATCCAGCGATCCTGTGGAACACGGTAGACCTCTCCATTTGCGGAATCCAGCGATCCTGTGGAACACGGTAGACCGATTCCTTTGTCGATCTGGGGACATGTCAAGTTTGATGAACTGGGAAACCCTGCGGAATATCGCGTCCGTGACCTCATGAATTCACTCTCGCAGGGCTCTGGGTGATGGTGTATCTGTGACCTGATGAATTCAGACTCTCACAGGGCTCTGGGTGATGGTGCATCTGTGATCTGATGAATTCAGACTCTCACAGGGCTCTGGGTGATGGTGTATCTGTGATCTGATGAATTCAGACTCTCACAGGGCTCTGGGTGATGGTGTATCTGTGACCTGATGAATTCAGACTCTCACAGGGCTCTGGGTGATGGTGCATCTGTGATCTGATGAATTCAGACTCTCGCAGGGCTCTGGGTGATGGTGTATCTGTGACCTGATGAATTCAGACTCTCACAGGGCTCTGGGTGATGGTGCATCTGTGATCTGATGAATTCAGACTCTCACAGGGCTCTGGGTGATGGTGTATCTGTGATCTGATGAATTCAGACTCTCACAGGGCTCTGGGTGATGGTGTATCTGTGACCTGATGAATTCAGACTCTCACAGGGCTCTGGGTGATGGTGCATCTGTGATCTGATGATTTCAGACTCTCGCAGGGCTCTGGGTGATGTTGCACATGTCACCGGGGCCTGACTGAAATGACCCACATGCCACTGACGAGGCCCTGCAGGAAATAGAAGGTGGCTGAAGCTCCTCTTGTGATATCTCACAGAGGCGGCCGATTGCCTCCTTGCTAAAACGAAGTCTCCACATAAATATCTCTTCCGACAACAATGTGGTTGATGTGGTGTGTATGGACTTCCAATAGGCGTTTGATAAAGTTCCGCCTGGTAGGCTTATCATCAAGACTGCGGCCCATGGAATAAAGGGGGCTGTAGCAACATGGATACAGAAATGACAGGTGAACAGAAACAGAGAGAAGTGGTAAACGGTTGTTTTTCGGACTGGAGGAAGGTGTACAGTGGTGTTCCCCAGGGTCAGAGCTGGGACCACTGTTTTTCTTGATATATATTAATGACTTGGACTTGGGTGTTCAGGGCACAATTCCAAAATTTCCAAAACTTGGAAGGGTCGTATACAGTGAGGAGGACACTGATAGACGTCAAGAGGATACAGACAGGCTGGTGGCTTGGGCGGGCACGTGGCAGATGAAATTTAAAGCAGAAAAATGCGAATTGATACATTTTGGAGGGAAGAATGAGAAGACGCAATGTAAACTGGAGGGCACAACGCTAAAAGGGATAAAGGAACAGAGAGATCTGGGGGTTTATGTGCACAAATCGTTAAAGGTGGCAGGGTATGTTGAGAAACTGTTTTAAAAAGCAACGGGATCCAACGCTTTATAAACAGAGCCACAAGTACGAAAGTATGGAAGTCATGACGAACCTTTATAAAACACTGGTTTGACCACAACTGGAATATTTTGTCCAGTTCTGGGCACCGCACTTTAGGAAAGATGTGAAGGTCTTCGAGAGGGTGCAGAAGAGATTTACTCGAACGATTCCAATGATGAGGGACTTTAGTTACGTGGATAGACTGGAGAAACTGGGGTTGTGATTCTTGGAACAGAGACGGTTGCGAGGAGATTTGATCGAGGTGATCAAAATCATGAAGGGTCCAGACAGAGTCGATCGAGAGAAACTGTTCCCATTGGTGGAAGGGTCAAGAACTAGAGGACATAGCTTTAAGGTGATTGGCAAAAGAACCAAAGGTGACGTGAGGAACAGCTTTTTAACACAGCGAGTGGTTGTGATCTGGAATGCACTGCCCGAGGGGGTGGTGGAGGCAGATTCAATCATGGCCTTCAAAAGGGAATTGGATAAGTACTTGGAAGGAAAAAAATGCAGGGCTACAAGAAAAGGAACGAGCTGGATTGATCTTGCACAGACGAGGCACAGATTCGATGGGCCGAATGGCCCCATTTCGTGCTGTAACCTTTCTCTGACGGTGTGATGGAAATGGGAGAAGAGTGAAAATGAGTCAAAATACAACCGTAATAACAACTATTAGGAGTGGGGTTTGAAACCACGCTGGTAAAACCCATTGAATCTGACGTTTAAACTCTTAACCACTCGGTCATCCTGCGTTTTGAATTTGTGTGTAATGTGCCGGAGTGTCATTTCTTTCATCTCTTCGTCAGTCAAGGTCCAGAATGAAATGATGTCGGGAGTGGAGAAAGAGACTTTGAAAAGCGTTGAAGAATTGACACACGCACCCACACGTACAGGTTGAAATACAGAGATGAAAGCTTTGAGAAAGAAAGCTCTGAACCGCAGTCGGCAGGATTCAAACCTGCGCGGGGAGACCCGAGTGGATTTTCAGTCGATCGCATAAACCACTCGGTCACAACGACTTGATTTCAGTTAAATGCTGTTCACTTAAAATTGCAACGATCCTTCCGTGCGGTAACATTTCTATCATGCAAATGAAGAAGAGTGACAATGAGCAGGATCAAAATGTAACCGAAGTAACAGCTGCGAGGAGTGGGGTTCAGAAACACGCGGGGAGAAATCCACTGGATCTTAAATCCAAAGCCTGAACCACTCGGTCATCCTGGTCCTTCCAGCACGACCGCTCGTCTTTAGCTTTTTCCATCCCTGTAGAAGCTTTTAGAGTCCGTTCCGTTTCTTGCCAGTTTACTCTCATTTTCTATTTTCCCTCTTTATCAATTTCTTGGTCCTCCTTTGTTGAATTCTAAAATGCTCCCAATCCTCAGGTTTACTGCTTTTTCTGGCAACTTTATTGCCTCTTCCTTTGATTTAATACTATCTTTAATTTATCTTGTTAGCCACGGTTGGACCACTTTTCCTGTTGGGTTTTTGTGCCTTAAGAATATATATTTGTTGCAGTCTATCACTGTCCTCCTCACTGTTTACTGCACTTCCAAGTTTTGTGTCATCTGCAATTTTTAACATTTTGCCCTGTACACCCAAGTCCATGTCATTCATATATATCAAAAAAACAGTGGTCCCAATACCGACCTAAAGGGAACACCACTGTACACCTCCCTCCGTCCGAAAAACTTTCACTTGCAATTGATCTCCAATATTTGATGTGGAAAATACACTGAAAGTCGAACTCGGACCATCCCACTTTCCACAATTCAATTTCACTGATATTCCAGCGATTTTAAAACCTGCTCTCTGCCTCACTCTTCACCTCGATTTCAGAACCCGAATAATGTACAAGTAATGAATACACAGAATCGAGCTGTGAGCAGACCCGGGCTAATTCAGCCGCTCGAAACAGAGAGGGAGAGAGAGAGAGAGAGAGAGACAAACAGAAAGAAATTTATTTCCAATATTTCATGTGGAAAATACATTGAAAGACTAACTCGGATCATCCCAGTTTGGACAATTTAATTTCACTGATATTCCAGCGATTTTAAACTCTATTCAGGTCTCTCTCTCCAACCCACCTCCGCCCCCCCGCTCCGCCCCCCCGCTCCGCCCCCCCGCTCCGCCCCGCTCCCTTGTCTCCATCTGTGTCTATCTTTCCATCTGTCCATCTCTCTCTCTCTATCTGTCTCTCTCTCTATCTCTCTCTCTCTTTGACTCTTTCCACAATAGCCCGTTAAATAAACTGTGATGAAATTATTAGTTAAGGCGGAATTGTTGAAATCCATTGTTCCTCAATCAGTCGATTGTCGCAATCAGTTGCATGAACCTGTTGACATGACTTCACCCGCTGAAGAACATTATCATCCGCGTTTGGTTTATGAGGTGCGGTGGCCAAGTGGAAAGGCGTCGGTCTCGTAAACCGAAGAGCGCGTGCTCGATCCCCGTCCGTACCTGCTTCAGGCTATAAATTTTAACGAAATGACCGAATTGATGACAGTTTGTTGAACTTTCCACGGGCCACTGTTGAAAGAAGACTCACCGTTCAAATTTCCATCTCTCTGTTCGTTAAGATCCAGAATAAAGTGATGTGGGGTGCGAGGAAAAGAGTGATAAAGAGAGACACTCAGAAAGAGAGAGAGAATCACTGGGACAGAAAGAGACTCTCTCGGTCTGTCTGAGTCTGTGTCAGTCTCTCTCCCTCCATCTGTCCAATACCCGCAGATTTGAGAATCACAGGGTCAAAGAAGGAAACAGATTGGAACACATTGAGCCTGTGTCCTGTTTCAAAACCGACTCCCAGGAAAACGGCTCCGGTTGAATCGTTCAATGGTCAAAGTTTTTCTGGCGACTTTGACCTCCTCCCTGAGATGGCGAGACACGGGGACGTGGGGCGATTAAAAGGCTTCGGAAAAATCATTTCCAATTGGATATTCTCCATCGTGGTGAGATATCCCCCCTCAGCCAGGGATTCAATTCCCCGACGGGGAGGAAGCATTTTTAAGACGCCAATTACAAATTTTACTTCTTTGCCTCGCGTCTTCTTCAAAAACGACAGAGAAAAATAGAACAGAAAAAGAATGAAACAGGTGATTGTCACTTTCAGAATATTATTGAGCGGAGACTGTTTGGGGACTGAATTCTTGGGGCCCGTCTGTTGCAGAGCACAAATGTGTTCCGATCTGTTTCCTTCTTTGACCCTGTGATTCTCAGATCTGCGGGTATTAGAGAGCGGGAGGGGAGAGACAAAGAGACAGAGAGAGAGCGACAGAGAGACAGAGACAGAGAGAGACACACACAAAGACTGATTGTGAGACACACATTGAAACATAGAGGGAGAGAGAGAAAAACAGAGAGAGAGAGACAGAGAGAGACGGAGACAGAGAGAGACACACACACAAAGCCTGATCGTGAGACACACATTGAAACACAGAGGGAGAGAGAGAGAGAGAGATTTAACGATTATGCCTCTTTGTGTAATGTGCCTGAGTGTATGTGTACATATAAATGCCGGTGTGTGTAATGTGCCTGTGTATGTTTAGTGCTGATGTTCCTTTGAGAGTGAGGTGCGAGCTTGAGGAAGCTTCCCACTCTCCCTTTGTGCGCAAAGCTTTCCAATAAACTTGAACTTTCGTCTGGTTTTGCTCCAAAAATTCGAGTCTAAAATGTTTATATATGTATGTATGCCTGCGTGTGTAATGTGCTTGTGTGTCTGTGTGTATATATATATATATATATATATATATATGCCTGCGTGTGTAATGTGTCTAAATGTGTGTGTATGTGTGTGTGTCTCACTTTTTCTAAGCTTTTCTGAGTGTTTCTCTCTTTCTCTGTCTTTCTCTCTCTGTCACTCCCTCCCGCTCTCCCCACATCACGTTATTCTGGACCTTGACGAACAGAGAGATGGAAATGTGAAAGGTCAGTCTTCTTTCAACAGTGGCAAGTGGAAAGTAGGGTTCAATTTCCCCACCGGAAGGTTACATTTTTATTGCCTTTAAAAGCTTCACTTTCATTCCTCTTGCAATATATCTCCAAGTGGAGGTTTACCAGAAAGATCCCACATACAACAATGAAATGATGGCCAGTTAATCTGCGTTTTGGTTTTGTTAGTTGAGGGAGGAAGGATAATTTCCTTCATAATGGATTCTAGCATTTTCATTTTAGACACACACATACACAGCCATGTACACACGCAGACACTGATACATAGACAGATACTAACACACACACACACACACACACAGGTACACTCACTGACAGACAGACACACGTGTAGATTGAACCGCAGAGATGAAAGGTCATCAAATAAATGGTTAGAATAGATTCACTGAAATTTGAATCCTGTTTAACGCCATCTGTGGTGAGTGTCCTTTACTGACCCACACCAGTTCTTCGTTAGTGTACTGGTGAGTATCACCGCTTATCACGCAAGTGACCGGGGGTTCAATTTTCCAACGGGGAGGTTGCACTTTCGCTGCCTTCAAAAGCTTCACATTCATTTCTCTTGCAATTTATCTCTAATATTTGATGCGGAAAATACACTGAAAGGCTATCGCGGACCACGAGGCACCGGACACAACAAAGGCAAACCAAGCCCAGTCGACAATGCAAAGTCCTCCTCACAAACATCTTGGGATTGTAACAAAATTGGGAGAGCTGTCCCAAGAATAGCCTGACATAGCCATACTCACAGAATCATACCTTTCGGCCAACGTCCCAGACTCTTCCATCACCATCCCTGGGTGTGTCCACTCCCACCGGCAGGACAGACCCACCAGAGGTGGCGGTGTAGTGATATGCAGTCAGGAGGGAGTCCTCAGCATTGACTCCGGACCCCATGAAATCTCATGGCATCAGGTCAAACATGGGCAAGGAAACCTCCTGCTGATTACCACCTAGCGCCCTCCTTCAGCTGATGAATCAGTCCTCCTCCATGTTGAGCACCACTTGGAGGAGGCAGTGACGGGAGCAGGGGCACTCTGGGTGGGAAACTTCCATGTCCATCACCAAGAGTGGCTCGGTAGCACCACTAAATTTAGCGAATTGTAATGAACTAAATGGTTGAAATAGAGTCACTGAAAATTGAAGCGCATCTAACGCCATCCGTGGTGATTGTCCTTGACCGACTCACGGCAGTTCCTCGTTAGTATCGTCTGTCTAGCGGGAGACCGGGGAGGCCCAACTTTAACTGCCTTTAAAAGACAGAGAGACAATCTGAAAAACGTTGAAGAAGTGAGACACATTACACACACACATATAGAGCGACCTACACACCCAGACACTGATACACAAACAGGTATACACACTGACAGACAGGCGCACCCTTCACCTCGATGTCAGAACCACAATAATTTGCAAGTTGTGAATACGCAGAATCGAGCTGTGAGCAGACCCGGGCTAATTCAGCAGCTCTAAACAGGGAGAGAGAGAGAGAGAGAGAAAGAAAGAGAAACAGAGAGCGAGACACAAGAGAGACGGAGAGTGAGAGAAGCCTTGATAAGGACGGAGAGGAGGTTTACCAGAATGATCCAATATACAACAATGAAATGGATGGCCAGTTAATCTGCTTTTTGGTGGTGTTAGTTGAGGGAGGAAGGATTACCGTCCAGGTTTCCAAATTTGTGCACAGCAAGGTCCCATTAATAGTAATGAGAAAGTACCAGGTACATAATGGAGATGTAAAAAGAGTGTCACTGAACAGTATGAAAGTGTAAATTAAAAAGCTACAAGGAGTGGGCTTCAAACCGCAGAACTGCTCGAGGTGTCAGCAGTCGCTCAGTGGGCAGCACTCTCGGCAGCGAGCACACAATCTGCTGAAAGAAGGCTTGTCTTTCACATTTCCATCTCTTTGTCAGTCAAGATGAAATGATGTGGGGAGCGGGGGAAAGAGTGACAGAGAGAAAGAAAGACAGAGAAACACTCTGATATGCGTTGTAAAAGTGAGACACACACAAGCAGACACCCACACTGACAGACAGACACACTCGTGCAGATTGAAACGGAGAGATGAAAGGTTTGAAAAGAAAGCTCTGAACCGTAGTCGGCAGGATTCGAACAGACGCGGGGAGAATCCAATGGATTTCGGGACGACGACTTCACCTGTTCTAAATGCTGTTTACATTAAAATTACAAAGACCCATCGCTCTGTAACAGACGAGCATTAAGAATCAGGATGCCTGTGTGTGTAATGTACCTGTATTTGTGTGTCTCACTTTTTCGAAGCTTTTCTGAGTGAGTCTCCGTTCCTCTGCCTTTCTTCGCTCTGTCACTCTCTCCCGCGCTCCCCACATCACTTTATTCTGGACATTGAAGAACAAAGAGATGGAAATGTGAAAGGTAAGTCTTCTTTCAACAGTGGCCCGTGGAAAGTTAAGTAAATTGTCATCAAATAAATGGTTAAAATAGATTCACTGAAACGTGAAGCTTGTCTGACGCCATCTGTGGTGAGTGTCCTTAATTAGCCCACGGCAGTTCCTCGTCAGTATAGTGGTGAATATCCCCGCCTGTCATGCAAGAGGCCGGGGCTTAATTCCCCGACGAAATATATCAAATCCCATTGCCTTTAAAAGCTTCACTTTCATTTCTCTTGCAATTCATCTTCAACATTGGATGCGTGAAAAAACACTGATAAACTAACTCGGACTATCCCACTTTCCACAATATAATTTCACTGACATTCCAGCGATTTTAAACCTTCCTCTCTGCGTCACCTTGATGAAAGAACCACAATAATGAGCAAGAAATGAAAGGCAGAATCGCGTTGTTTTATTTTATTCGTTCATGGGATATGGGCGTCGCTGGAGAGACCAGCATTTATTGCCCTCCCTAATTGCCCTTGAGAAGGTGGTGGTGAACCGCCTTCTTGAACCGCTGCAGTCCGTGTGGTGAAGGTTCTCCCACAGCGCTGTTAGGAAGGGAGTTCCAGGATTTTGACCCAGCTCCGATGAAGGAACGGCGATATATTTCCAAGTCGGGATGGTTTGTGACTTGGAGGGGAACGTGCAGGTGGTGTTGTTTCCATGCGCCTGATGCCCTTGTCCTTCTGGGTGGTAGAGGTCGCGGGTTTGGGAGGTGCTGTCGAAGATGCCTTGGCGAGTTGCTGCAGTGCATCCTGTAGATGGTACATACTGCAGCCACTGTGCGCCGGTGGTGGAGGGAGTGAATGTTTATGGTGGTGGATGATCCTGAGGACCTTCTGCAGCAGTGTCCTGGGGCTGAGATGATTGGCCTTTGGCAACCACCAATCATCTTCCTTTGTGCTTTGTATGTCTTCAGCCACTGGAGAGTTTTCACCCTGATTCCCATTGACTTCAATTTTACGAGGGCTCCTTGGTGCTACTCTCTGTCAAATGCTGCCTTGATGTCAAGGGCAGTCACTCTCACCCCACATCTGGAATTCAGCTCTTTTGTCCATGTTTGGACAAAGGCTGTAATGAGGTCTGGAGCCGAGTGGTCCTGGCGTAACCCAAACTGAGCATTGGTGAGCAGGTGCCGCTTGATAGCACTGTCGACGACACCTTCCATCACTTTGTTGATGATTGAGAGTAGACAGATGGGGCGGTAATTGGCCGGATTGGTTGTGTCCTGCTTTTTATGGACAGGACATACCTGGGCAATTTTCCACATTGTCGGGTAGATGCCAGTGTTGTACCTGTACTGGGACAGTTTGGCTGGAGGCGCCGCTAGTTCTGGAGCACAAGTCTTCAGCACGAGAGCCGGGATGTTGTCGGGGCCCGGAGCTTTTGTTGTATCCACTGCACTCAGCTGTGAGACACACACGCACGGACACATTACACACATGCAGCCATATACAAACAGACACTGATGCACAGATAGATAATCACACATACAGTTACACACACTGACAGACAGACACACACGTGTATGTTGAAACGCAGATATGGAAGGTTTGAAAAGAAAGCTGTGAACCGTTGTCGGCAGGATTCGAAGCTGCGGGGAGGCCCCAATAGATTTCTGGTCCATTGCCTTCAGCACAACTCGTTCACCTCAACTAAAACCTGCTCACTTAAAATGGCAACGACCCATCGCTCTGCAACACACGGGCACCAAGGTTCACGAGGCCTGTGTGTGTAATGTGTATGTTTGTCTCACTTTTTCTAAGCTTTTCTGAGTGGGACTCCGTTTCTCTGCCTTTCTCGCTCTCTGTCACTCTCTCCCGCGCTCCACACATCACTTTATTCTGGACCTTGACTAACAAAGAGATGGAAATGTGAAAGGTAAGTTTTCTTTCAACAGAGGCCCGTGGAAAGTTTGTGTGCAACGTGCCTGAGTGTCACTTCCACGCTTTTCTGAGTGTCTCACAGTCTTTCTTTCTCCCTGTCATTTTGTCCCCAGCTCCCCACATCATTTTGCTCTGCACCTTGACTAACAAAGTGATGGAATTGTGAAATGTAAGACCTCTTTCAACAGAGACCCATGGAAAGTTAATCAAACTATCATCGAATAAATAGTTTAAAAAGATTCACTGGAACGTAAAGCATGTTTAAGACCACCTGTGGGGAGAGGACATTCACTTCGTGCATCAGTTCTCCGTTAGTGGGAGCACGCGGAAGACCGAGGTTCAATTGTGCCATTAAAAGTTTCATTTTTATTTTTCTATCCATTTATGTACAATATTGGATGCAGAAAATCTATTGGTAAAAGTTTCCCACCTTCCCGAAATTAATTGCACTGATATTCCAGCGAATCTCAGATCTCTCTAATCTGCTCCACTCTGGCCTTTGAGTCTGAAGATTGTGGTTTCAAGCCCCAACCCACCAGAGAGCTGAGCAGAGCAGAATTTCCCAAACCGGGAACCGGACAAGGTTGTCAAGGGGTCTGAGAAGAGGGAGGCCGGTGAAACTCACAAAACAGGAGATGCCTGCAATACCAATCGTCTCCAGTGGTAGCGCTGCAGCTGTCCCCCCTACTCTCTCAGGTTGATTCAATCACTGTTGCCCACAACAAGAATTTGCATTGATACAGAGACTTTAACGCAACAAAATGCCCCAAGGCACTTCACAGCAGCGTAATTGGACAAAACATTGACGCAGAGCCGCAAGACTTGCATAGTTATCAGCCGTCGCTCAGTGGGCGGCACTCACGGGAGCCAGCACACAATCTGTTGAAAGAAGGCATGTCTTTCTCAGATTCCATCTCTTTGTTCGTCAAAGTCCAGAATGAAAAGATGTGGGGAGCGGGGGAAAAAGTGACAGAGAGACACTCTGAAAAGCGTTGAAGAAGTGAGACACACACACACACAAAACAGACACTGATATACAGACAAATACTCACACAAACAGGTACACACACTGACAGACAGACACACACGTGTTGCTTGAAACGCAGACGTGAAAGGCTTGAAAAGAAAGTTCTGAACCATAGTCGGCAAGACTCGAACCTGCCCGGGGAGACCCCAGTGAATTTTTTATCCATCGCTCGAAACAACCCCCGCCACGACTGCTTGAGTTTAGCGAAATGCTGCCCACTTAAAATTGCAACGATCCATCCCTCTGCAACAGACGGGCACAAAGAACGACCATGCCTCTGTGTGTAATGTGTGTGTATCTCACTTTTTCTCAGCTTTTCAGTGAGAGTGTTCGTTTCTCTGTCTTTCTCACAATAGTCCAACATTCCGTTTGCCTTCCGGATTACCTGCTGCACCTGTGTGTTGACTTTTTGTGTTTCGTGTACGAGGACACCCAGATCCCTCTGTACCGCAGCATTTTGTTGTATTTCTCTGTTCAAATAATATGTTGCTTTTTTATTTTTCCTCCAAAGTGGATTAATTTACATTTTCCCACGTTATATTCCATCTGCCAAATTTTTGCCCATTCGCTTAACCTGTCAATATCCCTGTGCAGATACTTTGTGTCACCCTCACAACTTGTTTTTCCACTTATTTTCGTATCATCAGCAAATTTGGCCACAATACACTCTGTCCCTTAATCCAAGTCATTGAAATATATTGTAAATAGTTGAGGCCCCAGCTCTGATCCCTGTGGCACCCCACTAGTTACAGATTGTCATTTTGAAAATGACCCTTTTATCCCGACTCTTTGTTTTCTGTTAGCCAATCCTCAATCTATGAGCTCTTATCTTGTGCCTGTTATTCTCTGCGAGGTAAAGGCCAGAAGCAGTGGCTGCAGCGTGGCAGGAAGCGGCAGAAGGCACGGGTGGGTGCAAGCGTGGAGAATAACAAGCAGCAGGGATATCACCTTTTATGTGGCATCTCATCGAATGCCTTTTGGAAATCCAAATATACTGCATCCATTGGTTCCCCTTCATCCACCCTGCTCGTTACTTCCTCAAAGAACTCTAATAAAATTGTCCGACACGATTTCCCATTCATAAAACCATGTTGACTATTTTAGATTGTATTGTGAGTCCGCGAATGTCCTGCCACTACTTCTTAATAATGAATTCTCGCATTTTCATTTTACACGCACTCGCATTGGTTGAAGAGCAGAGATAAAAGCAATGAAAAGAAAAATCTAAACCGTAGTCGGCAGGACCCCATTGGATTTCTCGTCCATCGCCTTAACCACTCGGCCACGACTACTGGTTTAAAACCTAATGCTGCTCACTTAAAATCGCAATAATCCAGCGCTCTGCTGCACAGAGCCACAGAACTGGTATCGGTATCAACCGTCGCTCAGGGCGTCGGATGTCCATGCCAGTTACTCGTTTGCATAGTGGTGGGTATCCCTGCCTATTATACGGTCGACCTGGCTTCAAATACACCTCGACGATGAACTTCTTCTACCTTTAAAGTTTTCATTTTTCTCCAACATTGGACGTGTGAAAAAACACACATAAAATAACTCAGACAATCCCACTTTCCACAGAATAATTTCACTGATATTTCTGCGATTTTAAATCTCACTCTCCGCGTCACCTCGATGTCAGAACCACCATAATGAGCAAGAAATGAAAGGCAGAGTCGCGTTGTGAAGAGACCCGGGCTAATTCAGCACCCCGACGGGGGGATGGCGGCAGATTCAATCATGGCTTTCAAAACGGAACAGGATAAGTACTTAAAAGGAAAAAATTGCAGCGCTACGGGGATAGGGCTGGCGAGTGGGACCAGCTGGATTGGTCTTGCATCGAGCCGGCACGGACTCGATGGGCGGAAAGGCCTCCTTCCGTGGTGTGAACTTTCTGTGATTCCGTGATGCAAATGGAAAAGGAGAGTCAATGAGCAGTATCAAAATGCAACTGAGTAATACATACCAGGAGTGGGGTTCGAACCCACGCGGGTATAAGCCCATTGGATCTTAAGTCCAACGCCTTAACCACTCGGCCATCCTGGTGCACTCGCACGTTTGTTCTATGTGTAATGTACCTGACTGTCACTTCTTCTACGCTTTTCTTTGTCATTGAATGACTGGTGGGAAAAGATTCACTGAAGTTTGAAGCGTGTCTCACGCCATTTGTGGGGAGTGTCCATCACCCGCTCACGCCAGTTCCTCGTTAGTGCAGTGCTGAGTATCCCCGTCTGTCAAGCGGTTGATCCAGGTTAAATTCTCCTGTGTCGAGGTTCCAGTGCTGCTGCATTTAAAAGCTTCACTTTCATTGATCTTGCAATTTATCTCCACTATTTGATGTGGAAAATACACTGAATGTCGAACTCGGACCATCCCACTTTCCACAATTTAATTTCACTGATATTCCAGCGATTTTAAAACCTGCTCTCTGCCTCACCCTTCACCTCGTTGTCAGAACCCCAATAATTTGCAAGTAATGAATACGCCGAATCGAGCTGTGAGGAGACCCGGGCTAATCCAGCAACCCGAAACAGAGAGATAGAGAGAGAAATAGAAAGAAAGGGAAACAGAGAGCGAGACACAGGAAGAGAGACGGAGCCTGAGAGAGGCCCTGACAAGGGCTCAGAGGAGGTTTATCAGAAAGATCCCGCATACAACAGTGAAATGAATGGCCAGTTAATTTGCATTTTGGTGGTGTGAGTTGAAGGAGGAAGTTAAGCTCATTGTCATCAAATAAATGTTTGAAATAGATTTACTGAAATTTGAAGGCTGTCCAACGCCATCTATGGTGCGTGTCCATCACCAGACGACACCAGCTCCTCGTTCGGATAGTGGTGAGCATCCTTGCCTGTTATTCGTTGCACCCGCGGTTCAATTTCCCGACCGGGAGTGGAAATTTTGCTGCCTTTAAAAGCTTCATTTTCCGTCCTGTGCCAGTTCCTCGTTGGTGTCGTGGTGAGGGACAGGGAGAGACAGAGAGAGAAAGGCATCGGAAAGGGCGGAGAGGAGGTTCACCAGAAAGATCTCACAAACAGCAATGAAATGGATGGTGAGTTCATCGGCTTTTTGGAGGTGTTGATTATCGTCCAGGTTTCGAAATTTGCGGACAGCAAGTTCCCACAAACAGCAATGACAGAGTGAAAGGCGCAGAAGGCCGATAGAACAGGCGTGTCAATGAGCAGTATCAAAATGTAACGCAAATAACAATTATCAGAAGTGGGGTTTGAAACCACGCGTGTATAAACCCATGGGATGTTGAACCCAATACCTGAAGCACGCGGCCATCCTACTCGTTGAGTTTATACGGTGGTGAGTGTCCCCGAGTGGTTCAGGCGATGGACTAAAAATCTATTGGGATCTCTCCGCGCAGGTTCGGATCCTGCCGACTGGGGATCCCATTATCTGCATTTTAACATACAGCAAACTTCTTGTGGAATTACTCATTCTTTAGTGAATTAAAAATACACGGCTTTCAACACCTCGAGTTTTATGCTCATTGGAATTGATGTGCAAGATTTCACAAAATCTACGATGGGAATAGAACAAAAATGTGCCAAATTACCGATCGTCTGTCTCTCTCTGTGTGTTTGAGTCACTCCATGTGCGCATGTCCGTGTGTGTGTGGGCCTCACATTTTCTCCGTTTTTCTGAAGGGGTCTCTGTCTCTTTCTTTCTCTCCCTCACTCTCTCCCGCGTTCCTCACATAATTTGACTCTGGACATGATCCAACAAAGAGATGGAAAAGTGGCCGCTCAGTCTTCTTTCACCAATGGCCCGTGGAAAGTTAAATAAAGTGTCATGAAGCACCAGGCCGAGTGGTTAAGGACTTAAGATCCAATTGTTTTGCACCCGGGTGAACCCCACTCCCGGTAGCTCTTTAATTTAATCCCGTTACACTTTCATACTGCTCAGTTCCACTCGTTTTACATCTGCATTATGTAATTGTTATTTTGTCATTGCTGTTTGTGGGATCTTGCTGCGCGCATATTTGAAAACCTGGATGACAATCCTCCCTCAATCAACACCACCAAAAAATAGATTAACTGGCCATCCTTTTCATTGCTGTTTGTGGGATCTTTGTTGTCAGAACCACAACAACAAGCAACAATTGAAACTCTTTAATTTGATTCTGTTACACTTTCACACTGCTCAGTTCCACTCGTTTCCCATCTGCATTATGTACCTGTTACTTTGTCATTGCGGTTTGTGGGACTTTGCTTTGCGCATGGCTGGAAACCTGGACGATGATCTTTCCTCAAACAATACCACCAAAAAACAGATGAACTGTTGGTTCTGATATCGAGGTGAAGGGTGAGGCAGAGAGCAGCTTTTAAAATCGCTGGAATATCAGTGAAATTAAATTGTGGAAAGTGGGATGGTCCGAGTTTGTCTTTCAGTGTATATTTCGCATCCAATATTGCAGGTAAATTGCAAGAGAAATGAAAGTAAATCTATTAAAGACAGCAAAAGTGTAACCGACTCGTCGGGGAATTGAATCCTGGTCTCCAGTGTGGATTCTTCTCTCTGAATAAACAGATTGCAATGTTGAAAACGTGACAGGAACATTCTCTCCAACACGAATTATATATAAGACACTTGGAAATCCATGAACAGACAGTGATAGCCTCATGGTAGCACTGGGTCTGGATATGGAATGGCCGGTTCAAATCACTGGAGAATGACAAGAATCCCATCGTTTTAATTCTGTTTGGGAATCAAATCACTTCTTTAAATTTCTAAAATACAGCATCGAGCAATATAAGAACATAAGAACATAAAATAGGAGCACGAGTAGGCCACTCGGCCCCTCGAACCTGCACCGCCATTCAATAAGATCATGGCTGATCTTCGACCTCAACTCCACTTCCCGCCCGATCCCCATATCCCTTGATTCCCCGAGAGCCCAAAAAATTATCGATCTCAGTCTTGAATATATTGAATGACTCAGCATCCACAGCCCTCTGGGGTTGAGAATTCCTAAGATTCACAACCCTCTGCGTGAAGAAATTCCTCCTCATCTCAGTCTTGAATGGCCGACCCCATACCCTGAGACTATGCCCCCGAGTTCTCGACTCTCCAGCCAAAGAAATCAGCCTCTCGGCAGCTACCCAGTCAAGCGCCCTCATAATCTTATATGTTCCAATGAAATCACCTCTCATTCTTCCAAACTCCAGAAAGTATAGTCCCATTCTACTCAACCTCTCTTCATAGGACAAACCTCTCACCCCAGGAATTAATCTCGTGAACCTTCGTTGCACCGCCTCGAAGGCAAGTATATCCTTCCTTAGATAAGGAGACCAAAACTCTGTGCAGTACTCCAGGTGAGGTCTCACCAATGCCCTGTACAACTGTGGTAAGACTTCCTTACTGTTGTACTCCAACCCCCTTGCAATAAACGCCGACATGCCGTTTGCCTTCCTCATTGCTTGCTGCACCTGCATAATCACTTTTTGTGTTTCTTGTACGAGGACACCCAATTCTCCCTGAACACCAAATTTTACTAATTTCACACCATATAAAAATATTCTGCTATTCTATTCTTCATACCGAATTGTAAAACCTCACATTTCCCCACATCATACTCCACCTGGCACCTTCTTACCCATTCACTTAGCCTGTCTATATCCCTTTGCAGACTCTGTGTGCCCTCCTCACAGCTTACTTTCCCACCTATCTTTTATCATCAGCAAACTTGGATACATGACACTCGGTCCGTTCATCTTAGTCATTGATATCGATTGTAAATAGCTGAGGCCCAAGCACCGATCCTTGCGGTACCCCACTAGTTACAGCCTGCCAACCTGAAAATGACCTATTTATCCGCACTCTATTTTCTGTCCGTTAACCAATCCTCTATCCGTGCTGATGGATTATCCCAACTCCATGAACGCTTACATTGTGCAACAAACTTTAATGTGGCATCTTATCGAATGTCTTTTGAAAATCCAAATATAGGACATCCATTGGTTCCCCGTTATCTATCCTGCTTGTTGCATCCTCAAAAAACTCAAATAAATTTGTCAAACACGATTCCCCTTTCATAAATCATGTTGACTCTGCCGAATCATATTATGAAGTTCTAAGTGCCCTGTTACCACTTCCTTAATAATGGATTCCAGCATTTTCCCAACGGCAGAGGTCAGGCTAATTGATGTGCAGTTCCTTGTTTTCTCTCCCCCTCCCTTCTTGAATACCGGGATAATATATGCTATCTTCCAATACACTGGGATCATTCCAGAATCTAGAGAATTTGGGAAGATCATAACCGATGCATGCACTATCTCTGCAGCCACCTCTTTTAGGACCCACAGATGTTGGCCATCAGGTTCAGGGGATTTGTCGGCTTTTAGTCCCATTAGTTTGTCCAGTACTTTTTCTCCAGTGATATTAATTGTATTAAGTTCCTTCCTCTCATTTACCGTCTGGTTCCCCATTATTTTTGTTATGCTTTTTGTGTCTTCCACTGTGAAAACAGAGAGAAAAAAATATGTTTAACGTATCTGCCACTTCCTGATTACCTACTTTAATTTGTTCTGTCTCAGCCTGTAAGGGACAACGTTTACTTTTGTTACTCTTATCCTTTTTATATCGAAACATAGAAACAAAAAAAATAGGAGCAGGAGGAGACCATTCGGCCCTTCGAGCCCTGCACCGTCATTCAATATGATCATGGCTGATTCTTTATCTCAATACCATATTCTCCCTCTCTCCCCATACCCCTTGATGCCTTCTGTGTCCAAAAATCTTGCAATGTCCTTCATAAATATATTCAGTGACATGGCCTCCACGGCATTCTGGGTAGAGAATTCCATTGGTTCACCACCCTTTGAGTGAAGAAATTTCACCTCATCTCAGTCCTCAATGTCCTGCTCCGTTTCCGAGCCTGTGACCCCTCGTTCTGGACCCTCCCCCCCCCCCCCCCCCCGCCGCCAGCCAGGGTAAACATCCTCCTTCCATCCAGCCTGTCTTGCCCTGCCAGAGTTTTATACGCTTCAATGAGATCCCCTCTTATTCTTCTAAACTCTCGTGAATACAGGCTTAGTCGACCCAATATCTCCTCATACGACAATGCTGCTGTAACAAGAATCAATCTGGTGAAACTTCGCTGCACTCCCTCCATGGCAAGTATATCCTTTCTTAGGTAAGGAGGCCAAAACTGCACATTAACAGGTGTGGTCTCACCAAGGCCCTGTATAACTGCAGTGAGACATCTTTTCTCCTGTACTCAAATCCACTTGCAATGAAGGCCAACATACCATTCGCCTTCCTAACTGCTTGCTGCACCTGCATGCTTGCTTTCAGTGATTGGTGTACAAGGACACCCAGGTCCTTTTGTACATCAACGTTTCCCAATCTATCACAAATTAAATAATACTCTGCCTTTCTGTTTTTCCATCCGAAGTAGTTAACTTCACATTTATCCACGTTATACTGCATCTGCCATGTATTTGACCACTCAATCAACTTGTCTAAATCGCCTTGAAGCCACTTTGCATCATCCTCACAGCTCACCATCCCACCTAGTTTTGTATCATCATCAAACTTGGAAATATTACATTTGGTTGCCTCATCCAAATAAGGGGGCCAAAGAACGGATCCCCGCGGTACCCCACTAGTTACCACCTGCAACCCCGAAAAAGACCCATTTATTCCTACTCTCTGTTTCCTATCTGTTAACCAATTTTCAATCCATGCCAGTATGTTACCCCCAATCCATTGTGCTTTAAGTTTGCACACGAACCTCTTATGTGGGAGTTTCTCAAAGGCCTTCTGAAAATCATAATGCACCACATCCATTGGTTTCCCCCTTATCTATCCTACCAGTTACACCCTCAAAAACATCCAGTAGGTTTGTCAAACAAGATTTCCCTTTCATAAATCCATGTTGACTTTGTCTAATCCCATTGATACTTTCGAAGTGTCCTGTTATCATATACTTAAAAATAGACTCGAGCATTTTCCCTACTACTGATGTTAGGCTAACCGGTCTGTCGTTCCCTGTTTTCTCTCTCCCCCCTTTTCTAAATAGTGTGATTACCTTTGCCACCCTCCAAACTGCAGGGATTTCTCCAAAATCTATGCAATTTATGAAGATGACAACCAATGCATCCACTATTTCCATAGCTAACTATTTTAATACTCTGAGATGCAGATTATCAGGCCGTGGGGATTTATCGGCTTTCAGTCCCAATAATTTCTCCAGCACTATTTTTTTACAAACACTAATTTCCTTTAACACCTCCTTCTCACTAGACCCTTGGTTCCCGAGCATATCTGGGAAGATGTTTGTGTCCTCTTCCGTGAAGACAGAACAAAAGTATTTGTTAAATTGCTCTGCCATTTCCTTGTTCCCCATTATAAATTCTCCCGTTTCTGACTGTGAGGCACCTGCATTTGTCTTCACTAATCTTTTTCTTTTTACATACTTGTACAAGCTTTAACAGTCTGCTTTTTTGTTCCTTGCAAGTTTGCTCTCATGCTCTATTTTCCCCTTTTAATCTTTTTTGCTTAATTATAAACTGATCCCAATCCTCAGTCTTGCTACATTTTCTGGCAACTTTATATGCCTCCACTTTGGATCTAAAATTATGCTTAATTTCTTTTGTTAGCCATGGTTGGGCCGCTTTTCCTTTTGTGTTTTTGCGCCAGAAAGGAATGTATAATTGATGCAGTTCATGCATTCACTCCTTGAATGTTAACCATTGCCTATCCACCATCATGGTAATCCCCAATCTATCACAGCCAACTCACTCCTCATTCTTCGTAGTTTCCTTTGTTTAGATTTGGGACCCTAGTTTCGATTGGACTATTTCACTTTCCATCTTAATGAAGAATTCTATCATGTTATGTCCATTCTTTCCAAAAGGACCACGCAAACAAGATCATTAATTAACCCCTTCTCATTGCACAATATCCAATTAAGGATAGCCTGTTCCCGAGTTGTATCCTCAACGTACTGGTCTAAAAAACCATCTCAGACTCACTCCAGGAATTCATCCTCCACAGTATTATTACTAATTTGGTTTGGCCAAGTCAAGATGTCGATTAAAGTCACCCATGATAACTACAGTACCCTTGTTACATGCATCTCTAATTTCCTGTTTGATGCCGTTCCCTGCATTACCACCACTGGTATTGATTCATGTTATCATGAAGAATCTTTTTTGTTTTCATTTTATTCCGTTTACCTGATTTTATGGAGACTGTACATTGGCGGATGAAAATAAAATCAGCAATAATTTTGAGAGAATTGTTGTAACCTGGAGTTCAGGTTACATGAGCTGATGCCTGATTGCTGGAGGCTTAACTTTAATATTTTGATTGGTAAAAAATGGTCCTTGCCTGGGCACAGTTTACACTCCAGGGATTTGAGCAGAAAATCTAGGCTGACACTCCAGTGCAGTACTGAGGGAGAGCTGCAATGTTGGAGATGCCGTCTTTCGGATGAGGCGTTAAACTGAGGACCTCACAGGTGGATGTAAAAGATCCCATGGTACTATTCGAAGAAGAGCAGTGGAGTTCTCCCCGATGTCCTGGCCAATATTTATCACTCAACCAATACCTAAAATAGATTATCTCATCATTTTCTTCATTGCTGTTTATGGGAGCTTGCTGTGCTCAAATTGGCTGCCTGCATTACAACAGTGAGTACAGTTAAAAGTATTTCATCGATTGTAAAGCGCTTTGGGACAACGTGACAATGTGAAAGGCGCTATCGACACGCAAGACTTTCTATCTTTCTCATTCTGCATGGGGTCATTTGACTGAGATAATCTGATCCACCCCTCTACCCATGATTCTTCTCTTGCTTTGTGCTTTTTGCATACATAAATATTGATTTTTAAAATTTACATATTAGTGTACATATCCCACGTCTATTTTTCTGATTGGATGAATTTTGATGAAGAAGATTCTCCACGCCCGAAACGATAACATTTGTTCTTTCAGATTTAGAGCATTTTGCTTTTTGTTTCAGTGCTGTGGGACTCTGTCCAGTTTACTGACACAGCAGAAGGAGCAAGAGGACAGGCTGATTGAATACAGAATACAGCAGGTCACTGGGAAAGTTAGAGCAGCTGGTAAAACTCCTGCTGTAAATAAAGGGCAGGGTCAGTTACACAAGACTGAGTGACTTTATTGTGCAGCCTCCAGGCATCATCTTTACAACTGTCAAAATTAAACCCAAAATCTGTTCCCCCAGAACAGACATTAACTGTCTCGCCTGCTTCATCTCCTGCTGTTCTGCTTCTGCAGTCACTCACTCTAAGCTGATTACAATGAGTTGTTTTATGATTATTTCGTGCTCTCTGTGTGTTAATCACATTCCTGTCTCTACCTTGCTGTTTTTTTTTCATCTGTCTGTCTTTCACTGGTTCTGTCTCTCTGTCAATATATTTATCTTTCTCAGTCGTCTTTCTGGCATTTTTCTGTCTTGTTACTTCATCCTCTTTTAATTTCTGTCTCTGTATCACTGTTCCATTTCTATATTTTTTCTCTGTCACCCTTTGCTTCTCTCGTTATATCTCTAGGTTTCTGTCTTCCATCTTTATCTCTTCTTTCCATTTGCCTCGCTGTCCCTCTCGCTCGTTCTCTCCCCACTCTCTCTGTCTATCTCTGTCTTTTTTGCCTTCTCACACCCTTTTCAACTCTTTCTCTCTCTTTCGCTCTGCCTTTCACGCTCTCTGTTCTGTCTCTCCTTTTCTTTATTTCTCTCTTCACTTTCTCCATCTCTTTCTTTTTTATGAATTCACAATCAACTTTAATTTCGTTGTAGGCAGACTACGTAAATGCATCATTAATTCTTGCACATTAGTCCAACATTATCTTTTATACAAATGAAGAAAAAATAACAGTACAATTGGATGTTTGGATATCAATATAAAAGCACCCATTTCTTCTGTTCAGATACATGTATAGGAATTCATTTACACATATGTCTACATAGCTGTCTCCGCTGTTCAGAAGTAATTCATTGTGTAAAGTGTTTTGAGATGTGTTAATATAAAGGGCACTGTACAAATTCCGTTTTAATGAATTACATTGTCCATTTATAGACCAGAAAATATCCGCCTCTTGCTTTTGTTGTCTCACTTTGTCTCTTTTGCTGTCTGTCACTCTCCTGCACTGATTCTTTCTGTTTCTCCAGTTCTCTTTGCTTCACTTCTTTTGTCTCTATCGCCCTGTTTCAATCTCTCTTTCTAATTTTCCCTGTGTGCCTCTCACTTTCTGTCCACTTTCCTTCTGCACCTCTGAGTTTCTTTCACCATTTGTCGACCTGTTTCTCTCAACTTTCTCTCGCTGGTAAACTCCCTCTCTTTCCCTTAATCTGTGTTAATCATTTCCTGTCTCTGTTTTCTCATGGAAAGATGCTCCTTTCCTGTTTGTGCTTTTTCTCCCTGGATTTCTTTCTGATTATATTTTTCTCCTTCCATGTTTTTTTCCATCTCTCTTGTCTTTTCTATTTATCTTCCTGTTCCCTCTCTGTTTCTGCCCTTTATTCTTTCTCCCTCTCTCCCTCTTTTCTGTTTATTTATTTTTCTTTCTGATTGTCTCGAGCTGTTTCTCCATCTAAATCTCTTACTGTATTTCTTTCCGTCTTTCTCTAACTTGTTAACTGTCCTTTTCTCTCTGCCCCTTTCTGCTCTTCAATCACTTTCAATTTATTTTTCTCTACGTCTTCCTTTCTTTCACTTTCTTCACGATTTCATTCTCAATTATCTGCTTTTCTCTCTGTTTATGGCTCTAACGGTCTCTCATTTCCCCTTTCTATCTGCCTCTATCTGTAAGGTTAACTCTATGTGTAACCCTGTCTCTTCCTCTCCACGTATCTATCTATCTATCTATCTATCTATCTATCTATCTATCTATCTATCTATCTATCTATCTATCTATCTATCTATCTATCTATCCATCCATCTGTTTGTTGGTTTGTCTGTCTGTCTATCTCTGTCATTTTATCTCTCCATTTAGATGGAGTGCAGCTATTCCGATCAGGCCCACAGCACCGACTTTCATTGACAGGTTTGCCCATTTTGCAGGGCGGCCATTTCGTTGAAGTCCAGCTGAGCTCTTTAGTGCCGCCTGTTTGAGCAACAATTCATGTGTTGTCTGCAGAGCGAATCACGCCTCAATAGGTCAGATTATCAATATGATGTAATATCAGAATCAGATTTCAGATTATGTCAGCTAATATATAATCTACTTTCCATCCGGTGGGAAGTGCAGGAGGTGGAGTATGAAATGGCCAGAAATAGTTCTAGTGCTTGAAACCCTTCAGCTCTTTCTATGATTTCACTAATTTAACAATTAGATTGAGTGGGTATTTCACCGCGTTCTTCAGCTCCTCTCTGAATTTAGCCTGGGTCAGGACATAAATACACGTGTTTGTGCAGGAACTGAGAAGCTGCAGCATTCCTGATGTGGCTTCTGTGATATAACGAGGGTCAGTGAATGAATTAAAATACCGAATGTCTGTAATTCGCCGATAAATGTTATTTACAACCTGGGTCACCCATAATAGGATAAAACTGCCCGATATACTGAAGAGTAAAATGATGGATTTCTTTCGGTTCTCCATCTCTGGATCCTTGTGATTCTCTCCATTACTGCGGCCCCGGAGTCCCCTGCGGACTCGACTGGCTGCTAAAATACGTCTGACCGTCAGAACATTGAGCAGCAAAATCAATAAGAAGGGGGCACAAGGGGTTAAAATGAGGTGAACGAACTCAAATGCGGCCCACACTGGGGAAGTGCGGAAGTTCAGTTTAAAGACACAATACCGGGGAACATTATCAATTATAAGGTAAGTTTCATTTCTAAAGTACCAGGGAACACTCTCGAAACAGCCCAACACACTCACTGTTCCTATAACTACAGCCGCCATTTTCTCGGTGCAATATTTTGTTTTAAGATTCTCACAAGAAATGACCACAAATCGATCAAAGGTGAAAGCGACTGTGAACCAGACAGAAACAACCGTGGCTGCAGAACCCAAGAACATAATGGGACGACACACGGGAGTAATGAACAAGAATGAATTGGGAAAATAACTTAGACCAACCCGTGTCAATATCAGATCAGTGATAACGACCAGGAGATCGGCCACTGCCATTCCCAACAGGTAGCGACTGATACATTTGGAGAGACCGCAGTTTCCTCGGGACAGGATCACAATCGCCACCAAGTTAACTGTAAGAGAGAGAAAAGGAAGCAGAGAAATTACTGATCAGACCTGGAGCCAAAACAGTAATATGACAGGATCTGGGGTTAAATTTCCAGCTTTGTTGCTGCATCGAACGGTGGAAACTGAGTCATTCACCTGGACAGCGCTTTCGGGCAGAGAAATGTTTATAAACTCAATTATCAATAATGAATTGTGAAATCGATAAAGAAAGTGAATAAATGAGCATTGGATCCACTGGAAGGGCCGAGTGAGAGCGCAGTGCCGGTGGGGAAGGGAGAAGGAGTTTTACCGAGCAGGAATCCAACGGGTTAAAGCCGAATTTGGGCTCCAGACTGACGGGAAAGAGAGCGAAGGCCGGAAAGGTGAGGGGACAGGGGGAGGTGCAGCTGGTTTGTTTCCCTGGGTTAAGAGAACCGACAGAGGCTGACACAAAACGGGGAAAGGCCGAAAGCGGTGGCCGTGAGTTTGAGGCTTCGGATCGGATTGGAAGAGGCAGCTGGAGACCGAGGCAATGAGTGAGATTGGGAGGGAGACAAGGAAAAGGACATGTCGGAGCAGGAGGGGAGTTAGGAACAGATTGTTTGGGAAAGCGGATAAACTGAAGCAATGGATGAGGAGACAGAGGATTCAATGTGGTGGTTGGAGAGGCTGGGATTCACAGGGAGAGACTGCAGCAGAGTGTGAGAGGAAATCTAATCTATCGGTCCCACTAACACAATCCAACTAATAAATTGAACGGTTCACTTCAGTGGTTATTGTTGTCAGGGAACAGCTCTTTGGGTATAAAATGTGTTCATTAAATTTACTTTGCACATTCAATTAAAACTAAATTAAAATATATGAATTAAATCAACCTCGTTCTTCAGTGAATTCTGCTGATTCTGAGTTTTTGAATACAGTATCCTAATAATTCATTAGGATCAAGAAATCACTAATTCTATTCTTTAAATACATTTGAATCATGTTTATTTATTCAGTCAGTGAATAAGGAAAAGTAACAATCACCAAAACAGACTGAGGACCTGAAAACGATAAACACACCCAGCGAGAGTGCAATAAAACTCTCACAATCTGACAACTTCCTATTAACATCTTCAAGTCACATTTCCTCTTCCTAATTGTACTGGAAGTTTCAACAGTTCATTCCGATGAATGATTCACCGCATGGCCGCTTTATCTCTGTCTCTCTCCCATTCTCTCTCCCATTATCTCTCTTTCTCTCTCTCTTCTCACGTTCTTTCTCTCCCTGCCTCTCGTTTTCCGTCTCCGTCATTGTCTCTATCGCTTCTCTATCTATTATTCTGCCATCTCTACTCTTTCTCAATGCCCCTTTTCACATCCGATTCAATCCTAACATCCTGTCCCTTTATTCTGTTAACCAGTCCCGTGTTCCACCGATCCTATTCTCAGTGTCAGTTTGTTAAATTGTGAATCATCTGTGGAATATTTTCATGTTACTACAGATCATCTAAGTCTCCACCTGTTCGCCTGCACTGTTTGCTTCATCTGCAAATCATGGAAGAAACAGAATCAAATGTCTCTTCCAGACAGACCTCACAATAATTGAAATTCCTTCTCCTGTAATTATAAAGTACACCATTAGATGGAGCTGTTGTTCAATTCACAAAACGCCAACATCACAGCTGCTGCAAAGAATCGACAGATAAATAGAAGGGCTCAGGATTCCAATGGATACAGTGCAAACTGATTTATCATACCCTCAAAACATTACATTTTACAATGAACTCATCCACCGTGACACAGAGAAGGAGATGTGAAAGATTCAGCAGCAAACTCAGTTCAATAGCCAGAACTTTGGAGCTGCGCCAGACACACACAAATGTTTCATAAGAGTGAGAAACAATAAATGCATTGAAATCCCAGTTAAACTGAAGCATGTTATTGGGGAGGGAGGACATTGCGCTGCCACCTTGTAACACTGAGACCGTGAGCTGTCTCATTATCAATCACTGAAAACACATTTTTGAAAAAAATCTGCAGGACACGTTCGTTCCACAACATGAAACTGTTCCGAGCTCCTGATGGTCTGATACCAGCTCTTAGCCCAGACACCTGATTCCAATACATTTAGTACAGAGAATAATTCAGTGACAATGCCAGGGTTGGACATAAAAAGTTCATTACAGATATAATGGAATTGCTACAAGACCGAATGTTTGCTATTGAGGAGATGCCATTATTGAACAGTACACTTAGTACAGACAATTATCCAGTGACAAGGTCAGGGTTGGATACACAAAAATCATTCCTGCTCAGTCCTGTAACTGAAAGAGCAGAGACTCCATCAGTCAACTGGTGGAACAGAACAGGCGACTGTGTGAGACATTCAGGGAGCAAACATATTTTGCCAAGTACAGCAGCACAGTTAACACCGATTTACACCATTAACAGCTGAGATAACAGGTTACCCGGCACTCCAATTACTGCAAGGGCAGGATAGTAAATATCTTCTATCTGATAAATTATTGGATATTCCATTTCTGTGAGAAGCAGTCACTTCCGTTGTTCTGGAAACCAGAAGTCCGGCAGGTGCTCTGAGCTGATACATTCCAATGAACCCTGATTTATACAGGGGATAAGACTCCACTGACACGGTTATACTCGTGATCATTGCTATTAGTTACAGTCACTTAAAAAAACACATTATATCTGCAGCTTTGACTCCGATATAAATAATGCGGTGGATTTAACACAAACATCTCAAAGTCCAGGACATTATCTTAATGAGACCTCTCTCAGGAATAAAGTTAAAATCTGTGCTCATACAGGACTGATCCAACAATAATGAGCGGCTTCTTTGACAGTTTTCATATAATTGTATTGTCCATGTTCACTCTTAGCGATTCATTTATAATTTATACCGATTTATCCGCAGTGCACATTAAATCCAGGGTCTCAACCAGACCCGTTTCACTCTTTTCCTGCAGTTTCCCAGTTATAATATGAATTCTGAGTCTCTAACACGAGGAGATTTAAAGGGCAGGTTGAGGATTGCAGCCTAGAAATGGCCGCGGGTGATATTAGGGGACGGAGACTGAAAGTGCCCCATTGAGATTCCTCACTTATCGTAACTTTGACGTCGTATTCGACCCCGTGCTGAGCTTCTGACCCCATATCCTCTTAATCACAAAGACCGCCTACTTCCGGGTCCGGAATAACTCCCGTTCCACTCGCCCTGCCAATCTGCTACTAAAACCCTTACCATGCCTATCTACCCTCTCTGGCCTTTGTTCTCCTCTCCGGCATCTCCAAAAATTTAACTCATCCAAAACTCTGCTGTCTGTAACCTTTCCCTCACTAACTCCTTCACCAATCATCCAAGCCCTTACTGAGCTGCATTGGCTTCCAGTCTCCGAAGTATTTATTTTTTTCTTTCTTAGAAACTTAAATACATAAGAGCCTCACCCCTCCGTATCTCTGCAACCGCCCCCAGCTTTCCAGCCCCTCTCTCTTCTCCTCCACCCCTGGCTGCTTGTGTATCCACAGTCTCTTTGGCCTACTATTGGCAGCTTATTCTTAAGCCACAGCCACGCCCCAGAATGTGCTCCCTCACTCCCCCCATCTCCATTACTCCCTTTCAGGTGTCAGCTGTGATTCAGTGGTTGGCACTCTTGCCTCTGAGTTAGAAGTTGAGAAGGTTGTGGGTTCATAGACCCACTCCAGAGACTTAAACACAATATCTTCATTTCAGTGCTGTACTGAGGTAATGCTGCACTGTCAGAGGTGCTGTCCTTCAGATGAGACGTTAAACCGAGGGCCAGTCTGTCACCTCAAGTCGATGTACAAAATCCCATGGCACTATTCGAAGAAGAGCAGAGAAGTTCTCCCCGCTGGCCTGGCCAATATTTATGCCTCAACCAACATCACTAAAACCAGATGATCTATTCAATTTCACATTGCTCTTTGTGGGATCTTGCTGTGTGCAGTATGTCGGCTGTGTTTCTCACATTGAAGCAGTATTTCTTTGGTTGCAAAGCACTTTGGGACATACTGAGATTGTGAAATGCGCTGTATAAATGCAACTTTCTTGAATTCTTTCTATCCATCTCTTGCTCCAAGCTTTTGTCCCCCGACGAATATCTTCTACTTTGGCTGGGGTCCATTTTTGTCTGATTATATCTCTGTGAAGCACCTTTAATTTTTATCCATGTTAAAGGCGCTTTATCAATCCAGGTAGTTATTGTTAAACTTTAACATCCTCCTCTGTCTTCATCCCACCATTGATGGCCATTCCTTCACACAACTAAAACCAACCTGATCCCCTCCGTCTCTCGTTTTACACCCCCCTTAAACCCTCCTTGCCGAAGGATTTCATCATACCTCCTGATTCCGTTTGTGCCTTTTACTTCCAGCCCCTGTGAATCCCCTTGGGAATGTTTATTACATTAAAGGCGGTCTGTGAATGCAAGTTGTTGTTGATTTCCATTGGAATGTGTTCATTAGTTGTCCACTGTGTGAGTAAAAGTAATTTCTGTGCTCATATTCTTGTACCAGAAAGAGATTTCTATAATAGGCGGATTTGATGAGATACATTAACATCGGCAACTACTCGGAGAAATCTTTTTGTTAGAACAACATAAGTTGGTTTGTCCACAGACAGCGCATTGAAATAGGTTTGTCGCACTGTGAGGCAACATTTAGGGAGTCTGCTATCTCAGATGAGACCAGCTACAGTGACTAAGATGAGGATTTATTAGTTATTTGTCTTTTTTCTCTTTGGTTATAACTCATTTTACTGCACCCTGGCTGATGACTAGGATGAAGCGGTTTGGGGCTGTGTCACTTTTTGCCATCGAATCTGCGATATCACTGCTCCATGGGGCTGATTGAGAAAGACCCCGTATGTTCTGACATTGTGGTGTCTTGGTATGAAATTAGATTGTTGTTTTTGGTATGGAAGGGAGAGAGAATTCCACTGGGTACTTGCAGACCAGTGGTTCTAACCTTATTTGTGGAGAAACTCTTAGAATCCAGCATTGGATCTGAAACTGTGGAGCAGGTAGCATTGCTCGGGTTAATCAAGGAATGTCCATGTGTCAAACCCCACCAAGTCCCACGGTTTGAAGAGATGATTTGGACTTAGGCCGACGGAGGACAATCTCTAATTCCGGTGAGAAACAAAACCAAGGATTGGCAAAATATAGGGAAGACTATAACAACATTAAAGAACGATGCAGGCAGCTTGGCTGGATTGAGCAGACACGAGGCAGCTGTATTTTAATGTAAAGTGAACGATATTGGAAGCAAATCAATGAATTTGTGTACACAGTTAATGAAAAGACGCCGAATGATGTTGAATAAAAGTGAGAATTAAGTACTCAAATGTATAATTCCATGGAATTGTAACGGCAGCTTCATAAATCATAAACAAATGCAAACAGCATTTTGAATTTTATAAGTAGGGTCACACGGTACAAATATAAAGAAGCAATGACAAATTTGTACAAAACATGGGTTAGCCCACATTTCCAGAGTCTCGTGTGCAGCTTTGTGCATCCCATTATAGAATCTACATTAAAGCCACAGAGAGCACAGTGTAGATTCACTCCAATGAAGCCCAGGAAGGGAAACTGTATTCGGGATAGATATTGGAACGATTTCCACAGAAACTGGGAAGACTGGGGGGGGGGGGGGGGGGCGGGGGGACAACGTAAAGTGGAAGGAGGATGAAGAATTACTAAAATGTGTACAGGAGAACTTTCTTAATCAGTATGTTTCGAGCCCAAAGAGGAAGAAAGAAGTGCTGGATCCAGTTCTATGGAATAAAGCAGGGCAAGCGTAATGTGTTTCATTGGGAGAACATCTGGGTAATAGTGATCATAATAAAATTAGGATTAAAGTAGTTACGGAAAGGGACAAATGAAAATCAGCGGTCAAAACACCCAATGGGAAGAGAGACAAGGTCAGTAGTTTGAGAAGCGATCGAGCACAGGTGAAAATTGTTGTTGTAACAAGCTGTTGTGGGGGTTGGGTCGACGCTATTCGACCCCACTTGTGCTGCTTGCCATACCACTCACTTTAATCACTCATGAGCATAGGAACAGGAGGAGGCCATTCAGACCCTCCAGCTTGTTCCGCCATTCTATTAGATGGTGGCTGATCTGGACCTCAACTTCATTTACTCGCCTTTGTTCCGTCTCCTTTGATCCCCTCACCCAACAAAAATATTATCAATCTCAGTCTTCAAAGCTTCAATTGACTCCCAGCATCCACAGCCTTCTGGGGGAGACGGTTCCAGATTTCAACTGCACTGTGTGTGAAGAACTGCTTTCTGACATCTCCATTGAACAGTTTAGTTATAATTTTAAGATTAACCCCCTTGATCTGGATTCCCCCACCAGAGGAAATAGTTTCTCCGTATCTACCCTATCTAATCCCCCTATCATTTTAAACGCCTCGATCAGATCTCCCCACAACCTTCTAAACTAAAGGGAATACAAGCAAATTTTATGCAACCTGTCCTTATAATGTAGCGATTTAAGGCCCTGTATCATTCTGGTGAATCTGCGCTGCTCCCCCTCCAAGGCCAATATATCCTTCCTGAGGTTCGGTGCCCAGAACTGAAGACAGTCTCCTGATGGGGTCTGACCAGAGCTCCAAACAATTGAAGCATAATTTCCACTCTCTGTATTCCAGCCCCCTTGAGATAAAGGCCAACAGCCCAATGGGCTTTTCATTAATTTTGGTGATTTGTGTACTTGAACCCCGAAATCTCTCTGCTCATCCACGGTTCCTAATCTCTCCCCATTAAGAAAATATTCTCCTTTGTTTTTCTCTGACCCAAAGTGGATGGTCTCACACTTGCCCACATTAAACATAAATTCTGCCCCAGTTTTGCTCACTCACTTAGTCTGTCTGTTTCCCTGGTTTCTAGTTTCTGAACAGGATCAGATTCTGTTTTCAGTCCAAAGCAGTAGGTAATAAAACCTCCCCTTTTATTTGGTCTGGGGATCGAGGGATCTGGAGCTAAGGCGGGGAAATGGAGTGAGATACAGATCGGCTACGATCGAATGAAGTGGCGTTGAAAGGCTCGAGATGTTGAATGGCCTCTTTCTTTTCCTGTGTAATAAGTTGAAGGGGCTGAATGGACTCCTCCTGTTCCTGTGTAATGGGCTCGAGGCGCTCACTGGACTCCTCCTGTTCCTGTGTAATGGACTCGAGGGGCTCAATGGACTCTTCCTGTTCCTGTGTCACAGGCTCGAGGGGATTAATGGGCATCCTCCTGTTCCAATGTAACAGGGAGGGGATCTGACGAGGCTTCCTACTGTTCCTGTGTTACGGATTCGAGGGGCTGAATCATGGAATCATAGAAAGTTACGGCACAGATGGAGGGCATTCGGCCCATCGTGCCCGTGCCGGCCTAAAAAGAGTTATCCAGCTTAACCCCAATTCCCAGCACTTGGTCTATAGCCGTGTAGGTTACGGCACTTCAAGTGCAAATCGAAGTACTTTTTCAATGAGTTTAGGATTTATGCCTCTCCCCCCCTTTCAGGCATTGAGTTCCAGACCCCACCAACCTCTGGGTGAAAAAGATTCTTCTCAGCTCCCCTCTAATCCTTCTACCAATCACTTGAAATCTATGCCCCCTGGTCAAGTACACTTCCGCTAAGGGAAATAGATCCTCCCTGTCCACTCTATCTCGTCCAGTCATAATTTATACACCTCAATTAAATCTCCCCTCAGCCTCCTTTGTTCCAAAGAAAACAACCCAGCCTATCCAATCTTTCCTCATAGCCAAAATTCTCCAGAAGTGGCAACATCCTCGTAAATCTCCTCTGAACTCTTTCGAGTGCAATCACGTCGTTCCTGTAACATGGTGGGCAGAACTGTCCGCAGCACTCAAGCTGTGGCCTGACCAATGTTTTATACAGTTCTGGCATAAACTCCCTGTTCTTCTATTCTATGCCTTGGCTAATAAAGGAAAGTATTCCATATGCCTTTTTAACCACCTAATCTACCTATTCTGCTACCTTCAGGGGTCTGTGGTCATGCACTCCAAGGTCCCTTTGTTCCCCTAATCCTCTCAGTATCCTCCCATTTATTGTGTACTCCCTTGCCTTGTCTGTCCCGAAATGCATTACCTCACACTTCTGTAGATTGAATTCCATTTGACATTTTCTCCCCACCTGACCAGTGCATTGATATCTTCCTGCAGTCTACAGCTTTCCTCCTCACCATCAACCACACGGTCAATTTTTATATCATCTGCAAACTTCTTGATCAAGACTTTCATGTAGAAAAACGACCCAAGGCGCTTCGCAGATGCATAATCAGATATAAATGGACACTGAACTACAGAATGAGGTATTACGAGGATCGGCTGAAAGCTTGGGCGAAGAGGTGGGTTCCAAGTAGGGTCCTGAAGGAGGTGGAGCGGTTTAGGGAGGGAATTCCAGAGCTTGGGGCCTAGACAGCTGGAGGCACGGCCGCCAATGGTTGGAAGAAAAGTGTGGGGGTGGATAAGACGCCAGAATTGGAGGAGCGCAGAGATCTCGGAGGGTTGTAGGGCTGGAGGAGGTTACAGAGATAGGGAGGAGTGAGGCCATGGAGAGTTTTAAAGATGAGGATGAGAATTTTAAATTGGAGGCGTTGGGGGATTGGAAACCAATGTAGGACAGCGAGGACAATGGTGATGGGTGAACGGGACTTCCTCTGTGTGTTCCAAAGCAGACATGCTCATTGTGATTTTTAAATGTTTTTTGTTTACTTACATAGTTAAACAGACATGTAATAATCAAGATCGCTGATTTACAGTTTGCATGTTAATATGCACAGAATCATCAAATTTGAGCCGAAGACTATCACCAACAATGTCATTGTACCACATTTCGAATGCGAACCGCCGGTGTCACTTGGCACGATGAAGTTGCACTCTCTTGCCAGCGAAGGCACTGCAGTGCCACTGCTGGTGGGAGGGTGTAATTGCAGCGTGACAAGTTTACAGAGGCGGTTCCCATTTTAAAAGAGGCATTTTGCTTTTAAGAACATAGAAATTCCAAAAGGAAAGAAAGACCATGGTCCATCTAGTTGACCTTCCACCATCCTGGGCAGTCGCATGATATAATGATAATGGAGTTGTTGACTAATCATGACAATCAATCTCTATCAATTAATCGACATCAGACCCAGGCATGAGGGGAGGGAAACCCCAGTGCTGGAAAGCTTTAGGAACCAAAGGTCCAAAGTCATCTGTTCCTCCCAACCATGTTACACTTACCACATGTCATGTCCCATATTACTCTTATACTGGATCCTATATTTACTGAAAGAAATCGATCCAACTTACAGTTGAATGAATCGATACCAACTGCTTCCACTGTCTCCCTTAGGGGAATCTGTTCTACACATTGGCCACTCGCTCACTGAAATATTGTTTCCGCAGATTAGTTTTGAATTTATCCCCTTCAAGTGCAGACCGTGTCCTCTGTTCCTACTGTTTTGGACAAGGTGGAATAGCTTGCCATTGGAATTTAAAATTAGGGTTGAACGAGGTTAGGACTCCTTGTGCCATTATCCTCTGACATCTAACCCCTCTTCACCCGACCACCCCTTACGAACAACGCCACGAGAGGTCGACCAGTCTGTAATAAAGATACAGTCGGACTGGTTCACTCGCTGTACATCAGTGGGCCAGTTGACATATTGGAACGTGAGATTAACCAAGGTGTTCTCCAGCTCACTTGTAAGCAGCACCAGTGGAGATCCTTAATCCCAATAATATACCGTTATTTAATGCTGCTGCCACTCTTTAACAGCCGCATATATTCGACATCAACAACAACTTGCATTTATACAGCTCCTTTAATGTAGTAAAACGTCCCAAGGTGCTTCACAGGAGCGATCATCAAACAAACATTGACACCGAGCAACATAAGGAGATATTAGGACACGTGACCAAACGTTTGGTCAAAGAGCGAGTTTGTTCGCATCGTCTTAAAGGAGGCGAGAGAGGTCGAGAGGCGGAAAGATTTAGAGAGGAAATTCCAGAACTTAGAGCCTCGGCAGCTGAAGGCACGGCCGCCAATGGTGATACTGGAAAAGTGAGCAGTTTTAGCAGAGGGGATCAGGACCCGATAGTGCTTTATGTGGTCCAGTCAGATATGGCGATGAATGGCTAAACCAGTTGTCCAGCATCGACTTTCCAGTCTGCGTCCCCTGGACTTAAGGGAGCGGAGAGAGAATAATGGTTTTAATGGGGACAAGGGCATGAAAGGTGGAGGTGAGGTTGTGACTGAGCAGATCAGTCGCCACAGAAATATCGTGGTGAATGGAGGGGCAAAGGCTAGACAGTTGTGAATATGAAATTGCCTTTATAAGTGATTTGGTGGAGAGTTTGTTCCAGGGACGAACACAGAAAGAAGTGCAGTTGGGAGGGGGTGTGGCGATACGGTTGGAGAGGGATACAACTTTGTGGTCAGAGATGGCCTTATCCGTGATTGACACGATAGGAGTAGAGAGGTCACGTGAGATGGCAAGGTCGAGGCGGTGGCTATGAATATGAATGGGGAATTCAAGTGGAGGGAGAGCGACCGGATGGTAAAGGATTGGTTAGCTAACAGGAAACAGAGAGCAGGCATAAATGGGTCATTTTCAGCTGAGCAAGTTGTAGGAAGTCGAGTGCCACAGCGATCAGTGCTTGGGTCTCAAATATTTACAATCTATATCAATGACTTGGATGAAGGGACCGAATGTGTCGTTGCTAAATTTGCTTATGACACAAAGGTAGGTAGGAAAGTAAGTTGTTATGGGGACATAAGGCGTCTACAAAGGGATATAAATCGGTTAAATAGGTTGAGTGGGCAATAATTTGGCAGATGGTGTATAATGTGGGAAAATGTGAACTTGTCCACTTTGGCAAGAGGAATAGAAAAGCAGTACATTATTTAAATGGAGAGAGATTGCAGAACTCTGAGGTACAGAGGGATCTAGGTGTCCTAGTACATGAATCACAAAAACTTCGTATGCAGGTACAGCAAGTGATTTGGAAGGCAAATGGAATGTTGTCATTTATTGCAAGGGGAATGGAATGTAAAAGTGGAGATGTTTTGCGACAGTTGCTCAGGCATTGGTGAGACGACATCTAGAATACTGTGTGCAGTTTTGTTCTCCTTATTTAAGAAAGGACATAATTACTTGGGAGGCGGTTCAGAGGAGGTTCACTCGACTGATTCCTGGATTGAGGGGGTTAACTTATGAGGAAAGGTTGGACACGTTGGGCTGGTATACACTGGAGTTTAGAAGACTGAGAGGTGATCTTATTGAAACATATCAGATCATGAGGGGACGAGAATGGGCAGCTGCAGAGAGGATGTTTCCCCTTGTGGGAGAGACTAGAGAGACAAGGGCCACAGTTTAAAAAACCAGGGGTCTCCCATTTTAGACGGAGATGAGGAGAATATTTTTCTCTCAGAGGGTCGTGAGTCTGTGGAACTCCCTTCCCCAGAGAGCGGTGGAGGCAGGGTCATTGAATATTTTTAAGGCTGAGTTAGATAGAATCCTGATTAACAAGGGAGTCAAATGTAATAGCAGGTAGACGGGCAAATTGGGTTGAGGTCATAATCAGATCAGCCATGATCTTATCAAATGGCAGAGCAGGCTCGAGGGGCCGAATGGCCTCATACGAGTGAGGAATATGCCGCGCCATGAGGTTACAGATTGTGCTGCGATACAATTCTGCTGCTGCTGCTGACGTCCCACAACACCCCCTGGATACCCAGTTCATATGTTCAGATGAGAGATTAAGGGAGGACAGGAGGGCAGTGAACTCAGAGGACAGAAAGAATGATGAGTTGAGATGGAGATTGAAATCACCCAGGATAAGAATTCGCTCGGTGCAGAGGTTGAGGGAAGGAAGCAGTGAAGATATCTCGGTGAGAAACGTGGCGTGGGATTTGGGTGGCTGCAGAGAACGAGGATTTTATCGGAGAGGTGAGAGGAGCGGAACAACGTGAGATGCTCAAAGGAGGAGAAGGTGCCAGAGGAGTACGGGGTCAGACATTGGTGTGATTTGGTGATAAGATGCACACCGCCACCGCGGCGGTCTGGGCGGGTGAAGTGACAGATATAACCAGGCGTCAGGCTCAATTAAGGGGGAAGGTATCATCACCCGTCAGCCAGGTTTCTGTCAAGGCCATGATATCGATGCAATCATCCACAGTAAGATCATGGATCGCAAGGGCTTTGATCACAAGTGAACGGACATTCTGGAGGGAGAAGCGGAGAGGGGCGGTGATAGCTGATCCGCTGGGAGAATCCACAGTGTCAGCGCTGGGAGGGGTGAGTGGGACAGGAAGGTTAGCCCGCAGCGGAGACGTTGGGTTGGAAGGTCGGTGAGAGAGTCGGAAGGGGCAGTTGGGGTTGCTGCTCATAAGGAGGGAGCGACGAGTGTCTCAATGGGCCCTTCAGAGGATGTCAAGAGAGGCACAGAGGGAAGCTGTGGGATTATCTAAGAGGGAGTCAAGCCTGGGATGGCGGTAGGAGAGTAGCAAGGTGGAGGAGTGCTGAAGGGTTGGGATAGGGATTGGGGGGCAGAGTACCCGAGAGGGCAGAAATGAAAGGAGGCATGACGACAGGAGGGAGGGGCCTAGGAGGGGTAAAGAGAAAAGAAGAAAAAAGGGGAAATAGAAGCGATGGGCTCGGGTCTGGAGCGGCAGCAAAAACACACACGTGAGTGGACACAGGGAAACTCAGGTTACATAGGCGCGGTTACAGAGCAAGATTGGGATAGAAATGTCCTGGTGATAAACAGGGAATCGAGAGAAGACAATAGGAGGGAGAACAAAGTTACAGTAAGAAGTCCCGTGGTGGGATAAAGATGACGTAGATAGGGTGGAGTCAGCTTGGAGCATCAACGAACTGATGTCCAGGTTCGGAGACAGGTGTGGAGGGAAAGAGAATCCAGAAGCTATTTGAAGTGTCAGAGAAGGCACTGCTGGAGGCATTTCCGTGAGAATGAAGAGCCCGGATGTGTGCAGAATCGATCGCGGGGCAGAAAAACGGTGGCGAAGTTGGAGGTCATTGTAAGATCCAGAAGCGGTGGAGAGATGGACTACGGCCCAGGAGAGTGAATTTCTGGCCAGGAATTCTCACTTCAGTAAAATAAAACTGAAAAACCCGTGGGACCAATGGGACAGTCATCAGCTCAGCAGGTAACAGCAGTGGTGGGGGTTGGGCTGTGGGCGAGACAAAGTTACCTTAAAACTTAAGCAACTGAACAGCAGATCAGAGTCACAGCAGCTGAGTCTTGCAGTGTAGTCCAGTGGAGCAGCGTCGTCTTGACGGCAGAGAAGGCCAGGAATTTGGAATCCAAATTTGAGCAAAGATCCAGCGCTCACTGATAAAAATAAAGAGCAGGCATGGTCGGGGGATGGGCAGTGGGCCCAGGTAACTTTAAACTTGCAGCTTGAACGTATAGTTCGGGCTAAAATGCACCCACTATTGGAGCCAGGGGAACATAAACAGTGGAAGAGGGGAGATTGAGGAGAAAGTCCAAAGGGTGGCAACGGATGGCCAAGGATAGAGTTACCGATTAAAGGAGCTCCCCAGGGAGCAGCCAAACCTGGGCAGGATCTCAGCATCAAGAATGTCCGGGTAATAGAGGAATAGGTGATCAATGCATCTTTACCCTACCCCCGGTGTTTGGCGAATGGTCCAGAAATGCAGGCACCACAGTCACAAGGATTTATCTGCAGTTTCAGACTTGCATCCCTTTGGTTTAAACATCTCATCGAGGCTGCTGCACGGAGTCACCTGACAATGCATCGCGCCTCTTTGTGGAAGGCGGCAGACACTTGTATTCCTGGTAAATGTGGAGGAAGATCATTTAAAATGGGATTAATCTGTCCGTCAGGCTCATCTTCGTGGACACAGGAGGGCGGCTGGTGGGCGGTGACCAATGATGGGAGAATAATGGGCGGTCAGTGTGTGTCCCATTTCAAAGACAATCGTTCGTTCAAGAGGGAAACCATTCACCAGGGTTAAAATAAGTTTCCATTGTTGGAAAATAACTGTGGTTCTATCTGGGTTTTAGCATTAAACAATGATAATATGGCTATTACAGGCTTCATGGGTAAGTGCAGTTAGCTTCGGAACATAGGAACATGAGGATGCCATTCAGCCCCTCGAGCCTGTCATTTTTTTTCTTTTCCAGTATTTATCCAATTCACTTTTGAGAGTTACTATTCAATCTGCTTTCACCATCCTTTCAGGCCGTGCATTCCACATTATGACAAATATCTGCATTGAAACAATGTTTCTTCATGTCGCCTCTGGCTCTTTTGCCAATCACCTTAAATCTGTGCCCTCTCGTTACCGACTCATCTGCCAATGGAAACAGTTTCTCCTTATTTACTCTATCAAAAGTGTTCATGATTTTGAACACCTCTATCAAATCTCCTCTTAACCTTCAAGGCTCTAAGTAGAATAATCCCGGCTTCTCCAGTCTTTCCACATAACTGAAGTCCCTCATCCCTGGTACCACTTTAGTAAATCTCTTCTGCACCCTCTCTAAGGCCTTCATATCCTTCCTCCTGTGTGGTGCACAGAATTGAACACAATTATCCAGCTGAGGCCAAACCAGTGTTTTATAAATGTTCAGCTTAATTCTTTGCTTTTGCACTCTATGCCTCTGTTAATAAAGCCCAGGATCCGATATGCTTTTTCAACAGCCTTCTCAACTTGTCCTGCCATCGTCAAAGATTTGTGTACATAATCCCCCAGGTCTGTCTGTTTCTGTACCCCCTTTAAAATTGTACCATTTAGATTATATTACCTCTCCTCATTCTTCCTAACAAAATGGATCACTTCAGATTCTCTGCATTAAATTTCATCTGCAATGTGTCTGCCCATTTTACCAGTCTGTCCATGTCCTCCTGAAGTCTGTTACTATCCTCCACATTGCTTATTGCATTCCTGAGTTACGTATCATCTGTAGTATTTGAAATTATACCCTGTGTATCCAAGTCCAGTCCATTTAAAGTAGATCTCATGGAGCAATGGTCCGAACACCAACCCCTGGGGAACACAACTGTATACTTCCTTCCGGTCTGTAAAACAACCGTTCACCACGACTCTCTGCTTTCTGACCCGAAGCCATAGAGTCATAGAGTCATAGAGTCATAGAGTTATACAGCACGGATCGAGGCCCTTCGGCCCATCGTGTCCGCGCCGGCCATCAAGCCCTGTCTACTCTAATCCCATATTCCAGCATTTGGTCCGTAGCCTTGTATGCTATGGCATTTCAAGTGCTCATCCAAATGCTTCTTGAATGTTGTGAGGGTTCCTGCCTCCATAACCCTTTCAGGCAGTGAGTTCCAGACTCCAACCACCCTCTGGGTGAAAAAGTTCTTTCTCAAATCCCCTCTAAACCTCCCGCCTTTTACCTTGAATCTATGTCCCCTTGTTATCGAACCCTCAACGAAGGGAAAAAGCTCCTTAGTATCCATCCTATCTGTGCCCCTCATAATTTTGTACACCTCAATCATGTCCCCCCTCAGCCTCCTCTGCTCCAAGGAAAACAAACCCAAACTTCCCAGTCTCTCTTCATAGCTGAAGCGCTCCAGCCCTGCTAACATCCTGGTGAATCTCCTCTGCACCCTCTCCAAAGCGATCTCATCCTTCCTGTAGTGTGGCGACCAGAACTGCACACAGTACTCCAGCTGTGGCCTAACCAGTGTTTTATACAGCTCCATCATAACCTCCTTGCTCTTATATTCTATGCCTCGGCTAATAAAGGCAAGTATCCCATATACCTTCTTTACCACCTTATGTACCTGTTCCGCCGCCTTCAGGGATCTGTGAACTTGCACACCAAGATCCCTCTGACCCTCTGTCTTGCCTATGGTCCTCCCATTCATTGTGTATTCCCTTCACTTGTTAGTCCCTCCAAAGTGCATCACCTCGCACTTTTCTGGGTTAAATTCCATTTGCCACTGTTCCGTCCATCTGACCAACCCATCTATATCGTCCTGCAGAATGAGGCTATCCTCCTCGCTATTTACCACCCTACCAATTTTTGTATCATCAGCGAACTTACTGATCATACCTTTTACATTCATATCCAAGTCGTTAATGTAGACTACAAACAGCCAATATTGTATCCACATTGCCACTGTCCCTTTAATCCCATATGCTTCAATTTTGTCCATTAAGTGGTACTTCATGAAAAGTCTTTTGAAAGTCCGTATACACAACATCTACCACACTGCCCTTATCAACCCTCTCCATTACTTCATCAAATAACTCAATCAAGTTAGTCAAACGCGATGTTCCGTTGACAAATGCGTGCTGACATTCACTTTTTAGCCTATTCTTTTCCAAGTGCAAATTAATTTTGTCCAGCATTAATGTCTCTAAAAGTTTCCCCACCACTGACATTAGGCTGATTGGCCTGTAATTGCCGGGTTTATCACTCGCCCCTTTATTAACATGGGTATAGCAATTGCGTTCCTCCAATAATCTGGCATTGCCCCGTATCTAAGGAGGATTGGAAGATTGTGGCCAGAGCCTCTGCAATTTCTACCCTTACTTCCCTCAGTCACATCGGATGGATTTGGTTCAGATCGGGTGATATTTCTATTTTGAGAGCTGCCAACCTTTCAAGTACCTCCTCTTTACCTATTTTTGCCCTATCTGATATCGCTACTACCTCCTCCTTTACTGTGACAGTGGCAGCATCCTCTTCTCTCTTGAAGACTGATGCGAAGCATTCATTTAGTACCTCAGCCATGCCCACTGCCTCCACAAGAAGATCTCCTTTTTTGTTCCAAATCATCTCACGCTTCCTTTGACAGCCCTTTTACTCATTGTTTTATCAGCCGCCGTGTGTCCTTACTGACCATTGTTTTATCAGCCCCCATATATCCTTACTGACAAGTGTATTATCAGCACTAATGTATCCATAGTGATCACTGAATTATCAGCCCCCATTTATCCGTACTTACCATTGTATCATCAGCACCATTTGCCCTTATTGACCATTATCTTATCAGGCAAATTTAAATGTGAGATAGATAGCTTTTTGGCAACCAAATGTATTAAGGGATATGGGCCAAAAGCAGATATATGGAGTTAGATCACAGATCAGCCATGATCTTATCAAATGGCGGAGCAGGCACGAGGGGCTGAATGGCCTACTCCTGTTCCTATGTTCCTATGACACCACGTACCCTTATTTTGCATTGTATTATCAGCACCCGTGAGCCCACACAGACCGTTGTATTATCAGTCCCCAGGTATCCTACCGGTCACTGTATTATCAGCCCCATGTCGCATTGCTGATCATTGTATTATCAGCCCCATTTGAACTTAATGACCATTGCATTATCAGCCCCATGTATCAACATTGGCCATTGTATGATTAGCTCCATATATCCTTAATGCAGATTGTTTTATCAGACCCCATGTATCCTTACTGACCATTATATTTTCAGCCCCACCTATCCTTACTGACCATTGCATTATCACCCCCATGTATCCTTACTGACCGTTGTATTATCAACCCCAGATATCCTTCCTGATCATTGTATTATCAGCCCCATCTATCCTTAATGACCATTGAATTACCTGCCCCATGTATCCTTATTGACCGTTGCATTATCAACCACAGATATCCTTCCTGATCATTGTATTATCAGCCCCATCTATCCTTAATGGCCATTGAATTACCTGCCCCATGTATCCTTACTGACCGTTGTATTATCAACCCCAGATATCCTTCCTGCCCATTGTATTATCAGCCCCCATGCATCCTTACTGGCCATTGCATTATCAGCCCCCATGTATCCTTACTGACCATTGTATTATCATCCTTCAGTATCCTTAGTTACCATTGTATTGTCATCCTCTTGTATCCTTACTCACCATTATATTATCAGAGCCAAGTATCCTTGAAGACAATTGCATAATCATCCACCTGCGTCCTTTCTGACCATTGGAAAATCAGACCCATTTATACAAACTGACCATTGTATTATCATCCACCTGTATCCATACTCACAATTGTATTATTAGACCCCGTGTATCCTTAATGACCATTGTATTGTCATCGCTCATTTATCGGTACCGTCCATTGTATTTATGAGCCCCATTTATCCTGACTGACCATTGCATTATCAGCCCCCGTATGTCTTTACTGGCCATTGTATTATCAGCCCCCATGTATCCTTACTGACCATTGTATTATCAGCCCTAATGTATTCATAACAACCGTTGTATTATCAGTCCCCTATATTCTTTCTGACCATTGTAATATCATCCCCTATGTATCCTTACTGACCATTTTATTATCAGCCCCAAAATATCCTCACTGACCATTACTTGATCTGCTTCTATCCATCCTTTTTGACTTTCGCACTTTTGTTAAGTCCAACCCAGAAACTGATTTGAAAAATTTTGAAATTGCAGGTCGAATTCTTATCACAGAAATAATCTGAACCTTGTCAGTGAAGCTGCTATCTCTTCACATCAGTACCGTAAGACTGCGGGATTCATATTTTCTTCCTTCACGATTTATTTTTGAAGTAATATTTCGATTTATCGGTACCATCACTTCATGTCAGTAAAATACTTGTTTACAATATAGAGTGATGGTGTTAAGGGATTAATCTAACCTGTTTGTTCAGTGACTGTAATTAATGCCAGTCAGTGTGTCGTTTAATTGTCTCACTGGAGAGTTCCCCCAAGATATAAATAGGGACTGTTTTCAAGGCGTCACATCAGAGTGTTTGATGCAGCTTTGCCTCCAGGTCAAACAGTGATCATTGGATTTCACAGATAATGAAAGAATGTTCTGGTATGTTCCAACTGAGCTTCGGATTCTGTGGGCACTCTATGATGCACAAAGAATTTACTATCCGCTCCTCGCTGCTGTTGGTGTTCCTGGTAAGTCATTATTTCAGCAATTAATTCTGTAAACCACGATGAGCTATATTTACTGTCCTTATTCTTTAGACCCCGTGATCAATTGTATTCAGTGTAATCCTCTTGTTCAATGTCTGGTAATGCGCCTTGTTTCCTTCATGTAACATGTGAACAGTTGCCGATTCCTTGCTCCCAGTCCAATGAACAGTCTGTCCTTTTCATTACTTTTCATTACTTTCTTCAACTGATAGTCACTTTTATAGGATTCAACTACTAATGTGAATGTTGGCTGTGAACAAGGAAGATTGGTGGAGGATTCTCTTTATTGAACAGTTTGCCCTCTGCTCTCTGCACTGAACCCTAGTGTCGGATCAGAAATATGTGTTCATAGGTAACAGGAGTTTTAAGGTCTGCTGGTTATAGTTAATGACACTGATCTGTGGAAACCAGCGCTGACAGTCAGATCACCAATACACTCTGAAATATTGGACAATATCCAATAATGATTCAGCTCCAGGCAGCTGTCTTACTTTCAACCGTCTCTCGCTCTGCCTTATGGTCATTGGTGGTGGATGGTCAGGACAGGCTTTAAACTATAATACATTTTCCTGTAAATTGTTTATTCAGTTATGTTTGAGTTGATTTATTTCCACTGTTTTCATTTAGTCCAGTTCCCGTGGGCCACGTGACAGGAGATCTCAGTGAGGTCCACATGGACTATCTAACATCTGCTGGTGAAGCGCATTGGGATGTTTCACTATGTTAAAGGCGCTATATAAATGCAAATTGTTGTTGTTATTTATTCAGTTATGTTTGAATTGATTTATTTCCTTTGGTTTTGATTTGATCCCATTCCTTCAAATCACTTTGAAATTCCCAACTGTTTCACCTTTGACCCTCCATTGGTCACGATACTTCTGCAGCTACTGATCTGCTCAATCTCACCCTCACCTCCACCTTTGATACCCTTGACCCCAGTAAACCCTTTACTCTCTCTCACCCTGTTCGTTTTTTTGGCACGACTTCCATCGTTGCTCCTTAAAGTCCAAGGGACGCAGATTTGAACAGTTATGGCGCACATCTGGATAAGCCATTAATCGCCAGATCTCGCTGGACCTCATCAAGCACTATCAGAACCTGCTCTCCTCTGTGAAAACTCCTCACTATTCAAGGATTACCCTGGAATGCGAACATGACCCCCGGCTTCTCTTCATTACAAACCGTCTTCTTAAACCCCTCTCCTCTGCCCCCTCCACCCTCACTTCCTTCAAGTGCGAGGAGCTCATGGATTTCTTTGTCACTAAGATTGAGACCATTCATTCAACTGCCTTTGCCGCTTCTCTCCCTTCCCCTCGTCCACAGAGCCAAACTTCCCGAAGGTCCCCGCCGCCCAGCCCTAGCCCTGAATCCACATATTTCTCTAGTTTCTCTTCTATCTCCCCTCATGCCCTCTCCGAGCTCATCTTGACCATGAAACCAATCTGCTGCTCCCTCGGCCCTTTTCCCACTGAACTGCTGACCACCCAACTGCCCTTCCTGATCCCCATGCTGGCTGATATTGTAAACGATTTTCGGGCCTGGACGATAGTCAGTCAAAGATGTATGTTGTAGCTTCTTTAATCAAAGTCATTATTTAATGATGTACATAATTCTCACAAGCATCAAACAAATCAAACAATACATACAACCTTAAAACCAAGGATTTCAGCATCAAGGCAGAAGAGCGATCAGCTCTCTCTCTCTTGAAGTTTTCTTCTTTTGTTGTTGGACGTCTTTCCTCCAGGCGAAGCTTCTTAAGGTTCCTCCAACTGCATTAAAGAATCTGCCACGATGTCCCATCTTTATATAATTTTGCCATTTGGGGTGTGAGTAAAAGATAAGAGAAGTCCCATTTTAGCCACTCACACACTGTTGCATTAATGATGAACGATTGACTGGGCCAATCAAAACCAGGTGACCCAAGGTGCAGCCTTTCCACCGTGTGAAACCACCGTGTGAAACCACCGAGTGAAACCACCGAGTGAAACCACCGTGTGAAAGCTCCAACAGTCTCTTCCCAGTGTGAAACCAGGTGTAAGTAACTTGAATTGTCTTTCCCAAGGAAAGTTTCTGCACATTGCTGCCTTTGCAGTTTAAACTTACAATGTCCAAATGTAATATCTAAAGGGTCAAAGTTAACCCTTTCCTTCCCGGTTCTCTCTTGGCTGATTCTGTCACCTTCCTTTTCAAATCTGCCGTCATCACCCCATCCTCAAAAAAACCATCCATGACCCCTCTGTCCTTGCAAATTACCGCCCCCATCTCCAACCTCCCTTTCCTCTCCTGAAACTTGTTGTCACCTCCCAAATATATGCCTTCCTTGCCTGAAACTGCACCAGTAACCTCTCCAATCATATTCCCGCCCCTGCAACAGCGCGGAATCGGGCCGAATCAAAGTCACAGATCACATCCTATGTGACTGACCGTGGTAAACTATCCCTCTTCATCCTTTGACACGGGAGACCACACCATCCACCTCAAACGCCTCTCGTCCGTTGTCCAACAGGGTGGGACTGCCCTCGCCTGGTTCCATTCCTATCCATCCAGGCTTCTTCAGAGAATCTCCTCGATCGGCATATCTTCCCGCTCCCGCACCGTTATCTCTGGTGTCCCCCAACGAACAATCCTCCTATTTCACATCTGCAAGCTTCCCCTCGGCGACATCCTCCGATAGCACACTGTCAGATTCCAGGTGTACACTCACACCCAGCAGCACCTCAGCACCGCCTCTCCCGGCCCCTTCACTGCCTCTGATTTGTCAGACTGCTTGTCCGACGTCCAGTCCTGGATCAGCAGAAATTTCGTCCATTTAAACATTGCGAAGACTGAAGCCAATGTCTTCGGCCCCTATCACATATTCCATTCCCTCGCTATTGATTCCATCTCCCTCCCTGGTCACAGTCTGAGGCTGAACCGGACCAGTAGGCGTTCTATTTGACCCTGAGCTGAGCTTCTGACCCCATATTCTCTCCATCACCAAGATCACGGACTTCCACCTCCCGAACATCGCCTGTCTCTGCCGCAGCCTCAGCCCATCTTCCGCTGAAATCCTGATCCATGGTTTTGTTACCTCCAGACTCGACTATTCCAAAGCTCTTCTGACTGGCCTTCCACCCACCACCCTCCATAAACTTGAGCACATCCAAAACTCTTCTGCCTGTATCCGAACTCGCAACAAGTCCCGTTCACCCATCACCCCTGTGCTTGCTGACCAACATTGGCTCCCGGTCTAGTAGGCGTTCTACTTCATCTCCGAACACAAGGTCACTGAGGCCATTGTAATTTCCAACTGCAGACCAACGACAGGCCCTGGATTGGAGCTGGGGCCTGCTGGTGGTTTTGATTTCCTTCTACACCGGGGCGGACCTTAACAACAAACCCTCTCCACAGCAGAAAGTTATTTTACAACGAAAGTACATAAGAACATAAGAAATAGGGGCAGGAGTTGACCATCCAGCCCCTCGAGCCTGCTCCGCCATTCAAAAAGATCATGGCTGATCTTCGACCTCAAATCCACTCGTAATTAGATTCTGTCCCTGGGTTCAATAATAACGCTCAACATTTCACCGTGAATTCGACCAGGCTGCAGCTTTTGCTCTCAGTCTGAAGCAGAATTCCCTGTTTTTCTCTTCCTTGCAGTGAACTTAGTGACGATTGTGATTCTCTCTCGAGGAAGGTGCGGTCTCTCCAAATGTGTCACCCGTTACCTGGTGTCCATGGCAGCGGCGGATCTACTGGTCGTTATCATTGATCTGATATTCAGACAGATTCCCATTCTTTATTCGGCTCAGTTTCAGTTCATGTGGGCCTTTAAAGTGTGTAATATTCACGCCGTTCTGCTTTACGCAGCCACAGACTGTTCTGTCTGGTTCACTGTCACTTTCACCTTTGATCGATTTGTGGCCATTTGTTGCCAGAAGCTGAAAACAAAATATTGCACCGAGAAAACGGCGGCTGTGATTCTGGGAACAGTGAGTGTGCTGTTCTGTGTGAAGAACACTTTCTGGTACTTCATGTGTGGAGGTGAATATTGGATTAGTAATTCTCCCTGGTTTTGTTTTGTATCAGATTAAGTTATTCACTCTCAGGTGTGGACAATAATTGAATTCCTTCATTTTATTGTAACCCCATTTGTTCCATTTGTTCTGATTCTGCTGCTCAATGCTTTAACCGTCAGACACATTTTAGTGTCGAGCAGAGTCCGCAGGAGACTCCGGGCCCACAGCAGTGGGGAGAGTCCCAGTGACCCAGAGATGGAGAAGAGAAGGAAATCCATCATTTTACTGTTTGTTACATCGGGGAATTTTATCCTGTTATGGGCGGTGTTTCTGTTGTATTTTGTATGCAACCGATTGTATCTGTTACGCTTTATTCCTGTGTATCTACCTGAATTTTTACAAGAACTGGGATTTATGCTCCAGCTCCTGAGTTGCTGCACCAACACGTGTATTTATGCCGTGACCCAGACTAAATTCAGAGAGGAGTTGAAGAATGTGGTGAAATATCCCTTGACTGGAATTGTTAAATTCATTAAATAATGAGAAGACTTTGCATCATCACAAGGTGTGTTGGTCTGGTTTTCTGCCCAATCCTCTTATCTCTGTGATACAAAGACAGTGAGGCCGGTTTTCATCTTTCACCGCCCTGATTCAGTGACTAACAGGAACGGTAGATGTGGGGAAGTCCGCGGAGTTCAGTCCCGCTTGATTCCTGCTGGTTTTTAGCCCCGCTCAGTCCTCTGGTGCGGCCTGGGGTGGGTGTATGAAGCTCCCGTCCGCCAGGCTCTTGTTTCATGTGTTTAACCAAAGCGGGCGGGGCGAGGCACACATGCAGCCCATGGAGTGAGGACCAGAGAATCATCTTTTAAGAACCATTTCACTTCTCTTTAGGAACAGAGGAACAGGAGGAGGCCATTCAGCCCCTCGAGCCTATTCCTCCATTCAATTAGATCATGGCTGATCTGTACCTTAACTCAATTTACCCCCTTGGTTTTGTAACCATGAATACCCTCGCCCAACAAAAATCTATCAATCTCAGTTTTGTAATTTTCCATTGAACCCCGGCATCAACAGCTTTTGGGGGAGAGTGTTCCAGATTTCCACTCCCTTTGTGTGAAGAAATGCTTCCTGACATCACCCCTGAACCTCTCATTTTAAGATTATGCTCCCTTGTCATGGACTAGTCCACCAGAAGAAATAGTTCCTCTCTATCTACCCTATCAAATCCTTTAATCATCTGAAACATCAATTAGATCACCCCTTATTCTTCTATATTCAGGGGAATACAAGCCTAGTCTGTGCAACCTGTCCTCATCATTTAACCGTTTTAGCCCCGATAACAATCTGGTGAATCTGCGCTGCACCCCCTCCGAGGCCAAATATCCTTCCTGAGATGTGGTGCCCGGAACTGAACGCAGTCTCCAGCTGGGGTCTGACAAGAGCTCTGTACAACTGGAACATAACTTCCACCCTTTTGTATTCCAGCCTTTTGTGATCAGGCCCAACGTTCCATTAGTCTTTTCAATTAGTTTTTGTACCTGTCCATCAGCTTTTAATGATTTCTGTACTTGGACCCCTAAATCTCGCGGCACTTCCACAGTTCCCAGATTTTCGCCATTTAGAAAATACCCTGATCTATCTGTCTTAGGACCAAAGCGGATGACCTCACACTTTCCCCCTTTGAAGTCCATCTGTCACAGTTTTGCCCATTCACTTAATCCATCAATGTCCCTTCGCAACTATCTGCTCCCATCGACAATATTTATTGTGCGACCGAACTTGATGTCGTCAGTAAACTAAGATATACGGCTCTGTATTCCTTCATCCAAGTCATTTATAAATACAGTGAAAAGCTGCGGTCCCAGTACAGTTCACTGGGGACACCACTCGTCACATCCTGCTGATTGGAGTACAGACTCATTAAACCTACTCCCTGTCTCCTAACTCCGAACCAATTCCCTGTCCAAGCCAATAGATTGCCTCCAATCCCATGCACTCTCGATTTTATTGACAGACTCTTATGTGGAACCTTATCGAACGTCTTCTGAAAGTCCATATAAATAACATCCATAGACACGCCATTGCCGACCACATTAATGACCTCCTCAAAAAATTTAACGACGGGTTCATTCGACATGACTTAACCTTTACAAATCCATGCTGCTCTCTCTGATCAGCTCCAATTTTTCCAGAAGCTCAGTCACTCTGTCCCGATAACAGATTCCACCAACTCCCCCACAATTGATGACAGACGAAAGATTTTATGATTTCCTGCTTTATCTCTACTGAATTGAAAACTATTTGAACAATGCGTTGATATACAGGGAATAAAGTGGTGATGTACCGGGTATAAAATGTTGATGTACCGGGTATAAAGTGGTGATGTACAGGGTATAAAGTGGTGATGTACAGAGTATAATGTCGTGATGTACAGGGTATAAAGTGGTGATGCACAGGGCATAGAGTGGTGATGTACAGGGTATAAAGTAGTGATGTACAGGGTATAAAGTGGTGATGTACAGGGTATTAAGTGGTGATGGACAGGGTATCAAGTGGAGATGTACAGGGTATGAAGTGGTGATGTACAGGGGAGAAAGTGGTGATGGACACGGTATAAAGTGGTGATGTACAGGGTATAAAGTGGTGATGTACAGGGTATAAAGTGGTGATGTACAGGGTGAAACTGGTGATATACAGAGTATAAAGTGCTGATGTACACGGTATAAAGTGGTGATGTACAGGGTATAATGTCGTGATGTACAGGGTATAAAGTGGTGATGTACAGGGCATAGAGTGGTGATGTACAGGGTATAAAGTAGTGATGTACAGGGTATAAAGTGGTGATGTACAGGGTATTAAGTGGTGATGGACAGGGTATCAAGTGGAGATGTACAGGGTATAAAGTGGTGATGTGCAGGGGAGAAAGTGGTGATGGACACGGTATAAAGTGGTGATGTACAGGGTATAAAGTGGTGATGTACAGGGTATAAAGTGGTGATGTACAGGGTGTAAACTGGTGATATACAGGGTATAAAATGGTGATGTACAGGGTATAAAGTGATGATGTACAGGGTATAAAGTGGTGATATACAGGGTATAAATTCGTGATGTACAGGCTATAAAGTGGTGATGTACAGGGTATAAAGTGGTGATGGACAGGGTATAAAGTGGTGATGTACAGGGGAGAAAGTCATGATGTACAGGGTATGAAGTGGTGATGTACCGGGTATAAAGTGGTGATGTACAGGGGAGAAATTGGTGATGGACAGGGTATAAAGTGGTTATGTACAGGGTATAAAGTGGTGATGTAGAGGGTATAAAATGGTGATGTTCCCGGTATAAAGTGGTGATGTACAGGGTATAAAGCGGTTATGTACAGGGTATAAAGTGGTGATGTACAGGGTATAAAGTGGTGATGTGGAGGGTATAAAGTGGTGATGTTCACGGTATAAAGTGGTGATGTACCGGGTATAAAGTGGTGATGTTCACGGTATAAAGTGGTGATGTACAGGGTATAAAGTGGTGATGTACAGGATATAAAGTGGTGATGTACAGGGTATAAAGTGGTGATGTACAGGGTATAAAGTGGTGATGTACAGAGTATAAAGTGGTGCTTTACAGGGGAGAAAGTGGTGATGTACAGGGTATAAAGTGGTGATGGACACGGTATAAAATGGTGATGTACAGGGTATAAAGTGGTGATGTGCAGGGGAGAAACTGGTGATGGACACGGTATAAAGTGATGATGCACAGGGTATAAATGGTGATGAACAGGGTATAAAGTGATGATGTACAGGGTATAAAGTGATGATGCACAGGGTATAAAATGGTGATGTCCAGGGTATAAAGTGGTGATGCACAGGGGATAAAGTGGTGATGTACAGGGGATAAATTGATGATGGACAGGGTATAAATTGGTCATGTAGAGGGGAGAAATTGGTGATGTACCGGGTATAAAGTGGTAATGTACAGGGGAGAAAGTGGTGATGTACAGGGTATAAAGTGGTGATGGACACGGTATAAAATGGTGATGTACAGGGTATAAAGTGGTGATGTGCAGGGGAGAAACTGGTGATGGACACGGTGTAAAGTGATGATGCACAGGGTATAAATGGTGATGAACAGGGTATAAAGTGGTGATGTACAGGGTATAAAGTGATGATGCACAGGGTATAAAATGGTGATGTCCAGGGTATAAAGTGGTGATGTACAGGGTATAAAGTGGTGATGTACAGTGGAGAAATTGATGATGGACAGGGTATAAATTGGTCATGTAGAGGGGAGAAATTGGTGATGTACCGGGTATAAAGTGGTGATGTACAGGGGAGAAAGTGGTGATGTACAGGGTATAAAGGCCAATCATCTCAGCCCCAGGGCATTGCTGCAGGAGTTCCTCAGGGCAGTGTCCTAGGCCCAACCATCTTCAGCTGCTTCATCAATGACCTTCCCTCCATCATAAGGTCAGAAATGGGGATGTTCGCTGATGACTGCACAGTGTTCAATTCCATTCGCAACCCCTCAGATAATGAAGCAGTCCGAGCCCGCATGCAGCAAGACCTGGACAACATCCAGGCTTGGGCTGATAAGTGGCAAGTAACATTCGGGCCAGATCAGTGCCAGGCAATGACCATCTCCAACAAGAGACAGCCTAACCATCTCCTCTTGACATTCAAAGGCATTACCATCGCCGTATCCCCCACTATCAACATCCTGGGTGTCACCATTGACCAGAAACTTAACTGGACCAGCCATATAAATACTGTGGCTACGAGAGCAGGTCAGAGGCTGGGTATTCTGCGGCGAGTGACTCACCTCCTGACTCCCCAAAGCCTTTCCACCATCTACAAGGCACAAGTCAGGAGTGTGATGGAATACTCTCCACTTGCCTGGATGAGTGCAGCTCCAACAACACTCAAGAAGCTCGACACCATCCAAGATAAAGCAGCCCGCTTGATTGGCACCCCATCCACCACCCTAAACATTCACTTCCTTCACCACCGGCGCACTGTGGCTGCAGTGTGTACCATCCCCAGGATGCACTGCAGCAACTCGCCAAGGTTTCTTCGACAGCACCTCCCAAACCCGCGACCTCTACCACCTAGAAGGACAAGGGCAGCAGGCGCATGGGAACAACACCACCTGCACGTTCTCCTCCAAGTCACACACCATCCCGACTTGGAAATATATCGCCATTCCTTCATTGTCGCTGGGTCAAAATCCTGGAACTCCCTTCCTAACAGCACTGTGGGAGATCCGTCACCACACGGACTGCAGCGGTTCAAGAAGGCGGCTCACCACCACCTTCTCGAGGGCAATTAGGGATGGGCAATAAATGCCGGCCTTGCCAGCGACGCCCACATCCCGTGAACGAATAAAAAAAAAAATAAAATAAAGTGGTGATGTACAGGGTATAAAGTGGTGATGTACAGGGTATAAATTGGTGATGTACAGGATATAAAGTGGTGATGTACAGGGTATAAAGTGATGATGTACAGGGTATAAAGTGGTGATGTACAGGGTATAAAGTGGTGATATACAGGGTATAAAGTGATGATGTACAGGGTATAATGTGGTGATGTACAGGGTACAAAGTGGTGATGTACCGGGTATAAAGTGGTGGTGTACCGGGTATAAAGTGGTGATGTACAGGGGAGAAATTGTTGATGGACAGGGTATTAAGTGGTGATGTGTCGGACATAAAGTGGTCATAAAATCATATGAGACAGGAGCAGGATGAGGCCATTCCGCCCCTCGAGCCTGCTCCGCCATTCAATGAGATCATGGTGATCGGATTTTTCCCTTAACTCCACTTTCCCGCCCTTTCCCCATATCCTTTGACTCCCTTGCTGATCAAAAAATTGTCTAACTCAGCCTTGAATGTATTCAATGACTCAGCCTCCACAGCTTTTTGGGGTAAAGAATTCCAAAGATTCAAGACCCTCTGGGAGAAGAAATTCCTCCTCATTTCCATCTTAAACGGGCGAACCCTTATTCTGGGACGATGCCCCCTAGTTTTAGATTCCCCCATGAGGGGTAACATCCTCTCAGCATCTACCCTATCGAGTCCCTCAGAATCTTGTCTGTTCCAATAAGATCTCCTCTCATTCTTCCAATCTTGAATGAGTGTGGACCCAACCTGTTCAATCTTTCCTCAAAAGGCAACCCTTACATGCCCGGAATCAACCTAGTGAACCTTCTCTGAACTGCCTCAAATGCAGGTATGTCCTTCCTTAAATAAGGGCAACAGAACTGTACGCTGTGCTCCAGGTCTGGTCTCTCCAGCACCCTGTGAGGTTGTCGAATGACTTCCCTGCTTTTATACTCCATCCCCCTAGAAATAAAGGCCAATATTCCATTTGCCTTCCGGATTACCTGCTGCACCTGCATGTTGACTTATTGTGTTTAATGTACGAGGACACCCAGATCCCTCTGTATGCAGCAATTTGTAGTATTTCTCCATTCAAATAATATTTGCTTTTTTTATTTTTCCTCCCAAAGTGGATGAATTCACATTTTCCCACCTTATATTCCATCTGCCTAATTTTTGGCCATTCACTTAAACCGTCAATATCCCTTGGCTGACACGTTGTGTCCTCATCCCAACTTGCTTTTCCACCTATCTTTTTTATCATCAGCAAATTTGGACACAAGACACTCTGTTCCTGCATCCAAGTCATTGATAGATATTGTAAATAGTTGAGGCCCCAGCACTGATCCCTGCGGCACCCCACAAGTTACAGATTGCCATTTTGAAAATGACCCTTTTATCCCGACTCTTTGTTTTCTGTTAATTAGCCAATCTTCTATCCATGCCAGTATATTACCACCAACACCATGAGCTCTTATCTTGTGCAGTAAACTTTTTTGTGGCACCTTATCTAATGCTTTTTGGAAATCCAAATATACTGCATCCATTGGTTCCCCTTTATCTACTCTGCCCGTTACTTCCTCAAAGAACTCCAATAAATTTGTCACACATGACTTCCCCTTCATAAGACCGTGTTGACTCTCCTTGACTGTGTTATGATTCTCCAAATGTCCTGCTACGACTTCCTTAATAATGGATTCTAGCATTTTCCCAAAAACAGATGTTAGGCTAACTGGTCTGCAGTTACCTGCTTTCTGTCTCACTCCCTTCTTGAATAGGGGTGTTACGTTTGCGGTTTTCCAATCCGCTGGGACCTTTCCAGAATCTAGTGAATTCTGGAAGATTGCAAACAATTGATCCAGTATCTCTGTATCCACTTTCTTTCAGACACTCGGATGAAAGCCGTCAGGTCCAGGGGACTTATCAGCATTTCGACCCATTAGTTAACTCGCACTTTTTCTCCAGTGATAGTGATTGTTTGAGGTTCCTCCCTCCCCTTTGCCCCTTGATTTTCTATTATTATTGGTCGGTTATTAGTGTCTTCTATTGTGAAGACTGATACAAAATAAATGTTCAATTTCTGTGCCATCTCCTTGTTTTCCATTATTATTCTCCCAGTCTCATCCTCCAAGGTACCAATGTTTACTTTCGCTACCCTCTTCCTTTTTTTTTACTTGCAGAAGCTTTTACTGTCAGTTTTTATATTTCTTGCTAGTTTATTCTCATCATTTATTTTCTCCCTCTGTATTATTATTTTCGTCATCCTTTGCTGGTTTTTAAATCTTTCCCAGTCTTTATGCTTACCAGTAATCTTTGCCATGTTGTATGCTTTTTCTTTTAACCTGATACCAACCTTTACTTCCTTAGTTAGCCATGGTTGGTTCATCCTTTTTGTGGAGTCTTTCCTCGCACAGGGACATATGTTGTTGCGAGTTGTAAAATACTTCTTTCAATGTTTGCCACTGCTTATGCACCATCATACCATCTAATCTGTTCACCCAGTCGACTTCAGTCAGTTCCGCCCTCATTCCTTTGTAATTGCCCTTATTTAAGTTTAATACAGTAGTTTCAGACCCAAGATCCTCGCTCTCAAACTTGATGTGAAATTCTGTCATGTTATGATCGCTGCTTCCGAAGGGTTCCTTTACTTTCAGATCATTAATTAATCCTGTTTCGTTACCCATTAGCAGATCCAAAATGGCCTGTTCCCTGGTTGGTTCCTCGACGTATTGGTCTAAGAAACAGTCCATAATACACTCTACGAGCTCCTCCTCAGGGCTATTTTTTTTCCAATATGTTTTGTCCAATCTAAGTGAATGTTAAAATCGCTCATGATTATTGCATTACCTTTTTTTACAAGCCCCCCTTCTTTTCTGATTTATATTTTGCCCTACAGTGTAGCTACTGTTAGGGGCCTATATATTACTCCCACCAGTGATTTATTTCCCTTGCTATTTCTTACCTCCACCCAAATTGATTCGACATCTTGATCTTCTGAGCCAAGATCATTTCTCACTATTATACCAATTTCATCCTTTATTAACAGAGCTACCCCACCACCTTTATCTTTTTTCCGATCCTTCCGAAATGTTAAATAACCCTGAATATTGAGCTCCCAAACTTGGTCACCTTGCAACCACGTCACTGTAACGGCCACGAGATCATACCCATTTGTTTCTATTTGTGCCGTCAATTCATCGATCTGATTACGAATGCTGCTCGAATTCAGAGAAAGAACATTTAATTTTGTCTTTTTACCATTCTTTCCTACACCGGCCCCATTTGCTGCTGCACTCTTATGTTTGTACGCTCTGTCCCTTCCTGACACACTCTGTTTATCATTACCCCCATCACTTTCCTGTAATAATTCCTTGTCTTTTCTCTTTATCATTCTAAACTTCGCCCCACCTGCGTTCTCCGCCCATCTATTTAGCTTAAAGCCTTCTCTACCGTGTAAGGGGTTTCTTTTTTACTGTTTCTCGGGCTTATAATAGGTCAGCCAGTTATGTTTCCCTGAGCTGCCCTGCCCGCAGTGCGGTTGCGAATCGCTTACACTTCCTGATTCTGAGCTGAGGACTTATCGAGTGGTAACAAAGACAGACAAACAGACCAGTGGATTGGTACAAGGAAAACCAATGTTTATTAATAAGAAAACTAAAACTACAAAGCAAATAGTATAATACAGAAGATAAAAAGAAATCGCAATGGATGTAATACAGTTTTACGCTTAACGGGTTGGAAGAAACGGACACATCGAGGGAAAATTCTAAAATCACAAGTTTAGCAATATCCCCTTTAACCCCCACCCTTACACTTATGCTAGGTTGTCTTGTGGCGGCCAGAAAATTAATGCTCACCGGTGAAAACAGATGAAAAGGCCTGGCCCCTGTGCCTGCTGTTGCCGTCGACATGTAATTGCGAGGTTTACTGAATGGCCTTCCTTCTTAGTTGCTAGCAGACAGCAGGACCCCGAGCCTGGAGACAAAGAGAAAGAGAGAGATACTGGGCAGCCCCAGTTATACCCTCTTGGTAACAGGTTTTTTTTTCATACCTCATCAGCTTCCTTCATTGTTTGATTGAAGCACGAAACGTAAGACAAAGGATCCCATCTCTGGCCCATTTACATTAATGGCCAATTCCTGTATTTCTGAGTTCCATAACTGCTTTACCATTGTTCCGAATGTACCTTGATGGTTCACCTTTTGTCCTGCAATCACTTCCTGCTCGAATTTTGATGTGTTGGCCGGCCATGTTGATAGCTTGCCTCAGGGCTAGAATGCAGCTGCATTGTTTAAAGAAACCTGTCTGAAACACGAAGCCTGCCGAGTTGTTGAGAATGCAATTTCAAATCTGCCGGTTCTCGGCCATGTGTCTGACTGCAGCCATTTTGAGAGACCTTGGATTTTTTAAAACAGTCACACCAGGGTTTCTTTAATAACTTCAATAAATCTTCGGGGTGGGGGGAACATGTAAAATTTTGCGAATCCCTTCAACCGCCCTAATTATTCGGTTTGCCAGAACACTGGTCCCAGCATGGTTCAGTTGAAGACCATCCCAACGGAACAGCTCCCTCTTTCCCCAGTACTGGTGACAGTGCCCCATGAATCGAAACCCACTTAGAGTCATAGAGTCATAGAGTTATACAGCACGGATAGAGGCCCTTCCGCCCATCGTGTCCGCGCCGGCCATCAGCCCTGTCTACTCTAATCCCATATTCCAGCATTTGGTCCGTAGCCTTGTATGCTATGGCATTTCCAGTGCTCATCCAAATGCTTCTTGAATGTTGTGAGGGTTCCTGCCTCCACAACCCTTTCAGACAGTGAGTTCCAGTGAGTTCTCCCACATCAATCATTGAGCCACGCATTCATCTCTCTGATCTGATTTACCCTGTGCCAATTTGCTCGTGGCTCAGGTCATAAACCGGAGATTATCACCTCTATGGTTCTGCTTTTTAATTTGGTCCCTCGCTGCTCAAATTCCCTCAGCAGAACCTCTTTCTTAGTCCTACCTATGTCGTTGGTACCGACGTGGACCACGACAACTTGATCCGCCCCCTCCCACTCCAAGTTTCTCTCCAGCCCTGAGGAGATGTCCTTAACCCTGGCACCGGGTAGGCAACACAGCCTTCGGGACTCTCGCTCTTGGCTGCAGAGAACAGTGTCTATCCCTCTAACTATACTGTCGCCTACTACAACCACATTCCATTTTACTCCTTCACTTGAATTGTCCCCTGAACCACGGTGCCGTGGCCAGTTTGCTCATCCTCCCTCCAGTCCCTGCACTCGTCCTGCAAGAACCTCGTATCTACTGGACAAGCAGAGGCTGAGGCTCCTGCAATGCTACCTCCTGGATCCCTGTACCCGCCTCACTCGCAGTCACACCCTCCTGTCCCTGACCACGTGCCAATTCTACAGTATTAAGACTAAGGGGCGTGACTGCCTCCTGGATCAAAGTGTCCAGGTAACGTTCTCCATCCCTGATGCATCGCAATGTCTGCATCACAGACTCCAGCTCCACAACTCGGAGCCGAAGATCCTCGAGCTGCAGAGACTTACCGCAGATGTAGTCGCCCTGGACAAAACTGTCCAGTAGCTCCAACATATTGCAGCTGCAACACATCTCCTGCCCTGTCATAACTATTTTATTTATTTAATTGATTACTACACTGCCTATCAAATTATTTTTAGGTTGAACCAAGTACTGGCCTTGTTTAATTTATTAAATTAAGTTTATTTTTTTTAAATGCAGTTTTATGCTGTAAGTTCCTGAGCCCACAGTCCTACGAAGGAAGAAAACAGAAGAGATAGTCACCACCAACCACCGACCTGTCTTACCTGGGACATCACACTGCAGTTTGGTTTTGTTGTTGCTGTGACTCGCTCTTGGTCCGCTCCGCTCCGCTATCATCTCCGCTCTCGGTCCGCCCCTCTCCGCTTTTGGTCCGCTCCTCTCCGCTCTCGGTCCGCTCCTCTCCGCTCTCGGTCCGCTCCTCTCGGCTCTCGATCCGCTCCTCCCAGCTCTCGGTCCGCTCCTCCCCGCTATCGGTCCGCTCCTCTCCGCTCTCGGTCCGCTCCTCTCCGCTCTGGGTCCGCTCCTCTCCGCTCTCGGTCCGCTCCTCTCCCCTCTCGGTCCGCTTCTCTCCGTTCTCGGTCCGCTCCACTCCGCTCTCGGTCCGCTCCTCTCCCCTCTAGGTCCGCTCTCGGTCCGCTCCTCTCCCCTCTCGGCACGCTCCTCTCTGCGCTCGGCACGCTCCTCTCTGCTCTCGGTCCGCCCCTCTCTGCTCTCGGTCTGCTCCCTTCGCTCTCTGTCCGCTCCTCTCCACCCTCGGTCCGCTCCTCTCCGCTGTCGGTACGCTCCTCTCCGCTCTCGGCACGCCCCTCTCCGCTGACTAATCAAATGCACCTCACCCCTTACTGCACTGAATCCCCTCACTCACCAAATTCCCAATTATAGACTCTGTCGAAACCAGACTCCGTCGATAGCTGCTACTCCGTGCTCCATCACTCTAACTTGTGGTCAGGATTGAGGATTGGGGTTAGTGATTCTGGCTGATGGTCAGGATTGAGGATTGGGGTTAGTGGTTCGGGCTGGTTGTTAGTATTTATGTGGCTGGTCCAGTTAAGTTTCTGGTCAATGGTTTCCCCCAGGATGTTGATGGTGGGGGATTCGGCGATGGTAATGCCGTTGAATGTGAAGGGGAGGTGGTTAGACTCTCTCTTGTTCGAGATTGTCATTGTCTGGCACATGTCTGGCGCGAATATGACTTGCCCCTTATCAACCCAAACCTGGATATTGCCCAGGTCTTGCTGCATGCGGGCTCGGATTGCTTCATTTATCTGAGGGGTTGCGAATGGAACTGAACACTGTGCAATCATCAGCGAACATCTCCACTTCTGACCTTATGATGGAGGGAAGATCATTGGAATAAAGAAGGATAAGGGGGATGATCCTGTCTCTTTCATTCTGGTTTACAGATGTGTTTTGTATGCAGCGTACTGTCTCTTTAAAAAGCCGGATGAACGTTACTGCCCCTTTTAAAAAGCCGGAGAAACGTTACCGTCCGTTTAAAAAGCCGGTTGACTGTCACTGTCCCTTGAAAAAGCCTGATGAATGTTACCGTCTTTTTAAAGAGCCTGATGCATGTTTCTGTCCCTTTAAAAAGCCTGATGAATGTTTTCCCACCTGTTAGCACTAACCACATTGTGTTCTTTTTATTTTTATTTATTAATAACACTGTGTTATTCCCCCATTACTCCCTGCTCTCTGTCCTGAATTGATCCATTTTACTAACTAATGTTGAAATCTTTGCTCCGCCCCAGAGGGTTCCATCTGTTTGAAGCCACAACAGAAAGGTCCAGTTTTCTCCCGGAGTTTGAGAAAAATCAGGTTTCATTATGGTGCAGAGTTTCAGCCAATGAGGGAGATCCGGGCTCAGCCCCGCCCACTCGGTGACGCAAGTCCCGCCCCCTCACTCAATCCCATTGGTTGGAGGACCCGACGCCCGCTCGGTCCTCCAGCCCCGCCCCCGCTCTTCCTATTGGCCCGGAGCTCCCGTCGATCACCCGGGCAGTGTGAGCTCAGCTTGCGCGGCGGGCGGGCGGTGACTGAGAGAGTGGCGGAGGGTGAAGAGCTGGAGAGAGCGGGTTAATAAAGGGCGGGGTTGGCAGGGCCGAGAAACACCGAGTGTGGAGCCCAGGACCCGAGAGAAAACAGGCGGCATTATCCCCCCTCCATTTCCCCCCTTCCATTATCCCCCCTTCCCCCCCGTTCGTGACACGTCGGTTCAAGCGGAAACGCAGCAAGCGGCCCGTGGGCCCCGCGCATTCGCCAAACTGCAGGACTGTCAGGGAGCGTCTGTAAACGATGAGAAACGTTGACGGTAAAGGAGCGTCTGCAAATGAAGGAGAAAAAGTGATTGGGTCAGGGAGTGTCTGTAAATAAAGGAGAAATGGTGATGATCTGGGAGTGTCTGCAATTGAAGGTGAAATCATGATGCATCAGGCAGCGTCTGTAAATGAAAGAAAAATAACAATGTGTCAAGGAGCATTTGTATCGAAGGAGAAATCATGATGGGTCAGGGAGCGTCTTTAAATGATGGAGAAATCATGTTGGAGCAGGCAGCTTCCGGAAATGAAGGAGAAATCATGCGTCAGGGATCGTCTATAAACGAAGAGAAATGGAGACGAGTCAGGGGGTGTTAGAGAATCATACTTACCTATTTAACACGCAGGCTAAAAATCAACATAACAAAAATATAAAGACAAATCATCAGCAATATTATATCAGCGCTTTTCATCAGTTCACTTCAAGGCAGTTTGCAAAGCTCTGTTGCCAGTCTGATTAACCCTTTCCTTAAAGAGAGACAACTCCTGCCACTTCCCCCTCGACCATGTCCCCACCACTGAAGATCATCAATTCTCAGACCGTTACTGACCTCATCTCTTCAGGAGGAGAAACCAGTCATTACAGAACTTAACCCAGTTAGAGTCAGCACCTTCAGGGGAGGAGAGAGAGAGGAACCAGTGAGTGTAGAACTGAACCCAGTCAGAGTCAGCACCTTCAGGGCAGGAGAGAGAGGGGAACCTGTGAGTGTAGAACTGAACCTAGTGAGAGTTAGCACCTTCAGGGGAGGAGAGAGAGGGGAACCAGTGAGTGCAGAACTGAACCCAGTCAGAGTCAGCACCTTCAGGGGCGTAGAGAGAGGGGAACCTGTGAGTGTCGAACTGAACTCAGCCGGAGTAGTGGGAGTGAGAAAACTGGATATGGAGTATGGAATTTAGAAATGGTGCGATGGGTTTGGATTTCAGCAGAGGGAGGAGGGAGAGTGTGTGGGACGGGGATTTACAGCTTTGGGGGAACAAGAGATGAAAGAATGTTTCATTGAAACTGGAATTGTCTGTTCTGAATTTCTATCCTGTATTTACAGTGATGACTTTTGTAAACTCCTTTTACAGGGCACTAGAATGGGAGGATTAACAGACCAGAAACTCAAATCAAACATCACGTCAAGATCTGATAGAGACACTCGATTCATCAGGACCTGCATATCATCGGCCTTTGAATATGGAAGGAAAAAGCACCATTCACAGAGGGGAGAGGCCGTGGAAATGTGGGGACTGTGGGAAGGGATTCGATTGCCCGTCCCAGCTCGAAACTCATCGACGCAGTCACACTGGGGAGAGGCCGTTCATCTGCTCCGTGTGTGGGAAGGGATTCACCAAATCATCCCACCTCATTGAACACAAATTTGTTCACATTGATAAGAGACCGATTAAATGTTCTGAGTGTGAGAAGAGCTTTAAAAACACAAAGGATCTGTTGACACACCAGCGAGTTCACACTGGGGAGAGGCCGTTCACCTGCTCCGTGTGTGAGAAGCGATTCACTCAGTCTTGCCACCTACTGACACACCAGCGAGTTCACACTGCAGAGAGGCCGTACCTCTGCTCTGTGTGTGGGAAGGGATTCACTCAGGCTTCCAACCTGTTGAGACACCAGCGAGTTCATACTGGGGAGAGGCCGTTCACCTGCTCCGTGTGTGGAAGCAAATTCAATTTTTCAGCCAGCCTCAGCAAACACCAACTTGTTCACACCAATAAGAGACCCTTTAAATGTTCTGACTGTGAGAAGAGCTTTAAAAGCACTAAGCATCTGCTGAAACACCAACGTACTCACACTGGGGAGAGGCCGTTCACCTGCTCCGCATGTGGGAAGGGATTCACTCAGTCATCCCACCTGCTGAGACACCAGCGACTTCACACTGGGGAGAGGCCGTTCACCTGCTCCGTGTGTGGGAAGGGATTCACTCATTCATCCCACCTCCTGTCACACCAGCGAGTCCACAAGTGACTGCAGTGGTTGGATTCTGCTGCTATTGCCGCTGTTAATCACATCCAGGACTGAACCATGTTCATTTTCGCAGTTGGGGATTGTTTCTGCTGATGTTAATTACATGTAGCCGTGGTATCCAGGGAAGGGATCGGTAACACGCTGCAATTTAATATTTTGATACATGTGAAATAAATCAGCTTTGCTTCAAACATACAGTTTGTCAAGTCCTTGAGTTCTCCAAGGTAAGAGGAGACTATTTGACGTCCTGTTACCCACTGTTCCATTTTTGGGTCGTTTCTCCTTTCTAACTCTGGATTATTTCAGTTCTCATACCTTCAGTTACTCTCATGGACAAGTCCCAGCTCCCAATACCTCCCAGAATCCTTCTCCTAACCTCAGTATCCAGGGAAGGTATCGGTAACAGGCCCGGGATCAATAAACACTGAACCCAGTCTGTTAATTACTCCACTGTAGGGGTGAGGGCTGTAACAGGTGAGTGTGATCCCCTCCCCAACCAATGTGTGACGCTTCTGCAGTCAAATATCCTGCTGCCACTCACTGTCCCGACTCAAGGGTGAAGAGTTGCCACTTAACTGGTCTTGGAGCTTGACCACAGCCTGTGGATCTGTGACCCAAGTGGAAGTCGGCACCTTCAGTCGTGGTGAGAAACCCCCTGTGAGCAGAGTGAGAATAAAATAAATGAGGCACTGGGACCCTGAAGCCCCGCCCACTCTTTGTTCCTGGTCACTGGGACCCTGAAGCCCCGCCCACTCTTTGTTCCCGGTCGCTGGGACCCTGAAGCCCCGCCCACTCTTTGTTCACAGTCACTGGGACCCTGAAGCCCCGCCCACTCTTTGTTCCCGGTCACTGGGACTCTGAAGCCCCGCCCACTCTTTGTTCCCGGTCGCTGGGACCCTGAAGCCCCGCCCACTCTTTGTTCCTGATCGCTGGGACCCTGAAGCCCCGCCCACTCTTTGTTCCCAGTCACTGGGACCCTGAAGCCCCGCCCACTCTTTGTTCCTGGTCACTGGGACCCTGAAGCCCCGCCCACTCTTTGTTCACCGTCACTGGGACCCTGAAGCCCCGCCCACTCTTTGTTCCTGGTCACTGGGACCCTGAAGCCCCGCCCACTCTTTGTTCCCGGTCGCTGGGATCCTAAAGCCCCGCCCACTCTTTGTCCCCACTCACTGGGACCCTGAAGCCACGCCCACTCTTTGTTCCTGGTCACTGGGACCCTGAAGCCCCGCCCACACTTTGTTCACGGTCACTGGGACCCTGAAGCCCCGCCCACTCTTTGTTCACGGTCACTGGGACCCTGAAGCCCCGCCCACTCTTTGTCCCCACTCACGGGGAGCCTGGAGCCCCGCCCACTGTTTGTACCTGTACCAGGAAGGCTTCGCGTGCGCAGTTCTGCTGACAAACGTCCTGACCTTCCTATGCAAAAATGGCGGTGGGAGACCCGCGCCTGTTATCGGGGAATAAGGCTCACGGCTTCAATCCTGGTGAACACGCCCGCTCCGATGGCATCTGAGGCCGCGCTCTATCTTTATAAACCCTGCGGCGTGGGCTTGCCCGGTTTATTAATCTCCTGCCCCCGGGCTCTTTTCCCTCCACCAGACCCGCGGCTCAGGACAGAAGTCACTCTCGCGCCTGCGCGTTGGACTCCTTTAATAGGGAATAGGGCGTATTCGCATTCGCGCTGCACTCTGGGTAACTCGGACCGCCATTGAAACCATTTTATTGGCGATTGCATTGATTGGCGGGGTCCGGGGGGACGGTGGGGGAAACGGGGGGATCAGCGAAAATAAATGGAACTTGATCGGAACATTGGAGCCCGGGGCTCGGCCGCCACATGGAGCGGTCTCCGCCCCGCGCCAGGCTCGCTGGGCCGCCATGAACCGGCAGCAACAGGAGACTGTCGCCATTCTTAAAGGGACAGTGAGCGCACTGTCTCTGCCGTTGGCAGTTAAAGTGCTCCCTTCGACTCCAGGTTGTGTTTTAGTGGTAGTGAAACGCACAGTGCTTCTCCTCAACCGTGGGGCTGAGGCGGATCATTAAAGGGACAGTGGTTCCCTTCTTTTACATAGAATTACTTCGAGATGACAGCAGAGAAACAGGCCATTCGACCCAACTGGTCGAAGCCGGTGATAATGCTCCACACGACCCTCCTCCCTGCATCATTTAACTCCTTTCTGTGCATGTTTATTGTTAAAGGTACAGTGCCACTTCTTACCTGTTGGAGTGGTGCAAATATTTAAAGGGACAGTGACTCCACTTTCTGTATATATTTATAGTTAAAGTTACAGTGCACCTCCTTACCTGTGGCAGTTGGCGGGGTTTCAGGGTCTCTGTTCCCAACCTGGTTCAAGTCACCAGGAGACAAAATCATTGACTCATTTAATGTGTTCTCACGCTGCACACAGGGGTTTCTCACCGTTCTCTCAGCTCCTTCCCTCAAGCTGCTGACACGCGCTGGGGTGACAGTCTGATTCCCAGAGATTTCTGAAGTAACAACCCGAGGGTCGACTTCCATTTTAAAGTCCCAGGGTTAGAATCCCCATCGACACTCCCAGGGTTAGAATCCCCATCTCCACTCCCAGGGTTAGAATCCCCATCTACACTCGCGGGGTTAGAATCCCCATCGACACTCCCAGGGTTAGAATCCCCATCGACACTCCCAGGGTTAGAATCCCCATCTACACTCCCAGGGTTAGAATCCCCATCTACACTCCCAGGGTTAGAATCCCCATCGACACTCCCAGGGTTAGAATCCCCATCGACACTCCCAGGGTTAGAATCCCCATCTACACTCCCAGGGTTAGAATCCCCATCGACACTCCCAGGGTTAGAATCCCCATCTACACTCCCAGGGTTAGAATCCCCATCTACACTCCCAGGGTTAGAATCCCCATCGACACTCCCAGGGTTGGAATCCCCATCTACACTCCCAGGGTTAGAATCCCCATCGACACTCCCAGTGTTAGAATCTCCTTCTGCACTCCCAGGGTTAGAATCCCCATCTCCACTCCCAGGGTTCGAATCCCCATCTCCACTCCCAGGGTTAGAATCCCCATCTACACTCCCAGGGTTGGAATCCCCATCTCCACTCCCAGGGTTAGAATCCCAGTGTACACTCCCAGGGTTAGAATACCCGTGTACAATCCCAGTGTTAGAATCCCAATGTACAGTCCCAGGGTTAGAATCCCACAGGAACGTAGGAACAGGAGTAGGCCATTCAGCCCCTTGTGCCTGCTCCGCCATTTGATAAGATCATGGCTGATCTGTGATCTAACTCCATATACCTGCCTTTGGCCCATATCCCTTAATACCTTTGGTTGCCAAAAAGCTATCTATCTCAGATTTGAATTTAGAAATTGAGCTAGTATCAATTGCCGTTTGCGGAAGAGAGTTCCAAACTTCTACAACCCTTTGTGTGTAGAAATGTTTTCTAATCTCACTCCTGAAAGGTCTGGCTCTAATTTTTAGACTGTGCCCCCGACTCCCAGAATCCCCAACCAGCGGAAATAGTTTCTCTCTATCCACCCTATCTGTTCCCCTTAATATCTTATAAACTTCGATCAGATCACCCCTTAACCTTCGAAACTCTAGAGAATACAACCCCAATTTATGTAATCTCTCCTCGTAACTTAACCCTTGCATTCCAGGTATCATTCCAGTAAACCTACGCTGCACTCCCTCCAAGGCCAATATGTCCTTCCGAAGGTGCGGTGCCCAGAAGTGCTCACAGTGTTCCAGGTGTGGTCTAACCAGGGTGTTGTACAGCTGCAGCATAATTTCTGCCCCCTTGTACTCTCGTCCTTTAGATATAAAGGCCAGCATTCCATTAGCCTTCTTGATTATTTTCTGCACCTGTTCATGACACTTCAATGATCTATGTACCTGAACCCCTAAGTCCCTTTGGAGATCCACTGTTTTTAACTTTTTACCATTTAGAAAGTACCCTGTTCTATCCTTTCTTGATCCAAAGTGGATGACCTCACATTTGTCTACATTGAATTCCATTTGCCACGATCCCCATGTACAGTCCCAGTGTTAGAATCCCCGTGTACAGTCCCAGGGTTAGAATCCCCGTGTACAGTCCCAGGGTTGGAATCACCATGTACAGTCCAAGGGTTAGAATCCCCGTGTACAGTCCCAAGGTTAGAATCTCTTTATACAGTGCAGAGGGTGCAGTCGGAAAATGTCTGCCTGCGTGTGTAAATTGTCTTCAGTCGGTTGTATCTGTGTGGAGCATGCTTGTAATTTCCTTCTGTGTGTCGAATGTGTGTTGTTTGTGTGTAGTTTGAGTGTGTAATTTGTGTCTGTGTGTCGTGTGTGTGTACTATGTGTAGTTTGTGTGTCTAATATGTCTGTGTGTCGTGTGTCGTATTTGTGTGTGTAGTTTGTGTCTGTGTTTGTTTGTTTACAGTTTGTGTCTGTGTGAGTCTGCCTGTGTTGTTTGTATGTGTGTAATTTCTGACCGTTTGTAGCATGTGTGTTGTTTGTATGTGTGAGTTAGGTATTTTTCATTCGTTCATGGGATGTGGGTGTCGCTGGAGGGCCAGCATTTATTGCCCATCCCTAACTGCCCTTGAGAAGGTGGTGGTGAGCCGCCTTCTTGAACCATGCAGTCCATGTGGTGAAGGTTCTCCTACAGTGCAGCTAGGAAGGGAGTTCTAGGATTTTGACGCAGCGACGATGAAGGAACAGCGATATATTTCCAAGTCGGAATGGTGTGTGACTTGGAGGGGAACGTGCAGGTGGTGTTGTTCCCATGTGCCTGCTGCTCTTGTCCTTCCAGGTGGTAGAGGTCATGGGTTTGGGAGGTGCTGTCGAAGAAGCCTTGGCGAGTAGCTGCAGTGCATTCTGTGGATGGTACACACTGAAGCCACAATGCGCCGGTGGTGAAGGGAGTGAATGTTTAGGGTGGTGGATGGGGTGCCAATCAAGCGGGCTGCTTTGTCCTGGATGGTGTCGAGCTTCTTGAGTGTTGTTGGAGCTGCACTCGTCCAGGCAAGTGGAGAGTATTCCATCACACTCCTGACTTGTGAACTGGGAACTGAGGTTAAGGGATATGTCAGTTGAGATGCAGTGGCAGACATTTAATGGGATATTTCATAACACTCAGCAAAGATACATTCCAGTGAGAAAGAAAGACTCCAGGGGAAGGACGTACCATCCTTTGCCAACTAAGGAAGTTAAAGATAGTATCAAATTGAAAGAAAAAGCATACAATTCGGCAAAGATTAGTGACAGGTCAGAAGATTGGTCAAAATATAAAAAACAGCAAAGAATGACTAAAAGAATAATGAGGGAGAGATTTGAGTACGAGAGAAAGCGAGCTAGAAATATAATAACAGATAGTAAGATTTTCTACAGGTATTTAAAAAGAGTAAGTAAAGTGAGTGTTGGTCCTGGAGAGAGTGTCTGGGGAATTAATAATGGAGAATAAGGAAATGGTGGATGAATTGAACAGATATTTTGCATCCGTCTTCACTGTCGACTATACAAATAACATGCCAGAAATAATTGTGGATCAAGAGGTTAAAGGGAGGGAGGAACTTAAAACATTTACAATCACCAGGGAAAGGGTTTTTAAAAAAATATCAGATCTAAAAGCTGACAAGTTCCCAGGTCCTGACGGACTTCATCAGAGGGTATTAAAAGAAGTGGCTGCAGAGATAGTCGATGCATTGGTATTAATTTTCCAAAATTCCCTAGGTTCTGGAAGGGTCCCATCAGATTGGAAAATAGCAAATATAACTCCTCTCTATTCAAGAAAGGAAGGACACAGAAAGCCAGAAACTACAGGCCAGTTAGCTTAACATCTGTCATGGGGAAAATGCGAGAATCTATTATTAAGGAGGTTCTAGCAGGGCACTTAGAAAATCTCAATGCAATCAGGCAGAGTCAACACGGCTTTATGAAAGGGAAATTGTGTTTGACTAATTTATTAGAGTTCTTTGAGGAAGTAAAAAGCAACGTGGATAAAGGGGACCCTGTGGATGTGGTGTACTTCGATATCTAGAAGGCTTTTGACAAGGTGCCACATCAAAGGTGACCACACAAAATAAGAACTCATGGTGTAGGGGGTAACATATTAGCATGGATAAAGGATTGGTTCGCTAACAGGAAACAGAGAGTAGGCATAAATGGGTCATTTTCAGGTTGGCAAGATGTAACAAGTGGAGTGCCACAGGGATCAGTGCTTGGGCCTCAACTATTTACAATCTATATCAATGACTTGGATGAAGGGACCAAATGTATTGTTGCTAAATTTGCTAATGAGACAAAGGTAGGTAGGAGAGTAAGTTGTGAAGAGGACATAAGGAGTTTATAAAGGGATATCGATAGGTTAAGTGAGTGAGCAAAAATTTGGCAGATCGAGTACAATGTGGGAAAATGTGAACTTGTCCACTTTGGCAAGAGGAATAGAAAAGCAGTATATTATTTAAATGGAGAGAGATTGCAGAACTCTGAAGTACAGAGGGATCTGGGTATCGTAGTACATAAATCACAGAAAGTTAGTATGCAGGTACAAGAAGTGATTTGGAAGGCAAATGGAATGTTCTCATTTACTACAAGGGGATTGGAATATAAAAGTGGAAATGTTTTACTTCAGTTGTTCAGGGCATTGGTGAGACCACATCTAGAATAGTGTGTGCAGTTTTGGTCTCCTTATTTAAGAAAGGACATAATTGCTTTGGAGGCGGTTCAGAGAAGGTTCACTCGACTGCTTCCTGGGATGAGGGGGTTATCCTATGAGGAAAGGTTGGCCAAGTTGGGCCTGTATAAATTGGAGTTTAGAAGGATGAGAGGTGATCTTATTGAAACACATAAGATCCTGAGGGGAATAGAAGGGATAGATGCTGAGAGGATGTTTCCCCTTGTTGGAGTGACTAGAACTAGGGGCCACAGTTTTAAAATAAGGGGTCTCCCATTTAAGACGGAGATGAGGAGAAATTTTTTTCCCTGAAGGTCGTGAGTCTGTGGAACTCCCTTCCCCAGAGAGCTGGGGAGGCAGGGTCATTGAATATTTTAAAGGCCGAGTTAGATAGATTCCTGATTATCAAGGGAGTCAAATGTTATAGTAGGTAGGTGGGAAAGTAGGGTTGATGTCACAATCAGATCAGCCATGATCTTATCAAATGACAGATCAGGCTCCAGGGGCCGAATGGCCTCCTCCTGCTCTTAATTCGTATGTTTATACGAGTGAGGAATATGAACACCATGAGGTTACAGATTGTGTTGGATTCCAATTCTGCTGCTGCTGATGGCCCACAGCGCCTCACGGATGCCCAGTTTTGAGCAGCGAGATCTGTTCTGAATCTATCCCATTTCGCACGATGGCAGTGCCACACAACACGTTGGATGGTGTCCTCAGTGTGAAGAGGGGACTTGGCTCCACAAGGACTGTGCGGTGGTCACTCCTACCAATACCGTCATGGACAGATACTCGCCTTGTTTGCCCTCCCCAATTGCATTACCTCACACTTCTCTGGATTGAATTCCATTTGCCACCTTTCTGCCCACCTGACCAGTCCATTGATATCTTCCTGCAGTCAACAGCTTTCCTCCTCACTCCCAACCACACGGCCAATTTATGTATCATCTGCAAACTTCTTGATCAAGTCCTCCACATTCAAGTGCAAATCATTAATATATACCACAAAAAGCAAGGGACCAATAGTGAGCCTTGACGAACCCCACTGGAAACAGCCTTCCAGTTGCAAAAACATCTGTCAACCATCACCCTTTGCTTCCTGCCACTGAGCCAATTTTGGATCCGACTCGCCACTTTCCCTTTGATCCCAAGGGATTTTACTTTTTTGACCAGTCTGCCATGTGGGACCTTGTCAAAAGACTTGCTAAAATCCATGGATACGACATCAAATGCGTTGCCCTCATCGACCCTCCTCGTTACCTCCTCATAAGAGTCAATCAACTTCGTCAGACACGACATTCCCTGAACAAATCCATGCTGACTGTCCTTGATTAATCCGTGCCTTTCTAAATGACAATTAATATTGTCCCTCAGAATTGTTTCCAATCATTTGGCCACCACCGAGGTTCGGCTGACTGGCCTGTAATTACTCAGTCTATCCCTTTCTCCCTTTTTAAACAATGGTACACTGTATTTAAAAGAAAGCTGATTTATTTGAGACTGATACAGAATATTAAACTCCAGCCCAGTTATATTGGTTATTATCAGAAACAAACCCCAACTGTCAGAATGAACATGGTTCAGTCCTGGATGTGATTAACAGCAGCAGAATCCAACCCCTGTGGTAACATGTGAACTCGCTGGTGTGACTGCAGGTTGGATGACTGAGTGAATCCCTTCCCACAAACAGAGCAGGTGAACGGTCTCTCCCCAGTTTGAACTCGCTGGTGAATCAGCAGGTTGTATGACTTAATGAATCCCTTCCCACACTCTGAGCAGGTGAACGGTCTCTCCCCATTGTGAGTGCGTTGGTGTGTCAGCAGTCCGTTTGTGCTTTTAAAGCTCTTCCCACAGTCAGAACATTTAAAAGGTCTCTTATCAGTGTGAACAGGTTGGTGTTCAATGAGACTGGATGAACAAGTGAATCCCTTCCCACACACAGAGCAGGTGAACGGTCTCTCCCCCGTGTGAACTCGCTGGTGAATCAGCAGGGCGGATGACTGAGTGAATCCCTTCCCACACTCTGCGCAGGTGAACGGCCTCTCCCCAGTGTGAACTCGCTGGTGAATCAGCAGGGCGGATGACTGAGTGAATCCCTTCCCACACTCTGCGCAGGTGAACGGCCTCTCCCCAGTGTGAACTCGCTGGTGAATCAGCAGGGCGGATGACCGAGTGAATCCTTTCCCACATGCGGAGCAGGTAAACGGCCTCTCCCCAGTGTGAGTACGTTGGTGTCTCAGCAGAGCATTCCTGCTTTTAAACCTCTTCCCACAGTCAGAACATTTTAAAGGTCTCTTATCACTGTGAACAAGTTGGTGTTCAATGAGACTGGATGAACAAGTGAATCCTTTCCCACACACGGAGCAGGTGAACGGTCTCTCCCCAGTGTGAACTCGCTGGTGCCTCAGTCGGTCGGCTGAATGAGCGAATCCCTTCCCACACTCTGCGCAGGTGAACGGCCTCTCCCCGGTGTGAATTCGCTGGTGTCTCAGCAGGGTGGATGACTGAGCGAATCCCATCCCACACACGGAGCAGATAATCGGTCTCTCCCCAGTGTGAGTACGTTGGTGTCTCAGGAGAGCATTCCTGCTTTTAAACCTCTTCTCACAGTCAGAACATTTAAAATTTCTCTTATCACTGTGAACAAGTTGGTGTGAAATGAGGCTGGATGAACAAGTGAATCCTTTCCCACACACGGAGCAGGTGAACGGCCTCTCCCCAGTTTGAAATCGCTGGTGTCTCAGCAGAGTGGATGACTGAGTGAATCCCTTCCCATATGAGGAGCAGATAAACGGCCTCTCCCCAGTGTGACTGCGTCGATGAGTTTCCAGCTGGGATGGGTAATTGAATCCCTTCCCACAGTCCCCACATTTCCACGGTTTCTCCGTGGTCCGGGTGTCCTTGTGTCTCTCCAGGTGGGACGATCAGTTGAAGCCTCGTCCACACACAGAACACGTGGACGGTTTCTCCCCGCTGTAAATGGTGCGATGTTTTTTCAGGCTGTGCAACTGGTGAAAGCTCTTTCCACACTCAGTGCATTGGAACACTCTCACTCGGGTGTGTGTGACTCAGTGATTTTCCAGTCACAATGAAGTTTGATCTTTTCCCACAGACAGAACAGACAAACATTTCTCCTTCAACATTCAAAGGTCGATGATATTCTGGTCCTGATGAATCGAGTGACTCGGTCAGATTGACTTGAGGTTTGGTTTGATTTTCCCGTCTGTGGATCCTCACCTTCCAATCCCCTGTAAAAGGAGTTTACAAAAGTCCTCACTGTAAATACAGGATAGAAATTCAGAACAGACAATTCTAGTTTCGACAGAATATTCTTCCCGCTCATTCCCCCAGACTGTAAATCCCCGTCCCACACACTCTCCCTCCTCCCTGTGCTGAAATCCAAACCCATCGCACCATCCCCAACATATTTCATTCCATCTGAGTTTTCTCTCCCTCCCTCTGAAGGTGTTGACTCTGACTGGGTTCAGTTCTGCACTCACTGGTTCCCCTCTCTCCCTCCCCGTGAAGTTCTCTCCCCCTCTTCCACAACATCTCCCAATTTTGGTGATGGGCTCTCCTTGACCCATCTCCATTTTTCCTTCTTATATTCACTGACACATCCCGATTTCTCTATCAAAGAGACGCTCTCTGACCAGTTACCATTCCAACTTCCTTTACAGACGTTCCCTGATCCGTCGTCATTTGGGTCTGGGGGGAGGGGTTTGGGGGGATAATGTTCACTGTTTTATATTGGGGTCTGGGGGGGATAATGTTCTCTGTTTTATATTGGGGTCTGGGGGGGATAATGTTCACTGTTTTATATTGGGGTCTGGGGGAATAATGTTCACTGTTTTATATTGGGGTCTGGGGGGGATAATGTTCACTGTTTTATATTGGGGTCTGGGGGGGATAATGTTCACTGTTTAATATTGGGGTCTGGGGGGGATAATGTTCACTGTTTTATATTGGGGTCTGGGGGTGATAATGTTCATTGTTTTATATTGGGGTCTGGGGGGATAATGTTCATTGTTTTATATTGGGGTCTGGGGGGGATAATGTTCACTGTTTTATATTGGGGTCTGGGGGGGATAATGTTCACTGTTTTATATTGGGGTCTGGGGGGGATAATGTTCACTGTTTTATATTGGGGTCTGGTGGGGATAATGTTCACTGTTTTATATTGGGGTCTGGGGGGGATAATGTTCACTGTTTTATATTGGGCTCTGGGGGGGATAATGTTCACTGTTTTATATTGGGGTCTGGGGGATAATGTTCACTGTTTTGTATTGGGGTCTGTGGGGCACTCGGTGTTCACTGAAGTCTGCGTCTCCTGCGCCTGCTCAGCTCACACTGTCCAACAATGGGCCTCTCCCACCCCTCAGCTCACACTGTCCAACAATGGGCCTCTCCCACCCCTCAGCTCACACTGTCCAACAATGGGCCTCTCCCACCCCTCAGCTCACCCTGTCCATCAATGGGCCTCTCCCAACCCTCAGCTCACACTGTCCTACAATGTGCCTCTCCCACCCCTCAGTTCACACTGTCCAACAATGGGCCTCTCCCACCTCTCTCTGTGTGGCTTTAAACAGATGGAACCCTGTGGGGTGGAGCAAACATTTCAACATTTGTTAGTAAAATGGCTGAATTCAGGACAGACAGCAGGGATTATTTGAGGAATAACACAGTGTGGTGATAAAGGGAATGCAGTGGGTGTTGTGTGGATGGATTGTCTAAAGGTGTTTGAGAAGGTGCCGCACAGGAGGCTTGTTGATAAAATTAAGGTTCACGGAATTGAAGGGAGTGGGGCAGCGTGGACAGGAAGTTGGGGAAAGGGCAGAAAACAGAGAGTCGTGGATAATGGATATTGTTCAGACTGGAGGGATGTAAACAGTGGTGTCCCCCAGGGTCAGTGTTGGGTCCATTGCTCTTCTCAATACAGGGAAATGATCTGGGCTCGGGTATATAGGGCACAAGATGAAAATCTCCAGATAAATCAAATGCCACCAAGATAGGGAGTGTGGGGAACTGTGAAGAGGACTGGAAGTGACTTCAGTGTCATGGACACTGGATAATAAATTGGACAGATAGATGGCAGATGAAATTTAATGCAGAGAAATGTGAAGTGATACATTTTGGGAAGAAGAATAGGGAGAGGAAAAGTGAGAGGCTCCGTTGATGAAGCTGTTCAGAAACTATATCCCAGATTTTAATAAATAGGGGTGAATAGTGTTCATCATTGGTTATTGATTGCTGCACACTGTCCCAAACACTCCCAGGGCAGGTACAGCAAGGATTATATACAGAGTAAAACTCCCTCTGCACTGTCCCAAACACTCCCAGGGCAGGGACAGCACAGGTTCGATCCAGAGTAAAGCTCCCTTGACACTGTCCCATCAAACACTCCCAGGGCAGACACAGCACAGGTTAGATAGAGGGTAAAGCTCCCTCTGCAATGTCCCATCAAACACTCCCGCGGCAGTTAAAGCATTGGTCAGATACCGAGTAAAGCTCCCTCCACACTGTCCCATCAAACACTCCCAGGGCAGGTACAGCACGGGTTAGATCGAGAGTAAAGCTCCCTCCACACTGTCCCATCAAACACTCCCAGGGCAGGGACTGCACGGGTTATGTGCAGAGAAAAGCTCCATCTGCACTGTCCCATCAAACACTCCCGGGGCAGTTACAGCACGGGTGAGATACAGAGCAAAGCTCACTCCACACTGTCCCATCAAACAGTCCCGGGAATGTACAGCACGGGTGAGGTGCAGAGTCAAGGTTCCTCTCCAGTGTCCTAAACACTCCCGGGGCAGGAACAGCACAGTTTAGATACAGGGTAAAGCTCCCTCGACACTGTCCCATCAAACACTCCCGGGGCAGGGACAGCACGGGTGAGATGGAGTGTAAAGTTCCCTCTGCACTGTCCCATCAAACACTCCCAGGGCAGGTACAATAAGGAGAGATAGAGTGTAAAGTTCCCTCTGCAATGTTCCATCAAACACTCCCAGGGCTGCGACAGCACGGAATAGATACCGAGTAAAGCTCCCTCTGCACTGTCCCATCAAACACTCCAGGGGAAGCGACAGCACGGAATAGATACCGAGTAAAGCTCCCTCTACATTGTCCCACCAAACACTCCCAGGGCAGAGACAGCACGGGTTAGATACCGAATAAAGCTCCCTCGACACTGTCCCATCAAACACTCCCAGGGCAGACACAGCACAGGTTAGATAGAGGGTAAAGCTCCCTCTGCAATGTCCCATCAAACACTCCCGCGGCAGTTAAAGCATTGGTCAGATACCGAGTAAAGCTCCCTCCACACTGTCCCATCAAACACTCCCAGGGCAGGTACAGCACGGGTTAGATCGAGAGTAAAGCTCCCTCCACACTGTCCCATCAAACACTCCCAGGGCAGGGACTGCACGGGTGAGATACAGAGTAAAGCTCCCTCCACACTGTCCCATCAAACACTCCCAGGGCAGGGACTGCACGGGTGAGAGACAGAGTAAAGCTCACTCCACACTGTCCCATCAAACACTCCCGGGGCATGCACAGCACGGGTTCGATACAGAGGAAAGCTCCCTCGACAATGTGCCGTCTCACACTGCCAGGACAGGTGCAGCACGGGGTAGATGCAGAGCAAAGCACCCTCCACGTTGTCCAAAACACTCCCAACGCAGGTACAGCACGGGTTAGATGCAGAATAAAGTTCCCTCTGCACTGTCCCATCAAACACTCCCGGGGAAGCGACAGCACGGAATCGATACCGAGTAAAGCTCCCTCTACATTGTCCCACCAAACACTCCCAGGGCAGAGGCAGCACGGAATAGATACCGAGTAAATCTCCCTCCACACTGTCCCGTCTCACAATCCCAGAACAGGTGCAGCACGGGTTAGATACAGGGTAAAGCTCACTCCACACTGTCCCATCAAACACTCCCGGGGCAGGTACAGCATGGGTTAGATACAGGGGAAAGCTCCCTCTACACTGTCCCATCAAACATTCCCGGGGCAGGTACAGCATGGGTTAGATACCGAGTAAAGCTCCCTCCACACTGTCCCATCAAACACTCCCGGGGCAGGTACAGCATGGGTTAGATACAGGGTAAAGCTCCCTCTGCACTGTCCCATCAAACACTCCCAGCGCAGGGACAGCATGGGTTGAGATTCTCGGTAAAACTCCCTCCACACTGTCCCATCAAACACTCCCGGGGCAGGGACAGCACGGGTTAGATACAGAGTAAAGCTCCCTCCACACTGTCCCATCAAACACTCCCAGGGCAGTGACAGCACGGGTGACGTACAGAGTAAAGCTCCCTCTACACTGTCCCATCAAACACTCCCGGGGCAGGTACAGCACGGGTAAGATACAGAGTAAAGCTCACTCCACACTGTCCCATCAAACAGTCCCGGGGCATGTACAGCACGGGTTAGATACAGAGTAAAGCTCCCTCTGCACTGTCCCATCAAACAGTCCCAGGGCAGGTACAGCACGGGTTCGATACAGAGTAAAGCTCCCTCTACACTGTCCCATCAAACACTCCCGGGGCAGGTACAGCACGGGTTGGATACAGAGTAAAGCTCCCTCTGCACTGTCCCATCAAACACTCCCAGGGCAGGTACAGCACGGGTTAGATACAGAGTAAAGCTCCCTCTGCACTGTCCCATCAAACACTCCCAGGGCAGGTACAGCACGGGTTAGATACAGAGTAAAGCTCCCTCTACACTGTCCCATCAAACACTTCCAGGGCAGGTACAGCACGGGTGAGATACAGAGTAAAGCTCCCTCTACACTGTCCCATCAAACACTCCCAGGGCAGGTACAGCATGGGTTAGATACAGAGTAAAGCTCCCTCTACACTGTCCCATCAAACACTCCCAGGGCAGGTACAGCACGGGTTAGATACAGAGTAAAGCTCCCTCTACACTGTCCCATCAAACACTCCCAGGGCAGGTACAGCACGGGTTCGATACAGAGTAAAGCTCCCTCTACACTGTCCCATCAAACACTCCCAGGGCAGGTACAGCACGGGTTAGATACAGAGTAAAGCTCCCTCTACACTGTCCCATCAAACACTCCCAGGGCAGGTACAGCACGGGTTCGATACAGAGTAAAGCTCCCTCTACACTGTCCCATCAAACACTCCCAGGGCAGGTACAGCACGGGTTAGATACAGAGTAAAGCTCCCTCTGCACTGTCCCATCAAACACTCCCAGGGCAGGTACAGCACGGGTTCGATACAGAGTAAAGCTCCCTCTACACTGTCCCATCAAACACTCCCAGGGCAGGTACAGCACGGGTTAGATACAGAGTAAAGCTCCCTCTACACTGTCCCATCAAACACTCCCGGGGCAGGTACAGCACGGGTTAGATACAGAGTAAAGCTCCCTCTGCACTGTCCCATCAAACACTCCCAGGGCAGGTACAGCACGGGTTAGATACAGAGTAAAGCTCCCTCTGCACTGTCCCATCAAACACTCCCGGGGCAGGTACAGCACGGGTTAGATACAGAGTAAAGCTCCCTCTGCACTGTCCCATCAAACACTCCCAGGGCAGGTACAGCACGGGTTAGATACAGAGTAAAGCTCCCTCTGCACTGTCCCATCAAACACTCCCAGGGCAGGTACAGCACGCGTTAGATACAGAGTAAAGCTCCCTCTACACTGTCCCATCAAACACTCCCGGGGCAGGTACAGCACGGGTTAGATACAGAGTAAAGCTCCCTCTACACTGTCCCATCAAACACTCCCGGGGCAGGTACAGCACGGGTTAGATACAGAGTAAAGCTCCCTCTGCACTGTCCCATCAAACACTCCCGGGGCAGGTGCAGCACGGGTTAGATACAGAGTAAAGCTCCCTCTACACTGTCCCATCAAACACTCCCGGGACAGGGACAGCACGGGTTAGATACAGAGTAAAGCTCCCTCTACACTGTCCCATCAAACACTCCCGGGGCAGGTACAGCACGGGTTAGATACAGAGTAAAGCTCCCTCTGCACTGTCCCATCAAACACTCCCGGGGCAGGTGCAGCACGGGTTAGATACAGAGTAAAGCTCCCTCTGCACTGTCCCATCAAACACTCCCGGGGCAGGGACAGCACGGGTTAGATACAGAGTAAAGCTCCCTCCACACTGTCCCATCAAACACTCCCAGGGCAGGTACAGCACGGGTTAGATACAGAGTAAAGCTCCCTCTACACTGTCCCATCAAACACTCCCGGGGCAGGTACAGCACGGGTTCGATACAGAGTAAAGCTCCCTCTACACTGTCCCATCAAACACTCCCAGGGCAGGTACAGCACGGGTTAGATACAGAGTAAAGCTCCCTCTGCACTGTCCCATCAAACACTCCCGGGGCAGGTGCAGCACGGGTTGAGATTCTGAGTGAAATAACCTGAAGCCCCGCCCATTCTGTACCTATACCAAGGTGGCCGCGCATGCGCAGTGACGCTCCCACATCCTGTACTAAGATGGCGGCCGGTTCCCCCGGTCACCCGGGCCTGTCCCCGGGGAGAAGTCCCGTAGTTGCCGTCCGGCTGCTCACACTCGGGATCAGAGGATCCGATTCGGGTCCTGCGGCCCCGCTCCATGTTTATAAGCCGTGGGGCGCGGCCTCCGCCCGGTTTCTCAGTGTCCTGTCCCCGGCCCCCCGCCTACCTGCTCCCGACCCTCCGACTCCGTCTGGCGACCGCGCGGACCCTTTCCCGCGCCTGCGCGCTGGGCTCCTGGAGACGTCAGAGCCGAGGCCCCGCCCTCACACACTGGCCCCGCCCCCTCATGGAGCTGCTCCCTCGCGCGAGGCCCCGCTGGTTTTGGGCGGAATGAGACCGCGCGCTGTTCCTCCTCCCACTGCCTGTGGGAATGGGGCAGATATTTAAAGGGACAGGCACTCCCCTTTGTTTATAGTTAAAGGGACAGTCCCGTTTCTCTTTGAATGTCACGGGATTTCATGAACGGAGCTCCTATTAACAATCGGTCCGTTCTGTAATTAGTGCAGAGATTAGGAACATTTAATCATTATGAACAGGAGGAGGCCATTAAGCCCCTCCAACCTGTTCCGCCAATTAATTGTATCATATCTGATCTGTATCTTAAATCCATCTACCCGCCTTGGTACCATAAACTTTAATACCCTCGCCTATCAAAAATCTATCAATCTCAGATCTGAAATTTTCACTTGACCCCCAGCCTCGACTGCTCTCAGGGAGAGAGTTCCAGATTTCCACTGCCCTTTGTGCGAAGAAGTGATTCCTGACATCGCCCCTGAATGGCCTCGCTCTAATTTTAAGGTTATGCCCCCTTGTTCTGGACTCCCCCACCAGAGGAAGTAGTTTCTCTCTATCTGCCCTATCAAATCCTTCAATCACCTCGATTAGATCACCCCTTAATCTTCCAAGCTCCACTCAAAACAAGCCCAGTCTATGCAATCTGTCAGTATCACTCTGGTGAATCTGTGCTGCACCCCTTCCAAGGCCAGTATATCCTCCCTGAGGTGCAGTGCCCAGAACTGAAGGCAGTCTCCAGATGGGGTTTAACCAGAGCTCTGTACAACTGTAACATCACTTCCACCCCTTTATATTCCAGCCCCCTTGAGATGAAGGCCATCATTCCTTTAGCCTTTAAAATTATTTTTTGTAACTGTCCACTAGCTTTTAGTGATTTCGGTACTTGGACCCCGAAATCTCTCTGCTCCTCCACAGTTTCTCGCTGCTTGCCGTTTGGTAAATACTCTGATCTCTGTCTTAGGTTCAAAGTGGGTGAATTCACATTTCCCCACATTCAACTCCACCTGCCACCGTTTTGCCCACTCACTGAATCTATTATTGCCCCCTTGCAACTTTCTGCTCCCATCTACACTATTTACTGTGCCTCTGCACTCAGTGTCATCAGCAAACTTGGATACATGGCTCTCCATTACTTCATCAGAGTCATTTTACTAACAAATGTTGAACTGTTTGCTCGACACCACAGGGTTTCATCTGTTTAAAGCCACAACTGAAAGGTCCAGTTTTCTTCTGGAGTTTTATCTTGAGATGAATCAAGTTTCAAAAATTCGGCAGAGATCCAGACACGGAGCGAGATCCGGGCTCAGACCCTCCGCCGCAAGTCCCACCCCTCACACACTCCGATTGGTTGGAGGACCAACCGCCCGCTCGGTCCTCCAGTCCCTCTCCGCTCTTCCTATTGGTCGGGAGCGCATTTGCTCCGGGTTGACGCTGGGATTGAAGGTCCTGAGCTGCAATTGGAAAATAAACATCAATCCAGCCCGTCAGTTCCAATGTGTAATGAGACTAAATTATTAACAGATTTGGGGAAAAATACATTTCCCAAAGTTTTTTCGAGGCGAGGCGGTGCGCGCCTGCGCTGTGAGTGTTTCTGACGGTTTAATGGCGGTCTCCATTACCCAGCGTGCCCCGGGCTCTCGGGTTTATTTTTATTTTATTTTATTTCCGCTCCGCCCTCCGCTGCTCCAAAAGCGCTTTTCCCCCGCCCCCAATCTCAGTCCCATCAGAGAAACTGAGGGTCGGGGCGGAGCTCCAATGGCGGCGGTCCGTCCCCAGACTGCACCGCGCGCCGGAATGTCCCCTATCGATCTGAGAGGAGCCCAGTGCGCCGGCGCAGGAGAGGCTGATTGTTGGTCAGTGTGAGCTGAGCATGCGCGGCCCGAAGGGTCTGAGGCAGAGAGCGCGGTTCGAGCAGGTCAGAGGAGGTGTGGAGAGAGCGGGTTAATAAAGGGCGGGGATCACAGGGCCCAGAAGCACCGAGTGTAGGGCCCAGGACCCGAGAGAAAACAGGCGGCATCATCCCCCCTCCACTACCCGCCGCTTCCCGGGATCGGGCCCGACCCAATCTCCGCTCGAACTGAACCCGCAGAGTCAACAACAACTTGCATTTCTATCGCGCCTTTAACGGAGCAAAATGGGTCAAGAGGGTTCACAGGAGCGGGAAGAGAAGAATGAGGAGAGATTAGGACAGGGCACCGAAAGCTGGGTCAAAGAGGGAGGTTTGAAGGAGGAGAGAGAGGGGGAGAGGTTCAGGGAGGGAATTCCAGAGTTTGGGGCTCAGACAGCTGAAGGCACGGCCCCCAATGGTGGGCCGAAGGGAATGGGGGAGGAGCAAGAGGCCGGAATTGGAGGAGAGCAGAGATCTGGGAGGGTCGGAGGGCTGGAGGAGGTTACAGAGATCGGGGAGGGGCGGAGGAACATGGAGGAGGTTACAAAGATAGGGGAGGGTCGGAGGGCGGGAGGAGGTTACAGAGACAGGGGAGGGTCGGAGGAGGTTACAGAGATAGGGGAGGGTCGGAGGGACATGGAGGAGGTTACAGAGATAGGGGAGGGTCGGAGGAGGTTACAGAGATAGGGGAGGGTCGGAGGGACATGGAGGAGGTTACAGAGATCGGGGAGGGGCGAGGGCCATGGAGGTGGTGACAGAGATAGGGGAGGGTCGGAGGGCTGGAGAAGGTTACAGAGATAGGGGAGGGGCGAGGGCCATGGAGGAGGTTACAGAGATTGGGAGGGGCGAGGGCCATGGATGGATTTGGACACAAGGATGAGGAATTTAAATATGAGGCGTTGCTGGACCTGGAGTCACTGTAGGTCAGTGAGAACAAGGGTGATGGGTGAATGGGACTTGGTGCGAGTTAGGATATGGGAAGGACAGTCAGCATCTTCAGGGGAGGAGAGAGAGGGGGACCAGTGAGTGTTGAACTGAACCCAGCAGAGCAGAGGAAAAAATGTAGGAGATGGTGCAATGGGTTCAGATTTCAGCACAGGGAGGAGGGAGAGTGTGTGGGACGGGGATTTACAGCTTTTGAGGCTCAAAAGATGAAAAAATGATCCAGAAAAACTAGAATTGTCTGTTCTGAATTTCTATCCTGTGTTTACATTGATGACTTTTGTAAACTCCTTTTACAGGGGATTAGAAGGGGAGGATTCACAGACGGGAAACTCAAACCAAACATCACGTCAAGATCTGACAGAGTCACTCGATTCATCAGGACCTGAATATCATCGGCCTTTGAATGTGGAAGGAGAAATGTTTGTCTGTTCTGTCTGTCGGAAAAAATTTCAAACATCAGTGTGAGTGGAAAATCACCGAGGCACACACACCCGAGTGAGAGTGTTCCAGTGCACTGAGTGTGGAAAGAGCTTTTACCAGTTACACAGCCTGAAAAAACATCACACCATTCACAGCGGGGAGAAACCGTCCACGTGTTCTGTGTGGACGAGGCTTCAACTGATCGTCCAACCTGGAGAGACACAAGGACACCCGGACCATGGAGAAACCGTGGAAATGTGGGGACTGTGGGAAGGGGTTCAATTACCCATCCCAGCTGGAAACTCATCGACGCAGTCACACCGGGGAGAGGCCGTTCACCTGCTCCGTGTGTGGGAAAGGATTCAATTACCCGTCCCAGCTGGAAACTCATCACCACAGTCACACTGGGGAGAGGCCGTTCACTTGCTCTCTGTGTGGGAAGGGATTCACTCAGTCATCCGCCCTCCGAACACACCAGCTTATTCACACTGCGGAGAGACCTTTTAAATGCTCTGACTGTGGGAACAGGTTTAAAAGCTCGGAGGGACTGATTAGACACCAGCGAATTCACACTGACGAGAGACCGTTCAGTTGCTCTCACTGCGGGAAGAGGTTCAGGCAGTCATCCACTCTCATTGCCCACCAGCGTGCTCACACTGGGGAGAGACCGTTCACCTGCTCCATGTGTGGAAAGGGATTCATTCAGTCACAGCACCTACTGACACACCAACTTGTTCACACTGATAAGAGACCGTTTAAATGTTCTGACTGTGGGAAGAGCTTTAAGAGCAAATGGGAACTGCTGACACATCATCGACGCACTCACACTGGGGAGAGGCCGTTCACCTGCTCCGTGTGTGGGAAGGGATTCACTCATTCATCCAACCTGCGGAGACACCAGCGAGTTCACCTGTGACTTCCGGGGTTGGATTCTGCTGTTATTGCTGCTGTTAATCACATCCAGGACTGAACCATGTTCATTCTGACAGTTGGGGTTTGTTTCTGATGTTAATAACCCCGATAACTGGGCTGGAGTTTAATATCCTGGATACATGTTAAATGAGGCAGAAGATCAGCCATGATCTTATTGAATGGTGGAGCAGGCTCGAGGGGCCGTATGGCCTACTCCTGCTCCTATTTCTTATGTTCTTATGTTAACTGCTGGTTCAACACTATAGCAGTGATTTGCTGTCCAGATAAAGAAGGACCTGCAGTGTGTTTCCAAGAGTTCCCTGTTTTATTGATACATTTATCCAGTGCCGTTAACGTAGTAAAACGTCCCAAGGCCCTTCACAGGAGCGATTAACAAACAAAATTTGACACTGAACCACATAAGGAGATATTAGGACAGGTGAGCAAAAGCTTGGTCAAAGAGGTAGGTTTTAAGGAGGGTGGACTCGATTCAGTAATGAGTAATGAGCCCAGACTTAGTTAATAATCTAACAGTAAGGGAACATTTATACATGAGCCCACACAGTGAGTGACAGCAGGATTATCCACTGTGGTGGGCATCACGGTCGAGTCCAGTCCTGCCCTCAAGTGACATCCATAAATTTCCCAGTTGAGGTCACTGGATCTCCATCGAGAGCAGGGTTACTCTTATTTAGCCCAGTGGTACTGAGGCCAATTCCAGCCCCTGAACTGCTGCCTTGGCTGAGATCAAGGATTGGACTTGTGATCTTCCTGGTCAGTGGTGCAGAGGGTTTTAAACTGGGCCGGGGGTTAGAACAGAATATTTTGAAACAAATGTCATTCCACCTTTGAACAAAAACATCGACACACAGTAGAAAAATCTGAAGTCTTTCAAAATGAAACAAGTGAGTCAAATGGATCTTCAAAAATTGTGAGAGATTTTAGAAAGGCTGAACTCACTAAAATAGACAGGTTTCCATTCACTGCACTGAATACAGAAGGGAGCGACTGTTAATAGGGACCCTGTTAGTGAAGGATGAAGCAGTGTCTGTCCCTTTATCATAGAATCATTGAATGATAAAGCACAGAAGGAGGCCATAAGGCCCATCATGCCTGTGACAGCTTTAAGAAAGAGCTATCCAATTGGTCCCATGCTCATGCCCTTTATCCTGCAAATTTATCCTATTCAAGTATTTATCCAATTCCCTTTTGAAAATTAGAATTGACTCTGATTCCCCCATGCTTTCATGCAGTGTCTATCTCGGGTGTTTTTTGAAGAAGTTGCTGGGTCAGTGGATGAGGATAATCCGGTTCACATTGTCTATCTCAGGGGTGTTTCTTGAAGAAGTTGCTGGGTCAGTGGATGAGGATAATCCGGTTCACATTGTCTATCTCAGGGGTGTTTTTTGAAGAAGTTGCTGGGTCAGTGGATGAGGATTATCCGGTTCACATTGTCTGTCTCAGGGGTGTTTTTTGAAGAAGTTGCTGGGTCAGTGGATGAGGATTATCCGGTTCACATTGTCTGTCTCAGGGGTGTTTTTTGAAGAAGTTGCTGGGTCAGTGGATGAGGATTATCCGGTTCACATTGTCTATCTCAGGTGGGTTCAAACTCATTTTCTATGGTGGGCCTGATCCGATATCCTGACACTTGGCCTGGGCCACATTCAGCAAAACTTATTGCACTAGAAATAGATCAAGATGAACGATATCGGTCCTCACAGCACACAGAAAAAATGAGGCCTCGAAGTTTCTCTCAGAATGACAGGCCTGAACTCGAGGTGGAAAACACAGTTGGAAAACATTGATCAATTGAACCAGACTGGGCGGGGCCTGAGGTGCGAGTTGGTGAAGGAAAAGTGGCGACCGGTGAACTTCGCTCCCTGTCTGAGGGCCCGGGCACTCGGGATTCTGTATAATTTATTGATTGATTTTGTTTAATGTTTATTGTCCCTCCGGCCCCAATCTCGATGCGATGACGAAATTTCTGTTCACCGATTCGGACCTTCAATGGCGGAGAGTTTACCCAGAATCCGCGGCGGCCCAGAAAGTGCCCTATCAGTGACTATAGGAGCCCAGTGCGCAGGCGCGGGACTGGTCTGTGCTCTGAGCATGCGCGGTGCGAGTGGTGGAGACGGACTGAGGCGGAACAGGCGGGTCGGGATCCGGTAGGAGACGGTGGGCGCGGGGGAGGAATTGGACCCATGGGTGGGCAGGGAAGCTTCATAAACACCCGGTGCAGGCCTCAGGCCCCGAATAAGAGCCCACAGGCCCCGTGTTCACACCGCGGTGACAGGCCCGACCGGCGGCCGCCCGGGTGAGCGGGGAACTGGCCGCCATCTTGGTCAGAGAAGTAAGGGATCACGGCGCGTGCGCGGCCATCTTTGTTCACGAGCGGGCGGGGCTTCAGGGTCCCAGTGACCGGTGACAAATTGGGCGGGGCTTCAGGGTCCCAGTGACGAGCACAAAGAGTGGGCGGGGTTTCAGGGTCCCAGTGAGCAGCAACAAAGGGTGGGCGGGGCTTCAGGGTCCCTGTGACGGTGAACAAAGAGTGGGCGGGGCTTCAGGGTCCCTGTGATGGTGAACAAAGAGTGGGCGGGGCTTCAGGGTCCCAGTGACCAGGAACAAAGAGTGGGCGGGGCTTCAGGGTCCCAGTGACTGGGAACAAAGAGTGGGCGGGGCTTCAGGGTCCCAGTGACTGGGAACAAGGAGTGGGCGGGGCTTCAGGGTCCCTGTGACCGGGAACAAAGAGTGGGCGGGGCTTCAGGGTCCCTGTGACCGGGAACAAAGAGTGGGCGGGGCTTCAGGGTCCCAGTGACTGTGAACAATGAGTGGGCGGGGCTTCAGGGTCCCTGTGACGGTGAACAAAGAGTGGGCGGGGCTTCAGGGTCCCAGTGACTGTGAACAAAGAGTGGGCGGGGCTTCAGGGTCCCAGTGACTGGGAACAAGGAGTGGGCGGGGCTTCAGGGTCCCAGTGACTGGGAACAAGGAGTGGGCGGGGCTTCAGGGTCCCAGTGACTGTGAACAAAGAGTGGGCGGGGCTTCAGCGTCCCAGTGACTGGGAACAAGGAGTGGGCGGGGCTTCAGGGTCCCAGTGACTGTGAACAAAGAGTGGGCGGGGCTTCAGGGTCCCAGTGACTGGGAACAAGGAGTGGGCGGGGCTTCAGGGTCCCAGTGACTGGGAACAAGGAGTGGGCGGGGCTTCAGGGTCCCAGTGACTGGGAACAAAGAGTGGGCGGGGCTTCAGGGTCCCAGTGACTGGGAACAAAGAGTGGGCGGGGCTTCAGGGTCGCAGTGACTGGGAACAAGGAGTGGGCGGGGCTTCAGGGTCCCAGTGACTGGGAACAAAGAGTGGGCGGGGCTTCAGGTTCCCTGTGATGGTGAACAAAGAGTGGGCGGGGCTTCAGGGTCCCTGTGACGGTGAACAAAGAGTGGGCGGGGCTTCAGGGTCCCTGTGACCGTGAACAAAGAGTGGGCGGGTCTTCAGGGTCCCTGTGACGGTGAACAAAGAGTGGGCGGGGCTTCAGGGTCCCTGTGACTGGGAACAAAGAGTGGGCGGGGCTTCAGGGTCCCAGTGACCGGGAACAAAGAGTGGGCGGGGCTTCAGGGTCCCTGTGACTGGGAACAAAGAGTGGGCGGGGCTTCAGGGTCCCAGTGACTGTGAACAAAGAGTGGGCGGGGCTTCAGGGTCCCAGTGACTGTGAACAAAGAGTGGGCGGGGCTTCAGGGTCCCAGTGACGGGGAACAAAGAGTGGGCGGGGCTTCAGGGTCCCAGTGACTGGGAACAAAGAGTGGGCGGGGCTTCAGGGTCCCAGTGACCGGGAACAAAGAGTGGGCGGGGCTTCAGGGTCCCAGTGACTGTGAACAAAGAGTGGGCGGGGCTTCAGGGTCCCAGTGACTGTGAACAAAGAGTGGGCGGGGCTTCAGGGTCCCAGTGACTGTGAACAAAGAGTGGGCGGGGCTTCAGGGTCCCTGTGACTGTGAACAAAGAGTGGGCGGGGCTTCAGGGTCCCAGTGACTGTGAACAAAGAGTGGGCGGGGCTTCAGGGTCCCTGTGACTGTGAACAAAGAGTGGGCGGGGCTTCAGGGTCCCAGTGACAGTGAACAAAGAGTGGGCGGGGCTTCAGGGTCCCTGTGACTGTGAACAAAGAGTGGGCGGGGCTTCAGGGTCCCAGTGACTGTGAACAAAGAGTGGGCGGGGCTTCAGGGTCCCAGTGACTGTGAACAAAGAGTGGGCGGGGCTTCAGGGTCCCTGTGACTGGGAACAAAGAGTGGGCGGGGCTTCAGGGTCCCTGTGACTGGGAACAAAGAGTGGGCGGGGCTTCAGGGTCCCTGTGACTGTGAACAAAGAGTGGGCGGGGCTTCAGGGTCCCAGTGACTGTGAACAAAGAGTGGGCGGGGCTTCAGCGTCCCTGTGACTGTGAACAAAGAGTGGGCGGGGCTTCAGGGTCCCAGTGACTGTGAACAAAGAGTGGGCGGGGCTTCAGGGTCCCTGTGACGGTGAACAAAGAGTGGGCGGGGCTTCAGGGTCCCCGTGACCAGGAACAAAGAGTGGGCGGGGCTTCAGGGTCCCTGTGCCTGTGAACAAAGAGTGGGCGGGGCTTCAGGGTCCCTGTGCCTCATTTATTTTCCTCTCACTCTGCTCCCAGGGGGTGGAGAACTGAACCCGACCAGAGTAGAGGGAGGGAGGAAACTGGGAGTGGAGGGAAGAAATGATGGAGATGGTGCGATGGGTTTGGATTTCAGCACAGGGAGGAGGGAGAGTGTGTGGGACGGGGATTTACAGTCTGGGGGAATGAGCGGGAAGAATGTTCCATAGAAACTAGAATTTTCTGTACTGAATTTCTGTCCTGTATTTACAGTGAGGACTTTTGTAAACTCCTTTTACAGCGGATTAGAAGGGGTGGATTTGCAGACGGAAACTCAAACCAAACATCACATCAAGATCTGACAGTCCCTCGATTCATCAGGTCCTGAATATCATCGGCCTTTGAATGTGGAAGGAGAAATGTTTGTCTGTTCTCTCTGTGGGAAAAGATTTCAAACATCAGTGTGAGTGGAAAATCACCGAGACACACACACCCGAGTGAGAGTGTTCCAGTGCACTGAGTGTGGAAAGAGCTTCAACCAGTTTCACAGCCTGAAAAAACATCGCACCATTTACAGCGGGGAGAAACCGTCCACGTGTTCTGTGTGTGGACGAGGATTCAACTGATCGTCCAACCTGGAGAGACACAAGGACACCCGGACCATGGAGAAACCGTGGAAATGTGGGGACTGTGGGAAGGGATTCAAATACCCGTCTGGGCTGGAAACTCATCGACACAGTCACACTGGGGAGAGGCCGTTCACCTGCTCTGTGTGTGGGAAGGGATTCGCTCGTTCATCCCATCTGCTGAGACACCAGCAAATTCACACCGGGGAGAGGCCGTTCACCTGCTCCGTGTGTGGGAAGGGATTCACTCGGTCATCCAACCTGCTGATTCACCAGCGAGTTCATACTGGGGAGAGGCCGTTCACCTGCTCCGTGTGTGGGAAGGGATTCGCTCATTCATCCCACCTGCTGACACACCAGCGAGTTCACACTGGGGAGAGGCCGTTCACCTGCTCCGTGTGTGGGAAAGGATTCACTCAGTCATCCAGCCTCATTTCACACCAACTTGTTCACACTGATAAGAGACCGTTTAAATGTTCTGACTGTGAGAAGAGCTTCAAGGGAACAAGGGATCTGCTGAAACATGAACGAGTTCACACTGTGGAGAGGCCGTTCACCTGCTCCGTGTGTGGGAAGGGATTCACTCAGTCATCCACTTTGCTGACACACCAGCGAGTTCACACTGACGAGAGGCCGTTCACCTGCTCCGTATGTGAGAAGGGATTCACTTGTTCATCCCACCTGCTGACACACCAGCGAGTTCACACTGGGGAGAGGCCGTTTACCTGCTCCGTATGTGAGAAGGGATTCACTTGTTCATCCCACCTGCTGACACACCAGCGAGTTCACACTGGGGAGAGGCCGTTCACCTGCTCCGTGTGTGGGAAGGGATTCACTCAGTCATCCCACTGGCTGAGACACCAGCGAGTTCACCTGTGATGCAGGGGTTGGATTCTGCTGTTAATCACATCCAGGACTGAATCACGTTCTTTCTGACAGTTGGGGTTTGTTTCTGATGTTAATAACCCCGAGAACTGGGCTGGAGTTTAATATTCTGGATATATGCACTCCAGAGGGGCTCTGACCGAGGCTCTGTGGAACTGAAGCATAACTTCCTCCCCTTTGTATTCCAGCCCTCGAGATAAAGGCCAACATTCCATTAGTCTTTGTGATTACTTTTTGTATCTGGGCACTAGCTTTTAGTGATTTGTGTACATGGACACCCAAATCCCTTTGCTCCTCCACAGTTCCCAGTCTCTCACTTTAAGAAAATACTCCAATGTTTCCTTCTTGTATCCAAAGTGGATGATCTCACACTTCCCCACACTGAACTCCATCTGCCACAGTTTTGTCCACTCACTTAATCTGTCCCTTTGTAACTTCCTGCTCCCATCCACACAACTTACTGTGTCTCCTAACTTAGTGTCATCTGCAAACTTGGATATAAAACTCTCTATTCCTTCATCCAAGTTATTGATAAATATGGTGAAAAGCTGAGACCCCAGTCCAGATCCCTGGGGAACACCACTTGTCACATCCCACCAATCAAAGAACGTTCCCTTTATCCCCACTCTCGATCTCCCACCTCCCAACACAAGTCACAAGGTCACTTTCAATTTCGTGCACTTTTATTTTTGCGAATAATCTCTTGTGCTGAACCCTATCAAATGCCTTCTGGAAGTCCACACAGACAATGTCCATCGACACTCCCTGTACAGCCTGTTAGTGACCTTAAAAAATTCATCTAGATTAGTCAGACATGACCCACCCTTCACAAATCCACACTGACTCTCTTTGATCAGCTCAGACTTGTTCAAGTCCTCAATCATTTTGTCTCTGGTGATAGATTCCTGGAACTTCCCCACTCCTGACGTTAAACTGACAGATCTGTCGTTTCCTTTTCTCTCTCTTCCTCCTTTCTTAAATATTGGAGTGATATTTTCACATCCAAAGGCACAATTCCCGAGTCCAGAGAGCTTTGTGAAACTATGACTAATGTTTCTGTAATTTCCCCACCTGTTTCCTTTAATACCCTGAGGGGAAAACCATCAGGTCCTGGAGATTTCATTCTTTCTTTGCAGTTATTTATTTATCTATTTCCAGAGATAATTGATTCATATTTTAATATTAAACATTGATTATCAGATGGATTTAATTTGTATTCTTTTGGTTACTTTTTATTGCTTACTTTCGTATAATTCACCTGTTTCTTTCTTTTATTGAATCAGTTTTTATTAATTTCCTTTTTATTACTCACTCCTTTCATACAAACCTCAGATTCCCCAGTCTCAGTTCCCTCGGTTAACTCGAGGTTTTCACCATCACCACTGTAACTGGAAGATCAACTTCAGGTAACTACTGGGGAGATCACACGACGGGGCACCGGTGAGATCATAAGAGATAGGAGCAGGAGGAGGCCATTCGGCCCCTCGAGCCTGCTCCACCATTTCATGAGATCATGGCTGATCTGATTTTTACCTCAACTCCACTTTCCCGCTCTTTCCCCGTATCCTTTGACTCCCTTGCTGATCAACAATTTGTCTCACTCAGCCTTGAATGTCTTCAATGACTCAGCCTCCACAGCTTTTTGGGGTAAAGAATTCCAAAGAATCACGACCCTCTGGGAGAAGAAATTCCTCCTCATTTCTGTCTTAAACGGGCGAACCCTTCTTCTGAGACGATGCCCCCTCGTTTAAGATTCCCCCTGAGGGGTAACATCCTCTCAGCATCTACCCTATCGAGTCCCCTCAGAATTGTGTATGTTTCAATCAGATCTCCTCTTATTTTTCTAAACTCCAATGAGGAGAGACCTAACCTGTTCAGTCTTTCCTCATAAGACAACCCTTCCATACCCAGGATCAACCCAGTGAACCTTCTCTGAACTGCCTCCAATGCAAGTATGTCCTTCCTTAAATAAGGGCACCAGAACTGGATGCAGTACTCCAGGTATGGTCTCACCAGCACCCTGTACAGTTGTAGCATGACTTCCCTGCTTTTATACTCCAACCCCCTCGAAATAAAGGCCAATATTCTGTTTGCATGCTGCACCTGTATGTTGACTTTTTGTGTTTCATATACGAGGACACCCAGATCCCTCTGCACCGTAGCATTTTGTAGTATTTCTCCATTGAAATAATATTTTGCTTTTTTATTTTTCCTCCCAAAGTGGACGACTTCACATTTTCCCATATTATATTCCATCTGCCAAATTTTTCCCATTCACTTCACCCGTCAATATCCCTTTGCAGACACTTTGTGTCCTCATCTCAACTTGCTTTTCCACCTATCTTTGTATCATCAGCAAATTTGGCCACAAGACACTCTGTTCCTTCATCCAAGTCATTGATATATATTGTAATCGTTGAGGCCTCAGCAGTGATCCCTGTGGCACTCCACTAGTAACAGATTGCCATTTGAAAATGACCCATTTATCCCGACTCTTTGTTTTCTGTTAATTAGCCAATCCTCTATCCATGCCAGTATATTACCCCCAACACCATGAGCTCTTATCTTGTGCAGTAACCTTTCATGTGGCACTCATGAATGCCTTTTGGAAATCCAAATATACTGCATCCATTGTTTCCCCTTTATCCACCCTGCTCGTTACATTCTCAAAGAACTCTGATAAATTGTCAGACATGTTTTCCCCTTCATAAAACCAATTTGACTCTCCTTGATTGTATTATGAGTCTCCAAATGTCCTCCTACTACTTCCTTATTAATGGATTCTAGCATTTTCCCAATGACAGATGTTAGGCTAACTGATCTATAGTTACCTGCTTTCTGTCTCACTCCCTTCTTGAATAGGGCTGTTACGTTTGCGGTTTTCCAATCCACTATCTTTGGAGCCACTTCCTTTAAGACCCTTGGATGCAAGCCATCAGTTCCAGGGGATGAGTCAGCCTTAAGACCCATTAGTTTACCGAGTACTTTTTCTCTAACCGGTCTCTCTCCGGTGTGACTGTGCCGGTGTGTCAGTAAATGGGATGATCGAGTGAATCCCTTTCCACACACACAGCTGGTGAACGGATTCTCCCCATTACGAAGATTCTGGTGTGGCAGTCGGTGAGATGAGCGAGTGAATCCATTCCCACACTCAGCTGGCGAACGGCCTCTCCCCGTGTGACTGGGTCGATGAGTTTCCAGCAACTGAACCCGTTCCCACAGTCCCCACATTTACACTGTTGATTCCTGGCACGTCTGTGTTTGTGTCTCACGGGCCAGACGATTTCCTGAAAGGATGTTCACACACAGAACACGTGACCAGTTTCTCACCGCTGTGATTGGTGATTTTTCCTTCTATATCCAAAGGCCGATGATATTCAGGTCCTGATGAATCGAGTGACTGTCAGACCTTGACGTGATGTTTGGTTTGAGTTTCCCATCTGTAAATCCTCCCCTTCTAACATCCTGTAAAAGGAGTTTACCAACGTTCCTACTTTAATTACAGGATAGAATTTCAGAACAGACAATTCTAGTTTCTTGTCTCTCGTTTCAAATTGTACCATCAAATTTTATTTGATTTCACTCCTGTGAGGCACCTTGGGATGTTTTACTTCGTTAAATGCTCTGTATAAATACAAGTTGTTGGTGTTTCTGACGAATATTCGGTCGTCTCCTGTCCCTTCTGAGCTGTAAATTCCCCATTCAACACTTTCTCCCTCCTCCCTCCGTCCTTACTGTCTGAAATCAACATTCATTACGCCATCTGTGATTTTGTATAAGAAGATAAGAACATAAGAAATAGCAGCAGGAGTAGGCCATTCGGCCCCTCGTGCTTGCTCCGCCATTCAATATGATCATGGCTGATCTTCGACCTCAACTCCACATTCCCGCCCGATCCCCATATCCCTTGATTCCCCTACAGTCCATCATGAGGTCAGAATTGGGGATGTTCGCTGATGATTGCACAGTGTTCAGTTTCATTTGCAAATTCTCAGATAATGAAGCAGTCCGAGCCCGCATGCAGCAAGACCTGGACAACATCCAGGCTTGGGCTCATAAGTGGCAAGTAACATTCGCGCCAGACAAGTGCCAGGCAATGACCATCTTCAACAAGAGAGAGTCTAACCACCTCCCCTGAACATTCAACGGCATTACCATCGCCGAATCCCCCACCATCAACATCCTGGGGGTCACCATTGACCAGAAACTAACTGGACCAGCCATATAAATACTGTGGCTACAAGAGCAGGTCAGAGGCTGGGTATTCTGCGGCGAGTGTCTCACCTCCTGACTCCCCAAAGCCTTTCCACCATCAACAAAGCACAATTCAGGAGTTTGATGGAATACTCTCCACTTGCCTGGGTGAGTGCATCTCCAACAACACTCAAGAAGCTCGACACCTTCCAGGACAAAGCAGCCCGCTTGATTGGCACCCCATCCACCACCCTAAACATTCACTTCCTTCACCACCGGCGCACAGTGGCTGCAGTGTGTACCATCCCCAGGATGCACTGCAGCAACTCGCCAAGGCTTCTTCGACAGCACCTCCCAAACCCGCGACCTCTACCACCTAGAAGGACAAGAGCAGCAGGCACATGGGAACAACACCACCTGCATGTTCCCCTCTAAGTCACACACCATCCCAACTTGGAAATATATCGCTGTTCCTTCATCGTCGCTGGGTCAAAATCCTGGAACTCACAACCAAATAGCACCGTGGGAGAACCTTCACCAGACGGACTGCAGCTGTTCAAGGAGGCGGCTCACCACCACCTTCTCAAGGGCAATTAGGGATGGGCAATAAACGCTGGCCTTGCCCGCCGCGCCCACATCCCATGAACGAAAAAAAAATGTAAACCGTGCTGTCGTTGCCCTGGGAATGTTTCATTGGACAGTGTAGAAGGAGCTTTATTCTGTATCTAACCCGTGCTGTACCTGCCCTGGGAGTGTTTGACGGGACAGTGTAGCGAGAGATTTGCTCACATATCCTCTCCATCACCAAGACCACCTACTTCCACCTCTGTAACATTGCGCATCTCCAGCCGACTTGACTTCTCCAATGCTCTCCTGGCCGGCCTCTCATCTTCCACCCTCCATAAACTTGAGCTCATACAAAACTCTGCTCCCCGTATTCCAACTCGCACCAAGTCCTGTACATCCGTCACCCCTGTGCTTGCTTTGGTCGGTCTGGGAACACCTCGATTTTAAAATTCTCATCCTTGTATCCAAATTCTTGCATGGTCTCGCCCCTCCCTATCTCTGTATCCTCCTCCAGCCCCACAACCCTCCGAAATTTCTGCCTTTCTCCTAAATCACTCCACCATTGGCGGCCGTGCCTTCAGCTGCCTCGGCCCTCAGCTCTGGAATTCCCTCCCTAAACCTCTCCGCCTCTCCGCCTCTCTCTCCTCCTTTAAGACGCTCATGAAATCTTACCTCTTTGACAAAGCTTTTGGTCACCTGTCCTAATATCTCCTTATGTGGCTCGGAGTCAAATTTTGTTTGATAATCGCTCCTGTGAAACGCGTTGGGACCTTTTATTATGTTAAAGGCGCTACATGAATGCAAGTTTTTGTTGTTGTATGTTAATTGCTCTGTGCCTGACCTGGGAGTCCCGGATACTGACAAGAGGTGCTCTGACTGATTAAATGTCCCATTTCCAGACTCTGACATCCATCACCTCGATGAGCACAAAGATTCACCTGAAGAAGGTCACACAAATCCATCAGCTTCTCCCCGGACACAGATACCGAGGGACAGGGGGTTTCCGGGACAGTGACAAGTCTGACTCAATAAGCTATAAATTGATCCTGGACCTCTTAGAATCATAGAATTATAGAAAATTTACGGCACAGAAGGAGGCCATTCGGCCCATCGTGTCCGCGCCGGCTGAGAAACGATCCACCCAGCCCAATCCCGCTTTCCTGCATTTGGTCCGTAGCCCTGCAGGTCACAGCTTTTCAGGTGCACATCCAGTTATTTTTTTACATGAGTGAAGGGTTTCTACCTCTACCACCCTCTCAGGCAGTGAGTTCCAGGCCCCCACCGCCCTCTGGGTGAAAATATTTTCCTCATTTTCGCTCTAATCCTTCTACCAATCACTTTAAATCTATGCCCCCTGGTTATTGATCCCTCTGCTCAGGGAAATAGGTCCTTCTGATCCACTCTACCTAGGCCCTGCATAATTTTGTACACCTCAATCAAATCATCCCTCAGCCTCCTCTGTTCCAAGGAAAGCAACCACAGACTATCCAATCTGTCATCACAGCTAAAATTCTCCAGTCCTGGCAACATCCTCGTGAATCTCCTCTGCACCCTCTCTCGTGCAATGACATCCTTCCTGTAATGTGGTGACCAGAACTGTGCGCAGCACTCAAACTGTGGCCGAACTAGTGTTTTATACAGTTCCAGCATAACATCCCTGCTTTTATGTTCCATGCCTCAGCTAATAAAGGAAAGCATTCCATCTGCCTTCTTAACCACCTTATCTACCTGTCCAGCTACCATGTCTAACGAAGCTAGTTGATTTTTTTGAGGAGCTAATTAATGTGGTAGATTAGGAGTGTCTATGGATGTTATTTATATGAACTTCGAGATGACATTCGACAAGGTTCCACATAAGACTCTGTTCACAAAATCGAGAGTGCATGGAATTGGAGGCAATCTATTGACTTGGACAGGGAATTGTTTATGAGGTAGGAGACAGAGAGTGGGGATAATGGGTATGGACTCAAATCAGCAGGATGTGACTAGTGGTGTCCCCAGGGATCTGTACTGGGGCCTCAGCTTTTCACTATGTTCATAAATGACTTGGATGAAGGATTAGAGAGCCGTGTATCCAAGCTCGCTGACGACAGTAAGTTAGGAAGCACAATAAATATTGTAGATGGGAGCAGATAGTTGCAAAGGGACGTTGAAAGATTAAATGAATGGGCAAAACTGTGGCAGATGGAGTTCAATGTGGGAAAGTGTGAGGTCATCCGCTTTCGACCGAAGAAAGATAGATCAGGGTATCTAAATGGTGAGATGTTCGCAACTGTGGAAGAGCAGAGAGTTTGTGGGGTCCAAGTCCAGAAATCACTAAAAGCTAATGGACAGGTACAACAAAATAATCGAAAAGCTAATGGAACGTTGGCCTTTATTTCAGTGGGTGGAAAAAAAAACGGTGGAAGTTATGTTAAAGCTGTGCTGAGCTCTGGTTAGACCCCATCTCGAGACTCCGTTCAGTTCTGGGCAGCGCACCTCAGGAAGGATATATGGGCCTTGGAGGGGGTACAGCACAGATTCACCAGAATGATACCGGGGCTAAAAAGGTTAAATTACGAGGACAGACTGCACAGACTAGGCTTGCATTCCCTGAAGTATGGAAGATTAAAGGCTGATCTCATTAAGGTGTTTAAGATGATGAAAGGATTTGATGGGGTCGATGGGGAGAAACTATTTCCTCTGGTGGGGGAGTCCAGAAGAAATGGGCATAACCTTTAAATTTGTGGTAGTCCGTTCAAGGGTGATGTCAGAATGCATTTCTTCACACAAAGGGCAGTGGAAATCTGGAATCCTCTCCTCCAAAAAGCTGTTGACGCTGGGGGTGAGTGGAAAATTTCAAAACTCCGATTGATAGATCTTTGCTCGGTAAAGGTATTAATGGTTACAAATCCAAGGGGGGAAATGGAGGTAAGATACAGGTCAGCCCTGATCTAATTGAATAGAGGAAAAGGTTTAAGGGGCTGAATGGCCTATGTCTGTTCCAAAGGAAACGTAAAATTATAATTAAAAGATGATTCGCTGGTCCTCACTCCATGGGCTGCATGTGTGCCCAGCTCGCCCGCTTTGTGCAAACACATGAAACAAGAGCCTGGCGGACGGGAGCTTCATACACCCGCCTCAGGCCGCTCCAGAGGACTGAGCGGGGCTAAAAACCAGCAGGAATCAAGCGGGACTGATCTCCGCGGACTTCCCCACCTCCACCGTCCCTGTTAGTCACTAAATCAGGGCGGGAAAAGATGTCAACCGGCCTCACTGTGTTTGTATCACAGAGATGAGGGGATTGGGCAGAAAACCAGACGAACACCTTGTGATGATGGAAAGTCTTCTCATTATTTAATGAATTTAACAATTCCAGTAAAGGGATATTTCACCACATTCTTCAACTCCTCTCTGAATTTAGTCTGGGTCACGGCATAAATACACGTGTTGGTGCAGCAACTCAGGAGCTGGAGCATAAATCCCAGTTCTTGTACAAATTCAGGTAGATACACAGGAATAAAGTCTAACACATACAATCGGTTCCATACAAAATACAACAGAAACACCGCCCATAACAGGATAAAATTCCCCGATATAACAAACAGTAAAATGATGGATTTCCTTCTCTTCTCCATCTCTGGGTCACTGGGACTCTCCCCACTGCTGTGGGCCCGGAGTCTCCTGCGGACTCTGCTCGACACTAAAATGTATCTGACTGTTAAAACATTGAGCAGCAGAATCAGAAGAAATGGAACAAATGGGGTTACAATATAATGAAGGAATTCAATTACTGCCCACACCTGTGAATAACGAACATCCCATGATATATAACAAAACCAGGGATTATTGCTAATCCAATATTCACCTCCATACATAAAGTACCAGAAAGTGTTCTTCACACAGAACAGCACACTCACTGTTCCCAGAACCACAGCCGCCGTTTTCTCGGTGCAATATTTTGTTTTCAGCTTCTGGCAACAAATGACCACAAATCGATCAAAGGTGAAAGTGACTGTGAACCAGACAGAACAGTCTGTGGCTGCGTAAAGCAGGACGGCGTGGATATTACACACTTTAAAGGCCCAAATGAACTGAAACTGAGTCCAATAAAGAATAAGAATTTGCCTGAATATCAGATCAGTGATAACGACCAGTAGGTCCGCCGCTGCCATGGACACCAGGTAACGGGTGACACATTTGGAGAGACCGCACCTTCCTCGAGACAGGATCAGAATCGTCACTAAGTTCACTGTAAGGAGGAGAAAAACAGGGAATTGTACTTCAGACTGGGAGTAAAAGCAGCAGCCTGGTCGCTCATCCCTGGGAACATTCTACTAAATCTACTCTTCACCCTCTCCAAGGCCTTGAAATCCTTCCTAAAGTGTGATACCCAGAATTAGAGACAATTGGACAGCTGAGGCCTGACCAGTGATTTATAACCAGTGGTTCGTCCACTCGGAGCGGAGCTACAGGCGGGAGCAGACCGAGGAGAGACCTACGTGAGTCTTTTTCCCCAGCGGGGAAGGAGCTTCGCGGCTTTTTCAAAGGCAGGGGGCGGGGCCAATTCATTGGTACCCGGAAATGGGTGGAGCGGTTGCTGAACCCGAGACACGACACTCGTAGTGACTCCCAACCTCCCACCTCCTCTAACCTTTTGGGGGGGTAGAGGGAATTTAAAGGGTAGGTTCGTTTTTATATTTTGTTTTCAGGGACTTAACTCCTGGACCTAAGATAAATAAGAAGCAAAAAGTAATCCAAAGTGGGACGTCACCAAGGAAGACGTAAGTGATTGGTTGGTGAGTATTTTCCTGCTGAATTTGTCTCAGGTTAGAGTTTGTGGATTCTCGGGTCTCTGTTGTGCAGTGGGGGACTGCTGTTCAGCAAGGGCCCTCGAGTATACCTTTTAATTGAAGTGAAATTGGTGGGATTCATTTAATTTGAATTAATTAGTTAAAGGGTAAGTCATGTCAGGACAGCCCAGCCTCGTGTTATGCTCTTCCTGCTCTATGTGGGAAATCAGGGACCCTTCCGGTGTCCCTGACGACCATGTGTGCGGGAAATGTATCCAGCTGCAGCTACTGACAAACCGCATTGCGGCACTGGAGCTGCGGATGGATTCATTATGGAGCATTCGCGATGCTGAAAACGTCGTGGATAGCACGTTTAGTGAGATGGTCACACCGCAGGTAAAGGTTGTACAGGCAGGAAGTAAGTGGGTGACCTCCAGGCAGAGTAAGAGGAGCAGGCAGGAAGTGCAGGGGTCCTCTGTGGCCGTCCCCCTCTCAAACAAATATACCGCTTTGGATATTGTTGAGGGGGATGACTTATCAGGGGAAGGCAGCAGCAGCCAACTTCCTGGCACCAGGGGTAGCTCTGCTGCACAGGCTGGGAGGAAAAAGAGTGGAAGAGCTTTTGTGGTAGGGGATTCTATCGTAAGGGGAACAGACAGGCGTTTCTGTGGCCGTAAACGTGACTCCAGGATGGTTTGTTGCCTCCCTGGTGCCAGGGTCATGGATGTCACTGAGCGGCTTCAGGGCATTCTCAAGGGGGAGGGGGAGCAGGCAGAGGTCGTGGTCCACATTGGGACCAACGACATAGGTCGGAAGGGAGATGAGGTCCTGCATCAAGAATTTCGGGAGCTAGGTAGCAGATTAAAGAGCAGGACCTCAAAGGTTGTAATCTCTGGATTACTCCCAGTGCCACGGGCTAGTGAGTATAGAAATAGGAGGACAGAACAGATGAATGCGTGGCTAAAGAGTTGGTGCAGGAGGGAGGGTTTCAGTTTCCTGGATCACTGGGCCTGCTTCTGGGGAAGGTGGGACTTGTACAAGTCGGACGGGTTGCATCTGAACCAGAGCGGGACAAATATCCTTGCGGGGAGGTTTGCTCGCACTGTTGGGGGGGGGGGGGGGGGGCGGGGTTTAAACTAACTTGGCAGGGGGATGGGATGCAGAGTGGAGCAACAATCGGGGGTGATGTCCAGCCAAATATTGAGAAAAAAACAAGTCAGCTTGGAAGACAGGGCAAATATGTAAGAGCAAGGCTGGATGGCATCTATTTTAATGCAAGGAGTCTTGAAAATAAGGTGGATGAACTGACGGTGTTGATAAACACATGGGAGTATGACATTGTTGCTGTCACAGAGACATCGTTGAGGGAGGGGCAAGACTGGCAGCTCAATATTCCAGGGTACAGAATCTTCAGGCGAGACAGAGGGGGAGGTATAAGAGGAGGGGGGTCGCAATATTAATTAAAGAATCAATTACTGCCATAAGGAGGGATGATATATTAGCAGGTTCCTCAAATGAGGCCATATGGGTGGAGCTTAAAAACAAATAGGGGGCAAGCACTTTGATGGGAGTGTACTATAGACCCCCAAACAGTCAGGGGGAGATAGAGGAACAGATATGTAGGCAAATCTCAGAAAATTGTGCAAATAATAGGGTAATAATAGTGGGGGATTTCAACTTCCCCAATATTAACTGGGATACTCAGAGTGTAAAAGGCTTAGAGGGTACAAAATTCTTAACGTGCATCCAGGAGAGCTTTTTGAGCCAGCATGTAGAAAGTCCTACAAGAGAGGTGGCGGTACTGGACCTAATTCTCGGGAATGTGGCCGGCCAAGTGGAAGAAGTGCTCGTAGGTGAGCACTTTGGTGACAGTGACCATAATTCAGTGAGATTTAAGGTGGTCATGGAAAAGGACAGGGAGGGGCCGGAAATAAAGGTTCTAAATTGGGGGAAGGCCGATTTTAATAGGATAAGGCAGGATCTGGCCAAAATGGACTGGGATCAGCTGCTTGTAGGAAAATCCGCATCGGAGCAATGGGAGTCTTTCAGAAGGGAGATTGAGACCATACAGTGGCAACATGTTCCCGTAAAGGTCAAGGGTGCTTCCAAGAACTCCAGGGAACCTTGGATATCAGGGGATATACGAGAATGGATTAGGAAAAAAAGGAGGGCTTTTGGCAGATACAAAAGGCTAAGGACGGAGGAAGCCCTAGAGGAGTACAAAAAGTGCAGTGGGATACTTAAAAAGGAAATTAGGAGATCAAGGAGGGGCCATGAAAAAACACTGGCGAGCAAAATAAAGGAAAATCCTAAGATGTTTTATAAGTATATTAAGGGTAAGAGGATAACTCGGGAAAAAATAGGGCCCATTAGGGACAAAAATGGCAATCTGTGTGTGGAGCCGGAAGATGTAGGAGGGGTTCTAAATGAATTTTTTGCATCTGTTTTCACTATGGAGAAGGAAGACGTAGACTGAGAAATACGACAGGGGGACTGTGATCTTCTCGAACATATTAACATCGAGCGGGAGGAGGTATTGGCGGTTTTAGCAGGCCTAAAAATGGATAAATCCCCAGGCCCGGACGAAATGTATCCCAGGCTACTGTGTGAGGCAAAGGAGGAGATTGCGGGGGCTCTAACACATATATTCAGAACCTCTCTGGCCACAGGGGATGTGCCAGAGGACTGGAGAACCGCTAATGTAGTACCATTATTCAAGAAGGGGAGTAGGGAAAAACCGGGGAACTACAGGCCAGTGAGCCTAACATCAGTGGTAGGAAAATTATTGGAAAAAATTCTGAAGGACAAAATTAGTCTCCACTTGGAGAAGCAAGGATTAATCAGGGATAGTCAACATGGCTTTGTCAAGGGAAGATCATGTCTGACTAATTTGATTGAATTTTTTGAGGGGGTGACTTGGCGTGTGGATGAGGGTAACGCAGTGGATGTGGTATACATGGATTTCAGTAAGGCCTTCGATAAAGTCCCCCACAGGAGACTGGTCAAGAAGGTACGAGCCCATGGAATCCAGCGTGCCTTGGCACTTTGGATACAAAACTGGCTTAGTGGCAGAAGGCAGAGGGTGATGGTCGAAGGTTGTTTTTGTGACTGGAAGCCTGTGGCCAGTGGGGTACCACAGGAATCTGTGCTGGGGCCCTTGCTGTTTGTGGTCTACATTAACGACTTGGATATGAATGTAAAAGGTATGATCAGTAAGTTCGCTGATGATACAAAAATTGGTAGGGTGGTAAATAGCGAGGAGGATAGCCTCAGTCTGCAGGACGATATAGATGGATTGGTCAGATGGGCGGAACAGTGGCAAATGGAATTTAACCCGGAAAAGTGCGAGGTGATGCACTTTGGAGGGACTAACAAGGCAAGGGAATACACAATGAATGGGAGGACCCTAGGCAAGACGGAGGGTCAGAGGGATCTTGGTGTGCAAGTTCACAGATCCCTGAAGGCGGCGGAACAGGTAGATAAGGTGGTAAAGAAGGCATATGGGATACTTGCCTTTATTAGTGGAGGCATAGAATATAAGAGCAAGGAGGTTATGATGGAGCTGTATAAAACACTGGTTAGGCCACAGCTGGAGTACTGTGTGCAGTTCTGGTCGCCGCACTACAGGAAGGATGTGATCGCTTTGGAGAGGGTGCAGAGGAGATTCACCAGGATGTTACCAGGGCTGGAGCGCTTCAGCTATGAAGAGAGACTGGGAAGATTGGGTTTGTTTTCCTTGGAGCAGAGGAGGCTGAGGGGGGACATGATTGAGGTGTACAAAATTATGAGGGGCATAGATAGGATGGATACTCAGGAGCTTTTTCCCTTCGTTGAGGGTTCTATAACAAGGGGGCATAGATTCAAGGTAAAAGGCGGGAGGTTTCGAGGGGATTTGAGAAAGAACTTTTTCACCCAGAGGGTGGTTGGAGTCTGGAACTCACTGCCTGAGAGGGTTGTGGAGGCAGGAACCCTCACAACATTCAAGAAGCATTTGGATGAGCACTTGAAATGCCATAGCATACAAGGCTACGGACCAAATGCTGGAATATGGGATTAGATTAGACTGGGCTTGATGGCCGGCGCGGACACGATGGGCCGAAGGGCCTCTATCCGTGCTGTATAACTCTATGACTCTACTCTCTATGACTCTTGGAGTATTGTGCACAGTTGTGATCTCCATTAATAACAAGGGTTTAAAGGCACTGGAGTGAGTGCAAAAGAGATTTACAATGATGATACCAGAACTGAGAGGATATACTTATCAGGAGGGGCTGAACAGGCTGGGACTCTTTTCTCTCCTTTTTTTCACTTGTGGTTCAGTGGGGGTACAAAACTAGTGGTCATAAATATAAGATAATGACAAACAAATCCAATAAGCAGTTCAGGAGAAACGGAGTTACCCAGGGACTGGTTACAATGTAGAGCTCGCTACCACAAGGAATAGTTGAGGCGAATAGAATAGATGCATTTAAGCGGAAGTTAATTAAGTACAAGAGGGGGAAAGGAATGGAAGAATATGCTGATCGGGTGAGATGAAGTCGAATGGGAGGAGTCTCGTGTGGAGCATAAACACCGGCATAGACCAGTTGGGCCGAATGGCCTATTTGTGAGCTGTAAATTCTATGTATTTCTATGTAACCCGAGTTTAGGAATTTTTAAATTGAGGCTTCGCTCGACCGGGGGCCAATGTCAGTCAGCAAGCAGAGGGGTGATGGGTGAACGGGACTTGCTGCGAGTTTGGATGCGGGCAGCTGAGTTTTGGATGAGCTCAAGTTTACGGAGGGTGGTGGGTGGGAGACCAGCCAGAAGAGCATTGGAATAGTCGAGACTGGAGGTAACAAAACCATGAGTCAGGATTTCAGCAGAAGATGGGCTGAGGCTGGGGCAGAGACGGGCAATGTTCGGGAGGTGGAAGTCGGCGATCTTGGTGATGGAGAGGATATGGGGTCAGAAGCTCAGCTCAGGGTCAAATAGAACGCCTACTGGTCCGGTTCAGCCTCAGACTGTGACCAGGGAGGGGGATGGAATCAGTAGCGAATGAACGGAATTTGTGATAGGGGCTGAAAACAATGGCTTCAGTTTTTCTAATGTTTAAACGGACGAAATTTCTGCTCATCCAGGACTGGACGTTGGATTCGCAGTGAAGGGGTCGAGAGAGGCGGTGGTGAGAAACAGCTGGGTGTCAGTTCCATGTGGAATCTGACTTTGTGTTTTCGAATGATGTCACCGAGGGGAAGCTTGAATATGTGAAATAGGAGGAGGTCAAGGATTGTTCCTTGTGGGACACCAGAGATAACGGTGTGTGGGCGGGAAGATGAATCATTGCAGGAGATTCCCTAGCTAATCCTGAATTGATAGGAATGGAAGCAGGCGAGGGCAGTCCCACCCAGTTGGACAACGGACGAGAGGCGTTGGAGGTGGCTGGTGCGGACACCCGTGTCAAAGGCTGCAGACAGGCCAAGAAGGAAGAGGAGGGATAGTTTTCCACGGTCAGTCACATGGGATTTCATTCGTGACTTTGATTCGGGCCGTCTCAGTTCTGTTGCAGCGGTGGAAACCTGATTGGAGAGGTTTCTAATGCATTTGCAGGAAAGATGGGCACAGATTTTGGAAACGACAACACGTTCAAGGAGAGGAAAGGGAGGTTGGAGATGGGGACCGTAATTTCCAAGGACCGAGGGATCATGGATTTCTTTTTGAGGATGGCGTGATGACGGCAGATTTGAAGAGGAGACGAGAGAGAACCGTGAATAAAAGGGTTAACTTTCCCCCTTTGGACATTACATTTGGACATTGTAAGTTTAAACTGCAAAGGCAGCAATGTGCAGAAACTTTAAGAAGCTTCGGTTTTCAACAACAACTGATCTGAATGAAAGCAACGATGAGTAGAAGCTTCGAAAAGCTTCGAACTGGCTTTTGGTTCTCAAAACAACTAAGAACCTTAACAGATAACAACTTGGAAAAAACAATGCTGAAACAGTTCGAAACCCTTGGGAAAGACAATTCAAGTTACTTGTTCACAGGTAACAGGAGTTTTAAGATCTGCTGGTTATAGTTAATGACACTGATCTGTGGAAACCAGCGCTTACAGATAGGTCACCAATACACTCTGAAATATTGGACAATATCCAACAATGATTCAGCTCCAGGCAGCTGTCTTACTCAATGAACACATATTTCTGATCCGATACTAGGTTTCAGTGCAGAGAGCAGAGGGCAAACTGTTCAATAAAGAGAATCGTCCACCAACATTCCTTGTGTACGAGACTCAAATAACAGTCAAATCCTAAAAAATGACCATCAGTTGAAGAAAGTCATAAAAAGAACAGACTGTTCATTGGACTGGGACCAATGAATCGGCAACTGTTCACAAGTTAAATGAAGGAAACAAGGTGCATTTCCAGACACTGAACAAGAGGATTACACTGAATATAATTAATAACCGGGTCTAAAGGACAAGGACAGTAAATACAGTTAAATATGGTTTACAGAATTAATTGCTGAAATAATGACTTACCAGGAACACCAACAGCAGCGAGGAGCGGATAGTAAATCTTTTGTACATCAATAATTGCCCACAGAATCCGAAGCTCAGTTGGAATATACCAGAACATGACTTCATTATCTCTGAGATCCAATGATCACTGTTTGTACTGGAGGCAAAGCTGCATCAAACACTCTGCTGTGACGCCTTGAAAACAGTCACTATTTATGGCCCAGAGGGAACTCTCCAGTGAGACAATTAAACGACACATTGGCATTAATTAAGGTCAGTGAACAAACAGGTTCGGTTAATCCCTAAACACCATCACTCCATATTGAAAATTACAGGTAAACAAGCATTTTACTGATGTGGAGTGAAGCTACCGAAAGTTCTGAATATTACTGAAAGAAAATGACGTAAAAAAGAAAATATGAATCCCGAAGTCTTACAGTGCTGATGCGAAGAGAGAGCAGCTTCACTGACAGAGTTCAGATTATTTCTGTGATTTGAATTCAGCCGGCAATTTCAGAATGTTTCAAATACGTTTTCTGGGGTGGAGTTAACAAAAGTGCAAAAGACAACAAGGATAGATTGAAGCAGATCAAGTAATGGTCAGTAAGGAGACATGGGGGCTGATAATATAATGGTCAGTAAGGATACATGGGGACTGATAATACAATGGTCAGTAAGGATACATGGGGACTGATAATACAATGGTCAGTAAGGATACATGGGGACTGATAATACAATGGTCAGTAAGGATACATGGGGACTGATAATACAATGGTCAGTTAGGGTACAGGGGGACTGATAATACAATGGTCAGTAAGGGTACACGGGGGCTGATAATATAATGGTCAGTCAGAACACATTTGGTGTGATGGTGCAATGTCCTGTACGGAAACATGTGGGTGACAACTGAATGTTCCGTGAGGATTCTTGAATCCAGATAATGCAATGATCAGTATGGAAACACGGGGTTTGCTCATGCAATGGTCAGAAAGAACACATTTGTGTGATAATGTAACGGTCAGTAAGAACACAGCGGAATGATAATACAGCAGTCAGGAAGAACACCTGGGGTTTATCCGACAATGGTCAGTAAGGATACGTGGGGTGTGATACTGCCATGGTCAGTAACTGTAAATGGGGCAGATAATATAATGGTCACTAATAATGTGTAGGGGTGATAATACAACGGTCAGCACGGATACTTGAGATGTGATAATGCAGTGGTCGATAAGGATACTGGATACAGATGATACAATGGTCAATTATGATACATGGGGGTTATAATACAATGGGCAGTAAGGATACTTGGGGGCTGATAATGTAATGGTCAGCAAGGAGAGATGGGATTGATAATACAATGGTCAGTAATTATACATGGGGTGTGATAATGCAATGGCAATAAGGATACATCGGTGGTAATAATACAACGATCAGTAAAAATACACGGGGGTGATAACACAATGATCCATAATAATACACGGGGGTGATAATACACTATTCATTAAGGAAACATGGGGCCGTTAATTCAATAGTCGGTTAGAATACATGGGATCTGACATTTACATGCTCATTTAGGATATTTTAGGCAAATAATGCAATGGTCAGTAAGAAGACATAGGGGCTGATAATGGAGTGCTCTGTAAGAACACATGGTGGTGGTAATACAATGGTCAGTAAAGATAATTGGACACAGATATTACAATTGACAGTACGAATACATGTGAGTGATAATACAATGGTCAGTAAGAATACATGACGGTTCATAATACAATCGTCAGTCAGGATACATGGGATTGATAATACAGTGGTCAGTAAGTATACATGGGGGCCGATAATACAGTGGTCAGCAAGTATACATGGGGGCTGATAATTCAATGGTTACCACGGATTCAGGGGGCCTGATAATACAGTGGTCAGTATGGATACATGGGGGCCGATAATACAGTGGTCAGTAAGTATACATGGGGGCCGATAATACAGTGGTCAGTAAGTAAAGATGGGTGCTGATAATATAATGGTCAGTAAGTATACATGGGGACTGATCATATAATGGTCAGTAAGTATACATGGGGTCTGATAATACAATGGTTTCTAAGGATGCATGGGCTCTGATAATACGATAGTTACTAAGGATGCATGGGGCCTGATAATACAATGGTCAGTAAGTATACATGGGGTCTGATTTTACAATGGTCAGTAAGCATACATGGCGGCTGATAATAAAATGCTCAGTGACTATACATGGGTTCTGATATTACAATGGTTAGTCAGGACACATGGGGGCTGATAATACAATGGTTACGAAGGATACATAGGGGCTGATAATACAATGGTTTCAAAGGGTGCATTGGGCCTGATAATACAGTGGTCAGTCAGGATACATGAGGGCTGATAATACTATGGCCCGTAAGTAAAGATGGGGATTGATAATACAATGGTCAGTAAGGATACATGTGAGCTGATAATACAATGGTCAGTGTGGATACATGGAGGCTGATACTATAATGGTCAGGAAGTATACATGGGAGCTGCTAATATAACGGTCAGCAAGTATACATGAGGGCTGATAATGCAATGGTCAGTAAGGATACATGGGGCCTCATAATACAATATTTACCAAGGATACATGTGGCCTGAAAATATAATGGTTACGAAGGATACATGGGGCCTGATAATTCAATGGTCAGTAAGGATGCATGGGGCCTGATAGTACAATGGTTACTAAGGATACATGGGGGCCGATAATACAGTGGTCAGTATGTTGAAATGGGGGCCGATAATACAATGGTCAGTAATTATCCACGGGGAGTATTAATACAATGGTCAATAAGTATACAAGGGTGCTGACAATACAATGGCCAGTAGGTATACACGGCGGCTGATAATACAATGGTCAGTAAGTGTACATGGCGGCTGATAATAGAATGGTCAGTAAGTGTACACGGGGGCTGACAATACAATGGCCAGTACGTATACATGGGGGCTGATAATACAATAGTCTTTAAGTACACATGGGAGTGATAATATAATGGTGAGTAAGGATACATGGGAGTGATAATAGAATGGTCCGTACGTATACATTGGGGATAATAAGACAATGGTCAGTAAGTACACATGGCGGCTGATCATACAATGGTCAGTCAGTATCCATGGGGGCTGATAATATCATGATCAGTAAGTACATATGAGGGCTGATAATACAATGGTCTTTAAGTATACATGGATGAAGATAATAAAATGGTCTTTAAGTATACATGGGAGTGATAATAGAATGGTCAGTAAGTATATATGGGGGCTGATAATACAATGGTCAGTAAGTGTACACGTGGACTGATAATACAATGGTCAGTAACTGTACATGGGGACTGATAATACACTGGTCAGTAAGTGTACACGTGGACTGATAATACAATGGTCAGTAAGGATACATGGGGTCTGATAATACAATGGTCAGTGAGGAAGCATGAGGCAGATCTTGCCAGAAATTGTTCGGAGCATCGAATCAACGTTCACCGCCGCTCCTTCGATTTAAATTAACGAAATTCCTTCCGGCGGGCTGTTCGGCGTCGAATTGTTTGAATTGGACCATGAATCCAATCCTGCTCTGTCCCCCGAGCCTCTGAGCAGCGTTGGTTGCCGCGGCTGGAAATGTCTGTGAGAGGAGAAGACACGCCCACAAAATCTGTCAGGAAGTGAAGTCACGCCCACAGCTCCAGATTTCATTGCTCAAAGAGGTGAACAGACCTCAGGGCCTTCTGGGACGTCCTGGGGGGCGACGACGCGCGGGTCCTGGGGGAATGTCTGGCGACCGGGGAGATGCCCCTTTCGTGGCGCAGGGCGGTCGTGGTCCTGCTGCCTAAGAAGGGGGATCTCCGCAACCTTAAAAACTGGCGCCCGGTCTCCCTCCTCAGCACGGATTACAAGGTCTTCGCCAAGGCGATGTCTGCTCGCCTCGGCGCCGTGCTGGACCACATGATCCACCCCGACCAGTCCTACACGGTCCCGGGCCGAAAGATCCAGGATAACATTCACCTGGTCTGGGACCTGATCCACCATTCCCAGAGGGCTGGTCTGTCGGTCGCCTTCCTTTCCTTGGATCAGGAGAAGACGTTCGACAGGGTGGATCACGAGTACTTATTCGGGACTCTGCGCGCTTTCGGGTTCGGGTCGCATTTTGTCGCCCGGATCCGACTTCTGTCCGCCGCCGCGGAGTGTCTGATCAAGGTTAACGGATCCTTGACGGCGCCCCTTCGCTTCGGGAGAGGAGTGCGTCAGGGGTGCCCCATGTCCGGCCAATTATACACCGTCTACGTGGAGCCTTTCCTGCGCCTCTTGCGAAAGAGGCTGTCGGGACTGGCTCTGCGCGAGCCGGACGTGGATGTCGTCCTTTCGGCTTAGGCCGACGACGTGCTCCTCGTGGTCACCGATCCCCTTGACTTGCGGAGGATGCGCGAGTGCCAAGAGGTCTACTCTGCCGCGTCCTTCGCAAGGATCAACTGGGAGAAATGTTCCGGACTCCTGGTGGGTCAGTGGCGGGTGGACTCCCTGCCGGAGGAGCTCAGGCCTTTCGCCTGGAGTACCACGCACCTCCGGTACCTGGGAGTCTACCTCGGCCCTGCCGAGGAAGCCTGGCCGGCGAACTGGGAAGAGCTGGAGGCCAAAGTCGCCGCTCGCCTGGCGCGCTGGACAGGACTGCTCCGAGTGCTATCCTACAGGGGTCGTGTGCTGCTCATAAACCAGCTGGTGGCCGCCATGTTGTGGTACCGGTTGGTCACTTTGACCCCCCCCCCCTGAGTTTGTCGCCAAGATTCAGAAGAAGTTTGTTGACTTCTTCTGGGCCAAAGGGATGCACTGGGTCGCTGCCGCGGTCCTGAGTCTCCCGCTTAGGGAGGGCGGTCAGGGGCTGGTGTGCGTCCGCACCCAGATGGCAACTTTCCGCCTTCGGTCGCTGCAGCGATACCTGTACGCGGAGCGTCCTCTTAGATGGCGTGCGCTGGCGACGTACTTTTTCCGCCAGCTGCACGGCCTGAACTACGACACGCAGCTCCTGTTCGTCTCGCTGCTGGGCGGCCGCACGTCTTTGCGGGAGCTGCCTGTCTCTTACCAGGATCTGCTCAGGGTCTGGAACATGGTCGCCTCCGGCCGGTGCTCTCGCCCGTCAGGGGTAGTGGCCGTCCTTCAGGAGCCGCTGCTCGGGAATCCGTTCCTCCGCGATGTCAGCTTCGGCCGCTCGCGGCTGACGGAGCAGATGGCCGTGGCCGGTCAGGTGACCAGAGTCAGGGACGTCCTGGATGGCGGAGGGTCGGGTTGGTTGGAGCCTTGGGCGCTTGCCGCACGGACGTCCTCGTGGCGTGGCGGGGACGCGGCCGCCGCCATCCGGGCGTTGAAATCGGCGCTCGGCCCTGACTCCACTCGGGGTGTGGAGGCGGCTCAAGCGTGCGGAGCCATCCCGTCCGATCTGACCCCCGTTCGGACGGAATTCCTCATTGGCGCCAGGCCCCGAAACCTCCCTCGGAGGGCCGCGCCTCACAACTTGAGCCGTCTCTCGGAAATACCCTCCGTGCCGTTTCACTCCGCGCGGAGGGATTTCCTGTACGGGCTGCTCCTGCACACTCTCCACTTCCTCGCCCTCGTCTCTCGCCCGGACACGCCCTGGCGTACCATCCTGCCGTCCGGCGGAGACGGGGGTCCCCAGTGGGGGGCTCTCTCCTCAGGGATCCTCCCGTGTTCCATCGGGGATCTGGGGTGGAGGGTGGTGCACGGAGCAGTCGCGTGCAACAGGCGTTTACGCCATTTTACGGACTCCCAGGCCGCCTGCAATTTCTGCGGCCTGGATGAGTCCGTGTTTCATTTGTTCACTGGGTGTGGGAGACTGCAGCCCCTGTTTGATTATTTGGAGGGGCTGCTCCTCAGGTTCTGGCTGCACTTCAGTCCCACGCTCCTGATCTTTGGCCGCCCGGTGATGAGGGGGGCGGGCAGGTCGGTGGACGTCCTCGTGGGCCTGCTCCTGGGCCTGTCCAAGGTGGCCATCCACAGGTCCAGGTTGCGTGCGGCCGGTGGGGGCGGTCGCTCGGACTCTCTGCCTCTCTTCCGCGGAATGCTCCGCGCCCGGGTGGCCCTGGAGATGGAGCACGCGGTGTCTGCCTGTACGCCTGAGGCTTTCCGCGACCGGTGGGCACCGCAGGGGCTGGAGAGCATCCTGAACGAGGAAAATAAAATTTTAATTTGATACCTGGTTTCGTTTTATTTGATTTTTAGTATTTAAGCACACCCTACACCCCGCCTTCTTATAAAAGGGGGGCCTAAAAACACAAAAAAGGAAAAAAAAACTAGAAAAAAAAAGGTTCTGAAAAAAAAAGGTGAACAGACTTCTCATTGAAAGTTAGTGTTCTTCATGTAATTGTTAATTCAAAACAAAGTTTTTATAAAAAGCCGAATTTAAATGCATTTTTAAAAAGCAGTGGAAACTTAAATAAACAGTCTTTAAAAAGGAGTGTAAAATAAAATGAACTGTTTTTGAAAAGGCTGTTTTTACACTAAGAAAAATGATGGAACAGCAAAAGATGAATGAGAAGAGGTGAAACAAATGTTGTGATGAAGACCTCTACACACTCCTCAATGAGGTTGAGGTGAGGCTTCGGCGGCTTCTGGGGAACGGAAGTTTCGGGCGGCACAGAAAGTTAGCGTGTTGGTGTGGAAGGAGGTGGCACAGGTTCTGAGCACGAACAGCACCGTGTCACGGAGAGCGGAACAGGGCCGCAAAAAATCAATGATTTAATACAGTCGGCCAGGATGTATAGAGAGTTTTAGAAATTCAAAAGTTCAGATTTAAATGAGCTGAGTTTAACGAATGCATAAACACAGGTTGTTTCTGGGTGGTGTGGTCAAGGTTCAATCTAATGGCAACTGGTCGTAAAACTCAGTTGCCATTGTGGACGGGCCTCACTAAATGCTTTTAGAGATCTTTTATCCCTACTCCAGAGATTTGAGGAGTTAAATTACAATTAGTGAATTAGACCCTATCTCCAAACCCCCAACTTATCTCTCTCACACAAACAAGCACAAACTGATTTTTATTGTTTAATGTCCTGTCGTGTAAAACGGCTTTTCACAACCGTGAGAGGTCGAAGACCGGCGGCGGTTCAGCCTTTATGAGGGAGATGACCGAGCATGAAGAAAGGGCCACTCAGCTGCAGGGCATCACTTCCAGTTTAGTGCCTGGTGTCCGATCAGACACTGGAGCGAGGAAAGGTGAGTTTCACATTCCTTTATTGGCCAGCTGCATGTTTAAAACCTGCGTGTTGTCTGAAGGATGGGAAAAGGAGATTCGAGTCTGACCATGCTCGTGCAGCGTGTGGGCGTCTGTGATGTGACCGATGAACATGCTTCACCAGTGGAACATTTTGTTCTTCCTTCCCACAGGTGCACAGCCGTCTGAGGACACTCGGGCTGCAGAAGGTGGTGAGTCGGCGGCGGCAGAGGGTGATGGTGTTTGTGCTGCAGAGGGTGATGGTGTTTGTGCTGCAGAGGGTGATGGTGTTTGTGCTGCAGAGGGTGATGGTGTTTGGGCTGCAGAGGGTGATGGTGTTTGTGCTGCAGAGGGTGATGGTGTTTGTGCTGCAGAGAGTGATGGTGTTTGTGCTGCAGAGAGTGATGGTGTTTGGGCTGCAGAGAGTGATGGTGTTTGGGCTGCAGAGGGTGATGGTGTTTGTGCTGCAGAGAGTGATGGTGTTTGTGCTGCAGAGAGTGATGGTGTTTGAGCTGCAGAGGGTGATGGTGTTTGTGCTGCAGAGAGTGATGGTGTTTGGGCTGCAGAGAGTGATGGTGTTTGGGCTGCAGAGGGTGATGGTGTTTGGGCTGCAGAGAGTGATGGTGTTTGGGCTGCAGAGGGTGATGGTGTTTGAGCTGCAGAGGGTGATGGTGTTTGTGCTGCAGAGAGTGATGGTGTTTGGGCTGCAGAGGGTGATGGTGTTTGGGCTGCAGAGAGTGATGGTGTTTGTGCTGCAGAGAGTGATGGTGTTTGGGCTGCAGAGTGTGATGGTGTTTGGGCTGCAGAGAGTGATGGTGTTTGTGCTGCAGAGGGTGATGGTGTTTGTGCTGCAGAGAGTGATGGTGTTTGGGCTGCGGAGAGTGATCGTGTTTGTGCTGCAGAGGGTGATGGTGTTTGGGCTGCAGAGAGTGATGTTGTTTGGGCTGCAGAGAGTGATGGTGTTTGGGCTGCAGGGAGTGATGGTGTTTGGGCTGCAGAGGGTGATGGTGTTTGGGCTGCAGAGAGTGATGGTGTTTGGGCTGCAGAGAGTGATGGTGTTTGGGCTGCAGAGAGTGATGGTGTTTGGGCTGCAGAGGGTGATGGTGTTTGGGCTGCAGAGCGTGATAGTGTTTGGGCTGCAGAGGGTGATCGTGTTAGGGCTGCAGAGAGTGATGCTGTTTGAGCTGCAGAGGGTGATGGTGTTTTAGCTCCTGACTCCACCTGCCACCCTCAGGGTGTTGATGTGGGGGGAGTGCTTTACTATGAGGAGCCTCACCTCACCGCCTCTCCAACTCCAGGCCCCTCTGGCTCTGTGCGAGACACACACAATCCCTGAGTCCGACCTGTCGGGGTGTGAGGCACCGATGCGAGTTGGGGTAGATTCGCCCCAGTCCCTCGTGAGTCGACGTTGACATCATCCCCCCTCCCCCCTCGCCCCCCATGTTGATGATGAATTGGGAGAGGACATCAACGGTCAACAAGTGAGACGATTGACGGCTGATGAGAGCGACAAGTGCCGTGACTGTTTCGTCTCCATGAGACAGGAGATCAAGGATGCTGGACACAACATTCGCGCCATGCTGGCCCATACTGGACAGAACATTGCCCAGCTGGCCCATACTGAACAGAACATTGCCCAGCTGGTCCATACTGGACAGAACTTTGCCCAGCTGGTCCATACTGGACAGAACATTGCCCAGCTGGTCCATACTGGACAGAACATTGCCCAGCTGGTCCTTACTGGACAGACCATTGCCCAGCTGGCCCATACTGGACAGAACATTGCCCAGCTGGCTCATACTGGACAGAACATTGCCCAGCTGGTCCATACTGGACAGAACATTGTCCAGCTGGCCCATACTGGACAGAACATTGCCCAGCTGGCCCATACTGGACAGAACATTGCCCAGCTGGCTCATACTGGACAGAACATTGCCCAGCTGGTCCATACTGGATGGAACATTGCCCAGCTGGTCCAGACTGGACAGAACATTGCCCAGCTGGTCCATACTGGACAGAACATTGCCCAGCTGGCCCATACTGGACAGAACATTGCCGAGCTGACAAATAATCACCAGGCTCTCGTACATTTCATGGAGTTGAATGCGAGTACGGCTGTGCTGCACCCGAAGCCCGTGACACACCCCGTGCCACTTCCTGCCGCAGACAGAGTACAGGCCCAAGAGTCAGGAGCTATTCCTGCACCTGACGCTACTTTTATTCATGTCCCCGTGGAACAGCAGCACTCCAGCTCCGAACTCCCTGATTACAGCCATTTTGTAAGGCACAGATTTCGTGCCCTTGGCTCAAGAGGGGCTCGATCACAGGGAAGGATGGGGGCCAGGAGGAAATAGGATGCTCCTCGAGTGCAGAGTTCACCTCCTCTTGTTCAGAGTGTCACAGCGACCCTCGAGCATGCCGCAAGGGGGCGTCTGTAAATCTCATTGCTGTTTGTTCGGTTGGTGTTTTGGTTGTTTGTTTTTATTCGCTTATTGGTATTTTGTTATGTAATGAATCTCTCCTGATTGTTTGTCTGATAATTTTTGTTGCTGCTGCTGCTGCTCTTCAAACTTAATCAGAAATCATTTGTAATTGTTCGAAGATTTTCTGAATATAAACCATGTTAACATCACAATTGCTTTCAAACAAGAAAATTAATGAGTTAACGTAATTTTTATTTAAAGTTTTTCACTACACACCTCAATGTTCACAATAAAGTTTTACAATAATTAACTGCCTCACAATGTTAATGTAAAGTTTTGCACTAATTTTTTGATGCTGCAATTAAAGCTCACTGTTTCACTTTCAATCTCGCTTGTCCTGTTATCTGCTTTCCTGGGAGGGGGCGAGGAGGCAATTACCCATTTTCATCGATGTCAAAAGCATCAGCCACTGGGTGCTCTCTCGCTGCCCTGTCTCCTGCAGCCACGGCTTCCTCGGGGGTGGGGGTGGGGGGACCAACAATGGCCCCAGCAACATCCGGATTGTCATCGTGCATCTCATCCATTCCCAGAGGCATCTCGTCTTCCTGGTCAAAGGTCAGTCCTTCCCGCAGGGTAAAGTTGTGCAATGCGCATCAGACAACCACAACCCTGGACACCTTGACAGGTAAGTACGGCAAAGATCCCCCGACCTGTCCAAGTATCGAAAGCGTGATTTCAGCTCCCCGATTCTCCTCTCCACTACTTGGCGTGAGCACACGTGAGCACGGTTGTACCTCTCCAGTGATGTCCTATTGGTCCTGTGGGTAGCCCTTGTCACCTGATATCCATCCAGATCCTTGCTGCTCTCCGGTGAAGGTATCATTGCAAGTCTGAGTGGCGAACGACGAAGGCATCATGGGCACTTCCCTTGTGATCTGTATTTACACTCATGATCCACAGGTCGGCATCGCAAAGGATTCTCACATTTAACCAATTAAACCCCTTCCTGTTGATGTTAATGACAGGTGCCTCATTCGGTGCCTTCCATGCCACATGGGATCTGTCGACAGCCCACTGCACTCTGGGGAATCCAGCGAACGTGTGGAACGGAGTAGACCTTACCCTTTGGGGAATCCAGCGATCCTGTGGAACACGACAGACCTCTCCCTATGCCATGCTGGGGAATTGTCAAGTTTGATGAACTCGGAAACACTGCGGAATATCGCGCCCGTGATCTCATGAATTCACTCTCGCAGGGCTCTGAGTGATGATGTATCCGTGACCTGATGAATTCAGACTCTCGCAGGGCTCTGGGTGATGGTGTATCTGTGACCTGATGAATTCAGACTCTCGCAGGGCTCTGAGTGATGGTGTATCCGTGACCTGATGAATTCAGACTCTCACAGGGCTCTGGGTGATGGTGTATCTGTGACCTGATGTATTCAGACTCTCACAAAGCTCTGGGTGATGGTGTCTCTGTGATGTGATGAATTCAGACTCTCACAGAGCTCTGGGTGATGGTGTATCCGGGACCTGATGAATTCAGACTCTCGCAGGGCTCTGGGTGATGGTGTATCTGTGACCTGATGAATTCAGACTCTCACAGGGCTCTGGGTAATGTTGCACATGTCACCGGGGCCGGACTGAAATGAGCCACATGCCACTGACGAGGCCCTGCAGGAAGTAGAAGGTGGCTGAAGGTCCTCTTGTAACATCTCACAGAGGCGGCCGATCGCCTCCTTGCTAAAACGAAGTCTCCGCACAGATATCTCTCCCGATAACAATGTGGTTGATGTGGTGCATATGGAATTTCAAAAGGCTTTTGATAAAGTGCCGCATGGTAGGCTTATGATCAAGATTGCGGCCCATGGAATAAAGGGGGTAGTAGAAATATGGATATAGAATTGACTGAGGGACAGCGAACAGAGAAGTGGTGAACGGTTGTTTTTCGGAGTGGAGGGAGGTGTACAGTGATGTTCCCCAGGAGTCGGTGCTGGGACCAGTGCTTTTCTTGATTTTCTAATGACTTGGACTTGGGTGTACAGGGCACAATTTCAAAATTTGCGGATAACACAAAACTTTTAAGAGTCGTAAAGAGTGAGGAGGACAGTCATAGACTTCAAGGGAATATGGACAAGCTGGTGGAATGGGCGGATACATGGCAGGTGAAATTTAACGCAGAATAGTGCGAAGTCATACATTTTGGTCGGAAGAATGAGATGAGGTTATTTCAACTAGAGGGCACAAGTCTGAAGGGGGTGCAGGAACAGAGAGATCTGGGGGTATATGTACACAAATCATTGAAGGCGGAAGGGCAGGTTGAGAAAGTGGTTAAAAAAGCATACGGGATCCTGGGCTTTATAAATAGAGGCATAGAGTACAAAATTATGGAAGTCACGATGAACCTTTATAAAACACTGGTTCGACTGCAACTGGAGTATTGAGTCCAGTTTTGGCACCGGAATTTAGGAAAGATGTGAAGGCCTTAGAGAGGGTACAGAAGAGATTTATTAGAATGATTCCAGGGATGAGGGACTTTAGTTATGTGGATAGACTGGGGGAGCTGGGATTGCTCTCCTTGGAACAGAGACGGTTGAGAGGAGATTCGATGGAGGTCATCAAAATCATGAAGGGTCCAGAGAGAGTCGATAGAGAGAAAGTGTTCCCATTGGCGAAGGGTCAAGAATCTGAGGACAGAGATTTAAGGTGATTGGCAAAATAACCAAAGGTGACATGAGGAAAAACTTTTAAACACAGCGAGTGCTTATGATCTGGAATGCACTGCCCGAGGGGGTGGTGGCGGCAGATTCAATCATGGCTTTCAAAAGGGAACTGGATAAGTACTTGAAAGGAAAAAGATTGCAGGGCTACGGCGGGGGAGTGGGAATGACTGGAATGTTCTTGCATGGAGCCGGCACGGACCGAATGGCCGAATTGCCTCCTTCCGTGCTGTTTCCTTTCCATGTTTCTCTCATTCAAATGGCAGAAGAGTGAAAATGAGCAGTATCAAAATGTGACAACAACCAGAACTGGGGTTCGAGCCCACGCGGGTATAAACGCATTGGATTTTATGTCCAACGCCTTCACCACTCGGCCATCCTGGTCGTTTCACAGTTTGGGTTGGTGTGTAATATGCTTGAGTCTCACTGCTTCATTTTCATTGTCAGTCAAAGTCCAGGATGAAATGATGTGTGGAGCGGGGAAAGTGCGACAGAGAGAAACACTGAGAAGCGTTGCAGAAGTGACACACACGCTCAGATACATGACACACACACACACACACACACACAACCACGTACACCTCTATGTGTGAGTGTGTTCACTGTCTGTCCGTGCGATCCCTGTCCGTGCCGGCTTCAATTTTTAATGAAATGACCTATTTGACAACAGTTTGTTGAACTTTCCACGGGCCACTGTTGAAAGAAGACTCACCGTTCACATTTCCATCTCTCTGTTAGTTAAGATCCAGAATAAAGTGATGTGGGGTGCGAGGAAAAGAGTGATAAAGAGAGACACTCAGAAAGAGAGAGAGACACTGGGACAGAAGGAGATTCTCTCGGTCTGTTTGAGTCTGTTTCAGTCTCTCTCCCTCCATCTGTCCAATACCCTCAGATTTGAGACTCACAGGGTCAAAGAAGGAAACAGATTGGAACACATTGAGCCTGTGTCCTGTTTCAAAACCGACTCCCAGGAAAACGGCTCCGGTCGAATCGTTAAATGGTCAAAGTTTTTCCGGTGATTTTGACCTCCTCCCTGAGATGGCGAGACACGGGGACGTGGGGCGATTAAAAGGCTTCGGAAAAATAATTTCCAATTGGATATTCTCCATCGTGGTGAGATATCCCCCCTCAGCCAGGGATTAAGCTCCCCGACGGGGAGGAAGCATTTTTAAGACGCCAATTACAAATTTTACTTCTTTGCCTCGCGTCTTCTTCAAAAACGACAGAGAAAAATAGAACAGAAAAAGAATGAAAGAGGTGATTGTCACTTTCAGAATATTATTGAGCGGAGACTGTTTGGGGACTGAATTCTTGGGGCCCGTCTGTTGCAGAGCACAAATGTGTTCTGATCTGTTTCCTTCTTTGACCCTGTGATTCTCAGATCTGCGGGTATCAGAGAGAAGGAGGGGGAGGGACAATCAGACAGAGAGAGAGAGACAGAGAGAGAGAGACAGAGAGAGAGAGAGCGACAGAGAGAGAGAGACAGAGAGAGAGAGGGGGAGAGAGGCAAAGACTGATCCTGAGAGACACCTTGAAACATAGAGGGAGTGGGAGGAGGAGGGAGGGATTTAACGATAATGCCTGTGTGTGTAATGTGCCTAAATGTGTCTGTCTCACTTTTTATAAGCTTTTCTGAGTGAGTCCCTGTTTCTCTGTCTTTCTCTCTCTGTCACTCTCTCCCGCGCTCCCCACATCACGTTATTCTGAACCTTGACGAACAGAGAGATGGAAATGTGACAGGTAAGTTTTCTTTCAACAGTGGCTCGTGGAAACCAGGGTTCAATTTCCCGACAGGGAGGTTACAGTTTTATTGCCTTTAAAAGCTTCACTTTCATTTCTCTTGCAATTTATCTCCACGTGGAGGTTTACCAGAAAGATCCCACATCCAACAATGAAATGGATGGTCAGTTAATCTGCGTTTTGGTGGTGTTCGTTGAGGGAGGAACGATAACTTCCTTAATAATAGATTCCAGCATTTTCGTTTTAGACACACACATTACACAGCCATGTACACACGCAGACACTGATATACAGACACATACTCACACACACAGGTACACACACTGACAGACAGACACACACGTGTAGATTGAAACGCAGAGATGAAAGCTCATCAAATAAATGGTTAAAAAAGATTCACTGAAATTTGAAGCGTGTCTAACGCCATCTGTGGTGAGTGTCCTTGACCGACTCACGGCCGTTCCTCGATAGTATAGTCTGTCTCGCGGGACACCGGGGAGGCTCAACTTTTACTGCCTTTAAAAGACAGAGAGACACTCTGAAAAACGGAGAAGAAGTGAGACACATTATACACACACATATACAGCCACGTACACGCAGACACTGATACACAAACAGGTACACACACTCACAGACAGAGGCACCCTTCACCTCGATGTCAGAACCACAATAATGTTCGAGTAACGAATACGCAGAATCGAGCTGTGAGCAGACCCGGGCTAATTCAGCAGCTCAAAGCAGAGAGAGAGAGAGAGAAAGAAAGAGATACAGAGATACAGAGAGCGAGACACAGGAAGAGAGATGGAGAGTGAGAGAGGCATTGATAAGGGCGCAGAGGAGGTTTACCAGAAAGATCCCACATATAACAATGAAATGGATGGCCAGATTATCTGCTTTTTTTGTGGTGTTCGTTGAGGGAGGAAGGATTACCGTCCAGGTTTCCAAATTTGTGCACAGCAAGATCCCATTAATATCAATGAGAAAGTACCAGGTACATAATGGAGATGTAAAAAGAGTGTCACTGAACAGTATGAAAGTGTAAATTAAAAAGCTCCCAGGAGTGGGCTTCAAACCGCAGAACTGGTCGAGGTGTCAGCAGTCGCTCAGTGGGCAGCACTCTCGGCAGCCAGCACACAATCTGCTGAAAGAAGACTTGTCTTTCACATTTCCATCTCTTTGTTATTCAAAGTCCAGAATCGAAAGATGTGGGGAGCGGGGGAAAGAGTGACAGAGAGAATGCGTTGGAGAAGTGAGACACACACACACAGACACAATACACACACACTGACACAGCAGACACTGATACACATGCGGACTCTCACACACACCGATACACACACTGACAGACAGATGCAGGTTGAAACGCAAATGTGAGGGGTCTGAAAAGAAAGTTCTGAAACATAGTCGGCAGGAATTCGAACCTGCCCGGGGAGACCCCAGTGATTTTTTTATCCATCGCCCGAAACAACCCCCGCCACGACTGCTTGAGTTTAGCTCAATGTTGCTCACTTAAAATTGCCACGATCCATCGCTCTGCAACAGACGGGCACCAAGAACGACCATGCCTCTGTGTGTAATGTGTGCCTGTCTCACTTTTTCTAAGCTTTTCTGTGTGAGTGTCCGTTTCTCTGTCTTTCTCTCAATAGTCCAATATTCCGTTTGCCTTCTGGATTACCTGCTGCACCTGTATGTTGACTTTTTGCGTTTCATGTACGAGGACACCCAGATCCCTCTGTACCGCAGCATTTTGTAGTATTTCTCCATTCAAACAATATTTTGCTTTTATATTTTTCCTTCCAAAGTGGGTGAATTCACATTTTCTAACATTATATTCCATCTGACAAATTTTTGCCCATTCGCTTAACCTGTCAATATCCCTTTGCAGATACTTTGTGTCACCCTCGCAACTTGTTTTTCCACTTATTTTCGTATCATCAGCAAATTTGGCCACAATACACTCTGTCCCTTCATCCAAGTCATTGATATATATTGTAATAGTTGAGACCCCAGCACTGATCCCTGGGGCACCCACCAGTTACAGATCGCCATTTTGAAAATGCCCCTTTTATCCCGACTCTTTGTTTTCTGTTAGTTAGCCAATCCTCAATCCATGATCTCTTGTCTTGTGCCTGTTATTCTCTGCGAGGTAAAGGCCAGAAGCAGTGGCTGCAGCGTGGCAGGAAGCGGCAGAAGGCACGGGTGGGTGCAAGCGTGGAGAATAACAAGCAGCAGGGATACCACCTTTTATGTGGCACCTTATCGAATGCCTTTTGGAAATCCAAATATACTGCATCCATTGGTTCCCCTTTATCCACCCTGCTCGTTACCACCTCAAAAACTCGAATAAAATTGTCAGACACGATTTCCCATTCATAAAACCATGTTGACTATTCGAGATTGTATTATGAGTCCGCGAATGTCCTGCTCCTACTTCTCAATAATGGATTCTCGCATTTTCATTTTACACACACTCGGATTGGTTGAAACGCAGAGATGAAAGGGATGAAAAGAAAAATCTGAGCCGTAGTCGGCAGGATTCGAACCTGCGCGGGGGAGACCCCAATGGATTTCTAGTCCATCGCCTTAACCACTCGGCCACGACTACTTGCTCAAATTGCGATGCTGCTCACTTAAAATCGCAATAATCCAGCGCTCTGCAACACAGAGCCACAGAACTTGAACAGGTGTCAGCCGTCGCTCAGGTGGATCGGGTGCTCAGGCGAGTCACTCGTTCGTATCGTGATGAACAACACCAGCTATCAGACAATTAAACCTCGATTCAAATCCACGTGGAACAATGAATTTCTACTGCCTTCAAAACCTTCGTTTTAATTTATCTCCAACATTGGATGTGTGAAAAAACACTAATAAACTAACTGGGACAATCCCACTTTCCACAGTATAATTTCACTGATATTTCAGCGATTTTAAATCTTGCTCTCTGCGTCACCTCGATGTCAGAACCACAATAATGAGCAAGAAATGAAAGGCGGAGTTGTGAGCAGACCCGGGCTAATTCAGCACCCCGAGGGAGTGATGGAGGCAGATTCAATCATGGCTTTCAAAACGGAACGGGAGAAGGACTTGAAAGGAAAAAAAATGCAGGGCTCCGGGGATATGGAGAGGGAGTGGGACGAGCTGGATTAGTCTTGCATCGAGCCGGCACGGACTTGATATGCCGAAAGGCCTCCTTCCGTGCTGTCACCTTTCCATGATTCTGTGATGCAAATGGAAGGAGAGTCAATGAGCAGTAAAAAAAAAGTGACGGTAATAACAACTACCAAGAGTGGGGTTCGAACCCACGCGGGTATAAACCCATTGGATCTTAAGTCCAACGCCTTAACCACTCGGCCATCCTGGTTCGTCCACAGTTGAGTTTTATGTGTAATATACTTGAGTGTCACTTCTACTACGCTTTTCTTTGTCATCAAATAAATGCTGACAACAGATTCACTGAAATTCGAAGAATGTCCAACGCCACCTGTGGTGAATGTTCATCACCAGACGACACCAGCTCCTCGTTCGTATCGTGGTGAGTGTCCTCGCCTGTTATTCGGGCACCCGTTAGTGTAGTGTTGAGGGACAGAGAGAGTGAGGCATCGGAAAGGGCGCAGAGGAGGTTTACCAGAAAGATCTCACATGCAGCAATGAAAAGGATGGCCAGTTCATCTGCTTTTTGGTGGTGTTGATTATCGTCCAGGTTTCGAAATTTGAGGAAAGCAAGTTCCCACAAACAGCAATGACAGAGTGACAGGTGCATGAGGCAGATGGAACAAGAGTGTCAATGAGCAGCATCAAAATGTAACAGAAATAGGATTCGAAACATCCCAATTACAGAATCAGATGGATTTTGAATCCAATGCCTTGACCACGCGGCCATTCTAACCGTTGAGTTGACTTAATAGTGAGTGTCGCCGAGGGGTTCAGACGATGGACTAGAAATCCATTGGGATCTCTCCGCGCAGGTTCGGATCTTGCCGACTGCAGATCCCATTATCTGCGTTTCAACATGCAGCAAACTTCTTGTGGAATTACTCATTCTTTCGTGAATTAAAAATGCACGGCTTTTAACACCTCGAGTTGCATGCTCATTGGAATTGATCTGCATGATTTCACGGAATCTGCGATTGAAATAGAACAAAAATGTGCCAAATGACCGATTATCTGACTCTCTCTGTCTGTTTGAGTCACCCTATGTGTACATTTCCGTGTGCGTGTGTGTGTGTGTGTGCGCACGCACCTCACACTTTCTACGTTTTTCTGAATGGGTTTCTGTCTCTTTCTTTCTCTCCCTCACTCTCTCCCGCGTTCCTCACATAATTTGACTCTGGACATGATCCAACAAAGAGATGGAAAAGTGGTCGCTCAGACTTCTTTCATCAGTGGCCCGTGGAAAGATAAATAAAGTGTCATTAAGCACCAGACCGAGTGGTTAAGGACTTAGATCCAATTATGTGACACCAGGGTGAACCCCACTCCCGGTAGCTCTTTAATTTAATCCTGTTACACTTTCATACTGCTCAGGTCCACTCGTTTTCCATCGGCATTATGTACCTGTTACTTTGTCATTGCGGTTTGTGGGATCTTGTTGTGCGCATGCTTCGAAACCTGGATGATAATCCTCCCTCAATCAACACCACCAAAAAACAGATGAACTGTTGGTTCTGACATCGAGGTGAAGGGTGAGGCAGAGAGCAGCTTTTAAAATCGCTGAAATATCAGTGAAATTAAATTGTGGAAAGTGGGATGGTCCGAGTTTGTCTTTCAGTGTATTTTCCGCATCCAATATTGCAGATAAATTACAGGAGAAATGAAAGTGAATCTGTTAAAGACAACAAAAGTGTAACCTCCCAGCCGGGGAATTGAATCCTGGTCTTCCGCGTGGATTTTTCTCTCTCTGAGTACACAGATTTCAATGTTGAAAACGTGACAGGAACATTCTCTCCAACACGAATTAAATATAAGACACTTGGAAATCCATGAACACACATTGATAGCCTCATGGTAGCACTGGGTCTGGATATGGAATGGCCGGTTCAAATCACTGGAGAATGACAAGAATCCCATCGTTTTAATTCTGTTTGGGAATCAAATCACTTCTTTAATTTTTTTAAATATCGCATCCAGCATTATAGGAACATAAGAACATAAAATAGGAGCAGGAGTAGGCCATACGGCCCCTCGAGCCTGCACCGCCATTCAATAAGATCATGGCTGATCTTCGACCTCAACTCCACTTCCCGCCCGATCCCCATATCCCTTGATTCCCCGAGAGTCCAAAAAATTATCGATCTCAGTCTTGAATATATTGAATGACTCAGCATCCACAGCCCTCTGGGGTTGAGAATTCCTAAGATTCACAACCCTCTGCGTGAAGAAATTCCTCCTCATCTCAGTCTTGAATGGCCGACCCCTTACCCTGAGACTATGCCCCCTAGTTCTCGACTCTCCAGCCAGAGAAATCAGCCACTCGGCATGTACCCTGTCAAGTACCCTCAGAATCTTATATGTTCCAATGAAATCACCTCACATTCTTCTGAACTCCAGAAAGTATAGTCCCATTCTATTCAACCTCTCTTCATAGGACAAACCTCTCACCCCAGGAATTAATCTAGTGAACCTTCAGACACCGCCTCAAAGGCAAGTGTATCCTTCCTTAGATAAGGAGACCAAAACTCTGCGCAATATTCCAGGTGAGGTCTCACCAATGCCCTATACAACTGTAGTAAGACTTCCTTACTGTTGTACTCCAACCCCCTTGCAATAAACGCCAACATGCCATTTGCCTTCCTCATTGCTTGCTGCACCTGCATAATCACTTTTTGTGTTTCTTGTGCGAGGACACCCAATTCTCCCTGAACACCAAATTTTACTAATTTCTCACCATATAAAAATATTCTGCTTTTCTATTCTTCATACCGAATTGTAAAACCTCACAATTCCCCACATTATACTCCACCTGGCACCTTCTTACCCATTCACTTAGCCTGTCTATATCCCTTTGCAGACTCTTTGTGTCCTCCTCACAGCTTACTTTCACAACTAGCTTTGTATCATAGGCAAACTTGGATACATTACACTCGGTCCGTTCAACTAAGTCATTGATATAGATTGTAAACAGCTGAGGCCCAAGCACAGATCCTTGCGGCACCCCAATATTTACAGCCTGCCAACCTGAAAATGACCCATTTATCCGTACTCTATTTTCTGTCCGTTAACCAATCCTCTATCCGTGCTGATGGACTATCCCAACTCCATGAACGCTTACATTGTGCAACAACCTTTGATGTGGCATCTTATCGAATGTCTTTTGAAAATCCAAATATAGGACATCCATTGGTTCCCCGTTATCGATCCTGCGAGTTGCATCCTCAAAAAACTCTAATAAATTTGTCAAACACGATTCCCCTTTCATAAAACCATGTTGACTCTGCCGAATCATATTATGATGTTCTAAGTGCCCTGTTACCACTTCCTTAATAATGGATTCCAACATTTTCCCAACGGCAGAGGTCAGGCGAATTGCTGTGCAGTTCCTTGTTTTCTCTCCCCCTCCCTTCTTGAATAGCGGGATAATATATGCTATCTTCCAATCCACGGGGATCATTCCAGAATCTAGAGAATTTGGGAAGATCATAACCGATGCATCTACTATCTCTGCAGCCACCTCTTTTAGAACCCACGGATGTTGGCCATCGGGTTCAGGGGATTTGTCGGCTTTTAGTTCCATTAGTTTGTCCAGTACTTTTTATCCAGTGATATTAATTGTATTAAGTTCCTTCCTCTCATTTACCCCCAGGTTCCCCATTATTCTTGTTGTGCTTTTTGTGTCTTCCACTCTGAAAACAGAGAAAAAAATATTTGTTTAACGTCTCTGCCACTTTCTGATTACCTATTTTAATTTCTCCTGTCTCAGCCTGGAAGGGACCAACGTTTACTTTTGCTACTCTCTTCCTTTTTCCATCGAAACATGGAAACAAAGAAAATAGGAGGAGAAGTAGACCATTCGGCCCTTCGAGCCTGCTCTCCCATTCAATATGATTATGGCTGATTCTTTATCTCAATACCATATTCCCGCTCTCTCCCCATACCCCTTCATGCCTTCTGTGTCTAGAAATCTATCAATGTCCTTCTTAAATATATTCAGTGACATGGCCTCCACAGCCTTCTGGGTCGAGAATTCCATTGCTTCACCACCCTGTGAGTGAAGAAATTTCTCCTCATCTCAGTCCGAAATGTCCTGCTCCGTTTCCTAGCCTGTGACCCCTCGTTCTGGACCCCCCCCCCCCCAGTCAGGGTAAACATCCTCCTTGCATCCAGCCTGTCTCGCCCTGTCAGAGTTTTATACGTTTCAATGAGATCCCCTCTTATTCTTCTAAACTCTCGTGAATACAGGGTTAGTCGACGCAATATCTCCTCATACGACAACGCTGCTGTACCAAGATTCAATCTGGTGAAAATTCGCTGCACTCCCTCCATGCCAAGTGTATTCTTTCTTAGGTAAGGAGGCCAAAACTGCACACAAACAGGTGTGGTCTCACCAAGGCCCTGAAAACTGCAGTGAGACATCTTATCTCCTGTCCTCAAATCCACTTGCAATGAAGGCCAACATACCATTCGCCTTCCTAACTGCTTGCTGCACCTGCATGCTTGCTTTCAGTGATTGGTGTACAAGGACACCCAGGTCCTTTTTTATATCAACGTTTCCCAATCTATCACTAATTAAATAATACTCTGCCTTTCTGTTTTTCCATCCGAAGTGGATAACTTCACATTTATCCACGTTATACTGCATCTGCCATGTATTTGCCCACTCCATCAACTTGTCTAAATCGCCTTGAAGCCTCTTTGCATCATCCTCACAACTCACCACCCCACCTAGTTTGGTATCATCATCAAACTTGGAAATATTACATTTGGTTGCCTCATCCAAATATGGAGGGCAAAGAACGGATCCCCGCGGTACCCCACTCGTTACCACCTGCAACCCCGAAAAAGACCCATTTATTCCTACTCTCTGTTTCCTATCTGTTAACCAATTTTCAATCCATGCCAGTATGTCACCCCCAATCAATTGTGCTTTAAGTTTGCACACGAACCTCTTATGTGGGAGTTTCTCAAAGGCCTTCTGAAAATCATAATACACCACATCCATTGGTTTCCCCCTTATCTATCCGACCAGTTACACCCTCAAAAACCTCCAGTAGGTTTGTCAAACAAGATTTCCCTTTCATAAATCCATGTTGACTTTGTCTAATCCCATTGATACTTTCGAAGTGTCCTGTTATCATATCCATTATAATAGACTCGAGCATTTTCCCTACTACTGATGTTAGGCTAACCGGTCTGTCGTTCCCTGTTTTCTCTCTCCCCCCCGCCCCCAATTTTCTAAATAGTGTGATAACCTTTGCCACCCTCCAATCTGCAGGGATTTCTCCAAAATCTATGCAATTTTTGAAGATGACAGCCAATGCATACACTATTTCCATAGATAACTATTTTAATACTCTGGGATGCAGATTATCAGGCCGTGGGGATTTATCGGCTTTCAGTCCCAATAATTTCTCCAGCACTATTTTTTTCCAAACACTAATTTCCTTTCACACCTCCTTCTCACTCGACCCTTGGTTCCCGAGCATAACTGGGAAGATGTTTGTGTCCTCTTCCGTGAAGACAGAACCAAAGTATGTGTTTAATTGCTCTGCCATTTCCTTGTTCCCCATTATAAATTCTCCCGTTTCTGACTGTAAGGCACCTGCATTTGTCTTCACTAATCTTTTTCTTTTTACATACTTGTAGAAGCTTTAACAGTCTGCTTTTTTGTTCCTTGCAAGTTTGCTCTCATGCTCTATTTTCCCCTTTTAATCTTTTTTGATGAATTATAAACTGATCCCAATCCTCAGTCTTGCTCCATTTTCTGGCAACTTTATATGACTCCACTTTGGATCTAAAATTATGCTTAATTTATTTTGTTCGCCATGGTTGGGCCGCTTTTCCTTTTGTGTTTTTGCGCCAGAAAGGAATGTATAATTGATGCAGTTCATGAATTCACTCCTTGAATGTTAACCATTGCCTATCCACCATCATGGTAATCACCAATCTATCACAGCCAACTCACTCCTCATTCTTCGTAGTTTCCTTTGTTTAGATTTGGGACCCTAGTTTCGATTGGACTATTTCACTTTCCATCTTAATGAAGAATTCTATCATGTTATGGCCATTCTTTCCAAAAGGACCACGCAAACAAGATAATTAATTAACCCCTTCTCATTGCATAATATCCAATTAAGGATAGCCTGTTCCCGAGTTGTCTCCTCAACGTACTGGTCTAAAAAACCATCTCAGACTCACTCCAGGAATTCATCCTCCACAGTATTATTACTAATTTGGTTTGGCCAAGTCAAGATGTAGATTAAAGTCACCAATGATAACTACAGTACCCTTGTTACATGCATCTCTAATTTCCTGTTTGATGCCGTTCCCTGCATTACCACCACTGGTATTGATTCATGTTATCATGAAGAATCTTTCTTGTTTTCATTTTATTCCCTTTACCTTATTTTATGGAGACTGTACAGTTGGCGGATGAAAATAAAATCAGCAATCATTTTGAGAGAATTGTTGTAACCTGGAGTTCAGGTTACATGAGCTGATGCCTGATTGCTGGACGCTTAACTTTAATATTTTGATTGGTAAAAAATGGTCCTTGCCTGGGCACAGTTTACACTACAGGGATTTGAGCAGAAAATCTAGGCTGACACTCCAGTGCAGCACTGAGGGAGCGCTGCACTGTTGGAGATGCCGTCTTTAGGATGAGGCGTTAAACTGAGGACCTCACAGGTGGATGTAAAAGATCCCATGGTACTATTCGAAGAAGAGCAGTGGAGTTCTCCCCGATGTCCTGGCCAATATTTATCACTCAACCAACATATAAACAGATTATCTCATCATGTTCTTCATTGCTGTTTATGGGAGCTTGCTGTGCTCAAATTGGCTGCCTGCATTACAACCGTGAGTACAGTTAAAAGTATTTCATTGATTGCAAAGCGCTTTGGGACAACGTGACAATGTGAAAGGCGCTATAGACATGCAAGACGATCTATCTTTCTCATTCTGCATGGGGTCATTTGACTGAGATAATCTGATACACCCCTCTACCCATGATTCCTCTCTTGCTTTGTGCTTTTTGCAGACATAAATATTGATTTTTAAAATTTATATATAAGTGTATATATCCCACGTCTATTTTTCTGATTGGATGAATTTTGATGAAGAAGATTCTCCACGCCCGAAACGATAACATTTGTTCTTTCAGATTTAGAGCATTTTGCTTTTTGTTACATTGCTGTGGGACTCTGTCCAGTTTACTAACACAGCAGAAGGGGTAAGAGTACAGGCTGATTTAATACCGAATACAGCAGGTCACTGGGAAAGTTACACACTGTACAGAGCAGCTGGTAAAATTCCTGCTGTAAATAAAGGGCAGGGTCAGTTACACAAGACTGAGTGACTTTATTGTGCAGCCTCCAGGCATCATCTTTACAACTGTCAAAATTAAACCTAAAATCTGTTCCCCCAGAACAGCCATTAACTGGCTCGCCTGCTTCATCTGCTGCTGTTCTGCGAGTCTGCACTCACCCACTCCAAGCTGATTACAATGAGTTGTTTTATGATTATTTCGTGCTCTCTGTGTGTTAATCACATTCCTGTCTCTACCTTGCTGTTTTTTTTATCTGTCTGCCTTTCACTGGTTCTGTCTCTCTGTCAATATATTTATCTTTCTCAGTCTTCTTTCTGGCATTTTTCTGTCTTGTTACTTCACCCTCTTTTAATTTCTATCTCTGTATCACTGTTCCATTTCTACATTTTTTCTCTGTCACCCTTTGCTTCTCTCTTTATATCTCTATGTTTCTGTCTTCCATCTTTATCTCTTCTTTCCATTTGCCTCGCTGTCCCTCTCGCTCGTTCTCTCCCCACTCTCTCTGTCTATCTCTGTCTTTTTTGCCTTCTCACCCCCTTTTCAACTCTTTCTCTTTCTTTCGCTCTGCCTTTCACTCTCTCTGTTCTGTCTCTCCTTTTCTTTATTTCTCTCTTCACTTTCTCCATCTCCTTCTTTTTTATGAATTCACAATCAACTTTAATTTCGTTGTTCGCAGACTACGTAAATGTATCATTAATTCTTGCACATTCGGCCAACATTATCTTTTATACAAATGAAGAAAAAGTAACAGTAAAATTGGATGTTTTTTTCAACATAAAAATACCCATTTCTTCTGTTCAGATACATATATAGGAATTATATTCATAAACATATTTATTTACATAGCTGTCTCCGCAGTTCAGAATTAATTCATTGTGTAAAGTGTTTTGAGATGTGTTAATATAAACGGCACTGTACAAATTCCGTTTTAATGAATTACATTGTCCATTTGTAGACCAGCAAATATCCGCCTCTTTCTTTTGTTGTCTCACTTTGTCTCTTTTGCTGTCTGTCTCTCTCCTGCACTGATTCTTTCTGTGTCTCCAGTTCTCTTTGTTTCACTTCTTTTGTCTCTATCGCCCTGTTTCAATCTCTCTTTGCAATTTTCCCTGTGTGCCTCTCACTTTCTGTCCACTTTCCTTCTGCACCTCTGAGTTTCTTTCTCCATTTGTCCACCTGTTTCTCTCAACTAGCTCTCGCTGGTAAATTCCCTCTCTTTCTCTTAATCTGTGTTATTAATTTCCTGTCTCTGATTTCTAATGGAAATATGCTCCTTTCCTTTTTGTGCTTTTTCTCCCTGTATTTCTTTCTCATTATATTTTTCTCCTTTCATGTTTTTCCATCTCTCTTGTCTTTTCGATTTATCTTCCTGTCCCCTCTCTGTTCTGCCCTTTATTCTTTCTCCCTCTCTCCCTCTTTTCTGTTTATTTCTTTTTCTTTCTGATTGTCTCGAGATGTTTCTCCATCCAAATCTCTTACTCTGTTTCTTTCCGTCTTTCTTTAACTTGTTAACTGTCCTTTTCTCTCTGCCGCTTTCTGCTCTTCGGTCACTTTCACTTTCTTTTTCTCCACGTCTTCCTTTCTATCTCTTTCTTCACTAGTTCTTTCTCAATGATCTGCTTTTCTCTGTGTTTATGGCTCTAACTGTCTCTCATTTCCCCTTTCTATCTGCCTCAGTATGTAAGTTTATCTCTATGTGTAACCCTGTCTCTTCCTCTCCATGCCTTTATCTATCTATCTATCTATCTATCTATCTACCTATCTATCTATCTATCTATCTATCTATCTATCTATCTATCTATCTATCTATCTATCTATCTGTTTGTTGGTCTGTCTGTCTGTCTATCTCTGTCATTCTATCTCTCCATTTATGTGGAGTGCACCCATTCTGATCAGGCCCACAGTAGCTACTTTCATTGACAGGTTTGCCCATTTTGCAGGGCGGCCATTTCGTTGAAGTCCAGTTGAGCTCTTTCGTGCCGCCTGTTGGAGCAACAATTCATGTGTTGTCTGCAGAGCGAATCACGCCTCAATGGGGCAGATTATCAATATAATGTAACATCAGAATCAGATGTAAGATTATTTCAGCGAATATAAAATGTACTTTCCATCCGGTGGGTAGTGCAGGGGGTGGAGTATGAAATGGCTAGAAATAGTTATTGTGCTTGAAACCCTTCAGCCCTTTCTACGATTTAACGAATTTAACAATTAGATTGAGTGGGTATTTCACCGCGTTCTTCAGCTCCTCTCTGAATTTAGCCAGGGTCAGGACATAAATACACGTGTTTGTGCAGGAACTGAGAAGCTGCAGCATTCCTGATGTGGCTTCTGTGATATAACGAGGATCAGTGTAGGAATTATAATACCGAGTGTCTGAAATTCGCCGATAAATGTTATTTACAACCTGTGTCACCCATAATAGGATAAAACTGCCCGATATACTGAAGAGTAAAATGATGGATTTATTTCGGTTCTCCATCTCTGGATCCTTGTGATTCTCTCCATTGCTGCGGCCCCGGAGTCCCCTGCGGACTCGACTGGCTGATAAATACGTCTGACCGTCAGAACATTGAGCAGCAAGATCAAAAAGAACGGGACACAAGGGGTTAAAATGAGGTGAAATAACTCAAATGCGGCCCACACTGGGGAAGTCCGGAAGATCACTTTAAAGACACAATACCGGGGAACATTATCAATTATAAGGTAAGGTTGATATATAAAGTAGCAGGGAACACTCTCTCAACAGCCCAACACACTCACTGTTCCTATAACTACAGCCGCCATTTTCTCGGTGCAATATTTTGTTTTAAGATTCTCACAACAAATGGCCACAAATCGATCAAAGGTGAAAGCGACTGTGAGCCAGACAGAAACCACTGTGGCTGCAGAACCCAAGAACATAATGGGACGACACACGGGAGTAATGAACAAGAATGAATTGGGGAAATAACTTAGACCAACCCGTGTCAATATCAGATCAGTGATAACGACCAGGAGATCGGCCGCTGCCATTCCCAGCAGGTAGCGACTGATACATTTTGGAGAGCCCGCACTTTCCTCGGGACAGGATCACAATCGCCAACAAGTAAGAGAGAGAAAAGGAAGCAGAGAAATTACTGATCAGACCTGGATCCAAAGCAGCAATTTGACAGGATCTGGGGTTAAATTTCCAGCTTTGTTGCTGCATCGAACGGTGGAAACTGATTCATTCACCTGGACAGCGCTTTCAGGCAGAGAGATGTTTATAAACTCAATTATCAATAATGAATTGTGAAATCGATAAAGAAAGTGAATAAATGAGCACCGGATCCACTGGAAGGGCCGAGTGAGAGCGCAGTGCCGGTGGGGAAGGGAGAAGGAGTTTTACCGAGCGGGAATCCAACGGGTTAAAGCCGAATTTGGGCTCCAGACTGACGGGAAAGAGAGCGAAGGCCGGAAAGGTGAGGGGACAGGGGGAGGTGCAGCTGGTTTGTTGCCCTGGGTTAAGAGAACCGACAGAGGCTGACACAAAACGGGGAAAGGCCGAAAGCGGTGGCCGTGAGTTTGAGGCTTCGGATCGGATTGGAAGAGGCAGCTGGAGACCGAGGCAATGAGTGAGATTGGGAGGGAGACAAGGAAAAGGACATGTCGGAGCAGGAGGGGAGTTAGGAGCAGATTGTTTGGGATAGCGGATAAACTGAAGCAATGGATGAGGAGACAGAGGATTCAATGTGGTGGTTGGAGAGACTGGGATTCACAGGGAGAGACTGCAGCAGAGTGTGAGAGGAAATCTAATCTATCGGTCCCACTAACACAATCCAACTAATACATTGAACGGTTCATTTCAGTGGTTATTGGTGTCAGGGAACAGCTGGTTGGATATAAAATGTGTTCATTAAATTTACTTTGCACATTCAATTAAAATTAAATTAAAATATATGAATTAAATCAACCACGTTCTTCAGTGAATTCTGCTGATTCTGAGTTTTTGAATACAGTATCCTAATAATTCATTAGGATCAAGAAATCACGAATTCTATTCTTTAAATACATTTGAATTATGTTTATTTATTCAGTCAGTGAATAAGGAAAAGTAACAATCACCAAAATAGACTGAGGTCCTGATAGCGATAAACACACTCAGCGAGAGTGCAATAAAACTCTCACAATCTGACAACTTCCTATTAACATCTTCAAGTCACATTACCTCTTCATAATTGCACTGGAAGCTTCAACAGTTCATTCCGATGAATGATTCACCGCATGACCGCTTTATCTCTGTCTCTCTCCCATTCTCTCTCTCTCTCTTTCTCTCTCTCTTCTCATGTTCTTTTTACCCCTCCCTCTCGTTTTCAGTCTCCGTATCTGTCTCTATCGCTCCTCTATCTATTATTCTGCCATCTCTACTCTTTCTCAATGCCCCTTTTCACATCCGATTCAATCCTAACATCCTGCAGCGCATTCTGTTCACCAGCGCCGTGTTCCACGGATCCGATTCTCAGTTTCAGTTTGTTAAATTGTGAATCCTCTGTGGAATAGTTTAATGTTACTACAGAAGATCCAAGTCTCCACCTGTTCACCTACACTGTTTTCTTCATCTGCAAATCATGGAAGAAACAGAATCAAATGCCTCTTCCAGACAGACCTCACAATAATTGAAATTCCTTCTCCTGTAATTATAAAGTGCACCATTAGATGGAGCTGTTGTTCAATTCACAAAACGCCAACATCACCGCTGCTGCAAAGAATCGACAGAAAAATCGAAGGGCTCAGGATTCCAATGGATACAGTGCAAACTGATTTATCATACCCTCAAAACATTGCATTTTACAATGAACTCATCCACCGTGACACAGAGAAGGAGATGTGAAAGAGTCAGCAGCAAACTCAGTTCAGTAGCCAGAACTTTGCAGCTGCGCCAGATACACACAATGAAATAATATTTCATAAGAGTGAGAACCAATAAATACATTGAAATCCCAGTTAAGCTGAACCATGTTACTGGGGAGGGAGGACATTGCGCTGCCTCCTTGTAACACTGAGACCGTGAGCTGTCTCGTTATCAATCACTCAAAACACATTTTTGAAAAAAATCTGCAGGACACGTTCGTTCCACAACATGAAACTGTTCCGAGCTCCTGATGGTCTGATACCAGCTCTTAGCCCAGACACCTGATTCCAATACATTTAGTACAGAGAATAATTCAGTGACAATGCCAGGGTTGGACATAAAAAGTTCATTATAAAAATAAAGGAATTGCAACAAGACCGAATGTTTACAATTTAAGAGATGCCATTATTCAACAGTACACTTAGAACAGACAATTATCCAGTGACAAGGTCAGGGTTGGATACACAAAGATCATTACTGCTCAGTCCTGCAACTGAAAGAGCAGAGACTCCATCAGTCAACTGGTAGAACAGGACAGGCGACTGTGTGAGACATTCAGGGAGCAACAATATTTTGCCAAGTACAGCAGCACAGTTAACACCGATTTACGCCATTAACAGCTGAGATAACAGCTTACCCGGCACTCCAATTACTGCAAGGGCAGGATAGTAAATATCTTCTATCTGATTAATTATTGGATATTCCATTTCTGTGAGAAGCAGTCACTTCCGTTGTTCTGGCAGGTACTCTGAGCTGATACATTCCAATGAACCCTGATTTATACAGGGGACAAGACTCCACTGACACGGTTATACTCGTGATCATTGCTATTAGTTACAGTCACTTAAACAAACACATTACATCAGCAGCTTTGACTCCGATATAAATAATGCGGTGGATACAACACAAACATCTCAAAGTCCAGGACATTATCTTAATAAGGCCTCTCTCAGGAATAAAGTTAAAATCTGTACTCATACAGGACTGATCCAACAATAATGAGCGGCTTCATTTACAGTTTTCATATAATTGTATTGTCCATGTTCACTGTTTGCGATTCATTTAAAATTTATACCGATTTATCCGCCGTGTACATTAAATCCAGGGTCTCAACCAGACCCGTTTCACTCTGGTCCTGCAGTTTACTAGTTATAATATGAATTCTGAGTCTCTAACACGAGGAGATTTAAAGGGCAGGTTGAGGATTGCAGCCTAGAAATGACTGCGGGTGATATTAAGGGACGGAGACTGAAAGTGCCCCATTGAGATTCCTCACTTATCGTAACTTTGACGTCGTATTCGACCCCGTGCTGAGCTTCTGACCCCATATCCTCTCCATCACAAAGACCGCCGACTTCCGGGTCCGGAATAACTCCCGTTCCACTCGCCCTGCCAATCTGCTACTAAAACCCTCACCATGCCTACCTACCCTCTCTGGCCTTTGTTCACCTCTCCGGCATCTCCAAAAATTTCTACTCATCCAAAACTCTGCTGTCTGTAACCATTCCCTCACTAACTCCTTCACCAATCATCCAAGCCCTCACTGAGCTGCATTGGCTTCCAGTCTCCGAAGTCTTTATTTTTTTCTTTCTTAGAAACTTAAATACATAAGAGCCTCACCCCTCCATATCTCTGCAACCGCCCCCAGCTTTACAGCCCTCTCTCTTCTCCTCCACCCCTGGCTGCTTGTGTATCCACACTCTCTTTGGCCGACATTTGGCAGCTTATTCTTAAGCCACATCCACGCCCCAGAATGTGTTCCCTAACTCCCCCCATCTCCATTACTCCCTTTCAATGTCAGCTGTGATTCAGTGGGTGGGACTCTTGCCTCTGAGTTAGAAGACTTGAACAAGAAATCTTCAGTTCAGTGCTGTACTGAGGTAATGCTGCACTGTCAGAGGTGCTGTCCTTCAGATGAGACGTTAAAGCGAGGATCTGTCTGTCCCCTCAAGTCGATGTACAAAATCCCATGGCACTATTGGAAGAAAAGCAGGGAAGTTCTCCCCGGTGATCTGGCCAATATTTATGGCTCAACCAACATCACTAAAACTAGATGATCTGTTGAATTTCACATTGTTGTTTGTTGGATCTTGCTGTGTGCAGTTTGGTCGATGTGTTTCTTACATTACAACAGTATTTCTTCGGCTGCAAAGCACTTTGGAAATAGTGAGATCGTGAAATGCGCTAAAAAATGAAACTGTCTTTCTTTCTTTCCATCCATCGCTTGCTCCAATCTTTTGTAATTTCTACGAATATCTTCTTTGGCTGGGGTCCATTTTTGTCTGATTATATCTCTGTGAAGCACCTTTAATTTTTATCCATGTTGAAGGCGCTTTATCAATCCAGGTAGTTATTGTTATACTTTACCACCCCCCTCTGTCTTCATCCCACCATTGGTGGCCATTCCTTCACACAACTAAAACCAACCTTATCCCCTCCGTCTCTCGTTTTACACCCCCCTTAAACCCTCCTTGCCGAAGGATTTCATCATACCTCCTGATTCCGTTTGTGCCTGTTTTACTTCCAGCCCCTGTGAATCCCCTTGGGAATGTTTATTACATTAAAGGCGGTCTGTGAATGCAAGTTGTTGTTGATTTTCATTGGAATGTGTTCATTAGTTGTCCACAGTATGAGCAAAAGTAATTTCTGGGCTAATATTCTTGTATCAGAAAGAGATTTATATAATAGGCGGATTTGATGAGATACATTAACATCGGCAGCTACTCGGAGAAATCTTTTTGTTCGAACAACATAAGTTGGTTTGTCCACAGACAGCGCATTGAAATAGGTTTGTCCCACTGTGAGGTAACCTTGAGGGAGTCTGCTATCTCAGATGAGACCAGCTACAGTGACTAAGATGAAGATTTATTAATTATTTGTCTTTTTTCTCTTTGGTTATAACTCATTTTACTGCACCCTGGCTGATGACTAGGATGACGCTTAAATAGTTATTCTCTTCGGTTCGGGACTGATTCACTTTTTGCCATCCAATCTACGATATCACTGCTCCCTGGGGCAGATTGAGAAAGACCCCGTATGTTCTGACATTGTGGTGTCTTGGTATGACATTAGATTGCTGTTTTTGGCATGGAACGGAGAGAGAAATCCATTGGATACGTGTCGACCAGTGTTTCTAACCTTATTTGTGGAGACACTCGTCGAATCCATCATTAAATCTAAAACTGTGGAGCAGGTAGCAGTGCTCGGGTTAATCAAGGAATGTCCATGTGCCAAACCCCACCAAGTCCCACTGTTTGTAGAGATGATTTGGACTTAGACAATCTCTAATTTTGCTGAGAAACAAAACCAGGGTTTGGCAAAATGTAGGGAAGACTATAACAACATCAAAGAACGATGCAGGCAGCTTGTCTGGATTGAGCAGACATGAGGCAGCTGTATTTTAATGTAAAGTGAACGATATTGGAAGCAAATCAATGAATTTGTGTATACAGTTAATGAAAAGACGCCGAATGATGTTGAATAAAAGTGAGAATTATGTACTCAAATGTGTAATTCCATGGAATTGTGACAGCAGCTTCATCAATCATAAACAAATGCAAACAGCATTATGAATTTTAGAAGTAGGGTCACAAAGTACAAATATAAAGAAGCAATGACAAATTTGTACAAAACATGGGTTGGCCCACATTTCCAGAGTATTGTGTGCAGCTTTGTGCATCCCATTATAGAAACTACATTAAAAACATAGAGAGCACAGTGTAGATTCACTCCAATGAAGCCTAGGGAGGGAAACTGTATTCGGGTTAGATATTGGAACTATTTCCACAGAAATTGGGAAGACTTGGGGAGAAACAGCGTAAAGGGCAAGGAGGATGAAGAAATCCTAAAATGTGCAAAGGGAACTGTCTTAATCTGCATGTTTCTAGGCCAAAGAGGAAGGAAGCAGTGCTGGATCCAGTTCGATGGAATGAAGTAGGGCAAGTGGATTGTGTTTCATTGGGACAACATCTGGGTAACAGTGATCATAATATAGTTAGTTTTAAACTAGTTACAGCAAGGGACAAATGAAAATCAGCAGTGAAAATACCCAACCGGAAGAGAGAAAAGGTCAGCGTTTTGAGAAGCGATCTAGCACAGCTGCAAATTGTTGTTGTAACAAGCTGTTGTGGGGGGCGGGGTCGACGCTATTAGACCCCACTTGTGGTGCTTGCCATATCTCTAACTTTAATCACTCATGAGCATTGGAACAGGAGGAGGCCATTCAGACCCTCCAGCTTGTTCCGCCATTCTATTAGATGGTGGCTGATCTGGACCTCAACTCCATTTACTCGCCTTTGTTCCGTATCCTTTGATCCCCGCACCCAACAAAAACCTTATCAATCTCAGTCTTTAAAGCTTCAATTGACCCCCAGCATCCACAGCCTTTTGGGGGAGCCGGTTCCAGATTTCTGCTACACTGTGTGTGAAGAACTGCTTTCTGACATCTGCCTTGAACAGCCTGGTTACAATTTTAAAATTGGCCCCCTTGCTCTGGATTCCCCCACCAGAGGAAATAGATTCTCCGTATCTCCCCTATCTAATCCCCCTATCATTTTAAACGCCTCGATCAGTTCTCCCCACAACCCTCTAAACTATAGGGAATACAAGCCAATTTTATGCAACCTGTCCTTATAATGTAGCGATTTAAGCCCCTGTATCATTCTGGTGAATCTGCGCTGCTCCCCCTCCAAGGCCAGTATATCCTTCCTGAGGTTCGGTGCCCAGAACTGAAGACAGTCTCCTGATGGGGTCTGACCAGAGCTCCAAACAATTGAATCATAATTTCCACCCCTTTGTATTCCAGCCCTCTTGAGATAAAGGTCAACAGCCCAATCGGCTTTTGATTAATTTTGGTGAATTGTGTACTTGAACCCCACAACCTCTCTGCTCATCCACGGTTCCTAATCTCTCCCCATTAAGAAAATATTCTCCTTCGTTTTTCTCTGACCTAAAGTGGATGGTCTCACACTTGCCCACATTAAACATAAATTCTCCCCCAGTTTTGCCCACTCACTTAGTCTGTCTGTTTCGCTGGTTTCTAGTTTCTGAACAGGATCAGATTCTGTTTTCATTACAAAGTATTAAGTAATAAAACCTCCCCTTTTATTTGGTCTGGGGATCGAGGGATATGGAGCTAAGGCGGGGAAATGGAGTGAGATACAGATCGGCAAAGATTTAATAAAGTGGCGGGAAAGGCTCGAGGGGTAGAATGGCCTCCTCCTGTTCCTTTGTAACAGGCTTGAAAGGCAGAATGGACTCCTCCAGTTCCTGTGTAATGGGCTTGAGAGGCAGAATGGCCTCCTCCTGTTCCTGTGTAAAAGGATTGAGAGGCAGAATGGACTCCTCCAGTTCCTGTGTAATGGACTTGAGAGGCTGAATGGACTCCTCCAGTTCCTGTGTAACAAGCTTGAGAGGCTGAATGGACTCCTCCAGTTCCTGTGTAATGGGCTTGAGAGGCAGAATGGACTCCTCCAGTTCCTGTGTAATGGGCTTGAGAGGCTGAATGGACTCCTCCTGTTCCTGTGTCACAGGCTCGAGGGGATTAATGGGCATCCTCCTGTTCCAATGTAACAGGGACGGGATCTGACGAGGCTTCCTACTGTTCCCGTGTTACAGATTTGAGTGGCTGAATCATGGAATCATAGAAAGTTACGGCACAGATGGAGGGCATTCGGCCCATCGTGCCCGTGCCGGCCTAAAAAGAGTTATCAGGCTTAACCCCACTTTCCAGCACTTGGCCTATAGCCGTGTAGGTTACCGCACTTCAAGTGCAAATCCAAGTACTTTTTAAATGAGTTGAGGATTTCTGCCTCTAACACCCTTTCAGGCATCGAGTTCCAGACCCCACCAACCTCTGGGTGAAAAAGATTCTTCTCAGCTCCCCTCCAATCCTTCTACCAATCACTTGAAATCTATGCACCCTGGTCAATTGCACTTCCGCTAAGGGTAATAGGTCCTCCCTATCCACTCTGTTTCGTCCAGTCATAATTTTATACACCTCAATTAAATCTCCCCTCAGCCTCCTTTGTTCCAAAGAAAACAACCCCAGCCTATCCAATCTTTCCTCATAGCTAAAATTCTCCAGAAGTGGCAACATCCTCGTAAATCTCCTCTGTACTCTTTCGAGTGCAATCACGTCGTTCCTGTAACGTGGTGGGCAGAACTGTCCGGAGCACTCAAGCTGTGGCCTGACCAATGTTTTATACAGTTCTAGTATAAGCTCCCTGTTCTTCTATTATATGCCTTGGCGAATGAATTAATGTATTCCACATGCCTTTTTAACCACCTTATCTACCTATCCTGCTACCTTCAGGGGTCTGTGGTCATGCACTCCAAGGTCCCTTTGTCCCCCTAAACCTCTCAGTATCCTCCCATTTACTGTGTACTCCCTTGCCTTGTCTGTCCCGAAATACATTACCTCACAATTCTGTGGATTGAATTCCATTTGCCACTTTTCTCCCCATCTGACCAGTCCGTTGATATCTTCCTGCAGTCTCCAGCTTTCCTCCTCACTCTCAACAACACGGTCAATTTTTATATCATCTGCAAACTTCTTGATCAAGACTTTCATATAGAAAAACGACCCAAGGCGCTTCACAGATGCATAATCAGATATAAATGGACACTGAACTACAGAATGAGGTATTAAGAGGATCGGCCGGAAGCTTGGGCGAAGAGGTGGGTTCCAAGGCGGGTCCTACTGTTTTGGACAAGGTAGAATAGCTTGCCATGGGAATTTAATTGTAAACAATTTTACAACACCAAGTTATAGTCCAACGATTTTATTTGAAATCTACAAGCTTTCGGAGGCTTCATCCTTCCTCTGGTAAATGTCAGGAACTCCTCGAAGCCTACGCATTTATAAATCACAGAACAATACATGGTGATTACAGACAGCCTTTGCAACTGCCCGTTGCCAAGGCAATCACCGTGTTCAGCCAGAGAGGTGTTACCAACAGAACCCCCGAATATACATTCAACAAAAAAAACAAACAGGAAAAAAAAACAGAGAGAGGCAGAAACATCCGGAAGGCACAGTAAGACAGCAAATGACCCGTTATATTAAAAACAGATAGATATTGTTCGCTGGTGGGCTTACGTGTCGCGTAACATGAACCCAAGATCCCTGTTCAGGCCGTCCTCATGGGTGCGGAACTTGGCCATCAATTTCTGCTCGACGATTTTGCGTTGTCGTGTGTCTCGAAGGCCGCCTTGGAGTACGCTTACCCGAAGGTCGGTGGCTGAATGTCCCTGACTGCTGAAGTGTTCCCCGACTGGGAGCGAACCCTCCTGTCTGGCGATTGTTGCGCGGTGTCCGTTCATCCGTTGTCGCAGTGTCTGCATGGTCTCATCAATGTACCATGCTCTGGGGCATCCTTTCCTGCAACGTATGAGGTGGACAACGTTGGCCGAGTCACAGGAGTATGAACCATGCACCTGGTGGGTGGTGTCCTCTCGTGTGATGGTGGTATCTGTGTCGATGATCTGGCATGTCTTGCAGAGGTTACCGTGGCAGGGTTGTGTGGTGCCGTGGACGTTGTTCTCCTGAAAGCTGGGTAATTTGCTGCGAACGATAGTCTGTTTGAGGTTGGGTGGCTGTTTAAAGGCGAGTAGTGGAGGTGTGGGGATGGCCATAGCGAGGTGTTCGTCGTCATTGATGACATGTTGAAGGCTGCGGAGAACATGGCGCAGTTTCACCGCTCCAGGGAAGTACTGGACGACGAAGGGTACTCTGTTGGTTGCGTCCCGTGTTGGTCTTCTGAGGAGGTCTATGCGATTTTTCGCTGTGGCCCGTCGGAACTGTCCATAGATGAGTCGAGCGTCATATCCCGTTCTTACCAGGGCGTCTTTCAGAGTCTGTAGGTGTCCATCGCGTTCCTCCTCGTCTGAGCAGACCCTGTGAATTCGCAGGGCCTGTCCACAGGGGATGGCCTCTTTGACGTGGTTAGGGTGGAAGCTGGAAAAGTGGAGCATCGTGAGGTTGTCCGTGGGCTTGCGGTAGAGTAAGGTGCTGAGGTGCCCGTCTTTGATGCAGATTCGTGTGTCCAAGAAAGAAACTGATTCTGAGGAGTAGTCCATGGTGAGCTTGATGGTGGGATGGAACTTGTTGATGCTATCGTGTACTCTCTTTCGTGATTCTTCGCCGTGGGTCCATAGAAAGAAAATGTCGTCGATGTATCTGGTGTATAGCGTTGGTTGGACTCCTCCGGAGGGTCGCTGCCCTCAGCTGGACATGTATGCCCAAGCTTTCAGGAAATGCGTCAATGCCAGATTCATCAGGCGCACTCAGAAGACAGTCCAGAATGTCACCAGAGCACAACACAACGCCATCAACGCTCTCAAGACCAACCGCAACATCGTCATCAAACCAGCGGACAAAGGAGGAGCCATCGTCATACAGAACAGAACGGACTATTGCAAAGAAGCAGACCGACAACTGGACAACCAGGAACACTACAGACGGTTACCCGCAGATCCGACCAAAGACCACACCCACCAGCTCAACAAACTGATCAAGACCTTCGATCCAGACCTTCAAAGCATCCTACGCACTCTCATCCCACGTACTCCCCGCGTGGGAGACTTCTACTGCCTCCCAAAGATACACAAAGCCAACACACCCGGACGTCCTATCGTATCAGGCAACGGAACCCTGTGTGAGAACCTCGCTGGGTACATCGAGGGCATCCTGAAACCCATCGTACAGGGAACCCCCAGCTTCTGTCGCGACACTACAGACTTCCTACAAAAACTCAGTACCCACGGACCAGTTGAACCAGGAACACTTCTCACCACGATGGACGTCTCGGCACTCTACACCAGTATCCCCCACGATGACGGCATCGCTGCGACACCATAAATACTCAACACCATCAACAGCCAATCTCCAGACGCCATCCTACAACTCATCCGCTTCATCCTGGATCACAATGTCTTCACCACAATACGCCAACATTTTCATGCACAAGTTCGAGCAGGACTTCTTCACTGCACAAGACCTCCAACGAACCAGATACATGACGACATTTTCAACAGCCTTCAACATGTCATCGATGACGACGAACACCTCGCTATGGCCATCCCCACACCTCCACTACTCGCCTTTAAACAGCCACCCAACCTCAAACAGACCATCGTTCGCAGCAAATTACCCAGCTTTCAGGAGAACAACGTCTCCGACACCACACAACCCTGCCACGGTAACCTCTGCAAGACATGCCAGATCATCGACACAGATACCACCATCACACGAGAGGACACCACCCACCAGGTGCATGGTTCATACTCCTGTGACTCGGCCAACGTTGTCTACCTCATACGTTGCAGGAAAGGATGCCCCAGAGCATGGTACATTGGCGAGACCATGCAGACACTGCGATAATGGATGAACGAACTCCGCACAACAATCGCCAGACAGGAGGGTTCCCTCCCAGTCAGGGAACACTTCAGCAGTCAGGGACATTCAGCCACCGACCTTCGGGTAAGTGTACTCCAAGGCAGCCTTCGAGACACACGACAACGCAAAATCGTCGAGCAGAAATTGATAGCCAAGTTCCGCACCCATGAGGACGGCCTCAACCGGGATCTTGGGTTCATGTTACGCGACACGTAAGCCCACCAGCGAACAATATCTATCTGTTTTTAATATAACGGGTCATTTGCTGGCTTTCTGTGCCTTCCGGATGTTTCTGCCTCTCTCTGTTTTTTTTTCCTGTTTGTTTTTTTTGTTGAATGTATATTCGGGGGTTCTGCAGGTAACACCTCTCTGTCTGAACACGGTGATTGCCTTGGCAACGGGCAGTTGCAAAGGCTGTCTGTAATCACCATGTATTGTTCTGTGATTTATAAATGCGTAGGCTTCGAGGAGTTCCTGACATTTACCTGAGGAAGGATGAAGCCTCCGAAAGCTTGTAGATTTCAAATAAAATCGTTGGACTATAACTTGGTGTTGTAAAATTGTTTACAATTAAATTCCCATGGCAAGCTATTCTACCTTGTCCAAAACAGTAGGACCAGCGGGCACGGTCTGCACTTGAAGGGGATAAATTCAAAACTAATGTGCAGAAATTATATTTCAGTGAGCGAGTGGCCAATGTGTGGAACAGATTCCCTTTGGGAGAATGTGGAAGCAGTTGGATCGATTTCTTTCAGAAAATATAGGATCCAGTATAAGAGTGATATGGGACATGACATGTGGTTAGTGTAACATGGTTTGGAGGAACAGGTGACTTTGGACCTATGGTTCCTGAAGCTCTCCACCACTGGGGTTTCCCTCCCCTCATGCCTGGGTCTGATGTCGATTAATTGATAGAGATTGATTGTCATGATTAATCAACAACTCCATTATCATTATATCATGTGACTACCCAGGATTGTAGAAGATCAACTGGATGGACCTTGGTCTTTCTTTCCTTTTGGAATTCCTATGTTCCAAAAAGCACAAGTCCGCTTTTGAAATGGGAACCGCGTCTGTAACTTGTCACGCTGCAATTACACCCTCCCACCAGCAGTGGCACTGCAGCACCTTCACTGGCAAGAGAATGCAACTGCATCGTGCCAAGTTACATTGGCGTTTCCCATTCTAAAAGTGGTACAATGACATTGTTAATGATATTCTTCGGCTCAAATTTGATGATTCTGTGCATATTAACATGCAAACTGTAAATCGACAGTTTTCCTCCTCACTATCAACCACACGGTCAATTTTTATATCATCTGCAAACTTCTTGATCAAGACTTTCATGTAGAAAAACGACCCAAGGCGCTTCACAGATGCATAATCAGATATAAATGGACACTGAACTACAGAATGATGTATTATGAGGATCGGCCGAAAGCTTGGGCGAACAGGTGGGTTCCGATGAGGGTCTTGAAGGAGGTGTTTAACCATGTAAGTAAAAAAAAGAACATTGAAAAATCACAATGAACAGGTCTGCTTTGGAATATTCAGCCACCGATCTTCGGGTAAGCGTTCTCCAAGGCGGCCTTCGAGACACACGACAACGCAAAATCGTCGAGCAGAAGTTGATAGCCAAGTTCCGTACCCATGAGGACGGCCTCAACCGGGATCTTGGGTTCATGTCACGCGACACGTAACCCCACCAGCAAAAAGGGGAAAAAAAAGTTATGTTTTTAATATTCTCTCTCTCTCTGCCATTTGGGTTTCTTTCTGTCTGTCTGTTAAATTGACACAATGTATATCCAGTGTACTGGGACGTGCTGTTCTCCGTGACTGGCCTGTTTGAACAACAACGACACCTTTTGATTGGTGTGATGCTGTCCCAGCCCAGTTTCAGATATGCGATTTGAGAACCTTTTCACTCATTCACCTGACGAAGGGGATAATCTCCGAAAGCTTGTGACTTTAAAATAAATTTGTTGGACTATAACCTGGTGTTGTAAGATTCCTTACATTTGCTTTGGAATACACAGAGGAAGTCCCGCTCACCCATCACCACTGTCCTCGCTGTCCCACATTGTTTTCCAGTTCCCCAACGCCTCCAATTTAAAATTCTCATCCTCGTCTTTAAAACCCTCCATGGCCTCACTTTTCCCTATCTCTGTAACCTCCTCCAGCCCTACAACCCTCCGAGATCTCTGCACTCCTCTAATTCTGGCGTCTTATCCACCCCCACACTTTTCTTCCAACCATTGGCGGCCGTGCCTCCAGCCGTCTAGGCCCCAAGCTCTGGAATTCCCTCCCTAAACCGCTCCATCTCCTTCAAGACCCACCGTGGAACCCACCTCTTCGCCCAAGCTTCCGGCCGATCCTCATAATACCTCATTCTGTAGTTCAGTGTCCATTTATATCTGATTATGCATCTGTGAAGCGCCTTGGGTCGTTTTTCTACATGAAAGTCTTGATCAAGAAGTTTGCAGATAATATAAAAATTGACCGTGTGGTTGACAGTGAGGAGGAAAGCTGTAGACTGCAGGAAGATATCAATGGACTGGTCACACGGGGAGAAAAGTGGCAAATGGAATTCAATCCACAGAATTGTGAGGTAATGTATTTCGGGACAGACAAGGCAAGGGAGTACACAGTAAATGGGAGGAAACTGAGAGGTTTAGGGGAACAAAGGGACCTTGGCGTGCATGACCACAGACCCCTGAAGGTAGCAGGATAGGTAGATAAAAAGGTTAAAAAGGCATGTGGAATACATTCCTTCATTCGCCAAGGCATAGAATAGAAGAACAGGGAGTTTATGCCAGAACTGTATAAAACATTGGTCAGGCCACAGCTTGAGTGCTCCGGACAGTTCTGCCCACCACGTTACAGGAACGACGTGATTGCACTCGAAAGAGCACAGAGGAGATTTACGAGGATGTTGCCACTTCTGTAGAATTTTAGCTATGAGGAAAGATTGGATAGGCTGGGGTTGTTTTCTTTGGAACAAAGGAGGCTGAGGGGAGATTTAATTGAGGTGTATAAAATTATGACTGGACGAAACAGAGTGGATAGGGAGGACCTATTTCCCTTAGCGGAAGTGCAATTGACCAGGGGCATAGATTTCAAGTGATTGGTAGAAGGATTGGAGGGGAGCTGAGAAGAATCTTTTTCACCCAGAGGTTGGCGGGGTCTGGAACTCAATGCCTGAAAGGGTGGGAGAGGCAGAAATCCTCAACTCATTTAAAAAGTACTTGGATTTGCACTTGAAGTGCCATAACCTACACGGCTATAGATCAAGTGCTGGAAAGTGGGGTTCAGCTGGATAACTCTTTTTAGGCCGGCACGGACACGATGGGCCGAATGCCCTCCATCTGTGCCGTAACTTTCTATGATTCCATGATTCAGCCCCTCAAATCTGTAATACAGGAACAGTAGGAAGCCTCGTCAGATCCCGTCCCTGTTATATTGGAACAGGAGATGCCCATTAATCCCCTCGAGCCTGTGACATAGGAACAGGAGGAGTCCATTCAGCCTCTCAAGCTTGTTACACAGGAACTGGAGGAGTCCATTCTGCCTCTCAATCCTTTTACACAGGAACAGGAGGAGGCCATTCTGCCTCTCAATCCTTTTACACAGGAACAGGAGGAGGCCATTCTGCCTCTCAAGCCCATTACACAGGAACTGGAGGAGTCCATTCTGCCTCTCAAGCCCATTACACAGGAACTGGAGGAGTCCATTCTGCCTCTCAAGCCCATTGCACAGGAACTGGAGGAGTCCATTCTGCCTCTCAAGCCTGTTCCACAGGAACAGGAGGCCATTCTGCCTTTCAAGCCTGTTACAAAGGAACAGGAGGAGGCCATTCTACCCCTCGAGCCTTTCCCGCCACTTTATTAAATCTTTGCCGATCTGTATCTCACTCCATTTCCCCGCCTTAGCTCCATATCCCTCGATCCCCAGACCAAATAAAAGGGGAGGTTTTATGACTTACTACTTTGTACTGAAAACAGAATCTGATCCTGTTCAGAAACTAGAAACCAGGGAAACAGACAGACTAAGTGAGTGGGCAAAACTGGGGCAGAATTTATATTTAATGTGGGCAAGTGTGAGACCATCTACTTTGGGTCAGTGAAAAACAAAGGAGAATATTGTCTTAATGGGGAGAGATTAGGAACCGTGGATGAGCAGAGAGATTTGGGGTTCAAGTACACAAATCACCAAAATTATTCAAAAGCCTATTGGGCTGTTGGCCTTTATCTCAAGAGGGCTGGAATACAAAGGGGTGGAAATTATGCTTCAATTGTTTGGAGCTCTGGTTAGACCCCATCAGGAGACTGTCTTCAGTTGTGGGCACCGAACCTCAGGAAGGATATATTGGCCTTGGAGGGGGAGCAGCACAGATTCACCAGAATGATACAGGGCCTTAAATCGCTACATTATAAGGACAGGTTGCATAAAATTTGCTTGTATTCCCTTTAGTTTAGAAGGTTGTGGGGAGTTCTGATCTGCCATTTAAAATGATAAGGGGATTAGATAGGGTAGATACGGAGAAACTATTTCCTCTGGTGGGGGAATCCAGAGCAAGGGGGCTAATCTTAAAATTATAACTAGGCTGTTCAAGGGAGATGTCAGAAAGCATTTCTTCTCAAAAAGTGTAGTAGAAATCTGGAACCGTCTCCCCCAAAAGGCTGTGGATGCTGGGCGTCAATTGAAGCTTTAAAGACTGAGATTGATAAGGTTTTTGTTGGGTGAGGGGATCAAAGGATACGGAACAAAGGCGAGGAAATGGAGTTGAGGTCCAGATCAGCCACCATCTAATAGAATGGTGGAACAAGCTGGAGGGTCTTAATGGCCTCCTCCTGTTCCTATGCTCATGAGTGATTAATGTTAACGGTCTGGCAAGCACCACAAGTGGGGTCTAATAGCGTCGACCCCGCCCCCCACAACAGCTTGTTTCAACAACAATTTGCCCCTGTGCTAGATCCTGCGGTAAACTTTAAAGAGGAGAGGTGTGAAATATTGGATAAGGTGAACATAACGAGAGAGGAAGTACTGGAAGGACTGGAATCCTTGATTGTTGATAAGTCACCAGGGCCGAATGGATTGTTTCCGAAGCTCTTGACTCAAGCCAGGGAGGAAATAGCGGATGCTCTGAGGATCATTTTCCAAACCTCACTAGATACAGGGGAGCTCCCGCAGGACTGGAATACTGCAAACGTAGTACCATTGTTTGAATAGGGTACGAGGGAAAGTCCGAACAATTATCGGCTGGTCAGTCTCACCTCGGTGGTGGGCAAACTATTAGAATCAATACTGAGAGATAGGATAAACTGTCACTTGGAAAGACATGGTTTAATCAGGGATAGTCAGCATGGATTTGTTCAGGGAAGGTCATGCCTGACAAATCTGATTGAATACTTTGAGGAAGTCACAAGGAGGATTGATGAGGGTAGTGCAGTGGATGTTGTCTACATGGAATTTGGTGAGGAATTTGACAAGGTCCCACATGGCAGACTGGTCAGAAAGGTAAAAGTCCATGGGATACAGGGAAATGTGGCAAATTGAATCCAAAAATTGGCTCAGTAACAGGAAACAAAGGGTCAAAGTCGATGGATGTCTTTGCGAATGGAAATCCGTTTCCGGTGGTGTGCCACGGGGCTCAGTGTTGGGTCCCTTGCAGTTTGTGGTTTATATCAATGATTTGGACTTGAATGTCGGGGGCATAATTGGCAGATTTGCAAGCAACACAAAAATTGGATGTGTGGTTGATAGTGAAGAGGATAGCTGTAGACTCCAAGAAGATATCAATGGGTTGGTGGTGTGGGCGGAAAAGTGGCAAATGGAGTTCAACCCGGAGAAGTGTGAGGTAATGCACTTAGGGAAGGCAACCAGTAAAAGGGAATACGCAATAAACGGGAATATATTGAGAGGGATCGAGGAAGTGAGAGACCTTGGAGTGCATGTGCACAGGTCCCTGAAGGTGGCAGTACAGGTAGATAAGGTTGTGAAGAAGGCACACGGAATGCTCTCCGTTATTAGCCGAGGTATAGAATACAAAAGCAGGGATGTAATGATGGAACTATATAAAACGCTGGTAATGCCACAGCTGGAGTATTGTGCGCAGTTCTGGTCACCACATTACAGGAAGGACGTAATTGCTCTGGAGAGAGTGCAGAGGAGATTTACAAGAATGTTGCCAGGGCTTGAAAATTGCAGCTACAAGGAGAGATTGGATAGGCTGGGGTTGTTTTCCTTGGAGCAGAGGAGGCTGAGGGGAGACTTGATTGAGGTGTACAAAATCATGAGGGGCCCAGGTTGAGTAGGCAGGAAGTAACTGTTTCCCCAGCGGAGAGTTCAAGAACAAGAGGAAAAAGATTTAAACTGATTGGCGGAAGGATTAGAGGGGACATGAGGAAAAGCTTTTTTTACCCAGAGGGCGGTGGGTGTATGGAATTCGGTGCCCGAATTGGTGGTGGAAGCAGGGACCCTCAACTCTTTTAAAAAGTACCTGGATCTGCACCTAAAGTGCTGTAAGCTGCAGGGCTACGGACCAGGTGCTGGGAGGTGGGATTAGAATGGGCACATGGTTGTTCTTCGAGCTGGCGCGGACACGATGGGCCGAATGGCCATCTTCTGTGCTGAATCTTTTCTATGGTTCTATGGTTCTATCCCTTTTCAAAGCACTGATCTTGTCTCTCTTCCCGTTAGGTATTTTCACCGCTGAATTTCGTTTGCCCCTTTCTATAACTACTTTAATCCAAATTATATTATGATCACTATTACCCAGATGTTCTCCCAATGAAACTCAGTCCACTTGCCTTACTTCATTCCATAACACTGGAAGCAGCACCGCCTCCTTCCGCTTTGGGCTGGAAACATACTGATTAAGAAAGTTCTACAAAACACATTTTAGGAATTTTTCACCCTCCTTGCCCTTTACAATGTTGTTCCCCCCAGTCTTCTCTGTTTCTGTGGAAATAGTTCCAATATCTAACCCGAAGACAGTTTCCCTTCCTGGGCTTCATTCGATTGAATCTACACTGTGCTCTCTATGGCTTTAATGTAGTTTCTATAATGGGATGCACAAAGCTGCACACAATACTCTGGAATTGTGGGCCAACCCATGTTTTGTACAAATTTGTCATTGCTTCTTTATTTTTGTACTGTGTGACCCTACTTATAAAATTCAAAATATTGTTTGCATTTGTTTATGATTTATGGAGCTGCCGTCACAATTCCATGGAATTATATATTTAAGTACTTAATTCTCACTTTTACTCAACATCATTCGCCGTCTTTTCATTAACTGTATACACAAATTCATTGATTTGCTTCCAATATCTATCACTTTACATAAACATACAACTGCCTCGTGTCTGCTCAATCCAGCCAAGCTGCCTGCATCGTTCTTTAATGTTGTTATCGTCTTCCTCATATTTTGCCAAACCCTGCTTTTGTTTCTCAGCAAAATTAGAGATTGTCTAAGTCCAAATCATCTCTAGAAACAGTGGGAGTTAGTGGGGTTTGGCACATGGACATTCCTTGATTAACCCGAGCACTGCTACCTGCTCCACAGTTTTAGATCTGATGATGGATTCTAAGAGTTTCTCCACAAACAAGATTGGAACCTTTGGTCTACACGTATCCAATGGATTTCTCTCTCCCTCCCGTACCAAAAACAACAATCTAATTTCATACCAAGACAACACAATGTCAGAACATACGGGGCCTTTCTCAATCAGCCCCAGGGAGCAGTGATATCGTAGATTGGATGGCAAAAAGTGAAACAGCCCCTAACCGAAGAGACTAACTATTAAAGCTTCATCCGAGTCATCAGCCAGGGTGCAGTAAAATGAGTTATAACCAAAGAGAAAAAAGACTAATAATTGATAAATCTTCATCTTAGCAACTGTAGCTGGTTTCATCTGAGATAGCAGACTCCCGAAAGGTTGCCTCACAGTGGGACAAACCTATTTCAATGTGCTGTCTGTGGACAAACCAACTTATGTTGTTCGAACAAAAAGATTTCTCCGAGTAGCTGCCGATGTTAATGTATCTCATCAAATCCGCCTATTATATAAATCTCTTTCTGATACAAGAATATTAGCCCAGAAATTACTTTTGCTCATACTTTGGACAACTAATGAACACATTGCAATGAAAATCAACAACAACTTGCATTCACAGACCGCCTTTAATGTAATAAACATTCCCAAGGGGATTCACAGGTGCTGGAAGTAAAAGGCACAAACGGAATCAGGAGGGATGATGAAATCCTTCGGCAAGGAGGATTTAAGGGGGGTGTAAAACGAGAGACGGAGGGGATAAGGTTGGTTTTAGTTGTGTGAAGGAATGGCCACCAATGGTGGGATGAAGACAGAGGAGGATGGTAAAGAATAACAATAACTACCTGGATTGATAAAGCGCCTTCAACATGGATAAAAGTTAAAGGTGCTTCACAGAGAGATAATCAGACAAAAATGGACCCCAGCCAAAGATGGGGATATTCGTAGAGGGACAAAAGCTTGGAGCAAGAGATGGGTAGAAAGAAATCAAGAAAGTTGCATTTATAAAGCGCATTTCACAATCTCAGTCTGTCCCAAAGTGCTTTGCAGCCAAATAAATACTGTTATAATGTAAGAAACACAGCGGCCAAACTGCACACAGCAAGATCCCACAAACCGTAATATGAAATTGAGAAGATCATCTGGTTTTAGTGATGTTGGTTGAGGCATAAATATTGGCCCAGACCACCGGGGAGAACTTCCCTGCTCTTCTTCGAATAGTGCCATGGGATCTTGTACATCGACTTGAGGGGACAGACTGGCCCTCGGTTTAACGTCTCATCTGAAGGACAGCACCTCTGACAGTGCAGCATTACCTCAGTACAGCACTGAAATGAAGATATTGTGTTCAAGTCTCTGGAGTGGGTCTATGAACCCACAACCTTCTCAACTTCTAACTCAGAGGCAAGAGTGCCACCCACTGAATCACAGCTGACATTGAAAGGGAGTAATGTAGATGGAGGGGCTTAGGGAGCACATTCTGGGGCGTGGATGTGGCTTAAGGATCAGCTGCCAAAAGTAGGGCAAAGAGACTGTGGATACACAAGCAGCCAGAGGTGGACGAGAAGGGCGAGGGGCTGTAAAGATGGAGGAGATTGCAGTGATAGGGAGGGGTGAGGCTCTTATGTATTTCAGCGTAAGAAAGAAAAAAAATCAAGACTTAGGAGACTGGAAGCCAATGCAGATGAGTCGGGGCTTGGAAGATTGGTGAAGGAGTTAATGAGGGATACGTTACAGGGAGCAAAGCTTTGGATGAGTTGAAGATTTTGGAGATGCCGGAGAGGAGAAGAAAGGCCATAGAGGGTAGAAAGGCATGGCTAACGGTTGTAGAAGCTTAGCAGGGTGAGTGGAACGGGCGTTATTAAGGACCTGGAAGTAGGCGGTCTTTGTGATGGAGAGGATATGGGGTCAGAAGCTCAGCACGTGGTCGAATGGGACGTAAAAGTTACGAACATTCAGATTCAGCCTCAGACTAAAGCCAGGCATGGGGATGGAATCAGTGCCGAGGATGTGGAGATTGTGCGACCATAGATCATGACATTCCAAGGAAATTGGAGGAAATTTAAAACAGGATGTCGATCTGAAAACACAAAGACATTGCAAAGGTCGAGGGAGGAGGTTGTTTTGTCAGTGTTCATCTGAAAGGAAGTCCATGATTGCGGACGAAGTCACCAAAGGGCAGCATGCAGATGAGGACAAGGAGGGAGCCAAGGATTGAACCTTCAGAGACGTCAGAGGTAACGGTGATCGGGTGGGAAGAGAAGCTTCTCCTGGTTACGGTCAGATAGGTGAGTGGAAACAAGCGAGGGTCGTCCCACCAAAAGAGGCCAATGTCTGATGAGCGAGGAGGTCATGAGTGGATTTGCTGTCGGTGCATAGGGAAATGTGCAGGGCTATGGGGAAAGAGCAGGCGGGTGGGACGAATTGGATAGTTCTTTCAAAGAGCCGGCACAAGCACGATGGGTCGAATGGCCTCCATCAAATTCTATGATTTTATTTGTGGAGGAGAGGAGGGGGATGCAGAGGGGTGGGTCATGGACGGATTTAAATTCAAGGATGAGGATTCTAAATTTCAGTGATATGGGAGTGGGAGCCAGTGAGGGTCAGTGAGGCCGAGCGGGACCTGGTGCTGGTTGGTCGCAGGCAACAGAGTTTTGGACGAGCTCAGGTTTATGGAAGGTGGAGAATCGGTGGCCGGACAGGACTGTATTGGAGGAATGGAGTCTGGAAGGGACAGAGGCATGGATGAGGGTTTCAATGGCAATGGGCAGAGGAAGGAAAAGAGGCGGGTGAGGGAAACAGGGGGCCTTTGTGATGGAGGTCAAATCAGGTCATCAGCTCAGCTCGGCGTTACACGGGGCTAACTTTACTGGACACGTTCACCAATGTAGAATAAACGGGTAAACACCTGCAGTAAAATAGCGGAGAGTGGAATCTCAATGGGGCATTTTCAGTCTCCGTCCCCAAATATCACCCACAGTCATTTCTGGGCTGCAATCCTCAACCTGCCCTTTAACTCTCCTCGTGTCGGAGACTCAAAATTCATTTTTTGACTGGGAAACTGCAGGAACAGAGTGAAACGGATCTGGTTGAGTCCCTGGATTCAATGTGCACTGCGGATAAATCGGTACACATTATAAATGAATCGCCAAGAGTGAACATGACCAATACATTTACATGAAAACTGTAAATGAAGCCGCTCATTATTGTTGGATCAGTCCTGTATGAGCACCGATTTTAACTTTATTCCTGAGAGAGGTCTCATTAAGATAATGTCCTGGACTTTGAGATGTTTGTGTTATATCCACCACATTATTTATACCGGAGTCAAAGCTGCTGATCTAATGTGTTTGTTCAAGTGACTGTAACTAATAGCAATGATCAGGAGTATAACCGTGTCAGTGTCGACGTGTCCCCTGTATAAATCAGGGTTCATTGGAATTCATCAGTTCAGAGCGTCTTCTGGAGTTATGGTTCCCAGACCAACAGAAGTGACTGCTTCTCACAGAAATGGGATATCCAGTAATATTTCAGATAGAAGACATTTACTATCCTGCCCTTTCAGCCGTTGGAGTGCCGGGTAAGCTGTTATCTCAGCTGATAATGGCGTAAATCGGTGTTAACTGTGCTGCTGTACTTGGCGAAATATTTTTTCTCCCTGCATGTTTTACACGGTGGCCTGATCTGCTCCACCAGTTGAATGATGGAATGTGTTAAGTTGGTCTTGTAGGAGCTGGTCTGTAATGAACTTTGTAAATCCAACCCTGTCATTGTTACTGGGTGTACTGAATGTACACTACTCTGTACTGAATCTACTGTTCAATAACTGAATGTACTGTTCAATAACTTCTAAACGTTCGGTCTTGCAGCAATTCCATTATATCTGTAATGACCTTTGTATATCCCAAACTGGCATTGTTACTGGATAAATCTCTGTACTGAATGTATTGGAATCAGGTGTCAGGGCTAAGAGATGGTATCAGACCATCAGGGGCTGTTAACAGTTTCATGTTGTTGAACTAACGTGTCCTGGAATATTTTTTCATAAATCTGTTTTCAGTGATTGATAATGAGACAGCTCACGGTCTCAGTGTTCCAAGAAGGCAGAGCAAAGTCCCCCTTCCCCAATAACATGGTTCAGTTTAACAGGGGTTTCAGTGTATTTATTGGTTATCACTTATGAAATGTTATTTCATTGCGTTCATCTGACAGAGCTCCAGATATCTGGCTTCTGTATTGAGTTTGTTGCTGACTCTTTCACATCTCCTTCTCTGCTTCACTGTGGATGGATTCATTCTAAGATACAATGTTTTGGTGTTATGCTGTGTCAGTTTGCACTGTAACTGTTGGAATCCTGAGTCCTTCTTTTTATCTGTGAATTCTGAGCAACAGTGGTGACGTTGGCGTTTTGTTAATTGAACAACACCGCCATCTAATGGTGCACTTTATAATTACAGGAGAAGGAATTTCAATCATTGTGAAATCTGGAAGATGTATTTCTTCCATGATTTGCAGATTTCCATGTTTCTGCCATGATTTGCAGATGAAGCAAACAGTGTAGGCGAACAGGAGGAAAGTTGGAAATCTGTAGTAACAGTAAACTATTCCACAGAGGCTTCAATATTTAACAAACTGACACTGAGAATACGATCCGTGGAACACGGGGCTGGTGAACAGAATGAAGGGGCAGGATGTTAGGATTGAATCGAAAGTGAAAAGGAGGCATTGAGAAAGAGAGTAGAGAGTGGAGAATAATAGATAGAGGAGCGAGAGTGCAATAGAACTCTCACAATCTGACAACTAATAGATAGAGAAGCGATAGAGACTGAGGCGGAGAGGGAAAACGAGAGGGGGAGGAGGAGCGTGAGAAGAGAAAGAGAGAGAAAGGGAGAGACAGAGAGAGAGAGAGAGAATGAGAGAATGAGAGAGAGAGCGAAAAAGCGACAGCAGGGTGAATAATTCATCGGAATGAACTGCTGAAACTTCCAGGACAATTATGAAGAGGAAATGTGACTTGAAGATGTTAATAGGAAGTTGTCAGATTGTGAGAGTTTTATTGCACTCTCGCTGGGTGTGTTTATTGTTATCAGGACCTCAGTCTATTTTGGTGATTGTTACTTTTCCTTATTCAATGACTGAATTAATAAACATAATTCAAATGTATTTAAAGAATAGAATCAGTGATTTTTTGATCCTAATGAATTATTATGATACTGTATTCTAAAAACTCGGTATCAGCGGAATTCAATGAAGAACGAGGTTGATTTAATGAATACATTTTAATTTAATTTTAATTGAATATGCAAATTAAATTTAATGAGCACATTTTATGCCCAATGAGCGGTTCCCTGACACCAATAACCACTGAAATGAACTGTTGAATTTATTAGTTGGATTGTGTTAGTGGGTTCTATAGATTAGATTTCCTCCCACACTCTGCTGCAGTCTCTCCCTGTGAATCCCAGCCTCTCCATCCAATGCATTGAATCCTCTGTCTCCTCATCCATTGCTTCAGTTCATCCGCTTTCTCAAACTAGCTGTTCCTGACTCCCTTCCAGCCACTCTCGGCCTTTCCCCGTTTTGTGCCAACCCCTGTCGGTTCTCTTAACCCAGAGTAACAAATCAGCTGCACCTCCGCCTATCCCCTCACCTTTCCGGCCTTCGCTCTCTTTCCCGTCAGTCTGGAGCCAAATCCGGCTTTAACCCTTTGGATTCCCGCTCGGTAAAACTCCTTCTCACTTCCCCACCGGCACTGCGCTCTCACTCGGCCCTTCCAGTGGATCCGGTGCTCATTTATTCACTTTCTTTATCGATTTCACAATTCATTATTGATCATTGAGTTTATAAACATTTCTCTGCCTGAAAGCGCTGTCCAGGTGAATGAATCAGTTTCCACCGTTCGATGCAGCAACAAAGCTGGAAATTTGACGCCTGATCCCGTCAAATTGCTGCTTTGGCTCCAGATCTGGTCAGTAATTTCTCTGCTTCATTTTCTCTCTCTTACAGTTAACTTGGTGGCGATTGTGATCCTGTCCCGAGGAAAGTGCGGTCTCTCCAAGTGTATCAGTCGCTACCTGCTGGGAATGGCAGCGGCCGATCTCCTGGTCGTTATCACTGATCCGATATTGACACGGGTTGGTCAAATTTATTTCCGCAATTCATTCTTGTTCATTACTCCCGTGTGTCGTCCCATTAAGTACTTGGGTTATGCAGCCACAGTGGTTTCTGTCTGGCTCACAGTCGCTTTCACCTTTGATCGATTTGTGGCTATTTGTTATGAGAATCTTAAAACAAAATATTGCAACGAGAAAACGGCGCTTGCAGTAATAGGGACAGTAAGTGTGTTGGGCTTTTTAGAGAGTGTTCCCTGGTACTTCATATATGAACCTTACCTTATAATTGATAATGTTCCCAGAGATTGTATCTTTAAAGTGATCTTCCGTACTTCCCCAGTATGGGCCGCATTTGAGTTATTTCACCTCATTTTAACCCCTTGTGTCCCGTTCTTTCTGATTTTGCTGCTCAATGTTCTGACGGTCAGACGTATTTTAGTGGCCAGTCGAGTCCGCAGCGGACTCCGGGGCCGCAGCAATGGAGAGAATCACCAGGATCCAGAGATGGAGAACCGAAAGAAATCCATCATTTTACTCTTCAGTATATCGGGCAGTTTTATCCTATTATGGATGACACAGGTTGTAAATAACATTTATCGGCGAATTACAGACACTCGGTATTATAATTCCTTCACTGACCCTCGTTATATCACAGAATCCACATCAAGAATACTGCAGCTTCTCAGTTCCTGCACAAACACGTGTATTTATGTCCTAACCCAGGCTAAATTCAGGGAGGAGCTGAAGAACGCGGTGAAATACCCACTCAATCTAATTGTTAAATTAGTGAAATCATAGAAAGAGCTGAAGGGTTTCAAGCACAATAACTATTTCTAGCCATTTCATACTCCACCCACTGCACTTCCCACAGGACAGAAAGTACATTTTATATGAGCTGAAATAATTTTATATCTGATTCTGAAATTATATTTTATTGATAATATGACCCTTTGAGGCGTGATTCGCTCTGCAGACAACACATGAATTGTTGCTCAAACAGGCGGCACGAAAGAGCTCAGCTGGACTTTAACTAAATGGCCGCGCTGCAAAATGGGCAAACCTGTCAATGAAAGTAGCGACTGTGGGCCTGATCAGAATGGGTGCACTCCACATGAATGGAGAGATAGAATGACAGAGATAGACAGACAGACAGACCAACAAGTGGATAGGTAGATAGATAGCAGATGGAGGCAAGGAGAGGAAGAGACAGCGTTACACATTGAGATAAACTTACATACAGAGGCAGATAGAAAAGGGAAATGAGAGACAGTTAGAGCCATAAACAGAGAGAAAAGCAGATAATTGTGAAAGGAATAGTGAAGAAAGTGAAAGAAAGGAAGACGTAGAGAAAAAGAAAGTGAAAGTGACTCAAGTGCAGAAAGGGGCAGAGAGAAAAGGACAGTTAACAAGTTAAAGAAAGACGTGAAGAAACAGAGTAAGAGATTTAGATGGAGAAACAGCTAGAGACAATCAAAAAGAAAAATAAATAAACAGAAAAAAGGGAGAAAGAATAAAGGGCAGAAACAGAGAGGGGGCAGGAAGATAAATAGAAAAGACAAGAGAGATGGAAATAACATGGAAGGAGAAAAATATAATGAGAAAGAAATACGTGGAGAAAAAGCACAAACAGGAAAGGAGCATGTCTACATTAGAAAACAGAGACAGGAAATGAATAACACAGATTAAGGGAAAGAGAGGGAGTTTACCAGCGAGAGAAAGTTGAGAGAAACAGGTCGACAAATGGAGAAAGAAACTCAGAGGTGCAGAAGGAAAGTGGACAGAAAGTGAGAGGCACACAGCGAAAATTACAAAGAGAGATTGAAACAGGGCGATAGAGACAAAAGAAGCGAAGCAAAGAGAACTGGTGAAACAGAAAGAATCAGTGCAGGAGAGAGACAGACAGCAAAAGAGATAAAGTGAGACAACAAAAGAAAGAGGCGGATATTTGCTGGTCTACAAATGGACAATGTAATTCATTAAAACGGAATTTGTACAGTGACCTTTATATTTACACATCTCAAAACACTTTACACAATGAATTAATTCTGAACTGCGGAGACAGCTATATAATTACTCTCTGTATCTGAACAGAAGAAATTGGTGTTTTTATGTTGATAAAAAACATCCAATTGCACTGTTACTTTTTCTTCATTTCTATAAAAGATAATGTTGGACTAATGTGCAAGAATTAATGATACATTTACATAGTCTGCGTACAACGAAATTAAAGTTGATTGTGAATTCATAAAAAAGAAAGAGATGGAGAAAGTGAAGAGAGAAATAAAGAAAAGGAGAGACAGAACAGAGAGAGTGAAAGGCAGAGCGAAAGAGAGAGAAAGAGTTGAAAAGGGGGTGAGAAGGCAAAAGAGACAGATAGAGAGAGAGTGGGGAGAGAACGAGCGAGAGGGACAGCGAGGCAAATGGAAAGATGAGTTAAAGATGGAAGACAGAAACATAGAGATACAAAGAGAGAAGCAAAAGGTGACAGAGAAAAAATACAGAAATGGAACAGTGATACAGGGACGGAAATTAAAAGAGGGTGAAGTAACAAGACAGAAAAATGCCAGAAAGGAGACTGAGAAAGATAAATATATTGACAAAGAGAGAGAACCAGTGAAAGACAGACAGATTTAAAAAAACAGCAAGGTAGACACAGGAATGTGATTAACACACAGAGAGCACGAAATAATCATAAAACAATTCATTGTAATCAGCTTGGAGTGGGTGAGTGCAGAAGCAGAACAGCAGGAGATGAAGCAGGCGAGCCAGTTAATGTCTGTTCTGGGGGAATAGGTTTTTGGTTTAATTTTGACAGTTGTAAAGATGATGCCTGGAGGCTGCACAATGAAGTCACTCAGTCTTGCGTAACTGACTCTGCCCTTTATTTACAGCAGGAGTTTTATCAGCTGCACTGTACAGTGTGTAACTTTCCCATCGATCTTCTGTATTCTGCATTAAATCAGCCTGTACTCTTACCCCTTCTGCTGTGTTAGTAAACTGGACAGGGTCCCCACAGCACTGTAACAAAAAGCAAAATGCTCTGAATCTGAAAGAACAAAGGTTATCGTTTCGGGCGTGGAGAATCTTCTTCATCAAAATTCATCCAATCAGAAAAATAGACGTGGGATATATGAACTTATATATAAATTTAAAAATCAATATTTATGTATGCAAAAAGCACAAAGCAAGAGAGGAATCATGGGGAGAGGGGTGTATCAGATAATCTCAGTCAAATGACCCCATGCAGAATGAGAAAGATAGACAGTCTTGCATGTCTATAGCGCCTTTCCCAGTGTCACGTTGTCCCAAAGCGCTTTACAGTCAATGAAATACTTTTAACTGTACTCACTGTTGTAATGCAGGCAGCCAATTTGAGCACAGCAAGCTCCCATAAACAGCAATGAAGAACATGATTAGATAATCTTTTTAGGTCTTGGTTGAGTGATAAATATTGGCCAGGACATCGGGGAGAACTCCACTGCTCTTCTTCGAATAGTACCATGGGATCTTTTACATCCACCTGTGAGGTCCTCAGTTGAACGACTCATCCGAAAGACGGCATCTCCAACAGTGCAGCGCTCCCTCAGTACTGCACTGGAATGTCAGCCGAGATTTTCTGCTCAAATCCCTGGAGTGCAAACTGTGCCCAGACAAGGACCATTTTATACCAATCAATATTTGAAAGTTAAGCGTCCAGCAATCAGGCATCAGCTCATGTAACCTGAACTCCAGGTTACAACAATTCTCTCAAAATGATTGCTGATTTTATTTTCATCCGCCATTTGTGCAGTGTCCATAAAATAAGGTAAACGGAATAAAATGAAAACAAAAAAGATTCTTCATGATAACATGAATCAATACCAGCAGTGGTAATATAGGGAATGGCATCAAACAGGGAATGAGAGATGCATGTAACAAGGGCACTGTAGTAATCATGGGTGACTTTAATCTACATCTTGACTTGGCCAAACCAAATTGGTAATAATACTGTGGAGGATGAATTCCTGGAGCGAGTCTGAGATGTTTTTTTAGACCAGTGCGTTGAGGAGACAACTCGGGAACAGGCTATCCCTAATTGGATATTGTGCAATGAGAAGGGGTTAATTAATTATCTTGTTTGCGTGGTCCTTTTGGAAAGAATGGCCATAACATGATAGAATTCTTCATTTAGATGGAAAGTGAAATAGTCCAATCGAAACTAGGGTCCTAAATCGAAACAAAGGAAACGACGAAGAATGAGGAGTGAGTTGGCTGTGATAGATTGGGGATTACCATGATGGTGGATAGGCAATGGTTAACATTCAAGGAGTGAATGCATGAACTGCATCAATTATACATTCCTTTCTGGCGCAAAAACACAAAAGGAAAAGCGGCCCAACCATGGCTAACAAAAGAAATTAAGCATAATTTTAGATCCAAAGAGGAGTCATATAAAGTTGCCAGAAAATGTAGCAAGACTGAGGATTGGGATCAGTTTATAATTCAGCAAAAAAGATTAAAAGGGGAAAATAGAGCATGAGAGTAAATTGTAAGGAACATAAAAGCAAACAGTTAAAGCTTCTACAAGTATGTAAAAATAAAAAGATTAGTGAAGACAAATGTAGGTGCCTTACAGTCAGAAACGGGAGAATTTATAATGGGGAACAAGGAAATGGCAGAGCAATTAAACAAATACTTTGGTTCTGTCTTCACGGAAGAGGACACAAACAACTTCCCAGATATGCTCGGGAACCAAGGGTCGAGTGAGAAGGAGGTGTTAAAGGAAATTAATGTTTGTAAAAGAATAGTGCTGGAGAAATTAATGGGACTGAAAGCCGACAAATCCCCAGTGCCTGATAATCTGCATCCCAGAGTATTAAAATAGTTCGCTATGGAAATAGTGGATGCATTGGTTGTCATCTTCAAAAATTGTATAGTGTTTGGAGAAATGCCTGCAGATTGGAGGGTGGCAAAGGTAACCACACTATTTAGAAAAGGGGGGAGAGAGAAAACAGGGAACTACAGACCGGTTATCCTAACATCAGTAGTAGGGAAAATGCTCGAGTCTATTGTAAAGGATGTGATCACAGGACACTTCGAAAATATCAATGGGATTAGACAAAGTCAACATGGATTTATGAAAGGGAAATCTTGTTTGACAAACCTACTGGAGGTTTTTGAGGGTGTAACTGGTAGGATAGATAAGTGGGAACCACTGGATGTGGTGCATTATGATTTTCAGAAGGCCTTTGAGAAACTCCCACATAAGAGGTTCGTGTGCAAACTTAAATCACATGGGATTGGGGTTAATATACTGGCATGGATTGAAAATTGGTTAACAGACAGGAAACAGAGAGTAGGAATAAATGGGTCTTTTTCGGGGTTGCAGGTGGTAACTAGTGGGGTACCGCAGGGATCCGTTCTTTGGTCCCCTGATTTGGATGAGGCAACCAAATGTAATATTTCCAAGTTTGCTGATGATACAAAACTAGGTGGGATGGTGAGTTGTGAGGATGATGCAAAGAGGCTTCAAGGCGATTTAGACAAGTTGAGTGAGTGGGCAAATACACGGCAGATGCAGAATAACGTGGATAAATGTGAAGTTATCCACTTCGGATGGAAAAACAGAAAGGCAGAGTATTATTTAAATAGTGATAGATTGGGAAACGTTGATGTACAAAAGGACCTGGGTGTCCTTGTACACCAATCACTGAAAGCAAGCATGCAGGTGCAGCAAGCAGTTAGGAAGGCAAATGTTATGTTGGCCTTCATTGCAAGTGGATTTGAGTACAGGAGAAAAGATGTCTCACTGCAGTTTTCAGGGCCTTGGTGAGACCACACCTGTTTGTGTGCAGTTTTGGCCTCCTTACCGAAGAAAGGATACACTTGGCATGGAGGGAGTGCAGCGAAGTTTCACCAGATTGATTCTTGGGATAGCAGCATTGTCGTATGAGGAGATATTATAGAATCATAGAATCATAGAAGTTACAACATGGAAACAGGCCCTTCGGCCCAACATGTCCATGTCGCCCAGTTTATACCACTAAGCTAGTCCCAATTGCCTGCACTTGGCCCATATCCCTCGATACCCATCTTCCCCATGTAACTGTCCAAATGCTTTTTAAAAGACAAAATTGTACCCGCCTCTACTACTGCCTCTGGCAGCTCGTTCCAGACACTCACCACCCTTTGAGTGAAAAAATTGCCCCTCTGGATCCTTTTGTATCTCTCCCCTCTCACCTTAAATCTGTGCCCCATCGTTATAGACTCCCCTACCTTTGGGAAAAGATTTTGACTATCGACCTTATCTATGCCCCTCATTATTTTATAGACTTCTATAAGATCACCCCTTAACCTCCTACTCTCCAGGGAAAAAAGTCCCAGTCTGTCTAACCTCTCCCTGTAAGTCAAACCATCAAGTCCCGGTAGCATCCTAGTAAATCTTTTCTGCACTCTTTCTAGTTTAATAATATCCTTTCTATAATAGGGTGACCAGAACTGTACACAGTACTCCAAGTGTGGCCTCACCAATGCCCTGTACAACTTCAACAAGACATCCCAACTCCTGCATTCAATGTTCTGACCAATGAAACCAAGCATGCTGAATGCCTTCTTCACCACCCTATCCACCTGTGACTCCACTTTCAAGGAGCTATGAATCTGTACTCCTAGATCTCTTTGTTCTATAACTCTCCCCAACGCCCTACCATTAACGGAGTAGGTCCTGGCCCGATTCGATCTACCAAAATGCATCACCTCACATTTATCTAAATTAAACTCCATCTGCCATTCATCGGCCCACTGGCCCAATTTATCAAGATCCCGTTGCAATCCTAGATAACCTTCTTCACTGTCCACAATGCCACCAATCTTGGTGTCATCTGCAAACTTACTAACCATGCCTCCTAAATTCTCATCCAAATCATTAATATAAATAACAAATAACAGCGGACCCAGCACCGATCCCTGAGGCACACCGCTGGACACAGGCATCCAGTTTGAAAAACAACCCTCGACAACCACCCTCTGTCTTCTGTCGTCAAGCCAATTTTGTATCCAATTGGCTACCTCACCTTGGATCCCATGAGATTTAACCTTATGTAACAACCTACCATGCGGTACCTTGTCAAATGCTTTGCTGAAGTCCATGTAGACCACGTCTGCTGCACAGCCCTCATCTATCTTCTTGGTTACCCCTTCAAAAAACTCAATCAAATTCGTGAGACATGATTTTCCTCTCACAAAACCATGCTGACTGTTCCTAATTAGTCCCTGCCTCTCCAAATTCCTGTAGATCCTGTCCCTCAGAATACCCTCTAACAACTTACCCACTACAGATGTCAGGCTCACTGGTCTGTAGTTCCCAGGCTTTTCCCTGCCGCCCTTCTTAAACAAAGGCACAACATTTGCTACCCTCCAATCTTCAGGCACCTCACCTGTAGCGGTGGATGATTCAAATATCTCTGCTAGGGGACCCGCAATTTCCTCCCTAACCTCCCTTAACGTCCTGGGATACATTTCATCAGGTCCCGGAGATTTATCTACCTTGATGCGCGTTAAGACTTCCAGCACCTCCCTCTCTGTAATATGTACACTCCTCAAGACATCACTATTTATTTCCCCAAGTTCCCTAACATCCATGCCTTTCTCAACCGTAAATACCGATGTGAAATATTCATTCAGGATCTCACCCATATCTTGTGGTTCCGCACATAGATGACCTTGTTGATCCTTAAGAGGCCCTACTCTCTCCCTAGTTACCCTTTTGCCCTTTATGTATTTGTAGAAGCTCTTTGGATTCACCTTTGCCTGATCTGCCAAAGCAATCTCATATCCCCTTTTTGCCCTCCTGATTTCTCTCTTAACTCTACTCCGGCAATCTCTATACTCTTCAAGGGATCCACTTGATCCCAGCAGCCTATGCATGTCATATGCCTCCTTCTTCTTTTTGACGAGTGCCTCAATCTCCCGAGTCATCCAAGGTTCCCTACTTCTACCAGCCTTGCCCTTCACTTTATAAGGAATGTGCTTACCCTGAACCCTGGTTAACACACTTTTGAAAGCCTCCCACTTACCAGACGTCCCTTTGCCTGCCAACAGACTCTCCCAATCAACTTCTGAAAGTTCCTGTCTAATACCATCAAAATTGGCCTTTCCCCAATTTAGAATTTTAACTTTTGGGCCAGACCTATCCTTCTCCATAGCTATCTTAAAACTAATGGAATTATGATCACTGGTCCCAAAGTGATCCCTCACTAACACTTCTGTCACCTGCCCTTCCTTATTTCCCAAGAGGAGGTCAAGTTTTGCCCCCTCTCTCGTCGGGCCATCCACATACTGAATGAGAAATTCCTCCTGAATACACTCAACAAATTTCTCTCCATCCAAGCCCCTAATGCTATGGCTGTCCCAGTCAATGTTGGGAAAGTTAAAGTCCCCTACTATTACCACCCTATTTTTCTTGCAGCTGTCTGTAATCTCCTTACATATTTGCTCCTCAATTTCCCGTTGACTATTTGGGGGTCTGTAGTACAATCCTATCAAAGTGATCTCTCCCTTCTTATTTTTCAGTTCTACCCATATGGACTCAGTGGGCGAACCCTCGGATATATCCCCTCTCACTACTGCCGTGATGTTCTCCCTAATCAAGAACGCAACTCCCCCTCCTCTCTTACCTCCTGCTCTATCTTTCCTATAGCATCTGTACCCTGGAACATTGAGCTGCCAGTCCTGCCCCTCCCTTAGCCATGTTTCAGTAATAGCTATAACATCCCAGTCCCATGTACCCATCCATGCCCTGAGTTCATCTGCCTTGCCCATCAGACTTCTTGCATTGAAATAAATGCAGTTTAATCTAGACTTCCCTTGGTCTTTGCCCTGCTTTCTCAGACCATCTGTCCGGTCATGTTCTGTACACTCTCCCTTACTGCGTTTTGTTTCTGTCACCACTTTATTTCCCACTGACTTCCTGCATCGGTTCCCATCCCCCTGCCATATTCGGTCGACTCAGCCTGTATTCACCAGAGTTTAGAAGAAAAAGAGGGGATCTCATTGAAACGTATAAAGCTCTGACAGGGCGAGACAGGCTGGATGCAAGGACGATGTTTACCCTGGCTGGGGAGTCCAGAACGAGGGGTCACAGGCTCGGAAACGGAGCAGGACATTTAGGACTGAGATGAGGAGAAATTTCTTCATTCAGAGGGTGGCGAACCAATGGAATTCTCTACCCAGAAGGCTGTGGAGGCCATGTCACTGAAAATATTTAAGAAGGACATTGATAGATTTCTAGACACAGAAGGCATGAAGGGGTATGGGGAGAGAGCGGGAATATGGTATTGAGATAAAGAATCAGCCATGATCATAATGAACGGCGGAGCAGGCTCGAAGGGCCGAATGGTGTACTCCTGCTCCTATTTTCTTTGTTTCTATGTTTCGATGTAAAAAGGAAGAGAGTAGCAAAAGTAAACATTGGTCCCTTACAGGCTGAGACAGGATAAATTATAATAGGTAATCAGGAAGTAGCAGATACGTTAAACAAATATTTTTTTTCTCTGTTTTCACAGTGGAAGACACTAAAAGCACAACAAAAATAATGGGGAACCAGGGGGTAAATGAGAGTAAGGAACTTAATACAATTAATATCACTGGAGAAAAAGTACTGGACAAACTAATGGGACTAAAAGCCGACAAATCCCCTGAACCTGATGGCCAACATCCGTGAGTTCGAAAAGAGGTGGCTGCAGAGATAGTGCATGCATCGGTTATGATCTTCCCAAATTCTCTAGATTCTGGAATGGTCCCAGTGGATTGGAATGCAGCAAATGTTAACCCGGTATTCAAGAAGGGAGGGGGAGAAAAAACAAGGAACGACAGGCCAATTAGCCTGACCTCTTGCCGTCGGGAATATGCTGGAATCCATTATTAAGGAAGTGGTAACAGGGCACTTAGAACATCATAATATGATTCGGCAGAGTCAACATGGTTTAATGAAAGGGAAATCGTGTTTGACAAATTTATTCGAGTTTTTTGAGAATGTAACTAGCAGGATAGATAAAGGTGAACCAATGGATGTCGTACATTTGGATTTTCAAAAGACATTCGATAAGATGCCACATCAAAGGTTGTTGCACAATGTAAGGGTTCATGGAGTTGGGATAATCCATTAGCACGGATAGAGGATTGGTTAACTGACAGAAAATAGAGTGCGGATAAATGGGTCATTTTCAGGTTGGCAGGCTGTAACTAGTGGGGTGCCGCAAGGATCGGAGCTTGGGCCTCAGCTATTTACAATCTATATCAATGGCTTAGATGAACGGACCGAGTGTAATGCATCCAAGTTTGCTGATGATACAAAGCTCGGTGGGAAAGTAAGCTGTGAGGAGGACACAAAGAGTCTGCAAAGGGATATAGACAGGCTAAGTGAATGGGTAAGAAGGTGCCAGGTGGAGTATGATGTGGGGAAATGTGAGGTTTTACAATTCGGTATGAAAAATAGAAAAGCAGAATACTTTTATATGGTGAGAAATTAGTAAAATTTGGTGTTCAGGGAGAATTGGGTGTCCTCGTACAAGAAACACAAAAAGTGATTATGCAGGTGCAGCAAGCAATGAGGAAGGCAAACGGCATGTCGGCGTTTATTGCAAGGGGGTTGGAGTACAACAGTAAGGAAGTCTTACTACAGTTGTACAGGGCAATGGTGAGACCTCACCTAGAGTACTGCGCAGAGTTTTGGTCTCCTTATCTAAGGAAGGATATACTTGCCTTTGAGGCGGTGCAACGAAGTTTCACTAGATTAATTCCTGGGGTGAGAGGTTTGTCCTGTGAAGAGAGGTTGAGTAGAATGGGAATATACTTTCTGGAGTTTAGAAGAATGAGAGGTGATTTCATTGGAACATATAAGATTCTGAGGGTGCTTGACAGGGTACATGCCGAGAGGCTGATTTCTCTGGCTGGAGAGTCGAGAACTCGGGGGCATAGTCTCAGGGTAAGGGGTCGGCCATTCAAGACTGAGATGAGGAGGAATTTCTTCACGCAGAGGGTTGTGAATCTTAGGAATTCTCAACCCCAGAGGGCTGTGGATGCTGAGTCATTCAACATATTCAAGACTGAGATCGATAATTTTTTCGACTCTCGGGGAATCAAGGGATATGTGGATCGGGCGGGAAGTGGAGTTGAGGTCGAAGATCAGCCATGATCTTATTGAATGGCGGTGCAGGTTCGAGGGGCCGAGTGGCCTACTCCTGCTCCTATTTTATGTTCTTATGCTCTTATATTGCTCAATGCTTTATTTAAAAAAATTAAAGAAGTGATTTGATTCCCAAACAGAATTAAAACGATGGGATTCTTATCATTCTCCAGTGATTTGAACCGGCCATTCCATATCCAGACCCAGTGCTACCATGAGGCTATCAATGTCTGTTCATGGATTTCCAAGTGTCTTATATATAATTCGTGTTGGAGAGAATGTTCTTGTCACGTTTTCAACATTGCAATCTGTGTATTCAGAGAGAAAAATCCACGCGGAAGACCAGGATTCAATTCCCCGACAGGGAGGTTACACTTTTGCTGTCTTTAATAGATTCACTTTCATTTCTCTTGTAATTTACCTGCAATATTGGATGCGGAAAATACACTGAAAGACAAACTCGGACCATCCCGCTTTCCACAATTTAATTTCACTGATATTCCAGCGATTTTAAAAGCTGCTCTCTGCCTCACCCTCCACCTCGATATAAGAACCAACAGTTAATCTGTTTTTTGGTGGTATTGTTTGAGGAAAGATTATCGTCCAGGTTTCCAGCCATGCGCACAGCAAGGTCCCACAAACCGCAATGACAAAGTAACAGGCACATAATGCAGATGGGAAACGAGTGGAACTGAGCAGTATGAAAGTGTAACGGGATTAAATTAAAGAGCTGCCTGGAATGGGGTTCACCCGGTTGTGAACCAATTGGATCTTAAGTCTTTAACCACTCGGCCTGGTGCTTAATGACACTTTATTTAACTTTCCACGGGCCACTGGTGAAAGAAGATGAACGGCCACTTTTCCATCTCTTTGTTGGATCATGTCCAGAGTCAAATTATGTGAGGAACGCGGGAGAGAGTGAGGGAGAGAAAGAAAGAGACAGAGACCCCTTCAGAAAAACGGAGAAAATGTGTGGCGCGCGCACATACCAACACACACACCCAAACAGACAGAAACACATCGGGTGACTCAAACACACAGAGAGAGACAGACTATCGGTCATTTGGCATATTCTTTGTTCTATTTCTGTCGTCGATTTCGTGAAATCTTGCAGATCAATTCCAACGAGCATAAAACTCGAAGTGTTCAAAGCCGTGCATTTTTAATTCACTGAAGAATGAGAAGTTTGCTGCATGTTAAACCGCTGATAATGGCATCCGCAGTCGGCAGGATCCGTACCTTCGCGGAAAGATCCCAATGGATTTCTGATCCATCGCTTTAACCACTCGGGGATACTCAGCACCATCTCAACACATCGACAAACATGGAGGCGTGGGGTTAAAATATTAGACTAAAAATCCAACGGGTTTATACCCGCGTGGGTTCGAAACCCATTTCTGATAACAGTTATTTCCGTTCCATTTTGATGTTGCTCATTGAAACTCTTGTTCCATCTGCCTCATGCACCTGTTACTCTGTCATTGCTGTTTGTGGGGCATTGCTGGTCGCAAATTTCCAAACCTGGACGATAATGAACACCACCAAAAAGCAGATGAACTGACCATCCTTTTCATTGCTGTATGTGAGATCTTTCTGGTTCATCTCCTCTCCGCCCTTTCCGATGTCTTTGTCTCTCTGTCTCTCTCTGTCCTTCACCACAACACGAACGAGGAACTGGCACAGGACGGAAAGTGAAGATTTTGAAGGAAGCAAAAGTTCCACTTTCAGTCGGGGAATTGAACCGCGGGTGCCCGAGTTACAGGCGAGGATACTCACCACAATACTAACGAGGAGTTGGTGTAATCTGGTGATGGACACTCACCACAGATGGCGTTGGACACCCTTCAAATTTCAGTGAATCTATTTTGAACATTTATTTAATGACAATTTGCGAAAATTCCTTCTTCAACTAACACCACCAAAACGCAGATTAACTGGCCATTCATTTCATTGTTGTATGTGGGATATTTCTCGTAAACCTCCTCTGCGCCCTCATCAGTGCCTCTCTCACTCTCCGTCTCTCTTCCTGTGTCTCGCTCTCTGTTTCTCTTTCTTTCTGTTTCTCTCTCTCTCTCTGTTGCGGGCTGCTGAATCAGCCCGGGATTGCTCACAGCTCGATTCTGCGTCTTCATTTCTTGCACATTTTTTGGGTTCTGCCATCGAGGTGAAGAGTGAGGCAGAGAGCAGGTTTTAAAATCGCTGGAATATTAGTGAAATTAAATTGTGGAAAGTGGGATGGTCGGAGTTCGACTTTCAGTGTATTTTCCACATCAAATATTGGAGATAAATGAAAGTGAAGCTTTTAAAGGCAGAAACACCGGGACTTCGACATTGGAGAATTGAACCCTGATCAACCGCGTGACAGATGGGGATATTCAGCACGACACCAACGTGGAACTGGCGTGAGCAGTTGATGGACACTCCCCACAGATGGCGTCAGACACGCTTCAAATTTCATTGAATCCATTCCAATCATTAATTTGATGACAAAGAAAAGCGTAGAAGAAGTGACACTTAAGTACATTACATATAGCGCAAGATTCTGAAACGACCAGGATGGCCGAGTGGTTAAGGCGTTGGACTTAAGATCCAATGGGTTTATACCCGCGTGGGTTCGAGCCCCACTCCTGGTAGTTGTTACATTTTGATACTGATCATTGACTCTCTTTTGCAATTTGCATCACAGAATCAGAGAAAGGTGACAGCACGGAAGGAGGCCTTTTGGCCCATCGTGTCCGTGCCGCCTCCATGCAAGACCAATCCAGCTGGTCCCACTACCCGCCCTATCCCCCTTGCAATGCACTTTTTTTTCCGTTCAATTACTTATCCCTTTCCGTTTTGAAAGCCATCATTGAATCTGCCTCTGTCAGCCACTTCGGGATGCTGAATTGGACCGGGTCTCTTCACAACGCGACTCTGCTTTTCATTTCTTGCTCATTATTGTGGTTCTGACTTCGAGGAGACGCGGAGAGTGAGATTTAAAATCGCTGAAATATCAGTGAAATTATATTGTGGAAATTGGGATTGTCCGAGTTCGTTTATCAGTCTTTTTATCACACGTCCAATGTTCGAGATAAATGATATCTTTAAAGGCAGAAGAAATTCACCGTCCAGGTGTATTTGAAGCCAGGTCTACCATGTAATAGGTCGGGATACCCACCACGATCCAAACGAGCAACGAGCGTGAACAACCGACCCCCTCACCGACGGCTGATACCCACACCAGTTCTGCGGCTCGGTGTCGCAGAGCGCTGGGTTATTACGATTTTAAGTGAGCAACATTGTGCTTTTAGCAAGTAGTCGTGGCCGAGTGGTTAAGGCGATGGACTAGAAATCCATTGGGGTTTCCCCACGCAGGTTCGAATCCTGCCGACTACGGTTTAGAGTTACCATTTTGTCATTTAATCTCTGCGTTTCAACCGATGCGAGTGTGTGCAAAATGAAAATCCATTGTCAAGAAGTCGGAGCAGGACATTCGTGGACTCATCATACAATCTTGAATAGTCAACATGGTTTTATGAATGGGAAATCGTGTCTGACAATTTTATTAGAGTTATTTGAGGAAGTAACGATCAGGGTGGATAAAGGGTAACCAATGGATGCAGTATATTTGGATTTCCAAAAGGCATTCGATAAGGTGCCACATAAAAGGTGATATCCCTGCTGCTTGTTGTTCTCCACGCTTGCACACACCCGTGCCTTCTGCCGCTTCCTGCCACTGCTTCTGACCTTTACCACGCAGAGAATAACAGGCACAAGATAAGAGCCCATAGATTGGGGATTTGCCAACTCACAGAAAACAAAGAGTCGGGATTAAAGGTCATTTTCAAAATGGCATTCGGTAACTGACGGATGCCGCAGGGATCAGTGCTCGGGCCTCAACTATTTACAATATGTATCAATGACTTGGATGAAGGGACAGAGCGCATTGTGGCCAAATTTGCTGATGATACGAAAATATGTGGAAAAGCAAGTTGCGAGGGTGACACAAAGTATCTACAAAGGTATATTGACAGGTTAAGCGAATGGGCAAACATTTGGCAAATGGAATATAAGGTGGGAAAAAGTGAATTCATCCACTTTGGCAGGAAAAATAAAAATGCAAAATATTATTTCAATGGAGAAATACTACAAAATGCTGCAGTACTGAGGGATATGAGTGTCATCGTACATGAAACACAAAAAGTCACCATGCAGGTGCAGCAGGTAATCCAGATGGCGAACGAAATATTGGACTATTGAGAGAAAGAAGAAGAAAATATTGACCATTTAATGATTCAACCGGAGCCGTTTTCCTGGGAGTCGGTTTTGAAAAAGGACACAGGCTCAATTTGTTCCAATCTGTTTCCTTCTTTGACCCTGTGATTCTCAAATCTGCGGGTATTGGACAGATAGAGGGAGAGAGACTGACACAGACTCAGACAGACCGAGAGAGTCTCTTTCTGTCCCAGTGTCTCTCTATCTTTCTGAGTGTCTCTCTTTATCACTCTTTTCTTCGCACCTCACATCACTTTATTCTGGATCTTAACTAACAGAGAGATGGAAATGTGAACAGTGAGTCTTCTTTCAACAGTGGCCCGTGGAAAGTGAAACAAACTGTCATCAAATAGGTCATTTCATTAAAAGTTAAAGCTGGAAACAGGTACGGACGGGGATCGAGCTCGCGCTTTTCTATTATAATGAGACCAACGCTTTTCCAATTGGCCACCGCACCCCACGAGCCAAAAACGGATGATAATGTTCTTCATCGGGTGAAGTCAGATCAACAGCTTTTAGCAACTGATTGCGACAATCGACTGATTGAGGAGCATTGGATTTCGACTATTCCGCCTGAACTAATAATTTCATGACAGTTCATTTCACGGGCCATTGTGGAAAGATTCACAGAGAGAGAGATCGAAAGAGACAGAGAGAGAAAACGAGGGAGAGAGATGGAGACATGGGGAGAGAGAGATAGAGAGACCTTAACAGAGAGTTTTAAAATCGTTGGAGTATCAGTGAGATTAAATTTTGGAAAGTGGGATGGTCCGAGTTAGTCTTTCAATGTTTTTTCCACATCAAATATTGGAAATAAATTCCTTTCTGTATGTCTCTCTCTCTCTATTTAGAGCGGCTGAATTAGCCCGGGTCTGCAAACAGCTCGATTCTGCGTATTCATAACTTGCACATTATTAGTGTTCTGAAATCGAGGTGAAGAGTGAGGCAGAGAGCAGGTTTTAAAATCGCTGGAATATCAGTGAAATTAAATTGTGGAAAGTCGGATGGTCCGAGTTTGACTTTCAGTGTATTTTCCACATCAAATAGTGGAGATCAATGAAAGTGAAGCTTTTAAAGGCAGCAACACCGGGACTTCGATATTGGAGAATTGAACCCTGATCAACCGCGTGACAGATGGGGATATTCAGCACAACACGAAGGAGGAACTGGCGTGAACAGTTGATGGACATTCCCCACAGTTGGCGTTGGACACGCTTCAAATTTCATTTAATCCATTCCAACCATTTATTTGATGACAAACAAAACCGTAGAAGAAGTGACTCTCAAGCACATAACACATAGAGCAACATTATCAAAATACCAGGATGGCCGAGTGGTTAAAGCGTTGGATTTAAGATCCGATGGTTTTATACCCGCGTGGGTTCCGAACCCCACTCCTGGTAGGTGCGGTTTGCGTTCCATTTTGATACTGATCATTGACTCTCTTTTGCCATTTGCATCACAGAATCAGAGAAAGGTGACAGCACGGAAGGAGGCCTTTTGGCCCATCGTGTCCGTGCCGGCTTTATGCAAGACCAATCCAGCTAGTCCCACTCCCCCGCGCTATCTCTCTCGCACAGCAACTTTTTTCCTTTCAAGTACTTGTCCCGTTCCGTTTTGAAAGCCATCATTGAATCTGCCTCCATCAGCCACTCGGGATGCTGAATTAGCCCGGGTCTCTTCACAACGCGACTCTGCCTTTCATTTCTTGCTCATTATTGTGGTTCTGACATCGAGGTGACGCGGAGAGTGAGATTTAAAATCGCTGAAATATCAGTGAAATTAGATTGTGGAAAGTGGGATTGTCCGAGTTCGTTCATCAGTCTTTTTATCACACGTCCAATGTTCGAGATAAATGATATCTTTGAAGGCAGAAGAAATTCATCGTCCAGGTGTATTTGAAGCCAGGTCGACCATGTAATAGGTAGGGATACCCACCACAATACAAACGAGCAACGAGCGTGAACAACCGACCCCCTCACCGACGGTTGATACCCACACCAGTTCTGCGGCTCGGTGTCGCAGAGCGCTGGATTATTACGATTTTAAGTGAGCAGCATTGTGCTTTTAGCAAGTAGTCGTGGCCGAGTGGTTAAGGCGATGGACTAGAAATCCATTGGGGTTTCCCCGCGCAGGTTCGAATCCTGCCGACTACGGTTTAGAGTTATCATTTTATCCTTTTATCTCTGCGTTTCAACCGATACGAGTGTGTGCAAAATGAAAATCCATTGTCAAGAAGTCGGAGCAGGACATTCGCGGACTCATCATACAATCTAGAATCGTCAACATGGTTTTATGAATGGGAAATCGTGTCTGACAATTTTATTAGAGTTCTTTGAGGAAGTAGCGATCAGGGTGGATAAAGGGGAAACAATGGATGCAGTATATTTGGATTTCCAAAAGGCATTCGATAAGGTGCCACATAAAAGGTGATATCCCTGCTGCTTGTTATTCTCCACGCTTACACACACCCGTGCCTTCTGCCGCTTCCTGCCACTGCTTCTGACCTTTACCACGCAGAGAATAACAGGCACAAGATAAGAGCTCATCGATTGGGGATTTGCTAACTTACAGAAAACAAAGAGTCGGGATTAAAGGGTCATTTTCAAAATGGCAATCGGTAACCGATAGGTGCCGCAGGGATCAGTGCTGGGGCCTCAACTATTTACAATATATATCAATGACTTGCATGAAGGCACAGAGTGTATTGTTGCCAAATTTGCTGATGATACGAAAATAGGTGGAAAAGCAAGTTGCGAGGGTGACACAAAGGGATATTGACAGGTTCAGCGAATGGGCAAAAATTTGTCAGATGGAATATAAGGTGGGAAAATGGAAGTCATCCACTTTGGCAGGAACAATAAAAAAGCAAAATATTATTTCAACGGAGAAATACTACAAAATGCTGCAGTACAGAGGGATCTGGGTGTCATCGTACATGAAACACAAAAAGTCACCATGCGGGTGCAGCAAGTAATCCAGAAGGCAAACGGAATATTGGACGATTGAGAGAAAGACAGAGAAACGGACACTCACACAGAAAAGCTGAGAAAAAATGAGACACACACACATTGCACACAGAGGCATGGTCGTTCTTGGTGCCCGTCTGTTGCAGCGCGATGGATGGTTGCAATTTTAAGTGAGCAGCATTTAGCTGAGCTCTCGCAGACGTGGCCGAGTTGTTTCGGGCGATGGATAAAAAATTCAATGGGGTCTCCCCGTGCAGGTTCAGAGCTTTGTTTTCAGACCCTTTACGTCTGCGTTTCAACCGACATGTGTGTGTCTGTCCGTCAGTGTGTGTACCTGTGTGTTTGAGTATCTATCTGTGTATCAGTGTCTGCTGAGTCAGTGTGTGTGTATTGTGTCTGTCCGTGTGTGTCTCACTTATTCAACGCTTTTCAGTGTGTCTCTCTGTCACTCTTTCCCCCGCTCCCCACATCATTTCATTCTGGACTTTGACTAACAAAGAGATGGAATATGTGAAAGACAAGCCTTCATTCAACACATTGTGAGCTCGTTGCCAAGACTGATGCCCACTGAGCGACGGCTGGTAACTATACCAGTCATGCGGCTCTGCGTCAATTGTTTGTCCGATTACGCTGGTGTGAAGCGCCTTGGGGCGTTTTGCTGCGTTAAAGACTCGATATCAATGCAACTTTTTGTTGTGGGCAATTGTGATTGCATCAAACTGAGAGAGTTGAGGGGAGAGCTGCACCGCCACCACTGGAGACGATTGGTATTGCAGGCATCTCCTGTTTTGTGAGTTTCACCGGCCTCCCTCTTCTCAGACCCCTTGATCACCTTGTCCGGTTCCCGGTTTGGGAACCTCTGCTCTGCTCAGCTCTCTGGTGGGGTGGGGCTTGAAACCACAATCTTCAGACTCAAAGGCCAGAGTGGAGCAGATTAGAGAGATCTGAGATTCGCTGGAATATCAGTGCAATTAATTTCGGGAAGGTGGGAACATTTTATCAATAGATTTTCTGCAGCCAATATTGCAGATAAATGGCCAGAAACATAAAAGTGAGACTTTTAATGCCACAATTGAACATCGGTCTTCCGCTTGCTCCCACTAACGGAGAACTGATGCACGAAGAGAATGTCCTCTCACCACAGGTGGTCTGAGACATGTTTTATGTTCCAGTGAATCTTTTTAAACTATTTATTCGATGATAGTTTGTTTAACTTTCCATGGGTCTCTGTTGAAAGAGGTCTTACATTTCACAATTCCATCACTTTGTTGGTCAAGGTACAGAGCAAAATGATGTGGGGAGCTGGGGACAAAATGACAGGGAGAAAGAAAGACTGTGAGACACTCAGAAAAGCGTGGAAGTGATACTCAGGCACGTTGCACACAAACTTTCCACCGGCCTCTGTTGAAAGAAAACTTACCTTTCACATTTCCATCTCTTTGTTAGTCAAGGTCCAGAATAAAGCGATGTGGAGAGCGCGGGAAAGAGTGACAGAGAGCGAGAAAGACAGAGAAACGGAGACCCACTCAGAAAAGTTTAGAACAAGTGAGACAAACATACACGTTACACACAGGCCGAGTGAACCTTGGTGCCTGTGTGTTGCAGAGCGATGGGTCGTTGCCATTTTAAGTGAGCAGGTTTTAGTTGAGGTTCAGTCGTTGTGCTGAAGGCAATGGACCAGAAATCTATTGGGGCCTCCCCGCAGCTTCGAATCCTGCCGACAACGGTTCACAGCTTTCTTTTCAAACCTTCCATATCTGCGTTTCAACATACACGTGTGTGTCTGTCTGTCAGTGTGTGTAACTGGACGTGTGATTATCTATCTGTGTATCAGTGTCTGTTTGTACATGGCTGCGTGTGTGTAATGTGTCTGTGCGTGTGTGTCTCACAGCTGAGTGTAGTGGATACAAAAAAAGCTACGGGCCCCGACAACATCCCGGCTCTAGTGCTGAAGTCTTGTGCTCCAGAACTAGCGGCGCCTCCAGCCAAACTGTTCCAGTCCAGTTACAACACTGGCATCGACCCGACAATGTGGAAAATTGCCCAGGTATGTCCTGTCCATAAAAAGCAGGACACAACCAATCCGGCCAATTACCGCCCAATCTGTCTCCTCTCAAACATCAACAAAGTGATGGAAGGTGTCGTCGACAGTGCTATCAAGCGGCACTTACTCACCAATAACCTGCTCACCAATGCTCAGTTTGGGTTACACCAGGACCACTCGGCTCCAGACCTCATTACAGGCTTTGTCCAAACATGGACAAAAGAGCTGAATTCCAGAGGTGGGGTGAGAGTGACTGCCCTTGACATCAAGGCAGCATTTGACCGAGTGGAGCACCAAGGATCCCTCGTAAAATTGAAGTCAATGGGAATCATGGTGAAAATTCTCCAGTGGCTGAAGACATACCGAGCACAAAGGAAGATGGTTAGTGGTTGCCAAAGGCCAATCATCTCAGCCCCAGGACACTGCTGCAGAAGTTCATCAGGTCCATCCACCACCCTAAACATTCACTCCCTCCACCACCGGCGCACAGTGGCTGCAGTGTGTATCATCTACAGGATGCACTGCAGCAACTCGCCAAGGCATCTTCGACAGCACCTCCCAAACCCGCGACCTCTACCACCCAGAAGGACAAGGGCAGCATGCGCATGGGAACAACAACACCTGCACGTTCCCCTCCAAGTCACACACCATCCCGACTTGGAAATATATCGCCGTTCCTTCTTCGTAGCTGGCTCAAAATCCTGGAACTCCCTTCCTAACTGCACTGTGGGAGAACCTTCACCACACGGACTGCAGCGGTTCAAGAAGACGGCTCACCAACACTTTCTCAAGGGCAATTAGGGATGGGCAATAAATGCCGGTCTCTCCAGCGACGCTCACATCCCATGAACGAATAAAATAAAACAACGCGACTGTTTCTTTCATTTCTTGCTCATTATTGTGGTTCTGTCATCAAGGTGACGCAGAGAGGAAGGTTTAAAATCACTGGAATATCAGTGAAATTATATTGTGGAAAGTGGGATTGTCCGAGTTAGTTTCTCAATGTTTTTTCACGCATCCAATGTTGAAGATAAATTGCAAGAGAAATGAAAGTGAAGCTTTTAAAGGCCATAAGATTTGATATATTTCTTCGGGGAATTAAGCCCCGGTCTCTTGCATAATAGGCGGGGATATTCACCACCATACCAACGAGGAACTGGCGTGGGCTAATTAAGGACACTCACCACAGATGGCGTCAGACACGCTTCAGGTTTCAGTGAATCTATTTTAACCATTTATTTGATGACAATTTGCTTAATTTTCCACGGGCCACTGTTGAAAGAATACTTACCTTTCACATTTCCATCTCTTTGTTCATCAAGGTCCAAAATAAAGTGATGTGGGGAGCGCGGGAGAGAGTGACAGAGCGAAGAAAGGCAGAGGAACGGAGACTCACTCGGAAAAGCTTCGAAAAAGTGAGACACACAAATACAGGTACATTACACACACAGGCATCCTGATTCTTAATGCTCGTCTGTTGCAGACCGATGGATCTTTGTAATTTTAATGTGAGCAGCATTTCGAACAGGTCAAGTTGTTGGACCGAAATCCATTGGATTCTCCCCGCGTATGTTCGAATCCTGCCGACTACGGTTCAGAGCTTTCTTTTCAAACCTTTCATCTCTCCGTTTCAATCTGCATGAGTGTTTGGGTGTCTGCTTGTGTGTGTCTCACTTTTACAACGCAATTCAGAGTGTTTCTCTGCCTTTTAAAAGCAGTTAAAGTTGGGCCTCCCCGGTCTCCCGCTAGACAGACTATACTAACGAGGAACTGCCGTGAGTCGGTCATGGACAATCACCACGGATGGCGTAAGATGAGCTCCACTTTTCAGTGACTCTATTTCAACCATTTAGTTCATTACAATTCGTTTAACTTAGTGGTGCTACCGAGCCACTCTTGGTGATGGACATGGATGTTCCCCACCCAGAGTGCCCCTGCTGCCGTCAGTGATTCCTCTAAGTGCTGCTCAACATGGAGGAGGACTGATTCATCAGCTGAACGAAGGCAGTAGGTGGTAATAAGCAGAAGGTTTCCTTGCCCATGTTTGACCTGATGCCATGAGATTTCATGGGGTCCGGAGTCAATGCTGAGGACTCCCTCCTGACTGCATATCACTATACCGCCACCTCTGGTGGGTCTGTCCTGCCGGTGGGAGTGGACACACCCAGGGATGGTGATGGAAGAGTCTGGGACGTTGGCCGAAAGGTATGATTCTGTGAGTATGGCTATGTCAGGCTATTCTTGGGACAGCTCTCCCAATTTTGTTACATCCCAAGATGTTTGTGAGGAGGACTTTGCATTGTCGACTGGGCTTGGTTTGCCTTTGTTGTGTCCGTTGCCTCGTGGTCCGTGATAGCCTTTCAGTGTATTTTCCGCATCAAATATTCGAGATAAATTGCAAGAGAAATGAACGTGAAACTTTTGAAGGCAGCGAAAGTGCAACCTCCCCGTTGGAGAATTGAACCCCGGTCACTTGCGTGATAAGCGGTGATACTCACCAGTACACTAACGAAGAACTGGTGTGGGTCAGTAAAGGACACTCACCACAGATGGCGTTAAACAGGATTCAAATTTCAGTGAATCTATTCTAACCATTTATTTGATGACCTTTCATCTCTGCGGTTCAATCTACACGTGTGTCTGTCTGTCAGTGAGTGTACCTGTGTGTGTGTGTGTGCTAGTATCTGTCTGTTTATCAGTGTCTGCGTGTGTACATGGCTGTGTAATGTGTGTGTCTAAAATGAAAATGCTAGAATCCATTATTAAGGAAATTATCCTTCCTCCCTCAACTAACAAAACCAAAACGCAGATTAACTGGCCATCCATTTCATTGTTGTATGTGGGATCTTTCTCGTAAACCTCCACTTGGAGATATATTGCAAGAGGAATGAAAGTGAAGCTTTTAAAGGCAATAAAAATGTCACCTCCCGGTCGGGAAATTGAACCCTGGTTTCCACGGGCCACTGTTGAAAGAAGACTGACCTTTCACATTTCCATCTCTCTGTTCGTCAAGGTCCAGAATAACGTGATGTGGGGAGAGCGGGAGAGAGTGACAGAGAGAGAAAGACAGAGAAAGAGAGACCCACTCAGAAGAGCTTAGAAAAAGTGAGACACACACACATAGAATCATAGAATCATAGAATCATAGAAGTTACAACATGGAAGTAGGCCCTTCGGCCCAACATGTCCATGTCGCCCAGTTTATACCACGAAGCTAGTCCCAATTGCCTGCACTTGGCCCATATCCCTCTATACCCATCTTACCCATGTAACTGTCCAAATGCTTTTTAAAAGACAAAATTGTACCCGCCTCTACTACTGCCTCTGGCAGCTCGTTCCAGACACTCACCACCCTTTGAGTGAAAAAATTGCCCCTCTGGACACTTTTGTATCTCTCCCCTCTCACCTTAAATCTATGCCCCCTCGTCATAGACTCCCCGACCTTTGGGAAAAGATTTTGACTATCGACCTTATCTATGCCCCTCATTATTTTATAGACTTCTATAAGATCACCCCTTAACCTTCTACTCTCCAGGGAAAAAAGTCCCAGTCTGTCTAACCTCTCCCTGTAAGTCAAACCATCAAGTCCCGGTAGCATCCTAGTAAATCTTTTCTGCACTCTTTCTATTTTAATAATATCCTTTCTATAATAGGGTGACCAGAACTGTACACAGTACTCCAAGTGTGGCCTCACCAATGCCCTGTACAACTTCAACAAGACATCCCAACTCCTGCATTCAATGTTCTGACCAATGAAACCAAGCATGCCGAATGCCTTCTTCACCACCCTATCCACCTGTGACTCCACTTTCAAGGAGCTATGAATCTGTACTCCTAGATCTCTTTGTTCTATAACTCTCCCCAACGCCCTACCATTAACGGAGTAGGTCCTGGCCCGATTCGATCTACCAAAATGCATCACCTCACATTTATCTAAATTAAACTCCATCTGCCATTCATCGGCCCACTGGCCCAATTGATCAAGATCCCGTTGCAATCCTAGATAATTTAGACACATTACACACGCAGGCATACATACAAATATAAATATTTTTAGACTCGAATTTTTGGACCAAAACCAGACGAAAGTTCAAGTTTATTGGAAAGCTTTGCGCACAAAGGGAGAGTGGGAAACTTCCTCAAGCTCGCACCTCACTCTCAAAGGAACATCAGCACTAAACATACACACAGGCACATTACACACACCGGCATTTATATGTACACATACACTCAGGCACATTACACAAAGAGGCATAATCGTTAAATCTCTTTCTCTCTCTCTCCCTCTATGTTTCAATGTGTGTCTCACGATCAGTCTTCTTGTGTGTGTCTCTCTGTCTCTGTCTCTCTGTCGCTCTCTCTCTGTCTCCGTCTCTCTCTCTCTGTCTGTCTGTCTGTCTCTCTCTCTTTCTGTTTGTCTCTCCCCCTCCCTCTCTACAATACCCGCAGATCTGAGAATCACAGGGTCAAAGAAGGAAACAGATCGGAACACATTTGTGCTCTGCAACTGACGGGCCCCAAGAATTCAGTCCCCAAACAGTCTCCGCTCAATAATATTCTGAAAATGACAATCACCTCTTTCTCTGTTCTATTTTTCTCTGTAGTTTTTGAAGAAGAAGCGAGGCAAAGAAGTAAAATTTGTAGTTGGCGTCTTAAAAATGCTTCCTCCCCGTCGGGGAGCTAAATCCCTGGCGAAGGGGGGATATCTCACCACGATGGAGAATATCCAATTGGAAATGATTTTTGCGAAGCCTTGTCATCGCCCCACGTCCCCGTGTCTCCCCATCTCAGGGAAGAGGTCAAAGTCGACGGAAAAACTTTGACCATTTAACGATTCTACCGGGGCCGTTTTCCTGGGAGTCGGTTTTCAAACAGGACACAGGCTCAATGTGTTCCAATCTGTTTCCTTCTTTGACCCTGTGATTCGCAAATCTGCGGGTATCAGACAGATGGAGGGAGAGAGACTGACACAGACTCAGACAGACCGAGAAAGTCTCTTTCTGTCCCAGTGTCTCTCTCTCTTTCTGAGTGTCTCTCTTTATCACTCTTTTCCTCGCACCCCACATCACTTTATTCTGGATCTGAACAAACAGAGAGATGGAAATGTGAACGGTGAAGCTTCTTTCAACAGTGGCCCGTGGAAAGTTAAACAAACTGTCATCAAATTGGTCATTTCATTAAAAATTGAAGCCTGAAGCAGGTACGGACGGGGATCGAACCCACGTTCATCGGTTTGCAAGACCGACGCCTTTCCACTTGGCCACCGCACCCCATGATCCACAATGGGATGATAATGTTCTTCAGCGGGTGAAGTCAGATCAACAGGTTTCGGCAACTGTTTGCGACAATCGACTGATTGAGGAACAATGGATTTCGACTGTTCCGCCTGAACGAATAATTTCATGACAGTTTATTTCACGGGCTATTGTGGAAAGAGTCACAGAGAGAGAGACAGATGGAGAGAGAGAGATGTACAGATGGAGAGATAGACACAGATGGAGACAAGGGGGCGGGGCGGGGCGGAGCCGGGGGGGGTGGGTCGGGTGCAGAGAGAGACCTGAATCGAGTTTAAAATCGCTGGAATATCAGTGAAATTAAATTGTCCAAAGTGGGATTATCCGAGTTAGTCTTTCAATGTATTTTCCACATCAAATATTGGAGACCAATTGCAAGTGAAAGTTTTTCGGACGGAGGGAGGTGCACAGTGGTGTTCCCTCGGGGTCGGTGCTGGGACCACTGCTTTTTTGATATATATTAATGACGCGGACTTGGGTGTACAGGGCAAAATGTTAAAAATTGCAGATGACACAAAACTTGGAAGTGCAGTAAACAGCGAGGAGGACAGTGAAAGACTGCAACAAATATATATTCCTTAAGGCACAAAAACCCAACAGGAAAAGTGGTCCAACCGTGGCTAACAAGATAAATATAAGTTCGTATTAAATCAAAGGAAGAGGCAAATAAAGTTGCCAGAAAAAGCAGTAAACCTGAGGATTGGGAGCATTTGAGAATTCAACAAAGGAGGGCCAAGAAATTGATAAAGAGGGAAAATAGAAAATGAGAGTAAACTGGCAAGAAACAGAACGGACTCTAAAAGCTTCTGCAGGGATGTAAAAAGCTAAAGACGAGCGGTCGTGCTGGAAGGACCAGGATGACCAAGTGGTTCAGGCTTTGGATTTAAGATCCAGTGGATTTATCCCCGCGTGTTTCCGAACCCCACTCCTCGCAGCTGTTACTTCGGTTACATTTTGATCCTGCTCATTGTCACTCTTCTTCATTTGCATGATAGAAATGTTACCGCACGGAAGGATCGTTGCAATTTTAAGTGAACAGCATTTAACTGAAATCAAGTCGTCGTGACCGAGTGGTTTCGGCGATCGACTGAAAATCCACTCGGGTCTCCCCGCGCAGGTTTGAATCCTGCCGACTGCGGTTCAGAGCTTTCTTTCTCAAAGCTTTCATCTCTGTATTTCAATCTGTCCGTGTGGGTGCGTGTGTCAATTCTTCAACGCTTTTCAAAGTCTCTTTCTCCACTCCCGACATCATTTCATTCTGGACCTTGACTGACGAAGAGATGAAAGAAATGACACTCCGGCACATTACACACAAATTCAAAACGCAGGATGACCGAGTGGTTAAGAGTTGAAACGGAAAATTCAATGGGTTTTACCAGCGTGGGTTCAAACCCCCCTCCTGATAGTTGTTATTACGGTCTCATTTTCACTCTTTTCCCATTTCCATCACACCGTCAGAGAAAGGCTACAGCACGAAAGTAGGCCATTCGGCCCATCGAATCTGTGCTTCGGCTGTGCAAGATCATTCCAGCTCGTCCCTTTTCTTGGAGCCCTGCATTTTTTTCTTATCAAGTATTTATCCAATTCCCCTTTGAAACCATGATTGAATCTGCCTCCACCACCCCCTCAGTCAGTGCATTCCAGATCACAACCACTCGCTGTGTTAAAAAGCTGTTCCTCACTTCACCTTTGGTTCTTTTGCCAATCACCTTAAAGCTATGTCCTCTAGTTCTTGACCCTTCCACCATGGGAACAGTTTCTCTCGATCTACTCTGTCTGGACCCTTCATGATTTTGAACACCTCGATCAAATCTCCTCGCAACCGTCTCTGTTCCAAGAATCACAACCCCAGTTTCTCCAGTCTATCCACGTAACTAAAGTCCCTCATCATTGGAATCGTTCTAGTAAATCTCTTCTGCACCCTCTCGAAGACCTTCACATCTTTCCGAAAGTGCGGTGCCCAGAACTGGACAAAATATTCCAGTTGTGGTCAAACCAGTGTTTTATAAAGGTTCGTCATGACTTCCATACTTTCGTACTTGTGGCTCTGTTTGTAAAGCGTTGGATCCCGTTGCTTTTTTAAACAGTTTCTCAACATACCCTGCCACCTTTAACGATTTGTGCACATAAACCCCCAGATCTCTCTGTTCCTTTATCCCTTTTAGCGTTGTGCCCTTCAGTTTACATTGCGTCTTCTCATTCTTCCCTCCAAAATGTATCAATACGCATTTTTCTGCTTTAAATTTCATCTGCCACGTGCCCGCCCAAGCCACCAGCCTGTCTGTTTCCTCTTGACGTCTATCAGTGTCCTCCTCACTGCATACGACACTTCCAAGTTTTGGAAATTTTGGAATTGTGCCCTGAACACCCAAGTCCAAGTCATTAATATATATCAAGAAAAGCAGTGGTCCCAGCTCTGACCCTGGGGAACACCACTGTACACCTTCCTCCAGTCCGAAAAACAACCGTTTACCACTTCTCTCTGTTTCTGTTCCCCAGTCATTTCTGTATCCATGTTGCTACAGCCCCCTTTATTCCATGGGCCGCAGTCTTGATGATAAGCCTACCAGGCGGAACTTTATCAAACGCCTATTGGAAGTCCATAAACACCACATCAACCACATTGTTGTCGGAAGAGATATTTCTGTGGAGACTTCGTTTTAGCAAGGAGGCAATCGGCCGCCTCTGTGAGATATCACAAGAGGAGCTTCAGCCACCTTCTATTTCCTGCAGGGCCTCGTCAGTGGCATGTGGGTCATTTCAGTCAGGCTCCGGTAACATGTGCAACATCACCCAGAGCCCTGTGAGAGTCTGAATTCATCAGATCACAGATACACCATCACCCAGAGCCCTGTGAGAGTCTGAATTCATCTGGTCACAGGTACACCATCATCCAGAGCCCTGTGAGAGTCTGAATTCATCAGCCCACAGATACACCATCACCCAGAGCCCTGTGAGAGTCTGAATTCATCAGCCCACAGATACACCATCACCCAGAGCTCTGTGAGAGTCTGAATTCATCAGCCCACAGATACACCATCACCCAGAGCCCTGTGAGAGTCTGAATTCATCAGCCCACAGAGACACCATCACCCAGAGCCCTGTGAGAGTCTGAATTCATCAGATCACAGATACACCATCACCCAGAGCCCTGTGAGAGTCTGAATTCATCAGATCACAGAGACACCATCACCCAGAGCCCTGTGAGAGTCTGAATTCATCAGCCCACAGATACACCATCACCCAGAGCCCTGTGAGAGTCTGAATTCATCAGATCACAGAGACACCATCACCCAGAGCCCTGTGAGAGTCTGAATTCATCAGCCCACAGAGACACCATCACCCAGAGCCCTGTGAGAGTCTGAATTCATCAGATCACAGAGACACCATCACCCAGAGCCCTGTGAGAGTCTGAATTCATCAGCCCACAGATACACCATCACCCAGAGCCCTGTGAGAGTCTGAATTCATCAGATCACAGAGACACCATCACCCAGAGCCCTGTGAGAGTCTGAATTCATCAGCCCACAGATACACCCTCACCCAGAGCCCTGTGAGAGTCTGAATTCATCAGATCACAGAGACATCATCACCCAGAGCCCTGTGAGAGTCTGAATTCATCAGATCACAGAGACACCATCACCCAGAGCCCTGTGAGAGTCTGAATTCATCAGATCACAGAGACACCATCACCCAGAGCACTGCGAGAGTGCATTCATGAGGTCACGGGCGCGGTATTCCGCAGGATTTCCCAGTTCATCAACCTCGACATGTCCCCAGATCGACAAAGGAATAGGTCTACCGTGTTCCACAGGATCGCTGGATTCCGCAAATGGAGAGGTCTACCGTGTTCCACAGGATCGCTGGATTCCGCAAATGGAGAGGTCTACCGTGTTCAACAGGATCACTGGATTCCCCAAAGGAATAGGTCTACCGTGTTCCACAGGATCGCTGGATTCCCCAAATGGAGAGGTCTACCGTGTTCCACAGGATCACTGGATTCCCCAAATGGAGAGGTCTACCGTGTTCCACAGGATCACTGGATTCCCCAAATGGAGAGGTCTACCGTGTTCCACAGGATCGCTGGATTCCGCAAATGGAGAGGTCTACCGTGTTCCACAGGATCGCTGGATTCCGCAAATGGAGAGGTCTACCGTGTTCCACAGGATCGCTGGATTCCGCAAATGGAGAGGTCTACCGTGTTCCAAAGGATCGCTGGATTCCCCAAAGGGAGAGGTCTACCGTGTTCCAAAGGATCGCTGGATTCCCCAAAGGGAGAGGTCTACCGTGTTCCCCAGGATCGTTGGATTCCCCAAAGGGAGAGGTCTACCGTGTTCCAAAGGATCGCTGGATTCCCCAAAGTAAGAGATCTACCGTGTTCCACAGGATCACTGGATCCCCCAAAGTAAGAGATCTACCGTGTTCCACAGGATCGCTGGATTCCCCAAAGGAAGAGATCTACCGTGTTCCACAGGATCACTGGATTCCCCAGAGTGCAGGGTGCTGTCGATGGAACCCATGTGATATGGAAGGCATCCAATGAGGCACCTGTCACTAACATCACCAGGAAGGGGTTTAATTCGTTAAATGGGAGGATCCTTTGCGATGCCGACCTGTGGATCAACTTTACCCTGCGGGAAGGACTGACCTTTGACCAGGAAGACGAGATGCCGCTGGGAATGAATGAGATGCAGGATGACAACCCGGATGTTGCTGGGGCCATTGTTGTTTACCCCACCCCGACCCCCGAGGAAACCGTCGCTGCAGGGGACAGGGCAGAGAGAGAGCACCCAGTGGCTGATGCTTTCAGACATCGATGAAAGTGACGAATTGTCTCTCCGCCCCCACCCGGGAAAGCAGATAACAGGACAAGCAAGATTGAAAGTGAAACAGTGAGCTTCAATTGCAGCATCAAAAAATTAGTGCAAAACTTTACATTTACATTTTGAGGTGGTTAGTGATTGCAAAACTTTATTGTGAACATTGAGGTGTGTAGTGCAAAACTTTAAATAAAAGTTGCGTTCACTTATTCATTTTCTAGTTTGAAATCATTTGCGATGTTAACATGGTTTACATTCATAAAATTTTGGAACAATTACAAATGACTACTGATTAAGTTCGAAGGGCAGCAGCAGCAACAAAAATTATCACACAAACATTCAGAGGAGATTCATCACATAACAAAATATCAACAAGCGAATAAAAACAAACAATCAAAACATCAACAGAACAAACAGCAATAAGATTTACAGACGCCCCCTTGCGGCATGCTCGAGGGTCGCTGTGACACTCTGAACAAGAGGAGGGGAACTCTGTCCGAGAGGAGCATCCTATTTCCTCCTGGCCCCCATCCCTCCCTGTGATCGAGCCCCTCTTGAGCCCAGGGCACGACCTCGGTGTCTTGTAAAATGGCTGTAATCAGGGAGCTCGGAGCTGGGGTGCTGCTGTTCCACGGGGACATGAGCAAAAGTAGCGTCAGGTGCAGAATTAGCTCCTGGCTCTTGGGCCTGTCCTCTGTCTGCAGCAGGAGGTGGCACGGGGTGTGTCACGGGCTTCGGGTGCAGCACAGCCGTGCTCGCATTCAACTCCATGAAATGTACGAGAACCTGGTGAATATTTGTCAGCTGGGCAATGTTCTGTCCAGTATGGGCCAGCTGGGCAATGTTCTGTCCAGTATGGGCCAGCTGGACAATGTTCTGTCCAGTATGGGCCAGCTGGACAATGTTCTGTCCAGTATGGGCCAGCTGGACAATGTTCTGTCCAGTATGGGCCAGCTGGGCGCTAATGTTCTGTCCAGCGTCCTCGATCTCCTGTCTCATGGAGGCGAAATAATCATGGTATTTGTCGCTCTCATCAGCCCTCAACCGTCTCACTTGTTGACCGTTGATGTCCTCTCCCAATTCATCATCCACAGGGTGGGGTGGGGGGAGGAGGAGCAGGGGAGCTGACATCTACGCCGTCTCACGGGAGACTGGTGCGCATCTACCCCACTCGCATCGATCCCTCAACCCCCGACAGGTCGGACTCAGCTGGCGGCTGCCTGTGAGAGGGGGATTATGTGTGTCTCGCACAGAGCCAGAGGGGCCGGGAGTTGGAGAGGCGGTGAGGTGAGGCTCCTCATGGTCAAGCGCTCCCCCCACATCAACACCCTGAGGTTGACAGGTGGGCTCAGGAGTGAAGACACCACTTCACCTGCCCTCACCTCCCAACTCCCACCACCGTCCCGCCCCCCACAGGGCCCGCATCGTCCTCATCCTCCAGAAACCGTCAACGTTCTTCCTCTTCCCGCTCACTAATCGTCAAAACTCCCTGCAGCTCAAACACCATCACCCTCTGCAGCCCAAACACCATCACTCTCTGCAGCCCAAACACCATCATCCTCTGCAGCCCAAACACCATCACTCTCTGCAGCCCAAACACCATCACCCTCTGCAGCACAAACACCATCACCCTCTGCAGCCCAAACACCATCACTCTCTGCAGCCCAAACACCATCACCCTCTGCAGCCCAAACACCATCACCCTCTGCAGCCCAAACACCATCACCCTCTGCAGCCCAAACACCATCACCCTCTGCAGCCCAAACACCATCACCATCTGCAGCTCAAACACCATCACCCTCTGCAGCCCAAACACCATCACCCTCTGCAGCCCAAACACCATCACCCTCTGCAGCACAAACACAATCACCATCTGCAGCCCAAACACCATCATCCTCTGCAGCCGCCGACTCACCACCTTCTACAGCCCGAGTGTCCTCAGACGGCTGTGAACCTGTGGGAAGGAAGAACAAAATGTTCCACTGGTGAAGCATGTTCATCGGTCACATCACAGACGCCCACACGCTGCACGAGCATGGTCAGACTCGAATCTCCTTTTCCCATCCTTCAGACAACACGCAGGTTTTAAACATGCAGCTGGCCAATGGAGGAATGTGAAACTCACCTTTCCTCGCTCCAGTGTCTGATCGGTCACCAGGCACGAAACTGGAAGTGTTGCCCTGCAGCTGAGTGGCCCTTTCTTCATGCTCGGTCATCTCCCTCATAAAGGCTGAACCGCCGCCGGTCTTCGACCTCTCACGGTTGTTAATAGCCATTTTACACTACAGGACATTAAACAATAAAAATCAGTTTGTGCTTGTTTGTGTGAGAGAGATAAGTTGGGGGTTTGGAGACAGGGTCTAATTCACTAATTGTAATTTAACACCTCAAATCTCTGGAGTAGGGATAAAAGATCTGTAAAAGCATTCAGTGAGGCCCGTCCACAATGGTAACTGAGATTTACGACCAGTTGCCATTAGATTGAACCTTGACCACACCACCCAGAAACAACCTGTGTTTCTGCATTAGTTAAACTCAGCACATTTAAATCTGAACTTTTGAATTTCAAAAACTCTCTATACATCCTGACCGACTGCATTAAATCATTGATTTTTTGCGGCCCTGTTCCGCTGTCCGTGACACGGTGCTGTTGGTGCTCAGAACCTGTGCCACCTCCTTCCACACCAACACGCTAACTTGCTGTGCCGCCCGAGACTTCCGTTCCGTGAAGCCGCCGAAGCCTCACCTCAACCTCATTGAGGAGTGTGGAGAGGTCTTCATCAAAAAATTACTGACCATTGTATTACCAGCCCCCTTGTATACTTACTGAACATTGTATTTTCAAAACGCATGTATCCTTACTGACCATTGTATTATCACTTCCATGTATCCTTACTTTTTTTTTATTCGTTCATGGGATGTGGGCGTCGCTGGCGAGGCCAGTATTTTTTGCCTATCCCTAATTGCCCTGGAGAATGTGGTGGTGAGCCGACTTCAGGAACAGCTGCAGTCGAAGTGGTGAAGGTTCTCCCACAGTGCTGTTAGGAAGGGAGTTCCAGGATTTTGACACAGCGACGATGAAGGAACGGCGATATATTTCCAATTGGGGATGGTGTATGACTTGGAGGGGTACGTGCAAGTGGTGTTGTTCCCATGTGGCTGCTGCCCTTGTCCTTCTTGGCGGTCGAGGTCGCGGGATTGGGAGGTGCTGTCGAAGAAGCCTTGGCGAGTTGCTGCAGTGCATCTTGTGGATGGTACACACTGCATCCATGGTGCGCTGGTGGTGAAGGGAGTGAATGTTTAGGGTGGTGGATGGGGTGCCAATCAAGCGGGATGCTTTGTCCTGGATGGTGTCGAGCTTCTTGAGTGTTGCTGGAGCTGTACGCATCCAGGCAAGTGGAGATTATTCCATCACACTCCTGACTTCTGCCTTGTAGATGGTCGAAAGTGTTTGAGGTGTCAGGAGTTGAGTCACTCGCCGCAGAATACCCAGCCCCTGACCTGCTCTTGTAGCCACATTATTTATGTGTCTGGTCCAGTTCAGTTTCTGGTCAATAGTGACCCCCAGGATGTTGATAGTGGGGGATTCGGCGATGGTAATGCCGTTGAATGTCAAGGGGAGGTGGTTAGATTCTCTCTTGTTGCAGATGGTCATTGCCTGGCACTTGTGTGGCGCAAATATTTCTTGCCACTTATAAGCCCAAGCCTGGATTTTGTCCATGTCTTGCTGTCTGCGGGCACGGACTGCTTCATTATCTGAGGGGTTGCGAATGGAACTGAACACTTTGCAATCAAAAGCGAAAATCCCCATTTCTTACCTTATGATGAAGGGAAGGTCTTTTCTGAAGCAGCTGAAGATGGTTGGGCCTTGGACACTGCCCTGAGGAACTCCTGCAGCAATGTCCTGGGCATGAGATGATAGGCTTTCATCAACAGCTACCATCTTCCTTTGTGCTCGGAATGACTCCAGCCACTGAAGAGTTTTCCCCCTGATTCCCATTGACTTCAATTTTACTCGGGCTCCTCGGTGCCACTTTCGGTCAAAAGCTGCCTTGATATCGAGGGCAGTCACTCTCACCTCACCTCTGGAATTCAGTACTTTTGTCCATATTTGGACCAAGGCTGTAATGAGGTCCGGAGCCGAGTGGTCCTGGCGGAACCCAAACTGAGCATCGGTGAGCAGGTTATTGGTGAGTAAGTGCCGCTTGATAGCACTGTCGACGACACCTTCCATCACTTTGCTGATGATGGAGGGTCGGCTGATGGGGCCGTAATTGACCGGAGTAGATTTGTCCTGCTTTTTGTGGACAGGACATACCTGGGCAATTTTCCACGTTGTCGGTTAGATGCCAGTGTTGTCGCTGTACTGGAACAGTTTGGCTGGAGGCGCGGTTAGGTCTGGAGCACAAGTCTTCAGCACGACAGCCGGGATGTTGTCGGGGCCCATCGCCTTTGCTGTATCCAGTGCACTCAGCCTTTTCTTGATATCACGTGGAGTGAATCCAATTGGCTGAAGACTGGCTTCTGTGATGGTGAGGATATCGGCAACGCTTCAGCCTTGTCTTTTGAACTCACGTGCTGGACTCTGCCATCATTGAGGATGGGGATGTTTACAGAGCCTCCTCCTCCCATTAGTTGCTTAATTGTCCACCACCATTCACGACTGGATGTGGCAGGACTGCAGAGCTTTGATCTGATCCGTTGGTTGTGGAATCGCTTAGCTCAGACTGCAGCATGTTGCTTCCACTGTTCCACATGCATGTAGTCTTGAGTTGTAGCTTCACCAGATTGGGACCTCATTTTTAGATATGCCTGGTGCTGCTGCTAGCATGCTTTTCTATACTCCTCATTGAACCAGGGTTAATCCCCTGGCTTGTTGGTAATGGTAGAGTGAGGAATATGCCGGGCCATGAGGTTACAGATTGTGCTGGAATACAATTCTGCTGCTGCTGATGGCAAACAGCGACTCATAGATGCCCAGTTTTAAGCTGCAATAACTGTTCTGAATCTATCCCATTCATCACGGTGATAGTGCCACACAACACGTTAGATGGTGTCCTCAGTGCGAAGACGGGACTTCGTCTCCACGAGAACTGTGCGGTGGTCACTCCTACGAAAACTGTCATGGACAGATTCATCTGCGACAGGTAGATTGGTGAGGACGAGGTCAAGTAGGTTTTTTCCCTTGTGTTCGTTCGCTCACCACCTGCCGCAGGCCCAGTCTGGTAGCTGTGTCCTTCAGGACTCGGCTAGCTCGGTCAGTAGTGCTGCTACCGAGCCACACTTGGTGATGGACAATGAAGTCCACCCCCGCCCCACCAGAGTACATTTTTTCCCCTGCTACCCTCAGTGCTTCCTCCAAGTGGTGCTCAACATGGAGGATGCCTGATTCATCAGCTGAGGGAGGGCGGTAGTTAGTAATCAGCAGGACGTTTCCTTGCCCATGTTTGATCTGATGCCATGGGGTCCGGAGTCAATGTTGAGGACTCCCAGAGCCAGTCTCTCCTAACTGTATATCACTGTACCGCTACCACTGGTGGGTCTGTCCTGCCGGTGGGACAGAACACACCCAGGGATGGTGATGGAAGAATCTGGGTCGTTGGCCGAAAGGTATGATTCTATGAGTATGGCTATGTCAAGCAGTTGCTTGACGAGGCTGTGGGACAGCTCTCCCAATTTTGGCACAATTCCTCAGCTGTTTGTGAGGAGGACTTTGCAAAGTCGACTGGGCTTGGTTTGCCTTTGTCGTGTCTGGTGCCGGCTGGTCCGCCCGGTTTTATTCTTATTGTGATTTTTTTTAAGCTAGATTGCACCACTGAGTGACTTTATTGGCCATTTCATAGTGTGATTAAGAATCAACCACATTGCTGTGGATCTGGGGTCACTTAAAGGCCAGACCGATTATTGACAGCAGGATTCCTCCCCTAAAAGACATTAGTGAACCAGAAGGGTTTTTCATGACAATCCGGTAGTTTCATGGCCACCTTCACTGATACTAGTTTTTTTTTAAATTCCAGATTTGATTTAATTAATTGATGTTAAATTCCCCACTTCTTGTGATCGGGATTTGAACTTAAAACTACAGATTACTAATTCATTCAAAAATCCACAATGCTACCGCACGCTGGTACGACTTATGGTATTATCAGCCCCCATGTATACATGCTGACCATTGTATTATCAGCAACCATATTTACCAATTGACAATTGTACCATCAGGCCCCATGTATTATTACTGACCATTGTATTATCAGCCCCAATGTATACTTTCTGATCATTGTATTATCAGCTCCCATGTATCCTTATTGACCATTGTATTATTTGTCCCCAAACATACTTACTGACAATTGTATTATCAGCACCCATGTATCCCTACTGACCATTATATTATCAGCCCTCACGAGTACTTACTGACCATTGCATTATCAGCCCCATGTATCCTGACTGAAACATTGTGCTATCTGCCCCATGTATTCTAACTGACTGTTGTATTATCAGCTGCCATGTATATTTACTGACCATTGCATGATCAACCCCCATGTATCCTTACTGACCATTATATTATCAGCCCTCATGTGTACTTAGTGACCGTTGTATTATCAGCACCCATGTATATTTACTGACCACATGATTATCAGGCACCAAATATACTTACTGACCATTCTATTATCAGCCCCCATGTATTCTTATTGTCCATCGTATTATCAGCCCCCATGTATCCTTAAAGACCATTTTATTATCAGCCCCATATATCCTTACTGAACATTGTATTATCAGCCCCATGTATCCTAACTGAACATTGTATTATCAGCCCCATGTATCTTACTGCCCATTAGATTATCGCTCCCATGGATCCTTACAGAGCATTATATTTTCACCCCCATGTATCCCTGGAGACCATGGCATTATCACACCCCATGTGTCCTTAATACCCATTATATTTTCACCCCCATGTATCCCTAGAGACCATGGCATTATCACACCCCATGTATCCTTACTGCCCATTATATTTTCACCACCATGTATCCCTAGAGACCATGGCATGATCACACCTCATGTATCCTTAGTGACCATTCAATTATCACCCACATGTTTCCTTACTGACAATTGTACTATCACCCACATGTATCATCATTGACCATTGCATTACCTGACTCCAAGTATTCTTATCGACCATTGCATTATCACATCCCAACTATCCTTATTGACCGTTGTATTATCAACCCAAACATTCTTAGTGAACATTGCATTATCTGCCCAATTTACACTTACTGACCATTGCAGTATCACACCCCATGTATCGTTTCTGACCATTGTAGTATCAACCTCAGGTATTCTAACTGACCATTGTATTATCAGCCCCCATGTATTCTTATTGACCATCGTATTATCAGCCCCCATGTATCCTTGCAGACCATTTTATTATCAGCCCCATCTATCCTTACTGAACATTGTATTATCAGCCCCATGTATCTTACTGCCCATTAGATTATCACTCCCATGTATCCTTACACAGCATTATATTTTCACCCCCATGTATTCCTAGAGACCATGGCATTATCACACCTCATGTATCCTTAGTGACCATTCAATTATCACCCACATGTTTCCTTACTGACAATTGTACTATCACCCACATGTATCATAATTGACCATTGCATTACCTGACTCCAAGTATTCTTATCGACCATTGGATTATCACATCCTAACTATCCTTATTGACCGTTGTATTATCAACCCAAACATTCTTAGTGACCATTGCATTATCTGCCCCATTAACACTTAATGACCATTGCAGTATCACACCCCATGTATCGTTTCTGACCATCGTAGTGTCAACCTCAGGTATTCTTACTGACCATTGTATTATCACCCCCGTGGATTTTTACTCACCACAGTATTTTCCGCAACCAAGTATCCTGACTGACTATTGCAATACCACCGCTATGTATTCTTACTGACCATTGTATTATCAACTCCAAGTATTCTTACTGACCATTGTCTTATCTCCATCAAAGTAACCTTACTGACCATTGTATTATCACCCCCATGATTTCTTCCTGACCATTGCATTATCACACTCACGTATCATTATTGACCGTTGTATTGTTACTCCCCATGAGTCCTTACTGACCATTTCATTATCACACCCCTTTTATCCTTAATGACCATTGTGTTATCACCCCCGATGCATCCTTACTGACGATTGCATTATCGGCCCTCACGTATCCATACTGACGATTGCATTATCACACCACAAGCATTCTTACTGTTCATTGTCTTCTTACCCCCATGTATTCTGATTTATTATTGTATTATCAACGCTATGTATTATTACTGACCATTGCATTGACACACTCCATTGATCCTTACTGACCATTGCATTATCTCTCGCATGTATTATTACTGACCATTGTATTATCTGCATCCAAATATCATTACTGACCATTGTATTACCATCCCCATGTATTCTTGCCGTCCATTTCATTATCTCACCCATTGTATCCTTACTGACCATCGTATTATCAGCCCCCATGTATCCTTACTGACCATTATGTGATCTGCTTCTATCCATCCTTGTTGTCTTTTGCACTTTTGTTTAGTCCACCCCAGAAACCTGATTTGAAACATTCTGAAATTGCAGGCTGAATTAGTGCCACAGAAATAATCTGAACTCTGTCAGTGAAGCTGCTCTCTCTTCACATCAGTATTGTAAGATGGTGAGATTCATATTTTCTTTTTCATGTCATTTTATTTCAGTGATATTCAGAATTTTCGGTAGCTTCACTTCATGTCAGTAAAATATTTGTTTACCGATAATTTTCTATACAGAGTGATGGAGTTAAGCGGTCAACCTTACCTGTTTGTTTCGTGACTGCAATTAATGTCAGTCAGTGTGTCGTTTAATTGTCTCACTGGAGAGTTCCCTCAGGCTATAAATAGGGACTGTTTTCACAGTGTCACATCAGAGTGTTTGATGCAGCATTGCCTCGAGTACAAACAGTGATCAAATCTTTAATGCGGTTGGAGGAACCTTAAGAAGCTTCGTTGGAGGAAGGACGTCCAAGAACAAAAGAAGAAAACTTTAAGCGAGAGAGAGAGAGAGAGAGCTGATCGCTCTTCTGCCTTGATGCGGAAATCCTTGGTTTTAAGGTTGTATGTATTATTTGATTTATTTGATGCTTGTTAGAATTGTATAAATCATTAAATATTCACTTTGACTAACGAACGAATATGTGTGACTTTGTTTGATCGACTATTGCACAGGCCCTATAATCGTTTACAATATCAGCTCGCATGGGATATGTCACAACTAAGCTTCAGATTCTGGGGGCACTTTATGATGCACAAAAGATTTACTATCCGCTCCTCGCTGCTATTGGTGTTCCTGGTAAGTCATTATTTCGGCAATTAATTCTGTAAACCATGTTTATCTGTATTTATTTTCCTTGACCTTCAGACCCGGTCATTAATTGCATTCAGTGTAATCCTCTTGTTCAGTGTCTGACAATGCGCCTTGTTTCCTTCATGTAACATGTGAACAGTTGCCGATTCACTGGTCCCAGTTCAATGAACACTATATCCTTTTTATGACTTTTTTCAACTGATGGTCATTTTTTAGGATTTGACTGTTATTTGAGTCTCGTACACAAGGAATGTTGGTGGACGATTCTCTTTATTGAACAGCTTGCCCTCTGCTCTCTGCACTGAACCCGAGTATCGGATCAGAAATATGTGTTCACAGGTAACAGGAGTTTTCAGGTCTGCTGGTTATAGTTAATGACACTGATCTGTGGAAACCAGCGCTCACAGTCAGATCACCAATACACTCTGAAATATTGGACAATATCCAATAATGATTCAGCTCCAGGCAGCTGTCTTACTTTCAACCGTCTGCCACTCTGCCTTATGGTCATTGGTGCTGGATGGTCAGGACAGGCTTTAAACTATAATATATGTTCCAGTAAATTGTTTATTCAGTTATGTTTGAGTTGATTTATTTCCACTGTTTTGATTTAGTCCCGTTCCCTTGGGCCACATTACAGGAGATCTCAGTGATGTCCACATGGACTATCTAACATTTACTGTTGAAGCGCATTGGGACCTTTCACTATGTTAAAGGCGCTATATAAATGCAAATTGTTGTTGTTTATTCAATTATGTTTGAATTGATTTATTTCCTTTTTTTTATTCAATCCCATTTCTTCAAATCACTTTGAAATTCCCAACTGTTTCATCTTTGACCCTCCATTCGCCACGATACTTCTGCAGATACTGATTTGATGAATCTCACCTTCATCTCCACCTTTGATACCCTTGACCCCAGTAAACACCTTCCACTCTCTCACCCTGTTCGTTCTCCTTGGCACGACTCTCACTGTTGCTCGCTTCAGTCCGAGGCGCCCAGATTTGAACACTTATGACGTACATCTGGATTGGCCATTTATCGCCAGATCTCGCTGGACCTCATCAAGCACTATCGGGACCTGCTCTCCTCTGTGAAAACTCCTCACTATTCCAGGATCACCCTGGAATGCAGAGATGACCCCGGCTTCTCTTCACTACAAACCGCCTTCTGAAACCCCTCTCCCCTGTCCCCTCCACCCTCACTTTCAACAAGTGCGAGGAGCTGATGGACTTCTTTGTCACTAAGATTGAGACCATTCATTCAGCTGCCTCTGCCGCTACTCTCCCTTCCCCTTGCCCACCGAGCCAAACTTCCCCAAGGTCCCCGCGCCCCAGCCCTAGCCCTGAATCCACATCTTTCTCTAGTTTCTCTTCTATCTCCCCTCATGCCCTCTCCGAGCTCGACTTCACCAAAAAACAATCTGCTGCTCCCTCGTCCCCTTTCCCACTAAACTGCTGACTACCAACCTTGACTTCCTGACCCCGGTGCGAACTGATAATGAAAACGAATGTACCGTTATCGTTCAAATAAAGTCACACGTATGTTGGAGGTTCGTAAATCAAAATGATTATTTAATGAATTAAACAATTCTCACAAGCATCAACCAAATCAAATATTACATACAACCTTAAAACCAAGGATTTCAACATCAAGGCAGAAGAGCGATCAGCTCTCTCTCTCTCTCTTGAAGTTTTCTTCTTTTGTTGTTGGACGTCCTTCCTCCAGGTGAAGCTTCTTAAGGTTCCTCCAAATGCATTAAAGAATCTGCCACGATGTCCCATCTTTATATGATTTTGCCAGTTGGGGTGTGAGTAAAAGTTAAGAGAAGTTCCATTTTGGCCACTCACACACTGTTGCATTAATGATGGACGGTTTGCTGGGTCACTCAAAACCATGTGGCCCCAGGTGCAGCCTTTCCACCGTGTGAAACCACCGAGTGAAACCACCGTGTTAAACCACCGTGTGAATCCTCCTGCAGCCTCTCGGCCGTCTGAAACCAGGTGTAAGTAACTTGAATTGTCTCTTCCAAGGATTTCGAACTCTCTCAGCATTGTTTTTCCAAGTTGTTATCTGTTGAGCTTCTTATTAGTTGTTTTGAGAACCAAAGCCAGTTTGCATCTAAATGAATTTTTTGCATCTGTTTTCACTATGGAGAAGGACGATGTAGACATAGAAATACGGCAGGGGGACTGTGATCTTCTCGAACATATTAACATCGAGCGGGAGGAGGTATTGGCGGTTTTAGCAGGCCTAAAAATGGATAAATCCCCAGGCCCGGACGAAATGTATCCCAGGCTACTGTGTGAGGCAAAGGAGGAGATTGCGGGGGCTCTGACACATATATTCAGAACCTCTCTGGCCACAGGGGATGTGCCAGAGGACTGGAGAACCGCTAATGTACTACCATTATTCAAGAAGGGGAGTAGCGAAAAACCGGGGAACTACAGGCCAGTGAGCCTAACATCAGTGGTAGGAAAATTATTGGAAAAAATTCTGAAGGACAAAATTAGTCTCCACTTGGAGAAGCAAGGATTAATCAGGGATAGTCAACATGGCTTTGTCAAGGGAAGATCATGTCTGACTAATTTGATTGAATTTTTTGAGGGGGTGACTAGCCGTGTGGATGAGGGTAACGCAGTGGATGTGGTATACATGGATTTCAGTAAGGCCTTCGATAAAGTCCCGCACAGGAGACTGGTCAAGAAGGCACGAGCCCATGGGATCCAGGGTGCCTTGGCACTTTGGATACGAAACTGGCTTAGTGGCAGAAGGCAGAGGGTGATGGTCGAAGGTTGTTTTTGTGACTGGAAGCCTGTGGCCAGTGGGGTACCACAGGGATCGGTTCTGGGTCCCTTGCTGTTTGTGGTCTACATTAATGACTTGGATATGAATGTAAAAGGTATGATCAGTAAGTTCGCTGATGATTCAAAAATTGGTAGGGTGGTAAAGAGTGAGGAGGATAGCCTCAGTCTGCAGGACGATATAGATGGGTTGGTCAGATGGGCGGAACAGTGGCAAATGGAATTTAACCCGGAAAAGTGCGAGGTGATGCACTTTGGAGGGACTAACAAGGCAAGGGAATACACAATGAATGGGAGGACCCTAGGCAAGACAGAGGGTCAGAGGGATCTTGGTGTGCAAGTTCACAGATCCCTGAAGGCGGCAGAACAGGTAGATAAGGTGGTAAAGAAGGCATATGGGATACTTGCCTTTATTAGCCGAGGCATAGAATATAAGAGCAAGGAGGTTATGATGGAGCTGTATAAAACACTGGTTAGGCCACAGCTGGAGTACTGTGTGCAGTTCTGGTCGCCACACGACAGGAAGGATGTGATCGCTTTGGAGAGGGTGCAGAGGAGATTCACCAGGATGTTACCAGGGCTGGAGCGCTTCAGCTATGAAGAGAGACTGGGAAGATTGGGTTTGTTTTCCTTGGAGCAGAGGAGGCTGAGGGGGGACATGATTGAGGTGTACAAAATTATGAGGGGCACAGATAGGATGGATACTAAGGAGCTTTTTCCCTTCGTTGAGGGTTCTATAACAAGGGGACATAGATTCAAGGTAAAAGGCGGGAGGTTTAGAGGGGATTTTAGAAAGAACTTTTTCACCCAGAGGGTGGTTGGAGTCTGGAACTCACTGCCTGAAAGGGTTGTGGAGGCAGGAACCCTCACAACATTCAAGAAGCATTTGGATGAGCACTTGAAATGCCATAGCATACAAGGCTACGGACCAAATGCTGGAATATGGGATTAGAGTAGACAGGGCTGATGGCCGGCGCGGACACGATGGGCCGAAGGGCCTCTATCCGTGCTGTATGACTCTATGACTCTATGACTCTATGAAACTTCTCGAAGCTTCTACACACCGTTACTTTCATTCTTATCAGTTGTTGTTGAAAACCGAATCTTCTCAAAGTTTCTGCACATTGCTGCCTTTGCAGTTTAAACTTACAATGTCCAAATGTAATGTCCAAAGGGGTAAAGTTAAATCTTTCATTCACGGTTCTCTCTTGTCTGGTAGTGTCACCCTCCTCAAATCTGCCGTCATCACCCCATCCTCAAAAAACCCATCCATGACCCCTCTGTCCTTGCAAATTACAGCCCCCATCTCCAAGCTCCCATTCCTCTCCTGGAACCTGTTGTCGCATCTCAAATACGTGCCAATCTTTCCTACAACTGCATTTGGAACCTTTCCAATCAGGTTTCCACCCTGATTCATCACTGAAGCGGCCCTAATCAAAGTTTCAAATAACATCCCATGTGACTGACCGTGGTAAACTATCCCTCCTCATCCTTCTCGACCCGTCTGCAGCCTTTGACACGGGTTACCACACCATCCTCCTCCAACGCCCCTCGTCCTTGTCGAACTGGGTGGGACTGACCTCGCGTGTTTCCATTCCTATCAATCGGGGCTGAGCCAGAGAATCTCCTGCAATGATTCATCTTCCCGCCCCCACACCGTTATCTCTGGTGTCCAACAAGGAACAATCCTTGACCCCTTCCTATTTCACATATTCAAGCTTTCCCTCGGCGACATCATCCAAAACACAAAGTCAGATTCCACATGTAACTGACACACCCAGCGATACCTCACCACCGCCTCTCTCGACCCCATCGCTCTCTCTGATTTGTCACACTGCTTCTCCGACATCCAGTCCTGGATGAGCAGAACGTTCATCCAATTAGGAAGACTGAAGCCCCTATCACAAATTCCATTCCCTCGCTACTGATTCCATCCCCCTCCCTGGCCACTTTGAGGCTGAACCGGACTAGTAGGCGTTCTGTTTGGCCCTGAGCTGAACTTCTGACCCCATATCCTCTCCATCACCAAGACCGCCTACTTCCACCTCCCTAACATCTCCCGTCTCCGCCCCTGCCTCAGCCCATCTACTGCTGAAATCCTGACCCATGGTTTTGTTACCTCCAGAGCCGACTATTCCAATGCTCTCCCGCCTACCCCCTCCATAAATTTCAGCTCATCCAAAACTCTGCTGCCCGTATCCCAAATCATACCAAGTCCCGTTCACCCATCACCCCTATGCTTGCTGACCTACATTGTCTCCCGGTCGAGCAACGCCTCGATTTACAAATTCTTATCCTCATGTTTCATAGATTCACATAGAATTTACATCTCACAAACAGGCCAATCGGCCCAACTGGCCAATGTTGATGTTTATGCTGCACATGAGACTCCTCCCATTCAACTTCATCTCACCATATCAGCATATCCTTCTATTCCTTTCTCCCTCATGTACTTCCCCTTAAATGCATCTATTCTATTCGTTTCAACTATTCAATGTGGTAGCGAGTTCTACATCCTAACCACTCTCTGCATAAATACGTTTCTCCTGAATTGTTTATTGGATTATTGGTGACTATCTCATATTTATGTCCCCTAGTTTTGTTCCCCCTCTCCCACATATGGAAACGTCTTCTCTACGTCTATCCTCTCAAGTGCTTCATAATTTTAAAGATCTGTATTATGTCACCCCTCACCCTTCTCTTTCCTCGACAAAAGACCCACAGCCTGTTCAACCTTTCATGATAAGTATATCCTGTCAGTTCTGACATCATCCCTGTAAATCTCTTCTGCACCCTTTCCAGTGCATCTATTCCCTTTTTATAATATGGATTCCAAAACTGTGCACAATCGTCCAAGTGTCGACTAACCATTAGTTATAAATCACTGGTCAGGCCTCAGCTCTCCAATTGTGTCCAATTCTGGGCACCACACTTTAGGAAGGATGTCAAGGCTTTGGAGGGGGTGCAGAGGAGATTTACTAGAATGGTACCAGGGATGAGGGACTTCAGTTATGTGGAGAGACTGGAGAAGCTGAGATTGTTCTCCACGTGTTCAAATCCCTCCGTGGATTCTCCCCTCCCTGTCTCGGTAACTCTGTGTTCCTCCAACTCTGGCCTCTTGTATCATTGATCCCGACCTCTTTTGGGTCTATCCTGCTGGTGGGACAAGATGAAGATGGACGAATCAGCGATGTTTGCTCATGGACATGATTCTGTGAGTACGATTATGTCAGGCTGTTCCTGAACTCGTTTTAGGGAAAAATTTTCAACGTGAGAACCATCCCTCAGATGTTATTGAAGAGAACTTTGAAGGGCCGAACGTGCTGAGATTGGTTTACTTTTACGATCCCTTGGTCGCTGATGGCAGATCCATCGGAATGTATTGCTATTACTGAAACTTGTGACGATTGTTTACAATTGGCTGCCTTGCTGGATAACATCAGAGGACATTAAAAGTCGACCAATGGTTTGGGTCTGGAGTTACATGTCGGTCTGACTGGGTAGAATGGGAGGCAGCGGGGTTTTACAAACCATCCCGCAGTTCTTCACGTCTATTTTTTTGATAAAATTACCAGGTTTGATCAATTGAATTTCACGATTTGCCTTGGTGGGATTTGAAAAACCGACTCCAGGATTATTCCCCCAGTACCAGGACATTCCCGCTGAAACATCACCTGCCTCCGCCCCAACATCAACACATGAAACCCTCAACCAAATCTTTATCACCTCCAGACTCGATGATCAAAATACACCCCCGGCTGGTCTCCCATCCTCCATCTTCTGTAAACTTCAGTTCATCCAAAACTATGCTGCCTGTATCACATCCCACAAAACTCCGGCCCACACTTCAATCTCAACTCTCCAGTCCTGTGAATCCAGTGTCTTACCCACATGCCTCGTCGTGCACTCCACCAGTGGTGGCCGTGACTCCAGTCTCTTGTCCACCCTCCTCTCCCTTCACTCCATCAGTGGTGGCCGTGACTCCAGTCTCTTGTCCACCCTCCTGTCCCTTCACTCCACCAGTGGTGGCCGTGACTCCAGTCTCTTGTCCCCCCTCCTCTCCCTTCACTCCACCAGTGGTGGCCGTGACTCCAGTCTCTTGTCCATCCTCCTCTCCCTTCACTCCACCAGTGGTGGCCATGACTCCAGTCTCTTGTCCATCCTCCTCTCCCTTCACTCCATCAGTGGTGACCGTGACTCCAGTCTCTTGTCCACCCTCCTGTCCCTTCACTCCACCAGTGGTGACCGTGACTCCAGTCTCTTGTCCATCCTCCTCTCCCTTCACTCGATCAGTGGTGGCCGTGACTCCAGTCTCTTTTCCATCCTCCTCTCCCTTCACTCCATCAGTGATGGCCGTGACTCCAGTCTCTTGTCCATCCTCCTCTCCCTTCACTCCACCAATAATGGCCATGACTCCTGCCTCATGTCCATCTTCCTCTCCCTTCACTCCACCAGTGGTGGCCGTGACTCCAGTCTCTTGTCCATCCTCCTCTCCCTTCACTCCACCAGTGGTGGCCGTGACTCCAGTCTCTTGTCCATCCTCCACTCCCTTCACTCCACTCGTGGTGGCCGTGAGTTGAGCCGCGGACGTCTCACGTTCTGAAATTTTCTCCTTAAACTCTTCTTCCTCTCCACCTCCATCTCCCCCTTTAAGACCCTCCTATACACCCAAGCTTTCGTTCACAGCTCCGAATCTCTCATTCTTTGACTTGGCGTCCATTTTCATCACGCCTCTGTGAAGTTCGTTGGGATGTTTGTTAAAGAAACTGTATGGTACAAATTGCAGTGAAATTAATTATTGATTGAATCACACTTCAAAACTAAGCCACTGGCTGTGAAGCGCTTTGGGACGTTCTGAGTTCGTGAAAGGCGTGATATAAATGCAAGATTTTCTTGCATTCAAGTGATCATTTTAGAAATGGAACAATTTCCCCTCGGAGGGAATCACAGCCAAGTCCAAATATGCTGACCCAAAGTCCACACATGCGCAGTTTCCAGCAGGGAAACAGGACAGTGATCAGGACTCGGAACCCTGGGTTATTTCCCTCCTAACCCAAGGTCATTGAGGCCATTGTAACTTCCAACTGCCGACCCAGTACAGGCCCTGGATTGGAGTTGGGGCCTGCTGGTGGTTTTGGTTTCCTGCTACACCAGGGCGGTGCTTTAAAACAAATCCTCTCCACAGCAGAACGTTCTGCCACAGATAAAAGAATTAGATTCTCGCCCTGGATTCAATAATAACGCTGAACATTTCACCCTGAATTCGACCAGGCTGCTGCTTTTACTCTCAGGCTGAAGTACAATTCCCTATTTTTCTCTTCCTTACAGTAAACTTAGTGACAATTGTGATCCTGTCTCGAGGAAGGTGCGGTCTCTCCAAATGTGTCACCCGATACCTGGTGTCCATGGCAGCGGCCGATCTACTGGTCGTTATCACTGATCTGATATTCAGGCAAATTCCTATTCTTTATTGGGATAAGTTTGAGTTCATTTGGGACTTTAAAGTGTGTAATATTCACGCCGTCCTGCTTTACGCAGTCACAGACTGTTCTGTCTGGTTCACAGTCACTTTCACCTTTGATCGATTTGTGGCCATTTGTTGCCAGAAGCTGAAAACAAAATATTGCACCGAGAAAACGGCGGCTGTGGTTCTGGGAACAGTGAGTGTGCTGTTCTGTGTGAAGAACACTTTCTGGTTCTTTATGTATGGAGGTGAATATTGGTTTAGTAATTCTCCCTGGTTTTGTTATGTATCAGATTATGTTATTTATTCACAGGTGTGGACAGTAATTGAATTCCTTCATTATATTTCAACCCCATTTGTTCCATTTGTTCTGATTCTGCTGCTCAATGCTTTAACCGTCAGACACATTTTAGTGTCGAGCAGAGTCCGCAGGAGACTCCGGGCCCACAGCAGTGGGGAGAGTCCCAGTGACCCAGAGATGGAGAAGAGAAGGAAATCCATCATTTTGCTGTTTCTTATATCGGGGAATTTTATCCTGTTATGGGTGGTAATTCTGTTGTATTCTGTATGGAACCGATTGTATACATTGGACTTTATTCCTCTGTCTCCACCTGAATTTGTACAAGAACTGGGATTTATGCTCCAGCTCCTGAGTTGCTGCACCAACACGTGTATTTATGCCGTGACCCAGACTAAATTCAGAGAGGAGTTGAAGAATGTGGTGAAATATCCCTTTACTGGAATTGTTAAATTCATTAAATAATGAGAAGACTTTCCATCATCACAAGGTGTTGGTCTGGTTTTCTGCCCAATCCCCTCATCTCTGTGATACAAACACAGTGAGGCCGGTTTTCATCTTTCACCGCCCTGATGAAGTGACTAACCGGGACGGTAGATGTGGGGAAGTCCGCGGAGATCAGTCCCGCTTGATTCCGGCTGGTTTTGAGCCCCGCTAAGTCCTCTGGTGCGGCCTGGGGCGGGTTGATGAAGCTCCAGTCCGCCAGGCTCTTGTTTCATGTGTTTACACAAAGCGGGCGTGGCGGGGAAGGTCGCTGTGTCATTTTAGAGGCCCCAGGGGACAGGCCTCTGAGTACCCAGCAACCCCAGGGAAAAATTGGGGAAAAGGCCTCGGACCAACCTGCAGCCAGGGAGGAAGGCGTACAATTATCAGTGGTTTCAGCCTTTTAAAGGCCCCTGGTCTATCTGTCCCATGGACTTTTATGTAATTCACCAAATAAAATGTCCCTTTGAAGACTGCGGTTGGGGAGGATGAACTATGAACTGTACCCAGCTCACCCTGAACACATGCAGCCCATGGTGTGAGGACCAGAGAGTCATCTTTGAGTAATCATTTCACTTCTCCTCAGAGACATAGTTACCGGAGGAGGCCATTGAGCCCCTCCGGCTTGTTCCTCCTTCAATTCGATCATGGCTGATCTGAATCTGAACTCCATTTCCCCCTTGGTTTTGGAACCCTTAATACCCTCGCTTAGCAAAGATCTATCGATATCAGTTCTGAATTTTCAATTGACCCCAGTCGCAACAGCTTTTTGGGGAAGAGAGTTCCAGATTTCCACCACTCTTTGTGTGAAGAAATGCTTTCAGACATCAAGTCTGAACAGCCTAGCTGTAATTTTAAGGATACACCCACTTGCTGTGGACTCTCCCACCAGAGTTGATGTACAGGGTAAAATGTGATGATGTTCAGGGTATAAAGTGGTGATGCACAAGTTTTAAAATGGTGATGTACCAGGTAGAATGTAGTGATGTACAAGGTATAATGTGGTGATGTACAGGGTACAAAATGGCGATGTACCGGATATAAAGTGATGATTTACAAGGTATAAAGTGGTGATGTACAGGGTATAAAGTGGTGATGTACAGGGTATAAAGTCATGATGTACAGGGTATAAAGTGGTGATGTACAGGGTATAAAGTCATGATGTACAGGGTATAAAGTGGTGATGTACAGGGTATAAAGTGGTGATGTATTGGGTATAAAGTGGTGATGTACAGGCTATAAAGTGGCGATGTACCGGGTATAAAGTAATGATGTACAGGGTATAAAGTGGTGATGTACAGGGTATAAAGTGGTGATGTACAGGGTATAAAGTCATGATGTACAGGGTATAAAGTGGTGATGTACAGGGTATAAAGTGGTGATGTATTGGGTATAAAGTGGTGATGTACAGGGTATAAAGTGGTGATGTACAGGGTGTAAAGTGGTGATGTACAGGGTATAAAGTGGTGATGTACAGGGTATAAAGTGGTGATGTGCAGGGTATAAAGTGGTGATGTACAGGGTATAAAGTGGTGATGTACAGGGTATAAAGTGGTGATGTGCAGGGTATAAAGTGGTGATGTACAGGGTATAAAGTAATGATGTACAGGGTATAAAGTGGTGATGTGCAGGGTATAAAGTTGTGATGCACGAGGTATAAAGTGGTGATGTACAGGGTACAAAATGGCGATGTACCGGATATAAAGTGATGATTTACAAGGTATAAAGTGGTGATGTACAGGGTATAAAGTGGTGATGTACAGGGTATAAAGTCATGATGTACAGGGTATAAAGTGGTGATGTACAGGGTATAAAGTCATGATGTACAGGGTATAAAGTGGTGATGTACAGGGTATAAAGTGGTGATGTATTGGGTATAAAGTGGTGATGTACAGGGTATAAAGTGGCGATGTACCGGGTATAAAGTAATGATGTACAGGGTATAAAGTGGTGATGTACAGGGTATAAAGTGGTGATGTACAGGGTATAAAGTCATGATGTACAGCGTATAAAGTGGTGATGTACAGGGTATAAAGTGGTGATGTATTGGGTATAAAGTGGTGATGTACAGGGTATAAAGTGGTGATGTACAGGGTATAAAGTGGTGATGTACAGGGTATAAAGTGGTGATGCACAAGTTTTAAAATGGTGATGTACCAGGTAGAATGTAGTGATGTACAAGGTATAATGTGGTGATGTACAGGGTACAAAATGGCGATGTACCGGATATAAAGTGATGATTTACAAGGTATAAAGTGGTGATGTACAGGGTATAAAGTGGTGATGTACAGGGTATAAAGTCATGATGTACAGGGTATAAAGTGGTGATGTACAGGGTATAAAGTCATGATGTACAGGGTATAAAGTGGTGATGTACAGGGTATAAAGTGGTGATGTATTGGGTATAAAGTGGTGATGTACAGGCTATAAAGTGGCGATGTACCGGGTATAAAGTAATGATGTACAGGGTATAAAGTGGTGATGTACAGGGTATAAAGTGGTGATGTACAGGGTATAAAGTCATGATGTACAGGGTATAAAGTGGTGATGTACAGGGTATAAAGTGGTGATGTATTGGGTATAAAGTGGTGATGTACAGGGTATAAAGTGGTGATGTACAGGGTGTAAAGTGGTGATGTACAGGGTATAAAGTGGTGATGTACAGGGTATAAAGTGGTGATGTGCAGGGTATAAAGTGGTGATGTACAGGGTATAAAGTGGTGATGTACAGGGTATAAAGTGGTGATGTGCAGGGTATAAAGTGGTGATGTACAGGGTATAAAGTAATGATGTACAGGGTATAAAGTGGTGATGTGCAGGGTATAAAGTTGTGATGCACGAGGTATAAAGTGGTGATGTACAGGGTACAAAATGGCGATGTACCGGATATAAAGTGATGATTTACAAGGTATAAAGTGGTGATGTACAGGGTATAAAGTGGTGATGTACAGGGTATAAAGTCATGATGTACAGGGTATAAAGTGGTGATGTACAGGGTATAAAGTCATGATGTACAGGGTATAAAGTGGTGATGTACAGGGTATAAAGTGGTGATGTATTGGGTATAAAGTGGTGATGTACAGGGTATAAAGTGGCGATGTACCGGGTATAAAGTAATGATGTACAGGGTATAAAGTGGTGATGTACAGGGTATAAAGTGGTGATGTACAGGGTATAAAGTCATGATGTACAGGGTATAAAGTGGTGATGTACAGGGTATAAAGTGGTGATGTATTGGGTATAAAGTGGTGATGTACAGGGTATAAAGTGGTGATGTACAGGGTATAAAGTGGTGATGTACAGGGTATAAAGTGGTGATGTACAGGGTATAAAGTGGTGATGTGCAGGGTATAAAGTGGTGATGTACAGGGTATAAAGTAATGATGTACAGGGTATAAAGTGGTGATGTGCAGGGTATAAAGTTGTGATGCACGAGGTATAAAGTGGTGATGCACAGGTTATAAAGTGGTGATGCATTGGGTATAAAGTGGTGATGTGCAGGGTATAAAGTGGTGATGCACAGGGTATAAAGTGGTGATGTACAGTGTATAAAGTGGAGATGTACTGGGTATAAAGTGGTGATGTACTTGTTATAAAGTGGTGATATACAGGGTATAAAGTGGTGATGTACAGGGTATAAAGTGGAGATGTACAGGGTATAAAGTGGTGATGTATTGTGTATAAAGTGGTGATGTACAGGTATTAAAGTGGTGATGTTCAGGGTATAAAATGGTGATGTCGTGGGTATAATGTGGTGATGCACAGGGTATAAAGTGGTGATGTACAGGGTATAAAGTGGTGATGTACAGGGTATAAAATGGTGATGTCGTGGGTATAATGTGGTGATGCACAGGGTATAAAGTGGTGATGTACAGGGTATAAAGTGGTGATGTACAGGGTATAAAGTGGTGATGTACAGGGTATAAAGTGGTGATGTTCTGGGTATAAAGTGGTGATGTACAGGGTATAATGTGGTGATGCACAGGGTATAAAGTGGTGATGTGCAGGGTATAAAATGGTGATGTCGTGGGTATAATGTGGTGATGCACAGGGTATAAAGTGGTGATGTACAGGGTATAAAGTGGTGATGTACAGGGTTTAAAGTGGTGATGTATCCGGTATAATGTGGTGATGTACAGGGTATAAAGTTGTGATGTACAGGGTATAAAGTGGTGATGTATTGTGTATAGAGTGGTGATGTACAGGGTATAAAGTGGTGATGTACAGGGTATAAAGTGGTGATGTTCACGGTATAAAGTGGTGATGTACCAGGTATAAAGTGGTGATGTACCGGTTTTAAAATGTTGATGTACAGGGTATAAAGTGGTGATGTACCGGGTTTAAAATGTTGATGTACAGGGTATAAAATGATCTCCACACACATTGAACACAGCTCATCTTTCACTCCTGGACAATTGTAAAGAATTTTACAACACCAAGTTATAGTCCAACAATTTTATTTGAAAATCACAAGCTTTCGGAGGCTTCCTCCTTTCTCAGGTGCATGTGGCGGTCTATGCGATTTTTCGCTGTGGCCCGTCGGAACTGTCGATCGATGAGTCGAGCATCATATCCCGTTCTTATTAGGGCCTCAGAAGACTTACATGGGACGCAACCAACAGAGTACCCTTCATCATCCAGTACTTCCCCGGAGCGGTGAAACTGCGCCATGTTCTCTGCAGCCTTCAACATGTCATCAATGACGACGAACACCTCGCTATGGCCATCCCCACACCTCCACTACTCGCCTTCAAACAGCCACCCAACCTCAAACAGACCATCGTTCACAGCAAATTGCCCAGCTTTCAGGAGAACAGCGTCCACGACACCACACAACCCTGCCACGGTAACCTCTGCAAGACATGCCAGATCATCGACACAGATACCACCATCACACGAGAGGACACCACCCCCCAGGTGCATGGTTCATACTCCTGTGACTCGGCCAACGTTGTCTACCTCATAAGTTGCAGGAAAGGATGCCCCAGAGAATGGTACATTGGCGAGACCATGCAGACGCTGCGATAACGAATGAACGGACACCGCGCAACAATCGCCAGACAGGAGGGTTCCCTCCCAGTCGGGGAACACTTCAGCAGTCAAGGACATTCAGCCACCGACCTTCGGGTAAGTGTACTCCAAGGCGGCCTTCGAGACACACGACAACGCAAAATCGTCGAGCAGAAATTGATTGCCAAGTTCCGCACCCATGAGGACGGCCTCAACCAGGATCTTGAGTTCATGTCACGCTACATGTAACCCCACCAGCAACAAAAGTTATCTGTTTTTAATATAATGGGTCATTTACTGTCTTTCTCTTCCTTCCGGATGTTTCTATCCTTCTGCCTCTCCTCCTCTGTTTTTTTTTTGGTTGTTTGTATATTCGGTGGCCCTATAGGTAACACCTCTCTGTCTGAACACTTTGATTGCCTTGGCAACGGGCAGTTGGAAAGACTGTCGGTAATCACCAGGTATTGTTCTGTGATTTATAAATGCGAAAGTTTCGAGGATTTCATTTCCACATACACCTGAGGAAGGAGGAAGCCTCCGAAAGCTTGTGATTTTAAAATAAAATTGTTGGACTATAACTTGGTGTTGTAAAATTGTTTACAATTGTCAACCCCAGTCCATCACCGGCATCTCCACATCATGACTTCCGGATAAGGCCCCGAGCTGTACACAACCCATAATAAGCAGTGTTCTGTGAGGTTGTTTCCGAGGTTGGTTGCAAGGAACTGCATTATCAGTGATGTCATAAAGCTGTGACGGTTCCATGACACTGTCCCTGAGTATTGTGACATCACAGACGCGCCGTGCAGACCAGTCCCTGCGCTGTGTTTGACCGAGAATCATCATTTCAAACAGAGCTTCCCCTTCACACATCACCTTTGGTTTGAATGATGTCTGAAGGAAGCTGTCTGGGGCTCGGAGATACACAAACTTTACAATGAATCACTTGGTGTCCGTTTAGGGGAGACCCAACTTTAAAATGGTGCAGTGACATTCACATGTCATAGGATGAACCCCCTCTTATTGACTCCTTACTCTCCCCCTTCCCCTGCCCTCCGGGGAAGACAGTTACCGGCCCTCCTACCGTGTGAAAACCCCACAGAACGGCTGCTCACAGACACTCGGTCTGACTCCCAGACACAGAACTCTGTCCACAGACAGGTACACTTTGAGGGTCAGGGGGTGGGGATTACAGGGCTGATGTTACATTTCACGTGTCCGCCGCTCTCTATTTCACCTGACTCCATGCAGCAGTCTGTGATCTCCACAGAGGCAATGGGACACCAGTCAAGCAATGCCCACAGCCGGCACCTTCTGGACTGAGCGTCTGAAGTGAGACGGAGACACACGGCGGGGGGTGGTGGTGCAGGGGCAGGGGTGTATATTGCGGCTATCACGGGTATAATGAGTGGATAATGCAGTCAGGATCAGGAAGTCAGGCTTGTTTACACGATCAGGGGCAGCTGATGGAGGGAGACACCAGATCAGGAAACCTGAAATGTCCACAGTAAATCGACATGTGACCTCCACAGTACCTCGCCATGTGATCGCCCCTGTACCTCGTCACGTGATCGCCCCAGTGCCTCGCCATGTGATCCCCCCAGTACGACAGCATGTGATGTCCCCAATGCCCAATCATGTGATCTCCCCTGTTGTTCCCTGAAGTTGATCTTCCAGTTTCAGTGGTGGAGGTGAAAACCTCGAGTTAACCGAGGGAACCTCGACTGGAGAATCTGAGGTTTGTATGAAAGAAGTGAGTAATAACAAGGAAATTAATAAAAACTGATTCAATAAAAGAAAGAAACAGGCGAATTATACTAACGTAAGCAATAAAAAGTGGCTAAAATAATGCAAATAAAACTCATCTGATCATCAATGTTAAATATTAAATATAAATCAGTTATCTCTGGAAATTGATAAATAAATAACTGCAAAGAAAGAATGAAATCTCCAGGACCTGATGGTTTTCCCTCAGGGTATTAAAGAAAACAGGTGGGGAAATTTCAGAAACATTCGTCTTAGTTTCACAAAGCTCTCTGGACTCGGGAATTGTGCCTCTGGATATGAAAATTGAAAATGTCACTTCGTTATTTAAAGAGTGAGAGAGAAACAAGGAAAATATTTCATTTTAACATCCGTTGTGGGGAAGTTACTGGAATCTATCATCGGAGATAAAATGATTGAGGACTTGAACAAGTCTGAGCTGATCAAAGATAGTCAGCGAGTCAGCATGGATTTGTGAAGGGTAGGTCATGCCTGACTAATCTAGTGGAATTTTTTGAGGTCACTAACAGGGTGGACAGGGAGTGTCGATGGACATTGTCTGTGTGGACTTCAAGAAGGCATTTGATAAGGTTCAGCATAAGAGATAATCAGCAAAAATAAAAGTGCACAAAATTGATAGTGACCTTGTGACTTGGGTTGGAATTGGTGGGGAGGCAGGAGACAGAGAGTGGGTTTAAAGGAAATGTTCTTTGATTGGCGGGATGTGACAAGTGGTGTTCCCCAGGGATCTGGACTGGGGCCTCAGCTTTTCACCATATTTATCAACAACTTGGATGAAGGAATAGCGAGTTTTATATCCAAGTTTGCAGATGCCACTAAGTTGTGAGGCACAGTAAATTGTGTAGATGGGAACAGGAAGTTACAAAGGGACAGATTACGTGAGTGGACAAGACTGTGGCAGATGGAGTTCAGTGTGGGGAAGTGTGAGATCATCCACTTTAGATGCAAGAAGGAAACATTGGAGTATTTTCTTAAAGTGAGAGACTGGGAACTGTGAAGGAGCAAAGGGATTTGGGTGTCCTTGTACACAAATCACTAAATGCTAGTGCACAGGTACAAAAAGTAATCACAAAGACTAATGGAATGTTGGCCTTTATCACGAGGGCTGGAATACAAAGGGGAGGAAGTTATGCTTCAGTTCCACAGAGCCTCGGTCAGAGCCCCTCTGGTGTACTGATCCTCAACAAGGATATATTGGCCTTGGAGGGTGGACAGTGTAGATTCACCAGAATGGTACTGGGGCTTGAAGAGTTCAATTATGAGGACAGGTTGCAGAAACTTGTTTTGTATTCCCTTGAGTTTCGAAGGTTGAGGGGTGATCTGATCCAGGGATTTCAAATGATAAAGGGATTCGATAGGGCACAAATAGAAACTATTTTCTCTGGTGGGGGAATCCTGAACAAGAGGGCATGACCTTAAAATTAGAGCTCGGGCGTCTCGGAGTGAAATCAGGAAGCTCTTTATCACACACGAGTAGTGGAAATCTGCTCAGGCTGATTGAAGTGGACCCTGTGATATAATAGAATTTTCTGTCCTCTCAGACTTCGACATCTTGCAGATCCATCTTTTAAAAAGTTGTAGGAACTCAGTTCTAAGATGGATTCCACTCACTTTGTAATAAGTCCTCGATCGGCTTGTCTTATCATCGAGATATCAAGGATCAGACACACTGTGTTCAAAAGAAAGCTGGTTTATTTGACACTTATCCAGAATATTAAGCTCCAGCCCAGTTATAGGGCTTATTAGCATCAGAAACAGACCCCAACTTCCAGAATGAACATGGTTCAGTCGTGGACGTGATTAACAGCGGCAATAACAGCAGAATCCAACCCCTGCACTCACAGGTGAATTCATTGTTATCTCAGCAGTTTGGATGACTGAGTGAATCCCTTTCCACAGACAGCTCTGTGTATGGGAAGGGATTCACTCAGTCATTCCATCTAGTCTCACTGAACACCAACTAGTTCACACTGACAAGAAACCTTTTAAATATTCTGACTGTGAGAAGAGCTTTAAAAGCACAACCGGACTGCTGACACACCAGCGAGTTCACATTGGTGAACGGCCTTTCCCCGGTGTGACTGTTGATGAGTTTCCAGTTCCAACGGGTAATTGAATCCCTTCCTACAGTCCCCACATTTCCACGGTTTCTCCGTGGTCCGGGTGTCCTTGTGTCTCTCCAGGTTGGACATTCAGTTGAAGCCTCGTCCACACACAGAACACGTGTACGGTTTCTCCCCCCTGTGAATGTTGCGATGCTTTTTCAGGCTGTGTAACTGGTTAAAGCTCTTTCCACAGTCAGTGCACTGGAACACTCTCACTCGGGTGTGTGTGTCTCGGTGAGTTTCCACTCACACTGATGTTTGAAATCTTTTCCCACAGACGAAACAGACAAACATTTCTCCTTCCACATTCAAAGGCCGATGATATTCAGGTCCTGATGAATCGAGTGACGGTCAGATCTTGATGTTTGGTTTGAGTTTCCCGTTTACAAATCCTGCCCTTCTAATACCCTGTAAAAGAGTTTACAAAAATCATCATTGTAAATACAGGATAGAAATTCAGCACAGGCAAACATAGAAACTTAGAAACTCGGAGCAGGAGTAGGCCATTCGGCCCTTCGAGCCAGCACCGCCATTCAATATGATCATGGCTGATCCTCTATTACAACACCATAGTCCCGCTCTCTCCCCATACCCCTTGATGCCTTTTGCGTCTACGAATCTATCTAGCTCCTTCTTAAATATATTCAGTGATTTGGCCTTCTGTGGTAGAGAATTTCACAGGTTCACCACCCTCAGAGTGAAGAAATTTCTCCTCATCTCAGTCCTAAATGTCCTACCCTGTAACCTGAAATGTGACCTCTCGTTCTGGACCCCACCCCCCCCCCCCAACCAGGGGAAGCATCCTCCCTGCATCCATTCTGTCCAGCCCGATGCTTCAAGGAGATCCCCTCTTATTCTTCTAAACTTGAGTGAATACAGGCCGAGTCGACCCAATCTCTCCTCATATGACAGTCCTGCCATCCCAAGAATCAGTCTGGTGAACCTTCGCTGCACTCCCTCAATTGCAGGTATATCCTTTCTTAGGTAAGGAGATCGAAACTGCACACAATACTCCAGGTGTGGCCTCACCAAGGCCCTGTATAACTGCAGTAAGACTTCCTTGCTCCTGTACTCAAATCCACTTGCAATGAAGGCCAACATACCATTTGCCAGTTTCTAGTTTCTATGAACCATTCTTTCCTCTCTTATACCCCCAGACTGTAAATCCCTTTCCCACAAACTCTCCCTCCTCCCTGTGCTGAAATCCAAACCCATTTCACTCTCTCGAACGTACTTTTCCTCTGCTCCCAGTTTTCTCCCTCCCTCTACTCTGGTTGGGTTCAGTTCTACACCCCGTGTGCAGAATGAGAATGAAATGAATAAGTAATTATGATCTGGAATGAGCTGCCTGGAAGGGTGGTGGATGCAGATTCAATCGTGGCTTTCAAAAAGCAATTCGATAAATATTTGTAAGAAAAAAAATGCAAGGCTGTGGGGTAAGAGCGGAGGAATGGGACTAACTGGATTGCTCTTACAAAGAACCAGCACAAGCTTCATAGGCCGAATGGCCTCCTGTGTTGTCACCATTCTATGATTCCATTCAATGATTTTCTCTCCTGGTCATTGAGAACCTGAAGCCCCGCCCACTCTTTGTTCAGGTCATTAGGACACTGAAGCCCCGCCCACTCTTTGTTCCTGGTCACGGGGACACTGAACCCCGCCCACTCTTTGTTCAGGTCATTCGGACACTGAAGCCCCGCCCACACTTTGTTCCTGGTTACTGGGATCCTGAAGCCCCGCCCACCCTTTCTTCCTGGTTGCTGGAACCCGAAAGCACTGTCCAATCTTTGTTCCCGGTCAGGGGTCCCTGAAGCCACGCCCACTTTTTGAACGTGGTCACTGGGAGCCTGAAGCCCCGCCCACTCTTTTTACCTGGTCACTGGGACCCTGAATCATAGAAATCATAGAATCGTCGAAGTTTACAGCACACAAGGAGGCCATTCGCCCATCATGTCTGTGCCCACCGAAAAAGAGCTATCCAGCCGAATCCCACCTTGCAGCACTTGGTCCGTAGCCTTGTAACTTATGGCACTTCAAGTGCACATCCAAGGACTTTTTAAATGCTATAATGGTTTCTGCCTCTCCCACTCTTTCAGGTAGTAAGTTCCCGACCCCCGCCACACTCTGGGTGAAAAGATTTCTCCTCAGCTCCCGTCTAATCCTTTTACCACTTACTTTAAATCAGTCACCCCTTGTTATTGACCTCTCTGCTAAGGGAAATAAGTCCTCACTATCCACTCTATCATACATTGACCACCCACTGAGTGAAGAATTTTCTCCTCATCTCAGTCCTAAATGACCGACCCCTTATCCTGAGACTATGCCCCCGAGTTCTAGACTCTTTAACCAGGGGTAACAGCCTCTCAGCACCTACACTGTCAAGCCCTCTCATAATCTTATACGTTTCAATGAGATTGCGAGTGGCACTTCCTTTCCATCTTAAAAAACAACTTGTTCGGAACATAGGAATATCGAAACAGGATTCGGCCATTCAGCCCCTCGAGCCTGCTCCGCCATTTGATCAGATCATGGCTGATCTGTGATCTTACTCAATACACCTGCCTTTGGCACATATCCCTTAATACCTTTGGTTGCCAAAAAGCTATCTATCTCAGATTTAAATTTAGCAATTGAGCGAGCATCAATTGCCGTTTGTGGAAGAGGGTTCCAAACTTCTACCACCCTTTGTGTGTAGAAATGTTTTCTAATCTCGCTCCTGAAAGGTCTGGCTCTAATTTTTAGACTGTGCCCCCTACTCCTGGAATACCCAACCAGCGGAAATAGTTTCTCTCTATCCACCCTGTCTGTTCCCCTTAATATATTGTAAACTTCGATCAGATCACCCCTTAACCTTTCTAAACTCGAGAGAATACAACCCCAATTTTTGTAATGTCTCCTCGTAACTTAACCCTTGAAGTCCTGGTATCATTCTAGTAAACCTACGCTGCACTCCCTCCAAGCCCAATATGTCCTTCTGAAGGTGCGGTGCCCAGAACTGCTCACAGTACTCCAGGTACGGTCCAACCAGGGCTTTGTATAGCTGCAGCATAACTTCTGCCCCCTTGTACTCTAGTCCTCTGGATATAAAGGCCAGCATAAAGGCCTTATTGATTATTTTCTGATTGTTCCAAGTGTTGCCAGCTTATTATCGGGTAGGCCACACAAAAAAATGGGGCCTCGTAAGTTTCCTTCATAATGACAGGCCTGAACTCGAGTTAGAAAACACAGTTCGAAAACATTTCGCAATTAAACCAGACTGGGCGGGGAGGGGCTGAGGTGCGAGTTAGTAAAGGAAACTTGGCGACCAGCGGACATCACTCCATGGCTGAGGGTCCGGGCACTCGGGTTCCTGCATAATTTATTTATCAATGTATTTATTAATTTCGTTCATTGACCCTTCGGCCCCAATCCTGATGGGTGGTAAAATAATGTTCCGGACACGAATTCGGGCCTTCAGTGGTGATGTGCTTACCCAGAATTCCCCCGCGCGTCAGAATGAGCCCTTTTGACAACTGCAGGCGCCTGGTGAGCAGACTCTGGCCTCTGAGCATGCGCAGTACGAATGTTGGCGGCTGACTGAGGCAGAACAGACGCGTCGGGATCCGGTCGGAGATGGTGGGCATGGTGGAGGAATAGGACCTGTGGGTGGGCAGGGAAGCTTTATAAACAACTAGTGTAGGCCTCAGGCCCTGAATAAAAGCCCACAGGCTCCGTCCAGGGAATTGCTGGATGACTGGATACATAGATTTATAAAGACAGATGGATAGATGGATGGATGGATATATCGAGAAAGAAAGATAGATAGAGAGATGAATGGATGGATAGATAGAGAGAGAAAGATAGATAGAAAGATGAATGGATGGATGGATGTTTCGGTAGAGAGATAGACAGATCGATAGTTAGAGAGATAGATAGATAGATAGATAGATAGATGTATGGATGAATAGATAGATACGGAGAGAAAGGTAGATACATAGATAGATGGATGGATGTATATCGAGAGAAAGATAGACAGATAGATGGATGGATGGAGGAATGGACAGAGAGATGGATGGATAGATAGAGAAAGAAAGATAGACAGATAGATGAATGAATGGATAGATAGATAGAGAGATAAATAGATGGACGGATGTTTCGTTAGAGAGATAGACAGATGGATAGTTAGAGAGATAGATAGATGTATGGATGGATAGATAGATAGAGAGAGAAAGAAAGATACATAGATAGATGTATTGACGGATAGATAGATAGAGAGAGAATGATAGATACATAGATAGATGGATGGATGTATATATAGAGAAAGACAAATAGATAGATGGATGGATGAATAGATGGAGAGATAGATAGATGGGTGGATGGATAGATGGAGAGAGAACGAAATACAGATAGATCAATGAATGGATAGATAGAGAGAGAGAGTATGACAGTTAGATAGCTGCATGGATGGATAGATTGAGAGAGAGAGATAGATAGACAGATAGATGGATGGATAGATAGAAAGAGAGATAGATGGATGGATAGAAAGAGAGATAGATAGATAAGTGGATGGATAGATAGAGAGATAGAAAAATGGATGGATGAACAGATAGATAGATAGATGTATGGATGGATAGATAGAGAGATAGATAGATGGATGGATGAACAGATAGATAGATAGATGTACGGATGGATAGATAAAGAGATAGATGGATGGATAGATAGAGAGATAGATAGATGGATAGCTAGATAGATAGAGAGATAGATAGAGAGATGGATGGATAGAGAGATAGAGAGATAGATAGAAGGATGCATAGATGGACAAATGGATGTATAGATAGAGAGATAGATAGATAGATATCGAGATAGATAGATAGATGGATAGAAAGGTAGATAGAGAGATAGATAAATGGATGGATGGATAGATAGTGAGAAAGATAGATCGATGGATAGGTACAGAGATAGATAGGTGGATGGAGGGATGAATAGAGAGATAGATAGATGGATGGATGGATAAAGAGATAGATAGATTCTTCGAGATTCCTTTTGTTCCTCACCATTCATCATTTTCTTCCATTGCCCTGCTCCTGTTAATCGCTGTGAGACGTTCTATTATTTGATGGACGCTTTATGAATGCCAATTCTTGCGTGGGCAATAATAAATAAAATTCAGAAAATTACTCTAGTACATGTAGTGTGGTTCCTTCATCAGAAGATGGTGATAACGATCTTTGTAAAACGTAACTGTCCAGAAGCGCGTGTCTCTGAACACATAAGGAACAGTTCACTGCACATTTTATTATTATCATCAATATTATCACCACTCAATCCACTTTGAAGGGGATATGGATTCAAACAGCAGGCGGAAACTAACGAGGACATAATATCAATTACATTTAAAAGTTTCGAAATCGATCTTTGGAAGTGTCTGTTTGTGAGATTAGAGATTGGACACTGTGACAAGGGGCGAACTTGTGTAATGATAAAACAGCGGGGAGCAGTATGTCAAATAAACACATCATTGCTGGTTTGTGTGAGTTCATAGAATGACAGAATCAGAGAAACATACAGCACAAAAGGAGGCCTTTCTGCCCATCGTGCCGATGCTAGCTCTTTGAAAGAGTTATCCAATAAATCCCACTCCCTTGCTCTTTCCCCAGAGTTCTGCACTTTTTCCTTTTCAAGTATTTATCCAATTCCCTTTTGAAAGTTACTGTTGAATCTGCTTCCACCACCCTTTCAGGCAGTGCATTCCAGACCATAATCACTCACTGCGTAAAAACAACTGTCCTCATCTCCCTCTTGGTTCTTTGCCAATTATTTCATATCTGTGTCCTTTGGTTACCGACTCTCCTGACAGTGGAAACAGTTCCTCCCTTTCTACTCTTTGAAATCTCCTCATAATTTTAAACATCTCTATTAAATCTCCCCTTAACATTCTCTGCTCCAAGGAGAACAGTCCCTCCTACTCTAATCTCTCCAAATAGCTGAAGTCCATCTTCCCCGGTCTCAATCTGGCAAATCTCCCCTGAACCCTCACTAAGGCCTTGACATGCTTCATAAATCGTGGTGCCCAGAATTGGACACAATACTGTAGTTAAGTTGTAACCAGTGATTTATAAGGTTTAGGATAACTTCTTTGCTTTTGTCCACTTTGCCCCTATTTATAAAGCCACAATCCCGTATGGGATAAGCATAGTGAGAGACGAAGTATTAAGGGGTTTATCACCTTTGAAAGCAGATAAATCGCCAGGCCCCGATGAAATTTATCCCAGGCTGTTAAAAGAAGAAAGGGACGAAATAACGGAGGCTCTGATACATCATTTTCCAATCCTCTCTGGCTACAGGGGTGGTGCCGGAGGAGTGGGGGACTACTAATGTTGTACCGTTGTTTAAAAAGGGAGAAATGATCGACCTAGTAATCACAGGCCAGTCAGCTTAAACTCGGTGGTGGGCAAATTATTGGAATCATTTCTGAGGGACAGGATGAACCATCATTTCGAAAGGCACGGATTAATCAAGGACAGTCAGCATGGGTTTGTTAAGGGAAGGTCGTGTCTAACTAGTTTGAATGAACTTTTTCAGGAGGTAAAAAGGAGGGTCAATGAGTGTAGTGCGTTTGATGTGGTCCACATGGATTTTAGCAAGGCTTTTGACAAAGATCCACATGGCAGACTGGTCCAAAAAGTAAAAGCCCATGGAATCCAAGGGAAAGTGGAAAGTTGGATCTAAAATTAGCTTAGTGGCAGGATGCAAAGGGTATTAGACAACGGGTATTTTTGTGACTGGATGGCTGTTTCCAGTGGCGTTCTGCATGGCTCAGTACAATGTCCTTTGCTTTTTTTGTGGTATATATTAATGATTTAGACTTAAAAGTAGGGGGCATGACTAAGAAGTTTGCAGATGATACAAAAATTGGCCGTGTGTTTGGTTGTGAGGTGGAAAGCTGTGGACTGCAGGAAGATATCAATGGACTGGTCAGGTGGGCAGAACAGTGACAAATGGAATTCAATCCGGAGAAGTGTGAGGTAATGCATTTCGGGAGGGCCATCAACGCAAGGGAATACACAATAAATGAGAGGATACTGAGAGATGTAGTGAAAGAGAGGGACCTTGGAGTGTATTTCCACAGATCTCTGAAGGCAGCAGTGCAGGTAGATAAGGTGGTTAATAGGATATACGGGATACTTTCCTTTATTAGCCGAGGTATAGCATATAAGAGCAGGTACGTTATGCTAGAACTTAAGAAACACTAGTTTGTCCACAGCTTGAGTACTGCGTACAATTCTGATCACCACATTACAGGAAAGATGCAATTGCACCAGAGAGGGTGCAGAGTGCATTTAAAAGGATGTTGCCAGGACTGGAGAATTTTAGCTGTGAGGTAAGATTGGACAGGCAGCAGTTGTTTTCTTTGGAACAGAGGAGACTGAGGGGTGATTAAGTTGTGGTGTATAAAATAAAAGGGGCCTAGATAGACTGGATAGAAAGGACCTATTTCCTTTAGCAGAGAGGTCAATAACCAGAGGTTATAGATTTAAAGTCATTGGTAGAAAGATTAGACGGTTGCTGAGGAAATTTTTTGTCAGCCAGAGAGTGGTAGGCGTCTAGAACTCAGTATCTGAAAGGATGATGGAGGCAGAAACCCTCATCACAGTTTTTAAAATTCTGGGATATTCACCTGAAGTGTCAGAATCTACAAGGCTACGGATCAAGTGCTGGGAAGTGGGCTTAGCCTGAGTAGCTCTTTTTCGGCCTGCACTTCCATGGTAGGCCAAATGGCCTCCTTCTGTGTCCTAAATGTTTCCATACTTCCATGTTTTTTAAATAGCCTTATCAACTTGTCCTGCCACCTTCAAAGATGTATGTGAATCCCCCGGTCTCTCTGTGCTTGCACTCCCTTTAATATTGAACCATTTCGTTTATATTGCCTCTCCTCCTTCGGAAGACGTGATAAGATGGCGCACAAATTCATATTCCTTCTTAGCAGCCAGTAACAGAAATGACATTTCCAAGCTCATATTATCAATTGGTGTAAATGCCAATCGTGCCCACCAGGTGCCAGCAAACAACGACGCCGAAAGATCCATGCAGTTTTTCACTTGCAGGTGGAGAATGCCTCGCTTCTGCCAGACTCAAACGAACTATGTGTAGATGAGTGTGGTGAATCAAATATTACTCTGGGACATGGACTGGATCAGGAAACGAGACATCAATTCCAGTACTGCAATAAAATGTAGTTCAGAGGTCTGACTCCAAACTTAAAACAGTCTTCAGCACGGGTTGTTGGCCTCAGTGCAGAGTTTGAGCGCTGGTTAAAAATAATCTGTTCAATTCAATCACATTGAACTTATAACAGATACATACAGTAATGAACTGAACGAAGTGTTCAAAATGTTAAAACGATTTAATAGTGTAGATACGGAGAACCTGTTTCCTCTGGTGGGGGAATCAATAATATGGAGACATAATCTTAAAATTACAGCTCGGCCGTTCGGGTCTGAAATCAGGAAGCACGTTTTCACACAAAGGGTAATTAAAATCTGGAACTCTCTCCCCGAAAGGCTGTGATTTCTGGGACAATTGGAACTTTCAGGACTGAGATCGATAGATTTTTGTTGGGTCAGGGTATCAGGGGATGTGGAGCAAAGGTGGGGAAATGGAGGTGAGGTGAAAATCAGCCATGATTTAATTGAAAGCAGAGCCGGCTCGAGGGGCTGAATGGCCTCCTCCTGTTCCTATGTTCCGAATAAAATTCCTGTAAATTTATCTGGACGGTTAATGGCATGAGATCATAATATTGCCTGATTAGAGTAAGGACAAACGGTGGAATGTAATAATGACATTAGACAGCCTCTAGTGCAATCATAACAGAAACAGGGCCTGGTGTAACACTAACAGAGGCAGAGCCTAGTGTAATAATGACATTGGGCAGTGTCCAGTGTAATAATGACATTAGGCAATCTCTAGTGCAATCATAACAGAAACAAGATCTGGTATAACACTAACAGAGGCAGTGTCTCGGGTAATAATAAAGGAGCCAGACACCAGTGCAATACTAACAGATATGTGCGGTGATACTAACAGAGGTATTGCCAAATGTGTCAGTGATGGAGATAATGCATAATGTAATAATAAACACAGGGTCTACAGTGTGAATAAAAGGCACAGGATCTGGTGCAGTAATAACAGAGACATGGTCCAGAATAACATAATCAGTGACATGCACTATTGAAGTAATAACTGAGACAGGGTCTAGTGTAATGCAAACAGTTACAAAGGCTTGTGCAGTAATAAATGAGACAGAATCTGGTGTAATATAACCAGAGACATGGACTAGTGCAGTAATAACTGAGAGAGAGCCTCGTGCAATATAACAAGAGACATGGTCCAATGCAGTAATAACCGAGAAAGGGTTTTGGGTAAGAAATAGTGACATTTTCCAGTGCAGTTATAATTAAGACATGGTCAAGTGTAACATAAGCAGAGGCATGGTCTAATAGCAGTGCTAACTGAGGCAGGCTCTCGAGTAATATAAGCAGAGACATGGTCCAGTTCAGTATTAAATGAGATAGGGTCTAGTGCAATTTAAAGAGAGACATGGTGTAATGCAATAATAACTGAGACGCGGTGTTGGGTAAATTATACAGTGACATGTTGTAGTGCAGTAATAACTGAGAGAGGGCACAGTGTAACATAAGCAGTGTAATATAAACAAAGACATGGTCTGGTGCAGCAATAAATGAGTCAGGCTATCGTGTACTATAAACAGAGGCATGGACTAGTGCAGTAATAACTGAGACATTGCTGAGTGTAACACAATGAGGGACTTACTCTAGAGCATTAAAAACTAAGACATAATCTGGTACAGTATAAACAGATATGGACTAGTGCAGTAATATCTGAGACAGAGACCAGTGTAACATAACAAGGAACATGGTCCAGTACAGCAATAACTAAGATATGGTCTAGAGTATTATAAACGGAGACATAGTCTAATGCAGTAACAAATGAGACAGGGTCTAGTATAACATAAACAGAGACATGTTCCAGTGTAATACAAACAGAGGCATGGTCTAATTTAATACTAACTCAGAGAGGGTCCAGTGCAATGTAAAGAGAGGCATGTTCTCGTGTAATGTGAACAGAGAATTGGTCTAGTGTAATGTAAAGAGAGACATAGTCTGTTGCAGTAATAACCGAGACATCGTCTAGTGTAATATATGCAGAGACATGGTCTTGTGTGGTAAGAACTGAGACAGTATCTCGTGTAATATAAACGGAGATATAGTCTCGTGCAGCAATAACGGAGACAGGGACTAGTGTAATGTAAACAGTGACATGGTGAAGTGCAGTAATAACTGAGACATGGTCTAGTGCAGTAATAACTGAGAGAGGACCTTGTGTAATATATACAGTGACATGGTCTAGTGTAGTATAACAGAGGCATGTTCCAGTGCAGAAATAACTGAGCGAGGGCCTAGTGTAATATAAACATATACTTGGCCGAGTGCAGAAGTAACTGAGACAGGGCTTAGTGTAATATAAACAGAGACTTTGTCTAGTGCAGTGATAAATGAGAGGGGACCTAGTGTAATATATATCGTGACATGGTCCAGTGTAGTATATCAAAAACATGTTCTAGTGTAGAAGTAACTGAGCGAGGGCCTAGTATGATATAAACAGAGGCATGGTCTAGTGCAGTGATGACTGAGAGGGGACCTAGTGTATTATATACAGTGATATGGTCTAGTTTAGTATAACAGAGGCATAAAAACATAGAAACATAGAAAATAGGAGTAGGTATCGGCCATTCGGCCGTTCGAGCCTGCCGCACCATTCAATATGATCATGGCTGATCCTCGAACTCAATACCATTTTCCCGCTCTCTCCCCATACCACTTGATGCCTTTTATGTCTGGAAATCTATTTAGCTCCTTCTTAAATATATTCAGTGATTTGGCCTCCACAGCTTCATTAGGTCGAGAATTCCACAGGTTCACCACTCTTTGAGTGAAGAAATTTCTCCTCATGTCAGTCCTTAATGTCCTATCTCGTATCCTGAGACTCTGACCGCTCGTTCTGGACACCCCAGCAAGGGGAAACATCCTCCTTGCATTCAGCCTGTCTAGCCCTGTCAGAATTTTCTCCGTTTCAACGAGATCATTCTTCTAAACACGAGTGAATGCAGGCCGAGTCGGCCCAATCTTTCCTCACACGACAGTCCTGCCATCCCAGGAATCAGTCTGGAGAACCTTCGCTGCACTCCCTCTATGGCAAGTATATCCTTTCTCAGGTAAGGAGAACAAAACTGCACACAATACTCCAAGTGTGGTCTCACCAAGGCCCTGTATAACTGCAGTGAGACATCGTTGCTCCTGTGCTCAAATCCTCTTGCAATGAAGGTCAACATACCATTTGCATTCCGAACTGCTTGCTGCACCTGCATGTTAGCTTTCAGTGACTGGTGTACAAAAACATCCAGGTCCCTTTGTACATCAACATTTCCCAATCTATCGCCATTTAAATAATTCTCAGCCTTTCTGTTTTTCCTTCCGAAGTGGATAACTTCACATTTATCCTCATTATACTGCATCTGCCATGTATTTGCCCACTTACTCAACTTGCCTAAATCGCCTTCGAGCCTCTTTGCATCCTCCTCACAACTCACGATCTCACCCAGTTTTGTGTCGTCAGCAAACTTGGAAATATTACATTTGGTTCCCTCATCCAAATCATTGATATATATTGTGAATAGCTGGGGACCAAGCACTGGTCCCTGTTGTACCCCACCAGTCAATGCCTGCACCCCGAAATAGTCCCATTTATTGATACTCTGTGTTTCCTGTCAACCAATTTTCAATCCATGCCGGTATATTACCACCAATCCCATGTTCTTCAATTTTGCACACTCTTCTCTTATGTGGGATTTTATCAAAGGCCTTCTGAAAATCCAAATGTACCACATGCACTCGTTCTCCCTTATCTATTCTTCTAGTTACATCCTCAAAAATACTCCAGTAGGTTTGCCAAACACGATTTCCTTTTCATAAATCCATGTTGACTTTGCCTAATCCCGTTGACATTTTCTAAGCGTCCTGTTATCACAACCTTTATAATAGACTCTAGCATTTTCCCTAATACTGATGTTAGGCTAACCGGTCTGTCGTTCCCTATATTCTCTCTCCATCCTGTTTTAAATTGTGGGGTTATATTTGCAACCCTCCAATCAGCAGGAACTGATAAAAATCGATAAGATTTTAGAAGATGACAACTAATGCATCCACTATTTCCATGGCCACCTGTTTTCGTACTCTGGGTTGAAGATTATCAGGCCCTGGGGATTTATCGGCTTTCAGTCCCAGTAATTTCTCCAGCACTATTTTCTTACCAATTCTAATTTCTTTCAATTCCTCCTTCTCACTAGACCCTTAGTTCCCTCGCATTTCTGGGTAGTTATTTGTATCCCCTTCCGTGAAGACAGAACCAAAGTATTTGTTTAATTACTCTGCCATTTCCTTGTTCCCCATTAAAAATTATCAAGCTTCTGACTGTAAGGGACCTACACTAACCTTTTTCTTTTTACATACTTGCAGAAGCTTTTACAGTACACTTTGATGTTCCTTGCAAGTTTACTCTCATACTCTATTTCTCCCCTCTTAATCAATCTCTTAATCCTTTTTTGCTGAATTCTAAACTGATCCCAATCCTCAGTCTTGCTACTTTTTCTTGCAACTTTATATGGATACTAATTTTATTGATACTATTCTTAATTTCTTTTGTTAGCCATGGTTGGGCCGCTTTTCGTTTTGTGTTTTTTCGCCAGAAAGGAATGTATAATTGTTGCAATTCATGCATTCGTTCCTTAAACGTTAGCCATTGTCTATCCACCGTCATGCCTTTTAATGAAACTTCCCAATCTATCACAGCCAACTCACTCCTCATAACATCGTGGTTTCCTTTGTTTAGATTTAGGACCCGAGTTTCTGATTAGACTGCTTCACTTTGCATCTAAATGAAGAATTCTGTCATGTTATGGTCACTCTTCCCAAAAGGACCCTGCACAACAAGATTATTAATTAATCCCTTCTCATTGCACAATACCCAATCTAGGATAACCTGTTTCCTGGTTGGTTCCTCGACGTACTGGTCTAAGAAACCATCTCGTGCACACTCCAGGAATGCATCCTCCACAGTATTATTGCTAATTTGGTTTGGCCAGTCTATATTTAGAATGAAGTCACCCATGATTACTCTAGTACCCTTGTTACATGCACCTCTAATTTCCTGTTTGATGCCATCCCCTACATCACCATTTCTGTTTGGAGGCCGATAGACAACTCCCACCAGTGTTTTTTGCCCTTTGGTGCTTCTTAACTCTACCCAGACTAATTCTACATCTTGATTTTCTGAGCCAATATCCTTTCTCACTGTTGCTCTGATTTCATCCTTTACTGACAACGCCACCCCACCTCCTTTTCATTTTTGCCTGTCCTTCCTAAATATTGAATATCCTTGGATATTCAGCTCCCAGCCTTGGTCACCCTGAAGCCATGTCTCTGTAATTTCAATTATATCATATCCGTTTACATCTATTTGCGGTGTTAATTCGTCTACCTTATTACGAGTGCTTCGTGCAATCAGATACAGTGCCTTTAAATTGGTCTTTCTCGCATTTTTAGACATCTTAACATTTGTTTGTACTCTAGCCATATTTGTCTCATTACCATTTTTTCTTACCCGAGCCATGTACTAGTGCAGAAATAAATGAGCGAGGGCCTAGTATAATGTAAACAGAGACATGGTTTCGTGTAATATAACCAGATACCTGGCCTAGTGCAGGAATAACTGGGAGAGGGCCTCATGTAATTCAAACAGAGACATGGTCTAGTGCCGTAATAACTGAGACAGGATCCAGTGTGATATGAAATGACACATGGTTTATTGCAGTAATAACTGAGACATCGTCAGGTGCATTATAAAAATGAGACATGGTTTATTGCAGTAATAACGAAGGCATGGTCCAGTGTAATATAAACAGAGACGTGGATGAGTGCAGTAAAAACTGAGCAAAGATTTCGTGTATTGTCAACAGAACATGGTCTCGTGCAGTAATAACTGAGGCAGAGCCGAGTGGAATACAAAGAGAGTCATGGCCTGGTGGAGTATTCACTGAGCCGTGGTCTACTGAAGCAATAACTGAGACGTATGTCCAGTGAAGTAATAATTGAGAGTGGGTCCAGCATAATATAAATCAGAGACATGATCTTGTGCTGTAATAACTGAGACAGGGGGTAATGTATCATGAATTGAGACAAGGCCTCGTGCAGCAATAACTGAGACAGTGCCTAATGTAATTTAAAAAGTGACATGGTCTAATGCAGTAATAACTGAGATATCGTCTAGTGTTGTATAAACAGCGACATGGTCTATTGCATTAATAACTGAGGCATCAAACAACTTTTTGTTATATATTAATGACCTGGGCTTGGGTACAGATGGTATAATTTCAAAGTTTGCAGATGTCACGAAACTCGGAAATGTCGTAAACAATGCGGAGGATAGTAACAGACTTCAGGAGGACATGGACACACTGGTGAAATGGGCAGACACATGGCAGATGAAATTTAACGTAGAGAAGCGTGGTGTGACACATTATTTTTTATTCGTTCACGGGATGTGGGCGTCGCTGGCGAGGCCAGCATTTATTGCCAATCCCCAATTGCCCATGTTGGTAGGCAGAATGAGGAGAGGAAATATGAACGAAATGGTACAATTTAAAAGGGGGTACATGAACAGACAAAACCGAGGGTGTATGCACACAAATCTTCGAAGGTGGCAGAACAAGTTGAAAAGGCTTTTTAAAAGCATGTGGGGCCCTGGGCTTTTTTAATCGAGGCTGAGAGTACAAAAAGAAGAAAGTTATGCGAAACCTTTATAAAACACTGGTTAAGCCGCAGCTGGAGTATTGCGTTCAATTCTTGGCACCACACTTAAGGAAGGATGTCAAAGTCTTAGAGAGGGTTCAGAAGAGATTTACCAGAATGGTGCCAGGGGTGAGGGACTTCAGTTATGTGGAGAGATTGAAGAAGCTGGGGTTGTTCTCCTTATAAGAGAGAAGGTTAAGGAGAGATTTGATAGATTTGTTCAAAATCATGAACGGTTCTGATAGAGTAAATAAGGAGAAACTGTTTCCAATGGCAGAAAGGTCCGTAACCAGAGGATACAGATTTAAGGTGATCAGTAGAAGAGCCAGAAGCGACATGAGGAATCATTTTTTGACGCAGCGAGTTGTTACATATCTGGAATGCGCTGCCTGAAAGGGTGGTGGAAGTAGATTGAATCATAACTTTCAAAAGGGAATTGGATAAATAATTGAAGGGAAATAAATTACTGGGCTATGTCGAAAGAGCTGGGAAATGGGACCAATTGGATAGCTCTTTCAAAGAGCCGGCGCAGGCACAATGGGCCGAATGGCGTCCTTTGCTGGACTTACTATGGTACTATGATACTATGATACATGGGCTGGTGTAATATAAAGAGAAACAGGGTCTAGTGCAATAATAAATGAGGCAGGGTGCAGTGTAATATAAACAGACACCTTGTCTTTCCTTTAATTCGTTCATGGGATGCGGGCTTCGCTGGCTCGGCCAGCATTTATTGCCCATCCCTTACTGCCCTTGAGAAGGTGGAGGTGAGCTGCCTTCTTCAACCGTTGCAGTCCGTGTGGTGAAGGTTCTCCCACAGTGCTGTTAAGAAGGGAGTTCCAGGATTTTGACCCAGCGACGATGAAGGAACGGCGATATATTTCCAAGTCGGGATGGTGTGTGACTTGAAGGGGAACGTGCAGGTGGTTTGTTTCCCATGTGCCTGCTGCCCTTGTCCTTCTTGGTGATCGTGGTCGTGGGTTTGGGAGGTGCTGTCGAAGAAGTCTTAGCGAGTTGCTGCAGTGCATCCTGTGGATGGTACACACTGCAGCCACTGTGCGCCGGTGGTGAAGGGAGTGAATGTTTAGGGAGGTGGATGAGGTGCCAATCAAGCGGGCTGCTTTGTCCTTGATGGTGTCGGTCTTCTTGAATGTTGTTCGAGCTGCACTCATCCAGGCAAGTGGAGAGTATTCCATCATACTCCTGACTTGTGCCTTGTAGATGGTGGAAAGGCTTTGGGGAGTCAGGAGTTGAGTCACTCGCCGCAGAATACCCAGCCTCTGACCTGCTCTTGTAGCCACAGTATTTTTGTGGCTGGTCCAGTTAAGTTTCTAGTCAATGGTGACCCCCAGGATGTTGATGGTGGGGGATTCGGCCACCGAATGGTAATGTCATTGAATGTCAAGCGGATGCGGTTAGACTCTCTCTTGTTGGAGATGATCATTGCCTGACACTTGTCTGGCGCGAATGCTAATTGCCACTTATCAGCCCAAGCCTGGATGTTGTCCAGGTCTTGCTGCATGCAGCCAAGGAGTGCTTCATTATCTGAGGGGTTGCGAATGGAACTGAACACTGTGCAATCATCAGCGAATATCCTCATTTCTGACCTTGCGATGGAGGGAAGGTCATTGATGAAGTTGCTGAAGATGGTTGGGCAGTAATAACTGAGACAGGGTGCAGTGTAATATAAAAAGACACCGGGTCGAGTGCAGTAATATCTGAGGCAGGGCATGGTGCAGTATAAACAGAGACATGGTCTCGTGCATTAATAATTGAGGCAGAGCTTAGTGTAATATGAATAGAGATTAAACAGATTATGGTGTTTGTTCACAGGAAATGAATTACTATCCAGGCGATGAAGGTGAAAATTACTCCCAGGGTTTTTAGTGTAACCACAACAAAGGGAGGTCTGGTGTAAGAATTGTCGACAGTAACAATAACAGATGCATTGTTCTCCAATAAAATTCACAAACTCATCCTCTAGTTTAACAGACAGGATGTTTAGTGTAACGATAGCAGAGATTGGGGAAGAATTCCGTCATCACTACCTGGGAGCTAATCTGCTGAATGGATCGCACGGCCTTTACAGACCCCGCCTGACTTTAGTTCCAGGCCATGACAACTAAAATCTACCCCAGGGTCTAGTGTAACAAAGCAGAACAGGGTCTAGTGTAATAAGAGCAGAGGGAGGGTTTACTGTTACAACAACAAAGAACCACTGAAATACAAGGGCAGAGGGTTTTGATATAATAATAATAACAGAGGCCAGGGTCCAGTGTAATGAAGGAGAGACAGAATCTATTCGAATAATAATAATAATAATTAAAATAACAACAATAATGAAGGCATGGTTGTGTTACAACAGCAGAAAGAGGGTGCAGTGTAATAATTAGGGGCACCGGTAGTGTAGTGATTATGTTCCTTGACCAGTAATACAGAGGCCTGGACGATTAATTCAGAGAACATGAGTTCAAATATGAAAGATTGAGAATTTGAATTCAGTTGTTTAAACACTAAATGAAAATCTGATCTCAGTAAAAGTAACCATGAAGCAATCGGATTGTTTTAAAAACCCAACTGGTTCCCTAATGTCCTTTAGGGAAGGGAATCTGCCGCCCTTTCCCTGTCTGGCCAAATGCAACTCCAATCCCACAGCAACCTGGTGGACACTTAACTGCCTTGTCAAGTGGCCGAGCGAGCCACTTCGTTGTATCAGACCGCGAGAACGAATAGGACTGCAGCGTTTCAAGAAGAAGACCCCCCGCCCCCACCCACTGGCGATGGGCAATAAATGCCCACATCCCAGGAATGGGAAAAAGTATCATTCTGGTGAATCTGCGCTGCACCCGCTCCAAGGCCAATATATCCTTCCTGAGTTGCAGTGCCCAGATCTGAATGCAGTACCACCGATGGGGTATAACCTGAGCTCTGTACAGCTGTAACATAACATCCACCCCCTTGAATTCCAGTCCCCTTTAGATAAAGGCTAACTTTCCAATAACCTTTGTGATTACTTTTTGTATCTGTTGGAAAGGACAGTGAAAGAACCTCCCTAAACCTGCCGCGGAAATCTTTATGTCCACTTGAGAGGGCAGACGGGCCTCAGTTTATTATACAGCGACAAGGATAGAGAGATACTGAGAGCGGTAGGGAGAGAAGGATAGAAAAAAAACGACAGAGGCAAAAAGATACAAGAAAGAAAGAAAGAAATAGTGACAGAAACAGAGAGAGAGCGAGAAATAATGAAAGACAGAGGTAGACACAGAAATGGTGATGGGACAAGGCGAGATATAAATACAGAGAGAAACAGATCGGGAGACAAAGGAATCGATACACTGAGATGGAGAGAAATACAGGGAGAACGAGGGACAAACAGAAAGAAAAACTAAGAAAGAGAAAAAGAGGGAGAAAGGGACTTAAAAATAGAAAGAGTCAGGAGGGAGCGAGAGGGAAAAAAGCTGAGGAATAGAGAAATAAGTAATGGAGAGAAAGACATGAAATGAAAGGCAGCGAACCATCAGGTCACTGCTTCAGATACCAGAGGAAGCTGAGTGACTGTTTCCAAAGATACCGCCAGTCATGTCCTCAATGGAGACTCGAACAGAGAAAGGCTCATTTGCAAATATCACCGCAATGCTTATCTCTGTCCTTCTGCACCGACCCTGCGGCCATATTTAGACTGCGCTGTAAGATGTTGCCATCAGATTATGGCTCCTGTATTTATTTTTTGCTCAGAAGTGAGATGTGTGGTTTCGAGCAGGCAGCAGAAAAACAGGAAGTGTGTTGACTGAGAATGAAATCAAAGGCAGCAGCTTTATGTTTTCAACCTGAACAGACTTCCTGTCTCTGTGGGCGGGCTGACCCGAAAAGCTCAATAACTGGAATATCTCCATTATAGTTCAAAACTGTATTTACCTCCATTTCAGTTTAAAGAATAAAATATGAACTTGGTTTTAACACATTCACTGAAAGGGGAGATCGGCTGAAGATTATCACTGGAAGAACAGGGGACAGAAAAAAATCTGTTGGTAAAGAAGGTTAATCAGAAAGTAAAACGCTTTGCCAAGAGTGGATACTGAGTCGAGAATAAAACACCAATTAAAGAAAGAAAGACAGAAAGAAAGAAATGGATGGATAGAAAGAACGAAAGACAGAGGTGACACAGAAATAGTGATGGGTAAAGGAGATACATGAATACATTGAGAAACAGTTAGGGAGGCACGGGAATGGCCACACAGAAATTGAGAGGCTTTTAAAAATGGAGGCTATAAAAATGATATAGGGAAAGGGCAGAAAAATGGGATTGCAGTCAACAATTCCAGGTGAACAGCCAGTAGCACCAAACAGGACCTGCCTCCCTGCTGTAAATTGGCAGATTCTATGATACCGACAAAAATAAAGTTACTTGAGTTTGGCTCTTTGTGTGACCATCAGTAGTTACCACACTTCTCTCCGCAACAGAGCTTCTGGGCTGATGTCAACTTTCTGACCTAGAACTTAGAGCGCACATTATCAAAGCTGCATAGTCGGAGGTGCGGTTACTCGAATAGCCCATTAAACTGGCATCCTATGGACCTGTTCTGGTGGTTCGAGTGGACATTAAACATCTCATAGTTTTGGGCGAAATCAAAAGTAAAATTCTGCGAATGCTGGAAATCTGAAATATGAACGGAAAATGCTGGAAATACTCAGCAGGTCAGGCAGCATCTGTGGAGAGAGAAACAGAGTTAACGTTTCAGGTCGACAACCTTTTGTCAGAACTGGAAGAAGTCAATCTACCTGAAACGTTATTTCTGTTCCTTTCCCCACGGATGCTGCCTGACCTCCTGAGCATTTCCAGCATTTTCTGTTTTATTTCATCGTTTTGGGAGTCCCATTGTAAAAAGGACACCAAAGCCATACAGAATATACAGTGTAGATTCACCAGGATGATACCAGGCACGGCACGCTATCGTGTTAGGAGATATATTGGAATCTGCAACTATTTTCACTGCAGAAGATAAGCCTAAACGGAAATTTAACAAAAGTTTTAAAATTATGAATTGCATTGAAAAGGTGATTTGGAAAAAGTCAATTTCCTCCAGTTGGGTACTCGGTGACCGGAAATGGCCAATGTAAAATTGCCACTGAGGGAGAGAGAGGAGTGTCTGTAGCACACATGTGCGTGTGTCTTTCCGTCTTTTTCTCTTTAATTTATGTTTCTCCCACAAAAATATGGAAATGCAACATCTGAGCCCTTTGATGGCCTCGATGCAGGCTGTTTAAACTCATTCAAACCATAAAAAAGACTTGCATTTATATCGCGCCTGTCACGACCTCAGGATGGCCCAAAGCGCGTTGCAGACAAAGAAGTACCTTTGAACTGTTGTAATGTAGGAAAGGCGGCAGTCATTTGCGCACAGCAAGGTCCCACAAGCAGCAATGAGATAAATGACCAGATAATCTGTTGCAGTGGAAGGATAAATATTGGGCCCAGGACACCAGGGAGAACTTCCCATCTCTTCCTCCAATAGTCCCGGGGGATCTTTTACATCCACCTCAGATTGCAGATGGGGCCATGGGTAAACTCTCATCAGAAACACGGCACCTCCGACAGTACAGCACTCCCTCAGTCCTGCACTGGATTGTCAGTCTAGATTTTGTGCTCAAGGCCCTGGAGTGGGACTTGAACCCACAACCTTCTGACACAGAGGCGAGAGTGCGCCATGTTTGACACTAATATTAAGCTGAACAAACCCATTTACTTGAGTTCTCCATGTTCTGATTCTGGCTCTGCAAGTAGCTGGGAGACATTAGTGACTGATGAACTTGTCTTGTGTTTTACCTGAAGGGCTGAGGAAGCGGGAATTCCTTCCGATTATGATCGAATTTCGCTGATTTTATATTTATAAAGCACTGTAGTAAATGGATTGGAATGAAACAGAATAAAAGGGGAACTCACAGATGTCCAAGAATAGATAGAAAAAGAGGAAGGGCTGAAAACACGTTTTAAATGTATAAATTCTTGTATTTTGTTGCCCAAGTGAATGATAATCTTAAGGTTTTATAAGAACTTCCAGCCTTTTGTGAAATGGGCACTGTGAATTAAAATATTACAAGCAGAATATCATATTACTGACACAAAAATGACAACACTGACATGTTAACATTTCAGGATAATTATGTCGAATTCTCATTTAAATCTTTCTGGATTTGACTTTCCTACGAGGCAGCTCGTTGAAAAAAAGTGGCCTCTATTGTATTGTAACCTCGAATCTACAACATCGACACATGAAGTCGCTGCATCGCTACAGCCCAGATTATGGGCAAAAACATTTATTTAGATGGCTTTATAGGGCGGAGAATCATAGAATCATAGAATGAAACAGCACAGCAGGAGGCCATTCGGACCATCGTGCCTGTGCTGGCTCTTTGAAAGAGCTATTCATTAGTCCCACTTTCCTGCTCTTACCCCATAGCCCTGCAAATTTTTCAGCAAGAAAGAAAATACATGGGCAACAATTAGGAGGGAGAGGTAGAGCCAGAATCCTTGGAGGGATGAAAGCACCGTCAAACGATAAGGGTTTTTAGGAGGCATTTCTAAACAGGAAGGGAGGGGGCAAGTTGGAGCTTTTTACCAATCGAGCTCCATGAGCCAGGAGGATAGTAACTGAAGAGTGGTTACTAATGTCGGAGGTGCAAAAATGAGATCCCAGAATTAAATTAAATCAGTTATGTAACAGCAGAGCGTGTGTACAGGGACATACAGCTGAAGGAGGTTTCTAGGGGTGAGTGAGGGAGATATGGAGGAGTTGAAAGTTGAGGATAAGGAATTTGAAGCTACTCCCAGGGCATAATGAGGACATCGAACTTTACAAGGACCAGGATACTGGGAGTACTGGCAAAGTGATGGCCAGAGCTGGCGTGATGGGAGAGTGGAACATGCTGGTGGGAACGGTCAAAGGGATTGGAAGCACGTGACTTCGTTTTGGCAATGAGGCTGGGTAATTCCGGTATGGGATTGAGCAACAGAAAGGAACGTGGGTGCTGAGAGTTTGGGATTTAGTCACTGAAAGAAGCTGGGTGGTGCGGATATGGAAGTTAATGATGGTAAGGGCTCTTTGATTTTGGCAGTATGTGATTTTGTGATGGAGAGGATCTCTGTGTTGTGAAGATGGGAGTTAATTTCTAATTAATTAGAAATCAAGCTAAATCCATCTACTAAATAAATCTAGATCTCAAGCGATTGTATTAGTCCGAGAAATAAACTCCCGATCAATAAATAAGTAAATAAAAGCTAGAAATAGCAGTACAGGCTGTATGTCGGGACTGCAATATGTGGGAGTTTGTAGACAGTGAGACCGTCCCAGATTGACACATCTGCAGTAAATGTCTCTGGATTGAGACACTGCAGCTAAGAGTCTTTGAGCTGGAGTGTGAGTTAGAGACACTCCAACACATAAGGGAGGGGGAGGTAGAGAAGGAGGTCCCGCAGACACTGGTCCTATCCAACGGGTACGAGGTACTTGATACCTGTGAGGATGAGGGTGAAGGCTGCAGGGAGGATGCCCAGAATCCTAACCATGGCACCGTGGAGCATGAGGCAGTCCAAGGCGGGAAGATCAGGATAGAAAGGTTGAAGTCACTGGGGATTCTATAATCAGTGGATAGATAGCGTCCTCTGCAGTCAGGAACAGGAGGGTGTGTTTCCTACCGGGTGCAAGGGTAAATATCCCGGAGCAACTGGAGAGGGACTTGGAAAAAATGGGGTGGATCCAGTTGTCATGGTCCAGGTCCTCACCAATGACATAAGGAAGAAACGGGAGGAGGTCCTGCTGAGGGAATATCAGAAACTACGAACCAACTTAAGAAGCAGAAGCTTACAGATGGTAATCTCAGGATTACAACCCGAGCCACGTGCTAAATGGCGGAGGGATATACAGATCAGGAAGGTGAATGCGTGTCTGAAAGAGTGGTGTGGGAAGGAGGGGTTCCATTTCATGGGACACTGGCACCAGGACTAGAACAGGAAGGAGCTGTACCGCTGGAACGAGGGAAAATAAACTGGAAAACTTTACTGACAAACAAAGAAATAGAACAGAAGTGGGCAACATTTAAAACAATTATCGATAGAGTCCAGGAGAAATGTATCCCACTAAAAAGCAAGAACAAACCAGGCAGTGAAGATACACCATGGATGAATAATGAAATAAGGGCAAAATTCAAACTGAAAAAAAACGTGCACTAAGTACACAGATAACAAATGAGAGGATGGCAAAGGGGAATAGGAGAAAGTTAGGAAAGAAGTAAAACAAACCAATAAGCAAGGTAAAGAGAAACGATGAAATTATATTTTCAAGGATTATCTAAAGAAATAGTAAAGTATGCGATAGACACAAAAATAACAAAAGAACAATCAGGACAGGGATGGGGCCATTAAGGGATACACACCATAAACTCACAGGTCATGACAGTGAAACTGCAGAAATATTAAACAATTACTTTGCCTCAGTATTTATCAGGGTGGGCATGGCATTGGAAGAAGAGATCAAAAAAGATAATTGATAAACTCATCAAACTTAGAGTGGATAAAACCCCTGGTCCGGATAGATTGCATCCGCGCATATTAAAGGAAGTTAGAGAAGAGATAGCAGAGGCACTTTTACATATATATAAACAGGCATTCGAAAAGGGAATAGTACCAGAGGACTGGCAGACAGCTAATGTGATTCCTATATTGAAGAAGGGAGATAGAAAAAGTCCAAGGAACTATTGATCAAGAAGCTTAACGTCGATAATAGGAAAGATAATGGAATCCTTACTCACAGATATTATAGGAAAACATCTAGAAACCGTAAATATAATAAAGAATAGTGAGCACGGATTTCAAAATGGAAGGTTATGGATGACCAACCTTATTGAATTCTTTGAAGAAGTAACAGAAAGTGTAGACAAGGGTAATTCAGTGGATGTAATATATTTGGATTTTCAAAAGGCCTTCGATAAGATGTGGAGTCAGGGGACAAGTAGCAGGATGGGTAGCAAGCTGGCTACAAAAGAGAAAACAGAGAGTCGGGGTTAAAGGTAGTTACTCAGACTGGCAAAAGGTGGGAAGTGGTGTTCCACAAGGATCCGGGCTGGGATCACTGTTGTTCACCATTTATATAAACGATTTGGACTCAGGAATCGGAAGGACAATTTCAAAGTTTGCAGATGTCCCAAATTGGGGGAAGGGGGTGAGGGTGATATAGTTAATACTGGAGAGGACTGCGACATAAAACAGGAACCTGCAGAATGGGCGAGTAATTGGCAAATGAATTTCAATAGAGATAATTGTGAGGTGGTACATTTAGATAGGAAGAATAAGGAGGCCACATACTCCTTGGCAAATAAGAATCTAAATGGGGTAGAGTAGCAGAGGGACCTGGGGGTATCGATACACAAATCACTAAAAGTAGTGATGCAGGTTATTAAGGCCATAAAAAAGCAAACCAAGCACTGGGGTTCATTTCTCGAGGAGTAGAATTTGAATGCAGAGAATTTATGTTATACTTGTATAGAACCTTGGTTAGACCACACTTGGAGTCCTATGAACAGTTCTGATCTCCATATTATAAAAGGCTATGGGGCACTGGAGAAGGTGCAGAAAAGATTCACCAGGCTGATACCACAATCGAGAGGTTGAACCTCAGGAAAAATTGAACAGGCTGAGACTCTCTTCTCTAAAATAGAGAAGACTGAGGGGTCACCTGACAGAGGTCTTTAAGATTATGAAAGGGTTTGATAGGGTAGATATAGAGAAGATGATTCCACTTGCGGGGGAGTCCAGAACAAGGGACCATAGATATAAGATAGTCACTAATAAATCCAATAGGGAATTCAAGGGAAACTTCTTTACCCAAAGAGTGGTTAGAATGTTGTAAGAAGTAGTTGAGGAAACGGGTCAGTGTAAGACAAATCTATCTCAGCTCAATTGCTACATTTAAATCTGAGATAGATAGCTTTTTGGCAACCAAAGGTATTAAGGGATATGGGCCAAAGGCAGAGAATTGAGCCCAATATTGGATGACAATCCAGTGCAGTACTGGGGGAGTGCTGCACTGTCAGATGTGCATTCTTTTGGATGAGACGATAGATTGAGGCACTGTCTGTCCTCCCAGGTGGACGTGAAAAATCCCATGATACTATTTTGAAGAAGAGCAGGGGGTTTCTCCTGCGCCAATGTTTATCACTAAATCAACATCACTGAAACAGATCATCTGGTCATTTATCTCATTGCTCCATGTGGGATCTTACTGTTCAAAAATTGGCTGCTGTATCTTTCTCCATCTTGCTCTCTCCCTAACTGTTTCCCCATCTCTTCCTCTGCCTTTCTGTTTCCACCTACCTTTCTTATTCTTTCTCTCTCTCACTGTTGCCCCTATCTCCCTTTTCTGTCTCCCCCTGTCTCTCTCTCTCTCCATCTCTGTTTTCCCTGTCTCTCCCTCTCTCTGTCTGTTTCCTTCTGTCTCTCCCACTTCTTCCGTTTCTCACTCTCTCCCATTCTCTCTATTGCTCCCTCTATCCCTCTCGTTCAGTATTCATTATCGCATTGCTGTTAGTGGGATCTTGCTGTGCGCAAATTGGCTGCCGTATTTCCTACATTCAACAGTGACCACACTTCAGAAGTACTTCATGGGCTGCAAAGCACTTTGGGACGTCCGGAGGTCATGAAAGGCGCTATATAAATGCAAGTCTTTCTTTTTAAATGTCAACATTTGAAAATACAAGTTGCGATATGTTAAAAGCTCAGAGATTAATGCGTCTGTAGAACATTGCTCTGGTCATTGCTTTAACCTGTTAACTTTACATGGGTTAAATGTTCCACAAAGTTGACATCCAGAGGAACACCAGCCTCTTTAGGAATGTTCTATTGATTTCTGCAGCCGAACTGGGTTCTTAATTTTAATCGTGTTCCCATTTGATACAAATAACATCTGTTCTAATTGAACAAAACCGCCACCGATGCCACTGTTCGAGACATTTCTATTTCTTTGGACGAAACTGTCAATATTCTGAAAATAAAACCTATTTGTGAGTTCAAACAAATCAATAACTGAGTTTGATGATCTGGGTTTGCTGCCGTGAACATTTCACCGAAACCAAAGGCGCTTATGTAAATAATCACAGAAATAGAAGTCCCAGATTAGAGTATTGAGCACCGAAAATCAGCACCACATGTTCCCCCAACACAACCCAGAATAAAGAGAGAGAGAGAAATGCAAATCTCTCAACGAATTCAAACAATAATTGTTTTTGGTCCATTTCTACAAGTTATAGGGCAAATTAGTGAAGGCAATATCTACGTTCATAATCATGGAATCATAGAAATATTACAGCACGGAAGGAGGCCATTCGACCCGTCGAGTCCGTGCCGGCTGTCTGCAAGAGCAATCCAGCTAGTCCCACTCCCCTGCCATATGCCCGTATCCCCGAAATGTTTTTCCCTTCAAGTACTTATCCAGTTCCCTTTTGAAGGCCATGATTGAATCTGCCTCCACCACCACCTCAGGCAGTGCATTCCAGATCACAACCACTCGCTGTGTCAAAAAAAGTTTTTTCTCATCTCGCCTTTGGTTCTTTTGCCAATCACCTTAAATCTATGTCCTCTGATTCTTGACCGCTCCGCCAATGGGAACATTTTCTCTCTATCTACTCTCTCCAGAGCCTTCATGATTCTGAATACCTTTCTCAAATCTCCTCTAAACCATCTCTGCTCTAAGGAGCACATCCTCAGCTTTTCCAGTCTATGCAGGTAACTGAAGTCCCTCATCCCTGGAATCATTCTAGTAAATCTTTTCTGCACCCTCTCTAAGGCCTTCACATCCTTCCTAAAGTTCAGTGCCCAGAACTGGACCCAATATTCCAGTTGTGGTCCAACCAGTGTTTTATAAAGGTTCATCACAACCTCCTTGCCTTTGTACTCCATGCCTCTATTTATAGAGACCACGATCCCCGATGCTTTATCAACCTGCTTTCTCAACCTGCCCTGCGACCTTCAACGATTTGTGCACCCCCAGATCTCTCTGTTCCTGCACTCCTTTTAGAATTGTGCCCTTTAGTTTATATTGCTTCTCCTAGTTCTTCCCACAGAGATGTATCACTTCACACCTTTCTGCGTTGAATTTCGTCTGCCACGGATCAGCAGGCCCTTGTAGTTCCGCGTCCAAAAAATTGGAAGAGGTTGCGAGGGAAATAGTGGAGGTAATGGTCAAAAAAAGACTGTGGAAACAGAAATAGACCTAACGTCGCTGGAGAGTAGCAAGTGTTGCATTGCCTTCATCAACGGAAATAATTAAGTGAGAGAATTACACACTTATTAATCTTACTTTCATTTTTACCATCACTTGCACAAATCATCACACACTCCAGGTTTATGTCAGGAACTTTTGTGTGATGCTGAGATGATCACTTGACAAGAAACCAGAGAGACTCCATGGTAGCAGGCGTTGAGTTCCCTCAATGCACCGTCCCCAGTGAATACTCTATCCCTGGAACATTAAAGAGGAACATTTCACCGCTGCAGTCCATTATACGGGATGATATTAATGAACACTGAGAAAGGCGTGGGCTGATCAGGGACAGACAGCGTGGATCGATCAAGTACAGGTTGTGCTTGAGGATTTCAACTGGAGCACAGATGAAGGGAAAGGGCCTGTTTTTATCTATGGATTTTTAGAAGACGTTTCCTGAGGTGTCACAGAAGAGACTTTTTGCAAAAAGCAAGGCACATGGTAGTAAAGGGAATGTGGCTATCTGGACAGAGCGGTGGCTGAGGGGCTGAAGTGAAAGTGTAGGGGTAACTGGATTTTGTTTTTGCATTCACATGATGTGGTCAGTGGCAGACTGTAGGGATCTGTGCTCGGGCCCCTTTTCTTTTTCTGTTTTAATTGACATTTACACAAATGGTTTGGATATCGACAAAAGACGAATGCTATCACAGTTTGCTGATGGTTCCAAATTATAATCCCAAAGCTATGAAAAATAATTCAGAAGATTACAGGACATAGGCCGGTTAGTAGAAAGAGGAGAGAGGTGACAAATGCTGTTGAATGCAAGGAAATGTGAAGTAACACATTTTTGGGAAAAAATATTGAAAGATAGTATATTCCAAACAGCAACACAGTTTTAGAGATCATCCGAGAATCATAGAGCACAAAGGGTAAATAATAAAAGATTGCTTCCACTGGTTGGCCATTCACGCGGTATGGGATCAGTGTTATCAGGAGGAGAGCAGGAGGATGCGCTGGGAGATTTCTTTTCACGCAGAAGGTCCCTGGATTGTTTTAACCATCTCGACGATTGAAGGTGAATTGGTTAAGTATTTGAGAGGAAAAATATCAAAAATACACCGTAAATCGCAGGAACATGAGATCCGAAGGCACATTTGAAGAGGAAGCGCCGCTATTGCCAAACGGCGGCCTTCAGTGTCGCACATTATATGATTCTAGGATAGGTTCAGCTATTCATTGTGTGATCTCATCACTTTTCCAACAGAATACTTGGGACAAGCTTGCCTTGGTAACAGAATGGTCAGCATGACATCGTTTTCTGACGAAGAGTTATAAATACATGTTAAAGATATAAACGATCTGCAATGACATTTATTAATAACAGAAAAAAAAATGCTGAAAATAATTGGTGAAGATAATAATTAATCCATGTGGAATGTACTTGTAACCATTAAGAATGATATTTGTTGTACACTCACACACACTATTACAAAAAGCAAACACTTTGATTGTGCTCTTTTCAGTTGTTCCTCTGAACCAGATGAGATTTAAGCAGTTTGAGGGGTTTAGGACCCTGCAGCAGCCCAAACGGCGGTGCTGTGAGTGCACAGTTCCGGGCTCTGCCTCACAGAATCAGTGTTAGCTATTTAGAAAATACTGCAGGAAAAAGATCCTTAACATAAAAACAACTGCGATCAATTAGCACAGCACAATACAAGTGTGCATTAGTAAACTTTCACACAACAGATTTTACCACTAATAGCGCTGTCCCTCCTCTATAGTCCCCCTCAATCCCCAATCGTCTCTGGAAGATTGTTGCAAGATTCATCCCCAGCCTTTCAACGCGAATATTACGACATAATAGGAGATACATTACAAATTGCACGCAGCTGCTGATAGCTATTAACAAGAATAAACGTATGCGTCCAACCAAAAATTATTGTATGCTCCCACCCTCGCAAATATATATATCTATATTTATATTGGTATCCGTCCATCTGTCAATCGATCCATCTATCAATCTATGTACCTATCTATCTATCTATCTATCTATCCATCTATCTATCCATCTATGTTTCTATCTATCTATCTATCTGTCTATCTATCTATCTATATATTATATGTGTCTGTGTCTATGTGAAGGATATATTACACAGATACACAGATTGATAGATATTGCAGGGTGCACTGTTATGAAGAAAATAGCTTGACCAAGATTGATGAACGTGAAGCACATGCCGCAATCTCAGTAATATCTTTTGGGATATGTTCAAACTGATTGAAACAAAGAGAAGCGAGTCTGAGGGATGGAGATTCCCTTCCCTCCTGTTTCACATTTCAGCTGCCCTGCTGTCCGGCGAATTGAGAGCTGCAGCGGGAGAAAATCACTTGGTTTGGTCTGGCGCGGCCCCTAATGGACGTTCTCAAGGTCGCATCGGTGTCGCTGAGAGTCAGCTCTTTGTCGGCCCCGTGTGCGCGTGCGCATGCGTGCCCGGGACATTATTGGAAATGCAGCTCAATTTCAAAGGGAATAGTTCGTCATTATTATTTAGTGGAAAACAAAATCACTAAAAAGCTACTAGTAGCAGCGAACTCATAAAAAGATATTCTACAACTCAATGACTTTGATCTCACTTTCATGGACCTTCTTTATAGGTTCAAAGCCGATTAATCCGCAGGGACAAATGTTGTAAACTTCAGGCCCCAAAGCTTGAGCGGGGCCAAGGTCAAACACCAGTGTTCCCTCCCTCTATATCCCCCTCAACAATAAAGGTTAATTAGCTGCCAACAATTCTGTAAATGATCTCGAGAGGCGGAAAATCGGCAGCGGTAAGAGTCACCTCTTTGTAGTTGGCAGAAATCCCGCAACGTCGGAGATACGGCCCAACTTCACAATACCATTACTCCTGGGCCAAGATCTATCAATGGTTGACAGTAATAATTAATGAGTGAATAAATGCGGGAGAGGTTCCACTGCAACGAGAACTCGCCAATGTCGGACCTATTTCAAGGAAGGTGACAAAACAAATTGTTAGATTTCGGCAAACTAATTTTACAGCAGTGCAGCAGAATCATTGAAAGGGACCAGAAAGAACAACATTGTGAAGAGGTTATACCGAAATTCTCCAGGAAGTGTCAGTCCAGGAATTTAGAGAGGGACAGATCCTATCTTGTCAAACCTCTTGACTTTTTTCAGGATGTGACATTCCAAGTGGACATTTGAAATTCGTATGCTCTGTTATTGGTACATCGGAATACAGGTTTTACAGACAGAAACGGTAATTGCAGCCCATCTTACTGATCCCAGTGTTTAGTAAATATAATACACAATACCTTTCATCCACCTCTAGTCAATGATTCACCAGGTGCGTATGCACCGCTCAGTCTCTCTTTATTCTTCAGCTCTCTCTCACACACCCATTCTCCCTGGAACTTTCTGATCCAATTAATCCCCACTATTTCCTCTCACAGGCCATTAATATGTTCACACGTCTCTGAGTAAAGACTTCCCAGATTTACTGAAAGATTTCCATGTGCATTGCAGGTAACATTTGTAGGCGATTCGGGTTTGGTTGAAAGCGAGCATGGAGTGGGTCTGGCTTACTGAACGGTATCCGGCTGGACATGTGAACTCAACAGAGCGCCTCAGGGATCAGCAGTGGCGGCCTGACTGAACGCATATCCGGCTGGACATGTGTACTCAGTGGAGTGCCTAAGGGATTCGCACTGGCGGCCTTATTGAACGGATATCCGGCTGGACATGTGAACTCAATAGAGTGCCTCAGGGATTAGCAGTGGCGGCCTGACTGAACGGATATCCGGCTGGATATGTGAACTCAGTAGAGTGCCTTAGGGATAAGCAGTGGCGGCCTTACTGAACGGATATCCGGCTGAACATGTGAACTCAGTGGAGTGCCTAAGGGATTAGCACTGGCGGCCTTACTGTTTGCGATCTTCATAAATTACTTTCATTCGGTAACTTCATGGGAAGTTGGTCAGGGTGGAGAAAGTGGCCGACAGCAGGAAGCAGCCCAGGGATTAAAGAAAGACGTAAAAAATAATACCATCGGCAGAACTATGGTAAATATGTTATGTTATAGGAGTTATGCTACAGTTGTATAAATCTCTGGTTAGACCCCAATTAGTGCACTGCGTTCAGTTCTGGGCACCGCACCTCAGGAAGGATATTTTGACCTTGGAAGGGGTGCAGGGCAGATTCACCAGAATTATAGTGGGGCTAAAAGGGTTAAATGCTGAGAACAGATTGCATTGACTTGGCCGGTATTCCCTCGAGTCTCGAAGATTAAAGCGTGATGTAATTGAGGTGCTTACAACGATTGAAGGATTTGATTGGGTCGATAGAGAGAAACTATTTGCTCTTGTGGGGGAATCCAAACAAGGGGGCATAATCTTAAAATTAGAGCTAGGCCGTTCAGGGGTGATGTCAGGAATCACTTCTTCACACAAAGGGCAGTGCAAACCTGGAACTGTCTCTCCCAAAAAGCTGTTCATGCAAGGTCAATTCGAAATTGAAAAACTGAGAATGATAGATTTTTGCTAGGTAAGGGTGTTAAGGAATATGGGACCAAGGTGGGTAAATGGAGTGAAGATACAGATCAGTCATGATCTAAATGAATGGTGGAACAGGCTCGAGGGACACAAATGGAGGGAGATAGCTAAAGCTGTGATTGAGTACAGTGATACAGAGATACATCAACAGAGCGAAATAGATAAAGGTGTGACTGAGTGCAGTGAACGATACAGAGAGACAACAACAGAGCTAAATAGATAAAGGTGCGACTGAGTGCAGTGAACGATACAGAGAGACAACAACAGAGGTATATAATAAAGGTGACACTGAGTACAGTAATTGACAGAGACACCAAGAGGGAGATAGATAAAAGTTCGACTGGTTTTTGTGAGTGATAGCTAAAGGTGTGCCCGAGTGCAGTGAACGTTACAGAGAGACAACAACAGAGGGAGAAAGATGACGGTGTGACTAAGTGCAGTGACTATGATCCACATGCCTTAATCACACCATCCTCCTTCAACGCCTTTCCTCTGTCGTCCAGCTCGGCGGGACTTAACTTGCTTTGATCAACCTTGCGCACCTGCTTGTAACCAGAGTATCTTTACCAATGATTTCTCTTCCAACCTCCATACCGTCAAGTCACTTCCTCATTCTCTGATAGACAATTTATATTGGTGACCCCTCATTGCTGACTCCCCAAATAGAGGAAATAGTCTTCCATTAATGACTCACTCAATGCACTTTCTAATTTTCTGCAAGTTCTTGACAGAGTCACACTTGGAGCATTGCATTCATACTGGTGCCCATACATGGTGGAGGGGAATATAGAGGGGGATATAGAGGGAAAAATAGGGGGGGATACAGAAGAGAATATAGAGGGGGTTATAGAGGGGAATATAGAAGGGAATACAGAGGAGAATATAGAGGGGGTTATGGAGGGGGATACAAAGGGGATTATAGAGGGGGATATAGAGGTGACATCGAGGGGATCATAGAGGGGATTACAGAGGGGTATACAGAGGGGGATATGGAGGGAAATGTGAAAGGCAATATAGAGCGGATTATCGAGGGGCAATGTAGAGGGGATATAGCGGAGGTTATAGAGGGAGATATAGAGGGAGAAATAGAGGTGGTGCGGAGGGCGATATTGAGGGAATATTGAGAGGAATATGGAGAGAATATAAAGGGGAATAGAGAGGTGTATAAGGGGGGATGATAGACGTTGAATATAGAGAGGAATATAGAGGGGATATACAAGGGGATATAGACTGGAATATAGAGGGGAATATAGAGGGGAAATATAGAGGGGAATATGGATGGGAATATAGAGGGGGATATAGAGGTGGAATATTGAGAGGAATACAGAGGGGATATAGTGGGGGGAAAAGAGGGGTATATAGAGTGTGATGTCGAGGGAAATTTAGCGGCGGAATATAGGGAGATTATAGAGGGGCAATGCAGAGGGGATATAGAGGGCGATATAGATGGGGCAATATAGGGGGATATAGCGGAAATATTGTGGGGATTATAGTGGGGGATATAGAGGTGACATAGAGGGGATTATAGGGAGGGATATAGAGGGGATATAGGGGGATATAGAGGGAAGAATAGAGGGAGTTATCGAAGGGAATCTGGAGGGGGATATGGAGGAGAGTATATAGGGGGAATATAGAGGGGATATAGAGAGAGATATAAAGGGGGATACAGAGGGGGATATAAAGGGGCATATAGATGGGAATATAGAGGAGAATATAGAAGGTGATATAGAGGGAAATATAGAGTTGGATATGGAGAGGGAATATAGAGAGGAATGTAGAGTGGAATACCGGGGAAGTATAGAGGGGAAATGGAGGGGGATACAGAGAGGGAATATTGAGAGGAATGTAGAGTGGAATATAGAGGAAATATAGAGGGGGGATACAGATGGGACTATAGAGGAGACCATAGAGGGTGAAATAGAGGGGCATATAGACTGGGATATAGAGAGGAATATAGAGGGGAATATAGAGGGGAAAATAGAGGGAATATATAGGAGTATATATAGGGGAATATTGAGTGGAAAATAGACGGAACATAGAAGGGATTATAGAGGGGAATATAGAGAGGAATTTAGGGGGTTATATAGAGGGGAGATAGAGGGGACCATCATGGCCCTAAGGAGGTGCAGACCAGGGCAAGTAAAATGACACCCAGTCTCAGGGTATTTAGGTATCAGGCTGGGCTGAAGGAGTTGGACCTATTTTCATTAGTGAACTCAGTCTAAGGGCAGATATGACAGAATTTTATATTGTAATTGAAGGAGATAGATTGTGATGAATTGGATGGGATATTTGAGACGGAGAGCAATGGAAGAAGTACATGATATGCTTATAAAACAGGTCGGCAAAGAACGAAGGCAGCTAAATACAACTTAATACATCCAATGGGGTTCGTTGTAACGTAAGTATCATTTGTTGCTGGGGAGATCTGTGTACCTTTAGGCTTTACTCACAATGAATGGAGGTTGAACTCGGCTTTCAGCTCTGCGGTCAGTTGTCAGGAAACAGCTCATTGATTTACTCCACAGAACCCGCAGATGCTTCTTGTAAATTACATTGTGAGTTTTCGCCATTTCCTGACAACAGTAAGACGGACTTCCCCCAAGGAATGTTTTACAGATATGGCTTGAGTATGGGTTTAAACAAAACGAGGTTTAACTACTCAGCAAAAGCACGTCTTTTACATGCGATAACATCTAAAGTCTAATTGTCTGCAAATCTCCCCTGTACAATATCATAAAATGTGAGAACCTTGAGATATTATTTAAATATTTTTCAATTCCGAGTACAGACCATTCTAGCCTTGATATTTTCCATAACCTACCATAATCCGGCAGTCGGCTGGGGAATATGTGTTACTTCCACAAAAATATACAGGCGGTTATTGATATGAGGAACAGAATAACCGATAAAATACAAGCATTTTATTAAATTATTCTTTCTTTACAGGACTCGGGAATACTGAAAGCTGTTCGTTTATAATCAAAGCGAACAACAGCAACGAACACTGAGACTGGGAAATATAGTTACACACAGATCTGGTCTGACTGTAATTCCAACACTGCATTCACGTTAAATTAAAAACATGAAATATATATACATATATATATCTATATCCAGGGAACGTACCATATATGATATCATATATTTAATATATACACATAAAAAGTATATATACATCATTGACTGTGTGTAATTAAATTGCACAGCGCGCAGAATCTGTCCTTAATTATTCAGTTCCGTAGATTTCAAATTGGAATCAAAAGTGAGCAGAGGCGCTGTAAATTTTGAAATTAATTTACATGTCCAGTTTCTGTGATAGAAATAGATATACGTGTGTGTGTGTGTGTGTATGCGTGTGAGTGAGAGACAAAGACAGATAGACAGAGACAGAGAGAGAGAGAGAGAAATAGAGAGAGAGAGAGAGAGGGAGAGATTTGGAAACAAGTTAACTGGTGCCCACTACACGAATTCTCCCCAGCGCTGGGAGTCACGTTCACTGGAACCAAAACAGCTGCATCTCTGATTAATCCAACAATTAATCAAAGATCAGACCTTTAGCTAGAACATGTGAAATAATAATCTCACTTTCCTTGTAAAAATTCAGAAATCTATCTAACATTAATAAAACAATATCTCCGTTTATTTTTTTTTGTTTCACACGTTTCAATAGTCTTTAATTTTGTCGTGTTCAGGACCTTTACAATGTGCAATACGGTAATTCTCATTAGAAAGCAAGGCGTTTGAGAATTTAATTCTGAGGGTGACAGTTTTGGAGAAACTGTGTAATCTCCTGCACAGACAGGTGGATTGCTTCACAATTTACAATCGTTCAATATGAGTGACTTTACCCCACTACCGATAGTAAAGTTAGTATCAGGGGCCCGAGTGATGGGGAGAGCTCACGTTAAGTAAAGAACTGCATGGAAACGATATCTGATACCTGAAAATAAAGGCACCAGTTTCCCAAAGTTTGTTAAACATCTGTAGAATTGGTACAATATTAATCACTTCCTCTCTCCTTTTGCATTCTATTCACTGACACCAACAGTACAGGGAATAAAAATGTGGGGAGAATCAGATTCCTTATACTATCTTTTAAACTAAATTTGTTTTGGATTAACTGTATTATCGAGATCGATAATTAGCCAATACAAAGCAAATGTAATTTTGAGCGGTGAGCACAGAAAATGGATTATTGGTGCTAATTTTTTGTTGATCGAAAATCAGATCGTTGAGCTGAGAAAGGAAAAGAGAGGAGGAGCCAAACTACTGCTGAAGGAGGCGGATGATTTCCAGCCCCGGGCTTCAGATCACGGAGCTCCAGGCAGTTTAAATAGTGGAGCGCTCGGCTTCAGGTCAGTAATCAGGAGGCTGTTCTGGGGAGCAGAGGGTTTGATCAAGAAAGCAAACGATGGCGCTTGGCTTCTACCTCTGTTTACTTCTGTCTTACTTTACCTGTGAGTACTCTTTCCCTTTTCAGCTCTGGGTGGGGGAAATTCCTCTGATTGTAATGTGAAGATTATCTTAGCGAAATTGCAAATACGTCAGGAAAGAACCGATTTATCAGTTCTCCAGCATGACAACAAAATTAAACCTTCAATAATTCGTTCTAGATATTGTATAAAAAATGAACGAGAAGAGGGATGATTAACCCAGCTCTCGCTTTTAAATATTCTGTTTTACTTTTATGACTATCTATAATTTTGCCTGTTTTAATTGACATCCGATCTTTCTCCCCCACTCTCAGATGTCCATTGCAACATCGTGCTGACTCAATCGGATTCCGTTACCGCAAAGCCCACGGAGACTCAGACACTGTCCTGTTCGGTGACTGGGTTCGATATCAACAGCTATTACATGGCTTGGGTTAAGCAAGTTCCAGGGAAAGGGCTGGAGTGGTTACTGAGCTATCTTAGCCCCGCACATACGAATTATTACGCACCCGGAGTTCAAGATCGATTCACCCCTTCCAAAGACAGCACGACCTTTTATCTGAAAATGACTAATTTGAAGACCGAAGACACCGCCATGTATTACTGTGCAAGAGACCCACGGGGAGGGAGACCGGGGCTGGACCTGTACAAAAACAGGAGGAGAAATCCAACCGTTCCCACTATAACCTGACGGTTAGTAATTAAATAAAGTACAATGTTAATAGTAGTACTTTCAAATAGAAGGTATTTCTTACCAAAGCATCTCGTTTAAGGACAGTTAACTGATATAAAATATGAACTGTTGTTGCAATAATGAGGAGAAGGGACTCTGCTGTATGTCCAGCACTTCTATGTGTGAGGAATGGAAATTTGAAGTTAATACTTGTTTCAATATATTCTACCACTGGTCGCTGATGTGCACAGATGTGTTCTCTTTCTCTCACCCTGAGTGAACTTCTAGTCAGGTTGCAGTCGCAATAAGGGTTTTTTGAAAGTGAATTTTGACAGACAGTGCTGAACAGAGAACGAGTGCAGTATTTGTGCTGGCGTGTGTCATTGTGATACTACAGTGGATCCACAGTGCTTCATATCGACATCTCGTCATACAGTAACACTGAGCGGGATCCTGCTGAAATCTGTGATCACAAAACCATCATGAACAGCAACATTAGTGTCATTCCATATATATCACTGTCAGAAATATCTCCAAGTTTATAAAACCAGATATAAAGGGTAAATTGAAGTGACGAATTTAAATTCCATGCAAAGACTGGTTGTGTGTCTTAACAGTGAAACGTGGCTTTTTATAAACATATAACAAGTTATACTGATACAAGCATCACATTAATGCATCCACTGGTGAATCTGAGTCGAGTTTTTTGGAAGCTGTTTGGAATTTAGATCTACATACCAAAGCTATATGTTGGCAGAAGTATTTGACACGGTGTGTATCATGGTGTATACCTGGGTGGCACAGCATTAATTGTCAATACAAAAACCCTTTCAACACTCATGGGGTGAAACTGGGGCAGTGCTCCGGCTGGAATACAACTGCGAATATATTAAAGTAATATTCATGTATTGCTATCTCGCACTGCAGTCCTGGCAAGGATTCGGCAGATCAACTATAACAATTCTTCACTAAATTGTTGGCGTTTCGAAACATGTTCATCAACTAATGTATGACATAGCAAATATCAAAGTAATTTATAAACAATCAAATGGAACCATTTGTTACCATATATAATGATTTTTAATATCACATAAATATATCGTAACTTTACCTTGCCTCTGGAATATCAAAACTTAAAATAATGTAGACTGTTTTCTATACCGTGTGCAGAGCCCCTTATTGTGTGACCCAGGTGAAGGAATGTAACACAGTGATTACTGGGGCTACTGGGGACAAGGGACCATGGTGACGGTGACTGCAGGTAAGAAACATGCACTAATTTAGTAGCAGTGTTTAATTTGTATGTTTAATCTTATATTTCGTTTGGTTTTAAGAGTTAATTATTTCCACGATCCTGTAAAGTTGGCACTGTTTCCTTAGATTTATTGGTGTGTAACTTTTGATTGTGCATCTGAGTTTTTATAGATCAAAGCAGCTGTTTTAGTCCTGCATTTCTCCTTGATTATTGTGGGATCTTGTTTATCTGCTAGTATGGGTTATTTGAAACTAGAAACCTGATGCTGAACTGTGTTTATTTTTGTTTCTGCAATGTTTAATTTGATAACATCTGGCTAATGCAGTTCTCGGTTATAATGTCGTCCCAAATGCTTTGGGCTCAGTCCGAGATCATGTACATCGGGCTACTTTCAGGATATACTGAAATTCTTTCTGAGTGTCGCGTACTCGCTCGGCCGTATGGAAAACTGCTTGAAAATCCACTCCTGACTCCATCATGTGAAAGACACTGTGAAAATCCGCAGTCTATATTGTTTCAGTGAGCTCAGAAAACTACAGAGATTCTAATTGTGGAGAGACAGCGCATAATATTATTAGAGGCTAGATGAATCATGGTATCATAGTTGGTTCAGAACAGGAGGAGGCCATTCGGCCCATCGTACTTGTGCCAGCTCTTTGAAAGAGATATCCAATCTTTCCTCAAAGCCCTGTTTTTTCCCTTCAAGTATTTATCCAATTCCCTTTTGAAAGTTACTTTTAAATCTGCTTCCACCGCCCTTAAAGTGCATTCTAGATCATTACAACTCGCTGCGTAATTTAAAACTAATCTCTGTGCCTTTATTTACATAAAACTAATGTATTAATCTATTAGTATAATATTCGATTCGATCATATTGAATATCGGTCACGAAAATTTTGTTAACATTTCCACAATGCACAAGGTTGCGGGCAGAAGCAGGTTTAAAATTAATATTGGATTTTATTATAATTTAATACAGCATCAACTAATATCAATATTAACTTACAATATAATCAATTAAACACAAACCGCCTTCCACAATTGTACCATACACAACACCGTCAGGAGAAAATGTCAGAGATGGCAGAAAAATCAATCTATTATGTTACAATTAATTTAACAAATCACCGCCTTTCTTACTCAGTTGTGATTGAGCTCCATAACGTCTCACTGCAGATTTTAATTAGTTGCTGTATCCTGGTTTCGTCTTGATGATTTTATATATTATATTTAATTAATGAACAATGTGGAGCCTGTGGCTGGATAGATTTCAATTTAAAATAGCTCTTGGTTTGTTAAGTACTTACTCTTCAATGGAGGCAGTTTTATTGTCAGTAAACTGGACAAAAATGTTGGCTCTTTTAGGTAGTGAGACAGGCTTTACTAAAGAAGTGTGGAAAATCATAGGCAGAACGAGATAAACTGGTATAGAAGCCAAACAGAATTTATAAAATGAATGGGGGTAATTTTGACTTTGGCGACAGTGCGAAACGGGTGCTGGGGAGTCGACAGCGCGTTTAACATCTCTCCCGGCTTTTATTTCCAATGACGTGAATCACCATTTTTACACCGTCCCACCAAGTCAAAATTAACAGCAATATATTTTAATCAAAGAACTTTCAGACTTCACAAGGTTGGAAATAGACAAGAAATAAACTAGGCAGAGTGGAGGAAATTATAAGGTTGGAGGCAGCGATGCGGATATTGCTGGAAATTAAGCAGAATTGTTAAAATGATCTTCGTTAAATTAATTACATTAGTTAATTAAATTTTAAAAACTACGGACCTGGTAAGGCTGGAAGGAAACTAGAAACAATTTTAAACTTCAAACAGAATTGTTTAAATAAAATGACGTTAATATCAACATTAATTTATTTTCCGCACTCTGGAGGTAAAATTCAACTTGTGCGGGGCATAAAACGGGCGGTAGCGGATGGGCTCTCCGAATTACACAACGCCTGGTTTTCCCTGAATTACGCTCCCGCCGAAGTTGGAAGTTCGAACCAAAGGCTCTTTTCTCCAATTGCTCCGTTATATTCAGGGTCTCTGATAATTAAACGAAGCGCTGTTCTGTTTTACACGGATCCTTGTGTAGTTTCAGTTCAACTTGAATTACACTGAATTCCACATTTCGAAGTTAAAGTGTGCAAGATATAGATTCCCGCCTGGGCGTTAAACAATCCCTGCTCTGTGCACAGAGAGGAAATTTGAGTGGAGAGGATTGCAGACCTGCTACAAAACTCTCCCGATTTTACTTCCATTAGTTTAAATAGGAGGAAGATCAGGTTGATTCTGAGGGACGTCTAGTTTTCCCGATCAGATTTCCCTCCCCCCTCCCCCCACCCCAGATTGTTGTTCAGCGCGACGCTGAGATTATCCTTAATACACAGCCAGCGAAGACAAAAATCTACCTTTAGTGTTTTATTGAACAGTTTCTCTGCAGTCGAGGCTATGGTACAGATCACTTAAGAAACGGAAGGGCGCTAGTTTAGCAAATAGAGGTGACGCAGCTCATCCGTGTTGGTGATTTGAGACCCGAGCCAGTCGGTCAACAAATAATACAGAGACCCCGGACTCAGATGTGTTGAGGGCGGCGGGAGATTAGGACAGGGAACAGTTCTGGTCCAAAGGTCCTACCCGCATTTACAAGGCGTTTCTTGGCTGACATTATTAATAGTTATTATTGTAGCTGTTATGAATAATATTATTATTACCACATTATTAGTATTACTTTTATTATTGTTGTTGATATTATTATTATTTTTGTATCTTGAAGTAACGGGACATTAGGAGTAAACAGAAATTACCGCGAAACTTGGCCCAATATTTGATTACAGCAAGAAAGCAAATGGGAGAAGTTGCTCGGTGCATCATGAGAGAGAAAGGTTCACATTAAGCGGTGACATTATTTCTCCACACACCGTTCTTTAGACCATGAGAGAGAAAGGTTCACATTAAGCGGTGACATTATTTCTCTACACACCGTTCTTTAGACCATGAGAGAGAAAGGGTTCACATTAAGCGGTGACATTATTTTTCTACACACCGTTCTTTAGACCATGAGAGAGAAAGGGTTCACAATAAGAGGTGACATTATTTCTCTATACACCGTTCTTTAGACCATGAGAGAGAAAGGGGTCACATTAAGAGGTGACATTATTTCTCGATACAACGTTCTTTCGACCATGAGAGAGAAAGGGTTCGCATTAAGAGGTGACATTATTTCTCTATACACCGTTCTTTAGACAATGAGAGCGAAAGGGTTCGCATTAAGAGGTGACATTATTTCTCTATACACCGTTCTTTAGACAATGAGAGAGAAAGGGGGTCACATTAAGAGGTGACATTATTTCTCTATGCACCGTTCTTTCGACCATGAGAGAGAAAGGTTCACATTAAGAGGTGGGATTTTTTTCTCCATACACCGTTCTTTAGACAATGAGAGAGAAAGGGGTCACATTAAGAGGTGACATTATTTCTCTATACACCGTTCTTTAGACAATGAGAGAGAAAGGGGTCACATTAAGAGGTGACATTATTTCTCCATACACCGTTCATGAGACCATGAGAGAGAAAGGGTTCACATTAAGAGGTGACATTATTTCTCCATACATCGTTCTTTAGACCATGAGAGAGAAAGGTTCACATTAAGAGGTGACATTATTTCTCTATACACCGTTCTTTCGACAATGAGAGAGAAAGGGTTCACATTAAGAGGTGACATTATTTCTCTATACACCGTTCTTTAGACCATGAGAGAGAAAGGATTCACATTAAGAGGTGACATTATTTCTCTATACACCGTTCTTCAGACCATGAGAGAGAAAGGGTTCACATTAAGAGGTGACATTATTTCTCTATACACCGTTCTTTAGACCATGAGAGAGAAAGGTTCACATTAAGAGGTGACATTATTTCTCTATACACCGTTCTTTAGACCATGAGAGAGAAAGGTTCACATTAAGAGGTGACATTATTTCTCTCCACCGTTCTTTAGACCATGAGAGAGAAAGGGTTCACATTAAGAGGTGACATTATTTCTCTATTAACCGTTCTTTAGACCATGAGAGAGAAATGCAAAATCAACGACAGCCAATAGGTAGCTCGTTTTCCCCCTGCCCGAGTTTCTTTTCCATTTAAGGCAATGCAAAACGGGTCACCGATTGGCTGTCGCCCGTTTTGCACCACAGACCATGATGAATTGATACCCTATGGGCGGTAGCTCACAACTGGCGGGATTGCAACAACGTCCCATTATACTTCAATGGGAGAGAATATCAGGCGGGGCGACAAACAGGCGGCCGATTCGATACCGCCCCCTTTGCCCCACTGCCCAAGGCGGATTTCTGCCCCTATATCACAGCCACACTGAACAAATTCCTCTTCATTTAAATAGAAAAGAAAGTTGGTTTTATTGCAAAATGGGCTGCAATTCGTTATCGTCGATTTTGCGCTGCTGCCAAAGAATGATTTAAATATCTCACTTCTCATCCTGTCCATGAGACCCACCTCCTGCTCCCTCGACCCTATTCCCACCAAACTGCTGACCACCAAACTTCCCTTCCTGCCCCAGTGTTAGCTAATATTGTTAACGATAAATGTTAGCTGATATTGTTACCGGTTCCATCTCCTCAGGTACTGTCCCCCTCCCCTTCTAATCCGCCCTCATCATCCCCCTACAAAAAAAAAACCCACACTTGACCCTTCTGTCCTTGCAAACTACCGCCCAATCTCCAACCTCCCTTTCCTCTCCAAGGCCCTTGAATGTGTTGTCGCCTCCCAAGTCTCTGTCCTCATCTTTCCCGCAACTCCTCCAATTTGAACCCCTCCAATCAGGTTTCTGCCCCTGCCACATTACTGAAATGACCCTTAGCAAAGTTACAAATATATTACACATATCCGCTCCATCACCAAGACCCCCTTCTTCTACCTCCATGACATCACCCGTCTCCACCCCTGCCTCAGCTCTTCTGCTGCTGAAACTCTCATCCATGCCTTTATTGCCTCTAGAATTGACTATTCCAATGCTCCTCTGCGCTCCCAACTTCCACCCTCCATAAACTTGGGCTGATCCAAAACTCTGCTGCCCCCGTATCCTCACTCGCACCAAGTTTCATTCACCCATCATCCCTGTGCTCGCTGACCTCCATTATCTGTCGGTCCGGGTACGCCTCGATTTTAAAGTTCTTCTCCTTGTTTACAAAGTCCGACAGGGCCTCACCGCTCCGTATCTCTGTCACCTCGTCCAGTCTTACAAACCCCCGAGGTCTCTGTTCTCCTCCATTCTGGCCTCCTGCGTGTCCCCGATTTTAATCGCTCCACCATTGGTGGCCGTGCCTTTAGCTGTCTTGGCCCTAAACTCTGTAATCACCTCCCTAAACCTATCCGCCTCTCTACCTCTCCCTCCCCTTCAAGATGCTCCTTAAAACCTACCTCTTTGACCAAGCTTTTGTTCACCTGTCCTAACATCTCCTCATGGGCCTCAGTGTCAAATTTTGTTTGATAATCGCTCCTATGAAGCGCCTTGGGACGTTTTACAACGTTAAAGGCGCGATAGAAATGCAAGATGTTGTTGGTGTACAATCGCATTTTAAAGAATTATATATTCGCACTTTAGGTTTGTTTGCATATCCGAACACTTAGTTTCATATCCCTGAGTATACAGTCCCACATTCTGCACACTTATTAAATTATATCTGCCACATGCCCGCCCATTCTCCTATCCTGCCTCTGTCTTCATGAAGACTTTTACATTCCTCCTCGCTGCTTGCCAAATCATGTACTTTTTTGTCGTTAGCAACTTTCGAGATTTTATTCCCTGTTGCCAAGTATAAACCATCGAATGTATGTAAACAGAAGTGCCCCGAATACTGACACCAGGAGGACTTCACTTTCCAGCCGTTCTCCAATCTGAAGGACACGTTAACCGTTTCTCTGTGTTTCCTGTCCATCAACCAACTTTCCATCCCTGCTGCTAACAGTTCCTCTAAACGTATACGCCCGATTTTTTATCTAGCCCCCTCTTGGCCTCGATGGATATTCAGACTTACATGCCGAGAAATTCGTCACAGGTGCTCCCGCTCCGCCTGCGAGACTTCGTGGGAAGTGGAGTGGAAACTCCGTTTACAGGGAGTAGCCTGAGGGAATTTCCAGACCTGTGATATTAATATTTTTGCCTGAACTTTATTTGAGAACAGGTAGGGGAGAGAATATGTCCTCGTTATTGGAGTGGCGACAAGGAGTTGGGCGAAGTCAATGATACAATTTCCTTGTACTGAGTCTGGATGAATGGAGCTTGATGGACCGAATGGACTTTCCTGTCTCCGGACTTTCGGATGCACCAGACTGGGGTTCGGTGAGCCCATTTCAAGTCAGGCCTCACAATCAGCAGAGGCTCACTTTTCATTGTTGTTTGTGATCCTCAAATGATGCAATTGGTGCAGATTCTGGCGGATATTCAAAACATGCAGGCGTTTCACGTAAATGTGATCGCGGAGTTTCACTTTTGTGTTCAATTTGTTCCTCTTTCACAGCTGAACCGTCTGCTCCGACACTCTTCGCCCTGCTATCGTCCTGTGGAGAACCCAATACTGAAGGTTTGGTGACGGTCGGGTGCTTGGCGATGAACTATTCTCCCGAAAAAGCCATCCTTTCCTGGACCAAAAATGACCAAAGCATCACCAGTGGATTCATGACCTACCCGTCAGTGTTCAACAAGAAGGGAACCTACACCCTGAGCAGCCAGTTAACGATCCCCGAGTCAGAGATGGAGAGCAGCAAAGTCTACTGCGTTGTTCGGCACAGCGGATCTGCCTGGGAGACAGTGAAGCTGCACTTTCGAGGTTAGTGTGAGCTCGATGGCGACCAAGATGTGAAAAGATAACAGAATTTTCCAATACAGAATTATTTAATTTTTAAATGGTGAAATCACCTTTTTTCCTTGAATTCCCACAATAGGATTGCCTGCGGTCCCTCCAACTGTTATCCTCACGCAAAGTTCACCTCAGGAAATCTTATCCAGCAAACATGTAACGGCCGTGTGTTTAATATCCGGATTCCGACCAAAACCCATCGAAGTGCAGTGGCTGAAGGGCGGATTGCCCGTGAAGTCCGGGTTCGTCACCTCTCCTCCATGTGAAGAGAACGGCAACTTCAGCGTCAGTAGTCGGCTGGAAATCACCTCCAGGGAATGGTTCAACGGTGCGGTATACACCTGCTCCGTCACTCACAAAGCCAGCAAAAGCATCCAGAGCAAAAATATCACCAGTTCTAATGGTAAGAGGAAAACCGGGAGCTGAGGCCAGATGCATCTAAGTGCCAAATTCTACCGAAATTTACAGTCAGTGTTCCGTGGGGTGGGGGTAAGGGTGTGTGTGGGGGGACTGATAATTTCTTTCACCAATTATTAGGAACATATCATTGATGTTATTGATCGTCTCTGAGTCAGAAGGTCCTGGGTTCAATCCCACTCCAGAGACTTGAGCACAAAATCGAGGCTGACACTTCCAGTCAGGACTAATGGAGCACTGCACTATGGGAGGGGCCATCTTGTTGAGACATTAAACCGAGGCCCCGATCTGCCCTCTCAGGTGGACCTGAAAGATCACACAGCAATATTTAGAAGGTGCCCTGGCCAATATTTATCCCTCAACCAACATCGCTAAAACAGATTACCTGGTCATTATTACATTGCTGTTGGTGGGAGCTTGCTGTGAGCAAATTGATAGCTGAGTTTCCAACATTTCAACAGTGACCACACGTCAAAAGTAGTTTTTTGTCTGCAAAGCGCTCTGGGACGTCCTGAGGTGATGAAAAGCGCTGGATAAATGCAAGTTCTTTCTTTCTTTACCGAGTATCTAGTTACTTGCTTCCTTCTCCTGGACGGCCTGACTCTCTCTGCCTCTGTTACAGTTCAGTGGGCACTGCAGACGTTCCAGAGCCTCGCCCCAGAAGGGATTCCTCTGCGGCCATGTCATCGGATCAGTCTGCGAACCTGGTCCCAGTTTAGTTCTCAGTGAGCCGACATCAGGCTGTGCGCAAGGAGAGCGTCAGAGCTGCGCTTCAACACAACTGTTCCAGGGAATGGGGGAATCACCAATGGTCACATTCCTGATTAGTGGCCCGGAAAATCAGGCGCACTGTATAATGGGAGGCTGAGTCCATATCGCCCAAAGTTAAAATGACTTCCCTTGTCTTTAATCAAATAAAGGCTGAACGTTCGCTTCACAATTCTCCAGAGAATAGATCGGTTCACATTTATTTTCCTCTCACAGATTGTCCTCCACCCGGTGAACCAGAAGTCACTATTCTGCCACCATCACAAGAACAGGTTTTACTGGAGGCGACGGTGACTTTGACCTGTGTCGTGTCTGATGCTCCGAATGGGGTCAACGTGTCCTGGACCAGAGAACAGCAGCCTTTAAAATCAGAGATTGCCGTCCAACCTGGCGAGGGCTCCGACAGCCTGATCAGCAAAGTAGACATCTCGACACAAGCGTGGCTGAGTGGGGATACGTTCTATTGCGTGGTGAGCCATCAGGATCTTCCAACACCTAAAAGAGCGTCCATACACAAGGAACGAGGTGAGCAGTGAGGTTGCAGCAACAAGTGCCACATTGTGAATCTTCTCAGTGCGTGTACATGACTTCTATTCATTAAATATATGCATAGTCTATCCCCATGGCATAGTTTAGTCCATCCACCACCTTAAACATTCATTCCCTCCACCACCGGCGCACTGTGGTTGCAGTGTGTACCATCTGCAGGATACACTGCAGCAACTCGTGCAGGCTTCTTTGGCAGCACCTTCCAAACCCGCGACCCCTACCAACAGGTGCATGGGAAAACCATCAGCTCCAAGTTCTCCTTAAAATCACAACTCATCCCGATTTGGGCATATATCGCCATTCCTTCATTGTCACATTCAAATTGCTTGGAACTCCCTCCTAACAGTACTGTGGGAGTACCTTCACCACACGGACTGCAGCGGGCCAAGTAGAAGGCTCACCATCACTTTCTCAAGGACAACTATGGATGGGCAATAAAAGCCGACCTTACGAGAGTCGCCCACATCCCGGGAATGAATAAACAATAAAGTTGGTAAATGGACAAAATGGAGAGGAAACTCTTTTATTCCGAACGAAAGGCTTTTCTCACTTCTCGGTCCCCTCTGCAGAGATTGGATTAGAGGAAACTCTTTTACCCCCACCACGGCAAGTAGCGAAATTGAACTCAATAATCCTTTAAATTCGCTGGCTGAGGGAGTCCAGAACAAGGGGCCATAACCTTAATATTAGAGCTCGGTCGTTCAGGGGTGATGCGAGGGAACATTTCTTCATACAAACGGCAGTGGGAATCTGGAACTCTCTCCCCAAAAAGCTGCTGAGGCTGGAGGTCAATTGGAAATTTCAAAACTGAGATTAATAGTTTGTTGCTTGATTGCGTGCAATCGGAGCAAATCCACTGCACCACGGGAGACTCGGCTGAACTGCGAGCGAAAGAAATGCAGTTGTTATAGGGGGTTCAATTGTTTACTAAAATTGTACAGGGCTTTGTTGAGACCTCACCTGGAGTATTGCGTGCAGTTTCGGTCTCCTTATCTGAGGAAGGATATACTTGCCTTAGATGCAGTGCAAAGAACGTTCACTAGATTGATTCCTGGGATGAGAGGGTTTTGCTATGAGGAGAGATTGAGTATAATGGCCTTATACTCTCTGGATTTTAGAAGAATGAGAGGTGATCTCATTGAAAAATATAAGATTCTGAGGGGGCTTGACAGGGTAGATGCTGAGAGGTCGTTTGCCCTGCTTGGAGAGTCTCGAACTAAGGGGCATAGTCTCAGGGTAAGGGGTCGGCCATTTAAGACTGAGGTGAGGAGGAATTTCTTCACTCAGAGGGTTGTGAATCTGTGGAATTCTCTACCCCAGAGGAATGTGGATGCTGAGTCGTTGAATATATTCAAGGCTGAGATAGATAGATTTTTGGACTCTGGGGGAATTATTGGTAAAAAAAAAAATCGGAAATTATTTGGGCTAAAGGCTGACAAATCCCCAGGGCCTGATAATCTACATCCCAGAGTACTAAAGGAAGTGACCCTGGAAATAGTGGATGCATTTGTGATCATCTTCCAAAAGTCTGTAGACTCTGGAACAGTTCCTACAGTTGGAGGGTGGCAAATGTAACCCCACTATTTAACACAGGAGGGAGAGATGAAACATGGAATTACAGGCCAGTTAGCCTAACATCAATAGTGGGGAAAATGTTATCGTCTATTTTGAAAGATGTGATAACAGAACACTTGGAAGTCATTAACGGGATTGGACAAAGTTAGTATGGGTTTATGAAAGGGAAATCATGCTTAACAAATCTATTAGAGTTTTTTGAGGATGTAACTGGTAGAATAGATAAGGGAAAACCAGTAGATGTGGTATATTTGGATTTTCAGAAGGCTTTTGATCGGGTCCCACACAAGAGGTTCGTGTGCAAAAATAAAGCACATGGGATTGGGGGGAATATATTGGCATGGATTGAGAATTCTTTGACAGACAGGATACAGAGAATAGGAATAAACGGGTCTTTTTCCGGGTGCCAGGCAGTGACCAGTGGGGTATCGCAGGGACCAGTGCTTGGACCCCAGGTATTCACAATATATATCAATGATTTGGATGAGGAAACTAAATGTAACATTTCCAAGTTTGCAGACGATACCAAGCTGGGGTGGAATGGGAGCTGTAAGGAGGATGCAAAGAGTGATTTAGACAAGTTGGGTGAGTGGGCAAGAATATGGCGGATGCAGTATAACGTGGATAAATGTGAGGTTATCAACTTTGCTTGTAAAAACAGAAAGGCAGATGATTATCTGAATGGTGATAGTTTGGGAAAAGGGGAGGTGCAACGAGACCTGGGTGTCCTTGTACACCAGTCGCTAAAAGCGAGCATTTGAGTACAGGAGCAGGGATATCTCACTATAGTTATACGGGGCCTTGGTGAGACCACATCTGGAGTATTGTGTGCAGTTTTGGTCTCCTTATCTGAGGAAGGATGTCCTTTCCATGGAGGGAGTGCAACGAAGGTTTACCAGACTGATTCCTGGGATGGCAGGATTGATGGCAGGATGAGGAGGGATTGGAACGACTTGGCCTATATTCACCAGAGTTTAGAAGAATGAGAGATGATCTCATCGAAACATATAAAATTCTAACAGGACTAGACAGACTAGATGCAGGGAGGATGTTCCCGATTGCTGGGGAGTCCAGAACCAGGGGTCACAGACTCAGGATACGGGGTATACCATTTCTCACCGGGGTGAGGAGACATTTTTTCAATCAGAGGTTGGTGAACCTGTGGAATTCTCTACCACAGAAGGCAGTAGAGGCCAAGTCATCAGGTGTATTCAAGAAGGAGATCGATATATGTGTTAATGTTAAAGGGATCAAGGGATATGGGGATAAAGCGGGAACAGGGCACTGAGTTAGACGATCGGCTATTATCATTTTAATGACAGAGCAGGCCCGAAGGGCCGAATGGCCTACTCTTGCTCCTATTTTCTATGTTTCTATGAATCAAGGGATATGGGGATCGGGCTGGAAAGTGGAGTTGAGGTTGAAGATCAGCCATGATCTTATTGAATGTTGGAGCTGGTTCGGGAGGCCGTATGGCCTACTCCTGCTCGTATTTCTTATGTTCTTATGTTCTTGTGTTCAGGCAGATAGACCGGAGTTTCTGCAAGGGCCCACATGAGTCCTGTATGTGTGTTGTCTCCCTGGTGCCAGGGTAAAGGACAACATTGAGAGATGCGAAACCTTTTGAGGAGGGAAGGGGAACAGCCAGAAATCATGGTCCATGTTGGAACCGATGACATAGGAAGGAAAAGGTCCTGCAGTCAGAGTTTCAGGAGCTAGGGAGGAAGTTAAAAAGCAGCACCTCAAAGGTAGTAAAATCTGGATTACTCCCAGAGCCAAGCGCTAGTGAGTATAGGACTGGCCGAATAAGATTTGCTAATGTGTGGCTGGAGAAATGGTGCAGGAGTGTGGGTTTCAGATACCTGGGACATTGGGAGCAGTTGTGAGGCAGGAGGGATCCGATCAAGATGGACGGGTTGCACCTCAACAGAGCTGGGAAGTTAACTGCTGCTATGGGCGAGGGTTTAAACAAATTTGACAATAGGGTGGGCACCAGGATGAAACATTATAGAGAAGAAGCAAGGTGCACAGAGGACTGGGAGGGACAAATAGCACTTGAGCAAAGAGTACTTCAGAAATAGGAGGGATCAGACAGGGGGGGGGGGGGGAATTAGGCAGTCTAAGATGAGCTTGGAGTGCATGTGTGTAAATGCACGTAGCGTGGTAAATAAGGTTGGTGAGCTGCAGGCTCAAGTCGCCACATGGGACTGTGATATAGAGGCAATGGCAGAGACATGGCTCAAAGGTTGGGGGGAATGGGTACTTTATATTCCTGTCTACACTGTATTCAGGAAAGATAGTGAAGGAAAGAAAGGAGGTGTGGCAGTATTAATCAATTAAACTATTATAGCACTGGAAAGTGATGATGAAGGTGAGGGGGTGTCAAAGACAAAATCCATTTGGTTAAAATTAAAGAACAATGGAGGAGCTATTACACTACTGGGTGTGTACGATAGGCCACCAGATAATGGGAAGGAGATACAGGAACAAATTTGCAGGCAAATTACGGAAAGATGCAAGAACGATAGATTAGTGATAATGGGGGGCCTTCCATTATCCCAATATAGGCTGGGACAGCAACAATGTATCGGGCAAAGAGGGGAAGGAATTCCTGAAATGTGCACAAGAGAACTTTGTTGAACAATGTGTTTCCAGCCCAGCGGGGAAGGAAGCAATGCTGGATCTAGTTCTGGGAATGAAGTGGGGCAAGTGAAGCATGATTCAGTGGGGGAGCATTTGGGGAACAGTGATCATAATATCATGAGATTGAGAAAAGTCGTTGAAAAGGACAAGGAACAATCTAATGTGAAAAAAATTAACTGGAGGAGGACTAATTTCAGTGAGTTAAAAAGGGATCTGAGTCCTGGTGGATAGGAATCAAAGATTGGTTTGCAAAATAGTAATTGAACAATGGGAGGCCTTCAAGGAGGAAATGGTTCACATCCCGTCCCACGAGGGGGAAAGGAAGGGCATCCAAAACTCGAGCTCATTTGATGACTAAAGGTATAGAGATTACAATGAAACAGAAAAAGGAGGCTTATGACAAATGTAAGGCACAGAATACAGTTTAGGACTAAGTTGAATACAGAAAGTACAGAGGAGATTTAAAAAGGAAATAAGAGCGGCAAAGAGAATATGAGAATAGATTAGCGGCCAGCACAAAAGGGAAACCAAAAGTCTTTTATGAAGATGTAAATTGTAAAAGGGCAGTGAAAGGAAGGGTGGGACCGATTGGGGACAAAAAAAGAGATCTTCTTGTGGAGGAAGAGGGCAGGGCTGAGGTACTAAATGAATACACCGCATTGGCCTTCACTAGAGAAAAGGATGCTGCCACTGTAACAGTAAAAGAGGGGTCAGTAGCGATATGGGATTGGATAAAAATAGATAGACGAGGTACTTAAAAGATTAGCAGTACTCAAAGTAGAAAAGTCACCCGTTCCAGATGGGATGCAGCCTCGGTTACTGAGGGAAGTAAGGGTGGAAATTACGGAGGCTCTCACCACAATTTCCAATCCCCCTTAGATATGGGGATGGCACCAGAGGATTGGAGGATTGCAAATGTTACAGAATTGTTCAAAAAGGTAAACCCGGCAGTTACAGACCAGTCAGCCGAATGTCGGTGGTTGGGAAACTTTCAGAGAGAATAATCCGGGACAAAATCAATTGTCACTTGGAAAATTGTCGGCTCGTAAATGAAAGTCAGCACGGATTTGTTAAAGGAAAATCGTGTTTGATAACTTGATTGAGCTCTTTGATGAAGCAACGGGAAGGGTTAATGAGTGTAATGTGGTTGATGTTGTGTATATGGACTTTCAAAAGGCACTTGATAAGTACCACATAATAGACTTGTAAGCGAAATTAAAGCCCCCGGGGATTAAAGGTACAGCGGCAACGTGGATAGAAAATTGGCTAATCATAGAATGTTTCCAGCTCAGATGGAAGCCATTCGGCCCATCGTGCCCCTGCCGGCTCATTATAAGAGCAATCCAGTTAGTCACATTTCCCCACGCTTGCCCAGTATCAGTGCAATTTTTTCCCTTGAATATTTGTCCAATTCCTTTTTAAAAGCCACGATTGAATCTGCTTCCACCACCCTTGCACTCCGATCCCAAAACTGGTCCCACTGCCCCAAGACTCTGAAGCCATCCATCCTGCGCCATGTCTGCAGCCACGAATTAACCTGCCTTATCTTCCAATTTCTGCACTCACCAGCGGGTGGCACTGGGAGTAATCCAGAGATTACTACCTTTGAGGTCGTGCTTTTCAACTTCCTCCCTCGCTCCTGAAACACTGACCGCAGGAACTCATCCCCTTTTCTTTCCTTTGTCGCTAAGGGACAGAAAGCAAAGAGTAGTGTTGAACGATAGTTTCTCAGACTGGAGGGAAGTATAGAGTGGTGTTCTCCAGGAATCAGCATGACATGGACTTGGGTATACTGGGTACAATTACAAAGTTTGCTGATGACACGAAACTCGGAAATGTAAATAATGTGAAGGATAGTAACTAACTTTAGGAGGACATAGACAAACTGGTGAAATGTGCAGAGACATGGCAGATGTAATTTAACGCAGAGAAGTATGAAGTGATGCATTCTTTGGGAGGAAGAATGAAGAGACACTATATAAACTAAATGGTAGAATTTTAAAGGGAGTGCAGGAACAGAGAGACCTGGCAGTGTACGTACAGAAATCTTTGAAGGTGGAAGGAGAAGTTGAGAATGCTGTTAATAAACCATATGTGATCCTCGGCTTTTGTAATAGAGGCACAGAGCACAGAAGCAAATAAGTTACGCTAAATCTTTATAAATCATTGGTTAGGTTTCAGCTGGAGTATTGTGTTCAATTCTGGGCACCACACTTTAGAAAGGATGTCAAGGCCTTAGAGAGGGTGCAGACGAGATTTACTAGAATGGCACCAGGGATGAGAGGCTTCAGTTATTTGGAGACTGGAGAAGCTGGAATTGTTCTCCTTAGAACAGAGAATGTTAAGGGGAGATGTTATGGAGGTGTTCAAAATCATGAAGGGTTTTGATCAGGTAAATAAGGAGAAACTGTTTCCAGTGGCAGAAGATTTGGTAACCAGAGGACAAAGATTTAAAGTGGTTGGCAAATGAGCGAGAGGCGACATGAGGAAGCATTTTTTACGCAGCGAGATGTAATGATCTGAATGTTCTGCCTGAAAGGGTGGTGGAAGCAGATTCAATAGTAACTTTCAAAACGGAATTGGTTAATACTTGAAGGGAAAGAATTGGACAGCTATCGGGAAAGAGCAGGGTAATGGGAATAATTGGATAGCACTTTCAAAGAGCCGGAATAGGTACGTTGGGCCGAATGGCCTCCTTCTGTGCTGTACCATATTATGATACTGTAATAAAGGGTATTGAGAGATATGGAACCAAGCGGGTAAATGCAGTTGAGACACAGATCAGCCATGTTATAATTGAATGACGGAACAGGCTCGAGGGCCTGAATGGCCTCCTTCTGTTCCTATGTTCCTGAACTGACCGTTAAAAATCCGAACTCTTTTCCATTGTCCTTTTACTGTCCATATCCGAAGGGAGGCTATCACCCCTATGCGATCTTCGCCACATGTGGCTTTGCTCCGGGACGATGGAGTTGTCCTCTCAAATTATCGACAAGCCACTCAGTTACATTTCTCAAACGATGGCCTTCTCAAGGCACATAGAGGAGAGGAGAGATGTCACCTTAAGTGACTCGTGCACAAAGCAACAAACAGAGTTTTTAAAATTAGGCAAGGGGACGATATCTCGGAGTGCAAAGTGAATCTTCACAACCTAAAGCTGCGCTTTATTCCCTCTATGATCGCCTCTCACTTATTAATATCCAAACATTTTTTTCTGCAGATCCAAATCCACAGGAACCGTCTGTGTTTGTCCTCCTCCCGTTAGCAGAAGAAATCTCCGCTCAGCGGTCTATGACCCTCACCTGCTTAGTGAGAGGTTTCTCTCCCAGAGAGATCTTTGTCAAGTGGACCGTTAATAACAAGACGCTGAATTCCAGCGGCTACAAGAACACTGAGGTGATGGCGGAGAACGACAGTAGCTCCTTCTTCATGTACAGCATGTTATCCATTAAGACGGAGGATTGGACCAGCGGTGCTTCTTACTCCTGTGTGGTCGGACATGAAGCCATTCCCTTGAAGATAATGAGCAGAACGGTTAATAAATCGAGCGGTAAACCGAGTTTTGTGAACATTTCCCTTGTACTGATGGACACCGTGAATTCTTGTCAATGAGATTATCTCATTTCCATTCCTTAATTAAAAGCAAATAAAGACCCTTTTTCTGTTAACGAGTCAAATGTATGGGAATTGAATTATTTTTGTTAGTCGGGAGCAGGATATGTTCCCTTTGGAGACCCAATGCGCCAACATTCCGTTGGAACGCAAGAACAGGAGGAGGCCATTCAGCCCTTCGAGCCTGTTCCGCCATTCATTGAGATCATGGCTGATCTGTATCCTAACTCCATCCACCCGCCTTGGCTCCAGATCCCTTAATACCCTTGGTTAGCAAAAATAAATCAGCTTTAAAATTATTAATTGAGCATCGACTGCTTTTTGTGGGAGAGAGTTCCACACTTCTCCCACCCGGTGTGTGAAGAAATGTTTCCTAACGTCTCTCCCGAATGGCCTGGCTCTGATTTTAAGGTTATGTCCCCTTGTCCTAGACTCCCCCGCCAGCGGGAAAAGTTTCTCTCTATCTACCCCATCAATTCCTTTCAAAATCTTAAAAATCTCATTCAAATCACCCCTAAACCTTCTATATTCCGCCCTTCCAGCTTATTCACAGCACAAGCTAAATGCAGACTAAAGGTGCTTCCACTACCAGACCCCTTAACCCGAACATAAGAAAACCGCTTCCAAACACAATACAATGGCTGTTTCCAATTCCTACAAAAACAATACATTGCGGCTTCTCTTCGTCATTACACCGATTTCTTCCGATTGAAGCCAGTTTTGAGCTGTTAGATGATGCCCGTTGGGAACTAGTGTGAGGCCACTCCAACTAATTTAACAGAAGACCATTAAAACAACATGCAGAAAATCATTTCTATCCAATAAAATGTTGCATTTCTATCTTCACTGCATTGAATGTAGACAGTAGTGACGGAAGGGCATTGGTCGGCACAGACCATCTCTCCTGTCCTCATGAAAGAGAGACAGACACTGCCCTTCTGTTGTACACGAACCCCCGGGACCAGCGGGCAGTCAGTTTCTAAATAACAGAACCACATGGTCTGCAAATATAAACGTTGCTTTACATCAAATAAATCAACGTATTAAATAAATATTTATGAATAAAAATATCTATTCAGGGGGATTGAGAAAACATTGCCTGACTAAACTTGAGATGAGAGGTGTGGCGTCAATAATCTAAACTACATTGACCTCGTCTTTGAGGTGATAACGATTGCACCCACACTTTGTCCCTGAAACAGAGCACATTAGAAACCGCTGGAGATCAATATTCCAGAGCAGGTGGTCGTTCATTGTCACAGGCCGTGCCCAGAGCTGTCAGAATTTCTGACAGCCGGGAAAAGCCACGTTCATATCCTGAAGTGGGAAAATTAACTAATCTCACTCAACTGATCGTTAAAAATATACTAAATGGACTGATTTTCTAAAACCCAGTTCTTGGTATTCTGAGAAACTTTGATACCATAACATCTTCCTGCTCCCTATTCCGGTCGTATACATGCACTGAAGCAATGATCTCAGTTGGAAACTGATACAGATAGATAATGTTCAAAGTATTTCCATCACAAATAAACGACCAAGATTGGAACTAACATTCGATCTCTTACCCTGCACCATGCCAGCCGTCAAATAGGAGATATCGAAACCTATCGATAAAATAATCGACATAAATCACTGAACCTCCCTCGATATCTCACCATAATATCCCCGAATGAAAGGTCTACGAAATCGATTGAAAATACATTAGTGTCTGACATTTAAGAAAAAAAAAATCACCTTTACCAACACGGAATGTATGAGGATCATAAAGGAAGCGAGGTTGTGACGTTAGGAACAGAGATAGATTACTGAGCGGGATGAACTGAACAAAATATACAACTTGGAAATTAAATTAGAGACCAAAATAATACAGTAAGGAAAGAAATAAACTAATAATAATAATATATCCTGGTTTAATAAACGATCTGAATATATTTCCTCCTCTCCATCCCCGTAGATTCCATAAACCAGGTCTGGGTTGAAGACTATGAGGAAGAGAGCGGCAACATCTGGACAACCGCTTCCACATTCATCATTCTGTTCTTCCTGAGCATTTTCTACAGCGCTGTCGTCACTCTGGTGAAGGTGAGAAGATTCAATCCAGTGACACTTTGATCTGAATGAAGCGGTTTGAAAAGCCTCTAAAAGTTTCATTCATAAAAACCCTGAGATAAATGCACGGACCACTAAATATCTGCTTCATTCTTTTATCCCTCTTTTACAGGTAAAGTGATCGGTTGAATTTCGGATTTTGCACATCTGTTTATTAACATCTCTGTATTATGAAAAGAAGAATTCCTCCTGGTGATTCTCAAAGTGAAACGCCGTCAGTTAATATATCGACATCTATAGCTGAGAAAAACATCAACGGGATTTCCGTCTTTCTGATTGAAATGTTTATTAATGTGTGAGATAACCATCGCTCTAATGTAAATGATTCTTAGAGTTTGAGTCCCCTTTCACCTTTGTTTTAATAATTCATGTGTAAATAAGTAACTTTTCTCATTTCTTATCCACAATTGTTTCCTTCCCTTTATGTTGAGCCTCTGTTTTCATTCTCTGCTGTCTGTTGCAGTTGTGCAGACAGCTGGCAGCTCAGACCGGCTCTGTTCTATTCTCAATGTGACACTGAGTTGCTACATTCAGTTTGTGTTAACTTTTTAAAACTTCTTTGTCAATTGTAAACTTTTAAATTGTTAATAAATCATGAATGACGAATGGACTAACTTGGACTTTTCTGAATTTCTTTCTCCAAGATTAAGCCACACTGTTATATTTTGCCGATCTCAGTTCTTTTTCCCTGACAGATATTTTGTATCCGTCCTGTTTGGGTTGTGTTTGAACCCAGGACCCTTCAGTTAAGGACCCACTGCGCCACCTAGTGTCCCATCAGAGAAAAGCGACCTCTATCTTTTCATGTCAAGCTCCAGAGGCGAAATGACTGTGCAGTGACCAGGCGCACCTCGCAGTCTCCTCTAACGTTATGGTCCGCCGCAGTCACATGCTAAATTCTGTTAACAATACAAACAACAACATCTTGCATTTATATGGCGCCTTTAACGCAATAAAACGTCACAAGGCGCTTCACAGAAGCGATTATCAAACGCAACTTGACACCAAGACACATAAGGAGATATCAGGACAGGTGACCAAAAGCTTGGTCAAAGAGGAAGGTTTTAAGGAGCATCTTAAAGGAGGAGAGAGAGATAGAGACGCAGAGAGGTTTGGGGAGAGAACTCCACATTGTAGGGCGTCGACAGCCGAAGGTACGACCGCCAATGGTGGAGCGATTAAAATCGGGGATGCGCAAGAGGAACAGAGATCCCAGGGGATTTTCGGGCTGGAGGAAGTTACAAAGAAAGGGAGGGGTGAGGCCGTAGAAGCATTGTTGGATTGGGAGCCAATGTGGGTCAGCGAGTACAGGGGTGATGGGTGAACGGGACTTGGTGCGAGATAGGTTATGGGCAACAAAATTTTGGATGAGCTCAAGTTTACAGAGGGTGCAACGTGCGAGATAATCCAGGAGATCAATGGAATAGTTGAGTCTATTGGTAACAAAGACATGGTTAGCTGAGGCAAGGGCGGAGACGGGCGATGTGACGGAAGTGGAAGTAGGCGGTCTTGGTGATGAAGACGACATGAGGTTGGAAGCTCAGCTGAGGGTCAAATCGGGCGCCAAGTTTGCGAACAGTCAGCTGTTTAATGTGGTCAATGCACCACAAATAATTAGAACCCGAACGACAAATGATACACAATATTAGCAGATTTTTCTGTTACTGTGGCAACAAAGGGGTTTTTAATCCTCCAATAATTACTTCCACGTGATTCCGATATGAGTAGTTATTAACCTTTATCTCTGTTTACAAGCTATTTGTTCCTCTGAGGAATGCGGAGATCTTTGGTTACCACATCTCTTGAGATGCTGAACCATGCCCCCCTCAACATCACCCTCTTGCTGAATGTCTCGGGCGCTATGCGAGCTATGCGAGGTGGGACACTTAACTAGTTTTAAACCATATTCTTAAAGTCCCTCCTCTTGAACCTGAGTGAAACCACTCTGGTTCAATTTTCACTTTAACCCTCAACTTTCTCCTTGGCTGCCTAAGATCATCCTGAGTTTATATTTTATCATCATCAGATTTACATAAGCACAGAAAGACATGTACATATTGCTCCAAGTTTCATTTGGTTAATATTATACATTATGATATAGAAAAAGAAAATCATAATACCTTGTACAGGAAATTAAAGTGTGCCATATTATCAAGAAGTCATGGACTTTAAAGATTCTCCAGTTATCCTGTTGCTAATATCCACCTTATGGATAATTTTTTGCTGAGTATTATTTCCCCCCAGCCCAATTTAATTGTTAACTCAAAGGAACCTCACCCTTTACATTGAAAATCCAAATATCTGTGCCCCTCTTTGCTTTAATTTCAACCCCCTGTTATGTTCCAGTGTTATCCCATTATTTTACCACTTCATCTCATTCATCGGCTCTGGAGGAATTTCAATGTCCAATACAATATTTACAGTCTGCTTCAATATCTCAATACATTTTATTGTTTATCGAAGCATTGAAAATTTATGGCACAGAAGGAGGCAATTCGGCCTTTCCTGTCTGCGCTGGCTGAGAACCGAGACACCCGGCCTAATTCCACTTTCCCGCATTTGGTCCGTAGCCCTGCAGGTCACGGCTCTTCAGGTGCACATCCAGGTATTGTTGAAATGAGTTAAGGGTTTCTGCCTCAAACAACTCTTTCAGGCAGTGAGTTCGAGACCCCCACCAACCTCTGGGTGATTTTTTTTTCCTCATTTCCGCTCTAATCCTAAAAGTAATACCAATCACTTTAAATCTATGCTCCTTGCTTATTGACGCCTCCGCCAAGGGAAATAGGTCCTTCCTATCCACTCTATCTCGGCCCCTCATAATTTTGTACACCTCAATCAAATCACCCCTCAGCCTCCTCTGTTCCAAGGAAAACAACCCCAGCCTATCCAATCTGTCATCATAGCTAAAATTCTCCAATCCTGGCAACATCCTACTAAATCTCCTCTGCACCCTCTCTCGTGCAATTACATCCTTCCTGTAATTTGGTGACCAGAACTGTGCGCAGTACTCAAGCTGTGGCCTAACTAGTGTTTTATACAGTTCTAGCATAACATCCATGATTTTGCATTCTATGCCTCGGCTAATAAAGCGAAGCATTCCGTATGTCTTTTTAACCACCATATCCACCTGTCCTGCTACCTTCAGAGATCTGTGGACATGCACTCCAAGGTCCCTCAATTCCTCTGCACCTCTCAGTATCATCCTATTTATTGTGTACTCCCTTTCCTTGTTTGCCCTTTCCAAATGCATTACCTCACACTTCACCGGATTGAATTCCATTTGCCACTTTTCTGCCCATCTGACCAGTCCATTGATATCTTCCTTCAGTCTATAGCTTTCTTCCTCACTATCAACCGCACGGCATATCTTTGTGTCATCCGCAAATTTCTTAATCATGCCCCCTACGTTTAAGTCCAAATCGTTAATGTGCACAAGAAAAAGCAAAGAGCCTAATACCGGAGCCCTGCGGCACCCCACTGGAAACAGCCTTCTAGTCACAAAAACACCCGTCGACGTTAACACTTTCCTCCCTGCAACTGAGCCAATTTTGGATCCAATTTGCCACATTCCCTTGGATCCCATGGGCCTTTACTTTTTTGACCAATCTGCCATGTGGGACCTTGTCAAAAGCCTTGCTAAAATCCATGTAGACTACATCAATTGCGCTACCCCCATCGATCCTCCTGGTCACCTCCTCGAAAAATTCAATCAAGTCAGTCAGACGCAACCTCCCGTTAACAAATCCGTGCTGACTGTCCTTGACTGTCCTTTTAAATGACAGTTTATCCTGTCCTTCAGAATTGATTCCGATAATTTGCCCACCACGAGGTGAGAATGACTGGCCTATCTTTCGGTCCCTTTTCAAACAACAGTGCAACATTAGCAGTCCTCCAATCCTCTGGCAATACGCCTGTATCCAGTGAATTTTGGAAAACGAAAGCAGGAAGATATGAATGGACTGGTCAGGTGGGCAAATAGGTGGCAAATGGAGTTCAGTCCAGGGAAGTGTAAAGTTAATGCAATTGGGGAGGGCAAACAAGGCAAGGGAATACACAATAAATGGGAGGATACTGAAAGGTGTCGAGGAATTGAGGGACTTTGAAGTGCATGTCCACCGATCCCTGAAGGTAGCAGGACAGGTAGATAAGGTGGTTAAGAAGGCATACGGGATACTTTCCTTTATTAGCGGAGGCATAGAATATAAAAGCAGGGAGGTTATGCTGGAACTGTATAAAACACTAGTTAGGCCACAGCTTGAGTACTGCGCAGAGTTCTGGTCACCACATTACAGGAAGGATGTAACTACATTAGAGAGGGTGCAGAGGAGATTTAGAAGGATGTTACCAGGACTGGAGAATTTTAGCTATGATGACAGATTGGATGGGCTGGGGTTGTTTTCCTTGGAACAGAGGAGGCTGAGGGGAGATTTGATTGAGGTGTACAAAATTATGAGGGGCCTTGATAGAGTGGATAGGAAGGACTTATTTCCATTAACGGAGGGTTCATTAACCAGGGGGCATAGATTTAAAGTGATTGGTAGAAGGATTAGAGCGGAAATGTGGAAAACATTTCCACCCAGAATGTGGTGGGGATCTGGAACTCACTGCCTGAGAGGGTGATAGAGGCAGAAACCCTCAACTCATTTCAAAAATACCTGGATGTGCACCTGAAGAGCCGTGACCTGCAGGGCAACGGACCAAATGCGGGAAGGTTGGATTCGGCTTGGTGGCTCGTTTCTCAGATGGCGTGGACACGATGGGCCGAATGGCCTCCTTCTGTGCCGCAAATTTTCTTAGATTCTATGATGGCTGTGTGTCTCATGTGTCTGTCTGTGTGTGTCTCACTTCTTCAAAGCTTTTCCGAGTGTCTCTCTATCGTTCTTTCCCTCTGTCACTCTTTCCCCCGCTCCCCACATCATTTCATCTTTACTGACAAAGAGATTGAAATGTGAAAGACAAGCCTTCTTTCAGCAGATTGTGTGCTCGCTGCCGAGAGTGCTCCCCACTGAGCGACGGCTGACAACTGGACCAGTTCTGCGGCTCTGTGTCATTTTTCATCACTTTGTCAGTCAAAGTCCTGACTAAAATGCTGTTGGGGATGAGGAAAGAGTGACAGAGAGAAGGAAGGACACAGAAGCACTCAGAAAACTGCAAGAGAAATGAATGCGAACCATTTAAAAGCAGCAAATGTATAATCTCCCCGTCTTGCGAATTGACCCGCGGTCCCCCGAGTGACAGGCGGGGATACTCAGCACTGTATTAACGAGGAGCCGGCGTGGCCACAGAAAGGACACTCACCAGAGACGGCGGGAGACACGCTTCAAATTTCAGTGAACCTATTTTATCCATTTATTTGATGACCTTTCATCTCTGCGTTTCAATCTACACGTGTGTGTCTGTCTCTGTGTGTGTGTACCTTTGTGTGTGTCTGTCTCTGTCTGTGTACCTTTGTGTATGTCTGTCTCTCTGTCTGTGTACCTTTGTGTGTGTCTGTCTCTCTGTCTGTGTACCTTTGTGTGTGTCTGTCTCTCAGTGTGTGTACCTTTGTGTGTGAGTATCTATCGGTGTATCAGTGTCTGCGTGTGTACATGGCTGTGTGTGTCTGTGCCTAAAATGAAAATGTTAGAATCCATTATTAAGGAAGTTATCTTTCCTCCCTCAACTAACACCACCAAAACGCAGATTGACTGACCATCCATTTCATTGTTGTATGTGGGATCTTTCTGGTAAACCTCCACTTGGAGATAAATTGCAAGAGAAATGAAAGTGAAGCTTTTAAAGGCAAAAAAACAATAACCTCCCGGTCGGGAAATTGAACCCTGGTTTCCACGGGCCACTGTTGAAAGAAGACTGACCTTTCACATTTCCATCTCTCTGTTCGTCAAGGTCCAGAATAACGTGATGTGGGGAGCGCGGGAGAGAGTGACAGAGAGAGAAAGAGAGAACCACTCAGAAAACGTTGGAAAAAGTGAGACACACACACAAACAGGTATATTACACACACAGGAATAATCGTTAAATCTCTCCCCCCACCTTCATGTTTCAAGGTGTCTCTCAGGATCAGTCTTTGTCTCTCTCCCTCTGTATCTCTCTCTCTCTCTGTCTGTTTGTCTCTCCCCCTCTCTCTCTCTAATACCCGCAGATCTGAGAATCACAGGGTCAAAGAAGGAAACAGATCGGAACACATTTGTGCTCTGCAACAGACGGGCCCCAAGAATTCAGTCCCCAAACAGTCTCCGCTCAATAATATTCTGAAAGTGACAATCACCTGTTTCATTCTTTTTCTGTTCTATTTTTCTCTGTCGTTTTTGAAGAAGAAGCGAGGCAAAGAAGTAAAATTTGTAATTGGCGTCTTAAAAATGCTTCCTCCCCGTCGGGGAGCTGAATCCCTGGCTGAGGGGGGATATCTCACCACGATGGAGAATATCCAATTGGAACTGGTTTTTCCGAAGCCTTTCAATCGCCCCACGTCCCCGTGTCTCGCCATCTCAGGGAGGAGGTCAAACTGGCCGGAATAACTTGGACCATTTAACGATTCAACCGGAGCCGTTTTCCTGGGAGTCGGTTTTGAAACAGGACACAGGCTCAATGTGTTCCAATCTGTTTCCTTCTTTGACCCTGTGATTCTCAAATCTGCGGGTATTGGACAGATGGAGGGAGAGAGACTGACACAGACTCAGACAGACCGAGAGAGTCTCTTTCTGTCCCAGTGTCTCTCTCTCTTTCTGAGTGTCTCTCTTTATCACTCTTTTCCTCGCACCCCACATCACTTTATTCTGGATCTTAACCAACAGAGAGATGGAAATGTGAACGGTGAGTCTTCTTCAAACAGTGGACCGTGGAAAGTTCAACAAACTGACATCAAATGGGTCATTTCATTAAAAATTGAAGCCGGCACGGACGGGGATCGCACGGACAGACACATCACACACTCACACATGGAGGTGTACCTGGCTGTGTGTGTGTGTGTGTGTCATGTGTCTGAGCGTGTGTGTCACTTCTTCAACGCTTTTCAGAGTTTCTCTCTGTCACACTTTCCCCGCTCCACACATCATTTCATCCTGGACTTTGACTGACAATGAAAATGAAGCAGTGAGACTCAAGAATATTACACACCACGCTAAACTGCGAAACGACCAGGATGGCCGAGTGGTTAAAGCGTTGGACTTCAACTCTCATGGGTTTATACCCGCGTGGGTTCGTACCCCACTCCTGGTAGTTGTTGCATTTTGATACTGCTCACTTGAAATCTTCTTCAATTTGCATCAGAGAAACATGGAAAGGTGACAGCACGGAAGGAGGCGATTCGGCCATTCGGTCCGTGCCGGCTCCATGCAAGAGCATTCCAGTTATTCCCACTGCCCCCCCCCCCCCCCGTAGCCCTGATTTTTTTCCCTCTGCAGCAAAAACACCATCACTCTCTGCAGCCCAAACACCATCACCCTCTGCAGCACAAACACCATCACCCTCTGCAGCACAAACACCATCACTCTCTGCCGCCGCCGACTCACCACCTTCTGCAGCCCGAGTGTCCTCAGACGGCTGTGCACCTGTGGGAAGGAAGAACAAAATGTTCCACTGGTGAAGCATGTTCATCGGTCACATCACAGACGCCCACACGCTGCACGACCATGGTCAGACTCGAATCTCCTTTTCCCATCCTTCAGACAACACGCAGGTTTTAAACATGCAGCTGGCCAATAGAGGAATGTGAAACTCACCTTTCCTCGCTCCAGTGTCTCATCGGTCACCAGGCACGAAACTGGAAGTGTTGCCCTGCAGCTGAGTGGCCCTTTCTTCATGCTCGGTCATCTCCCTCATAAAGGCTGAACCGCCGCCGGTCTTCGACCTCTCACGGTTGTTAAAAGCCATTTTACACTACAGGATATTGAACAATAAAAATCAGATTGTGCTTGTTTGTGTGAGAGAGATAAGTTGGGGGTTTGGAGACAGGGTCTAATTCACTAATTGTAATTTAACACCTCAAATCTCTGGAGTAGGGATAAAAGATCTCTAAAAGCATTTAGTGAGGCCGGTCCACAATGGCAACTGAGTTTTACGACCAGTTGCCATTAGATTGAACCTTGACCACACCACCCAGAAACAACCTGTGTTTATGCATTAGTTAAACTCAGCACATTTAAATCTGAACTTTTGAATTTCTCTAACTCTCTATACATCCTGGCCGACTGCATTAAATCATTGATTTTTTGCGGCCCTGTTCCGCTCTCCGTGACACGGTGCTGTTCGTGCTCAGAACCTGTGCCACCCCCTTCCACACCAACAAGCTAACTTTCTGTGCCGCCCGAAACTTCCGTTCCCCAGAAGCCCCGAAGCCTCACCTCAACCTCATTGAGGAGTGTGGAGAGGTCTTCATCACAACATTTGTTTCACCTCTTCTCATTCATCTTTTGCTGTTCCATCATTTTTCTCAGTGTAAAAACAGCCTTTTCAAAAATAGTTCATTTTATTTTACACTCCTTTTTAAAGACTGTTTATTTAAGTTTCCACTGCTTTTTAAAAATGCATTTAAATTCGGCTTTTTATAAAAAACTTTGTTTTGAATTAACAATTACATGAAGAACACTAACTTTCAATGAGAAGTCTGTTCACCTCTTTGAGCAATGAAGGCTGGAGCTGTGGGCGTGACTTCACTTCCTGACAGATTTTGTGGGCGTGTCTTCTCCTCTCACAGACATTTCCAGCCGCGGCAACCAACGCTGCTCAGAGGTTCGGGGGACTGAGAAGGATTGGATTCATGGTCCAATTCAAACAATTCGACGCCGAAAAGCCCGCTGGAAGGAATTTCGTTAATTTAAATCGAAGGAGCGGCAATGATCGTCGATTCGACGCTCCGAGCGATTTCTGGCAAGATCTGCCTCATGGATCCTTCCTGACAATTGTATTATCAGACCCCATGTATCCTTACTGACCATTGAATTATCAGCCCCTATATATCCTTACTGACCATTGTATTATCAGCCCCCATGTATCCTTACTGACCATTGTATTATCAGCCCCAGTGTATCCTGACTGACCATTGTAATATCAGTCCCCATGTGTCCTTCCTGACCATTGTATTATCAGTCAACATGTGTCCTTACTGACCATTGTATTATCAGTCCCCATGTATCCTCACTGACCATTGTATTATCAGTCCCCATGTGCCCTGACTGATCATTGTATCATCAGTCCACATGTATCCTTACTGATCATTGTATCATCAGTCCACATGTATCCTTACTGACCATTGTATTATCAGCCACCATGTATCCTGACTGACCATTGAATTATCAGCCCCCATATATCCTTACTGACCATTGTATTATCAGTCGCCATGTGTCCTTAATGATCATTGTATTATCAGTCCGCATGTACACCGACTGACCATTGTATTATCCGCCGCAGTGTACACTTACTGACCATTCTATTGTCACTCCCATGTATACTTAATGACCATTGCATTGTCAGCCCCCGTTTATACTTACTGACCATTGTATTATCAGCCCCTGTATACTTACTGACCATTGTATTATCAGCCCCTGTATACTTACTGACCATTGTATTATCAGCCCCTGTATACTTACTGCCTGTTGTATTATCGCTCCCATATATTCTGACTGACTGTTGCATTACCACCTTCATATCTTCTTACTGACCATTACATTATCTTTCCCATGTATTCTTACTCAGCATTGTATCAGCACACCACATATATCCTTACTGACAATTGTTTGTATTCTTACTGACCATTTTATTTTCATCCACATACATTCTCACTGACAACTGTATTATCTTCATCCAAGTATCTTTACTGACCATTGCACTGACACATCCCAGGTACTCTTCCTGACCATTGTATTATCCCACCACATGTATTCCTACTGACCATTGCATTATCACACAATATGTGTCCACACTGACCATTCTGTGATCACCCCATTTTTACTGACTGACCATTGTATTATCAGCCCCCATGTATCCTGACTGACCATTGTATTATCACTCCCCGTGTATCCTGACTGACCATTGTATTATCACTCCCCGTGTATCCTTACTGACCAACGGATTATCAATCCCATGTATTCTGACTGGCCATTCTATTATGAACCTTCATGTATTCTTAATGACCATTGCATTATCACTCACATGTATTCGTACTGACAATTGTAATATCTGTGTCCAAGTACCTTTACTGACCATTGTATTACCACCACCATGTGTTCTTACAGACCACTCTATTATCAGACCCCATGTATCCTTACTGACCATTGTATTATTTGCCTAAAGTATCCTAAATAAGCATGTAAATGGCAGATCCTATGTATTCTTACTGACCATTAAATTAACGGCCCCGTGTATCCTTAATGAATATTGTATTATCAGCCCCGTGTATTTTTACTGATCATTGCATTATTACCACCGATGTATCCTTACTGCCATTGCATTATCACACCCCATGTATAATTACTGACCATTGTATTATCAATCCCATCTCTCCTTACTGACCATTACATTATCAGCCCCCAAGTATCCTTACTGCCCATTGTATTATAACCCCCATGTATCATAATTGACCATTGTATCATCTGCATCCAAGTATCCTGATCGACCATTGCATTATCACATCTCAAGTATCCGGACTCACCATTGTATTATCACCCCTACACATTATTGGTGACCATTATATTATCTGCCCCATTTACAGTTACTGACCATGGCAGTATCACACCCCATGTATCCTTACTGACCATTGTAGTATAAACCCAGGTATTCTTACTGACTACTGTATTATCATTCCGCTGTGTTCTTACTGACCATTACATTATCACACAAATGTGTTCTTCTGACCATTGCATGAGCAAACCCCGCTAATGATCATTGCATTATCTGCATTCAAGAATCCTTACAAAACATTCAGTTGTCACCCACATGTATCCGTAAAGGACATTGCATTTACACCAAATGTGTTCTTACTGACCATTGTATCATCAGCCCCCGTGTATCCTTACTGACCATTGTATTATCAGTCCCCGTGTATCCTTTCTGACCATTGTATTATCAGCCCCCATGTATCCTTGCTGACCATTGTATTATCATCCCCCATGTCTCCTTACTGACCATTGTATTATCAGCCCCCGTGTATCCTTACTGACCATTGTATTATCAGCCCCAATGTATCCTTGCTGACTATTATATTTTCAGTCCCCATGTATCCTTACTGACCACTATATTATCAGTCCCAATATATACTGACTGACCATTACTTTAATCTATCCTTGTTGTCTTTTGCACTTTTGTTAACTCCACCCCAGAAAACGTATTTGAAAAATTCTGAAATTGCCGGCTGAATTCACAGAAATAATCTGAACTCTGTCAGTGAAGCTGCTCTCTCTTCACATCAGTACTGTCAGACTGCGGGATTCATATTTTCTTTTTTTACATAATTTTCTTTAAGTAATATTCAGAACTTTCGGTAGCTTCACTTCACATCAGTAAAATGCTTGTTTACCTGTAATTTTCAATATGGAGTGACGGTGTTAAGGGATTTACCTAACCTGTTTGTTTACTGACCTCAATTAATGTCAATGTGTCGTTTAATTGTCTCACTGGAGAGTTCCCTCAGGCCATAAATAGGGACTGTTTTCAAGGCGTCACATCAGAGTGTTTGATGCAGCTTTGCCTCCAGTACAAACAGTGATCATTGGATCTCAGAGATAATGAAAGAATGTTCTGGTATATTCCAATTCAGCTTCGGATTCTGTGGGCAATTATTGATGTGCAACTGATTTACTATCCGCTCCTCGCTGCTGTTGGCGTTCCTGGTAAGTCATTATTTCAGCAGTTTATTCTGTAAACCATGTTTAATTGTATTTACTGTCCTTGTCCTTTAGACCCGGTTATTAATTGTATTCAGTGTAATCCTCTTGTTCAGTGTCTGGTAATGCACCTTGTTTCCTTCATTTAACATGTGAACAGTTGCCGATTCACTGCCTCAGTTCGATGAACACCATTTACTTTTCATAACTTTCTTCAACTGATGGTCATTTTTTAGGATTTGCCTGTTATTTGAGTCTCGTACACAAGGAATGTTGGTGGACGATTCTCTTTATTGAACAGTTTGCCGTCTGCTCTCTGCACTGAACCCTAGTATCGGATCAGAAATATTTGTTCAAAGAGTAAGACAGCTGCCTGGAGCTGAATCATTATTGGATATTGTCCAATATTTCAGAGTGTATTGGTGACCTATCTGTTCGCGCTGGTTTCCACAGATCAGTGTCATTAACTATAACCAGCAGATCTTAAAACTCCTGTTACCTGTGGACAAGTAACTTGAATTGTCTTTCCCAAGGGTTTCTAACTGTTTCAGCATTGTTTTTTCCAAGTTGTTATCTGTTAAGGTTCTTAGTTGTTTTGAGAACCAGAAGCCAGTTCGAAGCTTTTCGAAGCTTCTACTCATCGTTGCTTTCATTCTTATCAGTTGTTGTTGAAAACCGAAGCTTCTCAAAGTTTCTGCACATTGCTGCCTTTGCAGTTTAAACTTACAATGTCCAAATCTAATGTCCAAAGGGGGAAAGTTAACCCTTTTATTCACGGTTCTCTCTCGTCTCCTCTTCAAATCTGCCGTCATCACGCCATCCTCAAAAAAAAATCCATGACCCCTCGGTCATTGTAAATTACGGCCCCCATCTCCAACCTCCCTTTCCTCTCCTTCAACGTGTTGTCGTTTCCAAAATCTGTGCCCATCTTTCCTGCAAATGCATTAGCAACCTCTCCAATCAGGTTTCCACCGCTGACACAGCACTGAGACGGCCCGAATCAAAGTCACAAAAGACATCCCATGTGACTGACCGTGGAAAACTATCCCTCCTCTTCCTTCTTGGCCTGTCTGCAGCCTTTGACACGGGTGTCCGCAACAGCCACCTCCAACGCCTCTCGTCCGTTGTCCAACTGGGTGGGACTGCCCTCGCCTGCTTCCATTCCTATCAATTCAGGATTCGCGAGGGAATCTCCTGTAATGATTCATCTTCCCGCCCACACACCGTTATCTCTGGTGTCCCACAAGGAACAATCATTGACCTCCTCCCATTTCACAAATTGAAGCTTCCCCTCAGCGACATCATCCGAAAACACAAAGTCAGATTCCACATGTAACTGACACCCAGCTGTTTCTCACCACCGCCTCTCTCGACCCCTTCACTGCGAATCCAACGTCCAATCCTGGACGAGCAGAAATTTCGTCCATTTAAACATTAGAAAGACTGAAGCCATTGTCTTCGGCCCCTATCACAAATTCCGTTCATTCGCAACTGATTCCATCCCCCTCCCTGGTCACAGTCTGAGGTTGAACCGGACTAGTAGGCGTTCTATTTGACCCTGAGCTGAGCTTCTGTCCCCATGTCCTCTCCATCCCCAAGCTCGCCGACTTCCACCTCCCTAACATCATCGTCTCTGCCCCAGCCTCAGCCCATCTTCTTCTGAAATCCTGATCCGCGGTTTTTTAACCTCCGGACTCGACTATTCCAATGCTCTTCTCGCCGGTGTTCCCACCACCCTCCATAAACTTGAGCTATTCCAAAACTCTGCTGCCCGCATCCAAACTCGCACCTAGTCCCGTTCACCCATCACCCCTCTGCTTGCTGACCTACATTGGCTCAAGGTCGAGCGAAGCCTCAATTTAAAAATTCCTAAACTCGGGTTACATAGAATTACATAGAATTTACAGCTCACAAACAGGCCATTCGGCCCAACTGGTCCATGCCGGTGTTTATGCTCCACACGAGCCTCCTCCCATTCTACTTCATCTCACCCTATCAGCATATTCTTCCATTCCTTTCTCCCTCTTGTACTTAGTTAACTTCCGCTTAAATGCATCTATTCTATTCGCCTCAACTATTCCTTGTGGTAGCGAGCTCTACATTCTAACCAGTCCCTGGGTAACTCAGTCTCCCCTGAACTGATTATTGGATTTGTTGGTTATTATCTTATATTTGTGACCACGAGTTTTGTCCCCCCACTACACCACAAGTGAAAAAAAGGAGAGAAAAGAGTCCCAGCCTGTTCAGCCTCTCCTGATAAGTAAATCCTCTCAGTTCTGGTATCATCATTGTAAATCTGTTTTGCACTCACTCCAGTGCCTTTAAACCATTGTTATTAATGGAGATCACAACTGTGCACAATACTCCAAGAGTGGACTAACCACTGGTTATAAATCACTGGTCAGGCCTCAGCTGTCCAATTGTCTCCAATTATGGGCATCACACTTTCGGAAGTATTTCAAGGCCTTGGAGAGGGTGCAGAGGAGATTTAGTAGAATGTTCCCAGGGATGAGCGACCAGGCTGCTGCTTTTACTCTCAGTCTGATGTACAATTCCCTGTTTTTCTCTTCCTTACAGTGAACTTAGTAACGATTGTGATCCTGTCTCGAGGAAGGTGCGGTCTCTCCAAATGTGTCACTCGTTACCTGGTGTCCATGGCAGCGGCGGATCTGCTGGTCGTTATCACTGATCTGATATTCAGGCAAATTCCTATGCTTTATTGGACTCAGTTTCAGTTCATGTGGGGCTTTAAATTGTGTAATATCCACGCCGTCCTGCTTTACGCAGCCACAGACTGTTCTGTCTGGTTCACAGTCACTTTCACCTTTGATCGATTTGTGGCTATTTGTTGCCAGAAGCTGAAAACAAAATATTGCACCGAGAAAACGGCGGCTGTGGTTCTGGGAACAGTGAGTGTGCTGTTCTGTGTGAAGAACACTTTCTGGTACTTTATGCTTGGAGGTGAATATTGGATTAGTAATTCTCCCTGGTTTTGTTTTGCATCACGTTATGTTCGTTATTCACAGGTGTGGACAGCAATTGAATTCCTTCATTATATTGTAACCCCATTTGTTCCATTTGTTCTGATTCTGCTGCTCAATGCTTTCACCGTCAGACACATTTTAGTGTCGAGCAGAGTCCGCAGGAAACTCCGGGCCCACAGCAGTGGGGAGAGTCCCAGTGACCCAGAGATGGAGAAGAGAAGGAAATCCATCATTTTACTGTTTGTTATATCGGGGAATTTTATCCTGTTATGGGCGGTGTTTCTTTTGTTTTCTGTATGGAAACGATTATATGTGTTAGACTTTATTCCTGTGATTCTACCTAAATTTGTACAAGAACTGGGATTTATGCTCCAGCTCCTGAGTTGCTGCACCAACACGTGTATTTATGCCGTGACCCAGACTAAATTCAGAGAGGCGTTGAAGAATGTGGTGAAATATCCCTTTACTGGAATTGTTAAATTCATTAAATAATGAGAAGACTTTCCATGATCACAAGGTGTTGGTCTGGTGTTCTGCCCAATCCCCTCACCTCTGTGATGCAAACACAGTACGGCAGGTTTTCATCTTTCACCGCCCTGATTTAGTGACTAACAGGGACGGTGGAGGTGGGGAAGTCCGCGGAGATCAGTCCCGCTTGATACCTGCTGGTTTTTAGCCCCGTTTAGCCCTCTGGTGCGGCCTGGGGCGGGTGGATGAAGCTCCCGTCCGCCAGGCTCTTGTTTCATGTGTTTACACAAAGCGGGCGGGCGGGGCACACATGCAGCCCGTGGTGTGAGGACCAGAGAATCATACTTTAAGAATAATATTACTTCACCTTTGGAACAGGGGAACAGGAGTCGGCCATTTCAACCCTCGAGCGTGTTCCCCCATTCTATTCGATCAAGTTCGATCTGTATATTAACTCAATTTACCCGCCTTGGATTTGTAACACTTAATACCCTCGACTAACAAAAATCGATCAATCTCAGTTTTGAAATTTTCAATTGATCCCCAGCCTCAACAGCTTTTTGGAGGAGAGGGTTCCAGATTTCCACTGCCCTTTGTGTGAAGAAATGCTTTCTGACATCACCCCTGAACGGACTGCCTTTAATTTTAAGGTTATGCCCCCTTGTTCTGGACTCCCCCACCAGAGGAAATAGTTTCTCTCCATCAAATCCTTTAATCATCTTAAATACGACCATTAGATCAGGCCTTAATCTTCTATACTGAAGGGAATACAAGCCTGGTCTGTGCAGTCTGTCCTCATAATTTAACCTTTTTAGCCCCGGTATCATTCAGGTGAATCTGTGCTGTACCCCCTCCAAGGCCCATATATCCTTCCTGAGGTGCGCTGCCCAGAAGTGAATTCAGTCTCCAGATGGGGTCGAACCAGAGCTCAGCACAGCTTTAACATAACTTCCACCCTTTGTGTTCCAGCCCTTTTTGATCAGGCTCAAAGTTCCATTCGATTTTCAATTATTTTTTGTACCTGTCCTTCAGCTTTTCGTGATTTCTGGACTTGGACCCTGCAATCTCTCTGCTCCTCCACAGTCCCGAGCATCTCACCATTTAGATACCCTGATCTATCTTTCTTCGGTCGAAAGCGGATGACCTCACACTTTTCCACATTGAACTCCATCTGCCACAGTTTTGCCCATTCATTTAATCTTTCAACGTCCCTTTGCAACTATCTGCTCCCATCTACAATATTTATTGTGCTTCCTAACTTACTGTCGTCAGAAAACTTAGATATACGGCTCTCTATTCCTTCATCCAAGTCATTTATAAACATAGTAAAAAGCTGAATCCCCAGTACAGATCCCTGGGGACACCACTAGTCACATCCTGCTGATTTGAGTCCATACCCATTATCCCCACTCTCTGTCTCCTACCTCCTAACCAATTCCCTATCCAAGCCAATGGGTTGTCTCCAATTCCATGCACTCTCGATTTTGTCAACAGACTCTTATATGGAACCTTGTCGAACGCCTTCTGGAAGTTCATATAAATAACATCCATAGACACTCCTAATCTACCACATTAATTAGCTCCTCAATAAAATCAACTAGCTTCGTTAGACATGGTAGCAGGAGAGGTCGATAAGGTGGTTGAGAAGGCAGATGGAATGCTTTTCTTTTGTTAGCTGAGGCATGGAACATGAAAGCAGGGATGTTATGCTGGAACTGTATAAATCACGAGTTAGGCCATAGCTTGAGTACTGCGCACAGTTCTGGTCAACACATTACAGGAAGGATGTAATTGCACTAGAGAGGGTGCAGAGGAGATTTACAAGGTTGTTGCCAGGATTGGAGACTTTTAGCTGTGATGACAGATTGGATAGTCTGTGGTTGTTTTCCTTGAAACAGAGGAGGCTGAGGGGTGATTTGATTGAGGTGTACAAAATTATGTAGGGCCTAGGTAGAGTGGATCAGAAGGACCTATTTCCCTGAGTGGAGGGATCAATAACCAGGGGCATAGTTTTAAAGTGATTAGTCGAAGGATTAGAGCGAAAATGAGGAAAATATTTTCAACCACAGGGCGGTGGGGGCCTGGAACTCACTGCCTGAGAGGGTGGTAGAGGCAGAAACCCTTCACTCATTTGAACAATACCTGGATGTGCACCTGAAGAGCCGTGACTTGCAGGGCTACGGACCAAATGCAGGAAAGTGGGATTAGGCTGGGTGGCTCGTTTCTCAGCCGGCGCGGACAAGATGGGCCGAATGGCCTCCTTCTGTGCCGTAAATTTTCTATAATTCTATGATTCTAAGAGGTCCAGGATCAATTTACAGCTTATTGAGTAAGACTTGTCACTGTCCCTGAAACTCCCTGTCCCTCAGTATCTGTGTCCGGGGAGAAGCTGATGGATTTGTGTTACTTTCTTCAGGTGAATCTTTGTGCTCATCGAGGTGATGGATGTCAGAGCCTGGAAATGGGACATTTAATCAGTCCGAGCACCTCTTGTCAGTATCCGGGACTCCCAGGTCAGGCACAGAGCAGTTCGCATACAGCAACGACAACTTGCATTTATGTAGCGCCTTTAACATAATAAAAGGTCCCAAGGTGTTTCACAGGAGCGATTATCAAACAAAATTTGACTCCGAGCCACAGAAGGAGATATGAGGACAGGTGAACAAAAGCTTGGTCAAAGAGTTAAGATTTAATGAGCGACTTAAAGGAGGAGAGAGAGGCGGAGATGCGGAGAGGTTTAGGGTGGGAATTCCAGGGATTCGGGTCAAGGCAGCTGAAGGCACGGCCGCCAATGGTGGAGTGATTTCGGACAAGGGCAGAAATCTCGGAGGGTTGTCGGGCTGGAGGAGGATACAGAGATAGGGAGGGGCGAGACCATGGAAGAATTTGGAAACAAGGATGAGAATTTTAAAATCGAAATGTTCCCAGACCGACCAAAAGCAAGCACAGGGGTGATGGTTGAACAGGAATTGGTGCGAGTTGGAATACGGGGAGCAGAGTTTTGGATCAGCTCAAGTTTATGGAGGGTGGAAGATGAGAGGCCGGCCAGGAGATCATTGGAATAGTCAAGTCTAGAGGTAACAAATGCATGGATGAGGGTTTCAGCAACAGATGAGCTGAGGTGAGCTGGCGATGCGCAATGTTACGGTGGTGGAAGGAGGCGGTCTTGGTGATGGAGAGGATATGTGAGTAAATCTCTCTCTACACTGTCCTAACAAACACTCCAAGGGCAGGTACAGCATGGGTTAGATACAGAATAAAGCTCCTTCTGCACTGTCCCATCAAACACTCCCAGGGCAACGACAGCACGGTTTACATTTTTTTTTCGTTCATTGGATGTGGGCATCGCTGGCAAGGCCAGCGTTTATTGGTCATCCCGAATTGCCCTTGAGAAGGTGGTGGTGAGCCGCCTTCTTGAACCGCTGCATTCCGTCGGGTGAAGGTTCTCCCACAGTACTGTTAGGTAGGGAGTTCCAGGATTTTGACCCAGCGACGATGAAGGGACGGCGATATATTTCCAAGTCGGGATGGTGTGTGACTTGGAGGGGAACGTGCAGGTGGTGTTGTTCCCATGTGCCTGCTGCTCTTGTCCTTCTAGGTGGTCAAGGTCGCGGGTTTGTGAGGTGCTGTCGAAGAAGCCTTGGCGAGTTGCTGCAGTGCATCCTGGGGATGGTACACACTGCAGCCACAGTGCGCCGGTGGTGAAGGAAGTGAATATTTAGGGTGGTGGATGGGGTGCCAATCAAGCGGGCTGCTTTGTCCTGGATGGTGTCGAGCTTCTTGAGTGTTGTTGGAGCTGCACTCACCCAGGCAAGTGGAGAGTATTCCATCACACTCCTGAATTGTGCTTTGTTGATGGTAGAAAGGCTTGGTGGAGTCAGAAGGTGAGACACTCGCCGCAGAATACCCAGCCTCTGACCTGCTCTTGGAGCCACAGTATTTATGTGGCTGGTCCAATTTGATTCTGGTCAACGGTGACCCCCAGGATGTTGATGGTGGGGGATTCGTCGATGGTAATGCCGTTGAATGTTAAGGGGAGGTGGTTAGACTCTCTCTTGTTGGAAATGGTCATTGCCTGGCACTTGTCTGGCGCGAATGTTACTTGCCACTTATGAGCCCAAGCCTGGATGTTGTCCAGGTCTTGCTGCATGCAGGCGCGGACTGCTTCATTATCTGAGGGGTTGCGAATGAAACTGAACACTGTCCAATCATCAGCGAACATCCCCAATTCTGACCTCATGATGGACTGCAGGGGAATCAAGGGATATGGGGATCGGGCAGGAAAGTGGAGTTGAGGAAGAAGATCAGCCATGATCATATTGAATGGCGGAGCAAGCACGAGGGGCCGAATGGCCTACTTCTGCTGCTATTTCTTATGTTCTTATCTTCTTATACAAAATCACAGATGGCGTAATGAATGTTGATTTCAGACAGTAAGGATGGAGGAAGGAGGGAGAGTGTGTAGAATGGGGAATTTACAGCTGAGAATGGACAGGAGACGACCGAATATTCTACAGAAAGACCAACAACGTGTATTTATACAGAGCATTTAACGAAGTAAAACATCCCAAGGTGCTTCACAGGAGTGAAATCAAATAAAATTTGATGGTAGAATTTGAAACTGGAGACAAGAAACTAGAATTGTCTGTTCTGAAATTCTATCCTGTAATTAAAGTAGGAACTTTGGTAAACTCCTTTTACAGGATATTAGAAGGGGAGGATTTACAGATGGGAAACTCAAACCAAACATCACGTCAAGGTCTGACAGTCACTCGATTCATCAGGACCTGAATATCATCGGCCTTTGGATGTAGAAGGAAAAATCACCAATCACAGCAGTGAGAAACTGTACACGTGTTCTGTGTGTGAACATCCTTTCAGCCAATCGTCCAGCCCATGAGACACAAACACAGACGTGCCGGGAATCAACAGTGCAAATCTGGGGACTGTGCGAAGGGGTTCAGTTGCTGGAAACTCATCGACCCAGTCACACGGGGAGAGGCCGTTCGCCAGCTGAGTGTGGGAATGGATTCACTCGCTCATCTCACCTACTGCCACACCAGAATCTTCGTAATGGGGAGAATCCGTTCACCAGCTCTGTGTGGAAAGGGATTCACTCGATCATCCCATTTACTGACACACCGGCACAGTCACACCGGAGAGAGACCGGTTAGAGAAAAAGTACGAGGTAAACTAATGGGTCTTAAGGCTGACTAGTCCCCGGGAACTGATGGCTTGCATCCAAGGGTCTTAAAGGAAGTGGCTGCAGAGATAGTGGATTGGAAAACCGCAAACGTAACGCCCCTATTCAAGAAGGGAGTGAGACAGAAAGCAGGTAACTATCGACCAGTTAGCATAACATCTGTCATTGGGAAAATGCTAGATTCCATTATGAAGGAAGTAGTAGCAGGACATTTGGAGACTCATAATACAATCAAGGAGCGTCAACGTGGTTTTATGAAGGGGAAATCATGTCTGACAATTTATTAGAGTTCTTTGAGAATGTAACGAGCAGGGTGGATAAAGGGGAACCAATGGATGCAGTATATTTGGATTTCCAAAAGGCATTCGATAAGGTGCCACAAGGTTACTGCACAAGATAAGAGCTCATGGTGTTGGGGGTAATATACTGGCATGGATAGAGGATTGGCTAACAAACAGAAAACAAGGATAAAAGTGTCATTTTCAAAACGGCAATCTGTAACTAGTGGGGTGCCGCAGGGCTCAGTGCTGGGGCCTCAACTATTTACAATATATATCAATGACTTCAATGAAGGAACAGAGTGTCTTGTGGCCAAATTTGATGATGATACAAAGATAGGTGGAAAAGCAAGTTGAGATGAGGACACAAAGTGTCTGTAAAGGGATATTGACGGGTTAAGTGAATGGGCAAAAATTTGGCAGATGGAACATAATGTGAGAAAATGTGAAGTCATCCACTTTGGGAGGAAAAATAAAAAAACAAACGATTATTTGAATGGAGAAATACTACAGAATGCTGCGGTACAGAGGGATCTGGGTGTCCTTGTACATGAAACACAAAAAGTCAACATGCAGGTGCAGCAAGCAAACAGAAGATTGGCCTTTATTTCGAGGGGGATGGAGTATAAAAGCAGGGAAGTCATGCTACAACTGTACAGGGTGCTGGTGAGACCATACCTGGAGTACTGCGCACAGTTCTGGTGCCCTTATTTAAGGAAGGACATACTTGCATTGGAGACAGTCCAGTCTGCCAGGATAAAGAGAGAGTTTTTGAAATACAAAAGTTCAGATTTAAATTAGCTGAGTTTTACGAATGCATGAACACAGGTTGTTTCTGGGTGGTGTGGTCAAGGTTCAATTTAATGGCAACTGGTCGGAAAACTCAGTTGCCATTGTGGACGGGACTCACTGAATGCTTTTTGAGATCTTTTATCCCAACTCCAGAGATTTGAGATGTTAAATTACAATTACTGAATTAGACCCTTTCTCCAAACCCTCAATTTATCTCTCTCACACAAACAAGCACAAACTGATTTTTATTGTTTCATGTCCTGTAGTGTAAAATGGCTTGTAACAACCGTGAGAGGTCGAAGACCGGCGGCGGTTCAGCCTTTATGAGGGAGATGACCGAGCATGAAGAAAGGGCCACTCAGGGCATCACTTCCAGTTTCGTGCCTGGTGCCTGATCAGACACTGGAGCGAGGAAAGGTGAGTTTCACATTCCTCTATTGGCAAGCTGCATGTTTAAAACCTGCGTGTTGTCTGAAGGATGGGAAAAGGAGATTCGAGTCTGACCATGCTCGTGCAGCGTGTGGGCGTCTGTGATGTGACCGATGAACATGCTTCACCAGTGGAACATTTTGTTCTTCCTTCCCACAGGTGCACAGCCGTCTGAGGACACTCGGGCTGCAGAAGGTGGTGAGTCGGCGGCTGCAGAGCTTGATGGTGTTTGTGCTGCAGAGAGTGATGGTGTTTGGGCTGCAGAGGGTGATGGTGTTTGGGCTGCAGAGGGTGATGGTGTTTGTGCTGCAGAGAGTGATGGTGTTTGTGCAGCAGAGAGTGATGGTGTTTGTGCTGCAGAGAGTGATGGTGATTGGGCTGCAGAGAGTGATGGTGTTTGTGCTGCAGAGAGTGATGGTGATTGGGCTGCAGAGAGTGATGGTGTTTGTGCTGCAGAGAGTGATGGTGTTTGTGCTGCAGAGAGTGATGGTGTTTGGGCTGCAGAGAGTGATGGTGATTGGGCTGCAGAGAGTGATGGTGTTTGTGCTGCAGAGGGTGATGATGTTTGGGCTGCAGAGAGTGATGGTGTTTGTGCTGCAGAGAGTGATGGTGATTGGGCTGCAGAGAGTGATGGTGTTTGTGCTGCAGAGAGTGATGGTGTTTGGGCTGCAGAGAGTGATGGTGCTTGGGCTGCAGAGGGTGATGGTGTTTGAGCTGCAGAGGGTGATGGTGTTTGTGCTGCAGAGGGTGATGGTGTTTGGGCTGCAGAGGGTGATGGTGTTTGAGCTGCAGAGAGTGATGGTGTTTGTGCTGCAGAGGGTGATGGTGTTTGGGCTGCAGAGAGTGATGGTGTTTGGGCTGCAGAGAGTGATGGTGTTTGGGCTGCAGAGGGTGATGGTGTTTGAGCTGCAGAGGGTGATGGTGTTTGAGCTGCAGAGAGTGATGGTGTTTGTGCTGCAGAGGGTGATGGTGTTTGAGCTGCAGAGGGTGATGGTGTTTGGGCTGCAGAGGGTGATGGTGTTTGTGCTGCAGAGGGTGATGGTGTTTGGGCTGCAGAGGGTGATGGTGTTTGTCCTGCAGAGGGTGATGGTGTTTGTGCTGCAGAGGGTGATGGTGTTTGTGCTGCAGAGGGTGATGGTGTTTGTGCTGCAGAGAGTGATGGTGTTTGGGCTGCAGAGGGTGATGGTGTTTGAGCTGCAGAGAGTGATGGTGTTTGTGCTGCAGAGGGTGATGGTGTTTGAGCTGCAGAGGGTGATGGTGTTTGGGCTGCAGAGGGTGATGGTGTTTGTGCTGCCGAGGGTGATGGTGTTTGTGCTGCAGAGGGTGATGGTGTTTGGGCTGCAGAGGGTGATGGTGTTTCAGTTCCTGACTCCACCTGCCACCCTCAGGGTGTTTATGTGGGGGGAGCGCTTTACTATGAGGAGCCTCACCTCACCGCCTCTCCAACTCCCGGCCCCTCTGGCTCTGTGCGAGATACACACAATCCCTGAGTCCGACCTGTCGGGGTGTGAGGCACCGATGCGAGTTAGGGTAGATGCGCCCAAGTCCCCCGTGAGTCGACGTTGACGTAATCCCCCCTTCCCCCTCGCCCCCCATGTAGATGATGAATTGGGAGAGGACATCAACGGTCAACAAGTGAGACGATTGACGGCTGATGAGAGCGACAAGTGCCGTGACTGTTTCGTCTCCATGAGACAGGAGATCAAGGATGCTGGACACAACATTCGCGCCCAGCTGGCCCATACTGGACTGAACATTGCCCAGCTGGCCCATACTGGAGAGATCATTGCCCAGTTGGCCCATACTGGACAGAACATTGCCGAGCTGACAAATATTCACCAGGTTCTCGTACATTTCATGGAGTTGAATGCGAGCACGGCTATGCTGCACCCGAAGCCCGTGACACACCCCGTGCCACTTCCTGCCGCAGACAGAGTACAGGCCCAAGAGCCAGGAGCTGTTCCTGCACCTGACGCTACTTTTATTCATGTCCCCGTGGAACAGCAGCACTCCAGCTCCGAACTCCCTGATTACAGCCATTTTGTAAGGCACAGATTTCGTGCCCTTGGCTCAAGAGGGGCTCGATCACAGGGAGGGATGGGGGCCACGAGGAAATAGGATGCTCCTCGAGTGAAGAGTTCGCCTCATCTTGTTCAGAGAGTCACAGCGACCCTCGAGCATGCCGCAAGGGGGCGTCTGTAAATCTCATTGCTGTTTGTTCGGTTGGTGTTTTGGTTGTTTGTTTTCATTCGCTTGTTGATATTTTGTGATGTCATGAATCTCTCCTGATTGTTTGTCTGATAATTTTTGTTGGTGCTGCTGCTGCCCTTCAAACTTAATCAGAAGTCATTTGTAATTGTTCGAAGATTTTCTGAATATAAACCATTTTAACATCACAAATGCTTTCAAACAAGAAAATTAATAAGTTAACGTAATTTTTATTTAAAGTTTTGGACTACACACCTCAATGTTCACAATAAAGTTTTGCAATAACTAACGACCTCAAAATGTTAATGTAAAGTTTTGCACTAATTTTTTGATGCTGCAATTAAAGCTCACTGTTTCACTTTCAATCTCGCTTGTCCTGTTATCTGCTTTCCTGGGAGGGGGCGGGGAGACAATTACCCATTTTCATCGATGTCAAAAGCATCAGCCACTGGGTGCTCTCTCTCTGCCCTGTCCCCTGCAGCCACGGTTTCCTCGGGGGTGGCGGTGGGGGAACCAACAATGGCCCCAGCAACATCCGGGTTGTCATCCTGCATCTCATCCATTCCCAGCGGCATCTCGTCTTCCTGGTCAAAGGTCAGTCCTTCCCGCAGGGTAAAGTTGTGCAATGCGCATCAGACAACCACAACCCTGGACACCTTGACAGGTGAGTACGGCAAAGATCCCCCGACCTGTCCAAGTATCGAAAGCGTGATTTCAGCTCCCCGATTCTCCTCTCCATGACTTGGCTTGAGCACACGTGGGCACGGCTGCACCTCTCCTGAGCTGTACTATTGGTCCTGTGGTAGGTTGTCATCAGCCACGGCTTCAGCGGGTAGCCCTTGTCACCTGAAATCCATCCAGATCCTTGCTGCTCTCCGGTGAAGGTATCATTGCAAGTCTGAGTGGCGAAGGACGAAGGCATCATGGGCACTTCCCCTGTGATCTGTATTTACACACATGATCCACAGGTCGGCATCGCAAAGGATCCTCACATTTAACCAATTAAACCCCTTCCTGTTGATGTTAGTGACAGGTGCCTCATTGGGTGCCTTCCATGTCACATGGGTTCCAACGACAGCCCGTGCGCTCTTGTGAATCCAGCGATCCAATGGAACACGGTTGACCTCTCCCTTTGGGGAATCCAGTGATCCTGTGGAACACGCTTGACCTCTCCCTTTGGGGAATCCAGCGATCCTGTGGAACACGGTAGACCTCTCCCTTTGGGGAATCCAGTGACCCCGAGGGGAATCCAGCGATCCTGTGGAACAAGGGAGACCTCTCCGTTTGCCGCGGTGGGGACATGTCAAGGTTGATGAACTGGGAAATCCTGCGGAATATCGCGCCCCTGACCTCATGAATTCACTCTCACAGGTCTCTGGGTGATGGTGTATCTGTGACCTGATGAATACAGACTCTCGCCGCGCTCTGGGTGATGTTGCACATGTCACCAGGGCCTGACTGAAATGACCCACATGCAACTGACGAGGCCCTGCAGGAAGTAGAAGGTAGCTGAAGGTCCTCTTGTAACATCTCACAGAGGCGGCCGATTGCCTCCTTCCTGAAACGAAGTCTCCACACAGATATCTCTTCCGATAACAATGTGGTTGATGTGGTGTATCTGGACTTTCAAAAGGCGTTTGATAAAGTGCCGCACGGTAGGCTTATCATCAAGACTGCGGCCCATGGAATAAAGGGGGCAGTAGCAACATGGATACAGAATTGACTGGGGAACAGAAACAGAGAGAAGTGGTAAACGGTTGTTATTCGGACTGGAGGAAGGTGTACAGTGGTGTTCCCCAGGGTCAGTGCTGGGACCACTGCTTTTCTTGATATTTATTAATGACTTGGACTCGGGTGGACAGGGCACAATTCCAAAATTTGCAGATGACACAAAACTTGGAAGGGTCGTAAATAGTGAGGAGGACAGTGATAGACGTCAAGAGGAAACAGACAGTCTGGTGGCTTGGGCGGACACGTGGCAGATGAAATTTAAAGCAGAAAAATACGAATTGATACATTTTGGTAGGAAGAATGAGAAGACGCAATGTAAACTGGAGGGCACAACGCTAAAAGGGATAAAGGAACAGAGAGATCTGGGGGTTTATGTGCACAAATCGTTAAAGGTGGCAGGGTATGTTGAGAAACCGTTTAAAAAAGCAAAGGGATACTCGGGTTTATAAATAGAGGCACAAGTACGAAAGTATGGAAGTCATGATGAACCTTTATAAAACACTGGTTTGACCACAACTGGAATATTTTGTCCAGTTCTGGGCACCGCACTTTAGGAAAGATGTGAATGCCTTAGAGAGGGCGCAGAAGAGATTTACTGGAACGATTCCAATGATGAGGGACTTTAGTTACGTGGATAGACTGGATAATCAGGCTTTGTGGTTCTTGGAACAGAGGTGGTTGCGAGGAGATTTGATAGAGGTGTTCAAAATCATGAAGGGTCCAGACAGAGTAGATAGAGAGAAACTGTTCCCATTTTAGTGGAAGGGTCAAGAGCTAGAGGACGTAGCTTTAAGGTGATTGGCATAAGAACCAAAGGTGACGTGAGGAAAAACTTTTTTACACAGCGAGTGGTTGTGATCTGGAATGCACTGACTGAGGGGGTGGTGGAGGCAGATTCAATCATGGTTTCAAAAGGGAACTGGATAATTACTTGAAAGGAAAAAAATGCAGGGCTACAAGGAAAGGGACGAGCTGGAATGAACTTGCACAGACGAGGCACAGACTCGATGGGCCGAATGGCCTCATTTCGTGCTGTCACCTTTCTCTGACGGTCTGATGAAAATGGGAGAAGAGTGAAAATGAGTCAAAATACGACCGAAATAACAAGTACCTGGAGTGGGGGTCGAGCCCACGCTGGTATAAACCCATTGGATTTTATATCTAAATTCATAACCACTCGGCCATCCCGCGTTTTGAATTTGTATGTAATGTGCCTGAGTGTCATTTCTTTCATATCTTCGTCAGTCAAGGTCCAGAATGAAATGATGTCTGGAGTGGAGAAAGAGGAACAGAGAGGCAATTTGAAAAGCGTTGAAGAAGTGACACACGCACACAGACAGATCCACACATGTGTAGGTTGAAACACTCGATGGAAGCTTTGAGAAAGAAAGCTCTGAACCGGAGTCAGCAGGCTTCAAACCTGCGCGGGGAGACCCCAATGGATTTCCAGTCGATCGCCTCAACCACTTGTCTGCGACTACTGGATTTCAGTTAAATGCTGCTCACTTAAAATTGTAACGATCCTTCCGTGCGGTAACTTTTCTGTGATGCCAATGGAAGACGAGTGACAATGAGCAGCATCAAAATGTAACCGAAGTAACAGCTGCGAGGAGTGGGGTTCGGAAACACGCGGGGATAAATCCACTGGATCTTAAATCCAAAGCCTGAACCACTCGGTCATCCTGGTCCTTCCAGCACGACCGCTCGTCTTTAGCTTTTTCCATTCCAACAGAAGCTTTTAGAGTCCGTTCTGTTTCTTGCTAGTTTACTCTCATTTTCAATTTTCCCTCTTTATCAATTTCTTGATCCTCCTTTGCTGAATTCTAAAATGCTCCCAATCCTCAGGCTTACTGCTTTTTCTGGCAACTTTATTTGCCTCTTCCTTTGATTTTATACTATCTTTAATTTATCTTGTTAGCCACGGTTGGATCACTTTTCCTGTTGGGTTTTTGTGCCTTAAGGAATATATATTTGTTGCAGTCTATCACTGTCCTCCTCACTGTTCAATGCACTTCCAAGTTTTGTGTCATCTGCAATTTTTAACATTGTGCCCTGTGCACCCAAGTCCAAGTCATTAATATATATCAAAAAAACAGTGGTCTCAGTACCGACCCCGAGGGAACACCACTGGACACCTCCCTCCGTCCGAAAAACTTTCACTTGCAATTGATCTCCAATGTTTGATGTAGAAAATACACTGAACGTCGAACTCGGACCATCCCACTTTCCACAATTTAATTTCACTGATATTCCAGCGATTTTAAAACCTGCTCTCTGCCTCACTCTTCACCTCGATTTCAGAACCCGAATAATGTGCAAGTAATGAATACGCAGAATCGAGCTGTTTCCAGACCCGGGCTAATTCAGCCGCTCCAAACAGAGAGAGAGAGACAGACAGAAAGAAATTTATTTCCAATATTTGATGTGGAAAATAGATTGAAAGACTAACTCGGACCATCCCACTTTCCAAAATTTAATTTCATTGATATTCCAACGATTTGAAAACTGTTTATTAAGGTCTCTCTCCCTGTCTCTTTCTCCCCGTGTCTATCTCTCTCCCTGTCTGTCTCTTTCTATCTCTCTCCCTCTGTGACTCTTTCCACAATGGCCCGTTAAATAAACTGTCATGAAATTATGAGTTCAGGCGGAATAGCAGAAATCCATTGGTCCTCAATCAGTCGATTGTCGCAATCAGTTGCAAACACCTGTTGATCTGACTTCACCAGCTGAAGAACATTATCATCCGCTTTTTAAACATGAGGTGCGGTGGCCAAGTGGAAAGGCGTCGGTCTCGTAAACCGAAGAGCGCGGGTTCGATCCCCGTCCGCACCTGTTTCGCGTTTCAATTTTTAATGAAATGACCTATTTGATGACAGTTTGTTTAACTTTCCACGGGCCACTGTTGAAAGAAGACTGACTGTTCACATTTCCATCTCTCTGTTCGTTAAGATTCAGAATAAAGTGATGTGGGGTGCGAGGAAAAGAGTGACAAAGAGAGACACTCAGAAAGAGAGAGAGACACTGGGACAGAAAGAGTCTCTCTCGGTCTGTCTGAGTCTGTGTCAGTCTCTCTCCCTCCATCTGTCCAATACCCGCAGATTTGAGAATCACAGGGTCAAAGAAGGAAACAGATTGGAACACATTGAGCCTGTGTCCTGTTTCAAAACCGACTCCCAGGAAAACGGCTCCGCTAGAATCGTTAAATGGTCAAAGTTTTTCCGGCGAGTTTGACCTCCTCCCTGAGATGGGGAGACACGGGGACGTGGGGCGATTAAAAGGCTTCAGAAAAACCAGTTCCAATTGGATATTCTCCATCGTGGTGAGATATCCCCCCTCAGCCAGGCATTTAGTTCCCCGATGGGGAGGAAGCATTTTTAAGAGGCCAACTACAAATTTTACTTCTTTGCCTCGCTTCTTCTTCAAAAACGACAGAGAGAAATAGAACAGAAAAAGAATGAAACAGGTGATTGTCACTTTCAGAATATTATTGAGCGGAGACTGTTTGGGGACTGAATTCTTGGGGCCCGTCTGTTGCAGAGCCCAAATGTGTTCCGATCTGTTCCCTTCTTTGACCCTGTGATTCTCAGATATGCGGGTATTAGAGAGAGGAAGGTGGAGAGATAAACTGACAGAGAGAGAGAGCGAGAGGGAGATATGGAGAAACAGAGACTGTGAGAGAGAGAGAGAGAGAAAGAGAGAATCAGAAAGAGAGAGAGAGAGAGAGAGAGAGAGAAATAGACTGATCCTGAGACACACATTGAAACATAGAGGGAGGGGGCGAGAGAGGTTTAACGATTTTGCCTCTGTGTATAATGTGCCTAAGTGTGTGTGTGTGTGTCTCACTTGTTCTCAGATTTCTGAGTGAATCTCTGTTTCTCTGTCGTTCTCTCTCTGTCACTCGCTCCCGCTCTCCCCACATTACTTTATTCTGGACTTTGACTAACATCGAGATGGAAATGTGAAAGGTCAGTCTTCTTTCAACAGTGGCCCGTGGAAACCAGGGTTCAATTTCCCGACCGGGAGGTTACATTTTTATTGCCTTTAAAAGCTTCACTTTCATTCCTCTTGCAATTTCTCTCCAAGTGGAGGTTTACCAGAAAGATCCCACATACAACAATGAAATGGATGGGCAGTTAACCTGCTTTTTGTTGGTGTTAGCAAGGTCACATTAATAGCAATGACAAAATACCAGGTACATAATGCAGGTGTAAAAAGAGTGTCACTGAACAGTATGAAAGTGTAAATTAAAAAGCGACCAGGAGTGGGCTTCAAACCGCAGAACTGGTCGAGGTGTCAGCAGTCGCTCAGTGGGCAGCACTCTCGGCAGCCAGCACACAATCTGCTGAAAGAAGGCTTGTCTTTCACATTTCCATCTCTTTGTTAGTGAGGATGAAATAATGTGGGGAGCGGGGGAAAGAGAGACAGAGAGAGAGAAAGACAGAGAAACACTTTGAAAAGCGTTGTGAAAGTGAGACACACACATGACACACAAAAGCAGACACACACACACACACACACACACACACACACAGACTCGTGTAGGTTGAAACGCAGAGATGAAAGTTTCGAAAAGAAAGCTCTGAGCTGCAGTCGGCAGGATTCGAAGCTGCGTGGGGAAACCCCAATTGATTTCCAGTCAACGACTTGACTTGCTCCAAACGCTGCTCACAGTTAAATTACAAAGATCCATCGCTCTCTAACAGACGAGCATTAAGAATCAGGATGCCTGTGTGGGTAATGTACCTGTATTTTTGTGTCTCACTTTTTCAAAGCTTTTCTGAGTGGGTTTCCGTTTCTCTGCCTTTCTCTCTCTCTCTCACTCTCTCCCGCTCCCCACATCACTTCATTCTGGACCTTGAGGAACAAAGAGATGGAAATGTGAAAAGTAAGTCTTCTTTCAACAGTTGCCCGTGGAAAGTCAAGCAAATTGTTAGCAAATAAATGGTTAAAATAGATTAAGTGAAACTTGAATTGTGTGTAACGCCATCTGTGGTGAGTGTCCTGGAGCAGCGCACTTCAGCTCCTCGTTAGTACAGTGGTGAGTTTCCCCACATATCACACTCGAGGCCGGGACTCAATGACCCGATAGAAAAAATCAACTTCTGCTGCTTTTAAAAGCTTCACTTTAATTTATCTGCAACGTTGGATGCGTTATCAGCCGTCGCTCAGTGGGCAGCACTCTCGGCAACCCGCACACAAACTGTTTAAAGAAGGCATGTCTTTCACACATTCCATCTCTTTGTTAGTCAAAGTCCAGAATGAAATGATGTGAGGAGCGGGGGAAAGAGTGACAGAGAGACACTCTGAAAAGCGTTGAAGAAGTGAGATACACACGCACAGACACAATATACACACACACTGACACAGCAGACACTGATACACATGCAGACTCTCACACACACAGGTGCACCACTGACAGACAGATATACACGTGTACGTTGAAAGGCAGACGTGAAGGGTCTGAAAATAAAGCTCTAAACCATAGTCGGCAAGGCTCGAACCTGCCCGGGGAGAGCCCAATTAAATTGTTTATCCATCGCCCGAAACAACCCCCGCCACGACTGTTTGAGTTGAGCTAAATGCTGCTAACTTAAAATTGCCACGATCCATCGCTCTGCAACAGACGGGCACCAAGAACGACCATGCCTCTGTGTGTAATGTGTGTGTGACTCACTTTTCCTAAGCTTTTCTGCGTGAGTGTCCGTTTCTCTGTCTTTCTCTCAATAGTTCAATATTCAGTTTGCCTTCTGGATTACCTGCTGCACCTGTATGTTGACTTTTTGTGTTTCATGTACGAGGACACCCAGATCCCTCTGTACCGCAGCATTCTGTAGTATTTCTCCATTCAAATAATATTTTGCTTTTTTATTTTTCCTGCCAAAGTGGATGAATTCACATTTTCCCACATTATATTCCATCTGTCAAATTTTGCCCACTCGCTTAACCTGTCAATATCCCTTTGCAGATACTTTGTGTCACCCTCGCAACTTGCTTTTCCACCGATCTTCGTATCATCAGCAAATTTGGCCACAATACACCCTGTTCCTTCATCCAAGTCATTGATATATATTGTAAATAGTTGAGGCCCGAGCACTGATCCCTGCGGCACCCACTAGTGACAGATTGCCATTTTGAAAATGAACCTTTTATCCCAACTCTTTGTTTTCTGTTAGTTCGCCAATCCTCAATCCGTGAGCTCTAATCTTGTGCCTGTTATTCTCTGCGAGGTAAAGGCCAGAAGCAGTGGCTGCAGCGTGGCAGGAAGCGGCAGAAGGCACGGGTGGGTGCAAGCATGGAGAATAACAAGCAGCAGGGATACCACCTTTTATGTGGCATCTCATCGAATGCCTTTTGGAACTCCAAATATACTGCATCCATTGGTTCCCCTTTATCCACCCTGCTCGTACTTCCTCAAAGAACTCTAATAAAATTGTCAGGCACGATTTCCCATTCATAAAACGATGCTGACAATTTAGATTGTATTGTGAGTCCGCGAATGTCCTGCTCCTACTTCTTAATAATGGATTCTCGCATTTTCATTTCACACACACGAAAATGTTGAAACGCGGTGATGAAAGGTCTGTAAAGTGAAATCTGGACCGTAGTCGGCAGGATTCGACCCTGCGCGGGGTGACCCCAATGGATTTCGAGTCCATTGCCTTAACCACTCGGCCACGACCACTTGGCTTCAATACAACGCTGCTCCCTTAAAATAGCAATAATCCAGCGCTCTGCGACACAGAACCGCAGAACTGGTCCAGGTATCAGCCGTCGCTCAGGGGGTCGGATGTTCACGCTCGTTACTCGTCAGTACGGTGGTGACTATCCCTGGCGATTACACGGTGGACCTGGGTTTAAGTACACCTGGACGATGAACTTCTTCTACCTTTAAAGATATCATTTATTTCCAACATTGGACGTGTGAAAAAACACTGATAAACGAACTCGGACAATCCCACTTTCCACAATATAATTCAACTGATATTTCAGCGATTTTATATCTTGCTCTCTGCGTCACCTCGATGTCAGAACCACAATAATGAGCAAGAAATTAAAGGCAGAGTCGCGTTGTGAACAGACCCGGGCTAATTCAGCATCCCGAGTGGCTGATGGAGGCAGATTCAATCATGACTTTCAAAACGGAACAGGATAAGTCCTTGAAAGGAAAAAAATGCAGTGCTCCGGGGATAGGGCTGGGGAGAGGGCCTTGCTGGGTTGGTCTTGCATGGAGCCGGCACGGACACGATGGGCCAAAAGGCCTCCTTCTGTGATGCAAATGGCAAAAGAGAGTCAATGAGCAATATCGAAATGTAACGGAAATAAAACCTACCAGGAGTGGGGTTCGAACCCACGCGGGTATAAACCCATTGGATCTTAAGTCCAACGCCTTAACCACTCGGCCATCCTGGTCTTTTCGCAGCTTTGCTCTATGTGTAATGTACTTGATTGTCATTTCTTCTACGCTTTCCTTTGTCATTAAATTCATGGTGAGAATAGATTCACTGAAACTTGAAGCGTGTCCAACGCTATCTGTGCGGAATCTCCATCAGTGGCTCACGCTAGTTCCTCGTTCGTGCAGAGTTTAGTATCCCCATCTGTCAAGCGGTTGATTATGGTTCAATTCGCCAATGTCGAAGTCCCATTGTTGTTGCCTTTAAAATCTTCACTATTTCATGTGGAAAACACACTGAAAGTCGAACTCGGACCATCCCACTTTCCACAATTTAATTTCACTGATATTCCAGCGATTTTGAAACCTGCTCTCTGCGTCACTCTTCACCTCGATGTCAGAATCGAGCTGTGAGCAGACCCGGGCGAATTCAGCAGCCCGAAACAGAGAGAGAGAGAGAGACGGAGAGTAAGAGAGGCCCTAATAATGGCGCAGAGGAACTTTTCCAGAAATATCCCACATACAACAATGAAATGAATGTCCAGTTAATCTGCGTTTTGGTGGTGTTAGTTGAAGAAGGAAGTTTCGCAAATTGTCATCAAATAAAAGTTTGAAATAGATTCACTGAGATTTAAAGGGTGTCTCACGCCACCTGTGGTGAGTTTCCTTCACCAGACTGCACCAGCTCCTCGTTCCTTTCCTGGTGAGAATCCTCGCCTGTCACTCAGGCACCCGCGGTTCAATTCCCCAAGCGGAAGTGGAACTTTTGCTGCCTTCAAAAGCTTCACTTTCCGTCCTTTTCCAGTTCCTCGTTAGTGTCGTGGTGAGGGACAGAGAGAGAAAGGCATCGGAAGGGGCGGAGAGGAGTTTTACCAGAAAGATCTCACATACAGCAATGAAAAGGATGACCAGTTTGTCTGCTTTTTGGTGGTGATGATTATCGTCCAGGTTTGGAAATTTGCGATCAGCAAGGTCCCACAAGCAGCAATGACAGAGTAACAGGTCCATGAGGCAGATGGAACAAGAGTGTCAATGAGCAGTATCAAAATGTAAGAGAAATAACAGCTGTCAGAAGTGCGTTTCGAACCCCCCGCGGGTAAAAAGCCGTTATATTTTGAGTCCAATGTTTTAACCACGCTGCTATCCTAGTCGCTAAGTGTTTATGGCGGTGAGTATTCCCGAGTGGTTAAGGCGATGGACTAGAACTCCATTCTCCACGCAGATTCGGATCCTGAGGACTGGGGATCCCATTATCTGCGTTTTAATTGCAGCAAACTTCTTGTAGAATTACTAATTCTTCAGTGAATTAAAAATGCACGGCTTTTAACACCTCGAGTTTTACGCTCATTGGAACTGATCTGCAAGATTTCATGAAATCTAAGATAGAAATAGAACAAAGAATGTGCCAATTGACCGACAGTCTGTCTCTCTCTGGATGTTTGAGTCACTCTGTGTGTATTTGTACGTGTGTATGTGTGTGCGCGCGCCTCACATTTTCTCCGTTTTTCTGAATGGGTTTCTGTCTCTTTCTTTCTCTCCCTCACTCTCTTCCGCGTTCCTCACATAATTTGACTCTGGACATGATCCAACAAAGAGATGGAAAAGTGGCCGCTCAGTCTTCTTTCACCAGTGGCCCGTGGAAAGATAAATAAAGTGTCATTAAGCACCAGGCCGAGTGGTTAAGGACTTAAGATCCAATTGGTTTACACCCGGGTGAACCCCACTCCCGGTAGCTCTTTAATTTAATCCCGTTACACTTTCATACTGCTCAGTTCCACTCGTTTTACATCTGTATTATGTACCTGTTACTTTGTAATTGCGGTTTGTGGGACTTTGCTTTGCGCATGGCTGGAAACCTGGACGATAATCTTTCCTCAAACGACACCACAAAAAAAAAAACAGATGAACTGTTGGTTCTGATATCGAGGTGAAGAGTGAGGCAGAGAGCAGCTTTTAAAATCGCTGGAATATCAGTGAAATTAAATTGTGGGAAGTGGGATGGTCCGAGTTTGTCTTTCAGTGTATTTCCCGCATCCAATATTGCGGATAAATTACAAGAGAAATGAAAGTGAATCTATTAAAGACAGCAAAAGTGTAACCTCCCTGTCGGGGAATTGAATCCCGGTGTCCCACATGGATTCTTCTCTCAGAATAAATAGACTTCAATGCTGAAAACGAAACATGAACATTCTCTCCAACTCGAATTTGATAAAAAGCACAGTTGGAAATCCATGAACAGACATTGATAGCCTCATGGTAGCACTGGGTCTGCATATGGAATGGTCGCTTCAAATCACTGCAGAATGACAAGAATCCCATCGTTTAATGCTGTTTGGGAAACAAATCCTTCTTTTTATTTTTTTAAATATAGCATTGAGCAATATAAGAACATAAGAACGTAAAATAGGAGCAGAAGTCGGCCATACGGCCCCTCGAGCCCGCTCCGTCATTCAATCAGATCATGGCTGATCTTCGACCTCAACTCCACTTTCCTTCCCGATTCCCATATCCCTTGATTCCCCGAGAGTCCAAAAAATTATCGATCTCAGTCTTCAATACATTGAATGACTCAGCATCCACAGCCATCTGGGGTGAAGAATTCCAAAGATTCTCAACCCTCTGCGTGAAGAAATTCCTCCTCATCTCAGTCTTGAATGGCCGACCGCTTACCCGGATAATATGCCCCCTAGTTCAAGACTCCCCAGCCAGGGAAAACAGCCTCTCAGCATTTACCCTGTCAAGCCCTCTCGGAATCAAATATGTTTCAATGAAATCATCTCTCATTTTTCTAAATTCCAGAGAGGATATCCCCATTCTACACAACCTCTCTTCATAGGACAATCCTCTCATCCCAGGAATTAATCTAATGAACCTTCATTGCACCGCCTCGAAGGCAAGTTTTTCCTTCCTTAGGTAAGGAGACCAAAACTGTATGCAGTACTCCAGGTGAGGTCTCACCGATGCCTTGTAGGAAGATTTCTTTACTCTTATACTCCAAGCCCCTTACAATAAACGCCAGCATCCGATTTTCCTTCCGAATTGTTTGCTGCACCTGCATACTCATTTTTTCTGTTTCTTTTACGAGAACACCCCATTCTCCCTGAACACCAACATTGAAAAGTTTCTCACCATTTAAAAATACTCGGTTTTTCTATTCTTCCTACCTAAGTGAATAACCTCACCTTTCCCCACATTATACTCCACCTGCCACCTTCTTGCCCATTCACTGAGCCTGTCTATATCCCTTTGCAGACTCTTTGTATCCTCCTCACAGCTTACTTTCACACCTAGCTTTGTATCATCAGCAAAATGGATACATTATACTCGGTCCCTTTATCAAAGTCATTAATATAGATTGTACATAGGTGAGGCCCAAGCACCGATCCATACGGGACCCCACGAGTTACAGCCTGCCAACCCGAAAATGACCCGTTTATCGTTGCTCTATTTTCTGTCCCTCAATCAATCCTCTATCCGGGCTAATATGTTACCCCGTCGCCATGAATCCTTACATTGTGTAACAACCTTCAATGTGGCACCTTATCGAATGCCTTTTGAAAATTCAAATATACGACATCCATTGGTTCCCCTTTATCTATCCTGCTAGTTGCATTCTCAAAAAACTCTGATAAATTGGCAAACACGGCTTCCCTTTCATAAAACCATGTTGACTCTGCCTAATTATATTGTGATGTTCTAAGTGCCCTGTTGCCACTTCCTTAATAATGGATTCCACCATTTTCCCAACGGCAGAGGTCAGGTTAACTGGCCTGTAGTTCCCTATTGTCTCTCTCCCTCCCTTCTTGAACAGCGGGATAACATTTGCGATCTTCCAATCCACTGGGACCGTTCCAGAATCTGGAGAATTTTGGAAGATCATAACCGATGCATCCACTATCTCTGCAGCCACCTCTTTTAGAACACTTGGATGTAGGCTATCAGGCCCAGGGGATTTATTGGCTTTTACTCCTTTAACTTATCCAGTACTTTTTCTCTAGTGATATTAATTGTTTAAAGTTGCTCCCTCTCATTTACCCCTTGGTTCCCCATTATTTTTGGTATGATTTTTGTGTCTTCGACTGTGAAGACAAAGAAACAATATTTGTTTAACGCATCTGCAATTTCCTGATTCCCCCTCATAATTTCTCCTGTCTCAGCCTCTAAGAGTCTAACGTTTTCTTTTGCTAATCTATTCCTTTTTACAAAAAACATGGAAAATAGGAGCAGGAGTAGGCCATTCAGCCCTTCGAGACTGCTCCACCACTCAATATGATCATGGCTGATCCTCTATCTCAGTACCATATTCCCGCTCTCTCCCCACACCCCTTGATGCCTTTTGTGTCTAGAAATCTTTCTAACTCCTTCTTAAATATATTCAGTGACTTGGCCTCCACAGCCTTCTGTGGTAGAGAATTCCACAGGTTCAACACCCTCTGAGTGATAAAATTTCTCCTCATCTCAGTCCTAAATGTCCTCCCTCGTATCCAAAGACGGTGACCCCTCGTTCCAGACCCCCCATCCAGGAGAAACATCGTCCTTGCATCCAGTCAGTCTAGTCCTGTCAGAGTTTTATACATTTCAATGAGATCCCCTCTTATTCTTCAAACTCACGTGAAAACAGACATAGTCGATCCAATCACTCCTCATACGACATTCCTGCCATCCCAGGAATCAGTCTGGTGAACCTTCGCTGCACTCCCTCTATGACAAGGATATCCTTTCTTAAAGAGACAAAAACTGCACTGAATACTTCAGGTGTGGTCTCACCAAGGCCCTGTATAACTGCAGTAAGACATCCCTGCTCTTGTACTGAAATCCTCTTGCAATGAAGGCCAACATATCATTTGCCTTCCTAACTGCTTGCTGCACCTGCATGTTTGATTTCAGTCACTGGTGTACAAGGACACCCAGGTCCCTTCGTACATCAACATTTCCCAATCTATCAACATTTCAATAATACTCTGCCTTTCTGTTTTTCCTTCCGTAGTGGATAACTTCACATTTATCCACATTACACTGCACCTGCCATGTGTTTTCCCACTCACTCAACTTGTCTAAATCGCCTTGATGCCTCTTTGCATCATCCTCACAACTCACCATCCCACCGAGTTTTGTATCGTCAGCAAACTTGGAAATATTACATTTGGTTCACTCATCCAAATCATTGATATAAATTGTGAATAGCTGGGGCCCAAGCACTGATCCCTGTGGTACCACACTAGTCACCGCCTGGCAGCCCAAAAAAGACTCTTTTATTCCTATTCTCCGCTTCCTGTTTCCTTGCCAGCATATTACCCCCAATCCAATGTGCTTTACTATTGCACACTAACCTATCATGTGGGACTTTATCAAAGGCCTTCTGAAAATCCAAATGTACCACATCCACTGGTTCTCCCTTATCTATTCTAACATTTACATCATCAAAAATCTCCAGTTGGTTTGTCAAACACGATTTCCCTTTCATAAATTCATGTTGACTTTGTCTAATCCCGTTGATATTTTCGAAGTGCCCTGTTATCACAGCCATTATAATGGACTCCAGTATTTTCCCCACTACTGATGTTAGGCTCACCGGTCTGTTCTTCCCTGTCTTCACTCTCCCTCCTTTTTCAAATAGTGGGATTACATTTGCCACTCTCCAATCAGTAGGAACTGTTCCATCATCTATACAATATTGGACGATGACAATCAATGCATCCGCTATTTCCATGGCTACCTCTTTTAGTGCTGTGGGATGCAGATTATCAGTTCCTGTGGATTTATCGGCTTTCAGTCCCATTAATTTCTCTAACACTATTTTTTTTTACGAATACTAATTTCCTTTAATACCTCCTTCTCACCAGACCCTTGGTTCCCCAGCAATTCTGGGAAGTTATTTGTGTTCTCCTCCGTGAAGGCAGAACCAAAGTATTTGTTTAATTGCTCTATCATTTCCTTGTTGCCCATTATAAATTCTCCCTCTTCTGAATGTAAGGGACCAACTTTTGTCTCCACTAATCTTTGCCTTTTTACATACTTGTAGAAGCGTTCACAATCTGCTTTGATGTTCCTTAAAGTTTACTCTCATACTCTATTAATCCCTTATCAATCAATCTCTTGGTGCTTTTTTGCTGAATTGTAAACTCTTTCCAATCCTCAGGCTTGCTACTTTTTCTGGCAACTTTATATGACTCCTCTTTGGATCTCATACTATCCTTAATTTCTTTTGTTCGCCATGGTTGGGCCGCTTTTCTTTTTGTGTTTTTGCTCCAGAAGGGAATGTACAACTGTTGCAATTCATGCATTCGTTCCTGAAATGTTAGCCATTGCCTATCAACCGTCATGTCTTTTAATGAAGCTCCCCAACCTATGATAGCCAACTGACTCCTCATACCTTCGTAGTTTCCTTTGTTTAGATCCCGCACAATAAGATTATTAATTAACCCCTTCTATTGCACAATACCCAATCTAGGATAGCCTGTCCCCTAGTTGGCTCCTCAACGTAATGGCCTAAAAAAGCATCTGGTACACACTCCAGGAATTCAACCTCCACTGTATTTTTGCTAATTTGGTTTGGCCAGTCGAGATGTAGATTAAAGTCACCCATGATTACTGTAGAACTCTTTTTACATGCATCTCTAATTTCCTGTTTTATGCTGCCCCTACATTACCACTATTGGCATTGATTCATGTTATTATGAAGAGTCTTTTTTTGTTTTGATTTTATTCCGTTCACCTTCTTTTTATGGACACTGTACAATTGGTGGATGAAAATAAAATCAGCAATCATTTTAAGAGAATTGTTGGAACCTGGAGTCCAAGTTACACAAAGTGGTGTCTGATTGCTGGAGGCTTAACTTTAATATATTGATTGGTAAACTTTATTTAACCAAGTCATGGTCCTTGCCTGGGCACAGTTTACACTCCAGGGATTTGTGCAGAAAATCTAGGCTGACACTTCAGTGCTGTATTGAGGGAGCTCTTCACTGTCGGAGATGCCGTCTTTAGGATGAGACATTAAACTGAGGACCCCTCAAGTGGATGCAAAATATCCCGTGGTCCTATTCGAAGAAGAGCAGTGGAGTTCTCCCCGATGTCCTGGCCAACATTTATCACTCAATCAACACCTAAAACAGATTATCCAATCATTTTCTTCATTGCTGTTTATGGGAGCTTGCTGTGCTCAAATTGGCTGCCTGCATTACAACAGTGAGTACAGCTAAAAGTATTTCATTGATTATAAAACGTGTTGGGACAACCTGACACTGTGAAATGCGCTTTAGACATGCGAGATTTTCTATCTTTCTTCTTCTGCGTGGGGTTATTTGACTGAGATAATCTCATCCACCCCTCTACCCATGATTCTTCTATTGCTTTGCATTGTTTGCATACATAAATCGAGATTGTTTCATATCGATAGTTGGAGATATCCCCGCCTATTTTCCTGCTTGGATGACTATGTCTGTGTCTTCAATTTTTGGTGAACAAGATTCTCCACGCCCGAAACGATAACCTTTGTTCTTTCAGATTCGGAGTATTTTGCTTTTTGTCACAGTGATGTGGGACTCTGTCCAGTTTACTAACACAACAGAAGGGGTAAGAGTACAAGCTGATTTAATACAGAATACAGCAGGTCACTGGGAAAGTTACACACTGTACAGAGCAGCTGGTAAAACTCCTGCTGTAAATAAAGGGCAGGGTCAGTTACACAAGACTGAGTGACTTTATTGTGCAGCCTCCAGGCATCATCTTTACAACTGTCAAAATTAAACCCAAAATCTGTTCCCCCAGAACAGACATTAACTGGCTCGCCTGCTTCATCTGCTGCTGTTCTGCTTCTGCACTCACCCACTCCAAACTGATTACAATGAGTTGTTTTATGATTATTTCATGCTCTCTGTGTGTTAATCACATTCCTGTCTCTACCTTGCTGTTTTTTTTGTATCTGTGTCTTTCATTGGTTCTGTCTCTCTGTGAATATATTTATCTTTCTCAGCCTCATTTCTGGCATTTTTCTGTCTTGTTACTTCACCCTCTTTTAATTTCTGTCTCTGTATCACTGTTCCATCTCTATACTTTTTCTCTGTCACCCTTTACTTCACTCTTTGTATCTCGATGTTTTTGTCTTTCATCTTTATCTCTTCTTTCCATTTGCCTCGCTGTCCCTCTCGCTCGTTCTCTCCCCACTCTCTCTGTCTATTTCTGTCTTTTTTGCCTTCTCACCCCCTTTTCAACTCTTTCTCTCTTTCGCTCTGCCTTTCACTCTCTCTGTTCTGTCTCTCCTTTTCTGCATTTCTCTCTTCACTTTCTCCGCCTCTTTCTTTTTTATGAATTCACAATCAATTTTAATTTCGTTGTACGCAGACTACGTAAATGTATCATTAATTCTTGCACATTAGTCCAACATTATCTTTTATACAAATGAAGAAAAAATAACAGTACAATTGGATATTTGCAAATCAACATAAACACACCCATTTCTTCTGTTCAGACACATACATAGTAATTATATTCATTTACACGTGTGTTTACATAGCTGTCTCTGCAGCTCAGAAGTAATTCATTGTGTAAAGTGTTTTGAGATGTGTTAATATAAAGGGCACTGCACAAATTCCGCTTTAATGAATTACATTGTCCATTTGTAGACCAGCAAATATCCGCCTCTTTCTTTTGTTGTCTCACTTTGTCTCTTTTGCAGTCTGTCTCTCTCCTGCACTGAATCTTTATGTGTCTCCAGTTCTCATTGCTTCACCTCTTTTGTTTCTATCGCCTTGTTTCAATCTCTCTTTGTAATTTTCCTTGTGTGCCTCTCACTTTCTGTCTAACTTTCCATCTGCACTTCTGAGTTTCTTTCTCCATTTGTCGACCAGTTTCTCTCAAATTTCTCTCGCTAGTAAACTCCCTCTCTTTCTCTTAATCTGTGTTATTCATTCCCTGTCTCTGTTTTCTAATGTATACATGCTCCTTTCCTGTCTGTGCTTTTTCTCCCTGTATTTCTTTCTCATTATATATTCTCCTTCCATGTTTCTCCATCTCTCTTGTCTTTTCTATTTATCTTCCTGCCCCCTCTCTGTTTCTGCACTTTATTCTTTCTCTCTCTCTTGCACCCTTTTCTGGTTATTTCATTTTTTTGATTGTCTCCAGCTGTTTCTCCATCGAAATCTCTTAAGCTGTTTCTTTACGTCTTTCTTTAACTTGTTAACTGTCCTTTTCTCTCTGCCCCTTTCTGCCCTTCAGTCACTTTCACTTTCTATTTCTCTACGTCTTCCTTTCTTTCACTTTCTTCACGATTTCTTTCTCAATTATCAGCTTTTCTCTCTGTTTATGGCTCGAACTGTCTCTCATTTCCCCTTTCTATCTGCCTCTATATGTAATGTTATCTCTATGTATAACCCTGTCTCTTCCTCTCCATGCCTTTATCTATCTATCTATCTATCTATCTATCTATCTATCTATCTATCTATCTATCTATCTATCTATCTATCTATCTATCTATCTATCTAACTATCTATCTATCTGTTTGTTGGTCTGTCTGTCTGTCTATCTCTCTCTGTCATCCTATCTCTCCATTTATGTGGAGTGCACTCATTCTGATCAGGCCCACAGCAACTAATTTGATTGACAAGTTTGCCCATTTTGCAGGGCGGCCGTTTAGTTGAAGTCCAGCTGAGCTCTTTCGTGCCGCTTGTTTGAACAACAATTCACGTGTTGTCTGCAGAGCGAATCACGCCTCAATAGGTCGGATTATCAATATAATGTAATGTTAGAATCAGATTTAAGAATATTTCAGCTGATATAAAATGTACTTTCCATCCAGTGGGAAGTGCAATGGGTGGAGTATGAAATGGCTAGAAAAATTCTAGTGCTTGAAACCTTTCAGCTCTTTCTATGATTTCACTAATTTAACAATTAGATTGAATGGGTATTTCACCGCGTTCTTCAGCTCCTCTCTGAATTTAGCCTGGGTCAGGACATAAATACACGTGTTTGTGCAGGAACTGAGAAGCTGCAGCATTACTGATGTGGATTCTGTGATATAACGAGGGTCAGTGTAGGAATTATAATACCGAGTGTCTGTCATTCGCCGATAAATGTTATTTACAACCTGGGTCACCCATAATAGGATAAAACTGCCCGATATACTGAAGAGTAAAATGATGGATTTCTTTCGGTTCTCCATCTCTGAATCCTTGTGATTCTCTCCATTGCTGCGGCCCCGGAGTCCCCTGCGGACTCGACTGGCTGCTAAAATGCGCCTGACCGTCACAAAATTGAGCAGCAAAATCAGAAAGAACGGGACACAAGGGGTTAAAATGAGGTGAAATAACTCAAATGCGGCCCACACTGGGGAAGTGCGGAAGTTCAGTTTAAAGACACAATACCGGGGAACATTATCAATTATAAGGTAAGGTTGATATATAAAGTACCAGGGAACACTCTCTAAACAGCCCAACACACTCACTGTTCCTATAACTGCAGCCGCCATTTTCTCGGTGCAATATTTTGTTTTAAGATTCTCACAACAAATGGCCACAAATCGATCAAAGGTGAAAGCGACTGTGAGCCAGACAGAAACCACCGTGGCTGCATAACCCAAGAACATAATGGGACGACACACGGGAGTAATGAACAAAAATGAATCTGGGAAATAAATTCCACCAACCCGTGTCAATATCAGATCAGTGATAACGACCAGGAGATCGGCCGCTGCCATTCCCAGCAGGTAGCGACTGATACACTTGGAGAGCCCGCAATTTCCACGGGACAGGATCACAATCGCCAACAAGTTTACTGTAAGTGAGAGAAAAGGAAGCAGAGAAATTACTGATCAGACCTGGAGCCAAAGCAGCAATTTGACAGGATCTGAGGTTAAGTTTCCAGCTTTGTTGCTGCATCGAACGGTGCAAACTGATTCATTGACCTGGGCAGCGCTTTCAGGCAGAGAAATGTTTTTAAACTCAATTATCAATTATGAATTGTGAGAGCGATAAAGAAAGTGAATAAATGAGCACTGGATCCACTGGAAGGGCCGAGTGAGAGCGCAGTGCCGGTGGGGAAGGGAGACGGAGTTTTACCGAGCTGGTATCCAACGGGTTAAAGCCGGATTTGGGCTCCAGACTGACGGGAAAGAGAGCGAAGGCCAGAAAGGTGAGGGGACAGGGTGGGGGGTGCAGCTGGTTTGTTTCTCTGGGTTCAGAGCGCCGACAGGGGCTGGCACAAAACAAGGAAAGGTCGAGAGTCGCGGCGGTGAGTTTGAGGCTTTGGATCGGATTGGAAGAGTCAGCTGGAGACCGAGGCAATGAGTGAGATCGGAGAGAGACAAGGAAAAGGACATGTCGGAGCAGGAGGGGAGTCAGGAGCAGGTTGTTTGAGAAAGTGGATAAACTGAAGCAATGGATGAGGAGACAGAGGATTCACTGTGGTGGTGGGAGAGGCTGGGATTCACAGGGAGAGACTGCAGCAGAGTGTGAGAGGAAATCTAATCTATAGACCCCACTAACACAATCCAACTAATAAATTCAACACTTCACTTCAGTGGTTATTGGTGTCAGTGAACAGCTCATCGGGTATAAAATGTGTTCATTAAATTTACTTTGCACATTCAATTAAAATTAAATTGAAATGTATGAATTAAATCCACCTCGTTCTTCATTGAATTCCGCCGATACCGAGTTTTTAGAATACACTATCTTAATAATTCATTAGGATCAAGAAATCACTGATTCTATTCTTTAAATACATTTGAATTATGTTTATTTATTCATTCAGTGAATAAGGAAAAGTAACATTCACCAAAACAGACTGAGGCGCTGAGGATGTTGGGATTGTATCGGATGTGAAAAGGGGCATTGAGAAAGAGAGTAGAGATGGCAGAATAATAGATAGAGGGCGGTAGAGACAGAGACTGAGAGGGAAATCGAGAGGAGGGGTTAGGAGGAGCGCGAGAAGAGAAAGAGAGACATAGAGATAGAGAGAGACATCGGGAGAGAGAGAGAGAGTGAGAGGGAGAGACAGAGAGCGAGAGAGACGGGGATAGAGATGGAGAGAGACAGGTAGAGAGAGGGAGAGAGTGGCAGCAGGGTGAATCATTCATCGGAATGAACTGCTGAAACTTCCAGTACAAATATGAAGAAGTAAAGTGACTTGAAGATGTTAATAGGAAGTTGTCAGATTGCGAGAGTTTTATTGCACTCTCGCTCCTCTATCTATTATTCTGCCATCTCTACTCTTTCTCAATGCCCCTTTTCACATCCGATTCAATCCTAACATCCTGCCCCGACATTCTGTTCACCAGCCCCGTGTTCCACCGATCCTATTCTCAGTGTCAGTTTATTAAATAGTGAAGCCTCTGTGGAATAGTTTAATTTTACTACAGATCATCCAAGTTTCCTCCTGTTCGCCTACACTGTTCACTTCATCTGCAAATCATGAAAGAAACAGAATCAAATGCCTCTTCCAGACAGACTGCACAATAATTGAAATTCCTTCTCCTGTAATTATAAAGTACACCATTAGATGGCGGTGTTGTTCAATTAACAAAACGCCAACGTCACCGCTTCGAATCCATGACAAAGAGAGGGCTCTGGATTCCAACAGACTCAGTGCAAACTGACACAGCATAACACCAAAACATTGTATTTTAGAATGAATCCATCCACAGTGAAGTAGAGAAGGAGATGTGAAAGATTCAGCAGCAAACTCAGTTCAGTAACCAGACCTCTGGAGCTGCGCCAGATACAAACAATGAAATAACATTTTATAAGTGATAACCAAAAAAAACACTGAAACCCCTGTTAAACTGCACCATGTTATTGGGGAGGGGGGACATTGCGCTGCCTCCTTGTAACACTGAGACCGTGAGCTGTCCCATTATCTATCACTGAAAACACATTAATGAAAAAATATTCCAGGGCACGTTCGTTCCACAACATGAAACTGTTAACAGCTCCTGATGGTCTGATACCAGCTCTTAGCCCTGACACCTGATTCCAATCCATTCAGTACAGAGAATAATCCCGGAACAATGCCAGTTTGGAATATACAAAGGCCACGACAGATATAATGGAATTGCGACAAGACCGAACGTTTCGAAGTTTAGGAGATACCATTATTGAACAGGACATTCAGTACAGAGTAGTTTACATTCAGTACACCCAGTAACAATGCCAGGTTTGTATTTACAAAGTTCATTACAGACCAGCTCCTACAAGACCAACTTAACACATTCCATCATTCAACTGGTAGAACACAACAAGCCACTGTGTAAAACATGCAGGGAGAAAAGATATTTCGCCAAGTACAGCAGCACAGTTAACACCGATTTATACCATTAACAACTGAGATAACAGCTTACCCGGCACTCCAACGGCTGAAAGGGCAGGATAGTAAATGTCTTCAATCTGAAACATTACTGGATATCCCATTACTGTGAGAAGCGGTCACTTCTGTTGGTCTGGTAAACATAACTCCGGCAGGCACTCTGAGCTGATACATTCCAATGAACCCTGATTTATACACGGGATAAGACTCCACTGACACGGTTATACCCGTGATCATTGCTATTAGTTACAGTCACTTGAACAAACACATTACATCAGCAGCTTTGACTCTGATATAAATAATGTGGTGGATATAACACAAACATCTCAAAGTCCAGGACATTATCTTAATGAGGCCTCTCTCATGAATAAAGTTAAAACCTGTGCTCATACAGGACTGATCCAACAATAATGAGCGGCTTCATTTACAGTTTTCATATAATTGTATTGGCCATGTTCACTCTTGGCGATTCATTTATAATGTATACCGATTTATCCGCAGTGCACATTGAATCCAGGGACTCAACCAGACCCGTTTCACTCTGTTCCTGCAGTTTTCCAATCAAAATCTGAATTTTGATTCCTTAACACGCGGAGAGCTAAAGGGCAGGTTGAGGATTGCAGCCTAGAAATGACTGTGGGTGATATTAGGGGACGGAGACTGAAAGTGCCCCATTGAGATTCCACTCTCCGCTATTTTACTTCAGATGTTTACCCGTTTATTCTGCATTGGTTAACGTGTCCAGTAAAGTTAGCCCCGTGTAACGCCGAGCTGAGCTCATGACCTGATTTGACCTCCATCACAAAGGCCCCCTGTTTCCCTCACCCGCCTCCTTTCCTTCCTCAGCCCATTGCCATTGAAACCCTCATCCATGCCTCTGTCCCTTCCAGACTCCATTCCTCCAATACAGTCCTGTCCGGCCACCGATCCTCCACCTTCCATAAACCTGAGCTCGTCCAAAACTCTGTTGCCTGTGACCAACCAGCACCAGGTCCCGCTCGGCCTCACTGACCCTCACTGGCTCCCACTCCCATATCCCTGAAATTTAGAATCCTCATCCTTGAATTTAAATCCGTCCATGACCCACCCCTCTGCATCCCCCTCGTCTCCTCCACAAATAAAATCATAGAATTTGATGGAGGCCATTCGACCCATCGTGCTTGTGCCGGCTCTTTGAAAGAACTATCCAATTCGTCCCACCCGCCTGCTCTTTCCCCATAGCCCTGCACATTTCCCTATGCACCGACAGCAAATCCACTCATGACCTCCTCGCTCATCAGACTTTGGCCTCTTTTGGTGGGACGACCCTCGCTTGTTTCCACTCACCTATCTGATCGTAACCAGGAGAAGCTTCTCTTCCCACCCGATCACCGTTACCTCTGACGTCTCTAAAGGTTCAATCCTTGGCTCCCTCCTTGTCCTCATCTACATGCTGCCCCTTTGGTGACTTCGTCCACAAACATGGACCTCCTTTCAGATGAACACTGACAAAACAACCTCCTCCCTCGATCCTTGCAATGTCTTTGTGTTATCAGATCGACATCCTGTTTTAAATTTCCTCCAATTTCATTGGAATGTCATGATCTTTGGTCGCACAATCTCCACATCCTCGGCACTGATTCCATCCCCATGCCTGGCTTTAGTCTGAGGCTGAATCTGAATGTTCGTAACTTTTACGTCCCATTCGACCCCGTGCTGAGCTTCTGACCCCATATCCTCTCCATCACAAAGACCGCCGACTTCCAGGTCCTTAATAACGCCCGTTCCACTCACCCTGCTAAGCTTCTAAAACCCTTAGCCATGCCTTTCTACCCTCTATGGCCTTTCTTCTCCTCTCTGGCATCTCGAAAAACTTCAACTCATCCAAAGCTTTGCTCCCTGTAACGTATCCCTCATTAACTCCTTCACCAATCTTCCAATCCCCGACTCATCTGCATTGGCTTCCAGTCTCCTAAGTCTTTATTTTTTTTTCTTTCTTACGCTGAAATACATAAAAGCCTCACCCCTCCCTATCTCTGCAATCTCCTCCATCTTTACAGCCCCTCGCCCTTCTCGTCCACCTCTGGCTGCTTGTGTATCCACAGTCTCTTTGCCCTACTTTTGGCAGCTGATCGTTAAGCCACATCCACGCCCCAGAATGTGCTCCCTAAGCCGCTCCATCTACATTACTCCCTTTCAATGTCAGCTGTGATTCAGTGGGTGGCACTCTTGCCAGACTCAGAATTCATATTATAACTGGGAAACTGCAGGAAAAGAGTGGAACGGGTCTGGTTGAGACCCTGGATTTGATGGACACGGCGGATAAATCGGTATAAATTATAAATGAATCGCTAAGAGTGAACATGGCCAATACAATTATATGAAAACTGTAAATGAAGCCGCTCATTATTGTTGGATCAGTCCTGTATGAGCACAGATTTTAACTTTATTCCTGAGAGAGGTCTCATTAAGATAATGTCCTGGACTTTGAGATTTTTGTGTTATATCCACCACATTATTTATATCAGAGTCAAAGCTGCTGATGTAATGTGTTTGTTTAAGTGACTGTAACTAATAGCAATGATCACGAGTATAACCGTGTCAGTGAAGTCTTGTCCCCTGTATAAATCAGGGTTCATTGGAATGTATCAGCTCAGAGTACCTGCCAGAGTTATGGTTTCCAGAACAACGGAAGTGACTGCTTCTCACAGAAATGGAATATCCAATAATTTATCAGATAGAAGATATTTACTATCCTGCCCTTGCAGTAATTGGAGTGCCGGGTAAGCTGTTATCTCAGCTGTTAATGGTGTAAATCGGTGTTAACTGTGCTGCTGTACTTGGCAAAATATTTTTGCTCCCTGAATGTCTCACACAGTCGCCTGTTCTGTTCTACCAGTTAACTGATGGAGTCTCCGCTCTTTCAGTTACAGGACTGAGCAGTAATGATCTTTGTGTATCCAACCCTGACCTTGTTACTGGATAATTGTCTGCACTAAGTGTACTGTTCAATAATGGCATCTCTTAAATTGTAAACTTTCGGTCTTGCAGCAATTCCATTATATCTGTAATGAACGTTTTATGTCCAACCCTGGCATTGTCACTGAATTATTCTCTGTGCTAAATGTATTGGAATCAGGTGTCTGGGCTAAGAGCTGGTATCAGACCATCAGGAGCTCGGAACAGTTTCATGTTGTGGAACGAACGTGTCCTGCAGTATTTTTTCAAAAATGTGTTTTGAATGATTGATGACGAGACAGCTCACGGTCTCAGTGTTACAAGGAGGCAGCGCAATGTCCCTCCTCCCCAATAACATGGTTCAGCTTAACTGGGATTTCAATGTATTTATTGGTTCTCACTCTTATGAAATATTATTTCATTGTGTGTATCTGGCGCAGCTCCAAAGTTCTGGCTATTGAAATGAGTTTGCTGCTGAATCTTTCACATCTCCTTCTCTGTGTCACGGTGGATGAGTTCATTGTAAAATGCAATGTTTTGAGGGTATGATAAACCAGTTTGCACTTTATCCATTGGAATCCTGAGCCCTTCTATTTATCTGTCGATTCTTTGCAGCAGCGGTGATGTTGGCGTTTTGTGAATTGAACAACAGCTCCATCTAATGGTGTACTTTATAATTACAGGAGAAGGAATTTCAATTATTGTGAGGTCTGTCTGGAAGGGGCATTTGATTCTGTTTCTTCCATGATTTGCAGATGAAGTTAACAGTGTAGGTGAACAGGTGGAGACTTGGATCTTCTGTAGTAACATTAAACTATTCCATAGAGGATTCACAATTTTACAAACTGACACTGAGAATAGGATCCGTGGAACACCGCGCTGGTGAACAGAATGTGCTGCAGGATGTTAGGATTGAATCGGATGTGAAAAGGGGCATTGAGAAAGAGTAGAGAGGGCAGAATAATAGATAGAGAAGCGATAGAGACAGAGACGGAGACGGAAAACGAGAGGGAGGGGGAGAAAGAACGTGAGAAGAGAGAGAGAAAGAGAGAAAGAGAATGGGAGAGAGACAGAGATAAAGCGGCCATGCGGTGAATCATTCATCGGAATGAACTGTTGAAGCTTCCAGTACAATTATGAAGAGGAAATGTGACTTGAGGATGTCAACAGGAAGTTGTCAGATTGTGAGAGTTTTATTGCACTCTCGCTGGGTGTGTTTATCGCTATCAGGGCCTCAGTCTGTTTTGGTGATTGTTACTTTTCCTTATTCACTGACTGAATAAATAAACATAATTCAAATGTATTTAAAGAATAGAATTCGTGATTTCTTGATCCTAATGAATTATTAGGATACTGTATTCAAAAACTCAGAATCAGCAGAATTCACTGAAGAACGTGGTTGATTTAATTCATATATTTTAATTTAGTTTTAATTGAATGTGCAAAGTAAATTTAATGAATACATTTTATATCCAACCAGCTGTTCCCTGACACCAATAACCACTGAAGTGAACCGTTCAGTGTATTAGTTGGATTGTGTTAGTGGGACCGATAGATTAGATTTCCTCTCACACTCTGCTGCAGTCTCTCCCTGTGAATCCCAGCCTCTCCAACCACCACATTGAATCCTCTGTCTCCTCATCCATTGCTTCAGTTTATCCGCTTTCTCAAACAATCTACTCCTAACTCCCCTCCTGCTCCGACATGTCCTTTTCCTTGTCCACCTCCCAATCTCACTCATTGCCTCTGTCTCCAGCTGCCTCTTCCAATCCGATCCGAAGCCTCAAACTCACGGCCACCGCTTTCGGTCTTATCCCGTTTTGTGTCAGCCTCTGTCGGTTCTCTTAATCCAGGGCAACAAACCCGCTGCTCCTCCCCCTGTCCCCTTACCTTTCCGGCCTTCGCTCTCTTTCCCGTCAGTCTGGAGCCCAAATTCGGCTTTAACCCGGATTCCCGCTCGCTAAAACTCCTTCTCTCTTCCCCACCGGCACTGCGCTCTCACTCGGCCCTTCCAGTGGATCCAGTGCTCATTTATTCACTTTCTTTATCGCTCTCACAATTCGTTATTGATAATTGAGTTTATAAACATTTCTCTGCCCGAGAGCGCTGCCCAGGTGAATGAATCAGTTTCCACCGTTCGATGCAGCAACAAAGCTGGAAATTTAACCCCAGATCCTGTCAAATTGCTGCTTTGGCTCCAGGTCTGATCAGTAATTTCTCTGCTTCCTTTTCTCTCTCTTACAGTTAACTTTTTGCGATTGTGATCCTGTCCCGAGGAAAGTGCGGGCTCTCCAAGTGCATCAGTCGCTACCTGCTGGGAATGGCAGCGGCCGATCTCCTGGTCGTGATCACTGATCTGATATTGACACGGGTTGGTCTAAGTTATTTCCCCAATTCATTCTTGTTCATTACTCCCGTGTGTCGTCCCATTATGTTCTTTGGTTCTGCAGCCACAGTGGTTTCTGTCTGGCTCACAGTCGCTTTCACCTTTAATCGATTTTTGGCCATTTGTTGTGAGAATCTTAAAACAAAATATTGCACCGAGAAAATGGCGGCTGTAGTTATAGGAACAGTGAGTGTGTTGGGCTGTTTAGAGAGCGTTCCCTGGTACTTCATATATCAACCTTACCTTATAATTGATAATGTTCCCCGGGATTGTGTCTTTAAACTGAACTTCCGCACTTCCCCAGTGTGGGCCGCATATGAGTTCGTTCACCTAATTTTAACCCCTTGTGTCCCGTTCTTTCTGATTTTGCTGCTCAATGTTCTGACGGTCAGACGTATTTTAGTGGCCAGTCGAGTCAGCAGGGGACTCCGGGGCCGCAGCAATGAAGAGAATCAGAAGGATCCAGAGATGGAGAACCGAAATAAATCCATCATTTTACTCTTCAGTATATCGGGCAGTTTTATCCTATTATGGGTGACCCAGGTTGTAAATAACATTTATCGGCGAATTACACTCACTCGGTATTATAATTCCTACACTGACCCTCGTTATATCACAGAAGCCACATCAGGAATGCTGCAGCTTCTCAGTTCCTGCACAAACACGTGTATTTATGTCCTGACCCAGTCTAAATTCAGAGAGGAGCTGAAGAACGCGGTGAAATACCCACTCAATCTAATTGTTAAATTCGTTAAATCGTAGAAAGGGCTGAAGGGTTTCAAGCACAATAACTATTTAAAGCCATTTCATACTCCACCCCCTGCACAACCCACCGGATGGAAAGTACATTTTATATTCGCTGAAATAATTTTACATCTGATTCTGATGTTACATTATATTGATAATCTGCCCCATTGAGGCGTGATTCGCTCTGCAGACAACACATGAATTGTTGCTCCAACAGGCGGCACGAAAGAGCTCAACTGGACTTCAACGAAATGGCCGCCCTGCAAAATGGGCAAACCTGTCAATGAAAGTAGCGACTGTGGGCCTGATCGGAATGGGTGCACTCCACATAAATGGAGAGATAGAATGACAGAGAGAGATAGACAGACAGACAGACCAACAAACAGATAGATAGATAGTTAGATAGATAGATAGACAGATAGATGGATAGATAGATAGATAGATAGATAGATAGATAGATAGATAGATAGATAGATAGATAGATAGATAGATAGATAGATAGATAGATAAAGGCATGGAGAGGAAGAGACAGGGTTACACATAGAGATAAACTTACATATAGAGGCAGATAGAAAGGGGAAATGAGAGACAGTTAGAGCCATAAACAGAGAGAAAAGCAGATCATTGAGAAAGAACGAGTGAAGAAAGAGATAGAAAGGAAGGCGTAGAGAAAAAGAAAGTGAAAGTGACCGAAGAGCAGAAAGCGGCAGAGAGAAAAGGACAGTTAACAAGTTAAAGAAAGACGGAAAGAAACAGAGTAAGAGATTTGGATGGAGAAACAGCTCGAGACAATCAGAAAGAAAAAGAAATAAACAGAAAAGAGGGAGAGAGGGAGAAAGAATAAAGTGCAGAAACAGAGAGGGGACAGGAAGATAAATAGAAAAGACACGAGAGATGGAAAAACATGAAAGGAGAAAAATACAATGAGAAAGAAATACAGGGAGAAAAGGCACAAACAGGAAAGGAGCATCTTTCCATCAGAAAACAGAGACAGGAAATGAATAACACAGATTAAGAGAAAGAGAGGGAATTTACCAGCGAGAGCGAGTTGAGAGAAACAGGTGGACAAATGGAGAAAGAAACTCAGAGGTGCAGAAGGAAAGTGGACAGAAAGTGAGAGGGACACAGGGAAAATTGCAAAGAGAGATTGAAACAGGGCGATAGAGACAAAAGAAGTGAAACAAAGAGAACTGGAGACACAGAAAGAATCAGTGCAGGAGAGCGACAGACAGCAAAAGAGACAAAGTGAGACAACAAAAGAAAGAGGCGGATATTTGCTGGTCTACAAATGGACAATGTAATTCATTAAAACGGAATTTGTACAGTGCCCTTTATATTAACACATCTCAAAACACTTTACACAATGAATTAATACTGAACTGCGGAGACAGCTATGTAAATAAATATGTTTATGAATATAATTACTACGTATGTATCTGAACAGAAGAAATGGGTATTTTTATGTTGAAAAAAACATCCAATTTTACTGTTACTTTTTCTTCATTTGTATAAAAGATAATGTTGGACTAATGTGCAAGAATTAATGATGCATTTACGTAGTCTGCGTACAACCAAATTAAAGTTGATTGCGAATTCATAAAAAAGAAGGAGATGGAGAAAGTGAAGAGAGAAATAAAGAAAAGGAGAGACAGAACAGAGAGAGTGAAAGGCAGAGCGAAAGAGAGAGAAAGAGTTGAAAAGGGGGTGAGAAGGCAAAAAAGACAGAGATAGACAGAGAGAGTGGGGAGAGAACGAGCGAGAGGGACAGCGAGGCAAATGGAAAGAAGAGATAAAGATGGAAGACAGAAACATAGAGATATAAAGAGAGAAGCAAAGGGTCACAGAGAAAAAATGTAGAAATGGAACAGGAATACAGAGATAGAAATTAAAAGAGGGTGAAGTAACAAGACAGAAAAATGCCAGAAAGAAGACTGAGAAAGATAAATATATTGACAGAGAGACAGAACCAGTGAAAGGCAGACAGATAAAAAAAACAGCAAGGTAGAGACAGGAATGTGATTAACACACAGAGAGCACGAAATAATCATAAAACAACTCATTGTAATCAGCTTGGAGTGGGTGAGTGCAGAAGCAGAACAGCAGCAGATGAAGCAGGCGAGCCAGTTAATGTCTGTTCTGGGGAACAGATTTTGGGTTTAATTTTGACAGTTGTAAAGATGATGCCTGGAGGCTGCACAATAAAGTCGCTCAGTCTTGTGTAACTGACCCTGCCCTTTATTTACAGCAGGAGTTTTATCAGCTGCACTGTACAGTGTGTAACTTTCCCAGTGACCTGCTGTATTCTGTATTAAATCAGCCTGTACTCTTACCCCTTCTGTTATGTTAGTAAACTGGACAGAGTCCCACAGCACTGCAACAAAAAGCAAAATATTCTAAATCTGAAAGAACAAAGGTTATCGTTTCGGGCGTGGAGAATCTTCTTCATCAAAATTCTTCCAATCAGAAAAATAGACGTGGGCAATCTACACGTACATACATTAAAAAAACAATATTTATGTATGCAAAAAGCACAAATCAAGAGAGGAATCATGGGTAGAGGGGTGTATCAGATTATCTCAGTCAAATGACCCCATGCAGAATGAGAAAGATAGAAAGTCTTGCATGTCTATAGCGCCTTTCCCAGTGTCACGTTGTCCCAAAGCGCTTTACAATCAATGACATACTTTTAACTGTACTCACGGTTGTAATGCCGGCAGCCAATTTGAGCACAGCAGGCTCCCATAAACAGCAATGAAGAACATGATGAGATAATCTGTTTCGATGTTGGTTGAGTGATAAATATTGGCCAGGACATCGGGGAGAACTCCACTGCTCTTCTTCGAATAGTACCATGGGATCTTTTACATCCACCTATGAGGTCCTCAGTTAAACGACTCATCCGAAAGACGGCATCTACAACAGTGCAGCGCTCCCTCAGTACTGCACTGGAGTGTCAGCCGAGATTTTCTGCTTAAATCCCTGGAGTGCAAACTGTGCCCAGGCAAGGACCATTTTTTACCAATCAATATTTGAAAGTTAAGCGTCCAGCAATCAGGCATCAGCTCATGTAACCTGAACTCCAGGTTAGAACAATTCTCTCAAAATGATTGCTGATTTTATTTTCATCCGCCATTTGTGCAGTGTCCATAAAATAAGGTAAACGGAATGAAATGAAAAAAAAAAGATTCTTCATGATAACATGAATCAATACCAGTGGTGGTAATGTAGGGAACGGCATCAAACAGGAAATGAGAGATGCATGTTACAAGGGTACTGTAGTAATCATGGGTGATTGTAATCTACATATTGACTTGGCCAAACCAAATTGGTAATAATACTGTGGAGGATGAATTCCTGGAGTGAGTCTGAGATGGTTTTTTAGACCAGTACGTTGAGGAGACAACTCGGGAACAGGCTATCCCTAATTGGATATTGTGCAATGAGAAGGGGTTAATTAATGATCTTGTTTGCGTGGTCCTTTTGGAAAGAATGGCCATAACATGATAGAATTCTTCATTAAGATGGAAAGTGAAATAGTCCAATCGAAACTAGGGTCCCAAATCTCAACAAAGGAAACTACGAAGAATGAGGAGTGAGTTGGCTGTGATAGATTGGGGATTACCATGATGGTGGATAGGCAATGGTTAACATTTAAGGAACGAATGCATGAACTGCATCAATTATACATTCCTTTCTGGCGCAAAAACACAAAAGGAAAAGCGGCCCAACCATGGCTAACAAAATAAATTAAGCATAATTTTAGATCCAAAGAGGAGTCATATGAAGTTGCCAGAAAATGTAGCAAGACTGAGGATTGGGATCAGTTTTTAATTCAGCAAAAAAGATTAAAAGGGGAAAATAGAGCACGAGAGTAAACTTGCAAGGTACATAAAAGCAGACTGTTAAAGCTTCTACAAGTATGTAACAAGAAAAAGATTAGTGAAGACAAATGCAGGTGCCTTACAGTCAGAAACGGGAGAATTTATAATGGGGAACAAGGAAATGGCAGAGCAATTAAACAAATACTTTGGTTCTGTCTTCAAGGAAGAGGACACAAACAACTTCACAGATATGCTCGGGAACCAAGGGTCTCGTGAGAAGGAGGTGTTAAAGGAAATTAGTGTTTGTAAAAAAATAGTGCTGGAGAAATTATTGGGACTGAAAGCCGATAAATCCCCACGGCCTGATAATCTGCATCCCAGAGTATTAAAATAATTTGCTATGGAAATAGTGGATGCATTGGTTGTCATCTTCAAAAATTGTATAGTTTTTGGAGAAATGCCTGCAGATTGGAGGGTGGCAAAGGTAACAAAACTATTTAGAAAAGGGGGGAGAGAGAAAACAGGGAACTACATACCGGTTAGCCTAACATCAGTAGCAGGGAAAATGCTCGAGTCGATTGTAAAGGATGTAATAACAGGACACTTCGAAAATATCAATGGGATTCGACAAAGTCAACATGGATTTATGAAAGGGAAATCTTGTTTGACAAACCTACTGGAGGTTTTTGAGGGTGTAACTGGTAGGATAGATAAGAGGGAACCAGTGGATATGGTGTATTATGATTTTCAGAAGGCCTTTGAGAAACTCCCACATAAGAAGTTCGTGTACAAACTTAAATCACATGGGGTTGGGATTAATATACTGGCATGGATTGAAAATTGGTTAGCAGACAGGAAACAGAGAGTAGGAATAAATGGGTCTTTTTCGGGGATGCAGGTGGTAACTAGTGGGGTACCGCAAGGATCTGTGCTTTGGCCCCCTGATTTGGATGAGGCAACCAAATGTAATATTTCCAAGTTTGCTGATGATACAAAACTAGGTGGGATGGTGAGTTGTGAGGATGATGCCAAGAGGCTTCAAGGCGATTTAGACAAGTTGAGTGAGTGGGCAAATACATGGCAGATGCAGTATAACGTGGATAAATGTGAAGTTATCCACTTCGGATGGAAAAACAGAAAGGCAGAGTATTATTTAAATAGTGATAGATTGGGAAACGTTGATGTACAAAAGGACCTGGGTGTCCTTGTACACCAATCACTGAAAGCAAGCATGCAGGTGCAGCAAGCAGTTAGGAAGGCAAATGGTATGTTGGCCTTCATTGCAAGTGGATTTGAGTACAGGAGAAAAGAAGTCTCACTGCAGTTTTCAGCGCCTTGGTGAGACCACACCTGTTTGTATGCAGTTTTGGCCTCCTTACCGAAGAAAGGATAAACTTGGCATGGAGGGAGTGCAGCGAAGTTTCACCAGATTGATTCTTGGGATAGCAGCACTGTCGTATGAGGAGATATTCGGTCGACTCAGCCTGTATTCACCAGAGTTTAGAAGAAAAAGAGGGGATCTCATTGAAACGTATAAAGCTCTGACAGGGCTAGACAGGCTGGATGCAAGGAGGATGTTTCCCCTGGTTGGGGAGTCCAGAACGAGGGGTCACAGGCTATGAAACGGAGCAGGACATTTAGGACTGAGATGAGGAGAAATTTCTTCATTCAGAGGGTGGTGAACCAATGGAATTCTCTACCCAGAAGGCTGTGGAGGCCATGTCACTGAAAATATTTAAGAAGGACATTGAGAGATTTCGAGACACAGAAGGCATGAAGGGGTATGGGGAGAGAGCGGGAATATGGTATTGAGATAAAGAATCAGCCATGATCATATTGAATGGCGGAGCAGGCTCGAAGGGCCGAATGGTCTACTCCTGCTCCTATTTTCTTTGTTTCTATGTTTCGATGTAAAAAGGAAGAGAGTAGCAAAAGTAAACGTTGGTCCCTTGCAGGCTGAGACAGGAGAAATTATAATAGGTAATCAGGAGGTAGCAGATACGTTAAACAAATATTTTTTTTCTCTGTTTTCACAGTGGAAGAGACTAAAAGCATAACAAAAATAATGGGGAACCAGGGGGTAAATGAGAGGAAGGAGCTTAATATAATTAATATCACTGGAGAAAAAGTACTGGACAAACTAATGGGACTAAAAGCCGACAAATCCCCTGAAACTGATGGCCAACATCCGTGAGTTCGAAAAGAGGTGGCTGCAGAGATAGTGGATGCATCGGTTATGATCTTCCCAAATTCTCTAGATTCTGGAATGGTCCCAGTGGATTGGAATGCAGCAAATGTTATGCCGCTATTCAAGAAGGGAGGGGGAGAAAAAACAAGGAACGACAGGCCAATTAGCCTGACCTCTTGCCGTCGGGAATATGCTGGAATCCATTATTAAGGAAGTGGTAACAGGGCACTTAGAACATCATAATATGATTCGGCAGAGTCAACATGGTTTAATGAAAGGGGAATCGTGTTTGACAAATTTATTCGAGTTTTTTGAGGATGCAACGAGCAGGATAGATAAAGGGGAACCAATGGATGTCGTACATTTGGATTTTCAAAAGACGTTCGATAAGATGCCACATGAAAGGTTGTTGCACAATGTAATGGTTCATGGAGTTGGGATAATCCATTAGCACGGATAGAGGATTGGTTAACGGACAGAAAATAGAGTGCGGATAAATGGGTCATTTTCAGGTTGGCAGGCTGTAACTGGTGGGGTGCCGCAAGGATCGGAGCTTGGGCCTCAGCTATTTACAATCTATATCAATGGCTTCGATGAGCAGACCGAGTTTGCTGGTGATACAAAGCTTGGTGGGAAAGTAAGCTGTGAGGAGGACACAAAGAGTCTGCAAAGGATACAGACAGGCCAATTGAATGGGTAAGAAGGTGCCAGGTGGAGTATGATGTGGGGAAATGTGAGGTTTTACAATTCGGTAAGAAAAATAGAAAAGCAGAATATTTTTATATGTTGAGAAATTAGTAAAATTTGGTGTTCAGGGAGAATTGGGTGTCCTCGTACAAGAAACACAAAAAGTGATTATGCAGGTGCAGCAAGCAATGAGGAAGGGAAACGGCATGTTGGCGTTTATTGCAAGGGGGTTGGAGTACAACAGTAGGGAAGTCTTACTACAGTTGTACAGGGCATTGGTGAGACCTCACCAAGAGTACTGCGCAGAGTTTTGGTCTCCTTATCTAAGGAAGGATATACTTGCCTTTGAGGCGGTGCAACGAAGGTTCACTAGATTAATTCCTTGGGTGAGAGGTTTGTCCTATGAAGAGAGGTTGAGTAGAATGGAACTATACTTTCTGGAGTTTAGAAGAATGAGAGGTGATTTCATTGGAACATAGAAGGTTATGAGGGTGCTTGACAGGGTACATGCCGAGAGGCTGATTTCTCTGGCTGGAGAGTCGAGAACGAGGGGGCATAGTCTCAGGGTAAGGGGTCGGCCATTCAAGACTGAGATGAGGAGGAATTTCTTCACGCAGAGGGTTGTGAATCTTAGGAATTCTCAACCCCAGAGAGCTGTGGATGCTGAGTCATTCAATATATTCAAGGCTGAGATCGATAATTTTTTCGACTCTCGGGGAATCAAGGGATATGGGGATCGGGCGGGAAGTGGAGTTGAGGTCGAAGATCAGCAATGATCTTATTGAATGGCGGTGCAGGTTCGAGGGGCCGAGTGGCCTACTCCTGCTCCTATTTTATGTTCTTATGCTCTTATATTGCTTAATGCTTTATTTAAAAAATTTAAATAAGTGATTTGATTCCCAAACAGAATTAAAACGATGGGATTCTTGTCATTATCCAGTGATTTGAACCGGCCATACCAAATCCAGACCCAGTGCTACCATGAGGCTATCAATGTCTGTTCATGGATTTCCAAGTGTCTTATATATAATTCGTGTTGGAGAGAATGTTCATGTCACGGTTTCAACATTGGAATCTGTGTATTCAGAGAGAAAAATCCACGCGGAAGACCAGGATTCAATTCCCCGACAGGGAGGTTACACTTTTGTTGTCTTTAATAGATTCACTTTCATTTCTCTTGTAATTTACCTGCAATATTGGATGCGGAAAATACACTGAAAGACAAACTCGGACCATCCCGCTTTCCACAATTTAATTTCACTGATATTCCAGCGATTTTAAAAGCTGCTCTCTGCCTCACCCTTCACCTCGATATCAGAACCAACAGTTCATCTGTTTTTTGGTGGTATTGTTTGAGGAAAGATTATCGTCCAGGTTTCCAGCCATGCGCACAGCAAGGTCCCACAAACCGCAATGACAAAGTAACAGGTACATAATGCAGATGGGAAACGAGTGGAACTGAGCAGTATGAAAGTGTAACGGGATTAAATTAAAGAGCTGCCTGGAATGGGGTTCACCCGGTTGTGAACCAATTGGATCTTAAGTCTTTAACCACTCGGCCTGGTGCTTAATGTTACTTTATTTATCTTTCCACGGGCCACTGGTGAAAGAAGATGAACGGCCACTTTTCCATCTCTTTGTTGGATCATGTCCAGAGTCAAATTATGTGAGGAACGCGGGAGAGAGTGAGGGAGAGAAAGAAAGAGACAGAGACCCCTTCAGAAAAACGGAGAAAATGTGTGGCGCGCGCACACACCAACACACACACACAAACAGACAGAAACACATCGGGTGACTCAAACACACAGAGAGAGACAGACTATCGGTCATTTGGCACATTCTTTGTTCTATTTCTGTCGTCGATTTCGTGAAATCTTGCAGATCAATTCCAACGAGCATAAAACTCGAAGTGTTCAAAGCCGTGCATTTTTAATTCACTGAAGAATGAGAAGTTTGCTGCATGTTAAACCGCTGATAATGGCATCCGCAGTCGGCAGGATCCGTACCTTCGCGGAAAGATCCCAATGGATTTCCAATCCATCGCTTTAACCACTCGGGGATACTCAGCACCATCTCAACACATCGACAAGCATGGAGGCGTGGGGTTAAAATATTAGACTAAAAATCCAACGGGTTTATACCCGCGTGGGTTCGAAACCCATTTCTGATAACTGTTATTTCCGTTCCATTTTGATGTTGCTCATTGAAACTCTTGTTCCATCTGCCTCATGCACCTGTTACTCTGTCATTGCTGTTTGTGGGGCCTTGCTGGTCGCAAATTTCCAAACCTGGACGATAATGAACACCACCAAAAAGCAGATGAACTGACCATCCTTTTCATTGCTGGATGTGAGATCTTTCTGGTTCATCTCCTCTCCGCCCTTTCCGATGTCTTTGTCTCTCTGTCTCTCCCTGTCCTTCACCACAACACGAACGAGGAACTGGCACAGGACGGAAAGTGAAGCTTTTGAAGGAAGCAAAAGTTCCACTTTCAGTCGGGGAATTGAACCGCGGGTGCCCGAGTTACAGGCGAGGATACTCACCACAATACTAACGAGGAGTTGGTGTAATCTGGTGATGGACACTCACCACAGATGGCGTTGGACACCCTTCAAATTTCAGTGAATCTATTTTGAACATTTATTTGATGACAATTTGCGAAACTTCCTTCTTCAACTAACACCACCAAAACGCAGATTAACTGGCCATTCATTTCATTGTTGTATGTGGGATATTTCTCGTAAACCTCCTCTGCGCCCTGATCAGGGCCTCTCTCACTCTCCGTCTCTCTTCCTGTGTCTCGCTCTCTGTTTCTCTTTCTTTCTCTCTCTCTCTCTGTTGCGGGCTGCTGAATCAGCCCGGGATTGCTCACAGCTCGATTCTGCGTCTTCATTTCTTGCACATTATTCGGGTTCTGCCATCGAGGTGAAGAGTGAGGCAGAGAGCAGGTTTTAAAATCGCTGGAATATCAGTGAAATTAAATTGTGGAAAGTGGGATGGTCGGAGTTCGACTTTCAGTGTATTTTCCACATCAAATATTGGAGATAAATGAAAGTGAAGCTTTTAAAGGCAGAAACACCGGGACTTCGACATTGGAGAATTGAACCCTGATCAACCGCGTGACAGATGGGGATATTCAGCACGACACCAACGTGGAACTGGCGTGAGCAGTTGATGGACACTCCCCACAGATGGCGTCAGACACGCTTCAAATTTCATTGAATCCATTCCAACCATTAATTTGATGACAAAGAAAAGCGTAGAAGAAGTGACACTCAAGTACATTACATATAGCGTAAGATTCTGAAACGACCAGGATGGCCGAGTGGTTAAGGCGTTGGACTTAAGATCCAATGGGTTTATCCCCCCGTGGGTTCGAGCCCCACTCCTGGTAGTTGTTACATTTTGATACTGATCATTGACTCTCTTTTGCAATTTGCATCACAGAATCAGAGAAAGGTGACAGCACGGAAGGAGGCCTTTTGGCCCATCGTGTCCGTGCCGCCTCCATGCAAGACCAATCCAGCTGGTCCCACTACCCGCCCTATCCCCCTTGCAATGCACTTTTTTTTCCGTTCAAGTACTTATCCCTTTCCGTTTTGAAAGCCATCATTGAATCTGCCTCTGTCAGCCACTTCGGGATGCTGAATTAGACCGGGTCTCTTCACAACGCGACTCTGCTTTTCATTTCTTGCTCATTATTGTGGTTCTGACTTCGAGGTGACGCGGAGAGTGAGATTTAAAATCGCTGAAATATCAGTGAAATTATATTGTGGAAAGTGGGATTGTCCGAGTTCGTTTATCAGTCTTTTTATCACAAGTCCAATGTTCGAGATAAATGATATCTTTAAAGGCAGAAGAAGTTCACCGTCCAGGTGTATTTGAAGCCAGGTCCACCATGTAATAGGTCGGGATACCCACCACGATCCAAACGAGCAACGAGCGTGAACAACCGACCCCCTCACCGACGGTTGATACCCACACCAGTTCTGCGGCTCGGTGTCGCAGAGCGCTGGATTATTACGATTTTAAGTGAGCAGCATTGTGCTTTTAGCAAGTAGTCGTGGCCGAGTGGTTAAGGCGATGGACTAGAAATCCATTGGGGTTTCCCCACGCAGGTTCGAATCCTGCCGACTACGGTTGAGAGTTACCATGTTGTCATTTAATCTCTGCGTTTCAACCGATCCGAGTGTGTGCAAAATGAAAATCCATTGTCAAGAAGTCGGAGCAGGACATTCGCGGACTCATAATACAATCTCGAATAGTCAACATGGTTTTATGAATGGGAAATCGTGTCTGACAATTTTATTAGAGTTATTTGAGGAAGTAACGATCAGGGTGGATAAAGGGTAACCAATGGATGCAGTATATTTGGATTTCCAAAAGGCATTCGATAAGGTGCCACATAAAAGGTGATATCCCTGCTGCTTGTTGTTCTCCACGCTTGCACACACCCGTGCCTTCTGCCGCTTCCTGCCACTGCTTCTGACCTTTACCACGCAGAGAATAACAGGCACAAGATAAGAGCCCATAGATTGGGGATTTGCCAACTCACAGAAAACAAAGAGTCGGGATTAAAGGTCATTTTCAAAATGGCATTCGGTAACTGATGGATGCCGCAGGGATCAGTGCTCGGGCCTCAACTATTTACAATATGTATCAATGACTTGGATGAAGGGACAGAGCGCATTGTGGCCAAATTTGCTGATGATACGAAAATATGTGGAAAAGCAAGTTGCGAGGGTGACACAAAGTATCTACAAAGGGATATTGACAGGTTAAGCGAATGGGCAAACATTTGGCAAATGGAATATAAGGTGGGAAAAAGTGAATTCATCCACTTTGGCAGGAAAAATAAAAATGCAAAATATTATTTCAATGGAGAAATACTACAAAATGCTGCAGTACTGAGGGATCTGGGTGTCATCGTACATGAAACACAAAAAGTCACCATGCAGGTGCAGCAGGTAATCCAGATGGCGAACGAAATATTGGACTATTGAGAGAAAGAAGAAGAAAATATTGACCATTTAATGATTCAACCGGAGCCGTTTTCCTGGGAGTCGGTTTTGAAAAAGGACACAGGCTCAATTTGTTCCAATCTGTTTCCTTCTTTGACCCTGTGATTCTCAAATCTGCGGGTATTGGACAGATAGAGGGAGAGAGACTGACACAGACTCAGACAGACCGAGAGAGTCTCTTTCTGTCCCAGTGTCTCTCTCTCTTTCTGAGTGTCTCTCTTTCCCACTCTTTTCTTCGCACCTCACATCACTTTATTCTGGATCTTAACTAACAGAGAGATGGAAATGTGAACAGTGAGTCTTCTTTCAACAGTGGCCCGTGGAAAGTGAAACAAACTGTCATCAAATAGGTCATTTCATTAAAAGTTAAAGCTGGAAACAGGTACGGACGGGGATCGAGCTCGCGCTTTTCTATTATAATGAGACCAACGCTTTTCCAATTGGCCACAGCACCCCACGAGCCAAACACGGATGATAATGTTCTTCATCGGGTGAAGTCAGACCAACGCTTTTCCAATTGGCCACCGCACCCCACGAGCCAAAAACGGATGATAATGTTCTTCATCGGGTGAAGTCAGATCAACAGCTTTTAGCAACTGATTGCGACAATCGACTGATTGAGGAGCATTGGATTTCGACTATTCCGCCTGAACTAATAATTTCATGACAGTTCATTTCACGGGCCATTGTGGAAAGATTCACAGAGAGAGAGATCGAAAGAGACAGAGAGAAAACGAGGGAGAGAGATGGAGACATGGGGAGAGAGAGATAGAGAGACCTTAACAGAGAGTTTTAAAATCGTTGGAGTATCAGTGAGATTAAATTTTGGAAAGTGGGATGGTCCGAGTTAGTCTTTCAATGTTTTTTCCACATCAAATATTGGAAATAAATTCCTTTCTGTATGTCTCTCTCTCTCTATTTTGAGCGGCTGAATTAGCCCGGGTCTGCAAACAGCTCGATTCTGCGGATTTATAACTTGCACATTATTAGTGTTCTGAAATCGAGGTGAAGAGTGAGGCAGAGAGCAGGTTTTAAAATCGCTGGAATATCAGTGAAATTAAATTGTGGAAAGTCGGATGGTCCGAGTTCGACTTTCAGTGTATTTTCCACATCAAATAGTGGAGATCAATGAAAGTGAAGCTTTTAAAGGCAACAACACCGGGATTTCGACATTGGAGAATTGAACGCTGATCAACCGCGTGACAGATGGGGATATTCAGCACAACACGAACGAGGAACTGGCGTGAACAGTTGATGGACACTCCCCACAGATGGCGTTGGACACGCTTCAAATTTCATTGAATCCATTCCAACCATTTATTTGATGACAAACAAAACCGTAGAAGAAGTGACTCTCAAGCACATTACACATAAAGCAACATTATGAAAGGACTAGGATGGCCGAGTGGTTAAGGCGTTGGATTTAAGATCCGATGGTTTTATACCCGCGTGGGGTCCGAACCCCACTCCTGGTCGGTGCGGTTTGCGTTCCATTTTGATACTGATCATTGACTCTCTTTTGCCATTTGCATCACAGAATCAGAGAAAGGTGACAGCACGGAAGGAGGCCTTTTGGCCCATCGTGTCCGTGCCGGCTTTGTGCAAGACCAATCCAGCTAGTCCCACTCCCCCGCGCTATCCCTCTAGCACTGCAACCTTTTTCCTTTCAAGTACTTATCCCGTTCCGTTTTGAAAGCCATCATTGAATCTGCCTCCATCAGCCACTCGGGATGCTGAATTAGCCCGGGTCTCTTCACAACGCGACTCTGCCTTTCATTTCTTGCTCATTATTGTGGTTCTGACATCGAGGTGACGCGGAGAGTGAGATTTAAAATCGCTGAAATATCAGTGAAATTATATTGTGGAAAGTGGGATTGTCCGAGTTCGTTCATCAGTCTTTTTATCACACGTCCAATGTTCGAGATAAATGATATCTTTGAAGGCAGAAGAAATTCATCGTCCAGGTGTATTTGAAGCCAGGTCGACCATGTAATAGGTAGGGATACCCACCACAATACAAACGAGCAACGAGCGTGAACAACCGACCCCCTCACCGACGGTTGATCCCCACACCAGTTCTGCGGCTCGGTGTCGCAGAGCGCTGGATTATTACGATTTTAAGTGAGCAACATTGTGCTTTTTGCAAGTAGTCGTGGCCGAGTGGTTAAGGCGATGGACTAGACGTCCATTGGGGTTTCCCCGCGTAGGTTCGAATCCTGCCGACTACGGTTTAAAGTTATCATTTTATCCTTTTATCTCTGCGTTTCAACCGATCCGAGTGTGTGCAAAATGAAAATCCATTGTCAAGAAGTCGGAGCAGGACATTCGTGGACTCATCATGCAATCTAGAATAGTCAACGTGGTTTTATGAATGGGAAATCGTGTCTGACAATTTTATTCGAGTTATTTGAGGAAGTAGCGATCAGGGTGGATAAAGGGGAACCAATGGATGCAGTATATTTGGATTTCCAAAAGGCATTCGATAAGGTGCCACATAAAAGGTGATATCCCTGCTGCTTGTTATTCTCCACGCTTACACACACCCGTGCCTTCTGCCGCTTCCTGCCACTGCTTCTGACCTTTACCACGCAGAGAATAACAGGCACAAGATAAGAGCTCATAGATTGGGGGTTTGCTCACTAACAGAAAACAAAGAGTTGGGATTAAAGGGTCATTTTCAAAATGGCAATCGGTAACTGATGGGTGCCGCAGGGCTCAGTGTGGGGGCCTCAAGTATTTACAATATATATCAATGACTTGGATGAAGGGACAGAGTGCATTGTGGCCAAATTTGCTGATGATACGAAAATAGGTGGAAAAGCAAGTTGCGAGGGTGACACACAGTATCTACAAAGGGATATTGACAGTTTTAGCGAATGGGCAAAAATTTGGCAGATGGAATATAAGGTGGGAAAATGTGAATTCATCCACTTTGGCTGGAAAAATAAAAAAGCAAAATATTATTTCAATGGAGAAATACTACAAAATGCTGCAGTACTGAGGGATCTGGGTATCATCGTGCATGAAACACAAAAATTCAAAATACAGGTGCAGCAGGTGATCCAGAAGGCAAACGGAATATTGAGAGAAAGACAGAGAAACCATTGACCATTTTACGATTCAACCGGAGCCGTTTTCCTGGGAGTCGGTTTTGAAACAGGACACAGGGACAATGTGTTCCAATCTGTTTCCTTCTTTGACCCTGTGATTTTCAAATCTGCGGGGATTGGACAGATGGAGGGAGAGAGAGTGACACAGACTCAGACAGACCGAGAGAATCTCTTTCTGAGTGTCTCTCTTGATCATTCTTTTCCTCGCACCCCACATCACTTCATTCTGGATCTCAACGAACAGAGAGATGAAAATGTGAACAGTGAGTCTTCTTTCAACAGTGGCCCGTGGAAAGTGAAACAAACTGTCAACAAATTGATCATTTCATTAATATTTGAAGCTGAAAACAGGTACGGACGCGGATCGAACCCGCGCGGTTTTGTTTAGCAAACCGATGCTTCGTCACTTGGCCACCGCACCCCTCGATCGACAACGGGATAATAATGCTCTTCATCGGCTGAAGTCAGATCAACAGCTTTCAGCAACTGATTGCGACAATCGACTGATTGAGGAGCAATGGATTTCGACTTTTCCGCCTGAAGGAATAATTTCATGACAGTTCATTCAACGGGCCATTGTGGAAAGATTCACAGAGAGAGAGATGGAAAGAGACAGAGAGAGAAAACGAGGGAGAGAGATGGAGACATGGGGAGAGAGATATAGAGAGACCTTAATAGAGAGTTTTAAAATCGTTGGAGTATCAGTGAGATTAAATTTTGGAAAGTGGGATGGTCCGAGTTAGTCTTTCAATGTTTTTTCCACATCAAATATTCGAATATAAATTCCTTTCTGTATGTCTCTCTCTCTCTATTTAGAGCGGCTGAATTAGCCCGGGTCTGCAAACAGCTCGATTCTGCGTATTCATAACTTGCACATTATTAGTGTTCTGAAATCGAGGTGAAGAGTGAGGCAGAGAGCAGGTTTTAAAATCGCTGGAATATCAGTGAAATTAAATTGTGGAAAGTCGGATGGTCCGAGTTTGACTTTCAGTGTATTTTCCACATCAAATAGTGGAGATCAATGAAAGTGAAGCTTTTAAAGGCAGAAACACCGGGACTTCGATATTGGAGAATTGAACCCTGATCAACCGCATGAAAGATGGGGATATTCAGCACAACACGAAGGAGGAACTGGCGTGAACAGTTGATGGACACTCCCCACAGATGGCGTTGGACACGCTTCAAATTTCATTGAATCCATTCCAACCATTTATTTGATGACAAACAAAACCGTAGAAGAAGTGACTCTCAAGCACATTACACATAAAGCAACATTATGAAAGGACCAGGATGGCCGAGTGGTTAAGGCGTTGGATTTAAGATCCGATGGTTTTATACCCGCGTGGGGTCCGAACCCCACTCCTGGTCGGTGCGGTTTGCGTTACATTTTGATACTGATCATTGACTCTCTTTTGCCATTTGCATCACAGAATCAGAGAAAGGTGACAGCACGGAAGGAGGCCTTTTGGCCCATCGTGTCCGTGCCGGCTTTATGCAAGACCAATCCAGCTAGTCCCACTCCTCCGCGCGATCCCTCTAGCACTGCAACCTTTTTCCTTTCAAGTACTTATCCCGTTCCGTTTTGAAAGCCATCATTGAATCTGCCTCCATCAGCCACTTCGGGATGCTGAATTAGCCCGGGTCTCTTCACAACGCGACTCTGCCTTTCATTTCTTGCTCATTATTGTGGTTCTGACATCGAGGTAACGCGGAGAGTGAGATTTAAAATCGCTGAAATATCAGTGAAATTAGATTGTGGAAAGTGGGATTGTCCGAGTTCGTTCATCAGTGTTTTTTCACACGTCCAATTTTGGAGATAAATGAAAACTTTAAATGTCGAAGAAGTTCATCGTCCAGGTGCATTTTAAGCCAGGTCGACCATGTAATAGGTCAGGATACCCACCACGAAACAAACGAGTAACTTGGGTGAACAATCGACACCCTGACCGACGGCTGACACCGACACCAGTTCTGCTGTTCTGTGTCGCAGAGCGCTGGATTATTGCGATTTTAAGTGAGCAGCATTGTGCTTTTAGCAAGTAGTCGTGGCCGAGTGGTTAAGGCGATGGACTAGAAATCCATTGGGGTCTCCCCGCGCAAGTTCGAATCCTGCCGACTACGGTTCAGAGTTTTCTTTTCCGACCTTTCATCTCTGCGTTTCAACCGATCCGAGTGTGTGTCAAATGAAAATGCTCGAATCCATTATTCGGAAGGAGTAGCAGGACATTCGCGGACTCATGATACAATCTCGAATCGTCAACATGGTTTTATGAATGGGAAATCGTGTCTGAAAATTTTATTGGATTTCTTTGAGGAAGTAACGATCAGGGTGGATAAAGGGGAACCAATGGATGCAGTATATTTGGAGTTCCAAAAGGCATTCGAAAACGTGCCATATAAAAGGTGGTATCCCTGCTGCTTGTTATTCTCCACGCTTGCACACACCCGTGCCTTCTGCCGCTTCCTGCCACTGCTTCTGACCTTTACCTCGCAGAGAATAACAGGCACAAGATACGAGCTCATCGATTGGGGATTTGCTAACTTACAGAAAACAAAGAGTCGGGATTGAAGGGTCATTTTCAAAATGGCAATCGGTAACCGATGGGTGCCGCAGGGATCAGTGCTGGGGCCTCAACTATTTACAATATATATCAATGACTTGCATGAAGGCACAGAGTGTATTTTTGCCAAATTTGCTGATGATACGAAAATAGGTGGAAAAGCAAGTTGCGAGGGTGACACAAAGGGATATTGACAGGTTCAGCGAATGGGCAAAAATTTGTCAGATGGAATATAAGGTGGGAAAATGTGAAGTCATCCACTTTGGCAGGAACAATAAAAAAGCAAAATATTATTTCAACGGAGAAATACTACAAAATGCTGCAGTACAGAGGGATCTGGGTGTCATCGTACATGAAACACAAAAAGTTACCATGCGGGTGCAGCAAGTAATCCAGAAGGCAAACGGAATATTGGACGATTGAGAGAAAGACAGAGAAACGGACACTCACACAGAAAAGCTGAGAAAAAATGAGACACACACACATTACACCCAGAGGCACGGTCGTTCTTGGTGCCCGTCTGTTGCAGCGCGATGGATGGTTGCAATTTTAAGTGAGCAGCATTTAGCTGAGCTCTCGCAGACGTGGCCGAGTTGTTTCGGGCGATGGATAAAAAATTCAATGGGGTCTCCCCGTGCAGGTTCAGAGCTTTGTTTTCAGACCCTTCACGTCTGCGTTTCAACCGACATGTGTGTGTCTGTCTGTCAGTGTGTGTACCTGTGTGTTTGAGTATCTATCTGTGTATCAGTGTCTGCTGAGTCAGTGTGTGTGAATTGTGTCTGTCCGTGTGTGTCTCACTTATTCAACGCTTTTCAGAGTGTCTCTCTGTCACTCTTTTCCCCGCTCCCCACATCATTTCATTCTGGACTTTGACTAACAAAGAGATGGAATATGTGAAAGACAAGCCTTCTTTCAACACATTGTGAGCTCGTTGCCAAGACTGATGCCCACTGAGCGACGGCTGATAACTATACCAGTCATGCGGCTCTGCGTCAATTGTTTGTCCGATTACGCTGGTGTGAAGCGCCTTGGGGCGTTTTGCTGCGTTAAAGACTCGATATCAATGCAACTTTTTGTTGTGGGCAATTATGATTGCATCAAACTGAGAGAGTCGAGGGGAGAGCTGCAGCGCCACCACTGGAGACGATTGGTATTGCAGGCATCTCCTGTTTTGTGAGTTTCACCGGCCTCCCTCTTCTCAGACCCCTTGATCACCTTGTCCGGTTCCCGGTTTGGGAACCTCTGCTCTGCTCAGCTCTCTGGTGGGGTGGGGCTTGAAACCACAATCTTCAGACTCAAAGGCCAGAGTGGAGCAGATTAGAGAGATCTGAGATTCGCTGGAATATCAGTGCAATTAATTTCGGGAAGGTGGGAACATTTTATCAATAGATTTTCTGCATCCAATATTGCAGATAAATGGCCAGAAACATAAAAGTGAGACTTTTAATGCCACAATTGAACCTCGGTCTTCCGCGTGCTCCCACTAACGGAGAACTGATGCACGAAGTGAATGTCCTCTCACCACAGATGGTCTGAGACATGTTGTATGTTCCAGTCAATCTTTTTAAACTATTTATTTGATGATAGTTTGTTTAACTTTCCATGGGTCTCTGTTGAAAGAAAACTTACCTTTCACAATTCCATCACTTTGTTGGTCAAGGTACAGAGCAAAATGATGTGGGGAGCTGGGGACAAAATGACAGGGAGAAAGAAAGACTGTGAGACACTCAGAAAAGCGTGGAAGTGACACTCAGGCACGTTGCACACAAACTTTCCACGGGCCTCTGTTGAAAGAAAACTTAACTTTCACATTTCCATCTCTTTGTTAGTCAAGGTGCCAGAATAAAGTGATGTGTGGAGCGCGGGAAAGAGTGACAGAGAGAGAGAGAAAGGCAGAGAAAGAGGAGACCCACTCAGAAAAGCTTAGAACAAGTGAGACAAACATACACATTACACACACAGGCCTAGTGAACCTTGGTGCCCGTGTGTTGCAGAGCGATGGGTCGTTGCCATTTTAAGTGAGCAGGTTTTAGTTGAGGTTAAGTCGTTGTGCTGAAGGCAATGGACCAGAAATCTATTGGGGCCTCCCCGCAGCTTCGAATCCTGCCGACAACGGTTCACAGCTTTCTTTTCAAACCTTCCATATCTGCGTTTCAACATACACGTGTGTGTCTGTCTGTCAGTGTGTGTAACTGTATGTGTGATTATCTATCTGTGTATCAGTGTCGGTTTGTACATGGCTGCGTGTGTGTAATGTGTCTGTGCGTGTGTGTCTCACAGCTGAGTGCAGTGGATACAACAAAAGCTACGGGCCCCGACAACATCCCGGCTCTCGTGCTGAAGACTTGTGCTCCAGAACTAGCGGCGCCTCCAGCCAAACTATCCCAGTACAGGTAAACACTGGCATCTACCCGACAATGTGGAAAATTGCCCAGGTATGTCCTGTCCATAAAAAGCAGGACACAACCAATCCGGCCAATTACCGCCCCATCTGTCTACTCTCAAACATCAACAAAGTGATGGAAGGTGTCGTCGACAGTGCTATCAAGCGGCACCTGCTCACCAATGCTCAGTTTGGGTTACGCCAGGACCACTCGGCTCCAGACCTCATTACAGGCTTTGTCCAAACATGGACAAAAGAGCTGAATTCCAGAGGTGGGGTGAAAGTGACGGCCCTTGACATCAAGGCAGCATTTGACCGAGTGTAGCACCAAGGAGCCCTCGTAAAATTGAAATCAATGGGAATGATGGTGAAAATTCTCCAGTGGCTGAAGACATACCGAGCACAAAGGAAGATGGTTAGTGGTTGCCAAAGGCCAATCATCTCAGCCCCAGGACACTGCTGCAGAAGTTCCTCAGGTCCATCCACCACCCTAAACATTCACTCCCTCCACCACCGGCGCACAGTGGCTGCAGTGTGTACCATCTATAGGATGCACTGCAGCAACTCGCCAAGGCATCTTCGACATCACCTCCCAAACCCGCGACCTCTACCACCCAGAAGGACAAGGGCAGCAGGCGCATGGGAACAACATCACCTGCACGTTCCCCTCCAAGTCACACACTATCCCGACTTGGAAATATATCGCCGTTCCTTCATCGTCGCTGGGTCAAAATCCTGGAACTCCCTTCCTAACAGCACTGTGGGGGAACCTTCACCACACGGACTGCAGCGGTTCAAGAAGGCGGCTCACCACCACCTTCTCGAGGGCAATTAGGGATGGGCAATAAATGCTGGTCTCTCCAGCGACGCCCACATCCCATGAACGAATAAAATAAAACAACGCGACTGTTTCTTTCATTTCTTGCTCATTATTGTGGTTCTGTCATAAAGGTGACGCAGAGAGGAAGGTTTAAAATCACTGGAATATCAGTGAAATTATATTGTGGAAAGTGTGATAGTCCGAGTTAGTTTATCAGTGTTTTTTCACGCATCCAATGTTGAAGATAAATTGCAAGAGAAATGAAAGTGAAGCTTTTAAATGCAATAAGATTTGATATATTTCGTCGGGGAATTAAGCCCCGGTCTCTCGCATAACAGGCGGGGATATTCACCACAAAACGAACGAGGAACTGCCGTGGGCTAATTAAGGACTCTCACCACAGATGGCGTCAGATACGCTTCAGGTTTCAGTGAATCTATTTTAACCATTTATTTGATGACAATTTGCTTAACTTTCCACGGGCTACTGTTGAAAGAAGACTTACCTTTCACATTTCCATATCTTTGTTCATCAAGGTCCAGAATAAAGTGATGTGGGGAGTGCGGGAGAGAGTGACAGAGCGAAGAAAGGCAGAGGAACGGAGACTCACTCGGAAAAGCTTCGAAAAAGTGAGACACACAAATACAGGTACATTACACACACAGGCAGCCCGATTCTTAATGCTCGTCTGTTACAGAGCGATGGGTCTTTGTAATTTTAATGTGAGCAGCATTTAGAACAGGTTCAGTCGTCGTCCCGAAATCCATTGGATTCTCCCCGCGTATGTTCGAGTCCTGCCGACTCCGGTTCAGAGCTTTCTTTTCAAACCTTTCATCTCTCCGTTTCAATCTGCACGAGTGTGTGTGTGTCTCACTTTTACAACGCTTTTCAAAGTGTTTCTCTGTCTTTCTCTCTCTCTGTCTCTCTTTCCCCCGCTCCCCACATCATTTCATCTTGACTGACAAAGAGATGGAAATGTGAAAGACAAGTCTTCTTTCAGCAGATTGTGTGCTGGCTGCCGAGAGTGCTGCCCACTGAGCGACTGCTGACACCTCGACCAGTTCTGCGGTTTGAAGCCCACTCCTGGTCGCTTTTTAATTTACACTTTCATACTGTTCAGTGACACACTTTTTACATCTGCATTATGTACCTGGTACTTTTTCATTACTATTAATGGGACCTTGCTGTGCGCAAATTTGGAAACCTGAACGGTAATCCTTCCTCCCTCAACTAACACCACCAAAAAGCAGATTAACTGGCCATCCATTTCATTGTTGTATGTGGGATCTTTCTGCTAATCCTCCTCTGCGTCCTTATCAAGGCTTCTCTCACTCTCCATCTCTCTTCTTGTGTCTCGCTCTCTGTTTCTCTTTCTTTCTGTATCTCTCTCTCTCTCTCTGTCTGTTTCGAGCTGCTGAATTAGCCCGGGTCTGCTCACAGCTCGATTCTGCGTATTCACTACTTGCAAATTATTGTGGTTCTGACATCGAGGTGAAGGGTGCGCCTGTCTGTCAGTGTGTGTACCTGTTTGTGTATCAGTGTCTGGGTGTGTAGGTCGCTCTATATGTGTGTATGTAATGTGTCTCACTTCTTCAACGTTTTTCAGATTGTCTCTCTGTCTTTTAAAGGCAGTTAAAGTTGGGTATCCCCGGTCTCCCGCTAGACAGACGATACTAACGAGGAACTGCCGTGAGTCGGTCAAGGACAATCACCACGGATGGCGTTAGATGCGCTTCAAAATTCAGTGACTCTATTTCAACCATTTAGTTCATTACAATTCGCTAAATTTAGTGGTGCTCCCGAGCCACTCTTGGTGATGGACATGGATGTTCCCCACCCAGAGTGCCCCTGCTCCCGTCACTGCCTCCTCCAAGTGGTGCTCAACATGGAGGAGGACTGATTCATCAGCTGAAGGAGGGCGGTAGGTGGTAATCAGCAGAAGGTTTCCTTGCCCATGTTTGACCTGATGCCATGAGATTTCATGTGGTCCGGAGTCAATGCTGAGGTCTCCCTCCTGACTGCATATCACGATACCCCCACCTCTGGTGGGTCTGTCCTGCCGGTGGGAGTGGACACACCCAGGGATGGTGATGGAAGAGTCTGGGACGTTGGCCGAAAGGTATGATTCTGTGAGTATGGCTATGTCAGGCTATTCTTGGGACAGCTCTCCCAATTTTGTCACAAGTCCCAAGATGTTTGTGAGGAGGACTTTGCATTGTCGACTGGGCTTGGTTTGCCTTTGTTGTGTCCGGTGCCTCGTGGTCCGTGATAGCCTTTCAGTGTATTTTCCGCATCAAATATTAGAGATAAATTGCAAGAGAAATGAACGTGAAACTTTAGAAGACAGCGAAAGTGCAACCTCCCCGTTGGAGAATTGAACCCCCAGTCACTTGCGTGATAAGCGGTGATACTCACCAGTACACTAACGAAGAACTGGTGTGGGTCAGTAAAGGACACTCACCACAGATGGCGTTAAACATGCTTCAAATTTCAGTGAATCTATTTCAATCATTTATCTGATGACCTTTCATCTCTGCGGTTCAATCTACACGTGTGTCTGGCTGTCAGTGAGTGTACCTGTGTGTGTGTGTGTGTGTGTGTGTTAGTATCTGTCTATGTATCAGTGTCTGCGTGTGTACATGGCTGTGTATGTGTGTGTCTAAAATGAAAATGCTAGAATCCATTATTAAGGAAATTATCCTTCCTCCCTCAACTAACAAAACCAAAACGCAGATTGACTGGCCATCCATTTCATTGTTGTATGTGGGATCTTTCTGGTAAACCTCCACTTGGAGAGAAATTGCAAGAGGAATGAAAGTGAAGCTTTTAAAGGCAATAAAAATGTAACCTCCCGGTGGGGAAATTGAACCCTGGTTTCCACGGGCCACTGTTGAAAGAAGACTGACCTTTCACATTTCCATCTCTCTGTTCGTCAAGGTCCAGAATAAAGTGATGTGGGGAGAGCGGGAGGGAGTGACAGAGAGAGAAAGACAGAGAAACAGAGAATCACTCAGAAAAGCTCAGCAAAAGTGAGACATACACACATATTTAGGCACATTACACACACAGGCATAATCGTTAAATCTCTCTCTCTCCCTCTCCCTCCAATATTTCAAGGTGTCTCTCAGGATCAGTCTTTCTCTCTCTCTCTCTCTGTTTCAGTCTCTCTCTCTCTCTCTGTTTGTCTCTCCCCCTCCCTCTCTCTAATTCCCGCAGATCTGAGTATCACAGGGTCAAAGAAGGAAACAGATCGGAACACATTTGTGCTCTGCAACAGACGGGCCCCAAGAATTCAGTCCCCAAACAGTCTCCGCTCAATAATATTCTGAAAGTGACAATCACCTGTTTCATTCTTTTTCTGTTCTATTTTTCTGTCGTTTTTGAAGAAGAAGTGAGGCAAAGAAGTAACATTTGTAGTTAGCGTCTTAAAAATGCTTCCTCCCTATCGGGGAATTGAATCCCTGGCTAAGGGGGGATATCTCACCACGATGGAGAATATCCAATTGGAAATTATTTTTCCGAAGACTTTTAATCGCCCCACGTCCCCGTGTCTCGCCATCTCAGGGAGGAGGTCAAACTCGCCGGAAAAACTTGAACCATTTGACGATTCTAGCGGAGCCGTTTTCCTGGGAGTCGGTTTTGAAACAGGACACAGGCTCAATGTGTTCCAATCTGTTTCCTTCTTTGACCCCGTGATTCTCAAATCTGCGGGTATTGGACAGATGGAGGGAGAGAGACTGACACAGACTCAGACAGACCGAGAGAGTCTATTTCTGTCCCAGTGTCTCTCTCTCTTTCTGAGTGTCTCTCTTTCCCACTCTTTTCCTCGCACCCCACATCACTTTATTCTGGATCTGAACGAACAGAGAGATGGAAATGTGAACAGTGAGTCTTCTTTCAACAGTGGACCGTGGAAAGTTGAACAAACTGTCATCAAATCGGTCATTTCATTAAAAATTCAAGCTTGAAACAAGTACGGACGGGGTTCGAACCCGCGCTTTTCGGTTTACAAGACCGACGCCTTTCCACTTGGCCACCGCACCCCACGAGCAAAAACCCGATGATAATGCTCTTCAGCGGGTGAAGTCAGATCAACAGGTTTATGCAACTGATTGCGACAATCGACTAATCGAGGAACAATGGATTTCTACTATTCCGCCTTAACGAATAATTTCATGACAGTTTATTTAACGGGCCGTTGTGGAAAGAGTCACAGAGAGAGAGATAGAAAGAGACAGACAGAAAGAGAGAGAGAGAGAGAGAGATAGAGACAGATGGAGATACGGGGAGAGAGATGCAGAGAGAGAGACCTTAATAGAGAGCTTTAAAATCGGTGGAATATCAGTGAAATTAAATTCAGGAAACTGGGATGGTCCGAGTTCGTCTTTCAATGTATTTTCCACATCAAATATTGGAAATAAATTTCTTTCTGTATGTCTGTCTCTCTCTCTCTTTCTCTTCGTTTAGAGCGGCTGAATTAGCCCGGGTCTGCAAACAGCTCGATTCTGCGTATTCATTACTTGCACATTATTCGGGTTCTGAAATCGAGGTGAAGAGTGAGGCAGAGAGCAGGCTTTAAAATCGCTGGAATATCAGTGAAATTAAATTGTGGAAAGTGGGATGGTCCGAGTTAGATTTTCAGTGTATTTTCCACATCTAATATTGGAGATCAATTGCAAGTGAAAGTTTTTCGGACGGAGGGAGGTGTACAGTGGTGTTCCCCTTAGGTCGGTATTGGGACCATTGCTTTTTTGACATATATTAATGACTTGGACTTGGGTGTGCAGGGCAAAATTAAAAAAATTGCAGGTGACTCAAAACTTGGAAGTGTAGTGAACAGTGAAGAGGATAGTGAAAGACTGCAACAAATATATATTCCTTAAGGCACAAAAACCCAACAGGAAAAGTGGTCCAACCGTGGCGAACAAGATAAATTAAAGATAGTATTAAATCAAAGGAAGAGGCAAATAAAGTTGCCAGAAAAAGCAGTAAACCTGAGGATTGGGAGCATTTTAGAATTCAACAAAGGAGGACCAAGAAATTGATGATGAAAGGGAAAATAGAAAATGAGAGTCAACTGGCAAGAAACATAACGGACTCTAAAAGCTTCTGTAGGTATGCAAAAAGCTAAAGAATAACGATCGTTAGTGCTTAAGGCGTTGGATTTAAAATCCAATTGTTTTATATCAGCGTGTTTCCACACTCCTCGTAGCTGTTTCATTTTGATACTGCTCATTGTCACTCTTCATCCATTTGCATCAGAGAAAGGTTACAGCACGGAGGGATCGTTGCAATTTCTAGTGAGCAGCATTGAACTGAAATCAAGTCGTCGTCGCCAAGTGGTTAAGGCGATCGATTAGAAATCCATTGGGATCTCCCCGCGCAGCTTTGAATCCTGCCGACAACGGTTCAGAGCTTACTTTCCAAAGATTTCATTTCTGCGTTTCAACCTACACATGTGGGTACCTGTCCGTGTATGTGTATGTGTAATGTGTCACTTCTTCAACGCTTTTCAGAGTGTCTCTCTTTCCCTGCTCCCGACATCATTTCATTCTGGACCTTGACTGACAAAGAGATGGAAGAAATAACACTCAAGCACATTATATAAAAACACAGTAAACAGAGTGGCCGAGTGGTTCAAGCGTTTTACTTAAAATCCGCTGGGTTTATGTTCTCGTGGGTTCGAACCGCACTCCAGCGCGTTGTTATTTCGGTTACATTTTGACAGTGCTCATTGTCACTCTTCTCCCATTTACATCATACCGTCTGATAAAGGTTTCAGCACGAAAGGAGGCCATTCGTCCCATCGAGTCTGTACCGGCCCTGTGCAAGAACATTCCAGCTCGTCCCTGTCCCCGTGGCCCTGCATTTTTTCAGCCATGATTGAATCTGCCTCCACCACCCCCTCGGGCAGTGCATTCCAGATCCAAACCACTCGCTGTGTAAAAAAGTTTTTCTCCTTTGGTTCTTTTGTCAATCGTCTTAAAGCCATGTCCTCTAGTTCTTGACCCTTCCACCAATGGGAACACTTCTTCTCTATCGACTCTGTCTGGACCCTTCATGATTTTGAATACCTCGATCAAATCTCCTCTCAACCTTCTCTGTTTCAAGGAGAACAACCCCAGCTTCTCCAGTCCATTCAAGTAACTAAAGTCCCTCATCCCTGGAATCATTCGAGTAAATCTCTTCTGTACCCCCGCCAGGGCCTTCACATCTTTCCGAAAGTGCGGTGCCCAGAATTGGACACAATACTCCAGTTGTGGTCAAACCAGTGTTTTATAACGGTTCATCATGACTTCCATACTTTTGTACTTGTGCCTCTATTTATAAAGCCAAGGATCCCATTGCTTTTTTAAACGGTTTCTCAACATGCCCTGCCACCTTTCAAGATTTGTGCACATAAAGCCCCCGATCTCTTTGTTCCTCTACCCGTTTTAGACTTGTGCCCTTTAGTTTATATTGCGTCTCCTCATTCTTCCTAATAAAATGTATCACTTCGCATTTTTCTGCATTAAATTTCACCTTCCACGTGTCCGCCCATGCCACCAGCCTGTGTATATCCTCTTGAAGTCTATCACTATCCTCCTCGCTGTTTACGACCATTCCAAGTTTTGTTTCATCTGCAAATTTTGAAATTGAGCCCTGCACGCCCAAGTCCAAGTCATTAATATATATCAATAAAAGCAGTGGTCCCAGGACCCACACTGGGGAACACCACTATCCACCTCCCTCCAGTCCTAAAACAACCGTTCAGCACTTCTCTCTGTTTCTTGTCCCAAATTCAATTCTATATCCATGCTGCTACTGCCCCTTTTGTTCCATGGGCCGCAATCGTGATCATAAGCCGACCGTGCGGCACTCTATCAAACGCCTATTGAAAGTCCATATACACCACACCAACCACATTGTTATCGGAAGAGATATCTGTGTGGAGACTTCGTTTTAGCAAGGAGGCAATCGGCCGCCTCTATGAGATGTTACAAGAGGACCTTCAGCCACCTTCTACTTCCTGCAGGGCCTCGTCAGTGGCATGTGGGTCATTTCAGTCAGGCCCTGGTGACATGTGTAACATCACCAGAGACCTGTGAGAGTCTGAATTCATCAGGTCACAGATACACCATCACCCAGAGCCCTGTGAGAGTCTGAATTCATCATGTCACACATACACCATTACCCAGAGCCCTGAGGGAGTCTGTATTCATCAGGTCACGGATACACAATCACCCAGAGTCCTGTGAGAGTGGATTCATGAGGTCACGGGCGCGATATTCCTCGCGGTTTCCCAGTTGATCAAACTTGACATGTCCCCAGCGCGGTAAAGGGAGAGGTCGACCGTGTTCCACAGGATCGCTGGATTCCCCAATGGGAGAGGTCTACCGCGTTCCACACGATCGCTCTATTCCCCAAAGGGAGAGATCTACCGTGTTCCACACGATCGCTGGATTCCATAAAGGGAGAGATCTACCGTGTTCCACAGGATCGCTGGATTCCCCAAAGGGAGAGATCTACCGTGTTCCACACGATCGCTGGATTCCCCAAAGGGAGAGATCTACCGTGTTCCACAGGATCGCTGGATTCCCCAAAGGGAGAGATCTACCGTCTTCCACACGATCGCTGGATTCCCCAAAGGGAGAGATCTACCGTGTTCCACACGATCGCTGGATTCCCCAAAGGGAGAGATCTACCGTGTTCCACAGGATCGCTGGATTCCCCAAAGGGAGAGATCTACCGTGTTCCACAGGATCGCTGATTTCCCCAAAGGGAGAGGTCGACCGCGTTCCACAGGATCGCTGGATTCCCAGATTACAGGGGGCTGTCGACGGATTCAATGTGACGTTCAAGGCACCCAATGAGGCACCTGTCACTAACATCAACAGGTTAAATGTGAGGTTCCTTTGCGATGCCGACCGGTGGATCATGAGTGTAAATACAGATCACAAGGGAAGTGCCCATGATGCCTTCGTCCTTCGCCACTCAGACTTGCAATGATACATTCACCGGAGAGCAGCAAGGATCTGGATGGATTTCAGGTGACAAGGGCGACACGCTGAAGCCGTGGCTGATGACACCCTACCACAGGACCAATAGTACAGCACAGGAGAGGTACAACCGTGCCCACGTGTGCTCGCGCCAAGTCGTGGAGAGGAAAATCGGGGAGCTGAAATCACGCTTTCGATACTTGGACAGGTCGGTGGATCCTTGCAATACTCACCTGTCAAGGTGTCCAGGGTTATGGTTGTCTGCTGTGCATTGCACGACTTTGTCTGCGGGAAGGACTGAACTTTGACCAGGAAGAAGAGATTTTGCTGGGAATGGATGAGATGCAGGATGACAACCCGGATGTTGCTGGGGCCTTGGTTGGACCCCAATCCCCACCCCCGAGGAAACCGTGGCTGCAGGGGACAGGGCAGCGAGAGAGCACCCAGTGGCTGATGCTTTTAGACATCGATGAAAGTGACTAATTGCCTCCCCACTCCCTTCCAGGAAAGCAGATAACAGGACAAGCAAGATTGAAAGTGAAACAGTGAGCTTGAATTGCCGCATCAAAAAAATAGTGCAAAACTTTACATTAACATTTTGAGGTAGTTCGCAATTGCAAAACTTTATTGTGAACATTGAGTTGTGTGGTGCAAAATTTTAAATAAAAATTGCGTTAGCTTATTAATTTTCTGGTTCGAAATCAGTTGTGATGTTAACATGGTTTACATTAATAAATTTTTCGAACAATTACAAATGACTTCTGACTAAGATTGAAGGGCAGCAGCAGCAAACAAAATTATCGCACAAACAATCAGGAGAGATTCATTACATCACAAAATATCAACAGGCGAATAAAAACAAACAACCAAAACACCAACCGAACAAACAGCAATAAGATTTACAGACGTCCCCGAGCGTCATGCTCGAGGGTCGCTGTGACACTCTGAATAAGAGGAGGTGAACTCTGTACAAGAGGAGGATCCTATTTCCTCCTGGCCCCCATCCCTCCCTGTGATCCAGCCCCTCTTCAGCCTCTGTGTCTTGTAAAATGGCTGAAATCAGGGAGCTCGGAGCTGGGGTGCTGCTGTTCCATGGGGACATGAGTAAAAGTAGCGTCAGGTGCAGGAATAGCTCCTGGCTCTTGGGCCTGTAATCTGTCTTCGGCAGAAGGTGGCACGGAGGGTGTCACGGGCTTCAGGTGCAGCACATCCGTGCTCGCATTCAACTCCATGAAATTTACGACAGCCTGGTGAATATTGCCAGCTCAGCAAAGTTCTGTCCAGTATGTGCCATCTGGACAATGTTCTGTCCAGTGTGGGCCAGCTGGGCAATGATCTGTCCACTATGGGCCAGCTGGGCACTAATGCAGAAAGGAAATGGGTGACCGCCAGGCAGAGGAAAAGGACCAGGCAGGCAGAGCAGGAGTCCCCTGGGGCCATCTCCCTCTCTGCTTTGGATACTGTTGGGGGAGATGGCTTATCAGGATAAAGCAGCAAGTGCCAAGTTCGTGGCACCACGGGTGGCTCTGCTGCACTGGAGGGGAGGAAGAAGAGTGGCAGGGCTATACTGATACGGGATTCAATTGTAAGGGGAACAGATAGGCGTTTCTGCGGCCGTAAACGTGACTCCAGGATGGTATGTTGCCTCCCTGGTGCTAGGGTCAAGGATGTCATGGAACGGCTGCAGGACATTCTGGAGGGGGAGGGTGAACAGCCAGTAGTCGTGGTCCATATCGGTACCAACGACATAGGTAAGAAAAGGGATGAGGTCCTGCAAGGTGAATTCAAGGAGTTAGGAGATAAATTAAAAAGCAGGACCTCAAAGGTAGTGATCTCAGGATTACTACCAGTACCACGTGCTAGTGAGTACAGGAACAGGAGAATAGCCAGGATGAATGCGTGGCTGCAGGGATGGTGTAGGAGGGAGGGATTTTGATTCCTGGGACATTGGGACCTGTTCAGGGGAAGGTGGAACTTGCAAAAGCGAGACGGGTTACACCCGAGCAGGACCGGGACCAATGTCCTCGCGGGGGTGTTTGTTAGTGCTGTTGGGGAAGGTTTAAACTGGAGTGGCAGGGGGATGGGAACCTTAGCGGGGAGTCAGAAGGGAATAAAGTTGAGAGCAGCAAGAGATTGGAAGCCCAAGGCAGATTTACAATACAAATAGTACAAACAGTTGTTCAAGAACAAGTGAAAGGGAAAAGCGTAGAGCAGCGGAAATAAATTGTACTTTAGACACTACAGATAATGTGAAAACTAGAAGGCGTAACGCGATTATCCCAGCATCAAAGCTGAAGGTCAGACTAGGGTGTGTGGCCCACCTAAAAGTTCTATACACAAATGCACGGAGTATAAGGAATAAATTAAATGAACTACAGGTTCAAATTCAAATTGGAGGGTATGACATGATAGCTATTACTGAGACATGGCTGCAGGATGGTCAGGATTGGGAACTAAATATACCAGTTTATAAGGTCTACAGGAGAGATAGGGAAAATGGAAGAGGGGGAGGGGTAGCCTTAGTGATTAGAGATTAAATCAATTCAATGATAAAGGAGGATATAACGAGAGGTAAGCAGCCAACAGAGACCTTATGGGTTGAATTGAGAAAAAGGAAAGGATCTAAGACTATAGTGGGAGTTGTGTATAGGACCCCTGGCAGCAGCTCTGACGTGCTAGATTGTATAAATGGAGAGATTAGACAAGCGTGTAAGAAAGGCATGGTGGTCTTAATGGGGGACTTTAACCTTCACATAGATTGGGGAAAGCAGACTAGCAACTGTCAGAAATGTAGTGAATTTCTTGAGTGTGTCCGGGATAGTTTTCTACAGCAGTAGGTCCCAGAGGTAACAAGGGGGCAAGCCATACTAGCTTTAGTAATGAGTAATGAACCAGATTTAGTTAACATCTTAACTATGCGTGAACATCTATCCAAAAGCGATCATAACATGATCGAGTTCAATGTAGTAATGAAAGGGAAAAAAGTGAATCAGCTGCTAAGATTCTGGACTTGGGCAAGGCCGACTTCAATAGGATGAGGCAGAGACTGTCCACAGTAAACTGGACAAATCTGTTAATGGGTAAAACGACTGATGATCAGTGGGAAATGTTGAAAGAAACATTTAAGGAGATACAGAACTGGTTTATACCCCTGAGGGGCAAGAACTCTACTTGCCAAAAAAAAACAGCCATGGACAACTAAAGAGGTAAGGGACAGTATATGATGTAAGGAAAGGGCATACAAAAAGGCAAAGATTATACAGATCCTGGCGAATGGGAAAGATACAAAGATCAACAAAGGGTCACAAAACAGACAGTAAGAGTTACAAAAAGAGATTATGAAAAGAAACTTGCAAGGGATATCAAAACCAATACAAAGAACTTTTGTAGTTATATTTGGAAAAAGAGGGTGGTCAGGAGCAGTGTTGGCCCCTTAAAAACTGAAAGTGGGGATATTGTCATTGACAATGGGGAAATGGCGGACATGTTGAACAATTACTTTGCGTCAGTATTTCAAGTAGAAAAAGAGGAAAGCATGCCAGAAATCCGAAGAAAACTAATGTTGAATCGGGGAAAGGGACTCGATAAAATTAACATAAGTAAAGCAACAGTAATGAAGAAAATAATAGCACTGAAGAGTGACAAATCGCCAGGACCAGATGGTTTCCATCCCAGGGTTTTAAAGGAAGTAGGTGAGCACATTGCAGATGCCCTAACTATAATCTTTCAAAGTTACCGAAATTCAGGAACTGTCCCCCTCGATTGGAAAATTGCACATGTCACTCCGCTTTTTAAGAAAGGAGAGAGAGGGAAATCGGGGAATTATAGACCAGTTAGCCTAACATCGGTTGTGGGGAAATTGCTGGAGTCTATAATTAAGGATATGATGACTGAACGCCTCGAGAATTTTCAGTTGATCAGGGAGAGCCAGCATGGATTTGTGAAAGGTAGGTCGTGCCTGACAAACCTAATTGAATTTTTTGAAGAGGTGATTAAAGTAGTGGTCAGGGAAATGTCAATGGATGTTATTTATATGGACTTCCAGAAGGCATTTGATAAGGTCCCACATAAGAGACTGTTAGCTAAGTTAGAAGCCCATGGAATCGAGGGAGAAGGACGGACTTGGTTAGGAAATTGGCTGAGCGAAAGGCGACAGAGAGAAGGGATAATGGGTAGGTACTCACATTGGCAGGATGTGACTAGTGGAGTCCCGCAGGGATCTGTCTTGGGGCCTCAATTATTCACAATATTTATTAACGACTTAGATGAAGGCATAGAAAGTCTCATATCTGAGCTTGCCGATGACACAAAGATTGGTGGCATTGTAAGCAGTGTAAAGAAAAGATACATTTACAAAGGGATATTAATAGATTAGGTGAATGGGCAAAACTGGCGAATGGAATTCAATGTAGACAAATGTGAGGTCATCCACTTTGGATCAAAAAAGTATAGAACAGGTTACTTTCGAATTGGTAAAAAGTTAAAAACTTTGGATGTCAAAAGGGACTTAGGGGATCAGGTACTGAGATCATTGAAGTGTCATGAACAGGTGCAGAAAATAATCAAGAAGGCTAATGGAATGCTGGCCTTGATATTCAGAGGACGAGAGTACAAGGGGGCAGAAGTTATGCTGCAGCTATACAAAACCCTGGTTAGACCGCACCTGGAGTACGATGAGCAGTTCTGGGCACCGCACCTTCGGAAGGACATATTGGCCTTGGAGGGAGTGCAGCGTAGGTTTACTAGAATGATACCAGGACTTCAAGGGTTAAGTTACGAGGAGAGATTACACAAATTGGCGTTGTATTCTCTCGCGTTTGGAAGGATAAGGGGTGATCTGATCGAAGTTTATAAGATATTAAGGGGAACGTATATGGTGGATAGAGAGAAACTATTTCCGCTGGTTGGAGATTCGAGGAGCAGGGGACACAGTCCAAAAAATAGAGCCAGACCTTTCAGGTGAAAGATTAGAAAACATTTCTACACACAAAGGGTGGTAGAAGTTTGGAACTCTCTTCCGCAAACGGCAATTGATACGAGCTCAATTGCTAAATTTAAATCTGAGATAGATAGCTTTTTGGCAACCAAAGGTATTAAGGGATATGGGCCAAAGGCAGGTATATGGAGTTAAATAACAGATCAGCTATGATCTTATCAAATGGCGGAGCAGGCACGAGGGGCTGAATGGCCTACTCCTGTTCCTATCTTCCTATATTCCGAATGTTCTGTCCAGTATGGGCCAGCTGGGCACTAATGTTCTTTCCAGTATGAGCCAGCTGGGCAATGTTCTGTCCAGTATGAGCCAGCTGGGCAATGTTCTGTCCAGTATGGCCAACTGGGCACGAATGCTCTGTCCATCGTCCTTGATCTCCGGTCTCATGGGGACGAAACAGTCACGGTATTTGTCGCTCTCATCAGCCGTTAATCATATCACTTGTTGAACATTGATGTCTTCTCCGAAGTCACCACACACATGGGGCGAGGGGAGAGGCAGGGGCGATGACGTCTACGCCCTCTCACGCGGGACTGGGGCGCATCTGCCCCAACTCGCATCGGTCCTTCACACCTCGACAGGTCGGACTCAGCTTGACGGCTGCCTGTGAGAGGGGGATTGTGTGTGTCTCGCACAGAGCCAGAGGGGCCGGGAGTTGGAGAGGCGGTGAGGTGAGTCTCCTCATGGTCAAGAGCTTCCCCCACATCAACACCCTGAGGTTGACAGGTGGGCTCAGGAGTGACGACACCACTTCGCCTGGCCTGCGCCCCCCACAGTGTCCACACCCTCCTCATGCTCCAGAAATCGTCAACGTTCTTCCTCCTCCCGCTCACGAAACGTCACAAATCTCTGCAGCGCAAACATCCTCACCCTCTGCAGCCCAAACACCATCACTCTCTGCAGCACAAATACCATCACCCTCTGCAGCACAAACACCATCACTCTCTGCAGCCCAAACACCATCACCCTCTGCAGCCCAAACACCATCACTCTCTGCAGCACAAACACCATCACTCTCTGCAGCCCAAACACCATCGCTCTCTGCAGCCCAAACACCATCATTCTCTGCAGCCCAAACACCATCACTCTCTGCACCACAAACAAAGTCACCCTCGACAGACCAAACACCATCACTCTCTGCAGCCCAAACACCATCACCCTCTGCAGCACAAACACCATCACTCTCTGCAGCACAAACACCATCACTCTCTGCAGCACAAACACCATCACTCTCTGCAGCCCAAACACCATCACTCTCTGCAGCCCAAACACCATCACTCTCTGCAGCACAAACACCATCACCCTCTGCAGCACAAACACCATCACTCTCTGCAGCACAAACACCATCACTCTCTGCAGCACAAACACCATCACTCTCTGCAGCACAAACACCATCACTCTCTGCAGCACAAACACCATCACCCTCTGCAGCACAAACACCATCACCCTCTGCAGCACAAACAAAGTCACTCTCTGCAGCCCAAACACCATCACCCTCTGCAGCTCAAACACCATCGCCCTCTGCAGCACAAACACCATCACCCTCTGCAGCCCAAACACCATCACCCTCTGCAGCTCAAACAGCATCACTCTCTGCAGCCCAAACACCATCACTCTCTGCAGCCCAAACACCATCACTCTCTGCAGCCAAAACACCATCACCCTCTGCAGCACAAACATCATCACTCTCTGCAGCCCAAACACCATCACTCTCTGCAGCCCAAACACCATCACTCTCTGCAGCCAAAACACCATCACCCTCTGCAGCACAAACACCATCACTCTCTGCAGCCCAAACACCATCACTCTCTGCAGCCAAAACACCATCACTCTCTGCAGCCCAAACACCATCACCCTCTGCAGCACAAACACCATCACCCTCTGCAGCACAAAGAAAGTCACTCTCTGCAGCACAAACACCATCACCCTCTGCAGCACAAACACCATCACCCTCTGCAGCCCAAACACCATCACTGTCTGCAGCCCAAACACCATCATTCTCTGCAGCCCAAACACCATCACTCTCTGCAGCACAAACACCATCACCCTCTGCAGCACAAACACCATCACTCTCTGCAGCACAAACACCATCACTCTCTGCAGCACAAACACCATCACTCTCTGCAGCACAAACACCATCACTCTCTGCAGCCCAAACACCATCACTCTCTGCAGCGCAAACACCATCACTCTCTGCAGCATAAACACCATCACTCTCTGCAGCCGAAACACCATCACTCTCTGCAGCACAAACACCATCACTCTCTGCAGCCCAAACACCATCACTCTCTGCAGCACAAACACCATCACCGTCTGCAGCACAAACACCATCACACTCTGCAGCGCAACCACCATCACTCTCTGCAGCCCAAACACCATCACGCTCTGCCGCCGCCGACTCACCACCTTCTGCAGCCCGAGTGTCCTCAGACGGCTGTTAACTTGTGGGAAGGAAGAACAAAATGTTCCACTGGTGAAGCATGTTCATCGGTCACATCACAGACGCCCACACGCTGCACGACCATGGTCAGACTCTAATCTCCTTTTCCCATCCTTCAGACAACACGCAGGTTTTAAACATGCAGCTGGCCAATAGAGGAATGTCAAACTCACCTTTCCTCGCTCCAGTGTCTGATCGGACACCAGGCACTAAACTGGAAGTGTTGCCCTGCAGCTGAGTGGCCCTTTCTTCATGCTCGGTCATCTCCCTCATAAAGGCTGAACCGGCGCCGGTCTTCGACCTCTCACGGTTGTTAAATGCCATTTTACTCGACAGGATATTTAACAATAAAAATCAGATTGTGCTTGTTTGTGTGAGAGAGATAAGTTGGGGGTTTGGAGACGGGGTCTTATTCACTAATTGTAATTCAACACCTCAAATCTCTGGAGTTGGGATAAAAGATCCCTAAAAGCATTCAGTGAGGGCCGTCCACAATGGCAACTGAGTTTTACGACCAGTTGCCATTGGATTGAACCTTGACCACACCACCCAGAAACAACCTGTGTTTGTGCATTAGTTAAACTAAGCTCATTTAAATCTGAAATTTTGAATTTCAAAAACTCTCTATGTATCCTAGCCGACTGTATTAAATCATTGATTTTTTGCGGCCCTGTTCCGCTCTCCGTGACACGGTGCTGTTAGTGCTCAGAACCTGTGCCACCTCCTTCCACACCAACACGCTAACTTTCTGTGCCGCCCGAGACTTCCGTTCCCCAGAAGCCGCCGAAGCCTCACCTCAACCGCATTGAGGAGTGTGGAGAGGTCTTCATCACAACATTTGTTTCACCTCTTCTCATTCATCTTTTGCTGTCCCATCATTTTTCTCAGTGTAAAAACAGCCTTTTCAAAAACAGTTCATTTTATTTTACACTCCTTTTTAAAGACTGTTAATTTAAGTTTCCATTGCTTTTTAAAAATGCATTTAAATTCGGCTTTTTATAAAAAGTTTATTTTGAATTTACAATTACATGAAGAACACTAACTTTCAATGAGAAGTCTGCTCACCTCTTTGAGCAATGAAGGCTGGAGCTGTGGGCGTGACTTCACTTCCTGACAGATTTTGTGGGCGTGTCTTCTCCTCTCACAGACATTTCCAGCCGCGGCAACCAACGCTGCTCAGATGCTCGGGGGACAGAGCAGGATTGGATTCATGGTCCAATTCAAACAATTCGACGCCGAAGAGCCCGCGAGAAGGAATTTCGTTAATTTAAATCGAAGGAGCGGCGGTGAACGTTGATTCGACGCTCCGAACAATTTCTGGCAAGATCTGCCTCATGCTTCCTCACTGACCATTGCATTATCAGACTCCATGCACACTTACTGACCATTGTATTATCACTCCCATGTATCCTTACTGACCATTGTATTATCAGTCCACGTGTACACTTACTGACCATTGTATTATCAGTCCACATGTACACTTACTGACCATTGTATTATCAGTCCACATGTACACTTACTGACCAGTGTATTATCAGTCCACATGTACACTTACTGACCAGTGTATTATCAGTCCACATGTACACTTACTGACCATTGCATGATCAGCCGCGGCGTATACTTATTGACCATTTTATTATCAGCCCCCATGTATACTTACTGACCATTGTATTATCAGCCCCCATATATACTTACTGACCATTGTATTATCAGCCCCCATGTATACTTACTGACCATTCTATTATCACTCCCATGTACACTTAAAGACCATTTTATTATCATCACCCATGTATACTTAAAGACCATTGTATTATCAGCCCTCATATGTACTTACTGATCATGATATTATCAGCCCCTATGTATCCTTACTGACCATTGTATTATCAACCCCCATGAAAACTTACTGACCATTGTATGATCAGCCGCCATGTATACTTACTGAGCATTGTATTATTATCCCCCATGTATACGTACGGACCATTCTATTATCACTCCCATGTATCCTTACTCACCATTATATTATCACTCCCATGTGTACTTCAAGACTATTGTATTATCAGCCCCCATGTATACGTACTGACCATTGTATTGTCAGCCCCCGTGTACACTTACTGACCATTCTATTATCAGCCGCCGTGTAAACTTACTGACCATTGTATTATCAGCCGCCGTGTATACCTACTGGCCATTGTATTGTCAGCACCCTTTTATACTTATTGACCATTGTATTAATATTCCCCGTGGATAATTACTGACCATTGTATTATCGGCCCCATGTCTACATACTGACCACTGTATTATCGGCCCCCATGTATCCTTAGTAACCATTGTACTATCAGGCCCCATGCATCCTTACTGACCATTGAATTATCAGGCCCCATGTATCCTTCGTAACCATTATATTTTCAGGCCACATGCATCCTTTGTAACCATTATATTATCAGCCCCCATGTATCCTTGGTAAATATTGTATTATCAGGCCCCATGTATCCTTACTGACCATTGCATTATCAGCCCTCATGTATACTTGCTGACCGTTATATTATCAGCTCCCATGTATACTTCCTGACCATTATATTATCAGCCCCCATGTATCCACACTGACCATTGTATTATCGGCCCACACGTATCCTTACTGAACATTGTATTATCAATCCCCATCTTTACTTACGGGCCATAGTATTATCAGCCCTCATGTATCCTTACTGACCATTGTATTATCAGTCCCCATGTATCCTTACTGACCATTGTATTATCAGTCCCCATGTACACTTACTGGCCATTGTATTTTCAGCCACCATGTATCCTTACTGACCATTGTAATGTCAGACCCCATGTATACTTACTGACCATTATATGATCAGTCCCCATGTATACGTACTGACCATTATATTATCAGCACCCATCTTTACTTACTGACCATTGTATTATCGGCCCCGTGTATACTTACTGGCCATTGTATTTTCAGCCCCCATGTATCCTTATTAACCATTGTATTATCAGGCCCCCTGAATTCGTGGTAACCATTGAATTATCAGCCCCCATGTATACTTGCTGACCACTGTATTATCGGCCCCCATGTATACTTACTGACCACTATATTATCAATCCCATGTATCCTGACTGACGATTGTATTATGAACCGTCATGTATTCTTACAGACCATTGCATTATCACTCACATGTATTCGTACTGTCAATTGTAATATCTGTGTCGAATTATCTTTACTGACCATTGTATTACCACCACCATGTGTTCTTAGAGACCACTCCATTATCAGCCCCTGTGTCTTCTTACTGACCATTGCATTATTTGCCTAAAATATCCAAAATGAGCATGTAAATGTCAGATCCCATGTATTCTAACCGACTGTTGAATTAACGGCCCCATGTTTCCTTAATGAATAGTGTATTATCACCCCCGTGTATTTTTATGGATCATTGTGTTGTCACCCCCGTGTATTTTTACTGATCATTGCATTATTACCACCGATGTATCCTTATTGCCATTGCATTATCACACCCCATGTATAATTACTGACCATTGTATTATCAATCCCATCTCTCCTTGCTGACCATGACATTATCAGCCCCCAAGTATCCATACTGCCCATTGTATGATAACCCCCATGTATCATAATTGACCATTGTATCATCTGCATCCAAGTATCCTTATCGACCATTGCATTATCACATCTCAAGTATCCGTGCTGACCGTTGTATTATCACCCCTACACATTATTAGTGACCAGTATATTATCTGCCCCATTTACAGTTACTGACCATGGCAGTATCACACCCCACGTATCCTTACTGACCATTGTCGGATAAACACCAGGTGTTCTTCCTGACTGCTGTATTATCATCCCGCTGTGTTCATACTGACCGTTACATTATCACACAAATGTGTTCTTTCTGACCATTGCATTAGCAAACCCCGTGTTTCCTTACCATTGCATTATCTGCATTCAAGAATCCTTACGGAACATTCAGTTGTCACCCACATGTATCCTTACAGGACATTGCATTATAACACCAAATGTGTTCTTACTGATCATTATATTATCAGCCCCCGTGTACCCTTACTGACCATTGTATTATCAGTCCCCCTGGACCCGAACTGACCATTGTATTATCAGTCCCCATGTATCCTTACTGACCATTGTATTATCAGTCCCCATGTATCCTGACTGACCATTGTATTATCAGCCCCCATGTATCATTACTGACCATTGTATTATCAGTCCCCATGTATCCTTACTGACCATTATATTATCAGCCCCCATGTATCATTACTGACCATTATATTATCAGCCCCCATGTCTCCTTACTGACCATTACTTGATCTGCTTCAATCTATCCTTGTTGTCTTTTGCACTTTTGTTAACTCCACCCCAGAAAACGTATTTGAAACATTCTGAAATTGCCGGCTGAATTCAAATCACAGAAATAATCTGAACTCTGTCAGTGAAGCTGCTCTCTCTTCACATCAGCACTGTAAGACTGCGGGATTCATATTTTCTTTTTTCCGTCATTTTCTTTCAGTAATATTCAGAACTTTCGGTAGCTTCACTCCACATTAGTAAAATGCTTGTTTACCTGTAATTTTCAATATGGAGTGACGGTGTTAAGGGATTAACCGAACCTGTTTGTTCACTGACCTTAATTAATGTCAACGTGTCGTTTCATTGTCTCACTGGAGAGTTCCCTCTGGGCCATAAATAGGGACTGTTTTCAAGGCGTCACAGCAGAGTGTTTGATGCAGCTTTGCCTCCAGTACAAACAGTGATCATTGGATCTCAGATATAATGAAGTCATGTTCTGGTATATTCCAACTGAGCTTCGGATTCTGTGGGCAATTTTTGATGTACAAAAGATTTACTATCCGCTCCTCGCTGCTGTTGGTGTTCCTGGTAAGTCATTATTTCAGCAATTAATTCTGTAAACCATATTTAACTGTATTTACTGTCCTTGTCCTTTAGACCCGGTTATTAATTGTATTCAGTGTAATCCTCTTGTTCAGTGTCTGTTAATGCACCTTGTTTCCTTCATTTAACTTGTGAACAGTTGCCGATTCATTGGTCCCAGTCCAATGAACAGTCTGTTCTTTTTATGACTTTCTTCAACTGATGGTCATTTTTTTGGATTTGCCTGTTATTTGAGTCTCGTACACAAGGAATGTTGGTGGACGATTCTCTTTATTGAACAGTTTGCCGTCTGCTCTCTGCACTGAACCCTGGTATCGGATCAGAAATATGTGTTCATAGAGTAAGACAGCTGCCTGGAGCTGAATCATTATTGGATATTGTCCAATATTTCAGAGTGTATTGGTGACCTATCTGTAAGCGCTGGTTTCCACAGATCAGTGTCATTAACTATAACCAGCAGACCTTAAAACTCCTGTTACCTGTGAACAAGTAACTTGAATTGTCTTTCCCAGGGGTTTCTAACTGTTTCAGCATTGATTTTTCCAAGTTGTTATCTGTTAAGGTTCTTAGTTGTTTTGAGAACCAGAAGCCAGTTCGAAGCTTTTCGAAGCTTCTACTCATCGTTGCTTTCATTCTTATCAGTTGTTGTTGAAAACCGAAGCTTCTCAAAGTTTCTGCACATTGCTGCCTTTGCAGTTTAAACTTACAATGTCCAAATCTAATGTCCAAAGGGGGAAAGTTAACCCTTTTATTCACGGTTCTCTCTCGTCTCCTCTTCAAATCTGCCGTCATCACCCCATCCTCAAAAAAAAATCCATGACCCCTCGGTCCTTGTAAATTACCGCCCCCATCTCCAACCTCCCTTTCCTCTCCTTGAACGTGTTGTCGTTTCCAAAATCTGTGCCAATCTTTCCTGCAAATGCATTAGCAACCTCTCCAATCAGGTTTCCACCGCTGGCACAGCACTGAGACGGCCCGAATCAAAGTTACAAATGAAATCCCATGTGACTGACCGTGGAAAACTATCCCTCCTCTTCCTTCTTGGCCTGTCTGCAGCCTTTGACACGGGTGTCCGCACCAGCCACATCCAACGCCTCTCTTCCGTTGTCCAACTGGGTGGGACTGCCCTCGCCTGCTTCCATTCCTATCAATTCAGGATTAGCTAGGGAATCTCCTGCAATGATTCATCTTCCCGCCCCCGCACCGTTATCTCTGGTGTCCCACAAGGAACAATCATTGACCTCCTCCCATTTCACAAATTGAAGCTTCCCCTCAGCGACATCATCCGAAAACACAAAGTCAGATTCCACATGTAACTGACACCCAGCTGTTTCTCACCACCGCCTCTCTCGACCCCTTCACTGCGAATCCAACGTCCAGTCCTGGATGAGCAGAAATTTCATCCATTTAAACATTAGAAAGACTGAAGCCATTGTCTTCAGCCCCTATCACAAATTCCGTTCATTCACAACTGATTCCATCCCCCTCCCTGGTCACAGTCTGAGGCTGAACCGGACTAGTAGGCGTTCTATTTGACCCTGAGCTGAGCTTCTGTCCCCATGTCCTCTCCATCACCAAGATCGCCGACTTCCACCTCCCTAACATCATCGTCTCTGCCCCAGCCTCAGCCCATCTTCTGCTGAAATCCTGATCCGCGGTTTTGTTACCTCCGGACTCGACTATTCCAATGCTCTTCTCGCCGGTCTTCCCACCACGCTCCATAAACTTGAGCTCATCCAAAACTCTGCTGCCCGCATCCAAACTCGCACCTCGTCCCGTTCACCCATCACCCCTCTGCTTGCTGACCTACATTGGCTCCCGGTCGAGCGAAGCCTCAATTTAAAAATTCCTAAACTCAGGTTACATAGAATTACATAGAATTTACAGCTCACAAACAGGCCATTCGGCCCAACTGGTCCATGCCGGTGTTTACGCTCCACACGAGCCTCCTCCCATTCTACTTCATCTCACCCTATCAGCATATTCTTCCATTCCTTTCTCCCTCTTGTACTTCGTGAACTTCTCCTTAAATGCATCTATTCTATTCGCCTCAACTATTCCTTGTGGTAGCGAGCTCTACATTCTAACCAGTCCATGGGTAACTCAGTCTCTCCTGAACTGCTTATTGGATTTGTTGGTCATTATCTTATATTTATGACCACGAGTTTTGTCCCTCCACTCCACCACAAGTGAAAAAAAAAGGAGAGAAAAGAGTCCCAGCCTGTTCAGCCTCTCCTGATAAGTATATCCTCTCAGTTCTGGTATCATCATTGTAAATCTGTTTTGCACTCACTCCAGTGCCTTTAAACCATTGTTATTAATGGAGATCACAACGGTGCACAATACTCCAAGAGTGGACTAACCACTGGTTATAAATCACTGGTCAGGCCTCAGCTGTCCAATTTTCTCCAATTATGGGCATCACACTTCAGGAAGGATTTCAAGGCCTTGGAGAGGGTGCAGAGGAGATTTAGTAGAATGTTCCCAGGGATGAGCGACCAGGCTGCTGCTTTTACTCTCAGTCTGATGTACAATTCTCTGTTTTTCTCTTCCTTACAGTGAACTTAGTAACGATTGTGATCCTGTCTCGAGGAAGGTGCGGTCTCTCCAAATGTGTCACTCGTTACCTGGTGTCCATGGCAGCGGCGGATCTACTGGTCGTTATCACTGATCTGATATTCAGGCAAATTCCTATTCTTTATTGGACTCAGTTTCAGTTCATTTGGGGCTTTAAAGTGTGTAATATCCACGCCGTCCTGCTTTACGCAGCCACAGACTGTTCTGTCTGGTTCATAGTCACTTTCACCTTTGATCGATTTGTGGCTATTTGTTGCCAGAAGCTGAAAACAAAATATTGCACCGAGAAAACGGCGGCTGTGGTTCTGGGAACAGTGAGTGTGCTGTTCTGTGTGAAGAACACTTTCTGGTACTTTATGCTTGGAGGTGAATATTGGATTAGTAATTCTCCCTGGTTTTGTTTTGCATCAGATTATGTTCGTTATTCACAGGTGTGGACAGCAATTGAATTCCTTCATTATATTGTAACCCCATTTGTTCCATTTGTTCTGATTCTGCTGCTCAATGCTTTCACCGTCAGACACATTTTAGTGTCGAGCAGAGTCCGCAGGAAACTCCGGGCCCACAGCAGTGGGGAGAGTCCCAGTGACCCAGAGATGGAGAAGAGAAGGAAATCAATCATTTTACTGTTTGTTATATCGGGGAATTTTATCCTGTTATGGGCGGTGTTTCTGTTGTTTTCTGTATGGAAACGATTATATGTGTTCGACTTTATTCCTGTGATTCTACCTAAATTTGTACAAGAACTGGGATTTATGCTCCAGCTCCTGAGTTGCTGCACCAACACGTGTATTTATGCCGTGACCCAGACTAAATTCAGAGAGGCGTTGAAGAATGTGGTGAAATATCCCTTTACTGGAATTGTTAAATTCATTAAATAATGAGAAGACTTTCCATCATCACAAGGTGTTGGTCTGGTGTTCTGCCCAATCCCCTCATCTCTGTGATCCAAACACAGTGCGGCAGGTTTTCATCTTTCACCGCCCTGATTTAGTGACGAACAGGGACGGTGGAGGTGGGGAAGTCCGCGGAGATCAGTCCCGCTTGATTCCTGCTGGTTTTTAGCCCCGTTAAGTCCTCTGGTGCGGCCTGGGGCGGGTGGATGAAGCTCCCTTCCGCCAGGCTCTTGTTTCATGTGTTTACACAAAGCGGGCGGGCGGGGCACACATGCAGCCCGTGGTGTGAGGACCAGAGAATCATATTTTAAGAATAATATTACTTCACCTTTGGAACAGAGGAACAGGAGTCGGCCATTGAAACCCTCGAGCGTGTTCCCCCATTCTATTCGATCAAGTTCGATCTGTATATTAACTCAATTTACCCGCCTTGGATTTGTAACACTTAATACCCTCGACTAACAAAAATCGATCAATCTCAGTTTTGAAATTTTCAATTGATCCCCAGCCTCAACAGCTTTTTGGAGGAGAGGGTTCCAGATTTCCACTGCCCTTTGTGTGAAGAAATGCTTTCTGACATCACCCCTGAACGGACTGCCTTTAATTTTAAGGTTATGCCCCCTTGTTCTGGACTCCCCCACCAGAGGAAATAGTTTCTCTCCATCAAATCCTTTAATCATCTTAAATACGACCATTAGATCAGGCCTTATTCTTCTATATCAAGGGAATACAAGCCTGGTCTGTGCAGTCTGTCCTCATAATTTAATCTTTTTATCCCCGGTATCATTCTGATGAATCTTTGCTATACCCCCTCCAAGGCCCATACATCCTTCCTGACGTGCGCTGCCCAGAAGTGAATTCAGTCTCCAGATGGGGTCGAACCAAAGCTCAGCACAGCTTTAACATAACTTCCACCCTTTGTGTTCCAGCCCTTTTTGATCAGGCTCAAAGTTCCATTCGATTTTCAATTATTTTTTGTACCTGTCCTTCAGCTTTTCGTGATTTCTGGACTTGGACCCTGCAATCTCTCTGCTCCTCCACAGTCCCGAGCATCTCACCATTTCGAAACCCTGATCTATCTTTCTGAGGTCGAAAGCGGATGACCTCACACTTTTCCACATTGAACTCCATCTGCCACAGTTTTGCCCGTTCATTTAATCTTTCAACGTCCCTTTGCAACTATCTGCTCCCATCTACAATATTTATTGTGCTTCCTAACTTACTGTCGTCAGAAAACTTAGATATACGGCTCTCTATTCCTTCATCCAAGTCATTGAAAAACATAGTAAAAAGCTGAATCCCCAGTACAGATCCCTGGGGACACCACTAGTCACATCCTGCTGATTTGAGTCCATATCCATTATCCCCACACTCTGTCTCCTACCTCCTAACCAATTCCCTGTCCAAGCCAATGGGTTGTCTCCAATTCCATGCACTCTCGATTTTGTCAACGGACTCTTATATGGAACCTTGTCGAACGCCTTCTGGAAGTTCATATAAATAACATCCATAGACACTCCTAATCTACCACATTAATTAGCTCCTCAATAAAATCAACTAGCTTCGTTCGACATGGTAGCAGGAGAGGTCGATAAGGTGGTTGAGAAGGCAGATGGAATGCTTTTCTTTTGTTAGCTGAGGCATGGAACATGAAAGCAGGGATGTTATGCTGGAACTGCAAAAAACACTAGTTAGGCCATAGCTTGAGTACTGCGCACAGTTCTGGTCAACACATTACAGGAAGGATGTAATTGCACGAGAGAGGGTGCAGAGGAGATTTACAAGGTTGTTGCCAGGATTGGAGAATTTTAGCTGTGATGACAGATTGGATAGTCTGTGGTTGTTTTCCTTGAAACAGAGGAGGCTGAGGGGTGATTTGATTGAGGTGTACAAAATTATGTAGGGCCTAGGTAGAGTGGATCAGAAGGACCTATTTCCCCGAGCGGAGGGATCAATAACCAGGTGGCATAGATTTAAAGTGATTAGTAGAAGGATTAGAGCGAAAATGAGGAAAATATTTTCAACCACAGGGCGGTGGGGGCCTGGAACTCACTGCCTGAGAGGGTGGTAGAGGCAGAAACCCTTCACTCATTTGAACAATACCTGGATGTGCACCTGAAGAGCCGTGACTTGCAGGGCTCCGGACCAAATGCAGGAAAGTGGGATGAGGCTGGGTGGCTCGTTTCTCAGCCGGCGCGGACACGATGGGCCGAATGGCCTCCTTCTTTGCCGTAAATTTTCTATAATTCTATGATTCTAAGAGGTCCAGGATCAATTTACAGCTTATTGAGTAAGACTTGTCACTGTCCCGGAAACTCCCTGTCCCTCACTATCTGTGTCCAGGGAGAAGCTGATGGATTTGTGTTACCTTCTTCAGGTGAATCTTTGTGCTCATCGAGGTGATGGATGTCAGAGCCTGGAAATGGGACATTTAATCAGTCCGAGCACCTCTTGTCAGTATCCGGGACTCCCAGGTCAGGCACAGAGCAGTTCGCATAAAGCAACGACAACTTGCATTTATGTAGCGCCTTTAACACAATAAAAGGTCCCAAGGTGTTTCACAGGAGCGATTATCAAACAAAATTTGACTCCGAGCCACAGAAGGAGATATGAGGACAGGTGACCAAAAGCTTGGTCAAAGAGGTAAGATTTAATGAGCGTCTTAAAGGAGGAGAGAGAGGCGGAGATGCGGAGAGGTTTAGGGAGGGAATTCCAGGGATTCGGGTCAAGGCAGCTGAAGGCACGGCCGCCAATGGTGGAGTGATTTAGGACAAGGGCAGAAATCTCGGAGGGTTGTAGGGCTGGAGGAGGATACAGAGATAGGGAGGGGCGAGACCATGGAAGAATTTGGAAACAAGGATGAGAACTTTAAAATCGAAATGTTCCCAGACCGACCAAAAGCAAGCACAGGGGTGATGGTTGAACAGGAATTGGTGCGCGTTGGAATACGGGGAGCAGAGTTTTGGATCAGCTCAAGTTTATGGAGGGTGGAAGATGAGAGGCCGGCCAGGAGATCATTGGAATAGTCAAGTCTAGAGGTAACAAATGCATGGATGAGGGTTTCAGCAACAGATGAGCTGAGGTGAGCTGGAGCTGCGCAATGTTACGAAGGTGGAAGGAGGCGGTCTTGGTGATGGAGAGGATATGTGAGTAAATCTCTCTCTACACTGTCCCATCAAACACTCCCAGGGCAGGTACAGCACGGGTTAGATACAGAATAAAGCTCCTTCTGCACTGTCCCATCAAACATTCCCAGGGCAACGACAGCACGGTTTACATTTTTTTTTCGTTCATAGGATGTGGGCATCGCTGGCAAGGCCAGCGTTTATTGGCCATCCCGAATTGCCCTTGAGAAGGTGGTGGTGAGCCGCCTTCTTGAACCGCTGCATTCCGTCGGGTGAAGGTTCTCCCACAGTGCTGTTAGGTCGGGAGTTCCAGGATTTTGACCCAGCGACGATGAAGGGACGGCGATATATTTCCAAGTCGGGATGGTGTGTGACTTGGAGGGGAACATGGAGGTGGTGGTGTTCCCATGTGCCTGCTGCTCTTGTCCTTCTAGGTGGTCAAGGTCGCGGGTTTGTGAGGTGCTGTCGAAGAAGCCTTGGCGAGTTGCTGCAGTGCATCCTGTGGATGGTACACACTGCAGCCACAGTGCGCCGGTGGTGAAGGAAGTGAATATTTAGGGTGGTGGATGGGGTGCCAATCAAGCGGGCTGCTTTGTCCTGGATGGTGTCGAGCTTCTTGAGTGTTGTTGGAGCTGCACTCACCCAGGCAAGTGGAGAGTATTCCATCACACTCCTGAATTGTGCTTTGTTGATGGTAGAAAGGCTTGGTGGAGTCAGAAGGTGAGACACTCGCCGCAGAATACCCAGCCTCTGACCTGCTCTTGTAGCCACAGTATTTATGTGGCTGGTCCAATTTGGTTCTGGTCAACGGTGACCCCCAGGATGTTGATGGTGGGGGATTAGGCGAAGGTAATGCCGTTGAATGTTAAGGGGAGGTGGTTAGACTCTCTCTTGTTGGAAATGGTCATTGCCTGGCACTTGTCTGGCGCGAATATTACTTGCCACTTATGAGCCCAAGCCTGGATGTTGTCCAGGGCTTGCTGCATGCAGGCGCGGACTGCTTCATTATCTGAGGGGTTGTGAATGAAACTGAACACTGTGCAATCATCAGCGAACATCCCCAATTCTGACCTCATGATGGACTGTAGGGGAATCAACGGATATGGGGATCGGGCGGGAAAGTGGAGTTGAGGAAGAAGATCAGCCATGATCATATTGAATGGCGGAGCAAGCACGAGGGGCCGAATGGCCTACTCCTGCTGCTATTTCTTATGTTCTTATCTTCTTATACAAAATCACAGATGGCGTAATGAATGTTGATTTCAGACAGTAAGGACGGAGGAAGGAGGGAGAGTGTGTAGAATGGGGAATTTACAGCTGAGAATGGACAGGAGACGACCGAATATTCGACAGAAACACCAACAACTTGTATTTATACAGAGCATTTAACAAAGTAAAACATCCCAAGGTGCTTCACAGGAGTGAAATCAAATAAAATTTGATGGTAGAATTTGAAACTGGAGATATGAAACGAGAATTGTCTGTTCTGAAATTCTATCCTGTAATTAAAGTAGGAACTTTGGTAAACTCCTTTTACAGGATATTAGAAGGGGAGGATTTACAGATGGGAAACTCAAACCAAACATCACGTCAAGGTCTGACAGTCACTCGATTCATCAGGACCTGAATATCATCGGCCTTTGGATATAGAAGGAAAAATCACCAATCACAGCAGTGAGAAACTGTACACGTGTTCTGTGTGTGAACATCCTTTCAGCCAATCGTCGAGCCCATGAGACACAAACACAGACGTGCCGGGAATCAACAGTGTAAATGTGGGGACTGTGGGAAGGGGTTCAGTTGTTGGAAACTCATCGACCCAGTCACACGGGGAGAGGCCGTTCGCCAGCTGAGTGTGGGAATGGATTCACTCGCTCATCTCACCCACTGCCACACCAGAATCTTCGTAATGGGGAGAATCCGTTCACCAGCTCTGTGTGGAAAGGGATTCACTCGATCATCCCATTTACTGACACACCGGCACAGTCACACCGGAGAGAGACCGGTTAGAGAAAAAGTACGAGGTAAACTAATGGGTCTTAAGGCTGACTAGTCCCCGGGAACTGATGGCTTGCATCCAATGGTCTTAAAGGAAGTGGCTGCAGAGATAGTGGATTGGAAAACCGCAAACGTAACGCCCCTATTCAAGAAGGGAGTGAGACAGAAAGCAGGTAACTATCGACCAGTTAGCATAACATCTGTCATTGGGAAAATGCTAGATTCCATTATGAAGGAAGTAGTAGCAGGACATTTGGAGACTCATAATACAATCAAGGAGAGTCAACGTGGTTTTATGAAGGGGAAATCATGTCTGACAATTTATTAGAGTTCTTTGAGAATGTAACGAGCAGGGTGGATAAAGGGGAACCAATGGATGCAGTATATTTGGATTTCCAAAAGGCATTCGATAAGGTGCCACATAAAAGGTTACTGCACAAGATAAGAGCTCATGGTGTTGGGGGTAATATACTGGCATGGATAGAGGATTGGCTAACAAACAGAAAACAAGGATAAAAGTGTCATTTTCAAAATGGCAATCTGTAACTAGTGGGGTGCCGCAGGGCTCAATGCTGGGGCCTCAACTATTTACAATATATATCAATGACTTCAATGAAGGAACAGAGTGTCTTGTGGCCAAATTTGATGATGATGCAAAGATCGGTGGAAAAGCAAGTTGAGATGAGGACACAAAGTGTCTGTAAAGGGATATTGACGGGTTAAGTGAATGGGCAAAAATTTGGCAGATGGAACATAATGTGAGAAAATGTGAAGTCATCCACTTTGGGAGGAAAAATAAAAAAACAAACGATTATTTGAATGGAGAAATACTACAGAATGCTGCGGTACAGAGGGATCTGGGTGTCCTTGTACATGAAACACAAAAAGTCAACATGCAGGTGCAGCAAGCAAACAGAAGATTGGCCTTTATTTCGAGGGGGATGGAGTATAAAAGCAGGGAAGTCATGCTACAACTGTACAGGGTGCTGGTGAGACCATACCTGGAGTACTGCGCACAGTTCTGGTGCCCTTATTTAAGGAAGGACATACTTGCATTGGAGACAGTCCAGTCTGCCAGGATAAAGAGAGAGTTTTTGAAATACAAAAGTTCAGATTTAAATGAGCTGAGTTTTACGAATGCATGAACACAGGTTGTTTCTGGGTGGTGTGGTCAAGGTTCAATCTAATGGCAACTGGTCGGAAAACTCAGTTGCCATTGTGGACGGGCCTCACTGAATGCTTTTTGAGATCTTTTATCCCAACTCCAGAGATTTGAGATGTTAAATTACAATTACTGAATTAGACCCTTTCTCCAAACCCCCAATTTATCTCTCTCACACAAACAAGCACAAACTGATTTTTATTGTTTCATGTCCTGTAGTGTAAAATGGCTTGTAACAACCGTGAGAGGTCGAAGACCGGCGGCGGTTCAGCCTTTATGAGGGAGATGACCGAGCATGAAGAAAGGGCCACTCAGCTGCAGGGCATCACTTCCAGTTTCGTGCCTGGTGCCTGATCAGACACTGGAGCGAGGAAAGGTGAGTTTCACATTCCTCTATTGGCCAGCTGCATGTTTAAAACCTGCGTGTTGTCTAAAGGATGGGAAAATGAGATTCGAGTCTGACCATGCTCGTGCAGCGTGTGGGCGTCTGTGATGTGACCGATGAACATGCTTCACCAGTGGAACATTTTGTTCTTCCTTCCCACAGGTGCACAGCCGTCTGAGGACACTCGGGCTGCAGAAGGTGGTGAGTCGGCGGCTGCAGAGCTTGATGGTGTTTGTGCTGCAGAGAATGATGGTGTTTGGGCTGCAGAGGGTGATGGTGTTTGGGCTGCAGAGGGTGATGGTGTTTGTGCTGCAGAGAGTGATGGTGTTTGTGCAGCAGAGAGTGATGGTGTTTGTGCTGCAGAGAGTGATGGTGATTGGGCTGCAGAGAGTGATGGTGTTTGTGCTGCAGAGAGTGATGGTGATTGGGCTGCAGAGAGTGATGGTGTTTGTGCTGCAGAGTGATGGTGTTTGTGCTGCAGGGAGTGATGGTGTTTGGGCTGCAGAGAGTGATGGTGATTGGGCTGCAGAGAGTGATGGTGTTTGTGCTGCAGAGGGTGATGGTGTTTGGGCTGCAGAGAGTGATGGTGTTTGTGCTGCAGAGAGTGATGGTGATTGGGCTGCAGAGAGTGATGGTGTTTGTGCTGCAGAGAGTGATGGTGTTTGGGCTGCAGAGAGTGATGGTGCTTGGGCTGCAGAGGGTGATGGTGTTTGAGCTGCAGAGGGTGATGGTCTTTGTGCTGCAGAGGGTGATGGTGTTTGGGCTGCAGAGAGTGATGGTGTTTGGGCTGCAGAGGGTGATGGTGTTTGGGCTGCAGAGAGTGATGGTGTTTGTGCTGCAGAGGGTGATGGTGTTTGGGCTGCAGAGAGTGATGGTGTTTGTGCTGCAGAGAGTGATGGTGTTTGGGCTGCAGAGGGTGATGGTGTTTGAGCTGCAGAGGGTGATGGTGTTTGAGCTGCAGAGAGTGATGGTGTTTGTGCTGCAGAGGGTGATGGTGTTTGAGCTGCAGAGGGTGATGGTGTTTGGGCTGCAGAGGGTGATGGTGTTTGTGCTGCAGAGGGTGATGGTGTTTGGGCTGCAGAGGGTGATGTGTTTGTCCTGCAGAGGGTGATGGTGTTTGTGCTGCAGAGGGTGATGGTGTTTGTGCTGCAGAGGGTGATGGTGATTGTGCTGCAGAGAGTGATGGTGTTTGGGCTGCAGAGGGTGATGGTGTTTGAGCTGCAGAGAGTGATGGTGTTTGTGCTGCAGAGGGTGATGGTGTTTGAGCTGCAGAGGGTGATGGTGTTTGGGCTGCAGAGGGTGATGGTGTTTGTGCTGCAGAGGGTGATGGTGTTTGTGCTGCAGAGGGTGATGGTGTTTGGGCTGCAGAGGGTGATGGTGTTTCAGTTCCTGACTCCACCTGCCACCCTCAGGGTGTTTATGTGGGGGGAGCGCTTTACTATGAGGAGCCTCACCTCACCGCCTCTCCAACTCCCGGCCCCTCTGGCTCTGTGCGAGATACACACAATCCCTGAGTCCGACCTGTCGGGGTGTGAGGCACCGATGCGAGTTAGGGTAGATGCGCCCAAGTCCCCCGTGAGTCGACGTTGACGTAATCCCCCCTTCCCCCTCGCCCCCCATGTAGATGATGAATTGGGAGAGGACATGAACGGTCAACAAGTGAGACGATTGACGGCTGATGAGAGCGACAAGTGCCGTGACTGTTTCGTCTCCATGAGACAGGAGATCAAGGATGCTGGACACAACATTCGCGCCCAGCTGGCCCATACTGGACTGAACATTGCCCAGCTGGCCCATACTGCACTGAACATTGCCCAGCTGGCCCATACTGGACTGAACATTGCCCAGCTGGTCCATACTGGACAGAACATTGCCGAGCTGACAAATATTCACAATGCTCTCGTACATTTCATGGAGTTGAATGCGAGCACGGCTGTGCTGCACCCGAAGCCCGTGACACACCCCGTGCCACTTCCTGCCGCAGACAGAGTACAGGCCCAAGAGCCAGGAGCTGTTCCTGCACCTGACGCTACTTTTATTCATGTCCCCGTGGAACAGCAGCACTCCAGCTCCGAACTCCCTGATTACAGCCATTTTGTAAGGCACAGATTTCGTGCCCTTGGCTCAAGAGGGGCTCGATCACAGGGAGGGATGGGGGCCAGGAGGAAATAGGATGCTCCTCGAGTGAAGAGTTCGCCTCATTTTGTTCAGAGTGTCACAGCGACCCTCGAGCATGCCGCAAGGGGGCGTCTGTAAGTCTCATTGCTGTTTGTTCGGTTGATGTTTTGGTTGTTTGTTTTTATTCGCTTGTTGATATTTTGTGATGTAATGAATCTCTCCTGATTGTTTGTCTGATAATTTTTGTTGGTGCTGCTGCTGCCCTTCAAACTTAATCTGAAGTCATTTGTAATTGTTCGAAGATTTTCTGAATATAAACCATGTTAGCATCACAATTGCTTTCAAACAAGAAAATTAATGAGTTAACGTAATTTTTATTTAAAGTTTTTCAATACACACCTCAATGTTCACAATAAAGTTTTACAATAATTAACTGCCTCAAAATGTTAATGTAAAGTTTTGCACTAATTTTTTGATGCTGCAATTAAAGCTCACTGTTTCACTTTCAATCTCGCTTGTCCTGTTATCTGCTTTCCTGGGAGGGGGCGAGGAGGCAATTAACCATTTTCGTCGATGTCTAAAAGCATCAGCCACTGGGTGCTCTCCCGCTGCCCTGTCCCCTGCAGCCACGGCTTCCTCGGGGGTGGGGGTGGGGGAACCAACAATGGCCCCAGCAACATCCGGGTTGTCATCCTGCATCTCATCCATTCCCAGAGGCATCTCGTCTTCCTGGTCAAAGGTCAGTCCTTCCCGCAGGGTAAAGTTGTGCAATGCGCATCAGACAACCACAACCCTGGACACCTTGACAGGTGAGTACGACAAAGATCCCCCGACCTGTCCAAGTCTCGAAAGCGTGATTTCAGCTCCCCGATTCTCCTCTCCACAACTTGGCGTGAGCACACGTGGGCACGGTTGTACCTCTCCAGTGATGTACTATTGGTCCTGCGGTAGGGTGTCATCAGCCACGGCTTCAGCGGGTAGCCCTTGTCACCTGATATCCATCCAGATCCTTGCTGCTCTCCGGTGAAGGTATCATTGCAAGTCTGAGTGGCGAAGGACGAAGGCATCATGGGCACTTCCCTTGTGATCTGTATTTACACTCATGATCCACAGGTCGGCATCGCAAAGGATCCTCACATTTAACCAATTAAACCTCTTCCTGTTGTTGTTAGTGACAGGTGCCTCATTGGGTGCCTTGAACGTCACATGGAATCCGTCGACAGCCCCCTGTAATCTGGGAATCCAGCGATCCTGTGGAACGCGGTAGACCTCTCCCTTTGAGAATCCAGCGATCCTGTGGAACGCGGTAGACCACTCCCTTTGAGAATCCAGCGATCCTGTGGAACGCCGTAGACCTCTCCCTTTGGGGAAATCAGCGATCCTGTGGTACACGGTAGATCTCTCCCTTTGGGGAATCCAGCGATCCTGTGGAACACGGTAGATCTCTCCCTTTACCGCGCTGGGGACATGTCAAGTTTGATCAACTGGGAAACCGCGCGGAATATCGCGCCCGTGACCTCATGAATCCACTCTCACAGGACTCTGGGTGATTGTGTATCTGTGACCTGATGAATACAGACTCCCGCAGGGCTCTGGGTAATGGTGTATCTGTGACCTGATGAATTCAGACTCTCACAGGGCTCTGGGTGATGGTGTATCTGTGATCTGATGAATTCAGACTCTCACAGGGCTCTGGTGATGTTGCACATGTCACCAGAGCCAGACTGAAATGACCCACATGCCACTGACGAGGCCCTGCAGGAAGTAGAAGGTGGCTGAAGGTCCTCTTGTAACATCTCATAGAGGCGGCCGATTGCCTCCTTGCTAAAACGAAGTCTCCACACAGAGAAGGTTGAGAGGAGATTTGATCGAGGTATTCAAAATCATGAAGGGTCCAGACAGAATCGATAGAGAAGAAGTGTTCCCATTGGTGGAAGGGTCAAGAACTAGAGGATATGGCTTTAAGGCGATTGACAAAAGAACCAAAGGTGAAAAACTTTTTTACACAGCGAGTGGTTCGGATCTGGAATGCACTGCCCGAGGGGGTGGTGGAGGCAGATTCAATCATGGCTGAAAAAATGCAGGGCCACGGGGACAGGGACGAGCTGGAATGTTCTTGCACAGGGCCGGTGCAGACTCGATGGGACGAATGGCCTCCATTCGTGCTGAAACCTTTATCTGACGGTATGATGCAAATGGGAGAAGAGTGTCAATGAGCACTGTCAAAATGTAACCGAAATAACAACTCGCTGGAGTGCGGTTCGAACCCACGAGAACATAAACCCAACGGATTTTAAGTGAAACGGTTGAACCACTCGGCCACTCTGTTTACTGTGTTTTTATATAATGTGCTTGAGTGTCATTTCTTCCATCTCTTTGTCAGTCAAGGTCCAGAATGAAATGATGTCGGGAGCAGGGAAAGAGAGACACTCTGAAAAGCGTTGAAGAAGTGACACATTAAACATACACATACACGGACAGGTACCCACATGTGTAGGTTGAAACGCAGAAATGAAATCTTTGGAAAGTAAGCTCTGAACCGTTGTCGGCAGGATTCAAAGCTGCGCGGGGAGATCCCAATGGATTTCTAATCGATCGCCTTAACCACTTGGCGACGACGACTTGATTTCAGTTCAATGCTGCTCACTGGAAATTGCAACGATCCCTCCGTGCTGTAACCTTTCTCTGATGCAAATGGATGAAGAGTGACAATGAGCAGTATCAAAATGAAACAGCTACGAGGAGTGTGGAAACACGCTGATATAAAACAATTGGATTTTAAATCCAACGCCTTAAGCACTAACGATCGTTAGTCTTTAGCTTTTTCCATACCGACAGAAGCTTTTAGAGTCCGTTATGTTTCTTGCCAGTTGACTCTCATTTTCTATTTTCCCTTTCATCATCAATTTCTTGGTCCTCCTTTGTTGAATTCTAAAATGCTCCCAATCCTCAGGTTTACTGCTTTTTCTGGCAACTTTATTTGCCTCTTCCTTTGATTTAATACTATCTTTAATTTATCTTGTTCGCCACGGTTGGACCACTTTTCCTGTTGGGTTTTTGTGCCTTGAGGAATATATATTTGTTGCAGTCTATCACTGTCCTCCTCACTGTTCACTACACTTCCAAGTTTTGAGTCACCTGCAATTTTTTTAAATTTTGCCCTGTACACCCAAGTCCAAGTCATTAATATATGTCAAAAAAGCAATGGTCCCAATACCGACCTAAGAGGAACACCACTGTACACCTCCCTCCTTCCGAAAAACTTTCACTTGCAATTGATCTCCAATATTTGATGTGGAAAATACACTGAAAATCTAACTCGGACCATCCCACTTTCCACAATTTAATTTCACTGATATTCCAGCGATTTTAAAACCTGCTCTCTGCCTCACTCTTCACCTCGATTTCAGAACCCGAATAATATGCAAGTAATGAATACGCAGAATCGAGCTGTTTGCAGACCCGGGCTAATTCAGCCGCTCTAAACGGAGAGAAAGAGAGAGAGAGAAATACAGAAAGAAATTTGTTTCCAATATTTGATGTGGAAAATACATTGAAAGACTAACTCGGACCATCCCAGTTTCCTGAATTTAATTTCACTGATATTCCACCGATTTAAAAACTCTCCATTAAGGTCTCTCTCTCTGCATCTCTCTCCCCGTATCTCCATCTGTCTCTATCTCTCTCTCTCTCTATCTTTCTGTCTGTCTCTTTCTATCTCTCTCTCTGTGACTTTTCCACAACGGCCCGTAAAATAAACTGTCATGAAATTATTCGTTCAGGCGGAATAGTAGAAATCCATTGTTCCTCGATTAGTCGATTGTCGCAATCAGTTGCATCAACCTGTTGATCTGACTTCACCCGCTGAAGAGCATTATCATCGGGGTTTTGCTCGCGGGGTGCGGTGGCCAAGTGGAAAGGCGTCGGTCTTGTAAACCGAAAAGCGCGGGTTCGAACCCCGTCCGTATTTGTTTCAAGCTTGAATTTTTAATGAAATGACCTATTTGATGACAGTTGTTTCACTTTCCACGGGCCACTGTTGAAAGAAGACTCACCGTTCACATTTCCATCTCTCTGTTAGTTCAGATCCAGAATAAAGTGATGTGGGGTGCGAGGAAAAGAGTGAAAAAGAGAGACACTCAGAAAGAGAGAGAGACACTGGGACAGAAAGAGACTCTCTCGGTCTGTCTGAGTCTGTGTCAGTCTCTCTCCCTCCATCTGTCCAATACCCGCAGATTTGAGAATCACAGGGTCAAAGAAGGAAACAGATTGGAGAAAATTGAGCCTGTGTCCTGTTTCAAAACCGAATCCCAGGAAAACGGCTCTGGTGGAATCGTTAAATGGTTCAGGTTTTTCAGACGAGTTTGACCTCCTCCCTGAGATGGCGAGACACGGGGACGTGGGGCGATTAAAAGTCTTCGGAAAAATCATTTCTAAATGGATATTCTCCATCGTGGTGAGATATCCCCCCTGAGCCAGGGATTCAATTCCCCGATAGGGAGGAAGCATTTTTAAGACGCTAACTACAAATTTTACTTCTTTGCCTCACTTCTTCTTCAAAAACGACAGAAAAATAGAACAGAAAAAGAATGAAACAGGTGATTGTCACTTTCAGAATATTATTGAGCGGAGACTGTTTGGGGACTGAATTCTTGGGGCCCGTCTGTTGCAGAGCACAAATGTGTTCCGATCTGTTTCCTTCTTTTACCATGTGATTCTCAGATCTGCGGGAATTAGAGAGAGGGAGGGGGAGAGACAAACAGAGAGAGAGAGAGAGACTGAGACAGAGAGAGAGAGAGAGAAAGACTGATCCTGAGAGACACCTTGAAATATTGGGGGGAGAGGGAGAGAGAGAGATTTAACGATTATGCCTGTGTCTGTAATGTGCCTAAATATGTGTGTATGTCTCACTTTTTCTGAGCTTTTCTGAGTGATTCTCTGTTTCTCTGTCTTTCTCTGTCTGAACTCTCCCCCGCGCTCCTCACATCACTTTATTCTGGACCTTGACGAACAGAGAGATGGAAATGTGAAAGATAAGTCTTCTTTCAACAGTGGCCCGTGGAAACCAGGGTTCAATTTCCCCACCGGGAGGTTACATTTTTGTTGCCTTTAAATCTTCACTTTCATTCCTCTTGCAATTTATCTCCAAGTGGAGGTTTACGAGAAAGATCCCACATACAACAATGAAATGGATGGTCAGTCAATCTGCGTTTTGGTGGTGTTAGTTGAGGGAGGAAGGATAATTTCCTTAATAATGGATTCTAGCATTTTCATTTTAGACACACACATGCACAGCCATGTACACACGCAGACACTGATACATAGACAGATACTAACACACACACACACACACACACAGGTACACACACTGACAGACAGACACACGTGTAGATTGAACCGCAGAGATGAAAGGTCATCAGATAAATGATTAAAATAGATTCACTGAAATTTGAATCCTGTTTAACGCCATCTGTGGTGAGTGTCCTTTACTGACCCACAACAGTTCTTCGTTAGTGTACTGGTGAGTATCACCGCTTATCACGCAAGTGACCGGGGGTTCAATTTTCCAACGGGGAGGTTGCACTTTCGCTGCCTTTAGAAGTTTCACGTTCATTTCTCTTGCAATTTATCTCTAATATTTGATGCGGAAAATACACTGAAAGGCTATCACGGACCACGAGGCACCGGACACAACAAAGGCAAACCAAGCCCAGTCGACAATGCAAAGTCCTCATCACAAACATCTTGGGACTTGTAACAAAATTGGGAGAGCTGTCCCAAGAATAGCCTGACATAGCCATACTCACAGAATCATACCTTTCGGCCAACGTCCCAGACTCTTCCATCACCATCCCTGGGTTTGTCCACTCCCACCGGCAGGACAGACCCACCAGAGGTGGCGGTGTAGTGATATGCAGTCAGGAGGGAGCCCTCAGCATTGACTCCGGACCCCATGAAATCTCATGGCATCAGGTCAAGCATGGGCAAGGAAACCTCCTGCTGATTACCACCTACCGCCCTCCTTCAGCTGATGAATAAGTCCTCCTCCATGTTGAGCACCACTTGGAGGAGGCACTGACGGGAGCAGGGGCACTCTGGGTGGGGAACTTCCATGTCCATCACCAAGAGTGGCTCGGTAGCACCACTAAATTTAGCGAATTGTAATGAACTAAATGGTTGAAATAGAGTCACTGAAACTTGGAGCTCATCTAACGCCATCCGTGGTGATTGTCCTTGACCGACTCACGGCAGTTCCTCGTTAGTATCGTCTGTCTAGCGGGAGACCGGGGAGGCCCAACTTTAACTGCCTTTAAAAGACAGAGAGACAATCTGAAAAACGTTGAAGAAGTGAGACACATTACACACACACATATAGAGCGACCTACACACCCAGACACTGATACACAAACAGGTATACACACTGACAGACAGGCGCACCCTTCACTTCGATGTCAGAACCACAATAATTTGCAAGTGGTGAATACGCAGAATCGAGCTGTGAGCAGACCCGGGCTAATTCAGCAGCTCTAAACAGGGAGAGAGAGAGAGAGAGAGAAAGAAAGAGAAACAGAGAGCGAGACACAAGAGAGACGGAGAGTGAGAGAGGCTTTGATAAGGACGGAGAGGAGGTTTACCAGAATGATCCAATATACAACAATGAAATGGATGGCCAGTTAATCTGCTTTTTGGTGGTGTTAGTTGAGGGAGGAAGGATTACCGTCCAGGTTTCCAAATTTGCGCACAGCAAGGTCCCATTAATAGTAATGAGAAAGTACCAGGTACATAATGCAGATGTAAAAAGAGTGTCACTGAACAGTATGAAAGTGTAAATTGAAAAGCTACAAGGAGTGGGCTTCAAACCGCAGAACTGGTCGAGGTGTCAGCAGTCGCTCAGTGGGCAGCACTCTCGGCAGCCAGCACACAATCTGCTGAAAGAAGGCTTGTCTTTCACATTTCCATCTCTTTGTCAGTCAAGATGAAATGATGTGGGGAGCGGGGGAAAGAGAGACAGAGAGAAAGAAAGACAGAGAAACACTCTGATATGCGTTGTAAAAGTGAGACACACACAAGCAGACACCCAGACTGACAGACAGACACACTCGTGCAGATTGAAACGGAGAGATGAAAGGTTTGAAAAGAAAGCTCTGAACCGTAGTCGGCAGGATTCGAACAGACGCGGGGAGAATCCAATGGATTTCGGGACGACGACTTCACCTGTTCTAAATGCTGTTTACATTAAAATTACAAAGACCCATCGCTCTGTAACAGACGAGCATTAAGAATCAGGATGCCTGTGTGTGTAATGTACCTGTATTTGTGTGTCTCACTTTTTCGAAGCTTTTCTGAGTGAGTCTCCGTTCCTCTGCCTTTCTTCGCTCTGTCACTCTCTCCCGCGCTCCCCACATCACTTTATTCTGGACATTGAAGAACAAAGAGATGGAAATGTGAAAGGATAAGTCTTCTTTCAACAGTCGCCCGTGGAAAGTTAAGTAAATTGTCATCAAATAAATGGTTAAAATAGATTCACTGAAACCTGAAGCTTGTCTGACGCCATCTGTGGTGAGTGTCCTTAATTAGCCCACGGCAGTTCCTCGTCAGTATCGTGGTGAATATCCCCGCGTGTTATGCAAGAGGCCGGGGCTTAATTCCCCGACGAAATATATCAAATCCCATTGCCTTTAAAAGCTTCACTTTCATTTCTCTTGCAATTCATCTTCAACATTGGATGCGTGAAAAAACACTGATAAACTAACTCGGACTATCCCACTTTCCACAATATAATTTCACTGACATTCCAGCGATTTTAAACCTTCCTCTCTGCGTCACCTTGATGACAGAACCACAATAATGAGCAAGAAATGAAAGGCAGAATCGCGTTGTTTTATTTTATTCGTTCATGGGATATGGGCGTCGCTAGAGAGACCAGCATTTATTGCCCATCCCTAATTGCCCTTGAGAAGGTGGTGATGAGCCGCCTTCTTGAACCGCTGCAGTCCGTGTGGTGAAGGTTCTCCCACAGTGCTGTTAGGAAGGGAGTTCCAGGATTTTGACCCAGCTCCGATGAAGGAACGGCGATATATTTCCAAGTCGGGATGGTTTGTGACTTGGAGGGGAACGTGCAGGTGGTGTTGATCCCATGCGCCTGCTGCCCTTGTCCTTCTGGGTGGTAGAGGTCGCGGGTTTGGGAGGTGCTGTCGAAGATGCCTTGGCCAGTTGCTGCAGTGCATCCTGTGGATGGTACACACTGCAGCCACTGTGCGCCGGTGGTGGAGGGAGTGAATGTTTATGGTGGTGGATGATCCTGAGGACCTTCTGCAGCAGTGTCCTGGGGCTGAGATGATTGGCCTTTGGCAACCACCAATCATCTTCCTTTGTGCTTTGTATGTCTTCAGCCACAGGAGAGTTTTCACCCTGATTCCCATTGACTTCAATTTTACGAGGGCTCCTTGGTGCTACTCTCTGTCAAATGCTGCCTTGATGTCAAGGGCAGTCACTCTCACCCCACATCTGGAATTCAGCTCTTTTGTCCATGTTTGGACAAAGGCTGTAATGAGGTCTGGAGCCGAGTGGTCCTGGCGTAACCCAAACTGAGCATTGGTGAGCAGGTGCCGCTTGATAGCACTGTCGACGACACCTTCCATCACTTTGTTGATGATTGAGAGTAGACAGATGGGGCGGTAATTGGCCGCATTGGTTGTGTCCTGCTTTTTATGGACAGGACGTACCTGGGCAATTTTCCACATTGTCGGGTAGATGCCAGTGTTGTACCTGTAATGGAACAGTTTGGCTGGAGGCGCCGCTACTTCTGGAGCACAGTTCTTCAGCACTACAGCCGGGATGTTGTCGGGGCCCGTAGCTTTTGTTGTGTCCACTGCACTCAGCTGTGAGACACACACGCACAGACACATTACACACACGCAGCCATATACAAACAGACACTGATGCACAGATAGATAATCACACATACAGTTACACACACTGACAGACAGACACACACGTGTATGTTTAAACGCAGATATGGAAGGTTTGAAAAGAAAGCTGTGAACCGTTGTCGGCAGGATTCGAAGCTGCGGGGAGGCCCCAATAGATTTCTGGTCCATTGCCTTCAGCACAACGACTGAACCTCAACTAAAACCTGCTCACTTAAAATGGCAACGACCCATCGCTCTGCAACACACGGGCACCAAGGTTCACGAGGCCTGTGTGTGTAATGTGTATGTTTGTCTCACTTTTTCTAAGCTTTTCTGAGTGGGACTCCGTTTCTCTGCCTTTCTCGCTCTCTGTCACTCTCTCCCGCGCTCCACACATCACTTTATTCTGGACCTTGACTAACAAAGAGATGGAAATGTGAAAGGTAAGTTTTCTTTCAACAGAGGCCCGTGGAAAGTTTGTGTGCAACGTGCCTGTGTGTCACTTCCACGCTTTTCTGAGTGTCTCACAGTCTTTCTTTCTCCCTGTCATTTTGTCCCCAGCTCCCCACATCATTTTGCTCTGCACCTTGACTAACAAAGTGATGGAATTGTGAAATGTAAGACCTCTTTCAACAGAGACCCATGGAAAGTTAAACAAACTATCATCGAATAAATAGTTTAAAAAGATTCACTGGAACGTAAAGCATGTTTAAGACCACCTGTGGGGAGAGGACATTCAATTAGTGCATCAGTTCTCCGTTAGTGGGAGCACTGATATACAGACAAATACTCACACAAACAGGTACACACACTGACAGACAGACACACACGTGTTGGTTGAAACGCAGACGTGAAAGGCTTGAAAAGAAAGTTCTGAACCATAGTCGGCAAGACTCGAACCTGCCCGGGGAGACCCCAGTGAATTTTTTATCCATCGCTCGAAACAACCCCCGCCACGACTGCTTGAGTTTAGCGAAATGCTGCCCACTTAAAATTGCAACAATCCATCCCTCTGCAACAGACGGGCACAAAGAACGACCATGCCTCTGTGTGTAATGTGTGTGTGTCTCACTTTTTCTAAGCTTTTCAGTGAGAGTGTCCGTTTCTCTGTCTTTCTCACAATAGTCCAACATTCCGTTTGCCTTCCGGATTACCTGCTGCACCTGTGTGTTGACTTTTTGTGTTTCGTGTACGAGGACACCCAGATCCTTCTGTACCGCAGCATTTTGTAGTATTTCTCTGTTCAAATAATATGTTGCTTTTTTATTTTTCCTCCAAAGTGGATGAATTTACATTTTCCCACGTTATATTCCATCTGCCAAATTTTTGTCCATTCGCTTAACCTGTCAATATCCCTGTGCAGATACTTTGTGTCACCCTCACAACTTGTTTTTCCACTTATTTTCGTATCATCAGCAAATTTGGCCACAATACACTCTGTCCCTTCATCCAAGTCATTGAAATATATTGTAAATAGTTGAGGCCCCAGCTCTGATCCCTGTGGCACCCCACTAGTTACAGATTGTCATTTTGAAAATGACGCTTTTATCCCGACTCTTTGTTTTCTGTTAGCCAATCCTCAATCTATGAGCTCTTATCTTGTGCCTGTTATTCTCTGCGAGGTAAAGGCCAGAAGCAGTGGCTGCAGCGTGGCAGGAAGCGGCAGAAGGCACGGGTGGGTGCAAGCGTGGAGAATAACAAGCAGCAGGGATATCACCTTTTATGTGGCATCTCATCGAATGCCTTTTGGAAATCCAAATATACTGCATCCATTGGTTCCCCTTCATCCACCCTGCTCGTTACTTCCTCAAATAACTCTAATAAAATTGTCCGACACGATTTCCCATTCATAAAACCATGTTGACTATTTTAGATTCGATTGTGAGTCCGCGAATGTCCTGCCACTACTTCTTAATAATGAATTCTCGCATTTTCATTTTACACGCACTCGCATTGGTTGAAGAGCAGAGATAAAAGCAATGAAAAGAAAAATCTAAACCGTAGTCGGCAAGATTCGAACCTGCGCGGGGAAACCCCATTGGATTTCTCGTCCATCGCCTTAACCACTCGGCCACGACTACTGGCTTCAAACCTAATGCTGCTCACTTAAAATCGCAATAATCCAGCGCTCTGCTGCACAGAGCCACAGAACTGGTATCGGTATCAACCGTCGCTCAGGGCGTCGGATGTCCATGCCAGTTACTCGTTTGCACAGTGGTGGGTATCCCTGCCT